>NC_057421.1:3646250-4861666 GCF_019457755.1 Venturia canescens | reverse complement strand
CAATGAAATTTATTGTTCGGTCTCTCGAGATGTAGCAGAAAAAATTCAACTGAGCTAATTAAAAAATCTCGTCCCACCTGAATCCAGCACACTTTTCATTCGCCGAATTCAACCTTTTAAGCTAACTACTGTACTGCATGCTAATCAAATAAGTGCTGAATTTTCAAAACGCTTTTAGACCAAGTTTAACGCACTGATTAAACGTATTGTTAGTGAATATGCCTTAAAGCATATTTTATAAGCGTGAAAAAATACTAAAACCAATAGTTTTACAAAACCATCGACTGATGAATGCAAATTCCCACGATGGCCCATTTTCACTGGTATTTTTCAAAGCATCATCTGTATTTTTTGACCGATTTTATTGCGCCAAACCTCATTTTGTTCCTCAACTGATCCCCTACGAATTCACCACGTAAATTTTTTTTTAAATTCATTCCTTTAGGAATTATGAATGAAAAAGTTTTTTCGCTAGATGAACAATTAGCTGCAACAGTGAAACGAATAAGTTGAGAAAAAAACTACGTGGTGGATTTGCAGAAGATCAGTTAATGAACAAAATGAGACGCGGTGCAATAAAATCGGTCAAAAATGCTGATAATTCTTTGAAAAATACTAGTGAAAATATGTCATCGTGGAGATTCGCATTTGTCAGTTGACGGTTTTGCAAAACTATCGTTTTTAATATTTTTACATGTTAATAAGATATGCTGCAATACAAATGCACTAACAATACATTTAAGGAGGGTGACTACGTTCGTCAAATTGATAAGAAATTGATCAAATTTGGTGATAATGTTCTTCAACATCAAGTGCGAAGACACAATTTTTTTCAAAATTTTCTTCTGCTTAGTTATCGAGTAATTACGGATTAAAGCAGATTTCTTATGCCCGGAATGTATACCTATATATATGGAAACGCTATGCTTATACACTTGAACTTTAGTGATCAATTACTCGATAACTGTACAGAAGAAAAATCTTAAAAAATTTGTACTGTCAAATTTGGCCCTAAAAAATATGTTCACCAAATTTTATTAAATTCTTATCATTTTGAAATTTTTAATGTATTTAACATGGTTTAGCATGGCAACATTGTATCGTCGGTAGCCACCCTCCTTAATCGGTACGTTGAACTTGGCCTAAAAGCGTTTAGAAAATTTAGTACTCATTTGACTAGCATGCAGTACAGTAGTTACCTTAACTCTATTTCTTTTCTTTCTTTTTCTTTGACATTGATGGTCGATTTTGTTTTCAACTGAAAGTTCTGTTTGAACGTGAATTCTCGTAAAGCGAATCGCAGTGCTTGATAAATATTCGTATATTTCGATAAAGTCAAATGCTAAATATTAACGAAGCATCAAGCACGTGATTCCTGCGTCTTTGGATCATCGAATTTTTCCTACTTTTCTACACATACGAATCCAACTGCATTTTGCTAATTTCACGCCACGATCAAGCGCCACAGCAATGACAGATGATGGCAGTTGGAGAAGAATAGGCGAGAGGGAGAGAGACCGAGAGAACGATGCCAAAAGAGGGACTCTACGTTCTATACATTTATATACCGAAAGGGGTGAGTGAGTAATTAAAGTTGGTCGTTCAAAGTCGAAACACGAGACCTCCACTTGGAAGCCAGGTACTCGGGGGCCAGTTGGGAGCTGCGGTTATAGTTGCAGCTGTTCCTGGGCTGCTCCTCGTTCAGAATTTGTAAGATCAAAGAGCGAAGAAAGAGTGGAAATGATTGAAAGAGATGTGATGAGCATATTGTGTAAAAAAATTGAAAATTGTGCTAATGCCCGTGATGAAAAATCGACGGGAATGTTTCAATTATTCAAAATAAAGGGCGAACATTCACTTCAGTCGATGGAATTTATTAAAAAAAACAGTTGAAAATTCAAGAACGGGTAACGACGATAAAATAGTAACAAAAAAAAACAAAGTAAACCGCATTTTTCCAGTATTCCCTATGGTACTTTGAGCACCATTCTTACATTGGTTTTTCTAATTTTCTGTGATGACAGAAAAATAATTCCAGCCTCGATTTATCGAGGCTGGAGTCACGAGTCGGAATCAGAGAGGGCGGCAAAAAAGAGACGCGAACCACTTCGTCACGCTCAAGAAAAGTCTGAAAAGAGTGAAGGTGGAAGTACTTGGTCTAGTTTACACGAGTGACGGTTCTCAAACGAGTCCACATGGACCTCTCATCTCAGGACACTCTCATTCCGCTCTCCGTCAACGAAGCTATTTTTGCCGGGTGTTGGTGTTTCGAATATATATCATCTCAGGTGAGTAAAACCTCGAAACTTTGTTTTACTCCTTATTCGACGATGTACAGGGTGTTGGAATTACACATTTTCTTCGAGCTTCGGTCTTTGCGTTCTTGTGAAGAGAAAAATAAAGGAAAATTACCAAGAACTCATCAAACTTTTTCGCTAATGAAAAAGCCTGTTGCCAATCAATTTTTTCCCTTAAGACTTTCCCACTCAAATTTCGACTATAAAAAGAATTTTTCATTAAATCTAAAACTCGAATTACGAGTAAATTAATAGAAAATGTATAAATGTTAGAAAACGGAGGAGAATCGGGTTCCCTTTGTCTAGACTTATTTATTGTCTCATGAGAAGGTGCAAAACTTCGGCTCGGATTACCAAGAATAGAGTCCGAAACTCACTGGATACACGCGGATTTTATAAATGTGCACGCTTCCATACGAAGAGTGCATTTCATCTTCGTACTCTGGTTGCTGAGGAAACCTCGGGAGACGCCAAGTGACCGAGTTGGAACTCGGGGTGACTCGTTCAGGAATAGTTTGCCTGTTCGCGAGGCTCTTGAGATTAACCATCGTTTGCTTATGTAGGCATCAGAAGAACCCTCCGGCTCCCCGTTCAATTTTCATTCGGTCCCTCATTCTGTGAACTCCCTGAAGTTGAGTTTCGGGCAATCTCGGTGTTTCTAACAATTCAATTGGCTCTTGGGATCGAGACGAATGTTTTTCGTGTGTTTATCAATTATTATTATTTTGCTGTCGTTGGTAATGTCAACCACGTTCGATCCAAAGTCGTTCGAACGGTCCAACTTACCAGGGGTGCAAAAATTCAATCGACTTTTTACGGTAGTGACTTTTTCTCCATTCGTTAGGAACACAATTTTATCGGAATGAATGATAACGTGCACGGAGAAGAGCGATGGAACGTAAAATCAGAGGCTGATTATGAAAACGATCTGCTCGAAGAGTTGCGTCAGTTTCGAGATCCTTACTAATTGTGCTGTCTCTTTTGGTTCGTTCATTCGGAGGTTAATCCTCCGAGCAACGTTTACCCTTCGTTAACGATTATTAGTCGCTCTCAGCCGAAGTTCCGCATCCCCCTCCCTCCGGGGCGTCGCTATTCCTCTCAATCACCCTTAACGCGGATATATTTCAGTTGGTTGCTGGCCCGAGCATATCACTTTTTCCTATAAACGTCCACGAGCAGACTGTACTTTTTATACGGTCATTTCTGTATTTAACGGTACGCTGAGCATGCACAAAAAAAGAAGAGGAAATGCGAAGGTGAGAGTGAGAGAGATGAGAGGAAATGAGTTAAAGGGAGAAAGAGAAAAATGCAGAAAAAAAGAAACGGCGAGAGAGGAAAGTTTGGGAGAAAGAGGAAAAAGAGGAGAAAAAGTATGGGGAAAAAATAAAAGGCTCCGAGAGCGGGGTGGGGGGTGAGAAATGGCAAAAAGAAGCTTTACGCTCGGTGCTTTACGTCGGCCTTTTATTAATACTGCCGAGTAATGAAGTCAGCGCATAGCGATAAAGCTCCGACGCCAGCCCCTCGATCCCCGCCGACCGCTCCCCCGCCGTTCTCACTTTCAACCCCTTTTTTCTCAATCTCTCATGGTACCGCACACCACCTACAAACGCATGGACAAAAACCTTCGCGCGTGCAAAACGCTAACCACCACCACCAGTTTTCACCACTTCATTTTCATTTTATTCTTCCTTTTCTCATTTTTTTATTCTTTAATTTTATCCATTTTTTTTATCCTCGTATACACTGGCCTCGATTTTTCGGCTAGGAAACACGCTCTTTAATGAGAAATGCATTTACGCCGCAATTTCGAGGCGATTATCACTACTGTGAACAAGTATGATTCTATGAGATCGATCAGGATCATTTGAGGGCTGATGATCCGGGTGGGGTTCAGTATGTCGAATAACCGAATTGTAGAATGGTCGATATTTCGAAGTTTTAAAAGTTGTGATATCAGAGTGGAGAATAACGAGTAATTCGAAATTCTTATTCCCTATCAACTATTTAACAGATTACGTGTCTGATAGTATATTCCTTCTTTGCATTCGTATTTACTCGAAAATGTATATTTCGATAGTTTGCATTTCGAATGCAATTTTTACAGGCCATAGGAATATCAAAAGCTCATAATTTCGAATTCGATATGGAGAGTAGTTGTTTTTTATAGACAGACCAGAATATAGAATAGCGAAAAATCGAAGGTGAATTTTTTGAGACTACAAAACTTGGATATGCAGAATAGCGATGGCTCGAAAAGACGAAGGTCAAAATGGCGATGGTTGAAATTGAGGATCGCTAGTCTGAGTGAGTGAGTGAGTGAGTGAGGAAGCGTGTATTTTGAGCTCTGCTGCATTTCTTTATTTCGATCGGTCGACTTTCTAGCGTTTCACCATTTTGACCGTTCGACTTTTTGGTGTTTCAGTATTCCAACCTGAAGAATATTTGCTCTTCCGTTATTATATGTTCGAAATTGTGAATATTCTCAGTATTGCTGATTGCAATAATTTATGAATCGAAAGAGTGATAGTCGAGTTTTCGGAAAATCGATATTTTGGTCGTCGTTCTATGGCCGATTGTTACATTCTATTTTCGACGTAAACGTGCTCTTCGAACTTTAAAGTTTCTACTTTATATATTTTCGATATTCAAAGCTCTAGTCGAATTCATCCATCTCCATAATATCATTCAAAGGTTCTATATTCGAGATTACAGCTGTTCAAATTTTCAGTCATTCTAACATTTTATTCCCACCCATCTATCATTCAATGCTCTGCAATCAGGAAAGTCGTGCTCTAACTTCATGGTTATTATTAATCAAGTGTAATGATCATCAGTCGAGTAATAATGCCCTTCGGACCATCACGACAGAAACACTCGAGATCCAGAGGGCAGGTCGAGTACGAAATATTGAAAAGGATAAGTCCTTTTCCATTTTCCTTTCCGATACGTCGATAACGAGCTATCCTCGAAATGAGCAGGAGCCAATCGATCGCGCTCGACACAACAAATGGGCGGGGCAGCCACGCGCACGGGATTGGCTCTCGACTGTTTTCACCGATATCTCGATAGTGGTGCACCCCAAAAAAAAATGCTTGAGGACTTTATTCTTTGATTTTTCAAGCTCGATTCGGCACGGTAGATAGGAAATTCTGAATAAGCCTGCTTCGAAGCTTATAAGTAATCGAGGACCAGGGTGAGAAATAGAGAAGTTGAGAGAAAAAGGGAGTTAAACTCGACCAGGAAGTCGGGCGTGCTGAGAGAGCTCGTATAGAGAACGCAGCGGGGACGACAATCCGGATACGTTTCGGTAGAACAAAAGCTCGGAGAATCGAGCAGAGACAATTGAACTTGCAGAAAGCAGCAGCCGCTACATAAAACGAGAAGGGGCGAGAGAGGTGAGAAAGGGAGCTTGATATTCGCATGGAAACTCGAAAGGATTTCACGCGCCCTGAGGCCGAGCTATAAAGGGTGTGACAATGGACGTGTGAGCATACGAATCGAAGGCAAAAAAACCGTCTTCGATCATTCCAGTTTATTAATTCGTTCGTAAACTTCGTCCAGAGCATTATGCACAACATTTCAATGCAGAAAATCGTTTCCTCGACAAATATCCAGTTTTATAGCAAACAAAATACAAGCATTGGATGAAATCGTTGTACATTTTGTTGATATTTTGTGATGTTTCATGCTCGAGCAGATGATAAATCAATCAAAAATCACACATTGATCCTTGGGGGTTTCTCGAACACATCGAATCTTTAAACGAAAGTTTTAAACATCAGGCCTGAAGGTAATTAGTTCCTGGTAGTATGGAATATATAAATCATTCGCTAAACACGATATACGGGGGAAAGGCTGCAGATATTATACGAGAGAGTTAGAGAGGAGTCCCGAGAGAACTGCTGACGATCGATTCCTCCGATGCTAAACTCTCAAGCCCTCTGCCCTGTATTGTGGTGCCCGTCACTTGCACGTGCGCGCATGATTCTCCCAAACGGTAATTAATAACTTGGGTCACCCAAAATCCTGCCCAACCGTTCACCAATTTTCAGCAATTTTTTTTTTTCATTTATTGAAAAAACCCCTCAGTTTTGGGGCTCCTCGTTTGGAAATCAATTTTGGAAAATCCGAACAACGTTTCAGCACACAATTTTTTAAGGATCAGAGGACGTGACGGGAAAGTTTTACATTTTATTAAGAAACGAACTTATGGAGGAGTTGAAACTTCAAACGTTTGAAAAGTTGTAACGCCCTATAAAAATCTATGGGCACTGCAATCATTTTCAATTCGGATTTATAAAATTTCGTCAAGTTTTTTTTTCATTCGATTATATTTTTCATGTCTCTTTACACCGGTGAGATTCCGCAACAACTCGCAGTCTATTTTCCATTACTGTCGTTATCTGTATAAAAAAAAAAAAAAAAATACACTGGATACCGAGTGTCAAAGCATAACGAAAAATCAAGGGATACGCGATAAGACGCGAATGGAAAGATAAAGGAGTGCCTTCGCAGTAGGTCCAGCGAAAGGAATCGCCGAAGGCTTTTCTACGAAACTCGGAAATCCCTACTCGCAAAAAAGAGAGGAAAAGGAATTTCAATGCAAAGATAATATCGTGAAAACTGGCGTTCTTGTATTCATTTGTAAATAAAAATATTTTGTTTTTTCGCTGTACGTTTTTTCCAATTTTCATCTACCATCGTCAAATGGTGGCAGCCGAATGAATAGATACTCTTTTCATAGGTACGACAAAAAGTCTCATTTTGGAGTCAATAATTTGGCGGAAATTCGAAAATTTGTTGAAACCGATTACACAAAATCGACAAAGAATAAAGTTTTTTCAAAGTCTCCATTGACTTAATCAAATTTTTCGATTCGATTGCATTCTCACACGGAGAGAATATTTTCACTACAAATTCGAAACTGGATTCCTACGAAGGATGGGTCCATTGACATCAGGACGAAGCGTCGATAGCAGAGAGTTACGAGTGCTCCCAATGAACAGACAATTTGCCTGTCACATTGGATCCAGATCGTGACTTAATTAGCAAACGTCGATGCTTACAAGCGCTCCAGCCCGTAACGACCTTATCAAAACACGGTTTATATAGTTGCGTCAGAGTTGCGAAGGAAGCTCATCCAGCTTAACAACAACGAACGAGCTCAAGATAACATCGATTATTCAGAAGGTTGGTAATGGCGCAAATCGCCTTAACAAGCTGCGTCGATTTCCTCGGAAAATAAAAAATGTAAAAGCAACTCGATCAATGTTTTTATACGCGAAACAATGTTTATTTCTGACTGAACATCATTTTTCATTCGATCTGAGAGAGCGCGGATTCAATGAAAATGAAAAAATCAACAGTCACGAGTGAATGACTGCGAGCAAGTGCTGTCACATTTGATGTACCGCTGAAATCGTTGGAAGTGGCTCAAAGTTCCAAAGATTCATCTGCTATGAGAAAATTTCCTACAAATAACAAGCGCTCGACCCCACATTTACGACTTCGATGGATCAATGCTAAAAGAACTGCTACTCGAAAGATAAGCGCAGAAGATAATAAAATAAAACGTAGAAGATCTTTTTTTAAAAAATTAGTATTATATCACCATTGTCTATACTTTGACTGCGTGCGATTTCTGTCTCAGCAACTTGGCCGAAAACCATTCTAATTCCAATCGAGAATCCTGCAGTGGACTTGAAACTGCTGTGCAAGCCGCTCAATACTTTTTCGAATTCGTCATCAAGGAAACGTAAAGAACGAATTGCTCTCGCCACCTCGAATGCGTTTTCGTTGAACGAAAGTTTAAACTCGGCGAGCCTCGGTCCAGCAATGACGTGACAAGAAACTGCGTCGCAGTCCCGTCAGACTATCAACCATGAATGACTTTCATGAAATCAGTCTCGAAATGACGTCCGTGGTGGGAGAGCGAGATGATAACGGTGAGAAAAAAAATAATCGTGCAGCAGTACTGACTCGACAGCTGGAGCGAGAAAGCGCTTGAACTTTGCAAGCATCGAGGAAACGTTTCGCAGTAGGCAAGATGGAATCGTTAGTTGAATAAATTAAAAATCGATCGATTCCGGTGTTTGATCTTCGAATGAACATTCGCGAACGATTATTCAGAGCAAACTGTCAAAATTTATGCGATAAAAAAACAGTAAAATAAAAGACAACGATGGAGCTGTCTTTCGTTGCTAGTACAGTGAGTGTAATCTTGCTTGTTTATCTCTTCTACAAATACTTCATTGAGATAAACAACTATTGGGAGAAAAAAGGTGTCCCGACGGTCCCCGGTGCCCTTCCATTGATTGGTCACCTGTCCATGATATTTCGGACCCACAAATCACTTCCTTGCTTCTGCGCTGAAATTTACAAGGCGAACACAGGTCGAAGCATGGTTGGATTCTATCAAGCACGAAATCCTACGCTCATGCTCATGGATCCGGAGCTCATAAAGACAGTGCTGATCAAGGATTTTCCGAAGTTTCACGAGAACGTGTTCAACGTGAACGAAAAAATCGATCCACTCGTCTCCAAAAATCCTTTCTTCACCTCCGGTGATAAATGGAAGCTGCAACGCAATCGTCTCTCTTACGCTCTCATGTCGAGCAAGAAACTCCGTATTTTGTGCCTCGCGATCGCCAGAGTGTGCGAAAAATTCACGAAATATTTAGCCGATCAAGTCGAACGTTCGAAAGACGGTATTTGCGAGATCGATACTAAGATATTCAGCAATTGTTTCACCGGCGAAGTAGTAGCGAGTGCGGGATTCGGGGTCGAGGGTGATTTCTTCGTTAATGGATCTGGACCAAATTCGTTTCGCGAAGCTGTAGAAGGTTTTATGGAGCCGAGTTTCTTGAACAGTTTCATGCAAACAATGCTCTTCTTATGTCCGCGCTTAAATACAGTTTTGCAGCTTCCTTTTCTGCCGAAGAAAATGGACAGTTTCTTCCGGCGTATCATTCGTGAGATGATCAGCCTTCGGGAAAAGGACGGAATTCCCCGCAACGACTTTCTGCAGCTGATGCTGGAGAACTCGAAGAGCAAGAGCGAGGAAATTGACGAGGAATCGATAGCCGCGAGCGCGACATCTTTTTTCCTTGATGGTTACGAAACCTCGGCGATAACTCTGGGCTTCTTCGCTTATCAGTTGGCCGAAAATCCAGACGTACAAACAAAATTGAGGGACGAAGTTAATACGATTCTCGAAAAACACGAGGGGCAAATGAGTTACGAGTGCCTCGGAGAAATGACGTACATGGACCAAGCGCTCAACGAGTCGATGAGATTGTACCCGGCTCTTGGTGTTCTCCAGAAAAAATCCAGCGAACCTTTGAAAATCGTAGGCGAAGATGGCATCGAATGCACGCTCGAACCCAACACCGACCTCGTCATTTCGGTTCAAGGGATCCACAGAGACCCAAAATATTGGCCGAACCCAAATATTTTCGACCCCGAGAGGTTCAACGACGAACGCAAACACGAACGTCCTAAAATGGCTTTTTTGCCATTCGGCGAAGGCCCTAGAATTTGCGTTGGCATGAGATTCGCTTTGTTGCAAATAAAAGCAGCCGCTAGCATGATCCTCAAGGAATTCAGCATTGAAAAATCCTCGAAAAATAACCGACCGTTGGTTTACGGCCCCGGGGCAATACTCACCAGCATAGAGGGAGGCGTTTGGGTTAAATTGAGGTCCCTCAAACGACCTTGACTCTGTTACTATCTATCAACTATTTGTGACAATATTTGAAGTTTAAATAACACCTCGTTTTCAAATAAAAATTCATTTCGTTACCTTGACAACTCCTTCGATACTCATTCTCCTCATAAAATTATTATCGAATTATCACTAAATTAGTGTTAAATAAATATTTAAGCCTTAATTCTAACAAAAATCGAATTTCCAAATCTACTCTGAAATAAATGAGCAGCATAAAATTGAAGCTGACCAACAGCGGTTTGACAGTTAAACTGTTTTCGAATCCTCGATCAATCTTGGGCTAGATTCAAATCGATTAACTGAACGAACAGAAAAATTAAACTTGCAAAAAATGTAATACAAAAGTTTATACTTTCGAATTTTTGTTCGACTCTTCACTGTTCAAGATTCGAAAAATCTTCAACTGTCATATTAACGCATGAAATTGATGAACCAAAATTGACCATGAAATGATCAACTGTACCTAAAAACATCAGCGTCATCCGCTCGTGACCAGGGAGGCTCTATTCTCGAATCGGCACGATGCGTTCGTGCGCATCTTCGCGTGTGCGAGGGGCGCATTAGGCGCGGACGTTTGAATTCAAATGTTCGCATTGCTGAGAATTAAGAAATTTTGTTTCCTTCAGTAAAAATATTTGAATAAATTTTCCATCTGACGGATCAAACGGATCACAACGATCGTGAAAAATCCGTGTATAATCCAACATCAACAAGGTCAACGAAGGTCAAAATCAACAAGGGGAGTTGACCTTCGTTCAGCATTTCATCCAATAAATCGATTCCATAAGGACCGTCATTCAATTTTTGGTTAGAATTTAAATTGAAAAAAAAAATTTTTAATTTATGATGAGCTGTCACTCGCATTTGTTTCTATTGAAACGTGCACGCCTAATGCGTAACACGAGTATCACTCGACGCGTGAAGATGCGCACAAACGTATCGTGTCGATTCGAGAATAGGCTCCCAGATCCAAATTATTTCCTATCCATCTCCCCGGCGCCTCATCAAGTCCAATCGACGTAGTTTTACAGTACGCCATCGGTTCTTGCATAGTTCACCTTCTGAAAGAAGCTTCAATCGAGGCGAAAAAAAGTAAAGCAATTTTGAAAAGGCAGGAGAGAAGCCAGAGTAATTAGTTTTCTGGATTCGAGTAGTCACTTCGGTAAACGGGCCTCATACGTGTGCTCAGAGTCGGGAGAATTATTATTTAGTTATTTTTCACGCTGTCGCGAGCGTCGCCACCTCCCGGGCTTCAAATTCGGGTGCCAAGGAGACTATAGGTAAGGAGTGCAATCTCGGCGATCGGGCACGTCCGTAAAAGTGTCGGGAAAGAGGGTTCCTCTCGAGCGGCGCTGTTGTAGTTTCGTACGGTGGCGCATGCGCACAATGTACGCGTTATATACGCGCATGCGTTGCTGCCAGCTGACACTGTGATATTACTATTAAAATACATTAACAAATTGCAGTCATTTTTTATATAAATGAATAAAAAAAAATATAATTCAACAACATCAATTGATTTTTTTTAATTTCTGCTATAGTCAACGAACAATAACATCTATGATGGAAAAAAAAATAAAACGAACGAGGATTCGAACCGCCAACTCCACGAGTACAAGCCCAACATGGAACCGTCACACCACGTAAACTCTTGATATTCTAACGGCAGAAAATGCTACTGGCTTATCCGGGCCGCTTGATATGTTAAGGTTTTATGAAACAATAACTGTGGTCACAAGAGTTATAGTTATCAATCTAATTTTCAAACATTCATAAATATCATTCAAAAAAAAATTTGTAACAGAAAAAATTTTTTTCGACATGAGTATATATGAACCGGCAATCTTCCGGATGCTATAGTTTTCTTAACAGCGCGACATACGAGGGGGGATCAGCTGATACTTTGAATGTGCGAAGCACAGGGTTTCACGTCGCTGGAGAATATTATTACAATACATATTAGTACTTTCGATCACGAGCGGTCATAATTGTTGATTCAACAATTTTTTATAGGGGCAAACTCTTTAAATCCACGATTCCGCCGCCATCATCAGCCGCCATGACGGTCAGTTTCACCAACGACATTGATTTTATTACTATATATATTGAAGCGAAACACACTCTTAAACACTTATTTCGACGACATGGCACGCACGAGTGTTTACACCGGCGGCCATGTTGAAAAACTGTCACTTCGCGAAGCGGCGCTCGGGAAGCGAGGCGCTCAGCGCTGCCAACTCAATTTCATTTTACCAAAACTCCCTAGATTCTCAAAGTTCTTGATTTTATTCAATTTCAATTAAATAAACTCTTTCTTATTGAAAATAATGATGCGGATTGTTAAAGAAACGTATTGTGGACAATTTGGTGAAAATTTCAGATTAAAATTATTTAAAAACATAAGAAAACTTTTCTTTGAAAGATCGAGCGTGCACAATGCGCATGCGCGATGACCTACTTTCACAGGCACGTGCAATAGACGCAGTCACGATCAAATAATTAATTAAAATGAAATAAAAATGTTATTGTTTAGAAATTTGTTAGAAATCATAGCAAAATAATTGAAAAAGATACGAATTGTGCATAAAAACAATAAAAATTGAGTTTATTAAATTTCATTAAATTCTCGCACATGCGCAGTGTGACTGCAGCTCAACTCGGCCAATTGGGACCCACGCGGGGGAGTTAGCGCACCAATCAGAGAATTTAGAGTGGGAGTCCCTGGTTCGAGATTAAGTCGCGCAGCGAATTAGAGTGAGGGACAAAGTCCAAGCGCATTATTATTATTATTTCCTTTGTTTGAGAGAGTATAAAAACCCGAGCGCAGAAGCTCCGGTAGCTAGTCTCGTCTCGAATCTCGCCACGCTAAGAGCTAGTCTCGTCTCGAATCTCGCCACGCTAAGAGCCAGTCACGTCTCGAATCCCTGAGAGCTCGACTCGCATACCATAACCAAAAGCCAGTCTTGCCTCCGGATCTCGCCGCGTGAACTCGCCAATAAAACGAGAATAAAGAAACATCAAATTTTTCACTCATTTTAAAAATCGCTCTAAAATCAAAGAGCAAAATAACATCGCTATTATCCCACTCAGAATTCAAACAGAATAACACCTTTCCTCCTCACGCTAGGAGGGCCGGGTTCATTCGATTTCGTTTGAACTCAAGATTCCTAGGTGAGTTTCCGATCTATCCAGGAGGGCCGGGACAGTTCGATTCCGTTCTGTCTCAAGATTCCTGGTAGATTTCCAATCCTTTTTCTATCCAAGAGGGCCATGGCCGTTCGATTTCGTTCGGTCACAAGATTCTTGGGTAGGACTCCTACCTTTCCACGCCAGAGGGGCCGGGACAGTTCGGCTTCGTTCTGTCTCAAGATCTCTGGGTGGATTCTTTTCCATCTACAAACCATTGCTTTCTGAGTGGCGATTAAATTCATTAAAAATTATTAAAACCAAGCAAGTTTCTTTATTCTCAAGCGGGACAGTTCCAAATCAGCTATTATTTTTCAAATTGAACTAACAAAATTATTCAAAACGAAACAATTTCGAGTCATTTATTATTCTGAGCTAATTAAATCATTCCAAAAGCGAAATATCTCACTAAAAAAAATCATAATTTGAATTATATCGAGTCAAAAGAGTGAGATCAACCACAAAAATCCACTCGAACAATTAATTTGTATTGTATAGAGTCAAAAAGTGAGAATTAGAGCTCAATTATCAAATTATCAAATAAGTTAATTGAAAATTTATCAAGCAAGCGTTGGCGAGAGAATGATTGTTACATTGAAAAATTATCATTGCAAGCGAAACTATTAATTGTTATTATTCTAATAAAAGCGAGCGTAAATTCATGCGAAGTTTATGATAATTAATTCTGCGAAAATTATTCTTTTTACAAAGAAAAATACCGGAAATAAAATTTTTCATGCAATTAAAATAAAGCGGAAAAACTCGATTTCAAATAAAAAGCCTTTATTTTTGTAATTTGGTTTAAAACAATTAAAAATTGAATAAATCATTTGTCATTTCAATCTAATTTCATTTTACTTTTGTTTTTCCTTCATGCCCGCTCTTCTTTATTATAGAATTGCTCGAATCTTGGCGTGACGGTGTGCATCACAAACGTACCGTTACAATATAGCCGTACCAAACGACAATGCGACGCGTAGTGGCCGTTCCTCGAACCCGGGTTGCCCGACATTTTTACGGACGTTTTTCTAACAGGCGCCCAATACGGAGATTGCACTCCTTACCTATAGTCTCCTTGTTCGGGTGCGATCGACACGACGTGCTGCGCAGACGCACATCGCGTCTCCATCGGTCGCTCTATTGATTCGAGCAATCTTTGATCCGGTTTAGAGGCGTACACATGTATCCTACCGCTCAACATTTCATTTTTGCAAATGTCGTAGTTCTTATGGATTTTTGAAGCATTTTATTCGCACTGAAATCAGCCGGGACCAGTCGAAATTCCTTTTGGACACTTTTCGGGTCAATTAACCTGAGGATTGCCCAGATATCGTGGGATGCGTTCACGGCCCGTCTTACGCTTCGAGGAACACGTGTTCAACGACAATCAAGTCCCTTGATCGATCTTATTTCTTGGACATATTCCGGAACTTGACTTACCAGCAAAACTTGATGTAAACATTGACGAAATGCAGAGGACCTGTATCCTTTTGCCAAATTTACTTGGCACGATATCCAGTTTCTCACCTACACAAAAATCCGCACAACAAATTTTGGCGAATTTTGTGAATACCGAATTGACAACAAAATTGTTTTTAAATGTTCAGTTAAACCTCGTCTAGATTCGTTTCGATTGGCGAAATGAAGCCAAAATATGTGTTTAACTTCTATTATGAATTCTTTTTATTTCATGAAATCAATTTTGATGATTCATTCAATAGCACGAAAAAACAAAACTTGAAAAAAATCAATTTAATGCCAAAGTTCGTATTTTTATAGAATTTTTGCGTTCAAGTCGTACTTGTTCAGGATTTGAAGAATTTTCAACTTCAACAGATAAATAAGACCATGCAACGATCAATTTCACTCGCTCTTGACACAGATCCGAATTAATTCTAATCTGTCTCTCCTCGACACTTCTCGTTAAGTTCAATCGACGTAGTTTTACGGTACAACCTTGATCCTAGCATAGTTGAGATTCTCAAAGAAAATTCAATTGAAGTCAAAAGTTAGTTTTGACGATACAAAACTAAAAAAAAAAAAAAAAAACTGGGAATAACAATGGTTAATCGATATTTTCTCAATTTATCTCGACATTTTACGTTCGAGGCCAAATATCATTTGACTAATGGTTTAAAAATAAATTCATCAATGTTCCTTAGAATCATTTCTTCCAAGTCTCCACTTCAAATTTTGTTGTTGGACCCTACTTTTTCAATTATTATCGCAGCTTTTCGAATGAAAAAAAAAAAAAACAAAAAAAACAAAAAATGAAATATTTTCCCAAAGTAGAGATGTGTATCGAAACTATTATCGATAACGAACCATTTAAATAATTAAAATCTCATAATGAAAAAATTCAATCAAAACCAATAAAAAAAAAGAAAACTGTCATCGTCTGATAAAAAGATTACATCGACATTTCCCATCTCTATTTTATAAAAATGGTTTATAATCAGTGATTACCAGACTCGTTACCTCCTTATTGATACGCATATGACATCGATCAGCTAATTGTTGGCTCGAATCGAGCTACAGAAGTGGAGGGAACTACGCGCTTGAATTTTGCAAGCACCGCTACAACGCGTGAACCTGTATCAAGTTATTTCTGCATATGTTTATCTGCTTCTATTCTTGGCTGGAGCGGCGATAACGCGCGAAATGAAATGGATAAGTCAGAGTCAGTCTCGCTGAGGCAACGTCGAAGAGAGGACAGTCGAGATTATCGTCTCTGGTCCTCAACTCCGATTACACCTCGAATGAAAAGTCATTTAGGGAAAAATAAAAAAAAAATCAGATCATTCAAAAGTGAAGTGAAATTTTCAAATCGAATATTACGATGGAGCTGAAATTCGTTCTCGGGACAGTCGCCATACTTCTGCTTATTTATCTCTTCCATAAGTATTTTATTCAAGTTCACAAATACTGGGAGAAAAAAGGAATCCCAACGTTTCCTGGTGCAATACCATTTTTCGGCCATACGATCGAGATATTTTGGAACCACAGGACCTTCGCTTGTTTCATTGACAAAATGTACAAAGCGAACAAAGGCCGAAGCATGATTGGATTTTATCAGCTTCAGAAGCCCGTGCTCATGATTCAAGATCCGGAACTCATGAAATCAGTGCTGATAAGTGATTTTCCAAAATTCCATGAAAACCCGTTCAAAGTAGACAAAAAAATGGACCCCCTTTTGGCGGAGAATCCTTTTTTCAATACCGGTGAAAAGTGGAAGACCAGTCGCAGTCGACTTTCTTACGCTTTGATGTCGGGAAAGAGACTGCGTATTTTGTGCCACTCGATAGCTCACGTGTGCAACAAATTCACGAGTTATTTGCGTGAGAACGTCGAAAAATCGAAGCAGGGTGTGTACGAGGTCGAAATGAAAGAACTCGGCAACCGGTTCACGGGGGAAGTCGTGGCGAACGCTGCTTTCGGAGCCGAGGGCGATTTTTTCACAAACGGAAGTGGGCCAAATTCATTTCGTGAAGCTGTTTACGGCTTCCTGGCGCCCTCGTTGTTAAACTTGATCGCGCAAACGATTCTCTTTTTGATACCGATGTTGGGTAGTATTTTGAAGCTGAGATTCGTCCCTAAAAGGATGGATCAATTTTTCCGACGTGTTATCCATGAGATGATCTCTCTCCGTAAAAAGGATGGAGTAGAACGGAACGATTTCCTGCAACTAATGCTGCAAGGTGTCAAGAGCGAAGGCGGTGAAATTGACGAAAACGACATAACTGCCAGTGCGACTTCCTTCTTCATCGACGGTTACGAGACCTCCGCAATAACAATGTCCTTCTTGGTTTATCGACTAGCGGAAAATCCAAAGGTACAAGAAAAACTGAGGGACGAGATCAAAAGGGTGTTGGAAAAATACAACGGTGAAATATGTTACGAATCTCTGAAAGAAATGACGTTCCTGGACCAAGCTTTCAACGAGTCGATGAGACTCATTCCGGCGGTTGGTTTCCTCACGAAACAGACGACCGAGCAATACAAATTCTTGGGGAAAGACGGACTCGAGTGCGTCTTGGAGCCCGAGACTCAAATCATATTGCCTCTCCAAGCGATCCAAAATGACCCTGAGTATTGGGAAGATCCTGAGGTTTACAAACCCGAACGATTCAACGACGACTCCGAGAAGAATCGTCCCAAAACAACTTTCATGCCGTTCTCCGAAGGACCGAGAATATGCCCGGGCATGAGATTCGCTACGATGCAAATAAAAGGCGCTGTTGTTACCATATTAAAAGACTACGTCGTCGAAGTTTCACCAAAAACCAAACGACCCCTGCAGCCTAAACGCGGTGCCATCATCACGGTGATGGAGGGTGGACTGTGGATCAATTTCAAACCCATTCAATCCAGGACCTGATACGACTTTGTGTGCTTTCCTTCAACGCACTAGAGTAGCGCAAGAATTGTCTGACGAAAAAGAAAAATAGGGATATGTTCAATATTTGTGGTAAATACAATAAAAAAAGGACCGAAATAATCATTACTTTTGTATTTTGTGAATAATAAACTGGGTCTTAGAAAATAGTCAATCTGAAACTTCGCCACAGTAAAAAAAAATGCTGGAAATTGAAATTTCCAAATTGCTTCCTCAAGATGGTCAAGATACACGGTGCTCAAAGCTTACTCTATGAGGTGCTATATTTTTCATTTTGGCTTCCTCATAAAAGAAGCTTTAAGGATTATTCTAAAAGCTTGAAAAAGCAATTTGTTACTTTTCATTTTTTTTTTAAATAAAATTTTAACTTATTTATCGAATTTTACTTTTCCAAATTAATTTCCAAAAATTAAGGAGTTTCGGTACAGGCGATACAATGTTGCCATGCTAAAACATGCTAAAAACATAAAAAATTTCAAAAAGTTCAGAATTTTATAAAATTTGGTTAACATATTCTTTAGTGCCAAATTTGACAATACAAATTTTTTAAGATTTTTCTTCTACACAGTTATCGAGTAATTGATCACTAAAGTTCACGTGTATAAGCATAGCGTTTCCATAGATATAGGTATACATTCCGGGCATAAGAAATCTGCTTTAATGCGTAATTACTCGATAACTAAGTAGAAGAAAATTTTGAAAAAATTTGTGATTTCGCACTTAATGTTGAAGAACATTATCACCAAATTTGATCAATTTCTTAATATTTAGACTTCTGTACCGAAACTCCTTAAAGCGGATTTTTCGAAAAACTCATATTTTCATAAAATTCCAAAAATCATAAAATTTAAACCATTCGACTGATATTTCCTAAATTCAATACTACCCTTCCTATTATGATAATTTATTCATAAAAAAAAAATTAGTAATAAATCTTAAAATTTCGGGAAGTTGGAGCGTCGACACGCTTTTTTTGAAAATTTCAAAACGTCCTGGGATTCGTATTTTTTTCAAATTCTGACAAAATTATCAGAGAATGAAGAGCTTCTTCAGATTAACATCTATGCAAAACGGTAGCCCTGTATCTCAAATGGTTTTCGAGTTATAACAGTTTGAATTTTGCAGTGCCATAACACACACGCGCGCACGGACGCACGCACACACACACACACACACCCGGACATTTTTTCTAGATATGATTTTTTGATGTTGTTGAACATTTTGAGCACATTGACATTGAAAACTGAAAAAAAAAAAATTTCATCGTCACCTAGCTTCCTGTATGAAGAAGCAAAAAACGTTGATTCCATCCCATAAGTAAAAGGCGTAGGCAGCTTATAAATTATAACCGTTAATTAAGAATTTGCAATTATTCGCGCTGGTGTCAGCCAAAAAAGAGAGACAATGAATGACTGAGTGAGAAGGAAAGACGAGATGAGAGAAATGGAGAACGTGTGCGTGTGCAAGCAAGACAAGGAACAAAGCGAGTGAGAGTTTTCCGATAATTACCGTCGAGACCACGATGGGCGTGTGGCAACGTCAGCACCGAGTGCTCGCAGCTGTCTAGCCAGAAGCCACAGCTTGACAGGCACCTCGGGATAACTCTACCGACTCGCGTCCCTTACATCCGTCAGAGAATAATCACTCATCTCCAAAAAAAAAAACATAATCTTCGTGCATCGAAATCGAAATTCCCAAAGCTTTGTTTGGTAATGAAAAATGAAATAAATTGGAATCCGTACGGATCTTGATATTCGACTTACGTCACATCCGGAATCAATAAAATAATTGGTCTGAAAAAACGCGCAGATTCTTGCAGGTTGTTTTTTTCGCGTTCAAACTTCACGCGCATTTCATGACTTTCGCTTTCAGATTGTGCTGACTTATGATTAGGTAAGACTTGGCAAACTGGAACGCAGAGCATGCTGCCAATCGTGTTCCAAAGTCTTTCCGAATGAAGCGATTCTGTTCTGATAGGATGGAAGATCGAAATGAATGAGGAAAATGTACGAATTGAAGTATATGCAATGACATAACGATATTCAAATACAATAAAATAAAAATAAAAGCACGCAAGCAAGATCAACTGCACAAAAATCGATAAGCCTCTTTCAAATGAATGCAGGAAGGGCGATGTTTACTTCTTAGTTAAAAATTGAATGCTCTAAAAGATGATTTACTCGAGCATACTGAAAAAAGCGTTCGCCAATTTGCCCACTGGAGCGGATACGCGGATTTGAATAATTGATAAATCATAAAAACGACGTGATTCGGACATGAACAATTTTACCTTGAACCTATGACACCTTGTAGAGTCGAGTCATATAGCAGTGACAGAAGTACACGGAAAACCACTCAGCCATCGCGAGATGTGGAGCCAACAGTCCTCACACAGTACAGTGAAAGTTATCCACTATCTTCAACAACCCTCTTAAGCCCCTTCTCGGCCTGTCTAACATGTCCTCTGCTTCCTTTTTTTCCTTCATCCCCGACACGAAAAGAGGCCAATATTGTCTCGGGTTTTTCCGCTTTCCGCTCTAACCGTATGGAAATATTCCAAATTATATTAAACTGCAACATACAGCGTTTCATATTCGTAGATTAATATTCACAATTTCACTTTTTGTAGAAGCAGTTTTATCGAATAAATAAAATTCTATTATTTACAAAAAAAAAACAAAATAATTTATCATTATTTCATCTTTTATTGACGGCACTCAAGTATACGTCGGTTACAATGAAACGTTAATTTTAATCGCACACATAGACGAGTATACTATTTCAATATTCAAACTGTTACGCTCGCGGCGTTTGAAGTTTAAAAAAACTCATTTGACGAGAGATTTTGACTAGATATTCATAAGCAACCCGCTTAACGGAATTGAAAATGATTTAAATTTTCTCTCCACAACACTCGTAGTTATAAACGTTCTTAATTTCACTTTATAAAAAAAGTATAATGTACCATGAAGAAAGGGGTGTGGTAATTAGAATAGTAAAATGGGATTTCATCTCGTGTCTTATCTCAGCGGAGTTGCGGACAAAATTATAGCACGCTGTTTCTCGCCTACGACGTTGTACATTCATTCGGTGTTACGCTAAAAAAGGTATTTTAATTTCAAAATTACGAGGCTTTCTTTCTCCCATGAGTACCCCTTTTTATCTTCAAAATCTTTCAAATTATCTTGGCTGTCGCAAGCTCTGTTCCAACTGCCAGAGCATCGTGCGCATTGAAATATTCATCTCAATTCATAAACCGTGTAATATTTTCAGAAGTACAGACAAAAGTGAGAAATACTGTTGCGCAAAAAATGAAAAGAATCGATGCAGAAGGAGTCTCAAAATTGAGAGGAGCAACCATGTCAATTTTTCAGAAATGATTGAAACTTTTTTCTCCATTGTGTAAGCAAACTCCGGACTACGAAGTAGTTGATTAATTTTGTTGACTTTAGTGCGGTGAACTATCTTAAGAACAGCGATATCCGTGGGCTGGTCAGTGGTGCGTTCCACTTTGCGTCTCGTCCGGATCTGCCTTGGGCTGTTTTCGCCAAGACGCTTGTGCCCTTGGCCCTCGAGCAAAGAGCTTCATTGCCTTGAGTCGAAACGAAGCGAAGGGTCCTGAAGACATCTCAAGTGGTTCAAGCGAGAAGTGTGCTGACGTTTCGTCACCAGGCCTCTCGTTTTAGAAAATGTCATCGGCAAGATTCGACTACGTCTTCGATCCTTTGCCCTCGACGAACGGCCTCGTCCGACATACAATTCAACAACAAAGCTCACGAGAGCAGATCCCATTCCGATCGCGAAGATGACGAATGCGAAATCCAAGTCCTTAAGAAATATAACCTTGGGACTATCGTCATTCTCCTCATACCGTCGAAAATCCAAAATGCGTTCATCCTCGCCATAAGTAGTCTCGTAAACATGGTCGAAAATACCAGATTCGACGTAACGGAGATTTAGCCAATTCAACTTTTCTTGCATAGGCCAGTCCGGTCTGACTGGTTGACTCAGAGCAAACTCGTGAACTGGGTACTGATTGTGAGACATATGAAGCTTCAATTTGATAACGCTCTTGAGCAAGTAGCTCCTTCCACTGACACAAGCGATGGATGAGTTCTGTAATAGATAATCTATACAGCTTTCATTGTCATAGTTTATGCCGACGTAGCGGTTATTGAAGGCCGGATTGCTAAAGACCAAGCTATCATTGATGCGTCCGTAAATAACGTAGTCCGAATCGATTAGATCACGCTTATTATTGATGTTCGGATAACGAATTTGCCTGGTCATGAGAGCCGCCCATTTTCCCTGATATACACCCTGGAGCACCACGACAAAGATTAATAAACAAGCCAGATAAATCCTCGGGCCCAGGTTATTGGGCAATTTGGTTAAGCACGAGTTACAAATCAACCGCCAAATATTCAGGATCGCTATCATAAACGATTGGCCCAAAGCGTATCTCAAAAACATCACAGTCAGTATGCAAACGACGAGCAAGCCGATCCTCGAGTAAACATCTAGGATGGAAACGATTTTATGCCATTGCGAAATGTAAGCTGTATTCTGGGTCACGGCAAAATATTTCCCGTACACAATTGGATAAGTCGCAGGTAGTTCCGGTATGGATTGCTGCGCTATGTAGCGCGAAATCAGATCAGCCCGACCGTTGGTAAGATCTGATAACATTCCGTGGCCTTTGCCCTCGTTATCAAGAAACCCCAAAGATTCACCTCGAGAATAAAGCAATGTTTTTAACGAAATATTCATGTAATGCGACATCATGTGCAAGTATTTATCTATCGCTGCGAAGCGAACAAACGTGGTAGCCTTGCTGCCTTTCGGGGGCATCTCATGCTGTGACATTGCATAGCGAACTTCATATCCTCCTGCATTTCTCGTCTGATCGAAATCAATATTTTTGCAAATATTCTCGTTATTGTTGAATTTTCGCTTGAACAGAGCCCAGGGATGATCGTTTACTCCTTTGTAACTCTTGGTGAACCTCCAAGGACTTGGGGCAGACTTGGTGTATGGGTTGAAAGCGTAAATGAATGGTCCTTTAACACCGTCATTGCACACAAACTTCGCTCCGAGTATGTTCGTCGTCCATGCTCTCCACAAAAATTCAAACGCTCCCGAGCAGCCTATTTCCCCATCGGTTGAATCGATTATATAAAATTGGGCCATGTGATTCCACCATCGAGATTGCTTGATATGAACGAGGGCGCGCTCCAGCTCGAGTGACGACGGGACCATAACCGCGAAAACCTGCAATTTGTGTCGGGACCATCTCGAGACTTTTTCACTTTCGACTGACTCTTTCTCGCTGTTGAGCAGGACTATACTTAATGGATCGCCGGATGAAATTGAAGAGATAAAAGAATCGGATATTTGTCCGGCCAGGCCAATTACGTTGAGACGCTCCTCGTAACACGATTTCAACACTTTTGCCTGAAAATCAAAAAATTACTTCAACATCGTATCCCATTCGTGATTAACAAATATTTATTATTTTCCAATTCAATGTTTGCTTGCTACACATTCCGAAAGCCTCATCGTTTCCGCTTCGTGCCAAATTTTGATTGCTCTTCACAAGACATTTTGACGAATAGTCAAGATTTTAACTTTTAAGGCTCCACCTCTTGAATGAGCATACAATGACTTCAAAACTGAAGACTAACGAAGGGTGGAATGTCGTGAGAAGAAATTATGAAATTTGTCACAGTTTTGGCGAAAAAATGGTGTCAAATCTATTAATTAAATTTATTAAATTCTTAAATTAGTTAATTAAATTATTGTTTCAATTTAAATTATTATTCCTCGTGACCTAATATATACGAATTCTTGTTCATACGCGATAACTTCTTCTATTGAGAGACTTCAGCCGAACGAGATTTACTTGACTACATTTGATGCTTGGATCACTTCGAATGGGTCCATGTAAAATAATGAAAATTCCGAAATTTATCAACGTAGCTATCTCTGAGAATTAGAAAATTCAGCTCGGATTTTCCCAATAAATTGATTCTATATCGGTGTCTAACAACAACACGTGAATCTACAAAAAATCTCTATTATTTAGTCCCGTGTCGCACTATGCAAAAAAAAGGAATTCACTCGCATGGAAGCATTCTAATGCGCACTTATCCCGGTTTTCCATATTTCAAAAGTATATTCATACGAGTAGAATGACAATTTTTTATTATAAAAGTAGATGAAATTCGTGGATTTTCTGTGCCTTTTTTTACATCGCGTTATAAAAGGTTGATTTTCGTTTAAAGCTCGATTTTTAAAAAATAAAACAAAAACAATGAAAGATCAAAAAACAACCAACGAAAATGAAATAGACTCGAATAAAGGAATTCAATGATAAGTGTCTGATTAGTTATTGTATAAAAAGCATTCCGAAATTCGCGGATTCTTTGGAAAGAATGAGAGTTCAATCGTGCAAAAATGAACCAAAATATCGCATATATTTATAGGAAAGATCGGGGCAAAATTAATGAAATATTTCAATATTCAAAAATTTGAGAAGCTTCATCTATTTCATCTGTTTCTACCACTAGTAAGAAACGTACTGAAATTTTGGCAATTTTTGAAACAAAGGAAAGACTTGGGGCACAATGGGATACCCCTTAAAAATTGGAATTTCTTTTTCACCGCAATTTCAATCCAATGCACCTTGACCGCTAATTTTAAAAAAAAGTATTCGCAAAAAAATGAGAATTTCTTCAAAATTTCTGCTTTTTCTTCTTATTCGAAAATTTCAAAAGCCAATATTTATTCCAAAGAATATACCAAATTGCGAGAACGAAAAAAAAACAATTTTCGAAATTTTTGAAGTACCCCGTTGTGTCCCGGCCTCCTCTATCAATGTAGAGAGTGGCAGAATAAATGAAAATTGAAAACTACAACTCACCGTTATTGAACCAAGATCTGATGATTTTTGCTGTACTGGCATTAACTTCCCATCAACAAACACGATCGTTACTACCGGCAGAGCCAATGCCACTAGCAAAAAGATTCGCTCATTCATGTTGTAGGAGTTGATATTGAATGCACCTTCACTCGGATATTCACGGAGCGTTCATCAACGATGCACTGTCCATCAGTTCTGTTTAGACGTGAAAAAATGTTGCTCATTCAAAGTCCAGAAAATTTATTCATTCAGTAAACTCGTGCATGCAGAACTTCTATATTTTTTTGAGCTTCCGAAATTGTAAAATATTTCACCGAGGATGTGGTCTTCAACGAGAACGATTCGATTGTCTCAAAGATTTTTGCATGGAAAAAAATTTGTGATTTCTGTCTACTACTTACGGTTTTAATAATATAATTGGCTGCAGTTTCCCAATCCGTTGAAATAAGTTCACATGCTATAATTAGCAGAGCTGATATCACAAGCACAAAAATCAACGCTCTAAATTTTTCAACATATTTCTATTAGAGATGCAACGATCTGATTGTACGTGTGTACTGAAGGCGAGTCAGCGAAAAAGTATCAGAGGTTGCTTTTTCCAGATTCATTATACTACGAAGAACCGTTACCATTGACTACCAAGAATTGCACAACACTGTTTGCTGCTATCGAGCAATATTAACATCGACGAGTCAATAAGAATGTTGACAATTACACGATAACCACGTCATGGCTTACCAAGGCAAGTACATGAAATACCCATTACAGGAGAATCTTTTATCTTTGACAAGGACACGCAGCTCTCATTAAAATGATATGCGAGGGAGCAAAGTTCAATTTATTTTGCAACCAAGTTATTAAGGACGTGTACGTTATTTCACACTTGGATCGATGCACAAAAATTTAGTTCGTGTTTCTTTGTCTTTCCGAGAAATATTGCTTGAACTACGAATCAAGCATTCCATCGGGGGCACGATGAAAATACTTATAATGCTCGTCTCATGATCGATTAATATATTCTCAATATCACCGATCTCAATGGTCAAAAACCTTCGATTTATGCGAAGTGAAATCATTAATTCCTCCGTTCCTTTGACCACAATATCTCTGTAACGAGTCAATGCATTCCACGATGATTTTTACCGATCAGCCTGAACTTCGAATCGAACTTACGTTAGACTGTTAAGGCATTTTTTATTTCAACTCTGCTTCTTAGATACCTTTGACGGTGACGCTAGAATCTTCTGCTCTTTCTCTAATGCTGCAAGTCTCTTTGCTGTCGGAACTTGAAGAAGAGAGACGACGAGTGAACCGAGAAAATACGACGGACAGAGAAAGAGAAAGAGAGAAGGAAAAGGGGAGTTTCATGATGGTGAACCAGCGGGGAATCACGCGGGGGAGGCTGCGGAATTGCGGATACGGTCGTAGAACGTGACTCGGATGCAATATTTAAAAGCAGCCGTCCCGACGTCAATACTCTTCTTACACCGACAACCTTTACGCACATTTTCAGGCAACCAGTCGAGACATAAACCTCGATCTATGAATGTTCACTTTTTCAATTTTATCTCCGTCGTCCAACTCGACGAATCGGTGTCCCGATGGAGATGCACCAAAAAGTAACACCTTCTAACTAGTTTCCCTAGAGATTAAATCTAGCGCGAATTTTCTGCAAAGAAAAGTGATTTCACTTTTCGGAATTAGTGATTTTGGCATTTTTGAAAATTCGAGATGGACGAAGCAAGCACAAAAAATATTAACCAGCGCTTTTCTCAATATTAATTGTGGTAAAGTGTTAAATCACATGATCCAGTTTAAGTGAGAAATGAAGTTACGAGAAATTACACTATTTGTAGAAAATGAGAAAGCAAAGACGGGCACGGAAGCGCGGGAGGGCGAGGAAGATAAAAGCTCAACTGAAGGCTACCGGAAACGAGCCGCTGTTCGACGGCTCGTGAAATGAAATCTTGGATCGCGAAGAGAGAAAAAGAGAAGAGATCGTTTATAAAATTCGACAGATGGATTTAACCCCTCCGAGAAAGACTGAACCCATGGAGATTGTTCTCGTATATATACGTTCAGTATACACCCGAAAACCTCTACGTACGTAGAGGTTTTGGTGGAGTTTAATCGAAAAAAATTCCCAGTGAATATTCCATCTCCGGATATAAATTTCTCGTGTATTCGATAATCGATAATGAAACATGAATCGCAATCGTGAATAAAGCTCAAATAATCAATTATTTGTACACATCAATGAAGAAATATACAAATCAGCATCAAACGATCTATTTTTCTGTTATCCTTTTTTTCTAGATTTGTCATTAAGGAAGTTGAGGCATTAGAATGAAAATGATGTCACCGCTTTTAAACCGATTGCATCTTATAAAGTGAAGTGTAAAAAAAAATCAGTTAAATTTTCAGACAGTTTAGGAGCGTCGTTGCTGAGAAAAATCAATAACGATTTGGGCCAAATAACATGTAATCTTATGGAAGTCAAGACACATTCAGTTATATCTCCGTTAAAAATGATGCTAAAAATATGGAAATTTTTTGGGCAACATGAGCAAGGCTTGCTGAATAATGTAAATTTTTTCAGATTTATTAGGAGATTTGCTGAGATTATATTAATAATAATCTGTTTCCCGTGCAGTTTTTTGAGGCTAGGATCGTCACCGTTCGTGTTTTCGACTGAGCTTTCACCAGTTTTTCGTCTTTTTTCCCCAACTTTTCTTTAAAGTGTATGCAACATTGCCAAACTGTAAACTGGCCTAACTTTTGAAAGGTAGAGGTCATAACTTTTGGGTAAAAAAAATGACTGTACAGCCTCAACTTCCTTAATGTCACGACGATTCCACATCAATGTAGGACCAAGAAATCGTCTTATGTTTGCGCACCGAGTCAAGGACTCTGGTTCTTCTGACGATCAAGCTGATCCTCCACCGTTTATTGCCCAAGTTTCACCTTACACGAGTCCGACAAGCTTTAAATTAAACTCGGCAACGGTAGCACACAGAATTAAATTCCTACTTGATGTGGTAATATATCTATATGTACACATAATATGAAATGTCCAAATTTCGGCGTCTCTCGAATGGCGGATAACGAAGCGTCGACGAGACTAAAGTTCGTGGCTCTCATCAGTCGTTACATGCACTTACGGGCAAGAGAAAGATGGAAAGAACGAGCGAACTATTAGTGGCAAAAGTTTAAACTGGACCGAAGTTGCCATACTTGGAACGATCGGTCCGCGACTCATCTCATTCTCCAGTTTCTCTGTTTCCATAAAACTCTTATCAACAATGTTTGGACACGAACTTCCAAAAAATATACTGCTCTATGTCAATTGGACGAGATCATTCATTTTACTTTATCAATTGAAGGTTCGAGCTGATAAATATGACGCAATAATTGATAAATTTTCTGATAGAAAGTTCGGGGGGCAAAACGGACTATCTCGGAAAATATTGTATTTTTGGAGTGCTTATTAAAAAGCTTTGACTGTTTCTTATACTCTCAAACATCAAGAAACTTATACTGTGCTTTTTTGCTATTAACCTCTGCGCAGTGAGGTGAAAATGAGATTTTTGTGGTGGAAAAAATTTTCATAGGTTTAAACTATGATGTAAGAAAGTACAATCGAATCGATGCAGTAGAAATATGTTGTTTTTCAAATGCCCTTGTACGTGTCATGACGCAAAAATGACACTTTTTTTGAGATAAAACCCCTTCAAAATTTGTGTAACTTTTTATTCTTACTGCAATTTCTCAAATTCTTGGGGAGTACTCCTTTTTACCCTTAAATAAAAATTTGATTCTTTTTCTCAAAAAATAGTCAAAATATTTGCATGAAAGTATAAAAAATATTCAAAAATTCGATATAAAATGTCATTGTAATTGTCACATTTTGCTAGCTCCCAACAAAAAAGAAAAAAAAACGACGTAGATGGGTTGGGAATTTCCACAGACCCAAGTAAAAATTGTAGTTCGTGTTTTAAGACGAATGGTTCAGCTTAAGAGCCAAATACGAGTTGCTTCCAATTTCAATAAATTTATATATGAGTCCGCTTCAAATATTCGGATCAAAAAAATGGAACGGCGCGCCCGAGTGTGCAGCACATGTTTTATTGCCTCGCTGGGTTTTTGGAGTGCCGAACAGTTCCCCCTTTTTTTGGTTGAGATGGAAATCGCAAACCATTCCCACCTGTTCTGGGGTTTTCAACCCCGAAATATTTCTTTTCGGAGACTCTAATTTTGTCAAGATTAAAAATCAGTTCTCACAAGACATCGAGAGGAGAAACACTGAAGGTGTTTCTCTGAGCAAATTCTTCTGAGCAACAGAATTTCTTCAACTCATTAAATCGGTTCAAACGAAAGTACTTATTCTCTTACATAAAGATTATCACCCTTACACCAATTCACGAAGATCCCTAGTGATCCCCACAACAACAAACCAGGTGAAAATACGCTAACCTGGAATTCTTTGGTAAACGATAATCCAATCGCGAGTCAGGGATAACTCCAAACAGCAAAGATATACAATGAAAATTCGGAAATAATTATGAATCCATGTCGATCGCTAATTAAATTTAAATCCCAAAATTCCGAATTAATTATTATAAAATTCTGAGTATTATTGAAAGAACTTCTCATTAAGTTGTTTGTACAAAATCAGCAAAACATTTGCGTGCCGGAATCGTTAATCAGGATGCCGTCGACGTCAAATAGTTTCGTAATTAAACCGAACACGGCCGATTAACGTCAATTAAAACATACATTTTCGGGCTCGATTCAAGAAGTTTTCAGCAGAGTAATATGAAGCGAAAATCTTGCAGTAATTTATCGCACCCCTTAAAGAAAAGCCTCGTTCTCAAGATTTTCCACTCCTTCCACATCGAGAGTTGGTTCTCTCGCACTTTCTTTCTCCCATAAGATACACCACCTTTTGGCTCTGCGAAATGTTGGTGAGATCGTGTTACGACTTCTGACTCATTAAATTATATGCACGAGGAACAACTCTCATTGAAGTCACAAATGCTTTTTCATACTGGGAATTATCGACATCGAATAGAAAAATCACTGCTCGGTGATTTCAAAACTATAATAGCAGATCGCGTGAAATTTATTTCGAATCTTGGAAAACATAGAACAAAAAATTGAAATTTCTTGAATGAAAAACAGCAAAATCGGTATCAAAGTGATTGAAGAAAGGAAAATATCAATTGTAAAAACATCACTAGATCGATGTGAAAAAGAAAAAAATATTCATTATCGAGAGTGACAACGTTCCTATATAAAAACTAACTTTTTTGCAATTTTATCACGGATTAAGCTTCCCCGAGTCGCCCTGAAAAGTCCCATGTAATAACGAACGTGCGAATCTATATTTATGTATAAATGCGTCCGGTACATACATCGCTGAATCCATTCGTAAGGGTAGATTTATGAAAAGAGAGTCTCGTCGGCGTCTCTTCGGAATTTGCAGAAATTTAGAGCTCAACAGAGGCAAAGTGGGTGCATACGAGGCTTTTCCCCGGCATTTTCTCACCACCCATGTACTTTTCCTTGCAGTTTTTCTTGTCTCCCGGACTTTCCCGTTTTCCAGGCATTTTCCTCCCTCATTTTTAACACCTCCTTCTTGCCTCGATCGTCCATCACGATGGCTGACAAATAAAAAATCGTAATTCACCGATACTGATTTCATCACCCTCCATTTTTTCATATTACCGTTCTCTGGCCACTGGCCCGGTTCGCGATCTAATCTGTGTGCGATAAATCAGTCGCGAGCTCTACTACCCCATTCATCATTGGGACTTTGGAACGAGTATCGACGAAAACAAATACTTCCATAGTTCCAAATATTCCAAAATATCCAAAATTGAAGTTCAGCAAATTTCGAAAGGAATGAAAGAACTGGACGAATTCAAAAAAATTATACTGAGAAGCAGAGCAGCCGGAGGAAGAGAAAATAAAGGGGATGAGAGATAGAAATATCGAAGGCGTGCTCTAGCTCGTCGTGAAAAGAGGCGCTATGCGAATTCCCTATCCTTCTTCCTCTCGGATGTTACGTGTATATAGACACATGAGGATAACGCAGGTTTATGTCCTCAGGAGGTCGTAAAGATACTGGCTCAAGCGAGTCTCCCGTCTCTTTGTAAAGGAGCGAAAGTCTCGAACATCCGCAAGGCGTACAGAAATATCATGAAATGGGAAAAAAGGCCAATGCGTGTATGGAGCACGACAAGAGAAAAAGATCGCTCTCGACGTTTCAGCTTCGCTGGTAACATTTTTTTCGTCTCTTATTTTTTAACATTCCACTAGCGGAACTCGAACTCTGCTCTTTTCCAGTTCTCGCACCCTCGTTTCCTACTTACATTTTTTTCAAATATCTTGAGACCTTCAACTAGATTTTGTGAATAATCTATTTTCACATCCTGGCGTCGATCGATGTATTGAAATCCCGAACCCAATTATAATTCTCATAGTCCACTCAAACTTCGATTCAAGTCATCGAGCGATAACATACACAGCGCCAAGTGTCCAAAAATCAAACTAAAATCCGTTTCTACCGTATATCGTCGCGAATATAACGATTACGCGAACATAAAAAATATCAAAAAATGTTATTTAATTAGCCGATTTCGGCTGTGCTCCGTATACGGATACCAGATTTTTCTCATCAACGCAATGAATAAATGAATACACGAAGCAGTTTGCGTACACCATGACACCTTTTACGTCGGTTATAAAGATTATTTTATCACAAATTGTACACACATTCGTCACAACCAAAGAGACTAGAGCTGGATTTACACCACTGCGCCGCTCATTACGAAATTTATTTGCTGCGATTTTAATAAAAACTCACGGAAAAATTCGGTAAAATACACGCGAGGCGTCAGACATGTAACAGCGACCGTATTTACCATACAGATATACTGTACTATGGGAGGCGCCACCATCGATTTTGAGTTGATCACGTGAGCTCAATGACTCGGAATTCATTGAGGATATAGGTTACTCTATTGATAAAAATAAAGATGATGGATCAGTCGGTAATCACACCTCGAATTTTTGAAATTGAAACTCTTTGGCATCGCTCGTCCGATTAAAATAATAAAAATGTCATCGTACGCAGCACGATCGCGAAAATCCGATGACATTTTTATTTTTTCGATCAGACGAACAATGTGGAAAAATTTCCTTTTCAAAATTTGCAGCTATCTCTCTCGCACTCACGATTGTGATTACCGACTGATCCATCATCTTAAGAGCATGGGTCAGTCGAGTAACCACACTTGGAGTTTTCGAAATCGAAATTCTTCGGCACAGCTTGACCGATTAAAAAAAGGCTCTGTCAGCCTACGCGGAATGATGGCAAAAATCGACTGACAGAGCCTTTTTTTAATCGGTCAAGCTGTGTCAAAGAATTTCGATTTCGAAATTTGCAGCTATCTTTCTCGCACTCACGGTTGCGATATACCGACTGATCCATCCTCTTAATGAAACCCATCAAATGCGTTAAGAAAATCGATAATTATATGGGTTTGTGTATGTGCTGACACATACCTCATAAAAGCAACCGTTTGTAGTCACTCTTCCCACCGGGCATTGATTAGATATTTATTCCCAAAATTAATCCCAGAAGCTCCGCTTCCGTTCTCTTACCATTCATTGGCGTGGCTGACCATGGACTGCCTCATTCCACTGTGACTCTACTTGCTTGGATTTAGCAACGCCAGGAGTAACGTGGTTCTGTGATTTCCTTTGATTCGCAACACCTTCAATGGTAGTTCTCAAGTGTACATTCGTCGATTGTTATTACAATAAAGTTTCTATCAGAACTTGTTTTATTTCACATCTAGAATACATAAGTAATTTTTTCAATAAATTTTTACAAGGTGCGGATACATTACAATTCTTCAATCGAATTATCAATCGCTCTTTCTCTCCCCCAAAAATTAAACCCTTCGAAACAGCTTTCCGATCATTCGAAATTGCATACCAATCTTAATTTGGATTTTTAATATCGCTGATTCAAACTTTGACTGAAAACTTATTTTTAAAATTGTGGACGTAATGATTCACAATATTTCTGACGAATATTTCTTATATCACCATAAGTACAAAAGTTTCACATGATTTATTTCTTGATAAACCACACGTGAAATACTAGTGCTGAAAACGAATAAGCATATTTGTTTCTTTCTGTCTTAGTTAAGGTATTCCTTTCGCATGAGCGTATTTTTTGGTGGTGCAAATTGGGACGATTAAAATTTCGATTGATTCTTAAACTCTATGAGAAATCGTGGTTATATAGAAAAAACTTCTGCTTTTTGATTTTTTCAACTTCTATCGTTAATATCTCTTTTAAGCATTCCGTAAGCCTTTATTTTTATCGTTGCTGTGGATTTCTTACACTTATTTCTATCTGTGAGACAGTTTGTATCTGGAATTTAGAATTATTTGATATATTGAATAGAAACGTGGTGATGATGGAATCTCCATAAGCTTTCGTATAAATTTTACGATTTTTGGAATTTTAATTATTTATTAAATTTTCGATAACCTGACCTAAAATTTGGCCAATCTATTCCCATGCACTTTTACTTTACTGTAATTTAAAATCAGTTATTTGTAGAATATACAGGTTGAAGAATTGGGAGAATTCTCTTCCTGCAATGCTATCAAAATACAAACAGTATTGAGAAGATTCAATCTAAGAGGTTGAAATCTCGAAATTCACTGATTGTGAGCTAACTACTCTAATTTAATTTCAAATCACATGGCCATGAATCTATCACGGTGTTACGTAGATATTGCAAAAGTATGTCGATTAGTGAATCTTTGTGCCTTTTTTCATAGCTCAATCCATTAGTTTTAATGACGCAAACATGCTCTTAAGTACTCACAGTGGGCTCACCCTTCAATTGAAGAAATTTTGTTTTCATGTTTTCTGGCTTTCGAGAGTACATTCACCGAATCAGACAATGACTATTCGATGCTCATCACCATTTCACACTCCAACGGAAAACAACCTTCTGACGTCGAACATACATCGTTTGAAATTGACGACGATTGCGTAAAGCACGTTTTTTTCGCGATGAACACTTCCGTCCAATCAATAATTCAACGAAAAAGCTCAGTGTAGCACATGTTAAACCAATAAATAAAATTACAAAGGCGAAATCTAAGTCAGGGACCATCAATATTTTGAAATCTTGATTACTGTCCTCGTTTTCTAAAGCTTCTACAATGGAGGTTTCATTTTTATAAGATTTTGTGTACTCGTAAGTATAAATACCAGACTCGAAGTACAAAAAGTTATGACGATCAAACTTCTCTGCTCAAGGCCAGTCTTTTCGTAACGCCCAATACATAGGAATCTCAGCTACCCGATTCTTCGACATATGAAGCTTGGATCTGATTGTGTCGTTGATCAGCCATCCTTTCTGGCCAATGCAGCCGATCGATGACTTTTTCAATACATAATCCGTACATTTATCTGTTATAAGATATCGATTCCAACGAAACGCCCCTCGAATATAAAATTGTGAAAAACGATGCTGTCTTCACGCCGTCCGCGTACCAGACGTGGTCCGACTCTATCAGATCGCGTTCGTTATTGATGTTCGGATAACGAACATGCTTTGCCAAAAGAGCAGACAATTGACCTTGATAAAGAGCCTGCATAACTACGACGAGAATGAATAGGCAAGCTAAATAAATTCTGGGGCCCAGATTTTTCGGCAATTTCGTGAAGCAAGAGTTACATATCTCCGAATGGTGTCAAGAATAGATCGCATGAAAGATTGTCGTAAAACGTATTTCAAGACGATCACATTTATCAGGGTCGTTATGCACAGAGTGATTCTTGAAGGACGATCGATAGCCGACATGACTTTCTCCCATTGAGAGGGGTAACCCGTGTACTGCGTCACCGCGAACAGTTGTGCGTGAAAGCACGGGTAAGTACCTGGCAACTTTTTAGCAGTCAGTAGTGGAGTGATGGGATATACGATGTCACTTGATCCGTTGATCAAATCTCTTATCATACCATGCCCTTTTCCCATTGAATCGACGAATCCTAACGTTTCGTTTGACTTGTAAAGAAGAAATTTGAACTTTATATTCATGTATCTTGACATTGTCTGCAAAACCATATTGCTAAATACGAATCGAGAAAACCGTCCAGTTTTGACAAGAAGGCTCCGTAACTCAATTTTATGGCGCATGCTATTTTTGTGTTTTTTTTTCAAGATATTATGAACAAAAACAGTTTTACCGTAGAAAATCAATAACGTAAAAAACTCATATTAGTGAAATTATAGAAAAACCTGCTAAAACAGGCAGCTACAATTTTCCAGCTAATTGGATGGACCATAAGAAATTCACGCCAACTAATTCAAGAACAGCACAGCTAAGTAATAAGTACCGACGTATTGTCCTTATCCGAGGCTGCTGAACTAGAAAATTGCACCGAAGCCGTAGACCGATCGCAAATCCATCGCTATCGGTTCATTCATCATTTGTTATGATCATTTGATTTTCGTTCATATTTTTTTCTCTTTATGTATCGGTTATCTCTTCATTATTTATTCATCATACGTACTTTTGCGTAGCATAAATAAATGAAAGTTGAACTGAACATTTGAAATCGAAATGTTAGTAAATTTTATTGAATTCTCCAAGTTAACTTTTGTGTACAGTTTTAAGCGGTAAGAGTAGTAAGTCGCAAATAATTTCTACGCACAACTACCTACTTCACACTGTTTTCTTGCAATGTGCAATGTAATTAGACGGATCGGTCGTGAATTAACTCTCAATACAACTATACTTTAAACACACATAACATCTTATTAGAAAAAAAAATCTATAGAAACGGATTGACTGCTATCAACACAGCTACTTTTTCACTTCAAAGTTACCGAAAACTCATATTTAAAGACATCTATTTATATCCAACGTTTGTCTAGCTCTATTACAGATTTCAACTATGTAAAAACACGGAAACTATTCACACTTACAAATAACGTTTTATCTTACGAAATGACGTATTTTCATCTCCCGAGGGCCCTTGCGAGCGGAAGCTAAGAGTAGTGTGTTGGACAGCAATTAATTGTTTCGCAAAAATTTTTCATACAGAATGTTTGTCAAAGCAGCAAAAAAATTATTGAACCCACACTCAAGTAGTACATACATATTTGATTGTCGATGGGCACGGTATTTAGCAACGATTCAACACAACCATACGTATGTTCGTATACAGAACAATTAGTACACCTATGAAAAATTTCCAATCGCATTCACAAAACAATGAATTGTTGAAATCAGCGAATCTCGAGGATTGATACGCTCCAGGTCTTGCCTTGACTTTTTAATACTCGACATCGAAATGCTGCCGGGTTTTTAGATAGTGATCTCACAAAATTACTTGCATACGACCCCAAATGAAATATTATGAAATATCCAAACAATTTATACTATAAAAATTCCTCTAATAAAAGCAGAACTAGCAGGGAACAAAGAACGTGAAATCAAAATTGTTTCAGGAAACCAAATATTTTGACTGCTATATAGCATAGTTAGAAAAACGATAAATATATAAATTCAATGTAAATGAATTATTCATTAGGGAAAATGTCAAAAGAATTCTTAATAAATATATCTCGTGCTCGCGTTTTGGGGACTTTTCCCGAGATTCCCTCGGTTCGATATCAACTGTTAATATCATCGTTTCATTATTCATTAATAAACTTTTTGAATAAAGAACAAACGAAATTCTGAGGGAGGTGTTGGAGTATATGAATTAATTTAAGTTATTTCATTGACTGTTTCATATTTTCTTTTAACTTCTTCAAACATTTTTCGATTGTTCAACTACGCTTTTTCGGACTTAAAAGATTTTCTAGCAAACTCATTTTTATACACTCATATGAAGACATGTGAGTGGTTCAATTAGACATAAATCAATCGAAATTGACGTCGAGCCCGTTTTTTTCGCATTTTTCTTGACAAACGTTCTCGTTCAACCAAGCATTCAATGAAAAAGGTTACAAACGCACATGTCAAGCCGAAAGCGAGAATAATGAATGCAAAATTTAGATCCACAACCATTAAAACTTTGCATGTCTCGGTACTGCCTCCTCTTTCGTAAACATCAAGAGCATGAACTTCTTGTGCAAAAGAATGTTTAAAATGGTAATCGCTGATACTGGACTGGTCCCTTAATTGAAACCAACGATTCATTTTTTCTTCCAAAGGCCAGTTTTTTCGAGTGGACCAAAACATTGGAACTCTTGCAACGGGTTGGCTAGACACGTGAAGGTTCAATCTAGAAGCGCCTATAATTGCCCAATTCTTAAACCCAATGCAGGCGATTGATGAATTTCGTAATAGAACATTCAAACACTTATCGAACGACATATTAATCCCGACAAAACGTCCTTCAAAGCCTTCGTCCTGAAAAACCGAGCGATCTTCGTGACGTCCGTATATGATGTGATCGGACTCCATTAAATCACGCCGATCATTGACGTTCGGATACCGGATTTGCTTTGCTAAAAGAGCAGCCAACTGGCCTTGAAAGAGAGCCTGCATGACAATGACAAGGATAAATAAGCAAGTCAGATAGAATCTCGCTGACGAATTCTTCGGCAATTTCGTGAAGCAAGAATTACATATCATCCGAATAGTGTCGAGAATAGATCTCATGAAAGATTGCCGTAAAATATATTTCAGGGCAATAACGTTTATCAGGATCGTTATGCAAAGACCGATTCTCGAAGGGCGATCGATTGCCGACAGAACTTTTTCCCATTGAGAGACATAAGCCGTGTGCTGAGTCACTGCAAATAGTTCTGTATAACTTGGATATAAACCCGGTGTCTCTGATACACTCGATAAAGGCACGACCCACAACAGGATATCAGACGATCCGGTGGTCAAATCTCTCAACAAGCCATGTCCGTCACCCTTTTCATCAACGAAACCTAAAGACTCGTTCGAATCATGAAAAGCAACTTTTAACGATACGTTCATGGACCTTGTCCACGCCTGCATCTCTTTATTCACAAACGGATTAGAAGATATTATTCCTGTTTTGGTGAAATCCGATTCGATTTTGCCCTTGTATACTGTCGCACGAACCTGGTATCCACCGAGATTCCTCGACGGGTCAAATCGAATGTTTTTGCAAACATCCACATTGTCGAAATATTTCCGTGCGAGTAAAGTCCATGGGTGATCGTTAACGCCTCGATAGGTCCCTCGGATTTTCCAAGGAGTTGGAGCCAACTCCGTGTAAGGATTGAAGCCGTAAATCAAATTTTCCCCAGTACTACGATGACATATGTACTTTGCATATAGTATATCCGTCGTCCATGCAGTCCACAAAATATCGAACGCCTTCGAGCATCCCATCTCTTCCCCGGATGAGTCAAAAATATAAAATTCAGCCATGTGATTCCACCATCGAGACTCCTTTATATCACCGAGAATCTTGTTCAACTCCATCAAAGATGTGACCGCTATTGCAAATATTTGCAGCTTATATCGAGGCTTTTCCGATACTCCATCGGTTCTTGCTGATCCCTCGTCGCGATGCAACAACACCACACCAATCGGATCGTCAGAGAACATTGATGCGATGAAAGAATCGGAAAATTTTCCAGCAAGACCAATTTCTTTCACGCGATCTCCGTAACATGATTTGATGATTTTTGACTGAAAATGATCGACTTTTTCAAATGTATTCAAAATAACGAAATGTCACAACTTGGAAAAATCAATAAGGAATCTGAAAAGTTCAGCTCACCGTTATTTCACCGAGGTCAGTTGGTCTTTTTAGCACTTGAAAATCCTCTCTACCAGCCAGCACTATCACCACTGTCACTTGTGTTATCAATAAACAATAGAACATAAGTTGTATCTTATACATGTTTAGAAATTTTTGATACTACACTAGTTGCCACGTATGTTTACCGAGAGGTTGTCGATGGTGAAATGTCGCTCAAGTTATATAAAAATTTATTCACTACCATGGAAAATCCAAATGTACGTCCAGTTTAAAACGCACAATACTGATATACATCTGATGCGGCAGCTACTTGCATGGAGATATTACTTTTAAAAAATCAATGTAACAGCTCTTGCAATGGAATATTGCACTCTGTAAACATACAGAATTTCGTAATCACAACATCCATTTAAAAATAATTGATCTGGCATTTCATGCAGTTAAATATTCCATTTTGCAATTCAACAGTACTGAAACTAATCGATATAAAGAACTGCGTAACCTTGACACGGGTGTCCTCTTGCTAGCAACTATTCTAGCATGTTTTTCCTGTACCTTTGTGAAAAAACAGACTTTGGTGAGAAAACGAGAAGAGGACAGCTCAATCGCAATATTTTAATCGTTGTTTGTCTATCGTTTCTACTTATTCCATTACATCTTCATCACACGCGTGCATCAGCCACGTGGTGCGATATTTGGGCCGAGACGTGACGAGCTTCCCTTTACCTAGTTTACCTTTCTACATTTCTACTAATCACTCATAAATGTCTTTCGACAATCACGCATCGCGTGATCTACGAGCTCCTGCACCAGGATTTTTCCATCCTTTTATTAAATGTCTTTTATTCTGTACTTCGTACTCATTACTGTACATGTAAACTATTTGTAGAGTTTGTATGCGTTACGTGCAGGAGGAACGACGCCGGGACACTTTCCCCATGTGTATGGTCGTACAATCTAACGATCAATGTTAATTTTCATTTTCTTAAACAGTCAATAAATAAACTATGTTTCTTTCCATTTCAATTCTTTTTCCTTATTTTTTTCAAACGTCGTTCTTCATAGTGACTACCGGGCCCGTAAGGGACTTCACAGGCAACTTCCCAATTTTTAAGAATTAGATAACAATCAGACACTTGAATTTCTATATTAAATTCTATTTTCGTCGTTGATTTTTATCATCTTCAACCGCTCACCAATTTCTAGTCATTTCTTGTCAACGTCACAAAGCCATCTTCTCGGCGTCCAAAGAAGAAAACCGAGCATCCCACACCCACCCCCTTATTATCATACAGAAGCAATTCCAGGTTCCCATACTTGGATTTCCTCTTTGAAATAACCGGTAACAATAGCGACAACTTACCCATCCCATTCGAATTTTGTCGAGCAGTGCTCGACTGAAACTTATTTCGCCTTTTTGGACTCACATCCGGGTATGTTTTTTCATGCTACTTTTTTCAAATGTTCGCCGTTGTTTTTGAAAGAACGGGAACTTCTTATGGAGTGGGTATTAAATTTAAATCCAAACGGAGCAACTTGATACACGATGCTTGAAAATATATCAACATTTGTTTGCTAAAATAGCATTACGAATCGAGTAACCAAGGCGAAACAAGAACAGAAGCTATTGGCGAACAATCGAGAAGAGAAGTGAACGGAATTGGAAATTAATATCGAACGAATTAGTCAAAGAGATTTTAATGGGAAGGGAAGGGGAGGTGGGAAAGTAAGAGAGAGAGTCTGAATGTGAAACGGGGTGCTTGAACTTGTGGATCGTTGCTCCACAATGAAATACTCGTTAATCGTTAATGCCACAATGAGAATGGGTGAGTTAACCTCAAAACGAGTGTCGAACGTTGCTCTCGAGCTGAAAAGAACGTCGATATAAAAGTGTAAGGGTGACGAAGGAAGAATGAACGAGATTTTTAGGGGTAAGGAAAGGAAAAAAAACAGAAGGAGAGACGGAGAAGAAGTGAACGAGAAAACTAGCGAGACGAGGGGAAATTTACATTTGTCGAGGCAAGCGCGAAGCGTTAACTCGTAAAGATATACGTATATCTGTAGAATATCGTCTGACAAAGAGAAACTCGTTTTCCGTACCACGACGCATCTTAATAATCTCGTTTTACGAGAAAACCTGTTTGCGTATTCTCCCAACTATGTATTTTCACAAAACTAATATTTCCCAACAAAAATCTCGATGGTATACGAAACGAATATTTATTATAGTTGGACGACTGAATAAATATTTTTTATTATGCGTCTAATTATTAACCACTTAACTAGTAAGCGAGTGAATCCATTCCCGTGCCAAAACTGGTACGATCGAGTACGCTACGAAAATTGTCATAACTGTTCTTGATATTTCTGATTTTAAATGCTCAACGCTTCAGTCAAATCGAAATGCAAAAAAGGAAATCAAAATGCAAGGAAGGGATTCAAATTGCAAAAAAGAAAATCAAAATACATAAAAGGGAATCAAAATGCAAAAAGGGGGAAAAAAGTTCTGCAAGAATTCATCTCAAGGCTAAAATCAACGCAGAACAAAAAAGAAAAATAGGGCAAAATTAAAATCAAAATTCAAAACAAAAAAAAACATTGTAAAAAGGGAGTGTAAAATCCTATCGCAGCCTCCACATGGCACACTCTGGGGTCGTGACTTACAGTCACCAGCTAATAGCGGGGGAATTTTATTGAAAATATATCATCGAAATTAAATAATCATTAACATCTCAGTCCGCCTTCTTGTATCCACCATTCCCAATTTTCAAAATTAGACTTTAGATTCGGATTCAGCGACCCAGAAAACCTTCGGATACCAAGTTTCATCGAAATTCATCTAAATTTGGAAAAAACGCATATATGCGTCCTTACCAGTTAACTGGTTAACAAGGGAATTACTGAAAAAAAACGCTGGCCTATGTGTGTTAGGGTGTTCCAAAAAATGGCAATTTATTTAGTCATTTACCGTCTTCCCAACAGCTCAGATATGGTGAAAAAAAAACTTCGTCGAAAGAAGCTCCGTAACTCAATTTTAAAAGGTAGTGCAAGCCATTTTTGTGTTATTTTTTCAAGATATTATGAACAGAAGCAGTTTTACCGTAGAAAATCAATAACGTAGAAAACTCATATCAGTGAATCAATATTCGCTATTCATATGCTAGCATATAGAGGTGAAAAAATGCCAAGCCATCAATATTTACTTTTTCGTTTTCTGGTGCTCGATCGCCTCTTTATTCCAGAATGGTTCGCATCATCGAACGTATCGTGGACTCTTTTGCACCATGCGACATTCTCACTGCTTTTTATTCAACTCTTTCTCCGCACTGTACTTATTAACGATAATTTTATTCTGTACTTTCAGTTTGTATCGACACGTTTATAACTGTCTTTTATTATTTGAGAAAGTGATGAAACGTGTGGCCATGGCACCATCGTATCCTAAAATGTTAATCCGTGATCACGATCACTTCCGAGTTCACGATTAAATTCATAATTTAAATTCATATTTTGCCTCATAGTTATAAGACTAGAGACCAAATATTTATCTTTTTTTTCGAATCACTAGCATTTCGATGGAACGGCTAGCCTACCCACTGATGAAATTATGCCGTCGATACCGAGAGTGATCGTACCAAACTCGAGCGGGTTCACATAATGCGATTATTGACTCGCAGTTGTTCGACGAATTTCCTATTACTTGAGGAAAACACATGGGAAAATTTAATTGGAGAAAAATACGGCGATCCAGGTCAATTTTGCAATCGAGCAATTCATCCTCCCCTGTAAAAATGTTTATGAAGAAATCGAGTAGAAAAAATCATCAATGGCCCTGGATTCATGGAACGGGTAAATTCTTGAGTATGAAAAAAAAAACCAAATCCGTAATTATACTATTTCTCGTTGCTTCAGGTAATACAAATAAAAAGATCGTAAAAATGGAGTTGAATGTATAACATATAACAAAACGACGCGTGGCAGTTCCATCCCGTCGGGATAAGAATACAAAGGAGATATAAAAACAGAGAAAAGCAACTGGGCAGGGAAACGGAATGAGTCTCGCGTCTTATCAAAAATTAAAATTTCATTTGGCCAGCACGAAACTGTCGGAAGTCAGAGTGGCATATACAGTTTGTAAAGAAAATGGCGCCGGAAGCTGAAGAAGGGTAGACGAGGGAGGGTAAGAGAGAGAGAGAGAGAGAAATGCAAGTTCTGAAAGAGAAGCGGGTTGGGAACGGCAGAAAAAAGTAAAAACAAACGACTTAATGACCCAGGTAACTTTCTCTACGATCTCATCTATACTCCCTCTCACTTAAAGTTTGTGACATCATCTCCTGTATTTTCCTCACGAATCGGGAAAGTTTCCATTTTTTTTCGACAATATTGTAAGTACAAAAAGTGTCAAGAGGACTTGAAATTCCTTCCGAGATTTGAATCACAAGATTTTTGCTTGCAATTTTAAAATTGCAATTACTCATTTTACAGAAATAAAGTCAGCTGGTCACTAATGTAAATAACTTCGACACTTGGTAATCACCGCGAATAATACTCGACTCAAAACAAGTAGTGTTTTTAGTCATGATTTATTAGCGCCGCTGGCTCGTTGAAAAATATAATTTTTAAGATTCGTAACTAAAATAGCAATATTTTAAATCCGATTACGAGCAAGCCCCGAAAGCCCCAAAATAGATTCCAATGCTGAGCTCAATTTTTGTTTGAATAAAATTTCATCGAAAGTTATAAGCCACGAAACATCTCGGTGCGATTTGAAAGCTCGAGTAAAATGATCGACGACCAACCACATATAGTTAAGGAAGATAGATGTGGAAATGACCGTTTGTGGTACAAACATTTGTCGTTTGTGAAATTATTCGGACAAATGGTCGAGGATGCAAGAGAAAGAGAGAAAGATCGAGAGGCGAATATAGGTGGGATATTGGATGAGAGAGAAAGGAATGAGCTTCTCGGTTGCGTTAGTGACTGGAAGAGCTGCATAGCTGCACGTGTATATAGTAGGCGGAAATAGTAGAGGGTGAGAATGAAGAGGAGAGGTGGTTGCAATCCGAGTGCGGCGAGCCGCAAATGCCGGATCTCTCGTTGTCACCCACGTTTTCGGTGTACTTGGGCATTCGTGTGTTCAGCTCTGTTTCTCGGGCTCTCGCGTCCTATTTCTCATTCCTACCTATTTGTCTCTTTCTCGTTCATTATCTCACTCTCTCTCTCTCTCTCTCTCTCCTTGAGTTTTCCCTTCCTTTCCCTCCCTTTTGCTAATTATTGTATACATTTTCATAAAAAAATGTTGTGTTTTTCTTATCCGTTTACTTCCTTCATCAATCATTTTACTTCCCTCTTATTATTTCGTATCACACCTCCAAGCGTTGCATCGTTGCATGATTCAAATCCCATCTAATCACCCAATCCAAAGCAAAATACAAGCATTAAATTTTTCCTCTAGTTTTCTATTCTTCATTTATTAACTCTTTCCTCTTCCCATCGCCATCCGAGTTCCTCGTCCTCCTCTCCATCTTCTTTTCCCTCCATCTTGTTCTCTCTGCGCCTTTTCGACAAAATAGCACCGCCAAATACTCGCACAAGCACAGCGAGTAAGAAATACACGCTCGCACACTCACACATAATTATATTATCATGGTACATCCTCGTTTGTGTAACTGTCCGGTTAGCGAGGTCGTTCGGTGGCGTTGAACATGCCGAGAGAACGTTATCTATCCAGTTGCCCTGTGCCAAGCTTTCACCCTTCCCCACTTTCCTTCGATCCCTGCACTGCCCCGTGACACGTCAACCTCGACGGAAATCATTGCCACAGGAGGACGCGCGTGAGCAGCCAATTGTCAGGTCACTCCTGTGCGTCCTGCCTATCTATTCGTCTGTTTTCCTCTCTCTCTCTTCTCCCTTATCCGTCAGTTTCCATGTACATATATTTTAAGCATCGTCACTCGATCGGAGCTTCGTCGAGTTTTGGCTTCCTCCCAATATTATCGATTCCCAAATTCAAACGCTCGTCCATACGACCGCATCGGTGTTGCTGCTTCGCCATATATGTTCGGGCCAGGCCCAAAACGGACGCAATCGGACATTACTCGAATTATCGACAATTCCGAAACACACGCTGAACGAGAATCGCTCTTGCTCCAAAGAAATTTCTGAAAGCAAACATTCTGGGGGGTCAGAGACCCGCCAGAAACGCGGGGCCAATAATTGACGAAGTTTGCAACGCTCGGATCGGTAATTCAATCATTTTTTTCACCGTATTAAAATATCTTACCCCGTACATTCTATATAGGTGTAAAGTTGTCGAGCTTCAGTCATCGAATGATACTGAAAATAAGGCGATTACGATATGGATAAACTGAACAATGGGAATAATGAATGAATCGGTTATTCACGCATTTTTAAAGCTTTGATTTTCACACCGCAATTAACCATGTTTTTCGTGACGAATATTATTATTCGAAGTTCACGAATTCATCAACACTTCGTCGTTGTAAATTCAAACAGTCGCTGCATCTTTTTAACTTAATTTCGATAAATATTCACGATTTTGTATACAAGTTCCAGTGTAATTTTTCAAATTATAATTTACTTCAATTGTCATATTCGAAAGCAAATAAACTTGGACACGTCGTTTCCCCCATTTTTTCAATGATTTTCTAGTCGTTTTTTCTCCACTAACAATATTCTCTTCTGTTCAATCAACACCACCGCTTGGCCATCCCATTTTTCTCTTTTGATTCTCTCCACAATTCTATTCCTTTCCCTTCTCTTTTCCCTTCAGAAATACGTCGACTCCAACTCTTCGTCCCTTTGCCATACGTTCCTCTCGACACTCTCTCGTATACTATAGTCATATGTATACACGGGGCCGACCTCTTGATCTTTCCTTCTCTCTTCCTCGCTCCTTCCTCCTTTTTCGTCCTCAAACAACGAATGTGCCGGACGCTTTTTTCATCTAGACACAAAATTTATTCGTTCCGCAATAACACAGTTGACGGGAAACACGAATGGATTTTCTCACAACGAGAAATTTCATATATACACACACGTGTATTTACAATACAGGATTTCCAGGTGTTATATAAATATGTGAAAAGAGAAAAAGAGAGTGAGCCATTCGCTCCCTCCTACCTCACTCTGTGTACACACTGAAGAATGTTTTTTCCCCTCGTACTCTGACTTCACTTTCAAACCCCCTCGACCCAGTCACCCTCACAATTCATCTCGCTCACTCTCGCTCTTTCTATTTTTCATGGGAGTCAACGCTCCATTGTGGCTCACGTGGCACGCAGTTTGCCCGAGCGAGTTATTATCGTTGGTACTTCCAAATGCAAAAGTACTGTTAACCCCGTGTCCATGTATCGGGGGGAACAAAGTGAGTTGATGTACAGAAATTCTCAATAACTGAAACGTCCTTTCATTGCTAGCAGTTGATCCTTGGATTCAGTTAATACTCGAGGTGAGATAATTTGACTCATAATCTCATCCGGAAGTATGAGAAAAAGGTCGATCGCGTTGGACGCTCGTCCTTTTTTTTAAATTGTTTCGCCATTAAGGAAGTTGAGGCTGTACAGTCATTTTTTTTACCCAAAAGTGATGACCTCTACCTTTCAAAAGTTAGGCCAGTTTACAGTTTGGCAATGTTGCATACACTTTAAAGAAAAGTTGGGGAAAAAAAAACGAAAAACTGGTGAAAGCTCAGTCGAAAACACGAACAGTGACGATCCTAGCCTCAAAAAACTGCACGAAAAACAGATTATTATTAATATAATCTCAGGAAATCTCCTAATAAATTTGAAAAAATTGACATTATTCAGCAAGCCTTGCTCATGTTGCCCAAAAAATTTCCATATTTTTAGCATCATTTTTAACGGAGATATAACTGAATGTGTCTTGACTTCCATAAGATTACATGTTATTTGGCCCAAATCGTTATTGATTTTTCTCAGCAATGACGCTCCTAAACTGTCTGAAAATTTAACTGATTTTTTTTACACTTCACTTTATAAGATGCAATCGGTTTAAAAGCGGTGACATCATTTTCATTCTAATGCCTCAACTTCCTTAAATTCCTACACCACCGGCTAATCGTTGACCGAATGCAACTACCACCCAAGCTTGAAAAATCTGCTGTCGTGGGAAAGAGAGAAGTAGAAAAAGGTGGAACAGCTCAGACGCTCTGAGAGCAAAGCACCTGAGCAAGATTAGAGACGAAATTATATGCGAGCGAGGAAGCTGTGTGCTCTGACGAACGTCAAACTCTACCTGAACATTTGGAATTTAACAGATATCTCAAAAGTAGGGGCTGCGAATGAAAACGACGTCGAGAAAATCAAAAAGGGGTGACGTTTGAAGAAGCTGTCGAGCAGGATGAAAAATAAATGTGAAAAAGGCAATCCGAAAGGAGGAGCCTGGCAAAGAGTGAAAAAACGATCGAAAAAAGTGTTCGAAACAACAAATAGAAGAACGACAAACACGAAGCGAAATAAAGATGGAAAAAGGTGATGAGAAACAAAGAGGAATGAATACAGATGGATAGAAATTGGAGAGAGGCAGAGGGAAAGAGACAGAGTTGAACTCGTGAATTCGAGAAACGTTGGGAGCGAAGTGGACCATAGAACGGGTAGAGGGTGTACGTGAATGGCCATTCAGAAGTAGGAGAGAAGTTGAAAGTGCTAGAGGCTAACCGACGAGTGTGAAAAAGCAGTTGCTGAGAGGGATACAGTGAGAAAAAAGATGGGAATAAATAGAGAAGAAAAAAAGAAACAAGATGGAACGAAGAAGCTCCATTCTGTGCTGGAGCAAACTTCCTTGAAGCAGTGTGCAGACGTATGGACTTCTTAAAAATGAATGTTCTCATAAAAATGATATTCTTTGATGAATTAACGACATTGCATCAACTCGAAGTGGCTAATTGAAAAACCCGAGTCCACACGTACTGTGAAAAGTGAGCACGAGTCAATAAGTTTCCCCACCGCCCCACGAGCTCCCGAACGAGTTTTACTCTGCAACAGAATGCTCCGAAGAGCGTGTACTCGGGGAATACGCTCGCTCGATGTACGACGCCGAGGTGCAAAGGTAAGGGAGATTTTCGAAGCTAAAAAAGAAGCTGAAAAAACTGCGAGGAAAAAGGAGATCGCGAGTTTGTATACGGAGGTAGATAACTCGTCCCCGAAGTGCAGTAACCTCGGTGAAAGAGACTCGCCTCTCTCCTCGAGTGAAGAGGGAGAAGGGAGAGACCTTATGACCCGTACAAAACGTGTGCCCTCTTGTTCCACCAACGGGCAAGTGCCTGTGCACGCGATACTCCTGTGTCTGTCTGTGCGCGTGTGTAGCGTGCGTATGAAGCGTAGCGCAGGCTGGCGAGCGTTATTTTCTGAAGGAAATAACGAATAGCATCCTCAGTGCAACTTCTGCTTGACGTATTTTCATATTGGACACTAATTTTGCTTGCACGTCGAAGAACGCAGGAATTGAGAGTCGCAGCAGCGACTCGAGACGAATACACCGGCGAGCGAGTCTCTTCGAGACACTTTGACCCTTTGAAGCACCCTGACACTACCTGTTTTCGGAAATTGTTTTGTCAATATTCGTGTAACGGTAACAGAGCATTGCGGAAAATCATTGAGACTCACCCTTTTCTCTTCGCTTATTCGAACAGCCACGAGACGCCTCGAAAATCGAATGGATTATTGCGATTCGTGAAATGGTGGAATTTGGCGGCGGAAGCGTCGTTGAAACGGTTGGTCGGGGCGAAGCAAACCTCCGAAAAATTGCAGCTTCGAATCACGAGTCTCTTACTCTCGCGCTCTCCCTCCCTCATTCACTCGCGGCGAACGTATGGAACCTAACCTACAATTAAATTAACGCGGCCAGACGATTCGTCAACTCCCGACAAGTCGCCATTACCCGTAATTGCCAGCGGTTAAATTAACAGGCAACGAGAGGGACCCTCGAGTGAGAGAGATAGAAAGAGCTCAGTTCCGAAAGCAGCGTTACGCATTAATAGTCCATTCGTCTAGGCCATGGCAATTTTCGGATGTCCAACCCTCGCTCTCTCCATTCATCGAAGATTCCCTTTCGCCAACACGATGTGCTAAATAGCGTTTAAATCCGTAAACGAGAAAAAGTGAGGCAAAATGGTCACGAAACTCACGCAAACGTGTATTTGACTAAGTTTCCCTTCAATTCATCATGTTCCAACGGAATAAAAATTTTCTAGAGCATTGAGCAAAACCTTTCGATCTGGTAAACATTAAATAAGGCGGAGATAAATGATCGCAAAAATGAATTCAAACTTACCTCGTGAGGAATCCATGCTGTCCGGATTTTCAGTCACCGCTCCAATGCAGCATCAATAGTAAACATATTTGTTTGTTGAATGAAAAAATTCCGATGATTTTTGTTTTTGCGCGATCTCAACCGGATCCTTTTCATCGATGCATGATCCGCATTACCCCACTCGCGCGGAAGAGCTCTGTTCGAGGTGAAATGTTTTAACGGACACATATGAGCACGCCCCCTCGATTAGACGATGCGGTTACGTAGTTACTTCCCCGTACAACTGTGTATTTCTCCATTGCTTTCGACCTCCAATGCCCTCTACGCTTCTTCACCCCGTTCGTTCTATTTTGCCCCGCTGCAGCGCGCATTTCTCTCTTGTACGCGAGAATTTCAATCCCGCCCCCGGCCCTCTTCCCCCGCTTTGCGCCGTTGTCTACCGTTTGCACCAACACCGTCGCTCTTCTTCCGCGCCGAGCTGTCGCGACCAGGTTACAAACGACGGGGCGAACGGGCGGTATTACGAGCCGCAAATTACATCTACGCTCGAGCGATAACCAACTCTACATAGGTTCCCGAAATCCATAAATATCGTTTTTTTCAGTTGTTACTTATTACTCGGAGCATTATTATTTCTAGGTGATGCCAATTAACGTAGATTCATTTATCTAACCTTGCGAGCAATTAAAGAAATGAAACCAAAAGCACGACTGTATCATTTTGACGATAGTCGTTTCCTCTTCGTAACCAGCACTCAAAACTTATCAAGAACGGTTTGCTTTTGGTAATTGTGATTTCACTGAAAGCCTGAGTAGTATATGGTAAAAAAAAATTCGGAGACAAAACAAATACAGACATCTACAGACAGTCAATATACTCACGATCTGCAGCCAAGCATTTTGATGGAATTATTCGCCAAGAATACATGTATATTCAACACGGATCGCTATGAAACGTGTACGCAATAATCAAACTCTCGGTCCTACCGACGTCCTTGCGAATCGTCGAGGAAACACGATTGTTGCGCGACGCCTGTGCACCGAATAGTGAGTTATTACAGATCCCGTCCGCTCCTCTCGCTCTCGAGACTTTGCTCCTTGACGCTGCTGCCATCTGTAAACAAGTTTGCTGTAGATGATGCAAACAAGTATATCAGTTGCGGGGCTTTCTATGCGAGTTGATCCCAGTTTGTCGAAATCGACATCAAGCGTGAATGTGACTCCTACTAAAATACCCCGCGATTCCCTTGCCAGAAAAATATTGTGATATTTTCACAAACATCGTACAGAGTAGAACGTTAAATCAATTATACACGACTGTAAAGTGTTTTCTTGACACTGACGCGTCAAAATTTAAGAATCTTCCAATACGACAAGCACACGAAAAAAAACACTAAAAATAATTTAGTCAAGTTTCGACCGTTTCGACTAACTCGTCGAAAAAATACATCAACAGCTCGCGCAATGACGGCGCCTGTCAAACCTTTTCCAAACGAACTGATGAAAATTTAATTTCAGTGTTCGAAATATCCTATGTACATATGATGTGAAAAATAGAACGTCATTGCTATTATTATTGCAGCAAACTCGGAATACCCATCCCGCATTGCGTTCACTTGTATGTGTGTGTGTGTATGTTCGTGCTTATATAATGTAATATTATAAATACAAATATATGTATACATGTAAATTGTTTGGTTCAAATAATAACGTCGTAGCGTCGAGTAATCACGTACGTTCGACGGCTCGGCGAGAGGGGAAGAGAACCCGCGTATTACAATCCCTTGAGGTTCGTATCGTCGTTCTGTATGTATGAATTCATACTCCTACTATTTTCTGATCTACGTTATACGCGTATTGCTCGGAGTTGGGAATTCGTCGTAACAAGATCGAGCCATTTTTCACATGCACGATTTGTCTTTCTATCGTCATTTTTCAGCCCAATTTGTATAATTTATCGTACAAAGGTATATTCTCAGAATCGTCGTCGCTCACCGTGGATTCATTTGTCGTTTTTTTTTTCTTCAAACACGTATAAAAAGGGTTTACCAAGATTTGGCCTAATGATCGGCCATAATACCGAGGGTTATGTTACGAGCTTTTGCCAGGAAGATGTTCCTAAGTCCAGAGGAACACATTTACGAGTGAATTACGAGATTGCGAAGGAGACATGGGGAAAAGGGGAAAAGAGAGAGAAAGCGAGAACCGGAGAGAATTCATCCACCCCAATGAGCCGAAAGAACCAAGAGGAGAAAGGGATGCGATAACCCTGCGTGGATTCACCATTATTTCCCTTCCAATTTCTCCTCGTAACATCCCAGAATTGGATAGAGAAATGAGCAAGCGAAAAGATAAAAAATAAAAAATTCAACGTAAACGAAGAAAAAGTCGGTGAAATTAGATTTTTCAATGACCCTTCAATGGAAAATAATTTGGATTTGAAAAATTCAATTTACAATTTATAGATGCGTGTGTCCTCTCACTCGCTGAGTCATGAAAACTCGATCGTTTTTGTTTTTTTTTTGTTTTTTACGAAGACGTCAATAAACGTTGCCGGACAGAGCGATCCCCCAAGTAACGATGAACTTCAATAATTGAGTGGACGAGAACGGTAAAAAAAATGCGACTAAACCGAGTTCGTGTGATTCTTCCATCTCAAAGTGCTGGTTTTCATGACCGCGCATGGTTTCTACGAGGAAAAAAAAATACCACTGAACTATAGTGGTATAGCGTGTGGCAACTTCAGAGCGTATTTACGAGCTACAATCGAAATGGCGATTTTTTTTTCTTTTGATTCAACGATATAGATATAGTCTGGGCTCTGGGCTAGCGAGCAGCAGCGATTGTACGAGGCGTGAACTTATAGATAGACGTTGTGATCCATAGCACAGTTAAAGCGGTATCTTGAAGCACTTGAAAAACCCAATTCGACACAAACTCAAATAACTTTTCATCGGAGAATATTTTTTTCATCGCGTTCATTTTACTGGAGCTACAAATGAAAACTACTTGTTTTTTAGTCCAGATAATATAAATAATCTCGGGAAAAATAGTTATCGATTCCCCTTAATTGGTGAAGTGATATAAAAGCAAACCTGTGAGGAAAAAAATTTTTTACGTGAGCTGTTCGAATGAAAAAAAAAACGTGGTCGAATACCGACCAAAAATCCGTCCCATAATAACCTCCCACCGAAATGAAAAAAGCAAAGGTCAATGATGAAAATTCTTCCGTTCTTTCGGAAGCTTCCGTCACAGAAATGGCTTTTTACACGAAACATCCTGTGTGTACATGTAACATTAGTTTTTACGAGTGTGAGACCCCCAAGAAAAGTCGTAGGACGATACGCCCAAGTTGCTTTTGCCTCCTGTATATTTTACGTGACTCTCTATGCCCCGAGGGCTATGTATCGTCACCATATATTCATATACGTACATTTAATACACATACACACGCATACGTGTGTATATACGTGTATGGGGAAAAACGCGATAGAACCTCTCGCGAATTTCGTACGTTACGGGTATCTCTTCCTGTACTGAAACACCTACCTCATCCCCTAGCATCTTTTCACCTACCCCTTCCCCTCTCATTCCCCTTCTACTTCGCCCTTTCGCTTACTTTGCCCGCAATTGGGCCACACGGGTCTCGTACGTTAGCCCGAGACCGTTCTATCGCAGCATTTATTCCATTTGTTTTTCTTTCCCTCTCGTTTTTCCAGAGGCAGGGGGGCAACGAGAGGGTCGTTTTATACGATACGACAGCTCTGTAATTGATATCGCTCTGATTTACGAGACAAATTTCATCTCGCCCCGGCCATTTTTTTTCAAGAGTCAGAATTTCTCGTGTATTTTTATTCATGATCTTCCTCCATCGAGGCTTTTCGATGAGTAAGCTCAGTAAAGAGTTTAGGTACGTACTGGTCGATTCTCCTTTTTTTACTTTTCCCATTCAACCATACAATATTTAGAGTCGCGGCAACGACTCTGAGACAAGTACATTTATTGGGACCTGACATGGAGGCGTGGCCTAAAATTAAAATGGCGCAGATGAGGGTGCAGTCGCATAGGTTAAGCCCATGTAAATATAGCATTAGTTATAAATATTTAGGATAAATAATGGTAGTTTTAACAAAAAGTGATATTTGTCGATCGTCCGGTTCAATTCCTAGTCATTAAAACTTCTTTTTTCTTTTTTTTCTTTTTCTATTTTATTTTTTTCTTGTTTTGGATTATTCGCGAGGTGTAAACTCTTTCGTTGCTCCGAGACCTCCAATCTCCTTGCGATGTTTGTAGTCGAAGCACCGTAATTTCGGTATTGAGGAACAACCTGGTTGACCAATCCAAAGATATTGTTGTGTTTCTGAGTTGTTGATCGGATGATGGTCCCAGAGCGAAAGGGAGCGAGTCAACGTGAGCATGGATCTCCTACCGAGGTGGGAGAAAAATATCTACGTCACAGAGTGACCACCGGGTTCAATTTCAAAATATATTTTCCACCATCCGGCGGGCAAATTTGAATGCTCGTGTCACACCGTAAATTCACCGTCAGGTACTTGACAGTGAATTAGTGTCAGTGCGTAGCGTTATCAGAGTGGCTACGTACTATTCAATCATCGATCTCAGTCCCACCCAAATTCAAAGAGTTTTGGAATTTGTTATATAGAGATTGAAACGTTATATTGACTTATCCGTTGGATTTAGTTTTCATTTCGTCAAATGCGTCAATTGATATCGCGCATTTTCGGGTTGGTAATTTTAATAAACGCGCGAATTCTATAGTACCAAAATGGGTTGTTGCACATGTATCGAGTAATACTCGGTTTTTTTTATGACTATTCCGTCAGCGTTTCTTACTTGAAATATCGCAATCATCGACAATTGCGCGTGAATTGTGTGTGAAATAGTATTTAACGCATTTTCACAGTTACTAATACTTGTGTTTTTTAATTTTTGTCTTGATCGGGTTTATTGTATGATGATTGTATTGCGTTATCTCTCGTTTCTCGATATAAAAGCGTATGATGAAAATTGTCGCATCGTTTGTAATACGTCGCACCACACCGTCCTTGATGAGATCGAAGACAGTTTCGACAAAGTTTTGCTGTTCTTACCGCATTCCAACGTTGTTCTATCATCGTTTTTTCGAATATGGGACATTTAAATAAAGGATGCATGCCTTTGCATTGGATGCAAGTCCCTGAGATGTTGGTAACGAAAGCGCGAAAGCCTGTCTCGTTTCGTCTACATTTGTTACTGTTTGGGACTTGAAGATTACTTCATTTAATCATTGAAATTCTTCCTCAACGTGACTCATCTTGTTCAAATGTCTGAAGTTGAAAAATGTTTCGATTTATAAATTGATAAAATTTATTAATTTCAGGTAATTCATCTGAGCTTAAAGATTCTTTCCATTTTTTTATTAACTCCCGACTGCCCGCAGGGCCAAAAGACGGGAGTTATGCGTTTCACTGCGATCAGTGGGTGGGGGGATATTCCTTTGTCGCCAGTTTTCTCGAAAACGGTGATAGTTGCCTTAACCAATTTTGTGCTTGTCCTTCTGTGAGTGGCAGAGAGTGTTCTAAAGCAAATTTAATCAAAATCTATTGAATATTTTCCTTTTTAATTGATATTTACGCTAATCAAATCATTGAGTAAGAGTTAGAGACATCTCCCGACAAATATTAAACTCCATTATGATTATAACATATTTTAGTTGTTTGTGTGTAAAATTTTTTGTTTTATTATCACCTTCATTCTTTGTACAATCATTCAACTTCGACAACTACTATATTAAAATTTTTATTTCCATATATAAATGACTTAACTACCATCAATCGATATTAACCATAAAAATCGAATCTCGAGGGAGTTGTATTAAATGGTTTCTTATCTATCTTATTATTAATCTATTTTTATTTCAGTCTTTTCAAAGTTTACTGCAACTTTCTTAAGAAAAAGAGTTTAAAATCATTTTCTGGAAACGCATATCCTTTTTTTACAATATTGTTTTTTTCTAACATTCATTTTTTTCTCGACTTCGTTTTATTTTAAATACGCTATACAATTTTTCTATGAATGGGTACCGGTAAAACCCTTTCTAAAATTCTTACGATAAGTCTCTCTTCTGGTTCTACTTGAAGAGATTTCAACATGTTTAAATGTTGTCGAACGTCGTCAGTTAATTTTGACAATGTAACCGAAGTTGTGGTGGTGATCGGCGAATTGTTTAATATCGCATCAAGATGTTTTGACACTAAAACTCGTTTTCTATCATATGAATCGATCAAAAAGTTTCCATGCGTGATCATAATTTTCTGCGCTTAGATAAAAAATTGACAATTTATTGAGAGCTTCTCCTTGCAACGAGTTTTTTAAGTAAGTAAACTTTATTACGTTATCAATATCCGTTCTTGAATCAACCATTGATTTGAATGTATTTTTGAAAGAAATCCATTTTTCATAATTTCCATCGTATTTTGGTATTTCAGCTACTGGTAATTTTAATAATTTTTGTTTTTCTATAAAAGTAGAATTTCCGATAGATCCCAGTGTAATCATTATTTTTAGTTGGTTGCATTTTTTGAATTTGACTGGTGACCCGATAATATTTGTTTCGGAGAGGATGTAATTCTTGAATTTGTTCATTGTCAGGATTGAAAATGACGAGTTCATCATGTTGTTCCTCATAAGCGTGAAACAAATTTGTCAATCTATCCAATCGAAGTTTCGCGTTGATATCATCAATTTCAGCTAACTTTAGGCCATTTAGGGTGGAATTTAGGTGATCGTGAAGGTGTGATTTTTTTTGTGTGATTAGAGTCATTTTTTTTACGTCTCGACTTATTTTGTATTGTGAAGAAATTCAAATATTTGGGATGATTTCAATGAGTATCATAAAGAAGAGCAAATCAAATTATATGACATTGTTCTTTGTGAAACAGATGCAAATTGTTAATATTTATGATTACTTATCTTGGTTTTGTTTTTTCTGATGAGATGTTGTTGAAGACTAGGATTTTGTTTCCTTTTTGTCGTATTAATGTTCAATGTTCGTAGTGATGAAGTGGCGTATTTTCATGAATTGATCTTCCTTCTTTGAAATATGAAAATCGATGTATTTCTTCGTCCACTCACTCTTACTTGTTTCTTTATTTATTTGCACCTTTACAGGAGGCACCATTTTGTTTTGTATATAAAGTTTCTTTTTTTGTTTTGTTTTAATGTTACGAGAAAATTAATATAATAGAAATAATTAACAACAAGGTTTTGGGAAAAAGCCTTTATGGCATAAAAAACCCAATTTATTGAACGAGTTAAATTGAACAAATTATGGTGTGAATATTTGTAGTATGTAAAAGTGAGATGAAGATTAGGAGGATATTATTCTCGACTCCATGGATGAGTATGAGGAGGAAATTATTTTCGAAACTCCCATGGACTTTAGTAAAAGCCGCTTTTATCGAGAGTCAGACCTCGGGCTTTGGATTGGCTGGCCAGACCGATCGCTGCCGTATTTAATTGTAATTAGTTGTGAAATGGTGTATTGAAATATATAAATTAGTATTGAACTTTTATATTGCACGTTAAATGTTACGTGTATACTGCTCGAAGTTTCGCGGGGAACTGTCTCTTCAATTCTTTTCTTCTCGTTACTAAAACAAGATGATCATTCATTTATTTTATATATACATATAGCGATTTCTTTTGAGCGTATCTTATTTTTTCACCGCTTTCTACGGAACACTCCGGTTGCCTCTTATTGCGGCATTTGTCTCTTATACGTACTTTTCTATCTTTCTCCCATTCTGCTAGACCTGATGCGGTCATTTGCTATTCATTTAGCTTTCCCAGACTTGTACTTGCATATATTCCATGAGTTGTTATCAGGACGTTTCGTTTCTTTACACTTACTAAAAGTACGGTTCTCAGAATTTTATTATTAAATGGAAAACGAACTATTTTTCTTGAATCTTCCCACACATTTAACAGTACATTCCAACGATACATGAGGAAAATTCGTCCTGAATATAACCAAATAATGATATTTAAGTACAGGTATATAAAAAAAATTCCTAGTTAGTTTCATGTAGGCTTTTGAGGAATTTCATTTCTTGATATGAGCAAGGTCCGTGTTTATTAAAAATATACTATCTTTTTTTTACTATTGTTTTCATTTTTTTTAGAAATTTATAGATATTCAATTATTTTACATTTTTATCAAAAAAATCCTTTCGAATGGGCGTGAATTATCAGGTCCGCCAGTCGGCGTCTGCTCTCGAAAGTTTCGATGTTTCGCTCAACAAATATATCGGCGACGTCGACAGCAATGTCGGTGTTGACTAGGTCATCGAGATCGAATGGTTTTGATGCATCCATCATGCTAAATGGCACGGACTCAAGGGCGTAGATCAAACCGTGCACTGATCGTTCTTTAACCTAAAATAATAGACGTATTGAAACAGATTAGTCGGGTCGGGCATAGCAAAATGTGAACAAAGATTGTTTTTTGGTTTTTCGTTCAAGTGAGATTCGCGTACCTCGTCCATGAACACTGTCCATGGGTATAATTTTTGAGGGTCTGAACCCAAAGATTGAATACTGCTCGATAGTGTGGAATGATAAGTCTCGAGTATCTCGTCGTAATGATCGTCTAAAAGTTGTTTGTCGCTGCAAGCGTAAATCAAAAACGACAGGTCGAGAACAGGGTTGGAAGATCTGGCGAACTGGAAGTCCAACAAGATTGCCTCGGATTCGTCAGAATCCTCGAGAGCTGCCTTCACGAGGAAATTCGGTGCCCAGGATTCACCGTGGCTTATTACTGAAGTTGAGCCGTGCCATTTACTACAGTTATTTGCACTTCGATTCCAAAGTTCATTAGGCGACTTGTAAGAGTTAAATTTCTCTTCTGCCGGATGACCCGGGTATTCCTTCGTTAAGGCCTTTTTCGCAGAGTCCATTAATCTTAATTGCAAAGCATCCCTCGACTTGCATATCGATGGATAAATCCAATCCCAGTAATCAAATTGTCTCTCATTTTGAGTACAAAAGCCATGTATTAAACCATTTGGCATCACCTAGTGTGAAAACATCGTAGAAATTAATAATAAATCAAGGAAACGACTGGATATATATTGAGTGGAAGGAGTGACAGTTTGTTCGCGGGTTTTTGAGACAAATAATACGTGTCTGTGCACAAACTAATATTGTCATTGATACGACCTTATCGGAAATAATTTTTTTTACGTTTTTTACTTTCCTATATAGAAGCCGCTGGAACAGAATGTCGTACTTTAAAAATTACGGAATTTAAAAAATATTTTTCCAAAAAATAAAGATAATTTTTTTTGAAATTTCTTCGTTTTTGTTCTCATGTTTTCGATTCTTTTTTACAATAAACTTTGACTGCTTAAAAAAATCCCAAATTTTTCAGGGCTCGTCTCGCCCCCCCCCCCCCCCCCCCACATTTTCTTATGTTTTGAGAATTGCACATATTCCTTATTTCCTTACTTAAATTTTTTCCCATTTATATTTTTGCAGAAGATAAAACAAGAGAGTTTGAACTCACCCGTAGGTTTTGGTACCAATTACAGTATTTTCTGAAATAAGTATCTTTCAATTTGTTGACTAAGTCTTCAAATTGATCTTTCAACTGGTCTTTGTAGGCGAATGAAATCGCATGGAATTTAGCCATGGCTTTTAAGAGGACGTTCATATCTATCATGTTCAGAGAACTCTGACGGCTGATGGGTCGAAATCCATGAACCGTAACATCCTCCATAATAAGATATTCATGTCCGGCATCAGCTAATGAATCCAAAAAATGCGGCACGCATAACAAATTGTTTTGGCCTTTCGATTCCAAAAATTCTTTAAAAGCTGGTACCACCTAAAAGCGAAATGTAAAATTTATAGTATTATGATTCGATTGACCCGATTCAAAAACATTACACAAATTAATCGAATTCGATTTATCTTAGAAAATACCTCTTTGTAGAAATTTATTTCATAGTGGAAAAATTCAATGCTTCTGGAAGCTTTTCTTTTTCCAACGTTTTTCGGCAGTGATTTAACGACCAGTTTTTTCTCAATATCTCTGCCGTCTACATTAGCGAATACTGTAATCCTGTCTACTTGTGCCAAATAGCTGTTGCCTTTGGTAGGAGGAGGTTTGAAAGTCCAACCTGTGATAGTGACGTTGTTACGTCCGGTCAATTTTTGTATTGCATTTTGCAACGTTTCTTCGGTGAAGTATTTACTAACACCGGCCAGCAAACGTAAATCCTTGTCCATGTCACAAAATCTGGAAAAAGAATTGGAAACACTATAAAAACATTTCAAAAAAGGAAAAAAAGAACGCCAAGTAATAAGGAGGGTGGCTACGTTCGTCAAATTGATAAGAAATTGATCAAATTTGGTGATAATGTTCTTCAACATCAAGTGCGAAGACACAATTTTTTTAAAAATTTTCTTCTGCTTAGTTATCGAGTAATTACGGATTAAAGCAGATTTCTTATACCCGGAATGTATACCTATATATATGGAAACGCTATGCTTATACACTTGAACTTTAGTGATCAATTACTCGATAACTGTACAGAAGAAAAATCTTAAAAAATTTGTATTGTCAAATTTGGCCCTAAAGAATATGTTCACCAAATTTTATTAAATTCTTATTATTTTGAAATTTTTAATGTATTTAACATGGTTTAGCATGGCAACATTGTATCGTCGGTAGCCACCCTCCTTAAAAGACTGCGCCCTTAATTACGAATGAATATTATATTTTCAGTAAATTAAAAATTTCCTTTCCCATTATTCATTGCTAAAATCACATAGTAGGATGATCAAGATAGGGAAAAAAATATGAGATCATTTTAGCATAGCCAAGAATTTTCAATAAATTTCGATTTCTGCAGAGAATCGTGTTACACCTCCAATTGTACCGGCTAAAGAATTTTGTGACTTCAAGCATTCCCAGAATGATTTTGCGATTAAGAGATTGTTATTCTGATTTTACGTACAAATTCACTGTCAAAATTACACACAAACTTGGCGTGGATGGTTTTCAAATGGAAGCTCGGCAAGACACGATTGATCGAATATACTATTCAAAATTAAAAGTTTGATGAATAAAATAGATCCCTCAGATATACATGATGATGAGATACATATAGATGAAAGAGATTAATGAAGTGGGTGTATGAGAAAATAAAATAATTAGAAAATATGAATGATTTAATGAAGAATTACACAATAAATATTAAGGCGAATGGATGAAATGATGAAATTATTGAATCAACAAACAAATAGGGTGTGGAGAAAGTATGGTTTTAGGAATAAAAGAAATGGACGACCTGGTGAATGAATTAACGAATGGGATACAGAATACTTGTGATGAACCAATATATGGATAGTAGGGTGGTCCTTAAAAGGGGTGTTTTCGAATTTCTGTGCTCCCAGAGGCTCGGATGCTTCCAAATTAATAAAAAAAAAATTCTCTGAAAATATGAGCTACTATTAATATTAACTCTAAGATAGTCCGCATTCCAACCTAAGATTCTTATGGAAATAATATGAGAAAAATTCCTTTCGTTCTTTAGTATTTCATAACTCTGGGACAAATAAATTCAAAATTTCGAGACATACATACTTTCATAGAGAATTTTACGCTCTACAAAAAAGGTCTCCTATAATTTCTAGCTAAGTCTATTGGTTTAAGAGTTATTTGAGCTCAAAGTTTAATTTTTTTTCTCATTATCAATATTACCAAGGATATTCACCAAACCCTTAAGGAAAAAAGGTTGGGACAAGTACATTGATGCTTCCGTATTTCCTGATCATATCACGAAAAATGTAATAAAAATTCATAAAAAAAAATTATGTAGCCAACTGTAAATAATTTCAACAAAAAAATTCGAAAAAAATTTTACAAATTTTGAAAAAAACAATACATTTAAAAAAAAAAACATGAGAAATAAAAAACCGAAATATCGCGCTTGAAAACATTTTGAAAAACGATGCCCCATTTTTCTTATCTTATTCTAACAACTAAATCCATTTTAAAAAAATTCCATCGAAGTTACTTACAGCATTAAAATTAATAATATCAATTCGAGGCCAAGTATTTTCTAATAAATTGAAAAAAGTTACCACTTGAGTTACGTGCAGCACTAAAATTTATGATGGGCCGGACACGTACTTTTACCCCATATTTAAACATAATTTGTATCAATCCAATCGACATCGAATATTGTGAATAATACCTGAAGATCCTGAAAGTTTGAAGAGAATCGATTTTCTTATCAGTCTCTGCTACCATAGAGTAAGAAATGACTAGCTTGCATGTGCTTTTTTGGATTTAAAAGCTTCTTAGAACAATTCCATAATGTTGAAATTTCTAATTACTCATGAATTACTTGTCCTTCGATTGATATCATAAATTTTAGTGCTGCGTAACTCAGATGGTAACTTTTTTCAATTTATTAGAAAATACTTTGCCTCGAATTGAGATTATTAATTTTAATGATGTAAGTAACTTAGATGGATTTTTTTTTTCAATTGATTTAGTTGTTAGAATAAGATGAGAAAAATGGGGCATCGTTTTTCAAAATGTTTTCAAACGCGATATTTCGGTTTTTTATTTCTCATGTTTTGTTTGAATTTTTTTCACTTTACAAACGAATTATAGATTTGTATTTTTTTCAATGTAATATTTTCTCAAAATTTGTGAAATTTTTTTGCAATTTGTCTTTTGAAATTATTTACAGTTGGCTACATCATTTTTTTAATGAAATTTTTATTACTGTAAAAATGGGAATGTTAGGTTGGAATGCGGACTATCTTAGAGTTAATATTAAGAGCTCAAATTTTCAGGGAATTATTTTTTATCAATTTTGAAGCATCTGAGCCCCTGATAGTAAAGAAATTCGAAAACACCCCTTTTAAGGACCACCCTAGTGTACGTATTGAGATCTCTTTTTTAATTTTCAACCGATTGGGACGAAAAATTGTTTACATAAGTTTTTTGTGTTGCTGAATCGAGTTCCGGGCTTAATTTTTACCTTGAAAGAGGTGAAAATCGAGCGTTAAGACTGAAATTGTTGAATTCTTCAATGGAAAGTTTTTATGCGACATTACCCGAAAATTCCAAGTTCCACACTAGACTCTTTTGTCGAAATAAAACTAAATTCACTGTCCCCGAAGAGATGAAAAATAAGGGTTGGGGTGAAATTTTCAGATTTTTCAATGGGAAGTTTTTATGCTATATTACATTAAAAGTGTTCGTTTTTGAGGATACCAGATTCTTTTATCGAAATAAAATAAAATTCACTACCTGCGAAAGGATGAAAAAAAAGAGCTGGGGTTGAAATTTTTACATTTTTCAATGGAAAATTTTAACATTACATGAAAATTCCAAGTTTTTTAGAATTTTATACTTTTCCACATAACAACTGGATGTTTTTTGTAGAGCACGACAGTCCTTTATCGACATAAATCAAAACTCCCGATCTGCCAAGGGGCGAAAGATGAGAGTTGAGGGTGCATTTCAATAAAAGAGACTGGTGTTCAAAAAAACTCGGAATTTTCATGTAATATAGCACAAAAACTTCCCATTGAGAAATCTAAAAATTTCATCCCCAACCCTTATTTTACACCCTTTCGCAGGTAGCGATTTTTATTTTATTTCGATATAAGAATCTGGTACCCTCAAAAACGGACATTTTTTATGTAATATAATATGAAAATTTCCCATTGAAAAATCTGGAAATTTTACCTCCAATCCCCTAGATTTTTCACCCCCTAGGGAGAGTGAATTTTATTCGTTTTCGACAAGTCCAGTATGCTAAAAAATTTGGATTTTCTATGTAATATAACATAAGAACATGCCGCTGAAAAATGGGAAATATTCACTTTCAACCCTTATTTTCACCTCTTTTGAAGGTAGCTACATGAAAATTAAGTTTGGGAATAAAATCAGCAACGTCGAAAACCCCCAGAAACGAATTTTCATGCATTTCGGTAATTTATTGGCTTGTACCAGTTTTGGCACGAAAACCAGAAAAAAAAGCTTACCAATCAACCGGTTAATAATAAAAAAAAATCAAATGTGAGAATGAAACTTTTTCTACTTTATATATTTTAACACGACTCCATAGTTCTCGAAAATCCTAGATCAATTTATCAACGTTCAAAGTAGAAATTTTTGGTTGACAAAAATTTGCAAAAAAATCTGATAAAATTTGAATGTGTTGGAATTGAAGAAGAAAAAAATTTTTTTCTCTCTCCAAATGTGTCAAAGAACCCCATTGTTTTAGTACAGTTATCATAATCAATGTACTCGAGGTTCCACTGAAAAATAAATGAAAATAAAAATATATCGGAAAATTGAGGAGAAAAAATGTTTTATCTGAACTTGCGGCCCAGTTGAAAAAGAAATCAAACGAACCAAAATATCAATGTTTTTCGAAACGACGTAGTACCCGTAATAAAAGTCGTAGAGATTTTTTGAATACACCAAAGTAAAGCTAAATACCTTTCCCTTCAAAATGTGCGTTGTTGCATCCAAATATCTAAACCAACGGTGCAATAATATTAAAAAGAACGTGAGAACATTTTCGGAAATGTTTCCCCGGTTATATATATTGTGACGGGGTTTTTCGTCACTGGTGGCTGGAATGGTTAGAAATAAAAGGGGGATAATAATTAAATAAATAATAAACCAAAATTTAACAGAAGAAAAGAATAACAAAAAAATGGGCTTTATTTAACCAATTAACTTTGGGCGCCAGTTAGTTTTTATAACAAAAATAAATCGGATCTCGAATGTTAACAACAGGGAACTCACTTACTACGTCTAATGCGGGGGAAAATGTACAGAACGAGGCTAGCTCAGAGAAGGAAAAAGAAAACGGTGGGAAATGGCTCAACACTTTTGAGACTCAATATCTTCGGGTCGACGGGCACCTGTCGCTCAGGCGTCTTACATATACCCGTGAGGTTGCAAAAGAGAAAACAATTACAATAATGATTCGACAAAGTACGATGCGCGAATCGACGACAAAACCCGGTGGGCGAGGGGCGAAAAGGGGGGGGGGGGGTAGATCACACGAAAAAGGGGCCTAAAACTAGCACCACAGCACTCACTCGCATTTAACGCAAAAATGACGATTTCAAAAGAATAATTCAGATAACAGGGGGGAAATCGATAACGAGCCAGAGGGGCTCGGAGAAATTTCGAACGCAAAATGGGTGATCGGCGAGATTGAGACGCTATCCCCGACGAAAATGGTGGAACAACCACGTGTTTCCGCCGCGGAGTTTAGAGAGTGAAAACGACTTGACTTGGCGGTCTAATAATACGCCTTACGATTCTTCGCACGATTTTATCCGGGATTACTCCGATGGTCTCCAAGATCAAGCCGGTGGTCGGTGAAATTCGATAAATATTACGCCCGGAACTCGATTCAGCAACACAAAAAACCCTTGTAAACCAATTTTCGTCCCAATCGGTTGAAAATTTAAAACGAGATTTCAATATGTACGCATATGATACATTATTACCAGAACTGACCCGACTTTTTTTTGTATATACCTGTCAACAGGTTATTCGCTCCGGGCGCGTACACATACTACTACTTTGAAAGTGAGCGTGTGTCGTGTATACGTATTCCCCCAAAAATGCCCGAGCCCCTTTATGGTGGCGCTGGTAGTATGCACTAATACTATTAGTGCAGCAGTATTAGATTTTTGGCTCCGCCCACATACACAGAGCGAATACGTGGTATGAGACGCCGATGCTCGTTTTTTAGAAACTTGTGAATTTCGTGAATTGTGAAAAAAAGTGCTGTATACCAAAGGTAGTTTCTTCGATATGAAACAAACATTTTATGAGTACTTTTTACACAATTCACGGTATTTTTTCTATGAGTTTCTCAAGAATGCATTTCAGTGCTTCGTGTTATGTCTTATTATAAAGAAATCAATCAATAAAAAATTCAAAAACAAAAAGGATACTTTTTCTACGTTGAATATTCTAATACGACTTCATGATTCTCGAAAAACCTAGATCAATCCATAACTGTTTGAAGTAAAAAATTAAAAAAAACTGATATCATTCTCATGAGATGAAATTGAATAAAAGGTAAAACTTTTCTCTTCCTTCATATTTCATAAAAAAACCTCATTATTTCAGAGTTACGACAATCGAGGTACTTGAAGTTCCACTGGAAATTGGATGGAGGAAAATATAAAAAAACATTCAGTCAATAAACGAAGAGTCGCGCCAGCGCTTGAAATATCGTGTGAAATCTAATATTTCTCGCGATACGCGGGAATTTTCAAAATTTTTCTTTTGCTAAAAACACGATGAATGAACGAAAAAAATCGTTTCCAATAAAAAAAATTGAAACTAAAACCTGAACTTTTGAGGATTCGCTCGTGGAATTGAGGAGAAAAAATTTCATGCGAAAACGCAGTCCAATTGAAAGGGGAATCCAACGAACCAAAAATCAACGTCTTTCGAAATGACGTAGCACCCGTAAAAACGGTCGTAGTGACTTTTCGAATGAACCAAAGTAAAGGTGAACGTCTACCCTTCAAAATGCGTCTTTTTGCATCCGAGATCTAAACCAGTGGCCTAGTAGAAGAAAAAAGAGCGCGGAACATTTTTGGTCTTTTATTCGAAAATTTTTCCCCGGTAGTGAAAACACTTGAAAAAAGTAAAAAAAAAAAAAGCGACAAATATTGAAAGACCGCAACCTTAGTTTTGAATTATCTTCACATATTATCATTGTTAAGTTGAAATTTTCTTCCTCATTATTTGTTTCATGATAGGGAAAAAAATATAAGACCATTCTAACATAGACAAGATTTACATCATTTGAAATTGACTAAACAGTTTTTGTCCGTCACCGTAGAAAAAATAACTATTTAGTAGCGTTGATTGCTTTCGCTACCTGAAGGTAGTTACTCAACTTTAACCAAATCATTTGTAAAAAATTTTTTGGAAATAAGAAAAAATGTTCAATTATCCAAAATATTTAGTCATTCTTCTAAAAAAAAAACCGAAATCACTATAAAAATACTTCAAAAAAGTAAAAAAGAACGCCAAGTATTAAAAAACCGCCCCTTTAGTTTCGAATGATCTTTACTATATTTTCAGTAAATGACAAATTTCCTTTCCCATTATTATTGCTAAAATGACATAGTAGGATGATCAAGATAGGAAAAAAAATATGAGATTATTTTAGCATAGCCAAGAATTTTCAATAAATTTCGATTTCTGCAGAGAAATATGTTACACCTCCAACTGTACCGGCTAAAGAGTTTTGTGACTTCAAGCGTTCCCAGAATGATTTTGCGATTAAAAAATTATTATTCTAATTTTATGCACAAATTCACTGTCAAAATTACACACAAACTTGGCTCGGATGGTTTTCAAATGGAAGCTTAGCGAAGGAATGCTAACACTCCATCCGTCTGCATCTAGAGCGAATTTCAATGTCTACTAATTCATTTGTTTTTTATTTCGTTATCCTTCATCCAGCCACGTATGAATTTTTTACTTGTCTACCTATCCATATACTGGTTCATCACAAGTATTCTGTATCCCATTCGTTGATTCATTCACCAGATTGTCCATTGCTTTTATTCCTAAAACCATACTTTCTCCACATCCTATTCGTTTGTTGATTCAATAATTTCATCCATTCGCCTGGATATTTATTGTGTAATTATTCATTAAATCATTCATATTTTCTAATTATTTTATTTTCTCATACACCCGCTTCATTAATCTCTTGTATCTCATCATCATGTATATCTCAAGGATCTATTTTATTCATCAAACCATTAATTTTGAATAGTACATTTGATCAATCGTGTCTTCCCGAGCTTCCATTTGAAAACCATCCACGCCAAGTTTGTGTGTAATTTTGACAGTGAATTTATGCATAAAATCAGAATGACAATTTTTTAATCGCAAAATCATTCTGGGAACGCTTGAAGACACAAAACTCTTTAGCCGGTACAATTGGAGGTGTAACACGATTCTCTGCAAAAATCGAAATTTATTGAAAATTCTTGGCTATGCTAAAATGGAGAATTTTTCTTTTGTTCCTCAATTAAAACTGCGTCCTTGAAATTGTGGGTCCAAAATTGTCATTTTACTCATTAATTTATTAGTATGGTGATGCTATACAACATTTTGAGGGTATGAGTTTTGGAAATTTCTTCCGTGTAGCTCGTAAAATAATTTCTGAAAATATCAAGACTTTCCAAACGTATTGAGACCCACAGTAAAATCCTGACCACAAACGCAGAAAAGTTCCATGTATTTCAAACGGAAAACTTCAATCAACCCGCGTGGTCAAGAATTAGGCATTGTTTTAAAAATCTAAAAAAATTACAGCATTACTTTTATGTATTTCGAACCGATTTAAGGGGCGGAAAGAGTAAAATAAATTTTTACCTAAAATAACGACCACCCTAATATACATCTAATGCAACCGTTGCCCTCTCGAGCCGCCGCCAGCCTTACTCTCGAGCCGCTTTCTCTCCAGTATTTCTCTGCCGCTGCCGCCTCTCACCGTGCGATATATCGTTTACCCCCTCCACGCACCTGCAACGCTTTTTCGTGACAGAAAAATCCTAATGCCCCCGTCTATATAGAAGTTTCACTTCAAAAACTAACCCAAATAAACTCTATTTATTTATTTATTAATACGCTTTTTACACAGACCGCAAATATAGAGGCAATGATGCCCAGCCCCGTGGAGAGCGGAGATAAGAAGACAGCAGCTGAGCACACGGCGTCAGGACTTTAGCGGAGACATATTCCACCACGTAGAGCATCTGCTCAGCTGTCCCTCCCTATCCCTGTTCTCTGCGCGTCTATGCATTATATACATTTAATACAGCCATTGCCCTCTCTTCGCCGCCGCCCAGCCTTTCTCTCTCGCTGCCGCTGCCGCCTCTCCCACGCGATATATCGTCTACCGCGCGGCCGTAACGCTTTTTCGTAACAGGAAAATCCTAATACCCCCTCCCTGTCTATATAGAAGTTTCACTTCAAAAACATTAAATATCCCAGACGCTATATCATGTTGTGAAGCATTATTCAGGCATCACGTAGGCATTATTCTCATTTTGAAATTGATAATTCGTATTGCACTATTCGAAATTCATCAACGAAATTAATTTGAGTACCAAAATAATTCAGTATCGCCTCAAGATGAGCTATTTGAGAATCTTTTGGAATTACGAGACCGTTAATAGTTTGTAAAACACCAAAAAAATAATCTGCCCACTACAGGTGATGGCTTAAGATTTTTTATATGTTATCACGGTGCTTTTAGAAATTTTTCAGATTTTAAAATCATAAAGTTTTTTATTTTAAAAAAAAAATCTTAAATGAGGGGCTCTAAAAATACGATGAGGGTATTTTTTAGACTCAATGTGATCATATGAAAAAAAAAAACAAAGAAATCCGAGAGAGTCAGCGTCACGGGTTTACACACTTGGGCTGGAATACCTCGTATACGTATATAATATTCAACCCCGTGCATACCGACTCCGGCGTGGATGACGACGGAGGGGTAAGCGACGCCTAGAGCCACTACTCCCTTAGTCAGACGACACTGGGTGGGGCCAAAGAATTAGGGGAATGGTAAAAAAATCAGGGTCTTACTTACAAAATTAATAAAAGTAAGAAAAAATTGAATTAAAGTTCAAAATTCAAAAAAACGGGTCAGTTGATACCAGAGCAATCGACCATACGAAACAAGAATAAAACAGAATTTCTTGATCAATTAATTTTCAACCAATTTTGAATTTTACTTCTCACTGTTGTCATACAAGGCGAATGAAATTTTGACAAACCTCAGATTAGCCGGCGACAATCGTTGAAAAATTTCTTTTGAAAAATTCTGTTTTGCTGACGTGGAGATTGTAGAGCGGCGAGGACGCTTCACTATTTGAACTGTTTACGTTAAAGACTGTGCTGGCTGTGCTACGGACTACAATAGACTGCAGTAGGAAGTCGAATCATGACTATGACTGTTTCACGAGCTGTGTTGCGCGCGCATTCCTCCCTTTGTAAGGGTCGCCAGCCAATAGCATTGAAAACTTGTACTCTTAAGTAATTATACTTCATTGGGGTTTGGGGTTCGGCGACAACACTCGGGTCTGTGATTTCATGCTTCTGTAGTGCTTGCTCCGTTTTCAAAATGTTGAAATTGATGATGTATTCTTGCATATATAAAAACGACGCTGAAGTTTGCAACGTTGGAATCCAACGAAATGAACGAAAAAGAGATTTGTAATTCATCATTTTCTTGTTCACGAATTGTTGATGTAGATTGAAAACTTTATTTACTTAAATTATTTGACAGTTTTTTTTAAACATTTCGTTAATACTTTTTTTTGTTATTTGCAATAACGAACTAAATCAAAGGCCACGACCCGCATGGTCCAATTGGAATAGTTGAAGAGAAAATGCATCGTCAATGGTGTTCAGGAATGTTCATTGCCTTCGGGGGATCAAGAGACGCAGAAGCGGCTCGACGCCAAGTATTTAAAGAACAAACGAGAGTTAAAAGACAAGCCAGCACGAGCCCTGCCGCACTCTTATATACGCGAATATGTCGATTTATGACGTCATAACGTTTTTTGAACCATTCTCACGGACAGTTAAAAATCTGAAAATTGGTGATGATTTTTTTTTCGATTTTTCTCTTTCGATTAATCCTTGTTGCAAGTAAATCCATTTAATCCCGAGATATGATGATTTAAACGATTAAAATCGAGTGTTTCGGTACGCGCTAGTCGCTTGGAGTCAGAAAAACTTGAGTAGCGTTGTTTACATTTGGACATACGCTCTTTGCACGAAACGTTACTTTTGTCTCGTTTCGTTTCGCCCAATCCACTGAATACGCTATCCCCCTACTCGCTCCCGATCGAGCGAGAGAGACAGCGCGCGAAGACTCGTTCCCTCTCTCTCCCACTCGTAGTAGCGTTCCTGGCGAGAGAACTATTCATATATATATATATATATATGTCGGAGAAGAACGTAAATTCATACGATCTTGTAGAGTTTTGCGTGAGGGACGCATCATTAAACTTTTATTATTTTACAATATAAATGTAATTAAAGTAATATAGATTTTTTTTATGTCAAATCTCTTTGCGATCTTTTCATTGACTGCTCTTTCGTTCTTCATCTGTCTTCTTGATCGATTCTCGAAAATAATAGAAAACCTCATCTCTCCGCCAAGATCATCACTTCTCCGATATATATATATATATATATATATTACCGGGGAAAAGTTTTCGATAAAGTTCTCACGTTCTTTCTAGGGCTACTGCGCTGCCAGTTTAAATATTTGAATGCAACAAGACGCATTTTGAAGGAAAGGCATTTAGCTTTACTTTGGTGTATTCGAAAAGTCTCTACGACTTTTATTACGGGTACTACGTCGTTTCGAAAAACATTGATATTTTGGTTAGTTTGATTTCTTTTTCAACTGGGCCGCAAGTTCAGATAAAACATTTTTTCTCCTCAATTTTCCGATATATTTTTATTTTCATTTATTTTTCAGCGGAACCTCGAGTACATTGATTATGATAACTGTAGTAAAACAATGGGGTTTTTTGAAAAATTTAGAAAGAGAAAAATTTCTTACTTCTTCAATTCCAACGCATTCAAATTTTATCAGATTTTTTTGCAAATTTTTGTCAACCAAAAATGTCTACTTTGAACGTTGATAAATTGATCTGGTATTTTCCAGAACTATGGAGCCGTGTTAGAATTTACAGAGTGGAAAAAGTTTCATTTTTACATTTGATTTTTTTTTATTATCTACCGATTGACTAGTAAGTTTTTTTTTTTGGTTTTCGTGCCAAAATTTTACGAGCCAATAAATTACCGAAATACATGAAAATTCGTTTCTGGGGGTTTTCGAGTTTGCTGATTTCATTCCCAAACTTAATTTTCATGTAGCTACCTTCAAAAGAGGTGAAAATAAGGGTTGAAAGTGAATATTTCCCATTTTCCAGCGGCATGTTCTTATGTTATATTACATAGAAAATCCAAATTTTTTAGAATACTGGACTTGTCGAAAACGAATAAAATTCACTCTCCCTCAAAATATCCTGTGAAATCTAATATTTCTCGAGATATGCGGGAATTATCAAAATTTTTCTTTTGCTAAAAACGCGATGATTGAGCAAAAAATCGTTTCCAATAAAAAAATTGAAATTAAAGCCTCAACTTTTGAGGATTCGCTCGTGAAATTGAGGACAAAAAGTTTTATCTGAAAACGCAGTCCAATTGAAACGGGAATCAAACGAACCAAAAATCAACGTCTTTCGAAATGACGTAGCACCCGTAAAAACGGTCGTAGTGGACTTTTCGAATAAACTAAAGTAAATATGTGAATGTCTTCCCTTCAAAATGCGCCTTCTTGCATCCGAGATCTAAACCAGTGGCGTAGTAGAACAAAAAAGAGCGCGGAACATTTTTGGTCTTTTATCCGGAAATTTTTCCCCGGTAGTGAAAACACTTGAAAAAAGGTAAAAAAAAGAGCGACAATGGAGCATTCTTTCGCGACGGATGGAGCATTCCTTCGCCGAGTTTCCATTTGAAAACCATCGACGCCAAGTTTGTGTGTAATTTTGACAGTGAATTTGTACGTAAAATCAGAATAACAATCTCTTAATCGCAAAATCATTCTGGGAATGCTTGAAGTCACAAAATTCTTTAGCCGGTACAATTGGAGGTGTAACACGATTCTCTGCAGAAATCGAAATTTATTGAAAATTCTTGGCTATGCTAAAATGATCTCATATTTTTTTCCTATCTTGATCATCCTACTATGTCATTTTAGCAATAAATAATGAAAAAGGAAATATTTTATTTACTGAAAATATAGTAAAGATCATTCGAAACAAAGGACGCGGTCTTTTAATACTTGGCATTCTTTTTTTACTTTTTTAAAATATTTTTATAGTGTTTAAATGCACAGAGTCTCACGCAATGTAGATTTTTTTTCATCTATTTGCTCGTTTCTCTGTTTTATACAAAACATCTAACAAACACATATTACTTATTATTATCATAATCATCATCATTATATTAATGGGCGTAGACATTTTCAGGGCTCTCATATACTCGTCGTGAGGTACTTTGAGCTCACGTTAATGGCATCGCAGCAGCAACGTCAGCGATAATCGTCTAATATTCCGCGTACAGCACATATTACAGTAAATAAAAACGATTTAATAGATTTTCAATGAGTTTTCTTGCGTAAACTCAAGCTTAATGAAATCGAACTTTCATAGTTCTTGTGGCTTGATAAAATCAAGACGGTTTTCTATTGTAGAAAAACGAAGCTACACGAATGCAACGAACTCAAAACACTGTTCGAAGCTTTTTTAGACCGCTATTTAACTAACCGTGTCACAAAATCTTTACATGCTTATAATCATGGTTTTTATTTACAGAATGCCCTAATTATGAAAAAATATCACGTATCAACCGGAATTCTTGGAGACAGAACTAAACCTGATAGCCCAAATTTGAATGCTCTAACCGTGTAGTAAGTTTTCGTTGAATCTATAGAGTCGCGACAGCGACTCTGAGACAAGTGCATTTAAGATAAGATATGACGAGTTGCTGCCAGAGAATCTTTTTAGCGGAGCGATAGCGTTTCCAATTGTTTCCGAAAATTTTCAAAATTTATTTTTTTAATAATTAATTAACTATAGTACTTCAGAGAATATTATAAGTTGACGTATTTTTTCTTTTTTTTTTCTTTCGATTGCGACCTCTTCGATCTCTGTAGCTTAACGCGTTGAAAAGATATTAATTATTATTTATTTATTTTTTTAATTGCATCAAAAAATGGGTCGGATTTTCGCACATATTTTTGATGTTTATTTGTTTTTTATTTAGTGACAAATCTGGTGCCATAATACATTTTATATACCTATATGTATTTTTTTTCTGGTGCCATAATCAAGAAACGCGGTAGCAGCTCGACGCCAAGTATTAAAAAGGAAAAACTGCAGCGCAAAAGAAAAGCCAGCGCGAGCCCTGCAGCTACTCTTTATATACGCGAATATATGCCGGTTTACAAGTATACATCTATATATTTTCGTGACGTATATGACGTATGGTGTGTTGTTCATGCTATAATAGATGATGAGGTTATAAAGATCGCGAGTTTGACAGTTCACCGATATCCCGATCTGTAGTACAAGTATATACCTATATATTTTCGTTATGATATGACGTATGGCGTGTTGTTTAAATGCTAACTAGATGAGGTTATAAAGATCGCGAATGTGACAATTCACCAACGTTGTTCCAATTTTTTCCGGTTCTGTAGAAAATAGATAAAAACAGGACAATATTTTAGTGAAAGTGGTGATAACAAAGGGAAGAAGAATAAAAGAGAAATAAAGGCCGAGGAATCCAACAGTGCTATGTGATGGAAAATAAACCGAAAATTGTCAACAAAAAGAAGGTTAGAGATTATTTGAATGAAAAGTAATGGGCCGGACAAGTACTTATAGCACATATTTAAACATAATTTGTACCAATACGAAATCGACGTCGAATATTGTGAATACCAGGGGATCCTGAAAGTCTGAGAAGAATCGATTTTATTCTACGTCTCTGCCACCATATAGAGTTACAAATGACTTTTACCTTTGATGCGATTTTTTTTGGATTTGAATGCTTCTCAGAACAATTTTTCAATGTTGTAAAAAATTGTGTATTATATACTAATAAAATACTTATCCTCCGATTGATGTCATAAATTTTAGTGCTGCACATAACTCAGATGGTAATTTTTTTGATAAGCTAGAACTTGCTCAAGTTCCGGATGCTTCCAGTAGGAATGAATTTCTCACGTTCTATTTGATTTTTTTTTCCCTTTAAAATATAATTACGGATTTGTATTTTTTTTTTAATATAATGTTTTTTCATGATTTGTAAAAGCTTTTCTTAATTGTTTTGTTGAAATTATTTACAGTTGGTTTCGTAATTTTTTTTACATACCATTATGTTTTGAATTTTTTTCATTCGTCATCCGATGTACTCGTCACTTTTGCATTTATTTGACAACGTTTTGTTCCTTTGAACCAAACGTTTTTCATACATTTCGATATTTTTTGCAATGCTGTCATCAGGTTAGGATTCTGTATACCAAATGTCGAATCAATTTTACGGAGCGGACGGAAACTAGATGAAATCTCACTTCTATATTGTGACGCTGCGACAATCCAAATGCTAAAAATGATTAAAATACTCAATCGTATAGTACTTGTAACGAAAACTATTTTTATAAAAGGCATTATTTGAAAATTCATTACGTATTGAAAATTAAATAATCCAATTAAAGCAATTTTCATCAATTTCCAGGAATGTTATTTTTTTCATAGGACAAAGAATAAATCAACGATGTTACAAAAATATTTCTTTATTTTTCACACAGTTTGTTGCATTTTTTATTCGCAAGCGTAATCACATTGAATGTAATGCTCAGGCAAATAATTATTTGTCGAATTAGATCATCGAATCAGAGTGTAACAATGAAAAGTGTAATTGAAAAACATAACCTCAATAGAACTATCGTAATACGGTAGTAACAATGTATCATTTTTTTATCGCTCATCATCGAAACAAGCTCAAATAAATGTTAACGATAGAAAAAAATAGAGGGTGAAGTATTATTGATTTTCGAAATTTTTCTGCAGAAAATTAGCAGCTGGAATTTCCATTTTTAATCTCAGTAAGTGCGAAATTGCAATCGAAACAATTCGTAAAAAAAAATGAATTTTGAATGATTGCATGTATAGTGAGAAATTATGAAGTCACAATGAATTTTTTTCTAGGTTTGCGTTGTTCTGAGTATTTTTACCTACTTCGTTTCTCTTTCACTTTTCGTACGAGACCAAGGCACACGCCGAAACATGTATTCTACCTTTTCTTACTATTTTTCTTCTTTCATATTCGTTTTTTCGCCATTATGTCGGACTTCGGTTTGATGATTATCAGAGAAAAAAAAGCGATTCAACGCGAAAATACATTATCTTTCAGAAATATATATGAATCTATTTTGACTTTTGTTTTTATATGATCTAAAAAAATATTTTTTTTCTCTTCCACCTTTGGAAATTTCAATTGGAAATAAAATACCGATGAAGGAAAATCGGTTGAATGAACAAAGCGTTCTCTTATCTCTTAGGAATTACGATTTCGACGAAAAATAATCGCGAAATATTTTTGTTTAAATTTCGTTACATTTGTGATCCTCAAGCAAGCAATCGAATATTCAAAATGAGAATACATCGGAAAAAAAAGAAAAAAAAAATGTCGAACAATTTTTGTTCATACTTTCAAATAAACTTTTCAATACAAGCACAGAACTCTGTAATGAAACGACTGAAAAAAGGCCCATATTTCGTATTGCACGTGGCAGAAATGCACTTCGAGCTGCAACAAAATTCTTCTTCATGGAAGATCGGAATTCAGAATTCGTGGATTCGCGAGAGGCTCAATTCGTTGGGAAATGTCGAGTTGAGTTTCGAGGATCACTTAACTAAATAAATAAGTATGAAGAAAATCAAATGCAAAGGCGTAGAACGAAAATAAGAAAGAAAAACGTAAGTAAATGGATCGAACCTCCATCACGAATAGGGCATTTTTTCTATATTCGCTCGACGAATTACGACCGGAACAAACCGATGGTTCAAAATAAACTTCTTTTTTCCTCAATGTTTTCATGTAGTAACAAAAGTCATTTGTTTATGAGGAACAAAGTCGCTGAACATTCGAAATCTAGACTTAAATGTAAATAAATATCATTCATGTTTTCATACTAAAAAAATTATGCAAACGTTTCAGTATTTTAAGAAGAGAATCTTTTTCTTCCATTCGAGCGGTTGACTTTACTGCTCGTGAGAGAATCTCAAACTATTTCACCCAATTCTCATTCATCTGGATTCGAATTATTGTCATAAGAGAGCCAAGAAAAATTTAGAAAAAATAATCGTCGAATAAAGATTTTTTTATAATAATGAATTATTATCGTTGGTTAATTCATTATGAATAATGAGAAGACAGTGGGATAATTATTATCGCTGTCTCCGATTAGCCCAACATTGAGAACAGTAGTACTGGTTTTCCGGCGCCCCGAAGAATTGGCAGTGCTCACTGCGACACTCTTGAACGATTCCCTAAAATAATTATTTCCTATTTTAATAAATGTTCTCAGAAGGAAAGTGTTTCTCATACCGCATCCCAGAAATGAAATGAGTAGAAAGAAACAACAGAATTCTGAGTTGTTAGGACTTGTTTTTCAAATCGCAAAACTCACATCGAGGACGTCTGAATTTTTCCAGAGCTCAGCTTCTGGTTCCTGAGAAGTCGTTTTGTCATTGTAAAACGTTGATCTGTAAGTAACGATGCGTTATTTTTTTTTCCACTCAAATACATCCCTGATACTTTTCGAAATGGTAAACTTTTTTCTTACTTGGAAAGATAAAGTGTACGATCCTTATTCGTATTTTTGGGCTGAAGTTTGCTCACACTCGCATGACTGTCGCTGTCACTAGCTGCGTAAAATTTCGATTTTCCTGCACCATAATTCATTTCGGATCGCAATCCATCGTTCCGATGATCTTCCAAATACCTGGGTCAGTTCAGAAAAGTATTGGTTCCAATATTTTACGCATAGAAACAACGATGTTTCAGGAATTGAGAGAAATAATTATTCAATAAAATTTTATCACCCGATATTAAAGAGCAGAAAATATAAAGAGGTGCTACAAAAAAACGGAGGAATACTGATTGGAGCCAATTTAAGAAAACTCAGAAAAATTACATTTTTGTTACTAGAAAAAGTTTATAATAGAGAAAAAAATTCGATCGTGATTCTTTTGAATTGCAAGGAAGATAATATACCTTGAGTGAGCACACTGCAAATAATTCTGCAACATTGGCTCGACGTACTGATGACGTCGACTTTTCATTCGGACACACAAAACCCCATCCCCAGCGCTCGGTCCATTGGCCAGAGCCGGTGGACTTTTGGGTCTTTTGGCCATGGACCACAGTCTTTTGCTCACGGATTTACCGATCGAGCCAAATTGTTTCGCTACGCCAAGCAGTTGTTTGGCTGCTTTGCTCTGTCGGTTCAACAGCGTTCCATCGCCGTCTGAAATTCTCTCAAGATCCTCTGACGTCAGGATCTGATACTCGCAATCCAGATATGCCCGAACCAATATTTGCATCTGAAATTCAATAAACGCTCGATGAATAAACTCAAAAAGCAAAATACATTGCAAAATATACTACACCAAAAATTAACTGCATTTTCAAAATTCGGTCAAAGATGTTTCCAATAATGCAATAATTATTGAATAGAAACAAACTAGTACTTTAAATAAAACGTCGAAATTTTAAAGAACCGAAATATATTTCAAAAATGATTATTTTGAGGCTTGAATTGTAAAAATGTGCAGGCCTTGAATGAAATTTGAAAAACGTTAAATCACCTAGTTCACGAGATCATTACTTAGTTATAAAAAATATGCAATAAATTTATGAAAAAAGGCCAAGATTTTTAAAATCGAAATGAATTTTAAGTGATAGTCAATCAAAAGATACAAAATGAATGTTCTACGTGTTTGAAACAATTTTTCACTCATTAGTCATGATTTTGAAAAATATAATTTTCCTTTCTAGCAAATAAAAGAAAAGACAGAAAATAGGATAAAGCGTGAAGAGACGAAATACCAGAAGGAAATGAGAAAAACTGAGAATTATTGAAAAAAAAATGAAAATGACGTTTACAGTATCCTGTTGACACTCGAGAAGCTCCTGCGAAGCTGTCCAGTCCCAATCGGGTCCAGGATCGACGGCAAAGAGAACAGGAAGAAGTTGTCCGGTGTCAGGATCAACGAGGGGAATACTGACGCCTTCACCACCATTTTCGGCACAATCGTTGCCACCGTCGACGGTAACGAGTGGTGAAAAATGTGCCGAGTGATAAGCCAACAGAAGGGGAGTTCGATGACAAATCGAGGGTGAAACTTCGAGAGGAAGATAAATACCACCGAAAGGTATCGGAGCGAGTGCAACACCTTCGGAATCGCGTAACATTGTTTCAGCGATAATAATAATCGGCCTTCGTAAAACGTGAGCAAGCGCCAGTACGTGGACTTCTTCTAAACTCTGATATGACGTGACATTTTGATTACGTGGATTTGCCGATGCCATGTCCACTATGGATTGCCACTCATCCAACCATTCAGCCTCTGTGTACGACAAGCCTGCTGCAGCGTTTAAACCCATTTGTCGCCATTTCCATCTCCTGTAAAGACAAATCATCAAAGAGAGTTTGAAGGAAAAAAAAGCTATCGGGACGTTTTGGTTTATGTTTCCAGAAGTTCCATTACCGAAAAAGCGCAAGACGAAATTCTCCACGTGCCAAAGTATTGTGCAATGCATCCCTCAGTGTGAGTAGACGGTCATGGAAACCCCACATTCCCAAGGAAGCTGCGTGCAACAGACAATTGCCATCTCCCTGAGTCGCCAGTGGCCACAGGACACGAGTCCCACTGTTTTTTCCTCCACACCACCAATTCAATCTCCCCGCTGTTTCTAGAGAACTTAAACATCCTCCCTCGATCAGATCCTTCTCCAAAAACTGACGAAAAGAATCTAAACGAAATAAACAAAGTATTTTGTCAACTTGACAGTATAGAATAAACCTAACACAATTTTTCATTATTTTTCTCATTCCTTTGGTATTTTGCAAAAGGAATCGAAAGCGTTGGTTAATTTCCATGCTGGGGAATACAAATTGACAACTAAAATTCCAATAATTCAATGTGAAATTAAAAATAAATAAAAATACCATAATCTGTAAAACAAACCAGGGTAGATGGATAAATCAGGCAGTGAGAATGTGAATTCTGGAGTATCTACAGAACTGCTGGATGCCAATTGTGACCGAGCGTAAGAGACGATAGCTGCGTTCTCCGTGGCTCTAGAAATTCCTCTGGCCAATTTTTTGGTTGCTCCTCCTGTGGCGTCCAAAGTCGCATTCTGAGGATTGGGCTCTTTTTCCAAGCCATCATACATGGACAAAGCGCTGCTCATACCAGGGTCTTTTGATCCTTGTGGAAAAGTTTTTTGTATTTTGTGTAATTAAAAGCTATATTGCTTACTTAAGAAACACAAAATTGCTACTTGAAAAGAATTATTTGGGAAATTACGACTTCGTATAAATTACCACTGCTAAACGATTCATTTTGACTTTTGAAATGAAGGACAGGACATATGTAGAACACAATATTTTCTATAAAAAATTTACACAATCATTGTTTACATATTTAAATGTCAGTTGAGGTTATTTCATTTCAAAAGAGAACCCAGCATCACTTAGCTCGAATAATTAATAAAAAATAAAAATTCTCTCAAATTTATAATCTCAGTTTCCTTTATTTTGAATTCAAATATTGTTATCACTCAAATCATTAGCACAGCAAAAGATTTGCACCAAGGACACACTTGTATTCTTATGCTAATGTATTAATTACTCTTACGCAACGATTTAACTTACGTGGGTTATGAATTTTTAAGATCAGTCTGCATTAGTTCTCCTGAAACGGCAGGAAAAATTTATTTTTATTGATTCAAAAAATATCAACTTTATTTTTCACTGGAATAATAGGGTGATTCAGAAAGCAAATTACATTTTCCCAGAGTATATGAAATAAACAAGTTGCCATTTTGACATGTAAAGAAAAACTGTGCGATGAAATCTTTTATTTTGTATATTTTTCTAATTATACAACTGATTCTAATGACAACTAGACAAGGAAAAACTGTCAACTATTAAAATTTGCATTATTTTATTCCTAAAATCAAATATTTTTTTCAAATGCACCAGAATTTATTGGAAACTGTGGAATTCAAATAAATCTAGTTTGCTTATGTCAGGGCCAAATAATTTGAATCTATTTTACGAATTACAAAGTGGGAAAAATATATTCAATGAAATAACAAAACTCCATCCATATAACCTTAAAAAAAAATCAGCTAAATTATAATGGTAAACAAAAAATAACGGACTGATAAAACGACATTTGTGTTAACTGATAACAGAAAATTTCGTATTCAAATCGAAACAAAAATTTTAATCGGCAAATTATGTATGAAAAATGATTCTGAAAACGAAGCACAGATCATCAGGACAAAATTGAAAGGGCCCAAAAAAGAATGCAACAAAAGATTGTAAAAATCGAAAAATTTAATTCGTATAACGAAGCATTTTGTACATTTTCATCGTAGAGTTTTGCTGTTTACGTGCATGGTTAAAGCGTTCTCACGACAGATTACATTAATCTCTTTTTCTCTCTTCCTCTCGCTCTCTATGCAGATGGGTATATCGGTTACGTTATAAAAATAGTACACGAAGCTTGGGTGCTGGTTTCAAGGTGAATTAAAAAAAAGTAAAAAAAACCAGGCGTAGTTGCGGTCTAAGGAAAATTGCACGAGCACGCGATATCACCTCAACAGGTGTACAACTATAAAAGTCTCATCTGCGTATTATTTATTATTTTTGACTCATAAATGTATATCGCGGAAACCACGATTGCCCAAGCAATCGAGTTTCCGAGGCTAAAAGCTAAAAAGCGTAACGAAAAAAAGGCAACACAATAAAACATCGGGATTTTGAAGCCAGGTGTACCACACGAAAAAATCCTAAAAACTAATTTTCTTTCTTTATATTTCGGAATAAGAAATTCTCAATGAATTTCAATTCATACCAATCCAAACGTTGAAACTGCAATTTCCAAAATCTTGTTTTCTCTATTTCGTGCACTTTTTAATCACATAACTTTTAGGGATCATTATTCGTAAGGATAAACTTTGATTTGGCTCGAGTCTTATTGTCATTCCGAAATTTCGATTTTGTTTTTTTATTTCAATATATTTCGCTTTGTCAGGGTGAAGGTCAATCCTTACTCGGCCTTGAATTTTAATACAAACGTTGATTTTAATTGAAATCTCATTGGACCGATTATTCGGTGAACATAACCTCGTACGAGACCTTAACACGGCCGAGTCGAAGTCGCAACTGCAAATCGTGCATGTTCCTTCTGTATAGGCTCTCTCTCTCTCTCTCTCTCTCTCTCTCTCTCTCTCTATCTGACACTCTGCTTACCAAATGACTCAGGGACACAAACCCACTTGACTCAGCTACAGCCACAATACACAATGTATAAACAGAACTTATACACGTCTCTTTGCTGATTAGTGTGTCGTCCCGCTAAACACACGGAAACAACCGTGAACATGAAGCTTCAAACCTATCATTTATGCGTACTGACATTTTCGTTTAGCGTGGGAGAATCCATACGACTAAATGCTTTTTGTTTTCATTCCGCATTACGTGAATGGTCGCGATGAATTATCATTCCCTCCCTAAATATAATTGACTAATTTAATGACAAAAGACGACTGCGATTAACTACATTTTTTCTCATGGTGGCTATAACAAAGATTATTTGTACTTGTTATATTTTGGGGACATATGAAGGCGCAAATAAATAAGTGAAAGGATGTGTGAAAAAAAAACACGGGATGGCGAGTGTCGACAGAAATAGACGAAATTTTTGGAGAAAGTTTCGGAATCGCATTTATTTTTAGACTGTTTTTTTAAAATGATTTCTCTGTACAGAAATCGAATCCTGCTTGGAAGCCCATCGAGATTACGAAAAGAATCAGGCGTTTTTTTGTCACTTTTGATTTTCTATCTGGAAATTTTTGAAGAACAGTTGAAGCGCATAATGCTTTCACTTTTTATTCGGATTTTCATATGCAATTTTAAGAACCTCCGTGACATGTCCTCGGGAATATAAATTATGAGCTTCATTGTAATCTAAGAATCAAAATTATAAAAAAACCAAGTTTTCGATTAAATCAATGTCTCGAAAATAATTAAGTTTCTCGAGTGCTGCTTGCACAGCCAAACTTAAAAATTCGGTTGTCTTTAGGTGGCAGCACTGTACAGCTGAATTTTTAACCACGCCAAAATTTTTTAAGGATGTATGTAAAAAATATCGAGGTGTCAAATTTTTAATGAATTTGAAATATTTAATAGAGTTGATCACGCTTGCATCAATTGAGAAAAAGAAAAAGGTGCTTAGCCGATGGTTAAAAAGAAATATTTAAGAATTAAAGCCGCATTTAAATCCGTGTCATTTTTGTACCGGAATAAGTTGAAAAAATCGAACTAAAATGATAAAAAAAGTGCATGAATCGTCGTTGTCAACGCACGGCCAAAAAAAAATTTCAAACATGTAATTTGATTGGCTCGCTTGTGCTTGACCACAGTTATCAAATTGGATATTAATTTTATTAAAAATCGTAAATTATGATTCAAAATGACATAGTTTTTTTATTAAAAATTATAAAATGCAAACAGAAATGATTCGCCATTGATCGACATTTTAACATAAGACATAACCTTAAAAAATAAATAGATGTACTGCGGAATTGATCTTATACATATACATCCTTCATTTTCAATTCACCACTGCGAACTTGACCGGCCGATTTTGGATTTATTTTTAGAGTATGATAACGAAATTAGATCAGCCAAGTGATATTTATAAAGTGCTAAAAAAACCATTTAAAAAGTAAATGTATTGTCGGGTTATGGTCGATGATATTGTCGGACTTTTGTCGGATAAAAATCGACGCTTGTCGGAAAGATTAAAACAATCAATAAAAATCCATGTGAAATGAGCCAATTTGTTTTGTTATTTTGAAAATAATATCATGAATTTTTGAACGTTTAATCCAATAAGCGCTATCAGCCAAATTGTACGGAATTTTATATTTCTCGAAGCCCGATTCACAAATTTTCTATGATTAAATTAAAATACAATTATACTTAATAATTGATGATAGAATCGGACGATTTTCTTAATAATTAAAGGTATTTATAAAAAAGAACTTAATTCCATATGAAATAAAAAATATTTCTCAACTTGATTTATTGCTATTATAAATACATAAAGGATGAAATTTCGAGGATTTTTCAGCTGAGATGATGACTTAAAATTCACTTGAAATAATTCAAGCCGGCTTTTTGAAATTCCGCGGTAAACCGCGAGCAGATGTCAAGTACGACATTTAAAAATGGCGCTGGTGATTGCTCGACCGCCGCACCGTTTACAACATTCGCGTGTGTCGTGTGTCCTACTGTCAAAATCTTATATTTTTTTCCTTCTGTACCCGACCGACAAGTTGAGGCGTTGAATGTACGTTATGCAAAATGCGTCAATGTTCAGTACTTATTTATAGCCCGTGCGATTCTTCAAGCTTCAATTGCCAAATTTATTGACGCAAGTGATTTCGTGAGTGACGTTTCTCTATAGAACCGTCTCACCATTCTAAACAGTTCGTTCGATAATTCGCGGATTCACCGAAGCGAAAATTGGCCGCTTCGACGTGTTTTTTTGGGTACTTCGATCTGGGTGAAAATAATTCTGTAAGTTTTTTGTTTGAATTTTTCACAATCGTAAGTTTCCATTCATTTCCGCCAATTTTTTATTTTTCACTTGTCTTGGCTTATTCTAGTCGAACTGTGAAAAAGAAACGTGTTCTCATAGTAAAAAGACCCTTTTCAGCCACGTTTTTTCCATAGGCGAGTCAATCATGGCTCCAGGAGTAAATGACGGTCCAAGAAACACCGGCACGCTGCCAAAAAGCAATCGTAGAAACAACAGGAATCGGGAAACTCCCAGCGTCAATCAACAGGCCGCGTCGAGATCAGTTTATCACAGCCGGATTCAACATCCGAACAATCTGGTAAAAAAAATTTTTTTATCGTTTTATCAATGTGAAAATTTGGTTTTTGTGCAGTTATTGGTTTTACGATGTTATCAATGTATGATTTATAATCTGGATAACGATCTCGAAACTTGCATTACCAAAACACAATGAAAAATATTTTAATTGATCATTAGTAGTTTTCCTTCAACCATTCTTGCTTTGCTGGTGAATTAAGCTTGATACAGTGAAAAACAATAGTTCAATTATCAATTTTGCTGCACTCAAATCAAGGATTCTGCTTACAGGATAAAAATTTCTGCGCTTTCCAACATTTTTTTTTGTTTTCTTCATTACCATCGCATATATAAAGCCAAGAGAAATAAAATAAAACGTTGATAATATACTCAACATAATGAAAGCAAAAAGATTAAATTGAAAAATGTTCTACTTTTTTCCATTTTGTCTTGCAAACGTTCAAAAAAAGAATGAGAAAAGCTAAATGAAAAGAAAAAAATTAATACTTTCGATAAGCCTATCAAAGATTCAAATAGAGGAAAGAAATTTCAAAACTTTTTGAAAAGAAGGAAGTTTTCAAAATTTATTACTTTGCAAAAAAACATCTCAATCAAAGTTCAAAAATCAAAGTGACCAAAGGAAAAGAAATGTGTTAAAATTTCTTATTTGAAAACACATTTCCTACTGGGCAAATATCCAAAGATATTACATGTGGCAAGCTAACTAGATTAATAAATTTCTCATGCCAAAAGCAGTGGTGTTGAGATTATTATATAATTCATATTTCATGCCACTTTCTGAATGAAAAACGTAAAAATTATTTTCAATTTCTATTTGGCAAAATTATTATTATTATTATGGCATTATTATTATAACTCTAAAAAATTAACCGAACAGGATAATAAAATTGTAAGAATAAACGCTAAGAAATTCCTCCAATACATTACTAGTTACTTAAAATTTGTATCAGTTCTGCATTTCCATCGATTCCATAAGCACCAGCAAAAATGAACCACTGGCAAAAGTTCGGTTCAAGGAAAGAAAGGAAAGCGAGTTGCAAATATTGCTGTAGAATAAACAATTTAAAAATTATTAAACACCCAATTGTTTTGGGAAACTAAAAATACAAATTTAATCTGAAAAAATGTATTTCTTGAAAAAAATAAGTAACGAAAAGAAATTTGGCTCAATCGGAGTGAGAACTTGTGGTAAATAAAAAAAGTACGAAATTTATAGATGATATTCGATAACGAGCTGTTCTAGAAAGGAATACTTCTGCTTGACAAACCGAACATGCATTTTAAAGTCTTGGGAGGGAGGTTTTTGGGGATTGAGAAAATCTATAAATAGGTCGTTAGAACAGTGGGGAGAGAGTTCCTAGCTAAGAATACATATCCAGAGACTTCTAAGTCTCTTGGTCACAGAATCAGTGTGCACGCGCTACTGTCGTCCATTTGTACGTAAAACAATACGATTGAATCTTTTTTTTTTTTGTTTTTTTTTTTTCATTTTTCCTGCTCTATGTACCATGGCATTAATATGAAAAATCATTCAGTTTTTTCCAACTTTTTTTAGTGAACTTTAACGAATGTTTTTCAGCTCGATTGGCAGCCTGTGAACGATCGGGAAGCGGTTAGAAGCACGAAAAACAGTAACGCGAGATCCACTGCTTCAGCACCTTCGATTTCCTATCCCGATTTTGCCGATATTGGTAAGCATTTTAGCAACGCTCCATAAAATTTTCTTATTCAGTCTGTGGATTAATATCATTTTTCTAATTAATTTCATACCATTTTGATACGATTAATTCACTTCTCCACTATACTTTTTCAAAATTTTCATTTTTGTTAATAACTTGTAGTAACAGGATCTGTAAGAAATTTTATCCTTTCTTTTTTCGACTTTTATTCATTTATAAACTAATTTGTTTCATCAGTTTCGTATAGCAGTGGTCGACAGTATAATTTCACGGGCGACGAGGGCTCTCACTGGCAAGAAATGGCTCAACCCGTAGACTCGAGAACACAATCTCCACCCCAACTTCAAAGAACAAAACCTACCAACGTCGACAAAATGGTACAAGACAGTAATTCGTCGTTATTTTTTTTTTTTTAATTTTTTTTCATATTTTCTTCTCACAGTATGAAAACGACGCGTGTCATTTTTTTTCGTCGTTTCGTCAAAAGCCTAATGACGTTCCGTTACAGAAGATTAATTTTTTAACTCCCGAATGCATGAATGGAAAATTATTTCTGAAAACACACATTGTGATTAAAATCTATAAACAAAACGTAGACAAATTTTCAAATAATCCTTGAGAACATGTAAATTTGAGAAAACTCAATAAAATTCGATGACGTTTAATTTTTTCTGGAAACAGCCGGATAGACGCCAAGTGGAAAGTCGTTTACATCAAATACGTGATTACATCGGGGTGACTTCGACGATGATAGAATCTCTGAGCCAATCTTCGGATCCGGTGAATAAAACTTATGATCCACGCGAAATTATATATTCGACAATTTTATGGAAATAGAAGTTAATAAATAAATTGATTTCTTTATTTTCCAGCGCGCACGTACGCAACTTGAAAAGTTGAGTAGAATGGTCGAGGATCTCTGCGACAGTGAAACCAAATTGGCTAAGTTGTTGGAAGATTATAATGTCAGAGGAATCACCGATGAGGTTAATAATATTGGAAAAAAAATCAAAGTAGAACCAGCTAAAATCTACAAAACAATTTTGCCATCTTATCACTCGTTTTTAAGCTCTGAGCAATCTTGTTGAACCGTGAAGACATTTTTTTTAACTTTCATCGATACTTTTCAATTCTAACCAACATTTTTCAATCTGTTTGAAACTGAACTAACATTTTTGAGCTCTAAACAACTTTCAAACTTTCAACTATTATTTCTAAGCCTCAAACAGTTTTTATAAAATTGGACTGTAACTTTGGAGCTCTCATCAATGTTTTTGAGGCCTGAACAAGCTCTAGTCACGAATCGGTGAGCTGTAAACAATTTTGGTAAACCGCCGCAAATACGTTTACGAGCTGTCACTGGGATGTTGTCATTGTCCATAGAAGTTACGAGCTCAGAACCCAAAATTCGTATCCCCCAACGAAAATTCTTCAATCAAATTTTGAAAAGATCCAAGTTTTTACTGAATTCTTTGAGGTCAAATGTAAATGTTGTTTTTGAGCGTTTTTAATTGATGTGAGCATGCTTTTAGTCCGGTGACCATCCGCCTCTGAGATCCGATCAAATGAAACGTTTCGTCGAGCTTCTCGATGTTCTCGGCTCCCAAGAACGTTTTCTCGTCACTAATTCTAACCGGAGGGTGTGTGTGTGTTTGTACTCCTAAAAATAGTTCCAATAGTTTTAAAAATAGAATAATCTTTTTCAACGTTATCATCAGTCTTTTTGCTTCGCTATTAATATTAATTGTAGAAAAGATTGATATTTTACTTTTGACCTTTAGAACAGCGAGAGTGGAAAAGAAGATGGCGAAGAAAACGGTAATGAGCCTCTGGAGGTTCAGTTACGCCGAAAAATGGAAGCTTCTCAGCGAAAGCTCGCCGAACTACAAGAGCATCAAGCGAATCTTGTGGGAATGCAGCTGCAAGTCCGAGAACGATTGAATGCAGCTCGACAAGCTCAACAGGCTCTTTTGCAACAAGAAAATCAGACTCCATTGACAATCGCCCCAGTGAGCTCGTCATCCGCGTGGGAAACTCCTAATCGTGGCTCTCAGCCGCCTCAAGCTGAGGCCGAAGAAATCGACGCTGAAACCGCTATGCTTAGAAGCAAACTCGCTCATCTTCAGTCCAAAAAAAAACACATGGATCAACTGATGGTTGAACTCCAAGCGGTTGAACTTTCGGATCGAACAAGTGTGGTGAGAAATATGTATTTCAGTTCATTGGATATTTGTATGAAAAAAAAAAAAAAAAAAAAAAACTCATTTTTTTCTCCAACTTGTAGAATAACATGAAAAAAATTGAACTGTTTCAATTCGACTGTTTGTTTTCGATTGATCGACAGAGTTCAGAAAGTTCACGAAACGCAGAGCGTGACAAGTGCGCCGAACTCGAGGTCCTGAAAGCTCAACTGGCTCATCTGAACGCTTTGATGGAACAAGCCACGAGGGTCCGTGAAGTAACGAGTTCGACAGCCGAGCCGGATCACGAATTGAACGTGAATAACGCACCGATTTCGGAAAACCCCGAACCCATCGAGGACGATGTTGGAGCTGGAGCTTCGTACAATTCTTTCGATCGCCAAAGTGATATCGACGACTTGGCAGCAGGGAAAGCTCGGAATTCGAAGGACAGACCGACCGTTGAGGAAATTCAGGTTCATTTACGTGACGATTTTCAAAATTTTTCTCCGTCCTGAGTATTATTTTTTCATTTCATTTCAAACTTTTCCCTATTCAGGCCGTCACTCGTGAATTAAAAGAGCAATCGAGCCTTCTGCAAGCCGCGCGGGCAGAATTACGACGTTTGAAACAAGCGAGTGGTCTAACGTGCGTTAACAATGCACCCGCAAATTCGAGTCTACTGCCGGGTACAACGCCGCCGTCTTCGATCGGCGGATTTCCCATAACCGAAAAGAAACAGAGCAACAATAACAATAATAACAATAATAATAGCGCAAACAATCATCATACGAACGGTGACATTCAACAGGCACAAACGAAGAAACGTCAGATGGAGGAACTCGTGCGAAAGGTCTCCAATCTATTTTCGAGTGCAGCAAAAGTTCATTGGGAATTCAAGAATAGCATTTCGTATAATCAAATTTGAATGATCTCTCTGAGTTTTTCAATTCTCATTTATTGTTCACAAAAAATAACTTGAACCAGCGTCAATAATTCGTTGCATTTTATCAATATATTTTTCCAAAGAGAGTGACTGACGTTTTAAACTCACTTCAAACAAATTTTTGTAATCTTCAGTTCTCATAAATTCGTACAATTGAAAAATGTTCAATGATTAAAAAAAATCTGTCAAGAGAAATGATATTGTTGAGTTTTATAAATTTCAACTCGCGCGAACTTATGGAGAAAACAGTTCACAGATGAAACTCAGTTTTCAGAAAATTTTACTTCATTTTTTTCTTTTCTTTCCTAAAAGGACCAGAGTCATTCGTCAAGTGTAAACAGAGATGTGCCAGCGGCAGATTGGAGCAGTCGACGAGATTCGAATTCGCAGCTCAGTCACACTAGCACCCCGGCAAACGTTTGGCCACATCCCAACGTAGCTGGTATGTGAAAAAGAACATTTTAATTTAAATCTATTTGTCGGTCTAGTGGATCAAACATAGAAGACGAAGGAGCATTAAACTTTGGCTGAACCGAAAAAATTGAAAAAATACTTTATTAAACCCGATAAACTCTCGTTAACAATATAAATTTGAGTAATTGATTTTAAATAACAGGTTTGACCAAACTCAGTGAGAAAATTGTTTTTAATGGATTCAAAAATCAAAGCCAAGCGTATTTTTTCGCGAAACAAACTGAAATTGCTGTCAATAAATTTTAAACGAAAATTTCAACGATCCACGTATGAACGAAAAAATGAAAGAGTGCAAGCAAATTGCAAATTGAATAAATAAAAAATAATATTTATGTGGCGTTAAACAGGCGGTTCAAACGAGCCAAGCGTGGACGGAGTATCATCTTCGGAGAATTTATTGGACATCGGGCCGCAGATAGCAGCGGTAGAAAATGGTTTCGGTCCAAATTGGTGGAACGAGCCAGCAGCGCCGATGGTGAATCAACCGCAGAATGGTAATGAAAAATAACTCAACTTCCGGTTCGTAGATACAGAGAAAGAAAAGAAAAAAGGAGAGTGGGAGAGAGAAAGAGAGGATAAAAGAAAAAGAGCGAGATAGAAAAATGTCGTCACCGTGAAAAAATAATTGCACTTCGGTATTTCCACGTAGCGGAGCATTTAAAAAATACGTTTTCGCAACAAGAGGAAAAGTCCAATACTCTCGAAGGGGTAAAAAAAGCATCACCAAAACAATCGAACTGAAAAAATGTAAATTATAATGAAGTGAGAAAATTTGCGTTCCACGAATGTGTTTCGTTAGGTCCGGTGGGTAGTGCGGAATATTATCGTCAACTTTTGATGGGCTCGCAAGCTCAACAGTTACAAATGATGGGAACTACGATGCAACAATGCTGTCAACTGTTATGGGCTCAGCAACGTGAATTACAGTCAATGAGGAATGCTATAACACAACTTCAACAACAATTTCGTCAGAGTATGAATCGGAATGGTGAGATACCGGAAAACCGAGAGGATTATTCGAACCTTAGCAGATCGGCTCATCATCTTGGCAGCACCCTCGACGCTTCCCTGCCACCGAGCTCGTCCTTGCCTAATCTCGTCTCCCTTCCCAATTCCGCGAACCCACCAATACAAAACCCTCCAGTTGCTTCCACGAGTTCTCAACAGCAGCAGCAACAACAACAACAGCAACAACAACAACAACAACAAAATCATCATCAACAATTAAACAACCAAGTGCCACCTGGCAATCGAGCCAATAACTACTGGGACAATTTTCGAAGGTAAAACCATATATTGCGTCTAGAAAATATAAAATTTATGGAGGATCCCTTTGACGGTTTCTACTTCGTGCTTTTTTCGCAAATGAAACAATACGTTTGGGACAGAAGAATGAAAAATAATGTTTTGTCATCTCTTCGCAGCTTGTTTCATCTTCCAAAAAGAGATTATAAATTAGTAACTACGAAACAAAAACGAAACTCAGGATTGTTATCCCTCCGTCGATTCTTTTGACGTCTATTGATTTTCGAAAATAAAATGATGATTCAAAATGAAATTAAAAAGAAAATTAGATTTTTGATCGTTAGATTTTTATCGTCTTCTCATTTTATAAGTGAGTACGCAATTGATTCGCGACTGAAAAATTTGAAAGATCATTTCTTCTTCGTCGATTATTCCCAACTCTTTTTGTCTTCGAAATGCGGTATTCGCGAAGGAAAATCAGTAGCGACTTGAGAATTTTATCTCATCCAATTTTACCTCGTTTTTTTTTCTTTACGAAAATAAAATAATGAATCCGCGACTGAAAAAAAATCAGAATATTTGTTTTTCTCTCTATTTTTCATAAATTTCTTTTGCTTTTCAAAAAAATTGAAATTCAATCAGGTGAAATACTTCGATACGTCGATTTTTTGCGCTTTATTTTATTTTCGAATGTAAACGATGAATTAATGACTAAGAAACACTAGAAAGTAACGACTTGGTCGCGATTTTGCACTTCGTTTAATTATTCATGGTAAACAACTCGGATTTTTCTTATTACAACGTAATTGTAAATCTCGCTCTAAGCCAATAAACGATCACGCTTTTGAAAAATGAAAACTCTGCCCTTTTTTTGGATATATTTTTTCACACGCCAATTTAGTCGTTTACGAATTTGATGCAGTACGCCTCGAAAGTGAGCACAAAAAAGTAAAAGTGATCGTGCGGGTAGGTAGAAATTTTAGGTACGTAGACACGCGTTCGTGAGATCGAGTGAGTTTTTTTTCTTTAGAAATGTACATTTTTTCAACCATTCCTCGCACACTAATATCAACCTACAGCTTTTTTTGTCATTCTGTGTTTATTTTTTTTTTTTAATTATTTTTTCCGCTTAAGCTAACATTCGTGACGAACTCTGATTCGGTCCCAAATTCGTGTTGGATTTAAAAAAAATTCGAAACCTCGTAGTTTACCGTGATCTAAAACTTCGGGAATTTCATTCGAGAGTTTGAAGTTTCAACGATTTTTCGAACCGCATGCTTTTCCTAGTAAACAAAAATCGTGTGATGTGATTTTACGCACACTATTCGTAACCTTTTCATTTTTTAACAATGTTTCTGCCTTTTTGTTCTTCTCGGCATTCCACTTTTTCAGCTATTCAAGGCAAAATCTCTTATCGGGAAATCCGAAAAGTGCAGTCGACTCTGTTCCTGGCCCTTCCGGGAATTCCACAGCCTCTACCAACGCCACCGGAAGTACTGTCAACAGCACACTCGCGTAAGCATTTTTAATTTTTGAGCTAAACAGCTTGACAAATAATTTGATCCTTAATTAGTCTATTAATTTAATTCCATTTCAGACGGGACAAACGAAATCGCGAACACGGTGCTGCAGACAATTTGCCACTGCAATCAATCTCGAGCGCCGATGCTCAGTACTCGTTAAATTTACAATTACAATCGAACTTGCAATCTCAAGAAAGGGAAACTTCGGTCGCACGTAGCAATATTCTCTCGAACGAGGCTTCCTCGCAGCAACAACAGGTCGAAAATTTTTGGGAAGAGAATCACTCGTCGTTTCATTCGATCGTTGAAAACAACGATGATTTGGACTGTCTTCGTCACATGAGGTGAGCCTACAGAAATCATTGACTGTCGTGCTTTGATAACTATTTGAGAAAGATCATGCGTTACTTATCATTCAAAAAGCAACTAAACTTTTTTACTCTTTTCATGATCAAAGAAACGATTAAAATTTATTCTCACAATTATTAAAATAATGTGTTACTTATTTGTTGAGATTGATTAATTTTTAATATAATGATAACGGTTAAAATGCCGTCGTAGTAAAATCGTCAAGCAAAATGTGACGACAACCATTTTCTATTTAGATGCGTATCCATATTTTAAACCAGCTGGCTCATGGTGTTGTCAAACCTTCCACCTTTTGTGTCGTTATTACTCGTTGACCTCAAATATGTGTTTTTCTTTTTCCATTCCCAAGTGATTTTCACCGGTAACAAGACTTTTTCAAGACATCACTGATATCTAAATACATTATATTTTCTTATTCTCGATTTTGGCTCCTTTAAGTTGGGAGGATTCTATTTCACGAAGTCCAAATCGTCGCACAGGAAGTGTGCCTGCCATAAAAGCCTGTGCATAGCCCTTCAAAAAATGTGATTTTTGTTAATTGTTTTCTCGACAAACAAACCCAAACAACTACAATAATTCTGGGAGTAGATGCACACTGTATATTTCTAGCATATTTCCAAATTTCAACTCTTAAAGTTGAGTTTTCGATTTCCATTAGATTCGCGTGAACTTCCTTAAATTACTGCTTTTTCGGGATCGAAATTTTCTATTCGATCATTTGGCCCCGTTTTGTCAAGAATTATATTACTTTTTAAAATTTCATTATATTGGTGTATTTTGCAGTGGAGAAATGCGAGACATTCTCGAGTCTTTGGTCGTAGAGAATCGCCGAAGACCGGACTATTTAGTAATTATTCTGAGAGAGATAAAAGCCATCAGCAACGATCACAGATTGCGTTCTCGTCTTCTTAGATCTCTGCGAGCTCTTCAAGACAGTCAACCGATGAGTAATCCACTGGTGAGAAACAAACTTGACAGGCTTCTCTCGAAAATGAAATATCAGATGTTCCCTCTGCAATTGATAAATGGAATTTTGATTAATATTGAAATTTATCCTCGAATTTTTCAGAACGAAGTGACGGATCACACGGCAAGTGAGAGTTGTCAATCGAGTGACGAAGATTCTGACTTTGGGGCACAAGCGAGCGCGTTGAGGAGCTCGAGTACCTCGAATCGCATGCTCCTGCCTGAAATTTATGTTCCTTCTCCTCCCTCGGGACAAATGCAGCAAATGTCACATCCGCAAATGGTCGAACACTTGGAATTTGAAGTGAGTGATAAATATTTTCTAATAATACGAGAAAAAAAGTCACCTCACATTTTTGAAGATCCCGATTTCTTTCAAACGCACATTCCGTATGCTGATGACTAAATCAATGATTTAAAACCATGTCAAATTATTGAATTATTTCCAGGCCGTTTTGTCTCTTGAAAATGTCAACACGGTGCCAGCTTCGGCTTCTATGACGCCGGGCTACAACGAGGATTTAGCAGAAGCCGATCAATCAAGACCGGAAGCTTCGAACAGTCAGCAGGTATGGTTTTTTTCATTCACGCCTTTTATATCGTTTCACTGTTTCCCTTCGATCTAGAATTTGTTATTCGTTCAAATTTATTGGTTAAAAATTAATTAGGTTGCAATCATTTTTTCTGTTTAATATGTTATTACGATTTTCTTATATTTCGAAAATTCTTCAATATCATTTCACTTTTCTAATATTTCATATTTGAGTTTCCTTCTCGATTCGATGACACAATCATATCGAATATTTGAAATTTCACATTCTAGGGCTCTCCGGAGGACGACAACATCGATGGAGTTGAAACGGAGGAAAGTCAAGGCGCAGTAGGCCTAGAAATGCCGCGTGAAATTCCTGACGTTGCTCATCCTGACGAGGAAATGTCGAATGTGGAGTATGCCATTCTCGATCGGATACCAACCCGACTGTTTCACCACTAAATATCGCGAAATATTCCTGATTAAAATTTCTAATGCTAGTTTGAAACAATCGTACAAACGATAAAACTTGGTCAACGCTGTCAAATATGATTTTTTTTCATGTGGTAATTTCTTAAAAATGACTGACCCACTTATCGACTTTTATACTGTCTTTTCAAAGGGGCGTTAAAGGCGTACTTATGCTTCACGATATTCACGAATATTTGCTTCGTCTTGCATTTATTTATGACAACGTTCATAGTTCCTTCTTAAAATTTGTTTTAAATATTCTTCGTTTGTCTCCTCAGTTGTATTGGAACTTTGAGTCACTAATTCGGCGATTCTGCCATTCAATTCGATATTGAATTCGTACGAACTTTCTTGATTTCCATGTACCGGTGTTGAGTCATCGATTTTACAATAGGTAATTGGAGCAACTTTATTTCAGTCTCAAAACATTTTAAAATAACTGCAGAAAAACATAATTCAAAGAAAATCATTTCAAATGCTGCTCCAAGCTATTTACCATGAATTATTTATTTTTTCTCATTAATTTATTTCTCTTTCGACTAAAAATTTGTTACAGAAACAAACATTTTTTCGTCGCTCGAATATGGTTTAAATAAAAATGCAAAAAACGGGCTGATGGTTTTTCCTTAATCAAGATTTTCGTATTTTTTCATTTTTCCCCCTTCAATCGTCCAGGAAACTATCGAACGAGCCTAATGAGATTCTCATCATTTCTTCACATCGTGCGACTACAACAATTTAGTGAAATAATCTTTTTCTTCTACGATTTCTTTCCATCGATTTTGATCATTTTTTCCTATATTTTGGGGTACGAAACGGATGAAAAAAACGCTCCAACAGCAAATCTAGAATTTCTCGCTGGTTCATTCGAAATTCCTCCTTTTTTCCACTCAGTTTCATGGCAAACTTTAATTAATAGTTAATTATAGATTCCGGGGGCGACATGCAAGGGTAGAAAAAATAATGAAACTCAGTTAGTGAATAGAAAAGTAAATATTTATTGATATATACACGCTTATGTCATAAGTAATATTCCTTTTTTCTGTTTACTAGCTCGTAAATGCGCAACGAATTCGTACGCTGGTCAATCATGAACAGTGTGTGGTCTTAAAATTAAGTGAACAAAACAAATCGCGGCTTTCTCACTTCTTAGTCCCACAAGACGGAGAGAGAAATAATTCATTATAGATGTTATTGTTTGCATAAGCTTATTTCAGAATTCCGTTTCCGTTAAAACAGCGTTATCAAAGTTTCGATAACTATTGTAATGATAAGCCGAGCATCCGTGCGTCTCCATCAACATAATCTCATAATCTAAGTAACTATTGCCAATTAATTTGGGCTTTTCGCTATTTCTTGTGGTAATTTTGCAGCACGAACGCTCGTGATTCGTTTCGTTTAACGAATCATCATTGTAATTACTTGCCTCGTCGCGGCAGCGAAAACCCTTCGAGACTTTCTCGATCGTATCAACGTTGACCAATCCCTTATCAACTACGATCAATGATGTCGGTTCATTATGCAACGCGGACGGTCCAAATTCTCGTAAAGGTCCTGTACCATTGCAAAAGTTGCTGTTACCACCGTCTCTGAAAGCAAAATCCTGTTACTTCATACCCCATTTTGACGTGCCATACTTCAGTTCGTTAAAAACCCTAGAAACCCCATTTAGCTTCAACGAAGAATTAAATATTCCATTATTATTTTTTTATTTTTTCAAAAAAACATTGTCGATTAGCGGTGATAACTTTTGCATCTTCGTTGCTATAAGACATAACCATTATTTCTGTTAAAAAATGATCCAGAGCTTCTTCCTTTCAATAATCATGCTAAAGTTAGTCGTTTGCTCATCCCCATGCAAATCTCAGAATACAGGCCATTTTTTTGTTTCATATTGAATATTATTGCGCATTCGGTAGTATTTAATTTCCATAAAAATGAACGCTAAAGTTCATAAATAACAGCAATAGCATGTTTTCAGCCTCGAATGGCTATTTTTTCAGGATCAGAATGTCACATATTCAATTAAATAACAACCAATTATATTATGAAATATAATTCGAAATGATGACGCTGAAGTTTCCAACGTTGGAGTCCAACGAAATGATCGAAAAAAACTCCCCAATAATTCCAGTAATTCTCCTATTTTGTTTCCTGCCAAATTTGCGATTCGTTGTTTTTCAAGCTGCACCTAACGATTCGTGAAATAAAAAATTGGTGAATTTCAAACGTTTTTTTCGTTCATTTGGTTGGACTCCAATGTTGGAAACTTCAGCTTCGTTTCGAAATGACCAATATAAAATTGTTATTACTATTGTTTTGAGACCCCGAGTTCTCCAGGGTCCTACGCAGATAATCGTGCATAATATTCCTATTGAACAGACTGAAATATCTTTATATGGGAAGAGGATGGATGAAAAGAAAAAAATGAACCTTTAACAGCTTGCGAAATCTCAAGGTCATTGACTCATCGATAAATATGGAGATAGAGAATTGCAAAATAGTTGAAATGGAATGTGCACTAAAAAAAAATTGAATGCATTTTGGAGGATGAACATAAATTTCGAAATATTTCGTAAATCATGATTTCGGAAATGGAATCATTCGTGACCTTGGTCGAAAATCCAGGTATTGAACAAAACACGGGATGGTATTGTATTTATAAGAACAAAATTTGCATGGAATTGCATACGTGATTTTTATAAATAGAAAAATATGCATATTCTTCGAAACGTAAAAAATTATAAAGGAAAAAACTTGATAAACTGTTGAAGTTTGAGAAACCTTGTAATGCGCCTGAAAGCGTAAACTTGGAAAATTTCCAACTCTAAAATTCGAAATGTATACATTCAATGTTATTATTATGTGCTATTGCCCTGAATAATAATTATTTTCATAATGAGGTTATTGTATCAAGCGTATTTTCGTTACAATTCGGCACAGAATTATTCAGTCGTTTTTTTTTCAGTTCAGTTTATATCGAAATTCATATGATGTTGAGCAAGACCGAGATCGTTTTTTCGTTCGAAAAGCTCACAACTTCCGGTTAGAGTTTGCATTAAAAAATCGGACTGTATACATGTGGCCTCGAAATTGATTCGTCAAACGGATTTTTGTTCAACATTTCTAAGTAAAAAGGCAACGCTTTTGTGTCAGTTTAACGATTGGCATTAAATAATCATCACCTCAGCCTAATCAATCAACACAGCATAAAATATTAAGGACCACTCCAAATCAGTCAAAGAACAAAAAAAATTTGCATAAGCGCAAAATAGAAAAGGTTTGAAAAGTTTGGACAATACCTTGTCGGGACTTTTTGGTAAAATTGGCGCTGCGATCGTCGATAAGATAAGCGGGATCGCCGGCGCTGTTGCGCTTCCGGTTCCCGCGTCTTTTTGTAAAATCACAGAGTTCTGATTGCGTAGTCCCGTACGGTGGTCCAAAGGGCAATGAAAACATAGCGTTGTTGATGTTTTGGATCCGGGGTTCTGGAATTACGCAATGGTTATTCTGGCATCGCATGACGGCGTCGTGAAACCGTTGATCGTTACGTAGCAGAGTTTCTTCTTGGTCAGTCTCCATGGCTGTATTGTTATACTTTTGTACGGTTTCAGGAGGAACAATATTAGATTTATGCTTTTGAAAAATTAACGAAGCCGACTTGGGCATTGTCCATTGATTGGCGCCGGTGTTAGCCGGCACTGGGACAATGCTTGAACCGTTGATGGCCTCGTTCGCACCACTATTGCACGACGACGGTTCTTTTACAATGATGCTTTCGTAATTCGCGAATGGGCACGTAGGCGGTACGTAACCGTAATAACCGCTCGACGATACGTAAGAAGGTGCTATTCTCTCTTGATACAACATGCTCTCGCTAACTACTGCCATTATATTTATTTCCCGCAGTTCTTGTGCTCGTTAGTCAAGAAAAGGAACGACAGATAAAATAGATATTTTGGTAATAGCACGTATATGTCGTTTGAAAATCGTTTGAAAATGCGATCGAACCGGCTTTAGGTACGAAAGTGTAATATTTCACCGAAATAAATTAACAGTAGTGTATGAACGCGTGAACTCGGAGAAAAAAGAACAGTGAAAGGCTGAAATATGAGCAATCAACGACAGTGGGGTAAGCGGGTAAGAGTGAACGCGGGTGTTTTTTTTACTGTAGAACGCGTTTACACAAGAGCACCAACGCGGGAATAACGATGAAAACTGCTCCGCGACGCCGCGACAAATGATGGCAATGATACACGGAACAGGACGGAGAGCCGAAGCGCCCGACGCCCGAAGCCGAAGCGGAACGAAGCGATTCGTGTGTTCCACCACCACCGTCCACCGCTCCTCTGTTTTACCCCCACTCTAAGCTGTTCCAATCACCAATCACCATCCTCCTTTCCAACTGTCGGAGCCGCCGTGGTCTCGAATACGTTTGTTTTTTTATATTTTACTAGTTGCTCGCTCTTTCCCCTCATGATCATAAGCTTGGTGCGTTTCGTTTTACTCCCCTCCCTTTTTTTTTACTTCCCCCTCTTTACAAATTCAACGCTTCTATTTCGCTCCCCCCTTTTACGCTCCTTGCCCTCATCGGTTTCAACGGTTTCAACTCGTGCCTTCTCACACTTGTTTGCTGGCTCAAGTGTATAGTTAAAACCTCGATTTTTTTATATAACCGGCGCTTGTACCTCACACACGCAAATGAATGAATGATGCATGTTTTCTTTATGTATTTTTTTTTATTTGTGTAAATATTCGTACGTTTCTTCGAAAAGGTCGTTTCGCACGAGTAAATAATCAATCCGACATGACAATAAACACTATCAAAAATCTTGTGTCCCTGAAACATTCATTATTACCGATATTTCGTCGCACGTGCAAAAATAACTATGTCGAAAGACGTTTATATACTTCGAGTCTGAAATTCCAGCAATCGCGAGAAATCACAAGAAAAGTTAAATCCTACGGAAAATTGTTTATTGAATTGCCTTGTAACGTACAAGTGAAATCTATCGATCCTCACAAATTTCCCAACATGGACACTTTCCTTGTGAATATTCATTCCGACAATACTCAATGTGTCGATATTGAGAAACTTATAAATATCCAGACGGATGAATCATTTTCCGAGATTACTGTCAAAAACTGCGATACTTCGAACTTTTCGAGCGATACTGTACTCGTTTTTCAAACTCCCATCCAGTATGGTAAGCTCATCAGCTTCTTTTCTTTTCATTCGTAACATACAAATATGTATTTTATAAAAAAAATAACTCTTATTTAAGAACTATGGAAAGAAGAATTATTCAGTTGTTTTTGAAAATTTAACAGGAATTATAAAGGATTATAAAAGAAATTTTGATACTGATAATAACAAATGCATATTATTCTATTGTTGGAAAATGTATTGATGAATTCATGCGTTTTTGAAACTTAAACTTAACTGCTAAAGTTAAGTAGCTTTACTGTTAAAAACGAAAATTTTAAATTAAAGATATTGATGTAAAAGTATATGGAGACTCGGACGCATCGATATCAAATATATTGTCACAGTTCATCAGTGCAGTAACTGAGAGAGGCAATATTGAAGCATCTAAATTGCAAAGCAATAGAATGAAGTTCATCTCCAGCCACGGGGGTTCAATAGTATTGACAAAAAGTTTGCAGGGTGATATTGAAGCACGGACCACTAATGAGGGGGTAAATTAGCCTCTATATCCAGATTTCAACGCTATCAACCAACAAAAAAATGGTTACGTTATGATTTTCAGTCAATCACAGCTGAAAAATGCTTGGGCACCAATCTGCAAATGCGGACAGAAAATGGAAACATAAATTTAGGGAGTAATTATTGTGAAATAGCAAACTTTTCAACAATAAATGGTGAATTGAATTTGAACAATCTTCACATGGAAGCTATCGCCGAAATAAAAGGAGAAGGCTGTTTACATGTCTGTGAGTAAAGCAAAGGAACACTGAAAATCTAATTTATTATATAACAATGATTTATTTGAAAACAAATGGAATATAATAAAAATTGAAAAGTTAAATAACTCTTGTTATCCAATTGTCTTCCTTTCAGCTTGTCTGGATGGTTCATTGCAAGCAAATGTCAAAAAAGGTGATTCAAAAATTAATGTCGTAAGGCTTACAGGGAAATCTCAAATCATTTCGGAAGGCCTCGTCGACCTTATTATTCCCAAAGAGAACAACATAGAATTGAACCTAAAGGGCAACACACTCAGCCTGCATGAGAGTTTGAGAGGATCATCTGTGGCAAAGGAACAGACTTTCAAAACAAAAGGCAAGATTCCCTTGAACGTTGAAACACTGGGAAGTCTCAAGATAAAAAGCTTAAGTTGGGCAGAGTCGTTTCAACTTGGAAAATTTACAAAATAATATCAAAAGTAAAGTAATATTTTTTCATAATTATTTGTGAGGTTTTCATCGAATGAGTCATCATTTCGTGTTGCAAAAATTCTAATTGGACATGCCGGACTGTGTGAAAGATTTTTATTGATAGAATTTTATTCTTATAATTTAATGAAGTAATATTCAACTACATCCTATGCTTTGCAAGCGAGGTTCAATTCTTTCAACAGATGCAGGAGCTTTTTGACCCAGTGAATGAAGCGAAGGACCGGGATGCAGGATCACAGCACTGCCGAGACATTCCGCACCAGAGTATAAAACTGCAAACTGTCAATGAAATTTTTCATAAAAAGATAGAATGAAAAACGTGCACAAGAAGTGGAGAATTTATTAGAAAGAAAAATAAACGTGAAAAACGTTCTCAAAACGTCTAGAATTCAACAAAATTAAAAAATATTTAGACTTCAAATTTTCATTTCAGATGCTGATTTTTTATTCGAAAAACTAATAGACGATATCCCAGGTCATTTCCAAAATATAGCAACTTTGATTATCCAAAGCAAGAAATTACCATAAAATTACAAGAATTCCTTTCAATCAATTTTTTCCTAACCCACCTGTCCTGAAGTAACTGCTCTCTGTGGAACTTCGAGACGAATGATCAACCGATTGTTAAGACTTTTGTAAACTGAGCAAGGACTCAAAGGATGTTGATGTTGAAACCGAAAATCGCAATGAAAAATTCCTTTACTGTCTTTCAATTGTTGAGGTTCTTCATTAATCCAATGAGGATTCGCAGCTATTATTAATTGTGTGAAAAGTGCTGGATGATCTGTTCCTTTTACCTGGAAGAAGGAAACAATTCTCAAATGCATCTTTGGGTAATGATATTTCTCAATTCTCAAATGGAGGAATTAGTTTCTTTATTTTTTAATGATAAAATATGAGCAAAAGTTATATTTTTTCTTTCTAAAACATTGCAGAATATTTGTCTCTGCAGGGACTTATGGCTCTTTTTATTTATCTCAAATGAAGAGTGTGATATTTGAAAACTGAGTCTTCAAACAATTTTATTTTGACTCACCGCTAATATATCATTCGTTTGAACGTCTTTATGATACACGTAAAAAGGTTTTTCCTGGCCGCCAATTCTACATCTTTGTCCCAAAGTCCATTGATGAATGCCTTCGTGTTTACCTATTATTGAGCCTGTGTCGTAATCCATAAAATTTCCAGGTTTGTCCTCTACGTACTTTGCGGAATATAAAACTATTAGATTCCCAGGCGGATCCTCAGTTCATTAGGATATCATTAGTTGTATATGATTTTGTTATTTTGTATCAGAAACTCACTTCGGCGATAAATTCCTTGAAATATCGAGAGCCGATAAAACAAATTCCCATACTCTCTTTTTTTTTTGCAACAACATCCAATTCTGCCTCTTCGGCCATTTTTTTCACCTCAGCTTTGTGATATTCACCTAAAGGAAACATGCATCTCCGAAGTGGCTCTTGAGCCACTTGTGACATGAAAAACGTTTGATCTTTGCTGCAATCTATGGCTTGTAAAAGTTTGACTTCTAGAAACAGAAAAATTGAAAAGTATTTAGAATAGCGAGAGTTTGATGGAAAAATTGTAGCAAAAAATTTCTTTGTAGTTTGCTTAAATTAGAGTAAAGGAGTTTAAAAAAGTGTCTCATAAAAATTCATTACTCATAAAATGAGAATGAAAATGAATTTATTATTTCTCATGAAAATGAAAGTAAAACCAGTGAATTTGCTCAAGAAACTTACTGCTATCCGGTTTGTAGGCTTCAAGATAAGGTCCAAAAGATGTTCGTGCATAATGTCCTGTGGCAATTGCGTCGGCTTTGAGATTTTCACGTGCATAGTGAAAAAATTTATCGAATTTTATTTTTCGATTACATTCTATATCAGGATTCGGCGTGTGTCCGTTTTGGTAACTCCCAAGAAGGTAACTGAACGAGAAGTTTCGGTGTTTAACTATAGCTAATAAGTTTTTGAGAAAACATTTTTTTTCCATAGTACAAATGATTTTTTTTTTCATTACCTAAATACATCGTTCCAGTATTCTTTAACAAAATCAACACGAATGAGTGGAACATCCAATTTTTTACAAACCCATTCAGCATCTTTGTAATCGTTTTCAGCTATACATTGACCACTTTCGTCCGCAGTGTCCCAATTTTTTATGAACACAGCAGTGACATTGAAACCTTCATGAAAGTATATATTCTTCAGACAATTCATGATTCAACAATTATTCTTGGGATATTTTATGAAATAAAATAAATTATTTGAAATTTGCGTCTTTCTAGTGTCAAAAAAATCCGTAAGGGTACGATAAAAAAACATCTCATTACCAACGAAACTCATATCGGATTTTCATTGCAAAAATAAATAACAGTGCGGAATAATTATCTTCCTTCCCTTTGAGTGTCGTGACAGCGACTCGGGACAAGTACATATCTTTTGGGAAGGTAAAAATACGATATGAAATATATATGCCATGAAATGTTTTTACCGAGCATTGATAACAAAATTACGAAATCTGCAAAACCACGAAATAAACAAAAGTCAATGTTGAGGTTAATGGACAACAATTACTGTAAAACGTTTACCTTTGCGTTTCAAGAGGAGAGTGGCAACAGCACTATCCACACCACCGGACAAACCAACGACAACGTTTCGTAGCATAATTTTAGAAATCTCGATTGTCAGCTCTCAAAACGGAGAAATTCTAATTACAATAATCAAAAGTTGATTATTTCGACAACTGCTATACAGTGAAGAAATAAATGCTATATTGGAAGAAATTTATTAAAAAAAGCAAGCCAACCATGCGATTTCTTTCCTTCGCCATGACGATTTTTTAATTCGCTCTTCGTGCAACGTGCAGCGCTCAACACTTTTGTTTATCATTTGTCTGTTTACGATGGCAGCGGCCGCTTCGTTTGGTCTGTATTTAGGAAATACGTCCGCGTGTCTGGCAATATACAAAGTAAGTTTATTCTAAACGTAATTGAACCAAAAATTCACATCATAAAAAGATTGAACTTTAAAATGAAAAAATCGTGAATGCTTAACCACGTGTTTAGAGACCTTGACAACATGTTTGACTCCGGGGACGCTTCAGTATAAAGAAATGCTTCAAAGAAAAAAAAACTAATTAGAAATTCGATGAAAATGACACCTAAATGAGGTTCTGCTACTGTTTTGAAGGAACCTATCAGAAATTTTCTCCAATGTAAAATTTTCGTCATTCAGAAAAGTCAACAAATTTACGAAGTGAGGCTTAACCTCGAAACCGGTGAATTTTCGAAAAAAGATTTGATCGAATGTTGGTTTTTGCGTTTTTTTAGGATGATAACGTTGACGTCGTGGCTAACAACGCCGGCGATAGAGTCACAGCGGCCGTCGTCGCGTTCAACGATTCTGAAAAGGTTTGATGCACTTTATTTCATGGTTCTTCCTAGCTTTTAGGGTGGATATTGTTACAACAATGTAACAATCAATCGGGGGTTTTTGATCATTGTTTTCAGATTATTGGATTGGCAGCTAAAGCCGGTCTATTCAGAAACGGTGCAGTTTCCGTTATCCATAACAAGCGGCTGATGAACAAAGACATTGAATCTGCGGAGTTGGAATTAGCACTGAAAAGTAGCCCTAGCAAATTGGTTCAGGATGCTAAAAATCTTCACTACTCCATCAAAAGAGGAGAAAAAAGTGAAAAAATTACACCAGCTGATATTTCAACTATGATTTTTGAAACTATGTACGATATTTCCAATACTGCTGCTCATGATGATGAAGAACACAACGTCGTACTTTGTACTCCGCTCAGATTCAGCTCTGACAGCATCAAAACCTGGAGTCGCTCTGCCGAAGCTGCTGGCTTCAAAGTTCTTCAAACCATTGGAGAACCTACAGCTACTTGTCTCGCTTATGGTATTGGAAAGGATAAGAAAAAAATTGAGTGAGTGCTTTTTGAATTTTTTTTATTCAATTGAAATACATCAATCCTAGATTACTTGCATTGGATCATTGGTCTCAAAGCTAAATTTACATAAAAATTAAGTCAATTTTTGTTTAGATAGTGAAATCTGACAAAGTATGAAATTACACAATCATATTGAGTTTGCAAACCAAAAGAAACGAACAAAATTTAACCCATTAGAAGTAAAGCTATAAGATTATCTCTCACACTCCTATGATAAGAATACTAAAAATGTAATGAAATTTTAGATTGGTTCTAGTCTACAGAATAGGTGGATTGACAAGCGAAGTAACAATTATTGAAGCGATTGGTGGAGCTTACAGAGTTTTAGCGACAAAATATTATCCTGAGTTGGGTGGAAATAAGCTGACGCAACTGTTAACAAAATATTTGGGTAACGAGTTTAGCAACAAATACAAATTGGATCCTACCGAGAGTAGGCGATCGATATCGAAACTGAATACTGAAGCAGAAAAATGCAAGCACATATTATCAACGATGTCATCGGCACATTGTTTTGTGGAGTCGCTTTACGATGGAGTTGATTTTAGTTACAATATAAGTCGAGCACGTTTCGAAAATTTGATCGGTCCCTGCATCTTAGAATACATTAAACCGATAGAGGATATTTTGAAAGAAACTGGACACACCTCTGAAAACATTGGAAAAATAATATTGTCCGGCGGAACCATGAAAATTCCAAAATTACAAGAAAAAATTGGTTCGCTGTTTCCCAATGGTGAGATTTTAAACAGCAAATGGAGCCCTGACGAAACTATGGCCATTGGCGCTGCTATTCAATCCTCCATACTATTGTCCCATGGTATTTTCGATCGTGAACTTAATTCGAGGAACGTCGAACTTCATTGTCTCGACAAAACGATTGCGGTACAATTCGACGATCTTGAACCCATCCTCATTCCTCAAGGCACCATAGTACCCATCAAAATACCCACTACTCTTGATGTTCCCAAAAATGCTGACGGCAAAACCAAAGTCCAAATTTTCGAGCGGCCCACCAACCAGGACGGATCCTCTAAAAAAATTGGATTGGTAAGTTCTTCCGACTTGGTTATTCATCTTTATTCTCAAATTTTCTTCGAATCTGGGCAGATATTTATGTCAAAAAAATTAGAAAATGATACTTGAACGTAGAAAAGATGGAACATTTAACATTCATCGCAAGTATTGAAAATACTATGAAAATAATGTCAACGTTTAATTTTCCCCGAATAAGGGCCATTTGATCAACAATGGTGCCCGATGGTACTCAATTAACGGAAGTTCCCCAATTGTCTATTTTCGTAAAAAGTACGTTATAATAGCACAATGCTATGCCAAATTATAAAACGCTACGGATACAGAAAAAGGTATCCAAAATCAGAAATGACAATTGTCAGCGAAAAGGGGTATCTGAAACTTTAAAATAATGCCCGAAGTAGCAAACCGTAGATGGAACTGCAAAATTATATTACAATTGTAAAATGCTACTTTAAGGAACAGGGATAGTCTGAGGCCTAAAAAACGAGTATTTTCAATTTTTGTTCTCAACAGTAATTCAGAGAATTTTATAAAACGGATGGAACATAGTTATTACATTATGTTTTAACTTTCCTTGACGATAATTTGAAAGCTAAACACTGTTTCACACGCAGTACTTGGTCTTCATTAGCTCTGCCTACAAAATTTTTCTTAATACTTGGTGTCAAGACGCTGCCGCGTCTGTAGATAAAAAAAAGCATTAGTTTATTGTGAAAAGAAATCCTCTGATTAATTTCAAGTTTTTAACCCTTTAAGGGGTACATTTTTTTAAGCGCATATTCCAAAATACAATGGCAATAATAAAAAAAAAACTGCAGGAAAAAACTGCCCCTCAAAGGGTTAATACATTCAATGAGCTGTCCATATTTTTTCGGAATCCGTCGAGTGGTTTTTGAATTACAGTGCTCGCTAACTGTGAAAACAGCTTCGAGAAAAACGAGATAGCATTTTCGAGCTCGAGAAAAAGAAAATGTCAAAAAATCAATTTTTTTTTTATTCTGACTATCCCTACCCATTAAAGTTATAAAGTGGTATCCAAAACTACGACATCGAGTTGTGATCTAAAAAGTGGTATTCGAAAATAGAAGGTAGCAGCTTGACTGAAAAAAGTGGTTCTCAAAACCTGAAAATGGCACTTGGAACAAGTGGATGATTTTGAAATCTGAAAAATTTAAGTCTTTTTACTGAGAATCTGAGGACTAAAACTCGGACATAACTGCACGAAATTGTTTCGCAGATTTCCCTAAACGCTAATGGTGGAAAGCTGAAAGTCGATACTGATCTGACGGAGGCGAGTTTGAACATTCATATAACGGATATATCAGCTAACAAAAAATCATCATTTCGTTTTGGTATACACGAGGATGACTCGTAATATTCATACTGGAAAATGTACATATTAAAACAGTTTCATCAGTTCAATAAAAACAATCGATATCGAGTTTTAAAGTATATCACCTCCATTTTATACTTTCCCTATAATTATTTTCGTCGTCGCAACGATCACAACCTCAACGACTTCTTGATTTGGAATTTTCGAGCTGCGCACAAGAACCGTTTCGTTTCGATGACGCTTTACCCCCTCCACTCTCCTTTGTTCTACTTTCCGACGACTGCACCAATAACAATGTCGCCTCTATCCCTATCGAAGAAATGGAAAAAAAACTTTTTTATCTTTTATTAGTATGCAATATCAAATTTTACGGGTGAGATTATTTTACTTTGTCCTGGGGGTCATACAATTCGGTTCGTTGGATCAGACATTTCTGTCATAAGAGTTGTTTTGCGTCGCACTTCCGGCACGGCGGCCATTTCGTGTTTCACCCGATGTCACGCGCCGTGATTCCTCGTACGCCCTTAAATTCATTTATAAAAACAAATCCAAATAACGAGTGAGCAAATCGAGTGATATCGTTATCGCATCATTCATTCCAATCTAACTATAAATAAAGAAATAAAAGTTTCGCCCTTCGAAGAAAAATTAACGCGAACGATCGCAACACGCGCGGCACATTAGCGAACTAGGCTGCTTGAAAAATCGTTATAAATAACGATGATATAAAAGTTGAAAAAACGAAGATAATAATATCAAAGACTTTAATTGAACGATTTCGAATCTTTCGACAAGTTCTCTAATGGAATGATTATTTCTTGTAATAAATGCTAAAAAACGGGACAGGTTTCGATGTTTTCGTGCATGCACGATTTTATCGTGGTGGCGCTCGAATCGAGTTCTAGGGTTTTGTTCTAGAAACATCGATGGAAGGGGAAAGGGGCCTTAAGCCCTGACATACATAATGCAAATGTTTTTTTTGTGCACAATTTCTTTACCTCTTGAATTTCCTGTTGCTTTCTTATTTACGTACGAGAAGTGAAAGGGAAAAGCCTTAGGAGAAGGTAAGTCATTCTTGAGACGATTGTTATTTGTTGGACGACGGAGCGAGGGGAGGAGTGGAGAGTTTTCGAGAAAGCCAGTTGTGGAAGCTCGCGACAGAATCTCCCGCTGTAGACAAAATGGAAAATAATAAAGAGCGCGCGTTGTAGAGCGGCCATGTTAGTGGCGGCCATCTTGGCTTTAATAGTCGCGCGGGGAGTCTCAGAAATACGGGGGCTTCGAGGAGGGAGCTGTCAGTCGATCTAAAAGCATTTTTTTTTCTTCGTTCACTCCGTATTTGTACGATTTTTTTTAATAAAGTTCGAGTCCCGATTGCGGAACTCGGTGGGCATTAAAGATCAAAGCTTGTTTCGCATCTTTATTTGCTTCTGTTTTTCCATAACTGCGAAGTCCGCGATCTAATCGATTTAGTGAAGCCCAGTGTACACACAGATATAACAAACTCATACATAGAAATATCACGAAGCGGTAGAGCCCGTGACAAAGTTGCCTTTTCGCGTTTACGACCCATTTACTCGTGCCTGTATACTTCTCAAATTCATCCTTCGAAATAAAAATTTTCTCGATTTTTTGTGTCCTCCAGGTTCGTTCGACATTTTTAGCGCGAATTTTTTTCTCTCCACCCCTTATACCGCCCACATTATGCTGTAATACGGTCAAAAACAAGTTTTCCTTTCGTTCTTCCTTTCTTTATACCTTTTTTTGTCTGTCGTAACTTCGTGTGCGCGTACTACTCCGCTGTCGCTTTGTGTACAATTTTCAAGCTACGTGCGATTTTGTAAACAATATACGGACGAATCGTGATTTTGTGATGTGTGCTCTGAAATCAAATATTTTTGCTATTACACGAAATATGGATTTTTGACAGAGGTATTCATCGTTGAAATTTTGTAAAATAAATGATAGTATTGTGAAGAAATCATTAACTAATGATCCAGTTGATATTTCTGTTGTATGCTTCGTTATCTTGGAAAAGTGTTTATTTTTTATTCCGTCGATTTCCCGCCTTTTTTACGATCAGTGAATAGTTGGAAAAGATAAAACCGAAAACCCTCAGGATCTTTGAAAAAATACTTTACGTTTAATTTAATTCTTATTCCATTTTTATTTCTATGCTCGGCTTTGTAATTCCGGAAATCTTTTTCGTTGTTTTTTTTTTTTGCAATTATACGCGGTCTTTTCAGCGCAACGCGAAAATGGACTGATGAACTTTGAGTTTCTGATCATTTTTTCATAGTTAATTAGACCTCTGAATTTGCGAATGAGTTCGACGTTGGTTTTTATTGGAAATTATTTCAATGTATTGTACGAATGAACAATAATAACTAAATTTTTTTAAATCTCGTCTATGTTCTTTCATTTTCGTGAACATTGCTTTTTTTTTATAACTCAACTTTTTTTTGGCAAAGTTTGAGTTTTTCCCACTTGTCAAATATCTTAGTTATGAACGGATTATGAACCTCTGAGCTGCCTGACAATCGGAATATGTTTATTTAAACTCGACTAATTGAATTGACCTCCTTCATTTTTAGTCTAACGAATCTGCCTATGAAACATCCAACGACTCAAAAATCATTTGAAATAACTACGCGTCATAAATGTGACTGATGGAAATCTACATTGATACTCTTCATTCTCGAAGCCTAACTAACAGGTAGCTTGACAAATACTTGAATCTTGATGAATTGCAACCTTAGACCCTCCTGTGTAGAGCATTTTTAGCACCATTCTTGATTATGAGTCATGGATTCTGGCGGTTCATTCAACCGTTATTCAACTAGAATGATTTTTAAAAATTCATTTTACATTGTACTCTTTCCAGTTTCCTTTCATGTTTTCCTCTCAGCAAACATTTTTGTTCCATGCATTGTCCAATAAACTTGAATCAGCTTTCTTAATTTTGTATTATACACTCAAAACACTGAGGACATAATGTGAGCCACTTATGTAGATCTTTCAGATGCTTTCACTTGCAATCAAGTAGAAAGACTAAAAATGAAAAAAATCCAATGTTCCGTAGACCAGTTTAACCTTAATCCTTATTCTGTAAGCATAGATGATAATTTTGTGCAAAACTGGGGTATGTAACAGTATTTTATACTGGAAAACTAAAGCAAAAGTCAACTGAAATTGAGGTTGGAGAGTATCGGATGTTGATTGCAAAAAAGTTGTTGAATTAGTATTTTGTTTTTTCTAAAAAAAAAGGGTTGCAATTGATAAATTGACGTTTATGATATCACGTTTAGAATGCCTGCATCTATTTATAATGTTCATTGCATCGAATTTAAATGGGTGAAGACGAGTGGAAAACAAAAATTAAATTGACACGTTTAATTTTTTCTTATTAATTTGATTGTTAACATTATTGAACCGGTAACTGAAACAGATGGTCCGATTGCAGGATCTAGAAGCATTGAAAACCTTGAAAACTACTTTGGGAATTAAGGATTTTGATGCAATTTTGTTCGTACAAAAGAAGCTATTTTTGCATTTGGACATGTTATGAAAAATGATCATTTACTTGTTAAATGTTGTATTGACTGCTATGAAATTTCCATTCGATATTTGAATCAGTTAAAAATATTATATTTTTTTCATGGTAACAAAAGAGTTATATGAACTCTTTGAACAAATTCCCCATGGGTAGTTTCAAACACTGCTAAAATTCTGTACTTCAAAAGTTCTTCCCCAGATTTGCAATTCATCATTTTTCATAAAAATACATTTTATGCAAGAAAAAAAATGGTTTGCCACAAGAAGTCAAAGGTTGAATAAAAAATGATTGATTCCAGAGTTTTGACAAAACAAATGAGAAAAATTGAGGGCACCAATGCGAAGGAGGAAATGACAATGCAATGATATTGAGGGAGCAAGAAAGGATGTTGATGCTGAAAAGATGAGGTTCTTAGCGGCACAGGAGGATGGGTACGGGGTAGGTTTGGTGCAGGACCGACTCCCCGACTATGCGGACGAAAGGATGATGGCTGCCACTGGTGATACGGAGCCAGAGGAGCTGCAAAGGGTGGAGGAAGGTTCTATGATATCAAATCTTCCTCTTCTGTTTGCCGATGGATATCCAACCTCTCTAGATAAAATATCGCTGGTAAGTCTTCTTTTTCAAATATGTATCGCGATATCTAAAAACACAGCAGAGTCTTGGCGCCAAGTATTTAAAAAGAAATTTTCAACCAGTCGCAGCAAGATGCGCAGCGTATCTATACTTGAGATTATGTGGTTTTAGATCATTTATTCTAGTTTGACTTGTAATAATAAGTACTTTTTTTGAATCTGGGTAAAAAAAAGATTATTAACTTCCAATATTTTTTTCATACATGCATAATTTTGAAATTCATATCTATAAAAAATTGTTTTTACGAGGTGGTTGAACTTGTGGAAATTTTTCATATATTATCATACTAATGAATTGATTACATACATAGGTACAACTAGAACGCTTCATAGCATTCATGGTACAGTGTTCATTGGGACACGATACAGCGGAAGTAATAAGTGAACCTCAATGGTGGCCTAAGGAAGTGAGATTTACTAATCCTTTGATTCGACCTAAGAAGCTAAACGACGTGAGTACATTCATTCTCTTGACACTCCCATTTGAAGTGAAATATTATATCTGGATACCTTTTTTATTCATCTATCTATACGCGAATTGTAGAACGGTCGATATTTCGAAATTTTTAAACTTGTGATATCAGATTGGAGAAAAATAAGTAATTCGAAATTCTTATTTCCTATCGACTATTTAGCAGATTACGTATTTAATCGAATATTCCTTCTTGGAATTCGTATTTACTCGAAAATATATATTTCGATAGTTTGCATTTCGAATGCAATTTTTACAGACCCTACAAATATGAAAAGTTCATATTTTCGAATTCAAAATGGAGAGTAGTTGTTTTATAGACAGACCAGAATATAGAGTAGTAAAAAATTGAAGGTGAATTTTTCGAGCCTATAAAACTTGAATATGCAAAATAGCGATGGCCCGAAAAGGCGAAATGGCGATATTTGATGCCATTTCGCTTTATTATTTCTTTATTTCGATTGGTCGACTTTCTAGCGTTTCGCCATTTTAACCGTTCAACTTTTTAGTGTTTCAGTATCTCAACCTCAGTAATATTTGGTCTTTCATTATTATTTTTTCGAAATTGTGAATATTCACAGTATTGCTGTTTGTAGACATTTATGAATCGAAAAAGTGATAATTTAATTTTCGGAAAAGCGATATTTTAGTCGTCGTTCTATGGGCGATTGTCACATTCTATTTTCGATGTAAAAGTGCTTCGAACTTTGATGTTTCTACTTTATTTATGTGCGACATTCAAAGCTCTGGTCGAATTCATCTGTCTCCACATTATCATTCGAAGTTTATAAACTCAAGATTTTAGCTGTTCGAATTTCTAGTCATTCTAACATTTTATTCCCACCCCCTCAATCATTACAATAAGATAATGATGCAACCGTTAAATAAATTTCATTCATTGGTTAAAAACATCGTTCTGAAATTGACGTTCGAACAAATGAATTTTCATTATTTTTGTTATTTTACAGAGCTGGATGGCGAATTTAAAGAAATTAGTATTTAGGTGCTACACGTACCACAGGAGCGAATATTTGTTACGCTTCTGTTCTTACCTCGCACAATATCCGCGAGACAAACTTTATTATGTGAATAATTGGGACTCGACGACAAGTCTCTACCACAAGGTCACGGGGAAGTTGTTAGTTACCTTTCGCAATGAAAACATGGTGAGTCCAATGAGTAAAAGTTGCTACTTTCGTAAAACAAAAAAAAAGTAGTAAAAGAAAGAACGGTTAAATCAGTCTTTTTTCGTTGAACCAAAATACAGACGTAATAATTTTTCCTCGGAAATGATAAATTATAATTGAAAAATTGACGGATTTCAGAACTATGACAAAATTGTGGAGAGTCCCCGAAGATCGTTGTTGCCTCAGCACGGATGTTCCTCCGGTTTTCCGAACAAAACGAAGCAACAACAACAAAAAAAACAATCCCACTCGTTGGTCGTCATACAACCGCCATCGGACGAAATTTATTTGTGCGACAATTGCGATGCCGAATTCGTTGGACTCGAGAAAATGAAGGTACACAAATCTTGTATCCCTCCGACGCTAATAACTGCAAAATTTTCTTTTCGGTTCGGGTAATTACGGAGCAAATGTGTTCGTTCTCTACCACTTCATTTATTGCGTATATTTGTTTGCAGGCTCATGAGAAGACGTGCGGAGAGCAAAGTACGCCTTTTTCGAGATCGCAGACTCCGAACGAAATTTCGCCAGCGACGGAATTACCCCAAAATCAATTTCTCGAGTACTTTCGGTTATTTTCATCGGAAAGTCAAGTGTGCAAGCGATCCGAGGCTCCGAGACCATTTTTGGACGATCCGGTGATTTTAACGGAGAACCGAACGTCGCGCCGAGTTCGCGGTTCCATTAATTTGACGAGGTGTCCGGCTATCCCGTTTTCTTCACCAGCTGGTCTTGCAATGGCGAAGAAATCGAAAATGATGACCGAGGGGACTCAACAGGAGCGCCTCGAAAGGATAGAGCGTTATATGCACGCACCCGCTCTCTCTCGATCCGTCAGACCGAAATGGCTCGATCGATTGGTCGAGTACAATCGATGGGTTGTTACCTACAAATCACTCAATCGGGATAGGCCTTTAACCGATGACACACAGCAACAGTTTACTCACGAGTATAAATTCAATGCTCGAAGACATAAATTAGGTGGGTTAAATCAACGTTTTGTCTCACGCAATTAAGTTTCAACGCCGTCACATGCGTCGCGGGGACTCACCGGAATGCATCCGAATCTCATATAAATCGCTGAACTCGATCATTATCATTTTCTTAGCTGGGAGCCTTTACTCAAAATTCCAGTGAATATTGCAATGATGCGGTATCTAATACAGTCTGCTACATTTTTACTGCGTTTTCGAGTGGTCAAAAGCTATATTTTTATGTTGATTTTCCACTTTTATTTGTTCCAGTACTGAGCATTCGTTCTCAATTGCTGTATATGAGTTGCAAGCCAATATACGTCTCGGTGGAGCGTCTCAGTGAAGCCCAAATAGCAGAATTACGTCGAGATCCAACCAAGTACAAGTGTCCAGTGGGAGGAATAACATCGCGAGTGCGATTGCGACCAGGTCCGAAGTCATTACCAAAGTGTCGTCGAGCAGACCGCTCGAGTTTGACGTTGAAGGGCAAAAAATTGGATGTCGAGAGGCGAAGAATGTCCGAATCGACGATGCTTCATGATACGAGAACAAATGCGGTGTTGAATAGTAAACTAAGTACGGAAATTTTGGAGGATTTCGCGGTGATAACGCCCATCGAAGAAACTTCAAGTCAATCGTCCAATAGGAGCAACGATGTTGACAAACTTTCAAAAAAAAATATTGTTTTCGTCGATCTCTGCTCTTCGGACGAAGAAAATGAGACTGTACCTTTTTCAGCCGATGAAAATCGAGATCCTTTACGCAGAAATTCCTCCACTATGACCAACAACAAATCCTCTCTGGTCAAAAATTTGACCAACAATAAATTTCGCGCGAAAAGCTGCGTTCGTGCATCACCCGATTCTACGAGTGACTGGCTACGGGACAATGTTCTTACTGACGACAACGACAAATGTCCTGGCAAATGCCATCCCAATGTTGTTCTAGAGACTTGTACCCAATTTTCACCGATTTTCAAACCTACACCTTGATCAACAAAACTCTGAAACGGGGACGAAAAAAACGAAAAGAACACAGACTATCCGGAAGCATGGATGTTGAATTTTGCAGTGTTGGGAAAGCATCGCAATTTCTTTTTTCTCAATATTCTATTGGGAGTATTTTGCTCCGAAAGCGTTTATTGCTGTATTTTTGCTCGAGGATTCGTTCTGTATTCATAGAAAAACGAGGGCACTTCGAGTTCACAAAAATTTTTCGAGTTAAAAATCCAGGTTCATTCAAATTTGAGTTCTAGCGATTCATCAACAATGCAGACCCTTTTGGAATGTTACTTATTCTCGTTGCCATTTTCAAAATCAGCCGTATTTGAAAACAAAAATACAAAATTGAGGCAAACTTCTGGGACAGTTCAAACGTATTTACAAAGGTCGACGAATCCACACGGCATTTGAAATATATTTAACTGTGAATATTGAAGTGGAAAGAAATTCAACTCTTTACAATCAAGTAAAAAAACTCGAGAAAAAAAAACGAAAAATGAAGTGACATCAAAGATTAATGCTCCATCAATTCATTGTTCCATTCATTTGTTAATCACAATTTCTTTTCGTTATTGCTGAAAATGGTCATTAGAAGAATCTCCAGATTGGATATTTTTACTCGAATTATATAGTAAATATCGATTTTTAGAATCCGAATTCACGAGTAGCAACATTCTAAAGATTCAAAGAAATTTCGTTGCTCCCCAATAGCAACGTTTAATCTCGACGGAATATTGAACGATACATATTTACAAGATAGCATTAAATATCATAATTATTTTAAAATCATAATACGCGTTAAGTTTGTTATAGTATTTATTGTTTATATACGTTACGAAGACATGAGTAGAGCGTGTGAAAGTGATTAAGTGCGAGTGCGATGAATGGCAGGGAAAAGTTTGTGCATGGACGTATCTGGCTCTGTCCTCGTTTACAATTAATTTTTGTTTTCGAGATTTTTCGAATATTCGAAACGAAAATTCTATATCTATTTGTGATAGATAAAAACTTATCCGAAACGAACTCGTATTTTGTGTTTACAGCGGCGAAAATAAACGATCAGTGATAAAAAATATGAAAATAACTAATAAATGAATAAAAAATAATAAGTGGAAATAGAAGTTTATAATCAAAGATAATGGCGAGATATAGTGCCGCGAATCGTTAATATAAATATGCGTTCATCTATTTTCACAGAAGAGAGAAAACGAAATCGTTGATATTTCCTACGGTACGAAATATTAGTTGTTAAGCATTTTTTACGACTGGCTATTTCTAGTCAAATCTGTGGCGAAATTTAATCGATTCTTTTTACGAGCTTTACACACAAAATATGAAGAGTTTTCTCGCCCTCGCTTTTTAATTCTGTTCAAGTATAATGTCAATAAATCAATCAAATTATCTACTCTCCAACGTTGATTTCACCGTTCATTTGTTTTTATCCATTGGTTTTTTTTCTTCAACTTGACAATATGAAAAATACATTTCTTGGATATTTCAATTAAATATTGATTATTTTATCTTTATTGCAATGTTCATATGCATATGCTGTTATGTATCATCGTAGAGATCAAATTCATTCTGTAAAATAAGAGTCCAAGTTTTTCCAATCACCTTTCGAGAATGCGCTGAAACATGAGATTTTTTTAACAAGTCGTAGGGAATTTTCATTTTGTAAATATTGCATTCATTTAAGAGAAAAAGGGTCTCGTCTCGATATTTATTGGAAAAACATGGTTCGCGCCAATGAAACATTTCGTTTTTTCTTATTTGAAAATTTGGTTCCGCGTTTTTCGTTGATGTCAACATGTAGAATGTTTTTTTTTTTTTTTTTTTTTTTTTTATTACTAAAAGCAGAAAATTTGGATAAATAACCAATGAATTCTGGTGAAAAAATATCAGTTTCTGACAAAGAAATAAAGTTCCAAAGATTTTCGATAGTTTTCAGACTTTTTGCCGAAAAACGTTGTTTTTTTTTTTTTTTTTAAGGAAAATGAAACTGAATCAGCACGTAAAAACAATCGAACGCAAAATTTCGCTACACTGATTTAACCGGAAATGACAATAGGCCCGAAAGGAAAATTTGGCGTGGGTTAAAAATCGATTTTTGACATAACTGAAGAATCTTGAACGATCTCCGATTTGTTTGGATTCTTTAAGACACACAGGAGGAGGAAAGAATCTCGTCCAAGAAACCTCAAAATTTGTTCGTCAATTTTCAATACGACTTGGTTTATTATCGCGCTAATTGTAGGTAAAGATAGTTTAAAATTTGTATAAACACATGTAGCGTCTGCGGCAATCGCAGATTAGCAATGGATTTAAATTTACGAACCACTTCGTCGAATTTTCATACATCATAGCTCACCGTTCGAGACGAATGAAATTTTTTCGAAAAATAATGATCCAGAACAGAAATTTCGAAAAGGAATTTTCGCAAATTTTGTTTCTGCTGGTACAGTTTCTTTTTTTCGTTAGACGAAAATTTTTTGGTAATTTTATACCAAACCCAAAAGATTTGTCTACCAAAAAATTCGACTGAAATTGTCTCGAAGAGCGTTTAATGTATGTGTGTGTGTGTGTATGTATGTGAAAAGGGTATAAACACGCAAAAAAATTGCTCGAACAAGAAGGAGAGAAAGAAGTAAAATCGGAAAAGTAACGATCAGTTTATGCTTCGGTTAATCGAGAAATTTTATACGTACTGTTTTTTAACATTCGAAACTACTTAGAACTACTCCTCGAGCACAAAATATTTTTATAAAAAATCATTTTTTGTTGCATGTGTCGATATAGCAGGAAAACAAAAGAAAAACAAAATTAATGGTAACAATAATAATCATAATTATTAATAATAGAAATATCAACGATGGTAACGTGGGTGCATTGATGAAAATATATAAAAAAAAAAAAAAAAACATTAAGGACATAATTAGAGTGTCCTCATTTTGTCATGTCTCGGAATCAACTCGTTTCGATCAAGACCAATATTTATAACTTTTTCTCTTTCTTTTCTTCTTTTCTCTTATTAAGGATGTTTTACGCGTATATTTCAAGCCAAAAGCTTCAAGGCATTGCCATTCGGCAATGTGACAAAATCTTTTTTCCCTTCGATGTTTTTCAAACTTCATGATACAAAAAAAACGTACGAGTAGAGTCAATTCCGAGAAGAATATTCGTATGGAAAACCGAATAAAAGTTCGGAAGAAAAAAAAACTTTTTTTCACATTCGGACAATTGGAGAAATTTTCGATATTATAAAAAAAAAATGTTGATCGAGATTTAAAACTTTTCGTAAAATGAATATAAAGAAATGTCTTGGCTAGAAATGCACTAATGAAACATCGTTAATGAAAATAGAGACTGCTACTCTCATATTATTCTCAAGTAGTTTTATTTGCGCTATTTTATATCTCGAGTCTAATGAGGCCGATCACGAGCGCATACACGTACACATAAAAACATTAATTTGCCGAAAAACTAACCAGGGGAAAAGAAGTCGATGAGACGAGAAAGAAAAAAAAAAGTGTAATATCCATCACGGGCATTGTACGAGTAAATTTCATTCGAATAATTATGAATCGATTGAGAAGTGTCTAATATTACGGTTGCGAGTATCGAATCGAGCATATTAGTTTATTATTCTGCCTGTTCTACTTTACAAAATGTACATAAATATTAAAGTATTCATCATTGAGACAATTTCACGGTGTTGTTGACATTTTTTTCTCTAACAATGGCGTGATTCTATTTGCCAATCTTTTACTTTTAACCTCAAATTTTCATGAAATTTTTATGCTCAATTCTCATGTGCAAAATATTTTTTTCAATGAATTTTTTCTGCTCAATTATCATGCTCGCGAAGAGAGGGGTCGAGGTATTCGTTGAGATTCGTGGATTTTTCCAGCTCACCGCTGCAATAGAAGTTTCACGATTATCGAATTTTTATGGTCAATCGTTATTCCAATTGTCTACATTTTTTATAACTGGAGAATACAAGGATTGAAACTTCAAGCGACATCTGAGGGTGGATCGTCGAGAGTGACAGTTGGGGAGTAAACGACGCAACGATGAGCAGTTTCGATATAAATTCGGATAAGAAGAAAATTTGAAATATGCCGCGTGCGCAGGTGGGGACTGCGCAAATGCGAGAGGCGAGTTTTGCCGTTTGGCCGGTAGGATGGCACTGGAGTAGTTTCCGTTTCCGTTATCGACCCCCCGGCCCGCCGCCATTGCCGTCTTTCGCGCGTTCCCCACTCTTCCCTCGTCTCTCCGACGACTGGTTCGTTTGCCGATGCGCGAAGAGAGGACGAAGGAGTAAAAAGAGAAAGAGAGAGAGGGAGCGAAGGAGGGAGACGGAGAAGAGCGTTTGAGAGACTGAGAGAGAGAGCGAGAGGTGCGGTGTTGCGTGACTGCTGCGAGAGAGTTCGAGAGAGCGTGTGTGTTTGTTGTGTTGTACGGATAATTATTTTTTAAACAAAAATATATAAACAAATTTGATCCTCTCGTTGACGAAAACGAGAGGAAGAAACCAAAAAAAGAAATAAATACAAAAACAACGAAAGAAATATATATACGAGTGAGTGAGAACGAAAGAAAGAAAAGAGAGCGCGCGCGAGAGACCGAGAGAAAGAGAGAGTGCTTCGTTGATATAAGTTTTTTCCTCCTTTTTTCCCGAATTCCTCTTTTTCGTTTCTCTTCATTACTCGCCCTACGCGGTTATATTCGCCGACGATATAACCCTCTCCCGAGGAAGTTTCGGTGTTGTACGATATGTCATCGTACGTTCAGGTTGCCGAAGATGAGGGCGAGGAGCCCATCGAGTTGCCAACAGAGGACGACATTAGTAGTACATTATTGTTGACTACTTTAGCGGCACAGTATCCTGGTACTTGCGGTCTTAAGTATCGCAATCCAGAATCGAAAGCTATGCGCGGCGTCCGTCTCGTAAACGGTCGTCTTTATCCGCCCGAAAACGGATGGGGCGAAACCGTCTATTTCTGCGTTTTTCCAAAAGGTATGTAACTCTTACGCATACAAACACATACTCTTGATATGTGTGCCCAAACGTGTACGTACACAAGTATACACGTATCTTCATGTTTGCATGTATGTGTATATACGTGTATAGCGAATGTGGAAAAAGTATGGTAGCTTCAACGCGTATCCCACAAGTCTCTGCCCTTTCCCCTTTATGCTCCTCGAAAATCCGAATGCGAATGGACGAGAGAGAAGCGGATCCATAGGTTCATCGCTATCATGACACACGCCCGAGCCATTTTTCTGTCATTGCCTCTTTCCATTTTTGAGATCGTCGAAATTGAAAAAAAAACGACTCATTTTTCAACCTCGGCGAGTTTCTTTCCTATGATCCGTGATGGAATATATTTTTTTATTTCATCAACTTCATTGACGATGACAGTGACATGTTTGTTGGAAAATTTTGAATACGACGCATCTTGCCCTTCGGCTTTTGCGCCTCAAAGCGATAAAATGTGTGAATTTCGGATTGTTTCTATTTTTAACATTTTTCAAGCTTGTAAACAACCTCGACGATCAGCCAATTTTTCTGACAATCGTGGCAGTTCTTTCAACTTCTCGAAATTGAGGACAACAATTTGTTTTTTTTTTGTCAAACATAAGTAACTTGCATGGCTTTTATTGTTAAATGATTATATTTACAGACCTAATCAGAAATGAAATCTTTTTGTGACTCGCATTCACATAAAAAATGCTCCTTTTCATGTTCATTCGGTCTACTTTCGTTCAACTCTGCTTCCGCTATTCATTGAATCTATTTCTGGTTTCATTTCGAACGGTATATTTGAATTTGGAATAAAATCTTGAGCTAAAGTCACTGATGCTCTTGAACTATAAATATTTGACAGTTGATATTTTAATAAAAATCGGTGATATCTCTAGCTTCCGTAGAAACTTTTCAATACAAAGCATACAAATTTATCTTTTCAGTTGCGTCTATCTTCTTAATTTCTTAACTCAAACTTCAGTGATACTCGATTCACCAATTTTTGAAATTATTTGTGGTTTTTTTGAAATATTTATTGTACCCAACATTTTTTATGCAGTGTAGTTGAATCAGTGTCTATTCCACCATTTGCTCAATCGTAGATTTCTATTACAGAAAAAAAAACTTGCGTATTTCAAAATCGCGCGATAGATTTTGTGATTTAACAAAACTGTATTTGGATTAATTTTTACTGGTGGATACAGTGGATATTTTGAATGCCAGTTAATTTTATAAATTGTACAAACAGAATATTTGGTGTTGGAACAGTTTCGAAGAAAAATTTTCTTGACATTCATAGTAACGGAAAGTGTAACAAGAATAAAAATTCAGAAAGTAAAGAGATTTTGTATTCTGTTGATCAGACAAATATTTCAGAAACATTTCTACCGATATTTTGGTCTCAACATTTGCACAACCTAATTTTCTAATCAACTGACCGTTAAAATTGCAGAAAACAAACGCAAATCCGATGACAATTTGGAAAATTCCACAGCAAAGACTAAGAGAATGGAAACAAAGTTACGCTGCACCGATCTCATCGTACTCGGCCTCCCATGGAAAACATCAGAGCAAAATTTGCGCGATTATTTCGAGACTTTCGGCGAAGTTTTGATGGCACAAGTAAGAAGAATTCAGAAATCGTTGTTCCGCTTCTAAATACCTTGATTTTGAAAATTCATCATCAAAACAATAGCAGAAGAAATGATAAAAAAACACACTATGACAACAGAGTGGAATAAACCCATGATTTTTTCTTCAATTTCCAACCAATTCAGGTGAAGAAAGATGCAAAGTCCGGTCAGAGCAAAGGTTTTGGTTTCATAAGATTTGGTAGTTACGAGTCGCAGTTGAGATGCTTAGCTCAGAGGCACATGATAGACGGACGATGGTGCGACGTCAAAGTTCCCAACAGCAAGGTAAGCACGTGATAAAGAAAAAAATGAGAATCGATCGAAAAACGACCGGTAAAAGTAACGATTCTTCTTTGAGCTCATTGATAAACGAGAAGAGTGCAAAAAAACAGCAACAATTATCGTAAGCTAAAAAACAGTACGGAATAATTTGTCTGTGAGCGATAAATAAATGTACGAGATTGAGATCGCTATTTTCATAACATTTTTAACGCAAATCTTGACAAATCCATCTGGTTACGCTCGTTTCTACAAAATTCAATTACAAATCAATACAAGAGAATAAGACGAAATTAGGTTCTTGGCGATTCGAAACAAAATCTCTGTTGAATAACTGTTTAACTAATCGTGCAAATGAACAAATTATTGAATAAGCATTATTTATCACAGAAATTCTTCATTAAAAAATATTTAAAATAAGAGAAAAAAAAAACATGTTCAACTGAATATCGAAAAAACTATTCCATTCCCATGAAAACTGATATAAGCTCATTGTTTTGGGAACTTTATATTTGAGAAATTGGCTGACAACTTTTCTCCGTTATTATGTATAGAATACTAAATTCATGACTCCAGAAAAATTGTGAATTGTTTTTACGTCTTCGTCGAAAAGCCAAGTACCGAATTTCGGATGAAATTGAATTTTTTGTACATAAACAACCGAATATTCTCATGTTTTGAAAAAACCGATCACTACGTCTCTCAAAGAGTGACTTGGCGATAATTTGTATCGAGAATGAGTTACGGATTTGATGCAAATAGATGAATGCTCTGGAAAATCATTGAAAAAAGAGAAACATATGGAAAAACACAACGACGAAACTGTAATGTGCGGATGTTTTCTGTGTTTTTTTTTTTGTTTTTTCTTTTTTTTTCGTTGTCGTGTTTCTGTTGTATGACTCAGGAATGCAAGTACGAGATCGAGAGAGTTTGAATAAAGTCGAAATGAGTGTGTGCGTGCGTGCGTGTAAGAGGGAGGAGGGTTTAAAAAAGTACATTAAATTTCATCACGATTTTGACGAGGTAAAAATGGACTTCTTGTACGAATTTTCACGATCGGCCTTTTTCCGTTGTATAGAAAGTGGTTTCTATTTTTTTTCCGTACAAGTGAGTTTTTGCAATGGTCTAGAAATTTTTATCGTTCGGATGCACCAAAAGTTCTCGTGTGTTTCGATATTGTAAAGAAAAATGTAGCGAATTTTTATTGTTGTTCCGGGTTTTATCAACTGCAATGTAATTCTCGATTTATTTCGAAAGCTTTAACGAAACTTCGAAGCAAGTTTGAAAAAACAGACGAACTAATGATGATAACTCTTCTGCTGCATTCCAACGATGCAAATTTTGCCGGCAATCGCTGTTGTGTGGGCTTCATGAATGGACTGTTGTGTGAGTCGCTGCATCGATGAGAATTTGAAATGAGCAACACCGTCGACGAGGAGGGGGGGGGGGGGGGGGGGGCGGGGGAAGGGGAATGAATGAAATTTCTAGTGAACGGCGAATCAGGATCTTAGGCGGAGAACGTAATTCATGAGCTGTTGCAAAACTGATCCAGGAGCGAGAGAACCGAGCATTCTCCTACGGACGAAACGTTACGATTTTGTTGAGAGAAAAAGAACGAACCGAAAGCTTTTACAGGTTGCAAAAGCTGCATACGAAAAACGTTGTAGATGTTTCCATTTTTGTTTCCTTTTTTTTTTTTTGGCAAATTCTATCCGCTCGTAAATGTCGTAGTTTGCAGTTTTCGTTGCGATCCAGGGAATTAAATGGCAATAAAACGATCATCGTTTCAAAAGATTTGACAAAAGATTGTGGTTTGCACGTTGAATTAAAATGGTGTGCTACTTTTTTTTTCTTGCAATTGTTAGTGTAGAAAAAATATTGTTAAGTGTAATGAGATTCGTGCGCTATGGGAGAGTGCGTGACGTGAAATAAAAAAAGAATAAATATTTCTTGTACTCGCAAAGTATGCTTCGGGAATTCGTGTGCGTCTTTATATATATTTTTTCGAATCAATGATCGGGGAGAGCGGCGCGAGATTGAATCATCAACTTTTCATTATCCTTATTCTATTCATTTTTTTGATCTCTACGATTTTCAATACGATGCTCGCAATCGATTATTAGGAATCCAGGAAAAAGCTTCGATTCAGTTTCTTTTGGGACAATGCAGATAAAATTATTCGGAACTTTTCCTAGACCTCAGAGTATTATCGTTTCCTGAAAGAATTCCAGAATTTGGGGATGATTTATCGAGGTTGTTGGATCGCAAGGCTCCGAGGAAAGTCCTTAGCAATTCATGTCCCAGAATGTTTGGTCGAATCTTGATCGAAAATCGGGGAAAAAATTAGTCGATGCGGTGCACCAATTCGCTGAATTCGCGTATTCGATGAAAATTTGAAAAGCTCGAGCCCAATGCTTCAATAAACGAGAAAAGTAAATATCTCATTCAGAGAACGTTAGCAGCGGTATTCGAGCTCCGAAAAAAGTGAACGATCTCTCTGAGCATTTCGAATGAAGCTTTCGATGCCGTCGAAGGGGTTGAAAAAGTTCATCCAACATTTTTGACCCTCGGAGAAACTTCAAGAGGATCGAGTGCGGAATGGAACGAGTGTGGGTTTGCGTATGCGTGATTTTCGGTCGTGCGTGCTTTGTGTTTCATGGGTGACGAAAGTGTGGCCGTTTAAGGGACGGAAAAATCTATAATTAAGAGAGCAATTAAATAAAATGCAGAAACAAAAACGGGTGCGTGTAAACTTCACGTGCGGTTCAAGTGAAACTTCTTTGTCGTCGATCCAACAATTGGAAAATGCTCTAGAGAAAAATACTGCACAAGTTTCCATACGAATAATGATCACGAAATGACGAACACTAGTTCGATCCGATTCGTTGCTTGGTTCGTTTGAATATGTTACCGAAAGCAGAGCATTTGCTCCGAATTATTGAAAATGATAAAATGTTATCCCACTTTTTGCTTGTTATCAACGAGCACAGGAAAATTCATCAATAAATTCAATAAAACGTTGTACAACATTTTTCGCAGTCCTCCAATTCGGATTGACGTATCGAATCGACGAAAAATCGTTGATCCTACACAAACCAGTCGAAAGACGATAATTTTTTCTACATTCACACTTCCCCAGTTTTACGATGACGAAACTCCAACAAATACTTTTCGAACGAACATGATATTCACTCAAAGATTACCAAAGAGATAATCCCTCGACAAAGAATGCTTACCGATCATAGAACTCTTCAAACGAGCCAAGAGACCAACCGTTGTGTCATTTTGACCCAATTTAATCCGTGATTTCCAACATCACTCGAGCGAATTTCATTTTCTTCGAATCTATACGAAAAGCATTTAACCGAGGTCGAGTTTCATGCGGTAAGCTCATCCGCGAGTTTCTTCACGATTATAAAATGAATTAAAATTACGAGTATATCGATCGTTTGCCATAGCAATATAAACGGATTCGCCTTCCGACCGAGAGCTCCAGAAATGGAAAGAGGCCAAAGAAGTTTTACTTGATAAAAAAAAAAAAAAAAAAAAAAAAAAAAACAAACAAACAAAGAAAAATATAAAAATAAAAAGCAGGAAAAAACAAAAATGCAAATGCAAATGAAAAAATCTGTGAGTCATTGTCGAAGGGATGGTGTGTGTGTCTGGTTCCAGAATATTGACGGCATAATGATGGCACGTCAGTTTGATACGGGTAAGCACAGCGAGTGTTATCGTCCTATACCGGTTCACACGCCAAGTAGCAGACGTTTGCCAGCGGGAAAAGCGGGCTACATGAATACGAATTCGGAGACATCGACGTCGCCGCGTTACGATGCCGATTACGACTACAAGACGACGCACTATCCGTCGTATCCTTCAAACTATCCGTACGACGAGACGAAATACAAATACGAGGCGGGCTCGTACAACCATTACGAGAAGCAGGGAGTTTACGCTTCGGCTGGCTACGACGATCCGGGATATGATTCGAGGACTTACGTCACTTCTTCCTCCTCCCATCCGACGGGGGTAGCTGCTTCGTCGAACTACCCGAACGAGCAGGAATACGCGACGAGATACCCGAGCTACGAGGGCGGCGGGGGCGGCCGGTCCTCTTATCCGAGCGCGGAAACGGGCGAATACGCAGAAAAATCGAGATACGGAAGCGCCGGTTACCCCTCCAATTACGAGAGAACTTACTACGAATCCGAGTCCAGATACTTGGCGAACAGCGAAGCGAGACACCCGAACGAAGCGGGCGGCAGGTACGCCGACTCCAGACACGTCGACGCTCGAAATCAAATCGACAACCGCGAAACGGACCTACGTTACGGGATCGAAGCCCGGGAAAACGACAGAAGATATTTCAACGATCTGCGCGACGACGACGGATCTCGCTATCCCAATGACCTCAGAGATCCCGAAAATCGCTACGTCGACGCACGCGGCAACGATTCACGGTTCAACGAATCCGCCCGATATCAAGCCACGGAGAAATATTACGATCGCTATTACAAACATCGACCGTCGAGGGATCATCACGTCTCGGAAACTTCCCGATACTGAGACACCCGACCCCTCCAGAAATTCTGTTTTTTCTCTTCAATTTTTTTTCCCTTAACTCACGGCGTTGGTGGCACTCGTCGAAAAAGTTTCTTTGCTTCGTTCCTCCGGCGTGGGACTCCTTTTTTTTGTAAATTCGATCTGCGACGGGGTGGAGAAACCCGAGCAATTGTGGCAGCTTGAATTCACGAAGAAACACATTTCGCTGTTGGGAAATGGAGAAGAAATTTTTCGTCGTGTTCCGCCGCTCCGAACTACCACGCCGTCGGTTTTTTCTTTTCTTGCTTTCATTCATTGCACAAGTTCTCGAATATTTTTTCTCATCATACATCACGAGGCTGGACAAAAATAACGAGCGGATTTTTGAACTTTGTGGATGTTGCGAAAGCGAGGGGGAGGGTGCGCCCTTGTTTTAACATCGGTTGTGCGCGGGAGAGTGAAAAATCAAGTTGGAGAAGCGAAAGAGCGAGAGAGAGAGAAAGAGAGAGAGAGAGAGAGAGAGAGCGGTAAAGTAACACATTTTTGCGAAAACACACTCGAAACCAAAGCTTATATCTTTTCTGTCTTCGTTTCTCATTTACTCAAACAAATCTAAAGCAAAACGTAATATTTTTCAATCTCCGTTTCCATTTTTTTCGTTCACTTTCCCATCATTGTGCTTACGCGATCGTTGTACACGAACGATTCAAACCGCGTAATTTACGACCGATAAATCGCGATTGATGTTTCGTGTATTTCCAGAATGTGCCACTCCAATGGTCGATCGGATAAATTCCGCTTCTAAATGCATAAGACCAATCCTGCGGAGCATTAAATTTCCCAAAAAAAGTGTTCGACAAAGCTTTTCTATCGCCAGTAATTTCGTCCTGAGGGATGATCGGAAAATGCTTTCGAAAACGATTCGCTTCGGAAGTTCAGCAACTCTTTAATCCCCAGGACTGAATTCCGTAAACTAAAAAACGTTTTTGACCTTTCGACTAAAAATCATGTTCATTTTACGAATTGACCATTCGCTTGGGACACGCTGTACATTAGTATATATCACGTATTTACATCGTTTCAATTTACATCAACCTTAAGAAAAATCGAAAATAATTTTCTTTCAATTAAATCAATTAAAATGAATTTGAAAAAAATACGTCCCGCAAAATGCTGGAGTCCAAAAGAATTGATATATTCTCTTCGATTTTCGTTGCCGAAATTGCTTTGTCGATTTCTTTCATTTTTTCGATCGCTTCGTCGAAATACAAGAAACATTAACTTTAATATTCCATTATCAAATCGGGAATTCTCCATCTTATTTTCTAGAACACAATTTTTCATATAAACATTGTGTATAGCATGCCTGTGGAGCGAAAAATATCTTTTTATGATTGTCGCGTAGGTTATTGAAAAGTTAATAAATAAATTAGAATCGAGAGACTGCCTTAATTTTGCGTGTAAATATGAACTGTGCTTCGGTGATGGCAAAGCGTCTCTCTTTTCGTTTCATGATAAAGTTTAGTAACGAGCAAGAAAAAATGTTCATAATCTTAATCATTATTTGTACATTTAAATTGACTTTAATCGATTAATTGCCGTTTCTTTTTTTTTTTTTTCACGGTGACTTACACACTCGGTTTTCGAGAATATTTTTACACACACACACACAGATAAAGAGAAGAGCGTTTCGCGACTGAGAAGTCACGTAAAGATAGTGAAAATCTCGGCCATAAACGCAAGTCGATTTTGTTTTAATGATTTTCGTCCAGTTCGCTTTTCACCAAACTTTCGACAAGTTCGACTGGATGTGACGATTTATTAGATAAACATGAATTGTATGTATTATTGTATAAATTTATACAGCAATGATCGTCGTTATTCGCTAAGATTCAGATAAACCTTTATTTCGATTTTTAAAAAATTTTATTTATTTTTTTCCATCGTCGTCGTTTTTCCCGGAAATATGATAGGAAATAAGAGACTTGAAGATCATTCGGCACTCAACGCCGGCGCAGATCGATCCCTATTGTCTCACAGACGAAATTTGTTACCCCGGAAAACAACCAACTTTTGTACACTCGTTTTCTCCCCCGTTTCTTTCTTCGATCGAAAATTCTTCCCAGGAGCAGTTCGTAAATGATTCCATTCAAAATCCTTCATTTTTTGGGTCGGGCGTTCGAATTTGGGAAGGTATGTAATTGAGAAACGAATGTAACTTTTAGCCAAATTAATCTCACTTTTTCACAATTCAAGGCCAACGAATCGCGAAGCAGTTTTTCAATTGAAACGATGAATTTGTTCAAATAATCAGTCAAAAAGTTGCGTGGAAAACTTGAGCTCCATTACTCGAAGCGTCTTTGGTAAAAATGAGTTAAAATCTAATGGAAGAAAGTTTTTTCAAACTCAAATATTAGAATTTCGTAAAAGAAGAATCTGGTAAAATTTCATAAGGAAAAACAACGATAATCATACCATTTTAATAGTTTGGAATAGTTATTTTTCTAATGTTTTATCGATGCTCCAACAATGAAAAAGAAAAATGAAAAGCCTGTTTTAGCCAAAAGACGAGTGAAATCGGATGGAAATGGCGAGAGTAAGAAAAAGCTAATGTGCGCTCGCGTGGCCAAGTGCCGAATGATCGGGAGAGTGTGAAAAAGAGAGAGAGAGAGAGAGAGGAGTAAGAAAAAAAGTAAGTTTGATTGATTATGCGTTTGTGCGTAGGAGGGAATGGTTCAGCAAGTACCGTGCAAGGTGTTCGTGGGACGGTGCACGGAAGACTTGACGGCGGATGATTTGCGGGACTACTTCACAAAGTTCGGTGAAGTAACGGACGTGTTCATCCCGAAGCCGTTCCGTGCGTTCTCGTTCGTGACGTTCCTAGATCCGGAGGTGGCCCAATCGTTGTGCGGAGAGGATCACATAATAAAAGGAGTCTCGGTGCACGTATCAAACGCGGCACCAAAGTCGGAGGGGAACAATCGTAATTTCAATAATCAGATGAACACGAACATGCGCGGACGCGGTGGTGGCGGTGGTGGTATGACCGGCCCGATCGACAATAACATGCAGGGAAACTATCAGGGAAACTATCAGGGAAACAGGTACATGGGTCATTCGGGAAATAACATGGGTCCTAACGGTTGGAACAATCCTGGCAATCGTGGAAATCTCGATATGCCAAATCTACAGGCACTCGGGATAACCGGACAGAACAACGGAGGCGGCGGGGGTGGCGGTATGTCAAATCCATTGGCAATGGGAGGATTGAATCTATCGGCATTACCGGTCAACCCGGCTCTCGTTGCTGCCGCCCTTAATCAAGCGTCCTGGGGTCTTATGAGCAATCTACAGAATCAGGGCAACGATCAGGGATACTCGAATCAGCCTGGACCACCCGGACAGCCACCTGCGGGTAACAACAGTCTCGGTAATAGCGGTAATTCCGGTTTTTTAAGCTGGATGAATCAAGCCGGCGCTGGCGACGCCAACACCGGCAATCCCGGTACCGGTGGACCCAATCCCAACAATCCTAATCCCTCACAGGCCGCATGGCAAAATCATCCCGGACAACGGGAACAAAAGTCCAATACATTTCTTAAGTACGAGTAAATTTAAACGGGACTCTGAGTCTACTCGTAAAAGACGGGCGCGTTCCCTGAGTCCCGAGGCACTCGCTGCTTCCAAGAATTGCAAACCGCCGAATCGTGATCAATACTATTACAGATCCCATCATCAATATTATTACAACAAAAATTCACGTCACACTACCAGAAATACCGATTCCCTCGTTGTTATCAACACTACCACCAAACATTGATTCTCATTGACAATTTTTCTTCTTCTATTCATACTTTTATTGCCTACTTTCGTACTTTCAATATTATATTCAACGATATTTATTTCGTTTTATTTTTTTTTTTTCTGTTTTTTTTTTCACCTTTTTTTCGCTGCAGATCCGGCTTAGGAAAAAGACGAAGAAAAACTCTGAGTTCACGGTTTTTTGGGACCTTGCGAACCGACGGCTTGAATCCGCAAAAAAACACCGACCATTCTCGAAATTGTTATGTCCAAAAGTACGAAAAGAAACGCTCAAGTTTGCGAAGAATTGTTTTTCTTTTTTCTTTGTTTTTTTTTTTGCAGATTCAAGCTCACCGAATCTTCATGCTTTTTCCAGAGTTTTTTTTTTTTTTTTTACAAATTTACTGATTCAATTGATCGTTTCCTCAACCGGGTTTCTCCGAAATAAAAGAAATTTCGTTACATCTCGATCAGGCAAGCTCTGATCAACTTTTCTTTCTCACAATTAACACGGCCCTCGTTTTTCGAGGGACTCGATATCACAGTAAAGAAATGACGCTATTCTTATTCCCGTAAAAATAAATAAATAAAGTAGAAGCGAATAATTCTCAACGTAGGAAGAAGAAAAAATGTCCTTACTTTATGCAATTCTTCGAACAGGAGTGTTTTCTTCTCGTTTTTTCACATCCAATACTATTCTTCTTCTTTTCCATTATATCTCTGCTTTATGGATAGAAAAGCAGGAAAAGCCTTAATTTATTATTATGATTTTTTCTGCGTTAGGCAAATTAACGCAACGATAGAAGGAGGCAAACTGAATTTCTACTTTTTCCAACAATTACAAAATGTGCATAATTGAGTAACGGAAAAGCAGATAATAATAGAAAGAAAGAAAGCGTTTATTAATAAACTGAGAAACGGTAGAGAAACAGTTCACTGACAGAAAAAAAAAATGATGATAAACGAAGGAGAATGATAAATTTAAGGCATTAAAAAGTCAATGAATGTGAATGTGCATTAAGACGTACGGAAAAAATGAGAATAACAAGAAATTAAAGAAAAGATAGAAAGAAAAAATATGTAAGATTCTTATGTGAAATGAGGATAAGCGAGAGAAAAAGTCGTAGAGTTTTAAAAAAAAAAGACGGATAAAAACGAAGCGGCGTATATGTGCTTGGATTTAACCGAAAGTTAATTGCAGTGTGTTTAATACTTAGAAGGAAAAACAAGCAAGCAGATTTAAATAATAACAAAAAGTAAACGAGTGAGGTATGATGGTTTGTCTCGGTGTAATGTGGTTGAATACATTTTTAGGAACGATATAAACGATGTGAGAAAGAGAGCGAAAGAGAAAGGGAGAAAGCGAGAGAGAAAGAGAATAAGAGCGCGAGAACGAAAGATTGAGAGAGAACGAGAGAGGAAGAGAGAGAAAGAGAGAGAGAGAGAGAGAAAGTTAGTTAATAATATAATTACGAAGGGCTATATAGATGGTCTACATGATTGTCACCCAAGTTTGTGAGTGTATTTGTATTGACAATGAAAACAAAATTTCATTAACACAAGAAATAATCCAATTAATAAAAAAGAAAATAATTGACAAAAAAACAGAAAAAGAAGTAAATTAAATGATTAAAAAAAAAAAAAAAAAAAAACATCCAAACACACAGACACACGGAATAAGCCATGCTATTGAAAACTAATTCTTAAGTGTAGATTATCAAAAAAAAATAACAAGCAAACAAATGAGTTATGAGAATAAACGTTGAAATAAATGAAAGAAATCTTTTAGCAATAGACATTTTTTGATTGACGAGAACTTAATCGTTGTATACATGCTTGATGAGATTAGGCACTCGAGTCGTTTGTCCACCGTTCAAATTGGTCACGTCGAAAATAATCTGACGTTATTAAAACAAAAATCAAAACCCTTTAACGTGCGACACACGTATTCGTATTTGTTACAAAATAAAAATAGAGAAACAAATGATTTATTTCAACTGATAGAATCATTCGATGAACTAAGATTCGAGCAACTCTTCGTTTATTATCAAAATGCCATTTTTGTATCGAAATGTGCATAAAAACTTTAGATTCGTCGTGTTTTTTCTTTCGAGCTTCGTTCTGAGTAACTCAAGCCCCAGAGATGTGCCACGATTTTTTTCGATGATAGAATCGAGATTTGCTCGACGTAGACGTATCAATAAATGTATACGAATTGCGGATTTTTCGAATGAAATCGATGACAAGTGATGAAAAATCGGGCGATAAATGAAGAACGAAAGAAAGAACACGCAAGTATTGCCGCAACGAGCAATTCACGTGACCCAAAGATAGTTCCTCTTTCATATCGATGAATAAAATGTTGAGAAATTGATCGTCTCCCCGTGCTCTCACTCGTTGAACGCGGTGTGTACGGATTATCGCTCGTTGAATTTGCTCCTCATCGCAGCATTTCACCGCTTGAAATATCCCTCTTCACAACGTCCAAACGAGCGGGGAAAGATTTTTGATAACGTGAATGATATTTTTGTGGTTTTCAAACGAGTCGAAATAAGCGCCCCCCATACCTTTTTACAGTATTTTCATGTGCGAGCGTAAAGAAATGCATCGATTGAAAGATTCTCCAGCTACCCAACACGATCCTTGCTCTTACTCTCCCGGCGAGCTTTCTGCAAACCGTCTAACGATTTAATTCTCAATGAAAATTATTGTTGACCAGGAACTTGATAGCTCGATCAAGTTCTCGAAACGTCTTAGACCAAATTAGAATCGAACGACTACGAGATTTCACGATTTTAACCACTTCTTTGCCCGTCGATTTCCGAATTTGGAAAAAAAGAACAATAGTTGATCAAACTTACGAAAAAATAAAAATTTAATAATTCGATAAAAATCATTCGCGAATTCGTCGTTTCAAATACGATGTCTGGACATTAGCTTGAGAGATGCTATTCATACATTTTTCTACAAAGTTCTCTTTCGAATTTTAAGTAGAATAACGAGTAAACGAGTATTAGTTTCGATTTGGACTCTTTTATAGAAACTCTCAAATCAAACAAACTTTTCCTTCTCCCCCCGGATCCGTTTCCTTGTGTGTGAAGAGATTTTACACTGGTGAGCGAAGGTGTGTAAAAATTATTGATCGGTTGTGTGTGAAAGAATTAATATTTGAATATGATTGGACAGTTTGAATCGGTCTGTTGTTGTTGTTTTTTTTTGTTTTTTTTTTTTTTTTTTTAAATTGAATGGTTTGCACGTGAGTCGAGTAAAGAACGTTATGAAAAAAAAAAAAAAAAAAAAAAAACAAAAAGACGAAACAAACGAGTGCAAGATTTTTGTTTATTTTTGAAAGATTCTTATTAAAGAGACGATTAAATTAGAATCGAACGAAAGACCCGGCACGTTCGGAGACTCCAATTCACAGTCCGTTAACTTTTATTTTTCGTTCGAACAATTAGTTCATTATTAATTCATTCTCGATTCGTTATCGAACGATGAGAACTCACGAATCACAATTGCAGTCAATAACTTTAACATGCAAGAACCGTTGAATCGCGGCTCAAAGAACGAGACTCAAGAAATAATAGTAATAAGAGTAAATAATGAGATTATTTATTGAGAGAATTCAAACAAATCGATTGGTCAATGACATTACGAAGTTGAGACAAAAGTGGTGTTACGTAAGATCTTCGCATCCTCCGGTTATTTATATTTCACAGAAAATCTTTCAAATCACTTATTATCTTATGAGCAAAGAATGAAGAAAATATTGAGAAATAAAAAAACTCTTATACGTGATACGTGTGCTGTTGTGTATCTCATTTGATTTTTTTGGGGATGGATTTTTTGAGTTTTTCACACACATACACGCGCACTCTTCGAGTGTTTTTCATTGGCGTTATTATTTCAAATGTTTTCTTTAAATTTTTAATCGAATGTGACCGTTTCGGTTGATCATTCTCGTCCGTGTTTTATTCCTTTCCTCGTGCGAGGCGGCCGGACCCGCTACGTTTGCGTCGATCGAGCGTTTGAAAATTGTAGTTTCTCGAAAAATCGGGTCGAGTCGAAGCTCCAAGGGGAATTTCATTTTTCCCGGAAATCTGTAATTCGATCGACGAGCAATGTTGCGGGAATGGGAATCCTTGCGGTTTCCTCGGCCGTAAAATCGTCTCTGAAGTAACCGAGAATAAATGATATTTCACGATTGCTTTTGATGCGTCGAAAAATATCGTGACATCAGCGACGAAGGAAAATTCGGAGAGCATGCCAAAAAATTAGCGACACTACTTTTGTCCCGACGAAATTCAGAGTCGATTTTTTGGGCGATTGGGAAACCTTGAAAAAACAGAAAAAAAAAAACGAATTCGGATTGAAGTGGAAGGAAGGTGAATGTTTATACGAAAAAAAGGGTTGTGCTTCTATCTGATGGTGTCTGATCGTGTCTGAAGGTTCACAAGTGGGGCAGAGACTGGATTGAATGAAGCTGATGGATCAATGTGAGTATGTCGGTTGAATGTATATTTGTTAATGGTCGTCTAAGAACTACAGAAGTGAAAGTTTGTCTGAGCCATGAGAACAAAAGAAAAATAACCAATGAAAACGAAGAAAAAGAGAGCAACAATGATTCGAACGAAAGCAAGAAATACGTGATCTAATTATATAAATGCGTTATCCGTTGAGATTGTTTTTCTTTTTAAAAAGATAAACGAATGATTAGAAAGTTGTATTTAAATAGGGCTTGAAAGTTTTTTCTTCGTCGCGATACTGTGAATAGGATCAATATGTGTAAAAAGGGAAGATACATTTTTGTATTATTACATCAAAAGCACGTACTCGCACACTCACACACACACACACACACAGACACACACATACGCGTGCATACACACTAAAAAGCTATGAAGAAAACGCAATTTCGTATTGACGAAATTGTCTGCATATATTTTTGTTTATTTATTCAACCTCTTTATTTTATTTGACTCCTTTTTAATTGCTCTTTAAAAATGTTCTCTATATATAATTTATTATAAATGTCGACTGAGAAGATGGTTGAGTGTGTTTATACGAAGCAATGGAGCGTGATTATTCGAAGAAAGAAACTCGTGCAAAATCGAGCCGAGAAGTCGTTCAAGATTCATTATCGTATTATAGGGAGAAAGAAATATAAAAGTAGAGAGATGAAACTGAGAAATATAAAACCTGTTGGAACATACTCGGAGTGACAGCTAATCGACAAAGACTGTAGTTTAAGACAACTTTTAACAAACATCAGAAGCGTTCTGGGCGGTTGAGAAATATAAAAGGATAAAATAGATAGTGCGAGTAAAAATGAGACGAAAGGTAGATAAATAGCTCGAGATCCTTCGCAAAGGGCCGTTTTCACCGTGAATTTTTACTGACCAAAGCCACTTGGTCTCAAAACGTGCTGCAATAAATAGCAACAAATTGTTCGTCGATCACTTTTTATTTCTCGCTCTTTCGAAGAATGTTCAATCAAACAGTTTTTTCTTGATAATCGTTTATTGATTTTTCACCGTGTATTATATAAATCTCTCGAGTCAATTAGGATTAGAGATATATCGAAGACGAAGCGGTTAATATTAATGAATACGTGAAATAATAATTTTAAGTGTAATTAATCGTTGCTCAAGAGTTGCCTTGCTGAGCGATTTGGAAGCGATCGTATGAGAGAGAGAGAGAGACAGAGGAACAAAAACATTTGTACATAGTTCATGAACTTTGTCGTTGGTTACGAACTTTGAGAGTTTGATAATAATTGAGGAACAAAAAAGAAGTAACACACGAAAGAATGAGAAACACAAACGAATGAAAAATGATGAAAACAAAGAGTCGTAATGGTGGAACGTGTCTGAGGAAGTTTTATGCGTTTTTGTAATAATGCGTACGTTTAATAGGCGTAAAGAAAAAAACGAAATAACGAGATAACTAAATCCGAGTAAGAAATCGCGAGGGAATTAAAAAATCTTGCCATAACTGTAGCGTCGAATGTAAAACTCTGTGTCAAAACGTTCGTACACGTTGCGTGTGTTTATTTCGTTGAATTCGTGAGCTCAGCCAACCACTCGCGCCGCCCGATTTTATTCGATTTCACAAACAAACGATGCTTCTAAGTTATTACCCATGAAAATTGTAAATAAACGGAATATTATTTGACTTGCGATTTTTAATAACGTCACTGCGATCGTTTATCGAAACAACAACAAAACGTGAAGATAACGTTTGAAAGAAGGATTGAAAAATAGACGAAATGACGTCCCTCATTTTTGTACTGCTTGCGTCTACGTGCTCACGTTCTTTCGAATAAATATCGCGATCGTAGGTGTCTTAATGCCTAAATGAGTGTTTTTAATATGATCGATAGGATGCGAACGTGATTTTTTTAATTTTACATGCACCGAAGCATAACAATGTCGTTGAGAAAAAAGATATATGGTACAAATAGATATTCAGTTCAATGAGGAAAGTATAGAGAAAGTATAAAAAAAAGAGAGTGCGAGAAACAAGAACGCGAGAGTCACTTTGAAAATGATTTATTTATTATGTGCATGTGATGTGTGTGGAAGATCAAAATTTTATTTTTCATCGCAATTAAGAGTTTTTATACATTCAGGGTGTTCCGCCACCAGCAGTTATTGATGTAAATTTTGAGCCTGCCACGAAAATCAGAAACCGAAGAGTCCAAAAATGCTGTTAGTTTTTTTCTCGTATTTTATCGCGTATACCGTTGAAACCGTTGGAGTTGAGGCGAAATTCCAAAGGACCAATTCACGGAGCATTCAATTTCCCGGAATAAAACTCGTGGCACCTCTCTGTGTCCAGTAGTTTCGTCGTTCAATAGAAAAGTCGCGAGCGGGACGAACGTTTTTGATATTAGACATGCGAAGCGCTTTCTAGACTACATTTTTCAAAATGGTAGATAAATGCCGCTGCGAGCTCTTGTGCGGGAAATTTTCTGCTCTCTAAAATTACTCGACTGAACTTTTGCTATATCTCCAACCGCTTCGGCGCTACACACGATAGTAGGTTAAAAAATTAAACAAAACACATTTTTAGACTTGTCACCTTTGGAATTCGACCCTTAAATGTTGTGAAACACCCCCCCGCATACATGAACGATATATACGTAAACTCAAAAAACTGTTGTTCTCTGTCGACGTCTCAAAGACACGATGCGACGACACACACGAATCGTTATTTTTTACACATTTTTCGTACAACTGTGACTTCGACGGAAAAATAAATGAGTTATGTGTTATTTGACGTATATTAGTTTTACTGTGTATTGCACACGTGCAAAGTCTGTTACGTGATAGAATTTCGAGAATATATATTCACACGTTTTGATCTTGAACACTCCATCATTACAAATCATTATCAGTTCATTTGATATCGGAGAATATGAGAACGGAAGAATGAGAAAACACAGAGCAATGCATTATTCGTTATTTCTTTTTATCATTATTATATAAATAAACGTGGAAATGTAAGTGATATTTCTTATCGTTTGGTTTTTCCTCCATTTCCAAGTCCTATTGCATTAAAATGCAAAAAATACCTGCATCATGTCAGAAGAAATATTTTCGCGTTTAGTTCGCGATTTGATTATGAGGTAGCACTCGTGACGGGAATCGCCTCTCTCGGTAGTTTTGTGTACTTTCTGGTTTTCAGACACCAGCAGTTTCGCGCGTGCGATTGACATCGGTTATTGTGGATGTTTACTTGGCTGACAAACATGCTTTGATATGAAAATATCGGCGTCAAGCATAAATTAAAAATCTTATCTTTTTAAAACATTAAACGGCACGGATCATGGAGTTTTCAATTAGTGTATTATCATTATTGTTAATCGTTACAAATGTGATGAAAATCGTATCAACACACAGTGATTCATTCGATGAGGAATTGTTGTTGAAGCCTTTACCGAGTGGTCATGTTTACGCATATTTTCAATTTACAACATTATGGCACATACCGAAAAATTCACCGGCACGTAAGTAAATAAAAACAATTATTACTTATCCATTCAATTTCAACAACCTCGAACAACTGCATGATAACCTATAAAAACCACATCGTGTTTAACAAACCGTAAGTGGTCTATTTTGAATTTATTTTCGGTTAAACATTGTGCTGCATAATTACGATCTGATCATAAACATTTTTTACGTGTTCAGAGGTTAATCATGAACCAAGATATTCCCTGCTGATTAAAAAACTCCATCATTTTTAAAACTTTCATAATTACTTCTGAAACTGCTTCATTGGTTTAGGGAGTATTCATTTCACGTAGAACTTTGATTATTATTATTATTATTATTATTATTATTATTATTATTATTATTATTATTATTATTATTATTATTATTATTTTCAAATTCCAGGGTATTCGTGTATAAACGTGATACTAATTCCGAAAAAATTCCGAAACTTCGAATAACTTTTCCACAAGTGACAAGACCAATTCTATGAAATTCATAGATGTCATAAAAAATTCACAATAATTCTTGATAATAAACTTGAAAATTTCATGCAAAATTTATACTAAATAATTAGAATTGCATTGCCATCGTACTTTGCATACCATGCATCAAAAAATTCATAATTCATTTCAATGATAATATCCCAGTGCAACATTCCCACCTATTTCCACGAGGCTTGGCAGTGACAATAGCTCGTCATCAGGTCGATGAACTACATATTTCATTGACGGAGGGCTTATGGAAATATGATAAATGGGGTTATCCTGTTCACGACGCTGGACCTGGTGCAGAAATTTATGCTTGGTTCAACAAAAACGTCACGGAGTAAGATTTTTGAACTGTCAATAATAGTTTCAGCCAAAATAGAGAAATCCTAAGCTCTTAACCTCTAAATATAGTTTTCTATATAATTGTCAATTATGTTCAGTAAAAAAATAGTAACAACTTTTGGAATTAATCATATTGAGATGAAAAGATGACAATTTTAATAAATGAACAACCATTGTATCATTCTGCCAAAATTTCTATTTGAAGATTGTAGCAGCAGAAATATTGAATTCAAATTACAAACACCATTTTCCATGTCAAAATGTATTTAATTACTGTTTCTTTCAGCGTTGATCAAGAATGGAAAGGACTTACAAATGCCCTTGCCGGCCTGCTCTGTGCGTCTCTCAATTTTGTGGATCCTTCAAACAGCATGTCCCCTGAATATAGTTTCAGGCCAATGGGTGCTGTAGACGAAGAACCAAAGCCGAATCATCTACGATATTCTTCATTGCCCAGAGAAATTGTGTGCACTGAGAATTTAACACCGTTTAAAAAATTACTGCCATGCGATTCTCGGGTAATTTGACAAAAGTTAACGCAATTTATGCATTCGTTGGTTATTTAATTTGTTAAGTAATCCTTGGGAGCATGAGTGCAAAAAAACATCAGAAAATCTTTGAAATAACTGCCTCAACAGATATTCTTCAAAGTCCACCAAATCGCACATAATATTCAGTGTTTTATTTTTCCCAAATTTCAGAAGGGTTTAGCGACTCTGCTAAATTCAGCCCCAATCCACAACACTAATTATCATTCCATAGGAATTCATTTCCGCTCTGTTTGTCGTAATGCAGCATGTACAAAGACGTCCTTGGAACTTAGACAAACAATTTCTCTCGTTTATGATACAATGGCCGATGATTCTCAGGTATGAATGGAAAAGTCAAAATTATTTTTTCTAATATCTCAGATAATAACTGTTTGTAGGACTGGTCCATAAGACGATTATTCGGTATGGGTCTCCAAGGTGCATGTCCTTTGGCAACAATGAGCAAAGTTTACATCGATATTTCGGGAAATGGAAGTTTTCATACTTATCGTTTGGCACCTGAACCATCATCCATAATAACGAGTTTGAGAGGAGGACAGAAGAATCGTTTTGCTGTTTATGACATCAGAGACCACGCGAAACGTGGGATTTTCAATGTTGCTACAATACATAGCCCTTCGAAAACGAATTTAATAACTTACCCGTCAATTTTGTCAGCGAATCGATACGTTATCGGTAAGAAAAATTTCCAAATGACATGGGAACTTTATATTGCTCTGAAGACCAGTTGACGCGAATACAAAAAGAATATTTTCAAGTTTTCCATATGCGTCGTTAAGGAACATTAATCCATATTGTTTGGAACAATTTTTTCATTCGTTTTTTTTTACTAAAATAACTTTTTTCGTGAGAATTAGCATTCATTTTGTTTTTTTTTCTCAGGTTATGGCCAGGAGAAAGGCAGTTTAGTAACGAAACTGTACAATAATCATTGGCAACCCATAGACGTTATCATTCTCGAAAATATTCCATGGTATTTGTCCGTATATTTACATTCCATAAAAATCGAGAGAAACAATGAAATTGTTGCACCACGTAAGTTAATTTTTTTTAAATTAGGATTATTTGAATAGTAGTAAACATTTTGACCTCTTCATAGTCGGGGTTTGGAAATAAAAAATTGATTTTAAAAACTTCGTTTGAAATGACCAATCTTTCCCGATATAAACGAAATGATGAGACAAATTAGTGAAAAATTAGAAGTTCCAAAACGAATATGATAATTTATTCGTTTAATATTAACGAGATTAATAATAGAAATTTTCCTTCGGTATGATAGATAAATAAGAATTGTAATTTTTCAGTTGTTCAGCGATATTTGCCGGGAAAAGAGCGCAAGCAGCCGTACTATTTGGAGTTGATAGTCCGATTACCAGCGCATTCGGTGACGAAATTCTCGATCGACATGGATTATTTGTTTTTGAAATGGCAGGAATATCCTCCAGACGCAAACCATGGTTTTTACATGGGATCAGCAATAATAACAGCTTCATTGCCCATCGCACGAAATTATACGGGTTTGCCGTTAGACGGAAGCACAATAATGTCGAGCTTCAATGCTTCGCGCGAAGGCTATCTCGTTCAGATGAGAACTGAAACGATTTTAATAACTTTACCGACTCCCGATTTTTCAATGCCTTACAACGTCATTTGTTTGGCTTGCACTGCAGTCGCTTTGGCTTTCGGACCCTTGCACAATATTTCGACCAAGAGATTGGTTCTCAAACATATTCAAAAAAGTTGGCGAGCCAAATTAATGACATCGCTCACCGGTTATTTCAAAACAAAACCAAAAACTGATTAAACAATAAGAATGTCCAGTTTTGGGTCAATGAAATGCAACGAAATTTCCTTTTTTTATACATCGCCGTCTATCTTGCAACCTAATCGAATTTCAAAAGTTGCTCACTGTTATTGTTAAGGTTCTTTTTCTGAACCAACCAAAGATCTTTCCAAAACAGTGATTGCAATAGAAAAAGTGCGAATAGTAGAAATTTAACCAAAACATTCATCTCGAAACGTGCACAAATAAATGGTGAGCCTAACTTTCGCCATTGGACACGAAACTTTCATACGTGAAACCCAAAACCGATTATAGATCAGTTAAATGCAAGAATATTTCAAATTGCATCCTGAGATTTCGACTTTGAAAATTAGTTGAGCTTGAGCTACAACCAAACGCCAAACTCAACGAAAAAAATGCAATCTAAAAAATTGCTCGATAATATTCGTAAACAGAAACGTTTCCGTTGCGATTCAAAGACGCAAAATGTGAAAGAAATTACACTTTAAAGCTTGAGCTCTACGAGCTGGAACCAAATAAACATTGTGTTTAACAGTATTTACGATAATGTGAAACGCGAAGAGTGAATCGAACAAAATGAATTTTGAACACAAAAATGATTCGTTTTATTTTTCTTCACTGGTTTTCTCCTTTCTTTATTTTTTCATTTAATTTCATTCATTGTAACAATCGTTGAAAATTCATGAAAAAAATAGAGTTTTAAGTCGGCTCCCCTTTTTGTCCTTTTTGCCCATGTTCACAATTCAGTCTTTTCTCGAACTTCATCGATCGTCTCTTCCTCTTCATCAACCATCGTTTCGTCGCAAACATCCGTACAAATTTCGCTGACGTTATCTTTGTTGTCTTTTTGGAAAAATTCCGTTATTTCGTCTTCCATGCTGCCAACCACGTCTCTGCACTGAAGGATTAAATGATTTTTTAAATAAAATAAATGCAATCTAAAATTTGGCGGAGTCAAAATATTCAAAATTATTTTTACATAATTTCGTAGTGCTCTTTTGAAAAAAATTCAAGTTATTTTGAAAAACATTTTTAATGATATTCAACTTACCAAATATTCAAGACTTTTATTCAAATCACCATCCTGCACGATATCAATTTCACTCATTTTAACATTCATGCCACCAGTCGGCGACAGTAAATTTATCAGTGTCAATCTTTTCGACTTTTTGTCAATCGCTCTCACATAGTCATTCAATTTTTCGCAAATATCATCCAAAATTTCAGATATGTGTACGGCCGAATGTGCCATGCGAACCTAAAAACACAACCGACTTTATCGACTCTATAAAAACAAGAATTTCAACTGAATAATTTGATAAAACTCGCATTTACGCCAAACATAATCAATCCCAACTACGATAATAATAAAAATACTCGTGGTAATGATCAGTAAAAATGATAAAAGTCACTGTTATTAATAATAATATTAATATTCGTTGATATTGATTTTTATAGATATATTTTTTTTAACTATAAAAAATAGTTTACTTTAATACTCATTTCTGTTTAAGAGATCTTTGAAACGGTTTCATCTTCAATAATGATAAGCTTCACAATAAAATTTTGATTCGTTTTTGGCTATTTTGATGGATAGTTTTCCAAAAAAAAATTGGAAATAATCGTATTTTATTTTTCTATTTTTATTCGATTCTTTAGAATGATAAACTGAATAGTTTTAATTGAAAAAATGAAGCATGCTTGAAATTTTTTGGTAGCTGCATGATTGATTTTATTATGAATATTTCCATTGATGCATTATTTTTGGTAAACAAAAAATACAATTTTGGAGTAAATTGAAGAGTTGATAAACACTGTTATATTTTATTCGCAGTTTTTTTACTCACAGTTTTTTTGATTTCATTGCCTTGGGCATCCAATCGGTAATTACCGATGTCAATTGTTCGATTTGGATTGATTTTTCCGATCTCTAGTTTCATTTCTTTGGCCATTACTCTGCAAACTACAACAAAAATGAATTTTTGTTACATTATTTGAGTTAACTTATGTCAAATTCCACAATATATGATAAAACTCACCTAAACATTTTAAATGATTGTAATCGATTGCGCCGTCGTTTGGAGCGATAGTGAAGAACAACAAAACGACAATCGGTGAAACACGCATTTTTAATGAAGCACCAATTTACTTGTAAGACGGAAGAATATTAAAAAAGTGTTTTGTAATATCTGATATCCCGAGATTTTGTGATTTTCGGAAGAACGGATAAATCCTTTTAAAGACTCAGCTGAACCCGCTGAACCTATTTACCAAAACGATCCGTCAGAATTTTTCAATCTTCAATTAACATTGGACACGTGTAATCATGAATTCGACTCACCAATCAGCACACCACGCGCATAACCGCATAACATAACCTTCCTGCATGAGAGAGTGGGGATCGAAGATCGAAAAAAAAATCTATTCTTTTTTTTCATTTTCCAAACTTCGAGTTACCGACCGCCAGTAAATCTATTCGCGAATAGAATAATTTTTTTATGAATATAAAATCAAAGAAAAATAATTGAATTATATGATTATCATCTGGTTAATATTGTGTATTTTCTTACAACATGTATAGCTTAATATTTTAAATTGTAAAAAATTTTTTTCGACATAATTTTACAAAAATATAGTAATAATTTCATTGTATATATTGATTAATCCATGTAAGTTTATTCATTCGGTGTCACTTTTGGCGCCGTTCTCTCTAATGCGATTTTAGAATCAACGTTCAAGAGAAGATAAAAAAGAATTATAACAAAAGAATCGGAAACCTTGCGAAAAGTGTCAGAAATGAAACAGAATCATCTCGAAAAGTTTCCGTGCATGAGCTATAGAGAGCAGCACTATCGTCGATGAGCGCGCTCTCTCGTGTCTGAATGGGCAATTTTTCTGATGATATTTTGACTGTAAATCATTAAAAATAATTAATTTTTCGGAAAAAAATAATGATTAAAGTAATCAAATACGGTTTTTGTCCAATCAACAATGATCGCATTCAAAATCAAAATGACGTAAAAGGAAAAAAACTGTTTGAATCGAATGACGTTTTAAGGAGTTTCAGTACAAAAGTCAAAATATTAAGAAATTGATGAAATTTGGTGATAATGTTCTTCAACATCAGGTGCGAAAACTCAAATTTTTTCAAAATTTTCTTCTACTTAGTTATCGAGTAATTACGCATTAAAGCAGATTTCTCATGCCCGGAATGTATACCTATATATATGGAAACGCTATGCTTATACACGTAAACTTTAGTGATCAATTACTCGATAACTGTGTAGAAGAAAAATCTTAAAAAATTTGTGTCGTCAAATTTGGCACTAAAGAATATGTTCACCAAATTTTATAAAATTCTGAACTTTTTGAATTTTTAAATTTTTTTAGCATGGATTAGCATGGCAACATTGTATCGCCTGTACCGAAACTCCTTAAATGTCGTCGAAACAGAAAGTTTAGTGGATGAATTGACAGTGTTTAACCTTTTGATCAATTTGGTCCGTTTCTCACTTTTTCCATGGAGAATGGACTGTGCCCTCTGGGAAATAATAAAATTTTACTGATACTTCAACGTCTCGACGTCGAAATTTTGCATTAGAGCACTCTCGAATGCAACAATATTTTCTCGATCGAGACATGATAAAAAATAATAATTTTATTCTGTTAAATAATGCGAAAAGTAATAATTCCCATATGTGCCCTGCTTTAAATTGCACCTAGGAAGTTTTAGAATTGGCCGCGTAGTGACACTGTAGACGCTGCGCACGGTCCCTATAACGTGCCGTTTCTATTCACATTTATTGAGTCGAAGTTCATCAAATCTGGCGCCAATTTCCGAAGTGTCATTAAGAAGAGGACGAAAACTTTGGTTAGTTTTCACATTAACATTGTTCAGTAACTGCGTTGTTCGGAGGGCATTAGAAAAAAAAATGTGTTGCAGTTAACAAATAATTGAGCAATGAACTCCATAGAAAGCATGAAAGAGTCGGAAAAAGGTAAGATAAAATAAAATGCAAATAATTTTATTCAAAAGACCATAAAATTGATAAAAACCATTTATGCTAATCAAGAAGGTCCAGATAAGGAAAAAATTGCCTCTCTCGTGAACAGCTTGCCGATACTGAATGATCTTTTCGATATACATTATAAAGTCGGTGAGGGAACTTTCAGCTCAGTTTTTCTGGCGACTCTCAAATTACCCGGTGAGAAAAAAAAATTTGCCATCAAGTATCTCACTGCCACATATCCACCAAGCAGATTGGAAAGAGAACTGCAATGCTTACAGGAAATTGGGTATAGTTTTTACACTTTCCAAGTTTCAATTAATTTGTAAATTATCTTTCATGAATCATCAAATTTTTTATCAACTTTCAGGGGTGCAGACAATGTTGTGGGTGTCGAGTTATGTTTAAGGAATGCAGGATCTGTTGCCATTGTCATGCCCTACATGAGGCATGATAAGTTTTCTGTAAGTAAAGAAAAAAAACAGAATTGCTTATTACTTTCAAATCATCTTTTTATCTGAATTCATCTCAATGTCACACTCACTCTAGCGAAGGTGGAATCTATTTTAGAAATTACGTAGCAATAAATTGAGTTTCCAATATGGATCAAATTTTGCTTGCAATAAAAAAATTGATGTAATTTTTGCAATTGAATATTATTGCAAGTCGACTGTATGGATGGAATAACAAAGACAGCTATATATTGGAATAAAATGGATTGGATTTTTGTTTTCAGGAGTACGTTAAAGACATGAGTGTCATTGAGCTCAAACGTTACATGCGAGGCTTGATGATAGCTGTTAGAAAAGTTCACAAATTCAACATTATTCATAGAGATGTGAAGCCGAGTAATTTTTTATATGATCGAATACGGGGTAAATATCTGTTGGTTGATTTTGGATTAGCCCAGGAATACAAGCCTCACGTGGAGCAATCGGATGATGCAAAATCTCAGCTTCCTGATACTCAGTCAACTAAAAGAAAACGAGGTGACGAGGTGAGATCCAAGCCAGAACACTTGTCTAATTTTGAAAATTGTTATCATCATCCTTCATTAACATATCAATTGAAACAGTCAATGTCAAAGAATGCTCACTCATGTTTTTAGAACAGTGTCAAATCTTCTCTGTCCGAATCGAAAAAATTAGTGGAAGAGAAATGCTACTGTTTTGGTAAACCACGAATTTGTTCATTGTGTCTATTACGACCTGGACAAACAGCACCGAGAGCTGGAACTCCAGGCTACAGGGCACCCGAGATTTTACTCAAGTATCCTTACCAAACACCAGGTTTGTTTCCAATCATTTTTTTTATTTTCAAAAATTGAGTGAAATTCATTTTTACAGGAATTTGAAGATAATGATTAAATCTTAACTAATTGATGTTAAAAATATTGTCAGTTTTTTTTATTAGAGAAGTATAACGAACGTCCTGCCGTAAACGTGAATGTGGGAGGAATTGAGCAAACAAATTATCATTCTCACCTCTAAAATTCGAGAAAACGAAGCTCTTTTTTGAATTTGGTTGGAAAAGTCAACGTGAATGAAAATCGCGAATAAAGATTTAAATATACAAAGTAACGTTTCATTATTTCGTTGCAGCAATCGACATTTGGGCATGCGGAATAATAATGCTGTGCATTTTAAGCGGTACTCAACCATTTTTTTACTGCCCTGACGACTGTACAGCGTTGGCCGAAATAACGACGATTTTTGGTTCCACGAGAATGACGCAATGCGCTCGAAAATTAGGTAAAAAAAGCGACATTTCCGTATAATTTACTGTTTTCTATCGTTTAGTCAACCACTTGATTTTTTTTTCATTTTATGATTTCTTATTTCATTTTATTGTATTTTATTTTGTTGTAAAAAAAAAACAACAACAATGACGACGAATAGGAAAGAAGCTTATATTTAGTGAAACTTTACCGAGCATTGATTTGCCGAGCCTTTGTCAAAAATTGCAAGTGAGAAACAGAGGTTCCAATACCCTGAGTGAGCTCGAAAAGGTATTATTGCAAAAAAAGTTTATCACACTCGTTTTTCTTATATTTTCAACATTTTGATCTTTTTAATATTTTTTGTTTCATTTCTGCATCGTTCGAGAAATTACAAAAATCCAATTAAGATTTTGACGATTTATATTATGCTATTTTTCTTCAAGGAACAATTGAAGCACAAATATCCACCAGAAGCGTATTGTTTGTTGATAAGATTGCTGGATATTGACCACAAGACTCGAATAACGGCGGATCAAGCTCTGAATCACCCTTTCCTTAAGCTGTGACGAAATGTTGGAGTATCTTACATTGTCATTGTAATCTCTCTCGTGGAGAGAAAAAAACCAGTCAATTGATAACAAATAAATAATATATTTTGTATAGGTTGATCTATAGTACGAAGTACAATATTCTCTATGTACAATACTGTAATAAAAATAATAGAGAGGACCAAAAACGATTTTTGATCTTTTTTCATTCTTCAACACAAGATCGCGGTTCTAAATGCAAAAATATCCCGTTTGAGACATTCATTTTGGATAGATTTCGGTGGTTCAATCATTCTCAATCTCAACTTCATTTAAGTATACAACTCGAAATGTTTTGGATGATGAAATTACGTCGATACAAAATAAGATGAATAAATTTTTCCATTTTTTTCGTAACCCAAATATTTTTTTACAGATTAATTTTTTATAACTCGATCATAAAGAAGGGTCAACAATAATCTATTTTATTTAGAAAATAAAAGCTCTTGAAAATTTGAATATGGCAAATGTTTGACCTCTTTGTAGAACACACAGAGTACAAAAATTGCAATAAAATGATTTTTTGGCTACGACACGCGCGAAATAAGTTCAATAACGAATATTTTAAAAAAGATGATCCAAGTGGTGACATGAAAAGTGGTTGGAGGGTGTAGACGATTTTTTTTTTTCAAGGCACTGTATTTTCGTAAAAAAGTATTTTGTTCCTCATTCGAGAGTATCTGCAGGTGTCGGAGTTTCGGTTGGTTGGCTGGAAGAACTTGATTCCTGGTCATTAGAGTCATTAGCATTTTTCTGGATGAGATCCCAGCAGGCAGCGGATTCAAGAGCCGAGTTGGCGATTTTTTTAACTTGTTCGTTTTGTACGAGTTCACTTTTGGTGAGAGCCATGAGGATTTCAAGGATATCAGTTTCGATGATTTTGGAAGCGACGTTTTTGGTGGATTTGATCATGTTGAGAACGATGGTGACGCCGCGGTGTTGCACACCAGGATTGGGATTGGCGAGCATGAAGTGTAGAGCCTCGAGCCAATTTTTGGCATCGAGAATCTTCTCGCAAGCTTTTTCGCTGACAGAAGTCAACATAGCGAGAGCTCCGGAGGCCGCCAGTCTCGTAGGCTCGTCCTCGTCCTCGCAGAGAATAACTAGATATTTAACACGATCGTTGTTCCCCTCAAAATACGGAATCGCCTCTTCGCACATTATGAGATTTGTAATGACTTCGGTCGAGGCTCTCTTCAGCATGTCGTGATCCTCGTACATGTAACTCTCGATTTTGGTGAATCCGCCCTCCTTAAGAATCCTTTTTCTCGTCGAATCACCGATGCTCGCAAGATTGCACAGAGCCATGAGGGCTTCGAAGTTCTCGAGAGCGGAGCAATCTGGATCGAGAAGATTGAGAAGAGGCCGAATGACTTCGAGCATTCTTTGTCCTGGAAAAGCGGTTTCGGGGTTGATCGTAATTCCGATACGTGCGAGGGCTTGGGCAGCTTGTTTTTTGCCCTTTGGAGTGCCGTCGGTGGCGAGGGGCAAGAGAGCTTTGGCGCCTCCCTGTTGGACAACGATACCACGGACCTCTTTCTCGCTGCAAATAGCGTTGAAAACTCTCGCGATGAGCTCTTTGCTGTTTTGACTGTCGGTTTTGGCAAGGCTAACGAGAGCAGTGGTGACTCCGGCATTGGCGAGAGCGATTAAGCGGTTGGATACGAAATCGGGATCGTCAAATTCGTGCTCTTCGGGAATATGGTGTTTAGCGAATTTGGCAAGCTCCACCATTTCCGGTATGAGTTCCTGTTTGTCGTAAGCGTTGCAGAGATTAACGAGGGTCGTTACGACCCCGTAGAGAACAGATTTGTCCCCGGATTTGGCAACTTCGATCATAGCCTGTATCGCAGATTTATCTTCGATTAATTTTTCCTTGACTTCGGCGTCGAAAGTCAGGTAGGACAAGCCCTCGACCGCCCACTTCCTCATGTCCTTTTCTTTCTTCGGATTTATGAGGAATCTCCTGCAAGCTTCCGCAAGTTTCTTCGTCGCTCCCTCGGCAAAAGGACGAATCGTTGCGTCGCTTCCGCCGGAACTTCCTAGTTTGCAAAGGCCGACTAGAGCTCGCACTCGGATCGCGTCGTCTTTCGATTGATACAGCTTCTTTAGGATGTTCACACCTTGGCCGATTATCGCCGTCGCTTTGTCCTTCTTCGAAGCCGCTGCGACGATGCACTCGCAGGCAACTTTTTGCTGCAGCGCGTCATCTGTCCCCGCCATCACCAGAATCATTTGAATTATTCCGTCCCGTGCGATTATCGAATTTCCCACGTCCAGGGGACCCAACAAAAGCGTCGTTATCGCCACGGTCACTCGAACTTTCGATTCTATGTCCGGTGACAATAATTTCTCCTTTATGAATTCATCTATGGCGTCCATGTACCTTTTCTTCGCTGCATCGTAGTACATGTTCTCGTAGATTCTCGCCAAACAAACACTCGTAACCGTCCTTGTTGATGGCGTTATGTTCATCGCTGATTCGTATTTGTACTCCTCCAATTCACTTGCCACTTCCATCAAACGCTGCAATCCACGAATTTCCACAAAACGCTCCGCCCAGTCCAACGTTGTGTAATTAATGTTACGCATTATCAACTCAATTAACGCGTCGCGTGCCAATCCTGAAATTGTCCGGTCTGTTATGCTGTATACCAAACACGTTAGCAATGTGTCAATCTCCTTTTTGTATTCCTCGCACAACTCTTTCTTTGGCTTCGTTTCTGTTTTGTTGTCCATTCCGCTGTAGCTGTTCAATATCGTCTGTAAACAATTGGTAGCGATCGAGAATGAAAACAGAATTGTTGTTATAGCAGTTCGTTCCTATTTTATGAAACTACTTTTTTAATAATTCAAGATGGAAGTTGTGGCGAATAGTATACTATGGAAATTTAATATAATTTTTCGAAAATCCATTCAAAGCACGGGAGGGTTCAATTGATTATTTCGTTTTTCAAAATTTTGTCAAACAGAGAAACATTTTCATAATGATTTTTCCATAAGTTTTTGCAAGCTACAAGAAAAAAACTTTTCTATCCGTACTTCTTAGCAGAGAACACGTATTCTTACCTGCATACAATGCTGAGCAGACATAACTCTTTCTTCGTTTGTACTATTGAGCATTTCCAGTAACCACGGAATGCCGATGTCCATCATGATTTTCTGGGTTCGTTTCGGTTCATTTTTACAGAGTTCAGCAGTGATTCTAATCGCTGGAATAATAATTGTGTCGTATTTTTTTTCGAGTTTAAATAACTTCATAAGTTTCTGAATGATTCCTTCGTTGTACATGACTTCGGCACCGGCGTGTTCTCTCGAAAGCACAAGAAGATTGTTTATAGCTGTTTCCCTTCGCTCTTTGTCAATTTGCATGTCAAAAGCAAGTTCACACATTTGAGAAACTTTGGCGCTGACCAAGGAATTTTGTCTGTGTCGTTCTTGCACTATTCCATGCAATCTTGCAAGAACTGGCTGAATTGCTTTGTTGGAAGGGTCCAAATTCAGAATATATCGTGCATCCCTGTAAGACTCTTCGAAACGTTCCAATGCCTCTAGTGCTTGACATCTTCGGAATAAAGCCTTTGGATCATTGGGGCAGATTTTTAATGCTTCGTCGCAATCCGCCACAGCTTTGTTGTACTCATTTTGTTTCAAGTAAACTGCAGCTCTATTTTTGTAATAAATAGCTTTATCCGCATTTTCTTCTGTCGACAGCTTCAGAGCATTTGTGTAATGAGCTAAAGCTTCGTCCCAATTTCCTTTCAGAAATTCTTCGTTTCCCTTTTCTTTCAATTCTTGTGACGATAAGTTTTGTTTAGTCATTTTTTTCTGGAAAGGGAGCAGATTTTTTAATTGAAGTCAAACTAATTGGATGTCAAACTTAATTTCGTTTTTTCTGGCTAAGATTTCAATTTCTTCTAATTTAACAGGACAGTAAAAAAAAATTGACTCAATTTGAAATAGTAGTTCTTAGTGATCTTTGCAAGCTTATCATTAACAATGTACACTGAATTAAAAAACTTTGTTAGTGATTTGGTATCACCTTAATGGCAAAAAAAATTTGAAATGAAAAATGATAATTCTACTTCTTTACTGTCAAAACTGAATATAATGAAATTAGTAAATACCTTGAAGTGCACATGACGAAAAACGGGTGTTAACATAATGAAATTATTAGATTTTGGTATGAAGATACTTACTTTGTTTGTTTAGGTTCCTGATTTCAATTAACCAAACTTCGATAAACAATGGTCACAACGTGTTTATTGTTGATGAGCAGTGAGTTGCGCGTAGCTGATGCAAATTTTATAACTGAAGAGTTGACGAGCGCTGCAACGCTTTAAAAAGGGAAATGAAAGAAAAATCTAGATTGTGCTGGTAGACGAAAAGAAAGTTTATTTTAAGCTACAAACTCGTTAGAAAATGCCAAAACGAAATATAGCTGATGTGTGAACATAAATAGAATCCACAAATTGTTATATATATATATATATTTATACCGCTAGTGTTTACTGTTTACTGCCGGTGGCCCGACTTGTCCAATTAGAAATATAATAAATCAATTTCCACAAATAACGAGTGAAAGAAAAAAACACATTCGACAAATCGCTTGTTCAGGACACGGAATAATAATTTTATTTCTCATTACATTTTTACTTCTGCAAGTAAACATTGGATCCGTAGTGAAGAGTTGAAGAGCTCATCACATTTTATTTCATAGCATTATAAAAAGCGTAGCTTCAGCCAATCATGTCGTAGAACGTGAGACGAATAGTGAACAAGGATTTACAAAGTTTATATTTTTCTATGGCAATAGCACTGCGGCGACTGCGGCCGATATAACCTAAAAAAGCATTTCTCAAGTTACACCAGGAACCCCAGGAACACTCGGTATACAATTGACGTGTACGTGTACAATAAAAAAAAATAAAATTCATTGATAGAGGGGTAATTGACTTTGATGACATAGCTAAACATACTGTACAGTATATACTCAGCTCAGTTAAAATTAAGGAATGTGGAGGGCATCAAAATCAATAACAATTTTTCAATAATAACAATTTCGTATCAATTTGGAGGAATATGGAATTACTTTTGTTCTTCGATCACATAATTATTGTAAATCGGAAAATAATGACAAACAAATTGCACAGCAATATAAAAAAAAAGAACGTAGTAAGTCTAGGGAAATTTGACACCATGGAAAAAAATGTTGGTAACATCGAGAAGAAGAAGAACGACAGTGTGAAAATAAACCGTTGAATAAACGTGGCAGCAGCATCGGGATCCCCTCCCCATGGGAGTCCAACGCGCCGCGGCGACGCGCGCGTTCGGCGAGGTAGGGCAAGGAGGGGAGGAGGATAGAGATAAGAGGACGGCGACGAGAAAGAAAAAAAGTAGGAAAAGAGGGGGGAGGAGCGGAGTGCGCGGTTTGTTCGGGGCAGCCATTGCGAGTATACCCTTGTGTGTCCCGTAAAACCCGCGGTCTGAGCGTTGTACACGAGTGTCCCTCAAAAACACGAGAAGGTGCCTGCCGCGCGTTTCCCCGTAAGATCGTGGAAAGAAATTTTCACGGAAATAATAATCGCGCGCGCTTTCTTACGTACATAAAACAGTAATTTTTAACGAACGGTGCTCCGTGCGAAACTTCCGAGGACGCAAACCATAACTTCGGCCCGATGGCTGAATCCGACAAATTAAACATTGACAGCATTATCGGACGGCTCTTAGAAGGTATGACGAGAATAAAAAAGAAATAAAAGTTTGACGCTTCCGCGACTTTCCTTCGCTTTGTTTTTTTTTTAATCGTTCGACGAATAAATTAAGGGCGTGGGAGAGGGGTTTGGTTACTCCGCGATTTTTTTCTGCCTTCTACCGTAAACCATCGTCCCGCGTCTTCTCACTCTCTTTTTCCAATAGTGTATGTGCGCTTACGATATGAGGATATGCGTACTACGGTAAAACGCCCGGAAAAATATATAGTACGTTATCTCCTCGAGACGTCTCTTTAGCGTGACGTCTCGACGCTCAAAAATATATACATGTATATATTCGTAAATATATGTACATATGAATGTATATAAACTTTTTTTTCAATCCATCGAGTGACATGGCTCTCTCCCTCCCCGCGAGGGGAGAGGGATCTCCTGTCCTTCCTTTCCTTCCTTCCTCTCTTGCCCTCCTCCATCCGCGCCCTACCATTTTATTCTATATCGATTACGCAACTTTTCCGAATTAAAATTAGTCTTTCGAGCGATATCGCGCGATCGCAGCCATGGAACGGCTCCTCCTGATAGTGGCCAAAACGTGTCGCTTTTTTACTGTTTACGAAAAACACCATTGACAATACACGCGCAGAGATACCGCTCACAGTCATTTTGGGCGAGGTTTCGTTTTTCTTTTACGCCGCTCCTGCTCCTACTCGGTTTTATGCGCGCTTCTCGTGTCTACTACTTTACCCGCCAATTTTTAAATTAACGATATATCGCTCTAGTTCACTGGTTTTGTGTCATCGTGTTTACCGCTCAGGTCTCCTGCTCCACCTCAATTTTATTTCTACAGCAATCAAAGCAACCCTGTTATGAGACCGGGCAGTTGAACCGATGCATCTCATTCACGCGGGAAGTTATGTCCTCAAACGTGACCTTGATGCGAACGTTGACTTTTTCAGTTGATATATGCAAACATTTTTACAAATTTTTTCGTAAAACCTTTGTTCTTCGATGTTTTTTTGGCCTGTAGCGGCTAATAATTACTGATTATTTTTAATAGTTAGGAGTTCAATGCGTTATCAATAAAACAATACGGATATTGCTTTACAATAGTATTCAAATTCATTAATGAACTTGACACACTTTACGATATGAGTAAAAAGGAATGACTAAATGATCTTTAAAAACCCTCCAATAATTCCAGTAATTCTCCAATTTCGTTCCTCGCCGAATTTACAATTTGTAGTTTCTCAACCTGCACAGATACTTTGCGAAATAAAAATTGGTGAATTACAAATGTTTTTTTCTTTCATTTTGTTGAACTCCAACGTTGCAAACTTCAGTATCGTAAAAAGGATTCCACTTGATATCATAGAATTTTCTCAAATTTCGTAACATTGATGTGTGCTTGAGAAGAGAAATATTCTGAAGTTGCTGAGAACGTTCATTTCTGGGAAATATTAAGAAAAGGGTGTTTGGTAAAACTTGCGGTTTCTGCTGAATGCTTTTAGTGAAGTATCTCACATTTAAATAATGTTTTTGTAAGAATATAAAATTTCCAGCGTTTACGGAATGATGCGTAGAGCTGTTCAGCTTTTATTTTTATCCTTCACTCAAAATAAGCTTGAAATAACAGTTTAATTCGAAAGATTTTGAAGCAAAATTTGACCAGTAATCAAGTCAAATTTGAAGAATTGAAGTAAAAATTGAATGACAGACAAGGATGTGAAGCACATTTCGACAAATTTTGTTCCAGTACGAGGGGCACGCCCAGGAAAAAATGTGCAGCTAACAGAAAGTGAGATTCGGGGACTGTGCTTGAAGTCTCGAGAAATTTTCCTGTCTCAGCCAATTCTTCTGGAGTTAGAGGCGCCGCTCAAGATATGCGGTAAGTCGTAAACACATTTGTACTCCGGCATCAAAGTCGAATCTAATACTTAGTGCTGAAATGATTGATAATTATTGGATGGTGAAAATATGTTATCAAGTCACAGTCCGAATAATGTATCATCATTCAGAATTTTCTGCATCGAACGGTCGAGGGAACGGTGAATTCACCTTTGCAGTCTGCTATGACTAAATTTTTCATTACAAATCCATTCATTTTGATCAGACGTAGTCATAACTCATTTTTCACTTGGACATTTTGCAATTTTATTAGCTGTTAAGATATTCAGTCAATCAGAACTCTGGTATTTTGAAAAGAAAAGTTTGTGAGAAATTTTCACAAAGACAGGTCCACAAAAAATGTTGAATGTCATGTTACAGAAATGTATCGTCCGTGATTTTTTAACGAATTTTTCACATTCCACTTTTATCCTTTCTCAGGTGACATTCACGGGCAATACTACGATTTGCTACGACTTTTTGAATACGGAGGCTTTCCACCCGAGAGCAATTACCTTTTTCTAGGCGATTATGTAGACAGAGGAAAACAATCTCTCGAGACGATTTGTCTCCTACTCGCTTACAAGATCAAATACCCAGAGAACTTTTTCTTACTTCGAGGGAACCACGAGTGCGCCTCGATCAACAGGATATACGGATTTTACGACGAATGTGAGTTTAGTATCTTACAAAAGAACAATATTCACGTCAATTTCACATTCAAAATACTTATTTTTTCGCTAAATACTGAATCATTGTATTTCTTCTTACGTGCAGCTAAGAATTAGCAATTTCAGAATGCTTCCACTTTGTTATAACTTCAAGTAAATGATTCTTCGAATATTTATCACAGTTTCATGTGAAAAATAAATTAAATTGGTTGACCGATCATAGGCAAACGTCGTTACAACATCAAACTATGGAAAACCTTTACGGATTGCTTCAACTGTCTGCCAGTCGCGGCGATTGTCGACGAAAAGATATTCTGTTGTCACGGTGGTCTCAGCCCCGATTTACAGAGCATGGAACAAATAAGACGTATCATGCGACCAACCGACGTACCCGATCAGGGTCTACTCTGCGATTTATTGTGGTCAGATCCGGACAAGGACACGATGGGTTGGGGCGAGAATGATCGCGGTGTGTCGTTCACGTTCGGTGCCGAAGTCGTTGCCAAATTTTTACATAAGCACGACTTCGATCTCATATGCCGCGCTCATCAGGTACTATTACGATGCTTAAGTTATTTCGAAACTCTACGAAATGTTGTACGCTTGCGTCATACTCATTTGTCGCCACGCTTTTATCTTTCCAATCATTTTTTTACCGTCCAACGCTTTTCATCTAATTTCATCATTTTAAATAGAACTTTTTTTTCTCTACAATACACAAACTTAGGTTTATGCACGCGTGTTTGAGCTAAAATCTGAATCGAAAGGTCTAGGAATAAATTATTGTTTGCCAAATTTAGACAATACGTCGATGGAATATGCCAATCGCGCATTCTGCTAAAACGGTTGGGCATAAAGCCTAAGTCCAGACGACCAATCTTTTCGAATACGAGCACGAATGCGCGATAGAAGAACGCGCATTTCCAAACTTCAATATTTATCATTCATCGGGAGAGAATTTTGTATGAAAAAAATTACTGAGCTTTTCGACTCTGATTCCGATCCTCAATCCAAGCTCCTACTCACGGTTATTGGTCGTGGGGAATAATGAATTTTTACGTTGCAAAATCAATTGAATTATCATTTGCATACTTCAATCGTTCGCACAAAAATTTGAGAGTTTATTCGATCAATAATTCCGTTGGTTTTTTCACTGTGAAGTTGAACTTGTGCAGCCAATTGAACAAGTGACTGTGATTTTCGGCACAATACATGGCACGGAGATTTCTAAAGCGCTATTTTGAGAAATTTTGATAAACTCAAAACGACGTACAACCGAAGATGACGTACAATTTGAATGAATATTGAATTTCAGGTGGTCGAAGACGGATACGAGTTTTTCGCGAAACGGCAGTTGGTGACGTTATTCTCAGCGCCGAATTATTGCGGTGAATTCGACAACGCAGGTGCCATGATGTCGGTGGACGAGACGCTCATGTGCAGTTTCCAGATTCTGAAGCCGGCGGACAAGAGGAAATTTGCGTACGGTGGATTGAACGCCGGCAGGCCGGTCACGCCGCCACGGGGACCGAACAACAAAAACAAAAAGAAGTGAAAATCCCAACCGAGATATACGACGTTTTTACGAGAACGCGGAGCTTTAGGACCTTAAGAAACCTACTACTATATCCCTCCCTCGAGAAAAAAAAAACAAACACAAAAAATAAAATAATAATAAAAAAAACAAAACAGAAAAAGAAACATGAAACCACGAAGAAGGCGAGAAAAACTCCACCACGGCCATCACTTCACCCCGCTGACTTATCACACTTATATACTATATTAATTCATCCGCGAAGATCATCGAGAACTACAAAGAGAAGACAAGTGAAATTATGAGGGGGGAAAACAAGAGAAAAAAACATGTTATGTCATGAAAGAGCAAGAAATCGAATGCTCGTCTCGAAACGCGATGTTTGCATAAGAAACGCACTGATATTTTCGACCCAAGAATTAACGGGCTATTCGAGCCGCTCGAAATCGTGATCTATTTAATACGAGCGCGTTTTGTAAGAAATATTAAACAAAAAACCAACAAACTATCGTGTAGACGGAAGTAAAGAAACAACATCTAATACAGATCGAAAATGATTAATATTAAAAAACATGAAAGATGGTATATATAGATATATACGTATTAATTGACGAAACGACTAAAAATCAAGAAATCATTGAAATTGTACAAACGGCGCGAGTCCAGACTTCTTTTCGGCAAATTTATTCAATATCGCCCTCTCGAAGTTTAGCATTGATGATCGAGGCGCGGAAGAGAGAAGAAAAGAGAATCGGAAGGAGGGATTTTGCTTTGGGGATGAGTTTCTGACCGGAGGCTCTGAACGTTCGAAACTTTTTGAATTTGTGTAAGAGGTTGCGAAAGAACGAAGAACGCGAGCGCATCTGAAAACGAAAAGGCTCTAGGAACTTTCGTTTCCCGGAGTAACGAAACGCTTTTTCTTTTATTTTTTTTTCTAATGTTATTTCTATGGAATGAAAAAAGATCTGCACGCGAGAGAGAACTCTTGACAGGTGATTTGTTTGAAATAAATGGTATTGACACGTCATTTTCTCTATTGATTCGAATCGAATTCCTCTTTCAGATGCATTTTCGAATTCATGGAATTTACCAGTGCTTTTTTTTTGCTACACAGGACAATGCGATGTTTCTTACGAATTTCGAGATGGAAATAACGAGGGAGGGGAGTAAAAATCGATTGATGCGTAACCGTTGAGCTTCGTTTTCGCAACAGCCTGCGAAACGAACGAGAAAAGAAAACACGAATAGGCTTTGACGCGACCAAAAATAACGACACATTGTCCCGTGACAATATTTTTCTCGCTCTCTTTCTCAGTCTCTTTTCCTCCTTCCTGTTTCTGTCGTCGCAGCGTTCCGGGCGAGTCTTGACAAGCCGTTTTCTCAATTTACGTGGATAATTATAAAGACAAATAACCGAAAGAATAAACAAATGCCATGGTACTCCAGCGGCTTGACGATCGTAGAAGACAAGCGAGGAAAGATCACTGGGCACAAAAAATTCGACTCGCGTTCCGGAGACCCGATAAGCCGATTGTTTGACGATTTCTTTTCTTCAACTTTATTTCATCGTTAATATTCTCGGTTAAGAAAAATTGTAAGATTCGTCATTTTAATTAGAAATTTGCAAAGATAATGGCAGCGTTTCCCCATTTTCACCGTGGATAGAAGTATCAGATTCTTTCGATAAAGTCATTGCGATCAGCATTGAAGGAAAAACGAATATTTTTAGCATTATTTTTCTGTTTTTCGTGTTATCGAGCGTTTTCTTCTTCCGATCGCTGCACCTCATTTTTATTCGACTTCTTTTTCACCGCAACTGTACTATTTACAGTACATTGATCATGTGGCAAAACCGTTGTTTCAATTTCAAAGTAAATTTCTAAAAGAAGTAAAAATCTTTCGGTTCTTGCCAGTCTTTCATGAAAGTTTTAACAAAAATTGTACATTTCGTCGAAAGTTTTCATGCTTCTTGCTGCTCCCCCCTCCTAATCTCTTCATTTATTTCTGGAGCGTGCGCAGACGTTGAATAAATAATCCAGAAAAAAAACAACAGCAGTAAGACATTGTTGGAGTGTGAGAAAAAACTGGAAAAATGACGGGAAAAAGAAGCGAAAGAAATGGAAGCCTCTAGCGAGTAGCGACTGGTCTCGATGACACTTGTGAAACGTGGACAACGTGAAAAGGTGTGGGAACGCGTGAATATGATCGAGATTAGGTATCACGCTCACCTCCAAAACCTTACACCGTCGCGATATCACCTTCATAAATGTACATTAAACTTGCGTTTTTTTATATATAAATAAAAACACCTAAAACCGATTGAACACTTTTTTTTATCGTATCTCGATCGATTGTTTTCTCGACGCATTCGTCGAGCTTGCCGAGATCATGATTATTGCCATTTTTTTCAAATCCGTCCCACCATTTTTGGGTACAGAAAGGCATTGTCGGATTCCTCGGATTGTTAAATTTTTATTTTCATTTTTTTCCCCAGCACAAATGTTGTTTTCATTAAAAAATTATTCGTTCGGGAGAAAATGCTGGTGCATCAATATTTCACAACTTTTGCGAACGAACAAAAAACTGAAAAAAATGAGCCGCTTTAAAAACTCGGATCGACGATTTTCAATATGAATTTTTCGAAAAACTTATTAAAGCCTTTTATCAACAGAGAAACCTCCAACGAAGGGTGGTTTTTTTAAATTTCTCCTACGAGAAATAAGCTTACACATTTTTCAAATCCATCCGAATTTTTGTTGAGTCATTCCGGCAACGAAAGAAGTTCAGAAAGCCCCATGAATTTTTTTTTCAATGTTTTGAAAAAAATCAAAAGTATTATTTTTTGTAAAATGGATTCAAATGCAATGTTTAATCTCTCATCGGCGCAAAACCGTTTTCGAAGCGTCCTCCCAATAGTCGATTTTTTCTCGATTTTCGACGAACAGCAAACCACGGAGGTGTGCATGAAAACGAATCCAATTTCTTCGGAAATCCCCTCGAAATTGTCCATCGTTTTTTCATTCGATGACTAACTTTTCATTTTTATCGATTTCCGGCTCGAAGCAACGGATATCCATGGATATACGAAGCTCGTGTATTTTAACGTAAATTAAGTTCGATGCTTTTTTTCGAAATCCATCATAAGTACGTAATCATCGTATTTGGGGCAATGACTATTTTTATCACGCAAATTAACGTTTCACCAGTAAACCACGTTCGATGCGAATGAAAGATGAAAATTGGTCAATTGTACAAAAATATGACTAAAAACTCACCAAATATTCTAATAAGATAATGTACGAATACGGACGTCTCGATTTTACTATAAAAAAATATTTATTCGAATCCGCCGAATAGTCGTTCGAGTTTCATTATCCAAGAGCGCGAGAGTCAAAGCACTTGGGGAAACTCGAAGTTTTCAATCCTTGATGAAAAAGTCGTGTCGACAGTAAATTTTCCGATGAAATTCTTCGTCATCGTCAAAGAAAAAAATCCTCACTCGAATGAAACTATTTTTCTAGAAAATTAGTCCACGATAATCAAAAGTTTAATCCCACTTGGCTCTCACTTTCCATCGCTTCGATCGGCGTCCAAAAATTTCAGTGTCAATCGGTGATGTTTGCGGATGTGTGACGAAGCTGTGAAGATATTTTTTTTTATGTATTAAAGACAATAACTGAAAACCAAAATCCTTGCGCGTGTCAATGAAGGGCCGCACTAACAGTTCGTGAAAAAAAAAAACGAAATCGTTGGAAAGCAGTTTATTTTCAGCCTCCATTTTTTCTCCCTTCTTCGCGAACTTTCCACATTCCAAAATAATCGATTCCAATTTTTCTAAATATTCGAGCACCAAAAAGTGCACAAAAGTAGGAGAACAAAATATTTGGAGCTTCATCTCGTTTTGTAAAATCGACTGTGCGTCACCACCGACTCGAATTTTCATCGAACTTTACTTCCTAGGAACACCGTACACGTAGAGCATCTTTTCAAGTGAAAAAAATGAGGATATATAAATGTACTGAAAAGGAAAAAAAAAAAAACAGGAAAAACCCGAAACTTTTCGATCGATTTAGATATACGATAAAAGTACTAACATTATAATTCAACAATACGCAAACTGTACTGATCAGACGAGTTTCTTAATAACGTGGTAAATCAAACGTCCTATAGATAATAAGTGATAAAAACTTTCAACTAAATAAGTATTTCGCATGGAAATCAAACCTAGAAGTACGGAGGAGCGCAGGGAAAAGAAGGAAAAAAGATAAAGAAAGAAAAAACGATCGCACGATAACGATATTTATACGGAACTTTAGTGATAACTAAGTGGATAAACTCTCGGGTAAATTCGGCGTATATTAAATAGTAATGAAAGAGATTTGGAATAAAATCACTTGGAACATTGACAACGGCCGATTCAACGTTAAAAATAGCCTATTAATATATTTATTTATACGAAGCTCTAATGTCAGAATATCCGGAGTCGAGATTGTTCGTTGAGTCGCGTTATATTTACATCTTTATCGTGGAAAGTGGATTATTGTGTTGTGCAGCACGATCATTGAGGCGAGTTGAAATTGGAGGGTGAGCAACGATCGAACTCGTGAAAAAAATGTCCCCTTGAAAAGTTTCGTTCAATCGGTCGAAATGAGAATCTAGATTTTCTGACATCAGCGTCCATTTAGAATACGAAGGAACAAAAATTCGTGAGCTCTTCCGAAAAACACAATTTGACAAAAAAAGGGATTTAAACGAGAAATAATGATTACAGAGAAAAAAACGTCGTTTAGACAATAGACGAGAAAGATTTGTGTGACCGGTGGTTATGCGATAATAATATTAATAATAATGATGATAACAACAATAACCATTGAGCCAATCGATTGGAATAAACGTAATAATAATTGTACGATCATTTGTATTGTCTTGTTGATTTTATCGATTAATCGCTGATCTATATACACTCGCTGGCGAGTTTATCAGTAATAACAATAATAATGATTGATGATGAATGGATAATAATAAACACACGTATATACAAAAGCGTTGTACTTGCCGTAGAGGAACTGGATTTCACGAAGCTTTTTAATTCTACGCTCAACGCGCTGATACTTCTTTTTTTTTCATACAACGCTGCGAGATTATGCATGTGAATATACGCATATGAGTTTAATTTTCATGTTTCCGACCTCTTCGACCTGTTTTTTGCTAAATCGCGCCGATGAGTTCTCGCAATGAACGGAATGTACGTACCGGGTGAATCGCGTTCGATAGTTACGGAGCCTAACCTCACTTTAGCGTCTAGCGTCTCCTCTTAGAAACGAGGTGAACCGAGATGAAGCAAAACTTTGTAGGACCAATTTTATAGCGCGTTGAATTTCTCACGGAAAAGTTTGTGGCCGCACAGATCAATCTTCTCTACATTCGTCTCAGGAGCTCGTCGAAAAATAGCGTTTTTACAAGATCGGACGCACGTTCCGGGAAATGTCCGGGAGCCACTGCTACAAACCGGCCTCAAAATGAAACTACTACGGAGACGAAAGTGTCGTCAGGAAGTGTTTTTTAGTAGGAAATTTTCCGTTCTACAAGATTGGTCCTTTGGACTTTTGCTCTATCTGCAAGTGTGCTAGCGGTATGCTCGGTAAAAGACACGTCAAGCAGTTTTGGAAATGAATAATTCGTCGGGAAGGAACTGGAACGACTTTTTGATTGACGGCTTGCCCGTAAAAGTTGAGTTTATTTTGCTGACTTGAGGACGGTGGACACCCTGTATACGTTTATTTATAAGTAGATAAATAGATATTGAAACACAATGGTGTACAGGTAGATTGGTTATGTAGCGCTGTGCGTTGGGTCGCGGACAAAGTGTTTTGGAACAGCTGACTGTGCACACGCGATTCATACAACCTCCATCGTCATATCGTTGCGACGCTTTTTTGCCCGGCACAAGCGGGCACACCGTCGAGCAAACGGACATTTCTTGGCGCCGTTCTATTTTTTTAATCGCGAGTAAGTCACGAGAAGCAACCAAGAGGAGCGACGAAGATGAACGAGCAGGGAAAAAAGCGACGGAGAAGAAAGAAAAAAGTCTCGTCGCGCGTGCTGAAATAGACGGGAATATAAAAAGGAAGAGAGACGTCATCGCGGTCCGCGGGATCGCGCTCAAAAAACTCTTACATGGCCCACGTCACGTGAGTTTTTTCTCTCGGTGCTAAATTTCAGGCTTTTTTTTTGAACTTCGCTTCGCTAATTTTCTCGGCTTATGCAATCGCTTCGTGGAACTCATGAACTCATCTCACGGAATTCGTATTCGCGTTCGACGACGTCACGTGTGAGCAGGCGTTCTCGAGGTGCGGAAAAATACGACGATAATTATATTTATAATCAGGAAAAGTAAGTCAGAAAAAGATGAAAATTTCTGGGTTCGTTGGCTTCGTACGTCACTTCTGTTTACAATGACTTTTGACCCCTTTATTCTTCGTAAAATTTCTCGAAATATGATGTTTTCGTTTACGTACTTCTCACATCTGGTGAAAGGTTCACAAACACATCGACCAGATGTCACTCGCGTCATCGAGTCCGAATCGTAAACTTATTGAAAATATATAATTACAAACTTTTTTGAACTTCGGTGCACGAGCCCGTGAATCGCAGATCATTTTCTCTTCCCTATATGATCGATATTTAAAATCGCCACTGTGCAAATGCCTGTGACGATTTACGTGAATGAACATTTTCAACGCTTCCGATACGTTCTTGGCACCGAATTGGAGGTTGGGATCCTTCGGGCCGCCGCTAGGTGGCTTTTGGCACGGGCTTGCCCGTCAGTGAGGCGTCGCGCGAGAACTCTTATAACTACGCAAGCACAGATTTGAATATTTCGGGCAGTTACCCTCCCCTAAGGACTCGTGTATCGTTGATTTTTATTACATCGTGTTTGTCGATACCGCAAATTACGCGATCGTTGGCGCCAGTCAGTTGGCAAAGCTCCGGTGTCCTCGGAATTAGAATTGACGAATTTTTGTGTTTTCTGTCGTTTCTTATCATCCCGTGGGGAGTGATTTGGGGGACAGTGTCATGACTAGTGTCGTTACAAACAACCGGGAAAATGTTATCCGTTAATTGGATCGTTCAGCCTGCGACGAGAGCAGTCGGGGGCAGGGGCCGATTCCAACGGCCGCTCCGCAGAGAAAACTGCACCGAAGGCACGGTAAATGCGATTTTTTGCCTTTCGAATGGTTTTCTCGTAATTGCTGGAAATCGCCGGGAACGTGTGGCGAGGATGTTTGCTCGGTCAATTGATAGAGTGACGTTTGCACTCGTGCTTAAGCACACATACCAGCGAACGATCCATGGTTGTGCGGACTCGTGCAGTCGCGAGAGCGTCGATTGCGTGCTCGAGTAAACACGTTTCATTCGCGATGCACGGAAAATCTGCTGTTCTCGGAGTTTCTCGTCTCGTTTCGATACCTCATCTTCGTATATTTCAATAGCTGAGATAAACGAGCCTCTGAACTTTGGCATCGGGAGACCAGAATTTCGTCAATCTCGTGAGCCATCTCGCTAGTGACAGTTCATACAGTGATTTGAGATGCAGAAATTTTCTCAGATTCGGTCCCCATTTTCGGAATCCGAATTCCGGTGAAAGCACCACTTTTTTGGCAGCTCTCCGCCGGAGGGTTCGGCAGACGCCGCTTCCGGTGCTTCGGAACTCGACTTCAGTCGCTCGTCTTCGCTTCCGCGAGCGCCCGCTCTTTGTAAGGACGTCCGAACTCCATGACCGCAGTTGACCAAGCTGTTGCTCGGATTCGCTGAGAAATCTTCTCTTAATAAGAAATCAAAGACTGTGCAACACTCGTTGTAGGAAACGAGCGGAATGAAAATTCCAGTGAATAAATCAGAGGCAAATAAATACGGAGAGGCGCATGCACACATAGGCGAGGAGCTCGGACACGCGCAGCGCGATGAGTGGCCAAGAGGAGCCCCTTGATCTTTCGAAGAACGGGAGGCTCGTCCGCGGACGTCGGACTCGGATTTGTGTTAAAATTAAATCTAGCAAAGGCGGCGGAGAGCACGTCGGCGTGGTGTACGTCGACGTCGCGTTGCCGACGTCGGCGACGTTTCAGCGTCAGCAACGTCGAGACGAGGCTCGCGTCCTCTAGCTCAGTCTCAAGAGCATATTCCGTCAGAACGGTGCGGCTCTTCGCGGTCCCGTTTTTCCCACTCGGTTGCGCCAACATTTTACCTTCGGTTTTACCACTTTCCTCCCTCGGCACTCTCCGACCTTTTCTCCTCGATATCGCCTCGCGCGACAGTGACGACCTTCGGGAGCTTCCGCGGGACGCGACTTCGCCTTTCTCCTCTTCGAAGGAAAGCAGTGCGCGAGTGACATTTTCCCAGAAATTTCGTCCACCCTCGCCCTCGGGGAGCTCTTCGTGGAAGCGGACCGGAGACCTTCCTCGAACCCGAGACTCCTGGCCCTCGTTACCGCGTCGTGACGGCTCGCGGCTCGGCGTGAGGCGTTCCAACGACAGGAGGTAAACTTACGACTGCCTTGAAACGATTTTTCTCGTCGTACCGACGAGGCGAACTGCTCGATTGAGTCTTCCAGTGGAACGACAGTTTCGCCTGTTCTGAGGATCGACGCGACGAAATTTCCTTCCGTCTAACACACGTAACAGATTCATTTGACGCTTCAAAAGACGCCTCATCATTCTTCAATTCCGCACAACTTTTATCTCCGCTCGCCGTACGTTTGTACACTCGAAATCCACACAAGCTTCCCCATCGCTCGATGCCTCGATCTCAAACACGTGTGCGAAACTCTTTCAGTCTGCTGCAAATGAAAAATAGCTCGGACGTCGGTGACGTCACGCAATCTGCCATTTTTCACTGTCATGCCTTCCGTTCGATTCAATTTTTCCGACGGAAGTACAATTTTTTAGAAAACTCGTCTCAATTCGTTCAGCTTTTTGTCCTCATTCTCCGTCGTTGAGATGTCGCAAGTCTTCTGTTTAGTTATTCAGTCAAAATCGAGCCTTCGAGGAATCGACGACGCTGAAGTTTGCAACGTTCGAGTCCAACGAGTTTTTATTTCACGGAGTGTCATCGGTGTAGGTTGAAAAACCACGAATTGCGAAGTCGACAGGCAACGAAATTGAAGAATTACTCGAATTATTGGAGAGTTTTTTACATCATTTCGGTGGATTATAACGTTGCGAACTTCGGCGTCATAAATCCACGCGAAAACGTATTTTTTCTATTAAACATGTAAATATAGACTCGGATTTGGGACGGTGTCTCGTTACTCGTTATTTAACTCAACGCGAGGTGTCAAAGGGCCAAAAACATGATGCGGAGTTGCGAAACTTGATTTTCGAACGAGACGTTTCGAATGAGCAGCAAAAATTGGAGGCGCCACACCGTACGAAAAGCCGCTTTTTCTCTGTATTTTCAACCGTAACGAGACTCGCACTCGAGGGTATAACAACGCTTGCGAGAATAGTGGTACAGTTGGAAGGTGTCGGGAGCTTTTCCGTGCCAAATTAAACGACAAAACAAAATTTCGTGGCGATGCTCCACATTCGCATTAGCTGCTCGTGCGACTTTACTACATTATTTATAAGCTCGTACGTGGTCGCGAGGTCTCACCAGCGTATATGCAACGCAACGGTGCATCAATGAACACTGTTTTTACCTCATGCATTCCTATTTATTTCCCCGCAAAATATGCGGGCACTAAACCCGACTCGGAGAATTCACCTCGTGGCTTCAACCTCGTCGAATTTCGTTTCAAGGCTTTCGAGTTTTTATTTGTTTATTTATTTGTTCATTCTCTCGATTCGGGAGGCAAACTTTTCGGTTTCAAAGATTCCTTTATTAAGTTCGCTTTCCTGATAATATTTTCGAACGAATACAGACGGTTTGTTGGAACGACGACGCTGAAGTTTGCAACGTTGGAGTTCAACGAAATGAAGGAAAAAAAGATTTATAATTCATTATTTTTTTATTTCACGAATTATTGATGTGGCTTGGAATATGACGAATTGGAAATTCGGCAGGGAACAAAATTGGAGATTTACTGAAATTATTTGAGAGTTTTTTTAGACCATTTCGTTGGACTCCAACGTTGGAAACTTCAGCGTCATTGGAACGGAGACTGGTTCGAATCGTTCGGGAAATTTATTTTTGGAGCTTCGATCTTCTGTTCGGGAATTTCGAAATGAAGCTTCGCCGCGGGTCTAGCACCTGTAGGATTTCGTTGTGCACCAAACTCGTGGTGGTTCGATAAACTTTTTTTTTCGTTATTTTGTCTGGCGATGGTTCATTTTGCGGTCGATTTTCGCCGGTTGGGGGCGAGTTATTTGGAAGAAAAACTATATTATCTTTGGCTATTTATTGGAGCAGTCGTGGGTCGAAGTTTCCCCGCAGGCTGGAACGTCAACCGCAGGAAATGAGTGGAGCGATATTCAAAAATGACGCTGATGTTTGCAACGTTGGAGTCCAACGAAATGATATAAAAAAAGCCTCCAATAATTCCAGTAATTCTCTAATTTCGTTGCCTGCCGAATTTGCAATTCGTAGTTTTTCAACCTGCACCGATACTTCACGAAATAAATAATTGGTCAATTACAAATGTTTTTTTCCTTCATTTCGTTGGACCCCAACGCCGCAAACTTCAGCGTCGTATTCAAAAGGCCGTTTTTCGAAGTGAATGTCAAGAATTTGTAGCGGAACGATGGAGAAAGTATCGAAGCAATGTCTTTGGGGGCTCGGTCGACTTTTTGGGTTTTGAAACTCCGATCACTACGTTGAGTTAGCTTTTTTGAAATAGACGAAAATTGGAAAAACTTTTGGCACGTGCTCTCGAGCACGAAAAACTTTCATTCAGTTGCTCCAAAATTAATATCCGAAAAAATATATTTCCTGACACTTTTTAATACATTTCATTGGATCGCTTCCAATCATCTTGAGGAATCATAGCGTGCGATTAAAAAGACGTTGAAATTTCGGAAAAAAGTGGACAAAACAGCCTCACGTTTTCCAGACTTTATCTCGTATTGCGACTAGGAAAATATTCGAAAAGTCTTTTGCTCAACGACATTTTCGAGATTGTGTTCGTACGTAGTTGTTCACCAGGCCTGCAGGTGTCGCCGAAGGTTTCGTGCAGGGAGACTAGAGTCCAATGGTGTCATTTTCCATGAGCGAGATTTCCATTCGCGTACAAAAAAGACCCCAAATTCCTTCTCGATTTGGCTGAATCTCTGGGAAGGTAGTGGGAAAAAATTTCTGAAAAACCCTCCCAAAAACCTTGAATCTGAGTGACAAAAATCGTCATCCGACTTTACCGGTGAAGGTGATGCTCATTAGCAGCAGTTGATAATAAAAATTTTGGTGAATCTTCACCCCAATCGTTTAAGGGGCGTCTACCCTGACTAGAATTTTCAAAAAATCGACTTTTTCATTGCATTTTTCGAAAGTACACGTACTTAAAAGTATACCAAAATTTTAAAGGTCCGAGCAGTCTGTGTACTTTTGAGCAACTTTGCTTGGCTGTCTGAGCGCTGCAATACGGCACCGCCCAGTGCGCTACCGCGTGCCTGCCTTTGTGTAAACGCATTGTCTCAAAATCACGTTTTCAGACGGATTTAGCTGGAGCGCATGTCATAAGAATTTCAAAGTTTTGAGTGGAACTATTTTTTTTTTGCAAAAAACGATGAAAAAACGTGTTTTTTCGTAATTTTTGGAAAAACGGCCGCCACTTTGTCATTTTTGAAAAAATCGCGTGATACGCGCTACAGCCATTTACCTATTGAATCTAAAACCATTTTTTCTCCGATCATCCATTCCAGAGATTTTATCAAGAGGGCACACCCCTCTTTTTTGGACCTGCCTTCTCCCCCATTTTTCTGTACGAAAACTGAGTAGAATAAAAATAAAAAAATTTTTTTTGTTTATTTTAAGATCGTATTTTTGAGGCCTCACTTTTTATATCCATATTTATAATTTATACCGGTCAAAAAAATTCGTGAACTCTTTTATTTGCCTGTCTAATTAGACCCCTTAACCGGCTAACCGGTGAGCTTTTTTCCAGTTTTTGTGCCAAAACTGGTACGAGCCAATATGTTACCGATAATCACGATAATTTATTTCTGAGGGTTTTCGAGGTTGCTGATTCCTTTTCATGTGATAAAGCATGAAATTTTCGCAGTGAAAAATTAACAAATTTCACCCTGAACCTTTATTTTTCACACATTTGGGGGTAGCGAATTTTGTTTGATTTCGATGAAAGAGTCCAGTGTGATAGAAAACTAAAAATTTTCATGTCATATAGCATGAAAATCCGTTGAAAAAACGAAAAATTTCACCCTCAACCTTCGATTTTTCCCATTTCCAAGGGTACTGAGGAGAAAATTAAGTTCAAAAATCGACTCAGCGACCCAAAAAACCATTGTATACCAATTTTTGTCCAAATCGGTTGAAAATTGAAAAAGTTATTTCAATATGTACACATATGATACAAAACCAGAATGGGCCCGACTTTTTTTGTACATATATGATCCAATACCAGTCAACCGGTTAATATTGTCCCGAGAAAAAGACTGTTCGAGCTTCATCAGCGGGATCTGCGATCGACAGTGGCGTCAAACGAAAATTGAACTCCAGAATAAAAATCCTCAGATTCGACCGAGAGGCGAACGTCCGAGAGCCTGTCGAATGTTTTGGATACTGGATAAAAAATGTTGGATAATGCAGGGGATCGTGCGGATGACGGTAACGAAGCATTTGGTCGATGAGTCACGAAAGGAAGAAATACACAGATGTGCAAAGTACACGAGTATAATTATGTCTCTTAATTATCTATACGTGCTCGTTGTCCGCATCAAGGACAATCGCGAGCCAGAGAGAGCATGCAGGCTCTTTACTGTCGCGCCAGCGTTCGCGACACCCGCAACAAACACGACTTTCCGTACCTGACGATTCGAATGAACGATACAAAAAATGTAGAATCTAGTCCAAAAACGCTGCTCGTACGTCAATATGGAAAGGAAATTGCAACGCGAATAAATCTCCGATATTCGCCACCAAAAAAAGCAACGTCGCCTATCGGAGACGGGCAATCTGCCATTTTTTACTCACTTCCAAATCAAATCGAGCATCTTTCGTGCCAATTGATCATTCGAGGGCCCAAACGACGCTTCGAGTCCGAAATTACGCCGCCGACACTATTTAGAACTGCTTCAATGGACGGTTCGTTATTGCTTCGTGAAACGTCGATCCCCCTCCGTGTTTTCCTGGCGATAAAGTTCGAGAACGGAAGATCGTAACGAAAAATCCGTGTCTTGGTCCCCCCGTCAATTCGGCTAACAGGTCAAAACGCCGACGGAGAAGTCGAGTACCAAATTATTGAGTCTCGTCAATCAGAATAATGATTCTCAAGGTCACCGAGCGTCTTTGAGCCTCTGCCAAGTTCGAGGCGATCGAGATCGAAGCTTGGAAAAAATCGCTACCGTTTTGGAGTATTTTCGAATGAAATTTTCATCGGCTCCGATCGAACTGCTGCCGAGTAGAAATTCATGGATGGAGGTTGCAGCTCCATGCATTTTTTCATATTTCCAGTATTTTCTGATGGGATCCTCGTATGAGCAAGAGTTCACTACATTGAGTGCTTCCGAATCGACGAAATTGAAATAAAAGTTCGGAAAATTGTCTAATCATTTTGGGACATTTGTCGGTGAAATACTTTTCAGAATTTTCCTTTCATTTGTCGACGTATCAGGAAAAATGAACAATTTCGGATTAGCTGATGTACGAAGTGGAGTTCGAATTCCCTGAAACGCGTCTCTCGCCGCTCACTGCACTAAAATGCATTACTTCACCGAGAGGAAACATCTTTCGATCGATTATGCATTGCGAGATGCCAATGTTATTATATAATCGTCACAATATTATTAAGCATAAAAGCAATATGTTAGATTTTGGTCCAACGACAGATTTATTTTCAAGAGCACTGCGATTGAATCAACAAAAGCTTCAAATAGCGTCAATCGGTATTGAACGAAATTTTTTCAATTTTTCAAATTAAAAATTCCTTCCGCCTTTGTCGATTCGAAAATGTTGAGTCTTAAATTCGTCTTAGAATCGCGATCGAAGAAGATTTGACGAAGGAATCATTTTGATAAAATGAGGCGAAGAAGCTCGAGATTATTCCGAAGGTTTAGGTCGCAGTCGAACGAAGGTCTTGCTCGAAACGATTCGATCAATCGTTCGTGCAATCCGCATATAGAAACTCATTGAATTCGAGTCGTAAGACGAACTTATTTGTAGTCGTTTCATTTAGAAACGTTTTGTTTTGTTATTCTTTTTCTTTTTAGTTTTTATTCACCAGTGACTTTGTCACTCTCGTAGCTTGGCAACTTTTTGTTGTTGTTGCGGGGTGTGTGAAAGGAAGTGGGAAAGAGACATTGGCAGGCTTGTAGATAGTAGTGTCACCAGGTTACTGGCCTTGATCGCGAGCCAAATATTTGACAGGGAAAGCGTGCAGTCGAGTCGGTGCAAGGTGCACTAATTTTGTGCACTTGTGCGATCTACGTTATGCCTCCAACCGTAAAAATCTCCATTTTCTTAATCTTCTATGCTTTTTAACACGTTTGTTTACTCTCAAACGTTTTTCCCATTTATTCGATGCTTCATTCAAAAAGTTTTGTTTTTATCATTTTTTTCATATGAAGGAAACAAAATTAGCTTTCCTCGCAATCTTATGACAAAAAGACCGATGCACTGTCGAATGGACTCGCAATTTTTCGATGAATGATGCATAATAATCATTTTTTATGTCGTTACAGAAACGGATATCAAAATGCAACGACTGGATCAGGACGACGAGGATTTCGGCGAGGGCTACATCGCCGAATCGCATCCTCTGAGACCGACTCATTTGTCCGTCCCGATGGGCGGCAGAAGTGATTCCAGGGCACCGAGTATTAGCAGCAGCGTTAGCGATCTCGACGTCCCGATTTATACGAGAGAAACCACTATCCCGGTCTCGGCGAGGAGGGTAAGTTCCTGGACGATTTTCAACAAGAGAAAAACCTTTTGGAGCGAGTCGCAACGACGCTTGGAAAAGAATTTTTAAAATCCAATGATTTAACGGTTCGTTTGTTGGGCGAACTAAATCATTCGACGTTCTTGCGAAAAAAGTTGAATCTACTGGATTCTCCTTCAACAAAATATGATTAAGAGGTATCGAGCTCACGTGACCAACTCAAAATCGATGGTGGCGACTCTCACAGTGCCATATTTATACTACACGGAGAGACTTTTATAGCAAAAATGACCATGTTTTTATAGTAACGTCGGAGCACATCGATATTATGATAATAATCGCTACAGAGTGTGTCAAATAATGCAAAAGTTTGGGGAACCATTACTACAGTTAATAATAAATAACGCGCTGTACTATATCAAAAATGAACGCCGAGCGAATTTTCATCAAAAACATAGTAAATAATGAAATGATTTGATGAAAATTTAGGAGATAACGTAGCAGTCGTTTCTCTGTGCTATACGAAAAATTGCTTAGTTTCGTATTTTCCCTTTTACCGCACTGAATGTTGCTCAATAACATAGCAAAACTCATGCGCCCACCAATTATACGAGGCGTTGCTCCGTATAAACATGAAAATTAACCAGTGGCACATAGTAAAATTTCAAGCAATTTGTCCAGTCCAATTCTACAATTTTTAACATTTCGCCAAAGACACGAGTGACATTCGGATATCGATACATCGTTCGATGTAAGAATGTCGCAGACCTAAATTTTGCCTGTCGTACATAGTAAAATTTGAGAGAACTGCTTTCGGCATCGAAATTACTATGCACTTTGGTGAAATGTAATAGAATGGCGATATAGAACAGCGCTGTTACAAAACATAGCAAATTTTTCTAGCAAATTCATCCGAAATATTCGTATAAAAGTATCTCCGTGTATAACGTAAAAATACGGTCGCTGTCACATGTCAGACGCCTGGCTTGTATTTTACCGGATTTCTCCGTGAGTTTTTATTGAAATCGTGGCAAATGAATTTCGCAATGAGCACCGAAGTGGTGTGAATTCGGCTCTGATCTCTTCGGGTTCGACGAATTTGTGTACAATTTGTGATAAAATAATCTTTGTAACCGGCGTAAAAGGTGTCATGGGGTACGCAAACTGCTTCGTATTTTCATTTATTCAGTGCGTTGATGAGAAAAATCTGGTCTCCGAATACGAAGCACAGACGGAATCGGCTGATATTTTTTATATTCGCGTGATCGTTGTATTCGCGACGAAGTCTGGTAGAAACGGATTTTAGTTTGATTTTTGGACACTTGGCGCTGCGTGTCGCTCGATGACTCTTAAGATTCGGTGATATCGAATTTTTTTCTCTTCAGTCGAGCTTCAAATTCATTTTGGGTGCGACAAATTGGATTCCAGAGTTAAGAAAATTTGGGGTGAAGTGTTTAGAGCAGTTCGGAGAATTGAGTCTCGTTCGATTATTTAGGACCAAAGAGACCGAAGCTGTGGAAACTAATTCGGATCTTTTAGGATCGTTCTCATGAAAAAATCGTGTCAATGCTCGATCCCGAGCTCTTGAATTTCAACGAAACGTACTTTCGAATGAATTTTTTTCATTAATCGACAACATTAAAAAAACAAAATAGTTGCGACGATATTCCCATTCGAAGATTTTCAGTTGCTCTTCGTACGACGATGAAACTCAAAGCGGATCAAAAGTATGTGGAAATGCGTTTGCATTAAAAAATTAAGGTTTGTAGCGCATAGGAATGGAAAACGCGGTATTGTAATCGTACGAGCAATTGAATTGTTTGGTCTTCATTAATGGCAGATCTAGTTCAATCTCGCGACGGACCTATTCCTCTTTCTTATTATAGTCGACGCGCACATGCCCACACGGAGGCGGACACACGCACAGGAAGAATAATATCGTAGGCGCGTCGTTATCGAGCCTTATAAGAAGCTTTTCCTTCTCTCGATCGTCATCGACATTGATGACATTCAATGAAATTGAAGATTGGAGTTGGCCTCGAGCCTTCTTCCTCGTTGAGCAGAATAATCGTAACAAATAAAATCGGAGTGTGAAAAAATGGGCTTTGGTATCGAATTTGCGGTTTCGATCGGCGACGATTTTTCTGGCGACGTGATCGCGATACTTTATTGTCTCGCGGTGAAACGACTCTGGTGCGAAGAAAATAAAAACCTCGAACGAGATCGCAGCTCAAATTCATTTCGATTAACAGTCCCCCATTTTATCTAAATCTTCCAATTCTTTCCCACGAATGCAGCCTGAAAAACGTTTCCCTTCTTGACAAAAACATGGAACTTTAAGGGCTCCGATGGATTTTAAACTCGACATCGATTCTTTAGCTTCCGGAATGAGATTTGCTCCGCTTCGGTCGTTTTCGATTACGGTTAAGTCAGAAGAAACGAAAAAAACAATTGCATTCGATGCAATTAACGAGGAAACTGAAATCCGGTGTCATTATCACGGTCAATTTGGAGGCGATGGCACGAGTCCCTGAAAATTAGTACGCTTATGAGCGTTCGGAATGTAAGTTCTTACGAAAGATCAATGCCGAGGTCATAAAAATCATTTGAAATCGATTTGGCTTGTGGGAATGGTGACCATGAATGGTGGAGGACGATTGAGCGTGGAAAATTTTAATGCCACGCGAAGGAATACGATGAAGAGAGCTTTGCTCGAAGAAACGAATTGAAAAATTTTCTGTTAATAATACACGCGGATGACGCAATACAGCGCGCTCTTCCCTCCTCCAACGAGAGCTCCGAGCTTTAACGCAGGAACTCACGTACACACGAGAAGATCGCATTTGACCCCATCTAATGGTATTCCAAGCATTCGATTAATACGCTAAAAGCCACCTCTCCCCCCCCCCCCCCCGCCCTGCTTACTTCGTGCTCTCTGCATTTCCTTATATTCTTCGTCAATTCACTTTCGTCCTTGAATAATTCAATGATCCGAGAAGCTTTTTTGTTGCCTCTTTTCATTGCAAATCGATATAAAACGATTAGAAGTGATCGACCATCAAAAGCAGAAAGAATTTTAACGTAAAGTTATATCGATTCATTATTTTTAACGAAAGCTTTTGATCCACTATTTTTGGGACATTGCCGATTTTTGTTGGTTCGAAGATTCCCAGTTTCTTGGATTTCTTGAATTTTTGTTCCAACTTGTTTTTAGCAACCGTTTGAAATTGTTTTTAAATTGAAATGAATTTGCTGGTGTCGTTACGAACTCTGGAACGTTCGAACGTGCGAACAGAAACTTTGTTGCTACGATAATTGGTCGATCGTTAAATCGAATGATTATGCTTAAGAGCGTGGATCGTCGGTATATCGCAATCGTCAGTGCGAGAGCTGCAAATTTTAGAAGTGAAATTTTTCCACACCGTTCGCTCGCGATCGAAATGATGAAAATGTCAGCCATTTTTGCCATCGCCCTGCTTCGCCTGACAGAGTCTTTTTTAATCGGTCAAACTATATCAAAGAATTTCCATTTATAAAGCTCCACGTGAGGTTGGGTGACTGATCCATACCCTTAAGGAAGATCATGCGTTACTCGTGATTCAAAAAAGCAACTGAACTTTTTTGCTCTTTCGATTATCAAAGAAGCGATTAATATTTATTCTCGCAATTATTAAAATTATGAGTGACTTGTTTGTTGAGATTTATTAATTTTTAATACAATGATAACGGTTCGAGTACTTTTGTAGTAAAATCGTCAAGCAAAATGTGACAACAGCCATTTTCTATTTATATGCGTATGCACATCCATATTTTAAACCACCTGGCTCATGGTGTTGTCAAACCTTCCACCGTTTATGACGTTTATACTCTGAGACAAGTACATTTATATATGATGAGTCGCTTCCAGAGAGTCTTTACAGGAGCGAGAATATTTTTCAGCTGTTTTGGATAACTTTCAAAATTTATTTCTTTAATAATTAAATAATTACAGTACTTCAGAGAATCTTGCAAGTTGACGTATTTTTTATTTTTATTTTTTCTTTCGATCCGACCTCTACGAACTCCGTAGACTAACGCATTAAAAAGATGTGAATTATTAATTTTTTGATTTCATCAAAAAATGTTGCATTTTTTCGCACACATTTTTGATGTTCATTTGTTTTATCTTTAGTGACAAATCTGGTGCCATAATACATTTTATATATCTATATATTTTTTTTCTAGTGCCATAACACAAATTGTATCATAATTGTGCGAAGTGACAGTTCACCGTTGTGTTAAAAAATGTTTTTATTTGGTTTTCCAAACGACAATTACTCGTTAACCTCAAACAAGTGTTTTGTTTTTTCCATTCCCAAGCGATTTCCTCCGGTAACAAGGCATTCTCAAGACTTCATTGATATCTAAAAACATTATATTTCGTTATTCTCGTTTTTGACTCTTTTAAGTTGGAAGTTAGAACCTTCAGAAAATGTGATATTCGTAAATCGTTTTCTCGACAACTGGACAGTAGATCCTATAATTACTCTGGGAATAGATGCACCTTGTATATTTCTAGCATATATCTCCGAATTCCAACTCCTAAAGCTGGGATTTTCGATTTCCATTAGATTCGCGTGAACTTCCTTAAGAGGTGGGGAAACGATTGCTTTACGAGGGAAAAATTTGTTCCGCCAATTCCCAAGTTTCCATGTGCCAAAGATTCTGGGTCCAGACGAGTTCAATGAGATTTTGGATGTCCGTCGCGACGTCCTCGAGGAGGCCGTCGTTTTAATAAAGTTCTTCAACAACTGCGAAAGCGATTCTAGGCTCAGAGGATGCAACGCGGAGTTAAGAAATGAAGAAAAGTTAGTGAATGTTAATCGGGCGAGTATGGTAATGGGGTTTATCAATATTTATCTACCAGTCGCGATATGTGCCAAGAGAGATCGCAAATTGCGTCAGAAAGCGTCACTTGGGAGAACGTTGCGTATATTTGCAACTGCATACCGATTCAGCAGGTACTCGTATCGAGTTTTAGCATTTAATTCTCCTACTTGGGAGCTCGTTCGCGCCACTTTAAACGCGCTCGCTGTGATTCGTCACCCGCGGCGTGACGCGGTGGGCTCGCGAGCCCACCGCGAGCAGCTGGTTATCGACTCGGTTTTATTGCGAGGCAGCGCCATCTCGAAAGGTCGTGCGGCTTTCTCGACACGAAATAAAAGGCTGCGCCTGGCGTTTTCGCTTTTTTTTCCGTTGAGTTTCCATTCTGTTTTCTCTTGCTTCTTTCTCCTTCACTTTTCTGTCTTTCTCGCTTTCTCTTCTTCTTCCTCGCTCCCCGAATGTTTTTTCTATTATTTCGTTCCGTTTCGTTTTCGTCGTTTTCTTCGTTATTTTTATTCCTGCAGTCGCCTCCACTATTTTCCTTCATATTTCTCCTTCTGGCTCATCGCTGCCCCCCTCATTTTTCAATGCCGCATTCAGCAGAGCCGATTACCGCTCCGAACCGTGTACGATTGTGGAAACCCACCGCGGATTCGTCGCCTCCATGGGCGTGATCCGTTTCTTAATTCTCCGGCGAGTTCGACGTCCTGAAAGCTTCCGATGACGGAGGAAAGCGTGGATATTAAATCATCGGGACTCTGCTGCCATCGCTTTAGTCAACTAATCCGGTGGTTTTACACGTCGCGATTAGAACGCTTCCAAAGCACATTTTTCATCGAAATTCGTCACCCACGCTTCGCCCAAACGATTCTTCGATCCCCGTCCCGCTTTTTAAATCTTTATTGAACGACCTGTCCAATCTCTCCGCTTGCTCAACCCTAAATCCCCCCCCCCCCTGTTTTTTCTTTCAAACATTTTTGCCTCGTGTGGCGCTGATGAAACATTTCTTATCTACTGCGACATTGAGAATTGGGAAGATTACCTCGTACGTATGAACAAGTCGCTTTTTCATTCCTATTTTTCGTAATTTTCTTGTCAAGAAAACGGCGCTAATCGCAAGTTATAATCAGACATCATAACACACAGTCGTCGAGGTTCACCTGCTCTTTTTTCACGCTTGTTTGTACTAATTCTCATGTAGGCCGCGTTGGCCTACATTATCACAATCCACGTTGGATTGTGATGATTATTGGATGAATCGAAGGCCTTGGAAAAGTCATTAAGATTTCGAAGGTGTCACTCCGTTTGTGTTCGTTACAAACGACTTTGTTTTTCTCGTTGGGTTGGCAAAAATTCAAAATCTTGCTGAGGAAAGCACCATTAATTTTGGGCAAAACGTTCGTTGCTTTGTGACGAATCAATGAACTCCGAAAAACTTGAATCCGATCCCGCCTGATGACGTTAGTTTTTCTATCTTCACGACACAAAAATGCGCAACAAACGAACCGGCTTGGGAATGGTGAAAAAACGGGATGAAAAGAAGCCACGAGGGTGGGAAGGAAAACAATATTTCGCTCATTTTTCCCTCGTCCGAGTCTGGGGTCGCCCACAACAATGTTTTCTCCAACTTCGAAATCCCCCAAAACACGATTTTTTTCCCCACCCCTGAAGTCGATCGTGGGAAAAAGCGTTTAAGGATATATTGCACAGGCGATACAATGTTGCCATGCTAAACCATGCTAAAAACATAAAAAAATTCAAAATGATCAGAATTTTATAAAATTTGGTGAACATATTCTTTAGTGCCAAATTTGACAATACAAATTTTTTAAGATTTTTCTTCTGTACAGTTATCGAGTAATTGATCACTAAAGTTCACGTGTATAAGCATAGCGTTTCCATATATATAGGTATACATTCCGGGCATAAGAAATCTGCTTTAATGCGTAATTACTTGATAACTAAACAGAAGAAAATTTTGAAAAAAATTGTGTTTTCGCACTTGATGTTGAAGAACATTATCACCAAATTTGATCAATTTCTAATTATTTCGACTTTTGTATCATTCACCCTTAAGGAGTTTCGGTACAAAAGTCAAAATATTAAGAAATTGATCAAATTTGGTGATAATGTTCTTCAACATCAAGTGCGAAAACACAAATTTTTTCAAAATTTTCTTCTACTTAGTTATCGAGTAATTACGCATTAAGGAGTTTCGGTACAGGCGATACAATGTTGCCATGCTAAACCATGCTAAAAACATAAAAAAATTCAAAAAGTTTAGAATTTTATAAAATTTGGTGAACATATTCTTTAGTGCCAAATTTGACAATACAAATTTTTTAAGATTTTTCTTCTACACAGTTATCGAGTAATTGATCACTAAAGTTTACGTGTATAAGCATAGCGTTTCCATATATATAGGTATACATTCCGGGCATAAGAAATCTGCTTTAATGCGTAATTACTCGATAACTAAGTAGAAGAAAATTTTGAAAAAATTTGTGTTTTCGCACTTGATGTTGAAGAACATTATCACCAAATTTGATCAATTTCTTAATATTTTGACTTTTGTACCGAAACTCCTTAAAGCAGATTTCTTATGCCCGGAATGTATACCTATATATATGGAAACGCTATGCTTATACACGTCAACTTTAGTGATCAATTACTCGATAACTGTGTAGAAGAAAAATCTTAAAAAATTTGTATTGTCAAATTTGGCACTAAAGAATATGTTCACCAAATTTTATAAAATTCTAAACTTTTTGAAATTTTTTATGTTATTAGCATGGTTTAGCATGGCAACATTGTATCGCCTGTACCGAAACTCCTTAATGGAATCCACCAATGAGGATGGGAGAAAAAACCATTTTTACACAGTCCCAGAACTGGAGTTTGGAAGCCAACGAACAGACCAGGCCTAGCGATGCTCACAGGTCAATAAATCGAGCAATTTTTCCATCTCGATTCGGACATTCCGAAAGGGGAATGGAGGTTGTTGGGCGCGGTGTTGCACGTCCGCTCCTGGCTTGCGTCATCGGTGTGAATGAATTTTGGGAATGGCGCAAGAGCGAGGAAAAGTTTCGTGCGTTTGACGAGTCGGAGAGGGGCTCGCCGAGCGCGCATACGTGACGACCGCCACACGTGCTCTTTCTCCTTCGTCTTACTCTGCTTTCAAGTTTCCCATTTAGTTTCGTCGTCATCCGCTTTTACGAACCGTTACGGAGGGAGGAAGGGAGAGAGAAAATGACGAGCCTCTTTTCGTGTGAGCCAATCACTGGCCACGAATTCAAAGAGCCTCTCTCTATAGTTATATACTCACTTAACCTCATGCAGATGTACGGAGTTTGTACCATTGCGTCATAACGTGCAATGAGAAGCAGCTCGAACTATGAGGCTCGTAGATAATTCGTTTTGATTAATACAATTGTAAAATCGTCCCTGATTCCTCGCTCCGAAGAGCCTCCGGTACGATAGGGGCTCGCCTATTATATCTCGCCTTAATAGCTTCAATGTTCTGCTCTGATCTACGATCTTCCTTTTTATTAATAAAACTGAGACCGTTACTCCATTCCTTTGTGAGGATTTTCAAGGAAAACACAACTTTTCTTTCGCCTTTAAAGGTTTATAAAACTTAAACGGTTGGGCCATTCTTTCATGACGCTTCTTCAAAAATGTGCTCGATTCCTGTTTCTAAGAGTCAGATAAATTTCATTGGAATTAATAACCTCGTTGGTGATTCATGCTCGTTTTCGATCCCCTTCTTCCGTTGTAGCGTATCAAAGTCGAGTTTACAAATTATTCAAACTCGCATATTATCTCAAAATTTGAAATTCTATCACCTGCTAATTTCTCGACAGCTGATCGCACTACCGAGATCTGCGAATGCATATTTTTTCGAAAAAAACAGTTTCATTGAAAATACTCGAAAATAAGCCCACGTTTTTTTAACCCTAGAACGCATGACTGGGGTGTGAGCACACCCCACGCGAACTTCAAACTACGCTCCCGTCCTAACAAGCGACATTATCGACTGATTATCGACGGATTTTTTTATATATAAATTCAATTGAAATTAGTTTTATCGTACATCATTCTTTTCGTTATAAAAAAACGAATGGTGTAGGATAAAGTCGGTTTAGCATCGTAGAACCGGATTTATAAGCAGAAAAAGAGTGGGGTGCGTTCAAACCCCGGTCATGAGGTTGAGGGTATGAAAAAAGGCACATGAGGTGTAGGGTTAAATCTCATTGTCCGTGCATTTATTTGGGGGTCTCACAGACCTCCGCGGAACTCCGATACAACCGCAGCCTTTAAGGAGGGTGGATCACGAAATCAAAATAATCAGAATTTGATCAAATTTGGTGATAACATTCTTTGGCATCAAGTATACAAATACAATTTTTTTACCACGTGGTTGTCGAATAATTGAGCGTTAAATCGAAGTTCTTAGGCACGAGTTGTATAACTGTATATACGTGTGAACTTTATGCTTATACACGTGAACTTTAACCCTTGTGTGCACACCTTCACAGTGATACATTTCGTGCACATGGAGTCACTTCGACCCCAGGTCATTTTTGACATCGAATATCTCGGTAACTATATGCGCTTTTCGGAATAAAAGGTTTAGTCACTTTTGCAGTGAATTGATCCAACTTTGAGGCTGCAAAGTTGGATTTTCAAAAAAATCTTTTTTCATTGCGTGCTCAAACGTTCAAAATGTGCTCAACGTTGATAGTGCGCGTAAAAAGCACTCAATTTTGGGGTCATTTTTGACATCGAATATCTCGGTAACTATGCGCTTTTCGGAATAAAAGGTTTAGTCACTTTTTGCAGTGAATTGATCCAAATTTGAGGCTGCAAAGTTGGATTTTCAAAAAAATCTTTTTTCATTGCGTGCTCAAACGTTCAAAACGTGCTCAACGTTGATAGTGTGCGTAAAAAGCACTCAATTTTGAGGTCATTTTTGACATCGAATATCTCGGTAACTATGCGCTTTTCGGAATAAAAGGTTTAGTCACTTTTTGCAGTGAATTGATCCAACTTTGAGGCTGCAAAGTTGGATTTTCAAAAAAATCTTTTTTCATTGCGTGCTCAAACGTTCAAAACGTGCTCAACGTTGATAGTGCGCGTAAAAAGCACTCAATTTTGGGGTCATTTTTGACATCGAATATCTCGGTAACTATGCGCTTTTCCGAATAAAAGGTTTAGTCACTTTTTGCAGTGAATTGATCCAAATTTGAGGCTGCAAAGTTGGATTTTCAAAAAAATCTTTTTTCATTGCGTGCTCAAACGTTCAAAACGTGCTCAACGTTGATAGTGCGCGTAAAAAGCACTCAATTTTGGGGTCAATCTGACCCCAGATGCACACTAAGGGTTAATGTTCAATTACTCGAGAGCTATGTGGTAGAAAAATCTAAAAAAATGTATATTGTCTTATATATTTTGAAATAACACATTTACCAAATTTTATGAAATTCTTAATATTTTTAACATGGCTTAGCATGGCCACATTGTATCGTCGCGATCCACCCTCCTTAAAGAGGTGGAATTATGAATGAACGTTTGTCAAGCGAAGAAACCGTTACGGATTCTCTCGTCGAGAAAATAGTTCGAAAAATAAATTTCATCACTTATTTTTTAATAATTTTACTGAAACTACGAAAAGTCGAATGAAAAATAAAAAAAATTCAAGTGATTAACTGACAAAAAATGAAAAATGATAGAAATTTTTCAACGCAGTGCTCGCTGCAGTTTTCCACATTTGTGTCAGCTTTTCTCACGTGAATATCGAGTCCCTAGGGGTGGGTATAGGTACGTAGGCTGGAGCGGTTATCGATCTCATTCGGTGTTCGAAGCCCGCACCTTCCCCGGTTGCAACAAGACTGTACGATTGCGCCAGGAGGAGCCTGCGAGTATTTCGTGGATTTGTGCGCACATGCGATCTTCGTTCGCCGTCGTTTCGGAGCAAATCGGGAAAGAAATTAGTAGGAACGTTTGCGTCAGTCGAAAACAAGTCCGAGGAGATCCAGAAGTGGATTTCAGCGGGATAAAACAACGGCAAAATGGGCGGGGGGGGGGGAAACAAGGTTCCCGAAGGACTCGCGAAGCATTCGTGACGTTCGCGGTACGAACCCGCGGGGAAAGGTCAAACGAGGGTTGGCGCACGCGCCCAACGTCGCCGCTTCCGCCCGCGCAAATCAACCCTCTTTTCCCCGCTCCGCGCACTGGTTTGTGGGACACTGACACATCGCTGAAACGTACGTAGCTCGTGGGGGGTCGGTGGTCAGCTTCAGGGGTTATAACAACTGTGAATCGAACTCGCAACCCTCAGAATAGACGATTCCGCGCTTCCTACCTCGCTCGTCGTCCTGCCTCCCTTCGTTGAACGTTCATAGGTGAGTTGACGGAAAAACCAAGCGAAATATTCGCCTTGAGCATTTTGCCCAACGGGCATCGAAGCGTGGCCAGTTTTTCAGAACGGGACCGTTCCGGAGTGCTATTTTTACTGTGATTTCAAAGTCAAACGCAAATGTTGCGGTTAAGGTGTGACCAAAAATAGATCGAGGGAGGCAAGTTGAGTGGAAGTTACGATCGATGGGAAAAGTTTCTCGAACCTCCCCTCGGGAAGCGAGCGATCTGCGTTTCGGCGAAATGCCCCGGGTCACGTGTCGTTTCCCGTTCGTATTGCGCTCCAAAGTGATGGGAAAAGGTGCTCGAAGTTTCCATCGACTTCGACTAGAGTTTTCGATCGAACGAGCCGCCACTTTTTTCCTCCTTTTCCAGTCATTTTTCAATCGGAGTGACGAGCCATCGATCTTTCCCCGTTTTCCTCGGACCTCGATCTTTTCGCCAATGCAACTCGTTACGTCACCCGCGGTTGGCGATGCATAAAGTGCTCTATCGAGCCCATAAAATGGCACGGTTCGGTGCCATTTCTCTCTCTTCGCCTCACCGCCGAGGCACGTGACTTCGGATTATTCAATTTTGCTTATCCGAACGCGCTTCCTATCGGGAGAAACGAATTTTGGGGATCGATCCAAAGTCCGAAAAGCCGATAAATCGACGACGAATCTTCGGTCTTGAACTCTTTTTTTGGTTATCGAACAACTCTCGGGAGTCGTAATCAATAAAAAAGAAGGTCACACGCGGCTCCGACGTCTCTCGACTTCGCCTCTTCAGACATTTTTCCTTTCCACCTTGTCCGAAACATGATCAAAATTTTGACCGAAACCGGGGAGACCGAAAGGAGTGGCGACAATTTTTCGATATTTTAACCGAAGATAAAAATCCCGTTTTCGTTGAAGTTTCCTACACAACGATCATCGCGATTTTCTTCGTCGTCGATAATGACGAACGTTTTTAATAACCTTGTTTACATAGAAACATTGCGGAATTCAATGAAAACCTCGTGCATCCAACGATTCATCAAAACCGCTGATAGAAATACCCTACTCCCAGTTAGTTTACGTGAATTATCGTTTTTATTCGGAGAGCCTGATTTACCAGTGATTTACTGGCTCCTCTATCTCTATATTCGGCCGCCTACGGGTCAAGGTCGTTTCAAGTTCAGCCGCCCTGCTCTCGTTCGCACGAGCGCGAGTGCGCGGGTCGTTTAAAACCGAAGAGCCTTCTGCTGCGCGGCTCTTGAAACTCGATGCGACCTTTTCTTACTTTCATTCTTAATTTTCTTGTTTTCCGAGAGCTCCGTCCAATCGTCTCCGATCTTACTGGCATCGTCATAAAGCAATTAAGACAAACTGCGCGTTAACAAAAAGCTTTAGGCGAGACCGGTGCTGGTTGGCCAACTCTTCAAACTAGTAAACGAGGAACTAAAGACGATTTAAAAAAGCAAATGCTCCTTTCGAATGGGAGCAAGCTTCCTCTAGCTCGGATGAAAATTTGAGTTTTTAAACGTAAAACGAAATCGATTTTTTGACGATTCGTGTCTACCGACCCCACCAAAATGTTGGCAAAAGCAAACATAATTTTTGTCCATAAGTGTGAGAGAAAAGAACATTTGATCCTCCTCATCCTCTTCATTAAAATCAGAATTGCAGTTTTTTTCTTGGCACACCTTGATTAGGTCCATTCAGAGCACTCGTGTACGTCGACACATGTTGTCAGCCAACCCCCCCCCCCTGCCACTGTTGGACGACGCTGACTTTTGCAACGTCCAACGAAACGAAGGAAAAAAACATTTGTAAATCACTAATTTTTCATTTCGAGAAGTATCGGTGCAGGTTGAAAAACCACGAATTGCAAATTCGGCAGGGAACAAAATTGGAGAATTGCTGGAATTATTGGAGGATTTTTAAAATCATTTCGTTGGACTCGAACATTGCAAAATTCAGCGTCATACTATGTTGGCTTCTTTACCCCCCCCCCCCCCCCCACAAACTGTTTTTTAAAGCGAGTTCTACCAGAAAATTATAGAGATAATTGAGAAAAAATACTGTGCACAATTATAGTTCAGTATATGAACTTTCATGTAGAGGATTATTGTAATAATTGGAAAGAAATTCGAGGCTGCAAGAGATGGATAAGATTGACGTCAAAATTTGCTTTCGTATCTGAATTTATGAAAATTTTTCAATCTTTTCAAACGACGCATCGCTCTGACTCGTTGAGACACATGAAAGAGTGAGAAAGAGGTGACAATTAACAATTACATCAACCAGGCGTACGTTTACATTTCGTAGTTTGGATCTTATTGTTTATTAGTCAACTTGCCCCGTTGGCCAACGAGCCTCAGTCTCCCCTGTTCAATAACGAGAAAATGGGCACGAAATAAAATTCTTTTTATGAAAAAAAATTTAAAAAAAAAATCTAATCGAAGGTCAATGAATGTTTTTGGATATTGTTAACATTGGTAACAGAATTATTTTTCAGTCTTATGTTAAAATTAAAGGAAAGTTGCCAAGTTTTTATGCGAGCCTTGGATCACGATTCCTAAACGAAAAATAAAACGTGCAAACAACAGTTTTGCATTTTACAGAAAGCAAATATCTCGTGGATCAAATTTTCATCTCAAGATCGAATGAAAGTAACGAAAAATATTTCGTCGTCGAAATTCTATTCGTTGAAACGAAAAAACGGTGGATTCGAGTATTTCTCATTGGAATGCCAGGAGATTTTCTCTCACCAACAAGAAAACAGTAAAATCTACCAAATTCTCGTCCAACTCAATCGGATTTTGTTCCATGAACAAGTTTTCAGCTCAGAGAACCTCTCGGAGACTCCAAACAGGTTCGGAGGAAGCCAGTTCTCGGTTGGGTGACCGGTCATAGCTACACACCGGTTCCTCAACCGGTCGCCCCGAAGTCGACCATTTTTCAGAGTTTTCCATTGGCCCCGCGCGACTAAAAACTCTACAAAAATCGAGTCTCCTGTACCAGGACGAGTTTCGTTCAGCTTCCCTGGACCCTCGAGTCAAAGCCGCTGTACAACGGACCAAAAGTCAGTAAACTGCTGAGAAAATCATTCGAGATTCCCATAGGAAAGCTCGAACGAAAAAAAATAAAATTGCAAGTGTTTTTGGAGTTTTTTTCATTGAAGAACAGCACAGTTTGATCTGCACACCGATAAAAATGTTTCGATTCACAGCTCACCTCGATAGATGACGGATGTTTGCTCCTTCGAATCCTATTGACAAATCAGTGCGTATTTCTTATCTGGATCATCGATATTAAGCAGTTTTCCAAGTGCTCTCAATAGCCTACGAATAACCATTGATAATGCACGTCCGCTGAGCCCTTATCGGTTTTATCTTCATTATTTGATTCGTATTATCTCTCGCTTACTCGTTTTCACATTCGCTTTTATATTATTCTGGCAGTCTCTTTGGACTGGAATTCAGTTTGCAGGATTCGTTATCAGGAATCCCCGCTCCCCCGATCGCCGAATCCGGTCGACGGCGTTATTAATAATTCCATTAACCAGCCATTGTCGAGCCTTGAACAAAATATCAAACTTCGAGCCAATGACCCGTTGAGAATGTCGCAACATTTCTCCTCTTTTCTCTCCGTATCTCCAGGTCAGAAAAAAATGCGCTCGATTGCAGGCAAACACAGACTGGCTGCGCTCTCGTTCGATTCGTACATGCTGGGACTTCGGCGATCGAGAAACATTTTATTCCCAATCTCCACTTTCCGCAAATTGAAGCAAGTGCACACGGCGACTATCCACCCTCGGGGGGCCACGTGATCGAATAAGATTCCAATTACATTGATTTTCACTTCGTATCTTATCGGCGTTACGTCGATAACGAACAAATGGTGTGTTACGAAAGTATCATTGAACCCAGAGCCGCGGATCCGGGGAGTGAAAACGGAGCGAAAGCCTCGGCGGCTGTTCGATCCAAAAGATTTACGTCGCTTCTGCAAATATGCTGAAAGCGAGCGTGGCGCTTCTCTTCGCTGGAGAGGTAATCGTACGAGGCATCCGGAAGGAAAATGTTTCAGTGTCGAGTCTATTACAGGCGACCTTTTCTCTCGATTTCCATACAATGAGCTTGAGTCGTTGCGAGAGCACGAGTCTCGTGATTGCTTATCAGTAATTCATCGCGATTTATATTCCTTTTCCTTTCTCAACAAGTGAGTTTTCGTGATTTTCAATAATCCTTACTTCGCCGTTGTCGCAGCTGAATAAACACACGTTTTTTAAAGTAGTTCGGCCGATCGATAAAGTACGGTGAAGATCCACTTTTTTTGCGGTTAATTATAGTTTAAGGTCCCCCGATAACGATAAGCACAGTTCCGGTGCCTTTTACGGAGCAAAATTTTGTATTATTTCATTTACAATTTCGAGTTTTTAACACGGTAAGGGAGAACTCACGATAATATTAATTGTGAAAAGATTTTACGGTGTTCGCGAGCTTCGGAAAAGTTTATAGAAGAAAATTTATCACAGATTCCGTTTCTTTAAAAAAACATTACCTCACGGGGCTAAGAAAGAAAATACTTTAGTTTTTGACGCGTCGAAAGCGAATGTGAGTTGGACTGCTGATAACAGCTGATTGAACTTCGGGCAAATTCGGGAATGGCGGGAATTTCATCAGATTTATTTTTGAGACTGACTCACGTGCTTGAATTCGTCTAGTAGCTTCGCTTTTTTTAAGAAATTGACCATTTATTTTTCTCGGTGGCATTACACCGACATAAACTTTCTTTCGTACAATAAAAATCAACTCGATCATTAACTATAGTCAAGTTGAAGTAAAAATTTGATCTTTTATGATGTTTTTGAAGCATTTTATTACACTTTTTTGATAAAAATATTCTCAATGTGAGTGTTTATTAATTATATTAATACTTTAGATTTAAAATAAATCAACACAAAGTAGTTGGAAACTTGATTAGATTACATCAGTTTCGTGCATCTGCTCGTTCGTTTTCCGGGCTTTTCGTTCACGATTTTTTGCTGAAATCTCCGCAGAAATCGCAGCCACTGTTCTTTGGCACGTTCGGCCCAAGGAAACTGCAAAAAACCGGCGCCCATATATTTGCTTACAATTTTACTGAGCTCCCGTTCGTCACAATGAAAACGACGAAAAACTTATCAGAAAAGAGGAGAAAACTGGCTCTGCCCGGGGCTGCTTGGGATCCAGGGGATCGTTAAGGAGACACACCCGCATCGAGTCAACGATGGGTGTGTCCCTTCCAAATAATCGGTCGAAAGAGACCCTCGTTAACGGTACAATACGAAGTCGAAAGTAGAAATTCTTCCGTCCATTTCCCAAGAGATTCGTCTATTTGGTGACTTTTTATGATCTGCCACTAAAAGGCGTTCGCGCCTGGCAGTATCGCATCAATAAAAATGAGCAGGTACCTTCGCCTGTGAATTTTGGAGTCGCGTATGAAAAGTACATCCCTTTGGGAGCGGATTATTTTTCAAACTGGCTAAAGATTACTGTTCTCGCGAAGTTTACAGCACTCGATCGAGCTCTCGTGTCGGTGGATCAAAGCAGCGTCTCTTATTTCTTTTTCGATCCCTTTTCAAATAATGATTTTTTCAGAAACACGATAATCGACTCGTGTTTTCTCACCAAACGCTGTTGCCCGATAACTGATAAGATTTCACATCGAACAGCGGCAAATTTCGTTATCGAAAAATTCCGATCCAACATTGTTCGATTCCAACAAATTGGACTATGCGCTCGTTAACTTTATGTCAGCAAATACTCGAGGAGGTCTACACAGCTGCTGATTTTATCAGTATTGTTTGAAAACCGTCCTAAAACGTCGTTTTACTCGTTCGAGCTAATACGCGATGAAGAATTGAGCAGATTGGAAATAGTGCGAGGATAAAAAAGTTTTTATCGCCCTCCGAAAAACTCCGAAACGATAATTTCAAAATTGTTGACGAGAATTACGAAACGTCAATAAAAATTACCGATTCGATGGTAACTACGACGATAAATATTCCCCAACTTTTTCTGGGGCTCGTCGGTGTTTTTTCATCTTCGAAAACATTGCCGAGAGCCCGGGGCTGTGAGGGCAGTCGAAAGTTCAGTGTACCCAGTCGATAATCGAGTTTCGAAAGTCCTCGACGAAGCTAATTGGACGAGGAATGTGGAAAGAGAATGAAGGAAATGGGGGCGGGGGGGGGGGACCTTTTGGAATTTTCCTACGCCTCCGCATCCATTTATTTTAAGAGTCTCAATGCACTAAAACTTGGACATTAGCCTTACGAGAATGGACATTAAGATGCTATCGAATGTTTCTTCTTTTTTTTTCAAGCTGCTTCAACCATGGAGCGTGAAAAGGTAAGAGGCATCGTTAGTGACCGAGGAAACGTTTCTGATCGGAGCTAAATCGATTTTTTATGGGACTCGATTTTCAAAATCCAACGGGAATAGATAACGTGGATGAAAAATAGCTCATTGAATTCAAAGAGGAAGGAAACGTTGATTTGGAATATCGATTTCAATGAAATATCGAAAAATCGATTAAAAATTACTCCTCATTTTCTTCATGCCCGTTCATCAATTGAATGGACGATCAAATCAGAAACTAACGCAAATGCTATTTAATCTGTATAGTCGAAAGAGGATATTCAGGAACAACCGTCGACGCCCACTGCCCTTGCTCCAACTCCCAAGGTAATTAATAAACTCCCAACCAACCTTTCATTACTAACTTTTCAATTGATTTTAAAAAAACATTTACTTCTTTCCATTGATATCGAAGAAAAATCATTTTTTTCTCTAGTCACGTTTTTGAGGATATTTTAACACGAAAAAATGAACGATCCAACACGGAGAGAATTAACTTTGAAAAACTACTGTCCAGTAACGACAGCGCGGTGACGAGCTGCGATTCATCACATTATTATGGAAAAGAAATTGAATTTTTTTATTAAAAAAATAATATTCATGCTCACAATAGGAACTTTACCGGAGTATTTAGTGAATTTTGACGTCACGGTGAATTTTACCGCGCCGCACTGTCAAAATTTCCGTACGAATGTATACGCTACCGTAAATATCAAAATCTGCAATATTTACTATTATTAAACTGAAAATTCGGCAAAACATTGAAAATTTAAGAGTGCGTTACTGGAATAAATATTTTTCGGTAACTCGTCCCCGCAGTCGAATGTATCCGGTAAATTTATCACTAAATTTCACGCTAAATAATTTAATTCTCTCTGTGAATACGAATTTTCTATTGATATAAAAAAAATTTAATTTATGACGTGTCCAATGAAAAATTCATCAGCGAAGTATTCTCATAATTTTTTGTATGTTGCACGCAGTCGATAGCGGACAAGGATTTCGTGAGTACACATTAGCGAGATAATATTAGATTATGCAACGCTCGACAAATTGACGAGGGATCGAGCGATCGAGCCCTTCGTCACTTTGTTTGCTGTGGAGCTTCCGATCGCATGTTGATTCTATTAAGCTGAATTATTGCTTATTCACTGCTCGTAAGTAGATTCGTAATCATTGCGAACGAGTCTGCAACAATTGTCGAATAAATTTTTCATCCCATTCGACTTGGTTGAGAGATGAAATTCGTCGAGTCGAAAAGATCGCTTTGGAGTCGCGATATCTCAATAAATTTCGATAAAAATAATCGACGTGAGCGCATACGCGAATTTATGATGCGAAGCATAATATCAAGTAATCGAACAACGATGCGTCGAGCGTGCTGATAGAAGCGACGATTTTCATCGAATCTCTCCATTTGACAAGGTATTTTACGTGCAAATATATCTCGACTGAAATAACGCGATTGCAGGAATCCAGGGCAGAGCAGCAGCCGTTTCGAAATATTTTTATTCCATTCTGTCCCATGATCAGGATTTCAATGCTCGTGCGTAATGTTCGGTGATAAATATACGCGCGTTGCTTGTATTATTAAATCGAAGGACTCTAAATAATTCGCTCACACGTTGAGCGATCGCCTTGAGTTTTAAAGCGATGTATCACCGCAGTCCCGAGCAGCGGTCTCGGCGCAGAAATATTTTTTTATCGCATTATCGCGGTGCGATCTCCTAGAGAAATTGTTCTTAATCGCATCACCATCTCGGACAGAAATTTTTCTTATTGAATCATCACGCGGAGATTTTTGCCGTGTGTCAGCCCTCGCTCTTCCTCGTAATTATTGCTCCTCTCGTTTCACTCTTTCACTAACGAGAGACTCTTAAAACACGAAAGTAGAACGAGGAGCGAACGTTGCGAATATTCCATCGAATCTCACTCCCTGAATTATCGTCGAAGCGAATGAAACCACAGTTTTTCTCTCAATATCATAAACAAATGTGCGGGAACCGATGAGCGAACGACACTTTTGTCCCTCACCACACGAATTTACAGGACAAAAATAGCGTCAATTAATTAGTGACTGAGTAATAATTCAATTAAATAAATTTAATTAATTTCATAAATTCGATTAAGTTCGTGAAATATTTCATGAATTTATTGAGTCGAATCAGATTAATTAGATTTTACGAATCTGCGAAATTCAATAGACTTTATTTGATAAATATTCCCTGAATTTCAATTGGATCGAACGTATTCAGAGACTCGCATCAATTTTATTCGTGTTACACGAAATTGAATTCATTCAAACGAAACAAAACTCTAAGAATCTCGTTAATTCCATTTAAATCCAAAGAAAATAATTTAATTCAATCACTCCAATTCATTCTTCAAATTTAATGAAATTATAAATTTTCATTGTTTTTAGCATTTTTTATCACGTTAATTCGCTGTCGTTCACCAAAGATTACACAAAAGATTTGATTGTTTTCTATCTCATACTTTTCGCTTCCGTTCACGTTTAAAGTCCAAAATAAACAGAAAATTAAGAACTCATCCATCATTTTAATTGTTCGTTTCATTCGTGTGCATACGCGTATTTGAGGAGAGATTGTCAGACGTTGTTTGCGCGCTCGACACCGTGCATGTTCTTCCACTTTTTTTAACCGTTGACCAGACATTCACCAGACGAGATACGCACTCACTCTCCCTGTTCTCGTATTCTAACGAAACGTTATTCCAGAATATCAACAATGCTTTTCGCGTCTGAGATTATTTCAGAAGCTTTTTTCTCTCTATAAATTACTTTTCATTATTTTGCTTGAGCTTCCAAAGTTTCGATATTCGAGACTACGAAATTCTTCTTTATCTCAATTTATATCGAAGCTCATTCCATTTCTTCTTGCACTTGAATCTTCGAACTATTTTTCGAGTCAACTTTTTCTCCGGTTTCTGCTCAAATTTTCGAGTATAATCAACGATGATAACGACTTCAATGATAATTATCAATATTTTATAATTTTATAACTCATTTTATGAGTCATTGAACCGACTGATGATAGAAAATGGTCTTTATTTCCGAATATTTCGGTGCTTCACAACGAGCTCGTTTCTCAAAGATCGAAAATCCAATTTTGACAGATTCCTCGCAGCTCGTAGGAGCGAGCAACGAGGAAACGTTTTAGTGCGTGGCACTAGAAAAAGTAACAGGATTATAAATGTTTTTTCTGATATCAGAGACTCTGCGACGAAGAGAAATAAAATTTTACAACGGAAAAGCCCCTGAGCCGTGAGATTATTTTTCGCTCGTTGCTTCGTGATTTTTATTTCGAATTTTTCGTACACAAACCGCGGAGACAGAATGCGACCGGTTTCGTGCGTGGGTCGCGCGAAACGCATTCGCATTCAACTTTCGAGTGTTGACTCGAAACGAGAAGGAATAAAAGATCTCGGGGCAAATAAACTCGCTCTGTATTCGATTGTGAAAATATTCATTGTGCTTCCCCAGTCACACGAGTTTAAACAAATTTTTCAACTGTATTATCAATCGTTCCACTAATTGCACTCTCGTCTAATTGTTTTTTTATGTAAACAAAAAGCCAATTGTCATTTGTATAAAATAAAAATTCAATTTAATTGGAGAGAATGAAAGTTTTCGTTGTAATTTCGTTCAACTAAATCGTGATTGAATTTTCTCCTAATTTTATAAAATACTAGTTGAATTTTTAAAATTTTATAAAATTATAATTTCGCTGAGAGAAAAAATTATTGAATTTGAGAACGCGTATTTACTTATCAAATCAAAGTATTGTTTCGATTATTTATTTGTTGAACCAAGACAATCACTGTTGATTTGAAAACATATTTTCATGGATCTATTACTTCATTATACTAAACTCTTATTTAATAGTATCAATTAGATGCATGATAGATTTGTTTAAATTTTTATTGATTGGATTAATTACATTTATCGCATCAAAAACATTAGATTATTTGAATCTACAAAACTACTTCAATACGAAATTGCTTTTTTTCAAAAAATTATTTTCTTGCAATCAATTCATCATTATTTTGTTTCTAAAAATATTTTTTATTCAAATAATTAATCTAATTAATTAAATAAGAGTTTAATATAATAAACTGATAGATCCGTGAAAATTTTTTTTCAAATTAATACTGATTGTCATGGTTCAACAAATAAGTAATCGAAATAATACTTTTCGCAACTTATATAATTCCTTTTTCACTTTATATCTAACAATATCGTCGTAGTCTAGTGGATAGCGTGCGTACTTAAAATGATGTAGGTAGGTAGATCGGTATCGAATCCCCATGCAGGTAGGAATTTTTCTTCGATTAAAACGGTTTCAGAGATGTACCGTAAACCGTGATCAGGGGCAGTGAAAAATAATTTTGCAATTGATACCATAATATCGTTAAAATACATAAACATATAATATAGTTAAGGAGGGTGGATCACGACGATACAATGTTGCCATGCTAAACCATGTCAAAAATATTAACAATTTCAAAATGATAAGAATTTCATAAAATTTTGTAAATGTATTCTTTTAAAATACATAAGACAATATAAATATTTTTAGATTTTTCTACCGCATAGCTCTCGAGTAATTGAACACTAAAGTTCACGTGTATAAGCATAGAGTTTACATATATACCAGTTATACATCTCGTGCACAAGAACATCGATTTTAACGCCCAATTATTCAATAACCTTGTGGTGAAAAAATTTGAAAAAAATTGTATTTGTATACTTGATGCCATAGAATGTTATCACCAAATTTGATCAAATTCTGATTATTTTGATTTCGTGATCCACCCTCCTTAAACCAATAAAGTAAAAAAAAAAAAAAAAAAAAGAATAAGTGCTTCCTTCAAAAACATGCATGTTTCGAATCATAAAATTCGTTATTGATTCAAACTACGTATTACATATAATTGATGAAAAATTGTTAGATTAAAGCAACTACTGTTATTGAAACAAAAATTTATGAAATTGACTGAAATAAATGAATCAAGTAAATATATGAGGGAACCAATCTAATATGTTTTGGCGAATAACGAAATGAATGATTTTTTCGCTTCGAAACTACATTTTATTGGTTCTAGTAATTTTTCATTCTTAGTTTTTCTTCTGTCAAACTGATGTCGCTATTTTTATTCCAACCGACAATAAAATAGGCGAGTTTTCGAAATATTTGGCTAATAAAACAACGAAGGTATGAAAAATCGAAGAAAAATAGTCCGGAAATTCATAATTTTCGTTGATTTGAAGGTTTTTCTGGGGACAGCTTTCCTCTCGGATGCACCGGGCATCCGCGTTGTTTGACAAGGGTTCGCTAAACTTGGCTAACGATATTCAAACGCAGCGATCTTTTGTTCCCGGTTCGTCGGTGTCTCCGTCGCAATAATTGATCTAATTGTCGTTCCTCGTCATTGACGAGCACGAATTCGCTTGGGAAGGTGTCCTTGAAGTGCGAAGCGATAAAAGAGAGGCGCATTGACGGAGGATGTGAGCGCGCCTAGAAGCGAGGAAAACCGGTTGTAAACAAAAGTTGATTAGCGTCGTCGGTGGTTCGAAACGTGAGTGATCGTCGGGGCAAATCCCCCTCGAGGGCTTTCGGACCGATCGTCGCCTTCCGCGAAAACTGACGTTTAGTCTCGCCCGCTCCGAGGCTTCGTCGGGGGACGCGTCGCTCCGATAAAATTTGAAGAACTCCGTTTCAGTCGCCACGAGAAAGTTGGACGAGCCCTAATGACGTTTATCTTGACAAAAGCGCCGCAACGATTAGTTGACCGAAAGAGGATCGACCCGAATATCCTCGGCCGAAATCTCCAGCGCGTACTCTCGACCAAGGTTTCGCTCTCCGTTTACACGGCCCCTGCACAGACCTCCGTTAACAAAATACACTTTGGGTGTGTGCGGGGCGGCGTACAAATGCCTGTAGAAACACGGCTCGGTCGACGCACACGGAGAAAAGAGTGTACGCGTCTACGGGAGTGAGATAACACGCGTTTGTGGTCGACGAGGGCGGTGGAGATGAGCGGCATATATGAGAGTGGAGCGGGTCCGATGGGGAGTCATTTTACGTTTGGATCCCGAGCGCGCAGGCAAAAGTTCGGGCCGGCGAGATAATTTCGTATTTGTTGTTCGATCGAGTGAGTGAAAATATTCGGATTTCAACTGACGAGGCGTTTGGCGGACACCGCGTTTTTTATCGAAACTAGAAAATCCGGAGTTTTCGAAGATCGAGTCGATTTCGGAGCGGAAAGGCGACGATTTCGCGGAGAATTGGGGCTCGGGGGAAGAAGAAGTTGGAAGAGCGGTTGTGCAATCTATTACTGTGGGAGGTCCCGCGATATCAGTTTTTATCGCGCATTTAACGATCGAATTTGACCGCGCGCTGTCACGAACGTTGGGAAATAGATGATTTCGTGGGCCCAAATGTCGTCGAATCTCCGAGATTTGAGTGTCCAAGAGTTTCGACAGTTGAGCCTCTCCTTGCGAAACCGTGACATCGGACGCTCGCCGGTTCATTCCGCGCAACTCACTCTCAATCCTCCGTAGGATCGAAGCGTTTCTCTCTCTCTCTTTTATCGTAAGCCACGAAACAGGAAAAAAATGAAGGCAGACGCGTTCGGCGTCTGAAATACAGAATCGAGCTGACGAAAGCTCGGAGGCTCGCGCTCCGAGGAACTTTGACAAGACTCGGAACAATCCGGAGCTCCGTTCGCTCGCGAGGAAATAGCCGATGCCTCGGACATTGATGTCGTTTCGTTGGTACGCGAATGACGGGGACACACTCGCGGGGGATCATAGTCGAGCTCGTCGCGCGGACTACTCAGGTTCAATATACTTGATTACAAAATTGCTCATTCGTGACTGTCGGTAGAAACTCGGGACGTGGCTCCTTCTGTTCTCTCGTTAAGGAGCCGTGTCCGGTGCTGTTGTACCGCTGCGTACAAAGTACACATCTATAAACGTAAATACATAAATTCGTGCGAAGAGGGACACGAGCGTGATGGCAGTCGTGGAGGGAGCTCGCTTCGGCTGCTCCGGAGGCTCGATCGATTCGCCGATTTCGACGCAACGCGGCTCCTTCGAAAGCTGAGAAAATTTGCTACGTTAAACTCCCCTCAAGTCTTCTCCTGCTGCCGAAACTTCGGGAGCGATCCGCGTCTAAAGTCGGGTCCCGATTCCCTCCAGTTCGTTTTCGAGCTCGATGTATTCCTCGATATAAATAAACACAAATTTATATCGAGAACGAATTCGTCGCGTGCACGGACGTCGAGGCGACTCGTTGTTTTGCGGCGAATTGTTGTTTTTTTTTCGTACACGATCCCCCGTGCTGACGCAGATGAAAGTCTCGAGGAAAGGGAACGGTGACGCTTGTCCGAGTTGCGATCGCCCCCGCCCTCCCGGCCCCGGTTTCGCGCGCCAGTGCACTCGAAAAACCGCGATCGTTCCGGGCGCATTTTCGAGCCCGCGTCACGAGTTTACTCCCCGTTTGAAGCTCTCACTGGAAATTTCGAGCGCCGAACTCGCGCGGTTGGCCGCCGAACGCAGCCTTTTCGATCCGATTCCCACTCGATTCGCGAGCAGTCTCGATCGCTTCGCGGTGTGCGTGAAGTACTCGCAAATGTCAATCTACGTCCTTGGGCTTATTCAGAAACATTATTGTTTATTTATTTATGAAAATCGAAGAAAAGCCGCGAGCCCGCTTTGCATTAAAACGGAACATTTGAATTATCCATTTTTCATTCTTTGTTGAGCAGATAAGATTTTGAAATCGCGCTTAAGAACGCCGAATAATGAGCTCGTTACGTTCCTCCAAGAGAATTCCTCCCGCCGGAGAAAATAAGCGCAGAACTTCTGGAAGGTTGGCAATGCGTCGATGGAACAAAATACATTCGTGGTTGACAAAAGAGAGAGAGAGAGAAGAACGCAGAGATAACGTTATGAAACGAAAAGACTCGGTGTCCAATAAACGCGACAGTAGGAAAAGTAGTTGAGGGAAAAAAGGGGAAAAATCAACATTGATATTCTCCCGGTTTCTCCGCCAATTGCTCAAAAACTCGCATTATCTTTCGGCTTTTTGTTTAATCTTATGAATATTTCAGTGCCGATGAGACCGACGGAATCGAAGAAATAAATCGATCATAATTCGAGTTCGGCCGAGCCAAAAACCGAGTTTTTTTGTGTTTGTCGACTTTACTTTGTGACTAACGCGAGTGAAACCTCACGAACGCCGAAAACGCACTGAAAATGGGACGAGCGAAGCTCCAGGTAACGTAGAACAAAACTTTTTATGCTCTTCTGAGTCGCCACTTTTCGAGACTCCTTCGAAGGAATTTCGACAGAAAAGATTTGGAGCTTTGCTTAAAATCTTACTCGACATTCGACGAGACTTGGCCGGGGAAGCGTCCTTAATTTTCGCTTCCTCTCCGCAGTCTCGAGCCTCGTTTAATCTTTTAAAATAGTAATTCTCGGTTCGTCTGAGTTCTCGCAACATTGAGGCTTTTAGTTTTTCCTCAAATTCACGAATCTCGAACCCTTTTCGATGTCAACGACCTATTCGGTGGAAAAAAGGCCGAATTCAAGCAAATCACTTTTATTGATTGTGACATCTTTCTACAATTTTTTAAAATCGAACATCAGTAATTAACTCGCGATGGTAGCAAATCTTGAGAGGCACTTCAGAAAAAATCTGTCCATCGGCGAACACTAGAAATCGAAATCCACTCGACCGATCCCTCTGAAATTTGGCATGGTGCTTCCTCACACAGTTGACCAGGAATCTACGAGAGGATTTCTATTTTCCAATTTTTCACATTTTTTTTGACACTTGGAAGTAAAAACACTGACTTTCGCCTAAAAACGAGGCTTTCCGTTATCCTAAAATCAATAATTAAGAAATATTGGAAAAAAGCTCTCGTACCTACCCGGTCAATTGTGTAAGGAAGACCCGCGCCAAATTTCAGAAAGATCGGTCCAGTAGATTTCGATTTACACGGTTCACAAGTCCACAACTTTTTTCCAAAGTGCCTCTGCTGCCCTCGAGTTAACCCTTAGTGTGCATCTGCAGGTTGACCCCAAAATTATATTCTCACATGAATAGCATTTACAGATGAGCATCTCATAAGTAAAAGCCCCAATATTAAGAAATCGTTATCCCCTCTCTAAAAGTAGGGAGCATAGCCAATTGATACTCCAAAATAAATGCACTTTTTGGAACGGTTGCAAAATGGACTATTTTCCCCTTAAAGCATGGACCCATGTCTGTAAAACTCTGTAAGGATTTTTTTAAAAACTCAAAATTTAATTTTTTACGAGAGGTTTAACCGAAAAAGTGCTTCTTAGGCGCACTATCAACTTTGAGCACGTTTTTGAGCAATGAAAAAAGATTTTTTTGGGAATCCGACTTTGCAGCCTTAAAGTTGGATCAATTCACTGCAAAAAGTGACTAAACCTTTTAATCCGAAAAGCGCATAGTTGCCGAGATATTCGATGTCAAAAATGACCAGAGGTCAAAGTGACCCCACGTGCACGAAATGTCTCGCTGCGAAGGTCTGCACAGTAAGGGTTAATTATTGGTATTCGAGTTTCGAAAATTCAGGAAATCTTGTGTTGCACTGTAAAGTCAATATCAGTAAAATAGCTCATGATTTTTTGTCATCCCCTCAAAGCACTAGGCTCACCGTCAAAATATCTCGTTGCTTCGTGAAGCACGAGACTGGAAAATCGTTCGATGATAACGAGTTTTCTTAGAATCGAAATTACGAGATTGTTAACCGCCACAACAGACAGTACGAGTCTGTTTGTTTCGCTGGTTATCGTCGAAAATTTTTGTTTTCATCTCCAATCGAAATGTTTTGATAAATCTCATGTTTAGAGAGAGAGAGACAGAGAGAGAATAAATGTGGGGAAAGCTGTGACTAACGGTTCGTCCAGGAAGAATAAGTATCTCAGTTTATCTTTGGATCGTCTCATTATATGACGAAAGTCGTTGTTGTTCGTCAGACTTAATCCCTCATTTATTTAGCTGCTGCACTTCGCAGATGTCGGACAATCGCTCTGCTGTCATTGGTACAATAAAGTTATTGTGTGTTGTGGAAAATTTGATGGAGCTTTCAGCGGGGGGGAAGCGAGAAAATCGAGTTTTTATAGCGCTTGAAAACAGCGGTGGATCGTTTATGCGTCACAGTCGAACTTGGATGATTCGAAACGATGAATTTCTCATCAGCGGAATTTTTGGGATCGAAAATTCCTCGGAGGCGCGTGTTTTGTTAAGGCTTAAGCGGTAAAAGGTCGGGCGGTGGCGAAAATAACTGTAAGAAAAGTACCGGAACCGATGCGCGAAAACTCTTCTTATTTTTATCTCCGGGCGGGATGAAATTTTTATCGAAATAGCTGCGAGTTGGTTACGGGAAAAAAGAATTATCGTCGCTACGAAAACACATTGTGAAATGGAATAAATACCGAAAAACGTTTAAACCTCATGAGCAATGACGATAAATTTATTGGACGATAAACGTACGAATGTGACTCGAACTTACACTGATAAGGGACCTCAGGGGGTAATAAAAATTTCCGAAAATGGCAATAAAAGGCACAATCTTTCTTCAAAGGGAGATAAAAAAATCTAAATTGCTTTATTTTTCTACGAAAGTCATCGTCACTAAACTAATATTTCTCAACGATCTTTACACTCTCGACAACCGTCAGCTCACGATGGAAAGAATATTTACGAGGTTTCCTCGTCCCGACAAACGAGCGTTTAAAATTTGACGTTCTTCACTTTGACGTTCGCGCTCCGATTCTCTCCGGAATCGTTCAACCCACGAGGACTGTCAAACGACGAGGCTTATTTGTCATCGTTTATCAGACGAGGCGAGTGTTGCATTTTAGGATTAAGTTATCATGACGCGTGTACAAAATCGAGCCGAGTGACGAGCTGACATTGGATCGTGCGAAATGAGACTCATTTCTACATCTGCTTGCGAGATTGTTGCTCGCAGCTCCGAGCCGCGGAGAGCAGCCTCGTGACGTAAGCCTGCAGCCGCTACTGGCATCGGTTAATTAATATTTATGCAAATGTCACGCGAAGTATGCTCACTATTTACGTCTCACCTGTCGGTCACTTCCATCTCGAAAGTTTATATTTTCATTATCATGCTAAAAAGCTCGAATTTCCTGCGAACATTTTTCTACAATGATAATTACCGGAAATTGCAGTCGGGAAGCGTCAATTGTTCAAGCCTTCATAAGGCATAAAAGCATAAGAACTAGAAAAACTTTTCGCAGATTTTCAGAAAGAAACGAGCCGGGAAGGAGTATTCAAATTACCTCGGAGACAAAAATTCCAGTACGAAATTGCTCTCAAACTTGAAATTCAACGCTGAAGATATTTCATCGTTGCGCATTTTTCGAGGAATTACGAGCTGATCAGTTCAAAGGCTTGGACGGTCTCGTCTCACTTTTGGGCCCCCCGAGCTCGGCTATTTCGACAGAGATTCGCACGATTTTGTGCCGCTTTCCTGGCCAAGATTCAGTCCAAATATTTTGACGCCTCCGGCGAACTTGTCCAGCGTTTTTAAGGATTCTTCACTCTCGCTTTCATGCTGAACTCTTGACCTTCGGATTCGCGAAAAAAGTGACCGGCCTTTCGAAAGTTTTGTGACTCTGGCTAGTTTGAGGAATTATGAAACTCCGAGTGATCTGATCGCAAGAAATTTCGATGCTTCTCCCAAGTTTAATGCTCCCAAGTTTTCATCAACTCCGAGAAAAACGCTCGGAAAAGATACGAAGATAGCTGAAATCACGGTCCCAACCGTGCAGCTCCGAAGGACCCGGGTACACCGTTGAGTCGTGACAAGTATAAAAAAGCAGCCTTTTTAAAATGCCCTTGGAAAACCGGCAGAAGAAACCGCCTTCGAGAAGCATTTTCATTCGTTAAGGAGGGTGGATACAGTATCAGGGTGTCTAACGACCTGAAAAGTCATGAAAATTCTTAAATGTCATGAAATTACACTCGGACCTGAAAAAATCATTAAATGTCATGAAAAATTACCAAACAACCTGATTTTTTAAGATCTCTGCAACGCTCATTGTCATTGTCGATTTTTTGGTTTTCTTCAACATGATTTCAAAATTCGCGGGGTGGCGACAATGTCTGGTTCGTCAATACTCATCATCGATATAAAAACGAATATCGAATAAATAGTTTGTAAGAAAAAAAAGATTCTTTATTTCAAAATAAAATATCATTTCTTTGTTATTTTTATTGAATTTTTTTATAATTAAAAGACGAATAAAAAGTATCAGAACCATAAGAAAAGTCATGAAAAATTTCTGTTCCTTGACTTAAAAAAAGCCTTAAAAGTCATGAAATTTCTGTTCTGGTCAAAATTAGACACCCTGATACATTCGTCAAAATGATAAGAAATTCATCAAATTTGGTGATAATTTTCTTCAACATCGAGTGTACACGGAGATACTTTTATACGAATATTTCGGATGAATTTGCTAGAAAAATTTGCTATGTTTTGTAACAGCGCTGTTCTATATCGCCACTCTATTACATTTCACCAAAGTGCATAGTAATTTCGATGCCGAAAGCAGTTCTCTCAAATTTTACTATGTACGACAGGCAAAATTTAGGTCTGCGACATTCTTACATCGAACGATGTATCGATATCCGAATGTCACTCGTGTCTTTGGCGAAATGTTAAAAATTGGTGAATTGGACTGGACAAGTTGCTTGAAATTTTACTATGTGCCACTGGTTAATTTTCATGTTTATACGGAGCAACGCCTCGTATAATTGGTGGGCGCATGAATTTTGCTATGTTATTGAGCAAAATTCAGTGCGGTAAAAGGGAAAATACGAAACTAAGCAATTTTTCGTATAGCACAGAGAAACGACTGCTACGTTATCTCCTAAATTTTCATCAAATCATTTCATTATTTACTATGTCTTTGATGAAAATTTTCTCGGTGGTTATTTTTGATATGTACAGCGCGTTATTTACTATGAACTGTGGCAATGGTTCCCCAAACTTTTGCATTATTTGACACACTTTGTAGCGATTATTATTATAATATCGATGTGCTCCGACGTTACTATAAAAACATAGTAATTTTTGCTATAAAAGTCTCTCCGTGTACATTACTGAATGTACAAATAACTGTACAGAAGAAAAATCTTTAAAAATTTCTATTGTCAAATTTGACACCAAAGAATATGTTCACCAAATTTTATTAAATTCTCATCATTTTGAAATTTTTTATGTATTTAACATGGTTTAGCATGGCAACATTGTATCGTCGTTATCCTCCCTACTTAAAAAAGCAGCCTTTTTAAAATGCCCTTGGAAAACCGGAGGAAGAAACCGCCTTCGAGAAGCAGTTTCATTCGTTAAAACCTAATCCTGACTGGTTTCCGTCCCTTCGGTGAGGGCTCAGGAATTTTCTCATCGATCGTGAGTCGGATATCGGCCTGGGAAAAAAGTCGATGAATTCTACAGGATTATCGTCCATCGAGAAATTCACCGTTGGAAACCTGCCCGTAAAGACTCGAAAAATTCTTCAGAAAATGCGGTCGTTCGTGTCGGAGATCGGAAAGACCGGCTAGACTACGAAATGATAATTGTAGAACGAATTTATTCGATCGTTCAATCATTCTCGTGCCTGCTTTTCTGGATTCCTTCCCGAGCCCCTCGCTTTTTTGTCCCTTTGAAAAATTTCGACGAAAATCTCTTCGCCGCTTCCATTCGAACGTAAATCTCCCGCCCGAGAAGATTGAACCGTTTTTGTTATCCTTTGTCGAAGGAATAAAAGAGGCCTGTGAGATTTCGAGGGGCGTGGGAGGAGCCTGGAGAACTGGCAACCCGAAAAAACAAACGTGCACGGAAATCCGACAGCGACTCTGCTGCTTAAGGATATTTGGTACAGGCTTACAATGTTGCCATGCTAAACCATGCTAAAAACATAAAAAATTTCAAAATAATCACAATTTTATAAAATTTGGTGAACATATTCTTTAGTGACAAATTTGACAATACAAATTTTTAAAGATTTTTCTTCTGTACAGTTATCGAGCAATTGATCACCAAAGTTCACGTGTGTAATTTTGAAAATTTTGAAAAAAATTGTGTTCTCGAAACTCGACGTTGAAGAACATTATCACCAAACTTGATAAATTTATAATTATTTAGACTTTTGTACCGTACATCGTTAAAAGTAATCTCGATTATTCGGGATCGAGAAATAATGAGAATTGGAAGAACTGACGTTCTCGAGACGTGCTAAAACGCGCGGTGAGGAGAAAACTTTGAAGTCCGCGATGATCTTCATCGAGGAGGAAAAAAATTGTTTCGTATGTCGAGCAAATACTCGATGTTGTGTTGACCGAGTACATCGATAAGATCCAAAAACATCTTTCGCGTTAAATTCCTCCGGCAATTGAAGTAATTATGCTCGTAAGCGATTGGCAACACTTGTTTTTCAGACAATCTCGTGCCAGCCTATTCAGCGACTGCGAGCCGAGCCAACTCAGACAGATTCGAGGCAACGAGACTCTTTTCGTCGGACCCAACGTCACGGATTTCCATACGAATAGTTTCGAATCCTCTCGATTTCGAGCTCGTTCCAATGCCCACATTTGCGTCGACGATTTCTGGCAGGGCATCGCGCGGATAATCGAAAAAAAAAAAGTCGAAAAAATCGTGAAAAAGCGATCGATGTTTTCTCCTTCACGATACTCTCAGCTCGTGAACATCCCCGAAAAGCTGCTTTCCAGGAGGTCGAAAAAACGCGTCGAAGTAAACCGGGCACGTGACCAGCGAAACTCCGAATCGGTCGAATAATCCCGAAACTCTTAAAATCATGGGCGATTATGCAGTTTGCTTATTTTCCCGAAAATCGATGCAAGGATTTTTTTTGCCACGACATTTTCCATAAAAACCATAAATTTTTGAGTCTTCGAGCAGTTGCCAACGCTGATGGAAGTTACATGAGAAAATGCATCAGAAATTGAGTGGAAAAGCGAGCTTTATTGGTTCTCGATAAAGGTTTCCTCGGCACAAGCGCAAGGTCATTCCGCAAGATGAATCCTTTGACGGATCGAAGCTTCGAATTTACCGTCGCTCGTAATATCAAGGTGACTTTGGTACGAGGGAAAAAATCATTGAAAATAAAGTACACGGCGAATGTACGAAGAATGCGGAGAGCAAAGGTAACGAGGGACTTGACGTGCGAGCGAGAAGACAAGTCTTCTATTCTGGGCTCGCAGCATGCGCGGTTTTTGTCGCTCCGTCGCTCTCTCGCTCTTTCTCTCTCTTGCCCACTTTCTGTTGCGCTATCGATACGTGCGAGTGTGCACGTTGGCCAACCTGGTGGCCACCACCGGGTCTCGGAGGCTCGACCGCGCTCCGGCCAATCGGAGGCTTCCGCGAGCGCCGCGCCTCCGCTCTCCTCCAATGCGGATCGCTCCTGCTCCGAGAATATGGGGATATTTTTTATCTTTCGTATTCGTGACATTCTTCACTCGGCGAGCGCGGACGGCGCATTATCCTCGAGCGGAATACAGCCCGGTGGAAAAGTTATTTTTCCGGAAATCTCCATTCGTCTGGAGAATTTTCATCATTTTTATTAGGCGACACGAGCTCGGGGGACAAAGTTCTACGGCCGATCGCGGAAAACTCCGATTCTCATTTCGTTACGGTCGATCGAGCCGGATATTTTGAGGTTATTCGCTATTCAAGATTACGCGAAACATGAATTTGGAGCGTTTTGTATCGACACGTGTGCGTGAGGTCCTCGAGTCCGTTTCGGAAGCGACGATTTTTGTTCCTTTGTCGAATCTTACGTCGATCCAAAGTTGTAATTTTTTTTCGAGTCTCCTCGTTCGTTGTAGTTTCGAAACGTTGATTTCGACGGTTCACGCACTCGCGATTAGAAGCTCGTAAAATTTGGAACAAAGTTTATCAGCGAAGATGGTCGACGGAGTGAAATGAAAAAGTTTCGGCGCCGTGAAATCGTCGAGAAAGTTTTACCGCCGAGTGTACGCAGACTAAAAAATACGTTCGAAGCGCTAGACCAAGAGACACGGAGCGAGGAGAGGGAAAATTAGCTGCGTGTAACGTTTATAGAAACGGAGGGGAGTGAATTTACTCTCACTTTCCGTCTCTCTTTCTCTCCGTCACACGCGTTGCTTTTGGAACTGGAATTTTGTTCTCCCGCGTACACGAAGCACGAGTCCGGCTACGAGGGGACCAAGGGAACGACGACGACGCGCCAGTAGCTCGAGTTCCACGCGACGAGTCAACGACGTCGTTCCTACCGACACCGATACACACACATATTTGTACATTTTTGTAAACACGTGTCCAGTCGACGCTTCGCGTTGTAACGTATCATTATGCTTACCAAACAACAAGAGGTGCGTTTTCATTTTTACTGTTATATTTTTTCTCTCCTTTGCCTCATTCTCGTGCTCGCGTTTTTTCGCGTTTAAGCCTTTCCTCTCCGGTTACGATAATTAGTGAAGTTCGCGCGTACGGCGCCTCGTTTTTTATTAGGCTCTCAACTTTTGACAAATGCTTCGAAATAAGCATTTTCGAAGTCTCTTCTCATACGGATTTTCGATCTGAGCTATTTTTGTGCGTTTCGCAGGCTTCGTTCCCATGTTCGTTTCGGTCGGTATCGTTCGGTTCAATTTTTTAGTGCGAATCGTGTCATTTTTATGAGCTGAACTGACTCGCTGAAGCTGAGAAAACAAGAGAGTTTCAAACTACCGAAATTCTTTATTGTCTTTTCATAAAAATTGCAAAATTCGGGTACGAAGTTCAAGAAAATCGATCGACGATTTTTTTCTGTTTCAACCATCGAAATCGGGCCCCCTCGGGACGTTGAATCGTTCGAAATTTCGTGGGGCTCGAAAAACAAATTCCAATCCAAATCTTAGTGAAATATTTCGTTTTTTACACTCCGAATGATTTTAAATGGACATAGAAAAAATTCGATCTATAAGTTGATTCTTCAGTTATTGTGAGACTGCGAGATCAAAGTGCCGCCATCATTTAGGACGAGAAATGCAGTTGGGAAATAAGAGGTTATGTCTTATCGTAACGGAAGAAGTTTTTAGGTCAAAACAGCGAATCGTGACTGACCGAGATACACAAATGCGCGACGACTATTTATTGTGCTTTCTCGCAACGTGCTCGAGGCCCAAAGATTTCGCTTTAAAAGTTGTGCGCATATTTTCAGTATTCTGTATGATTATGAGGGAATAACTAATTCTTTCGAAACGTTGAAAAATCATTGTAAACATTTTTCTTCTCTTTAATTTCATTCGACCTTAAAAAATTGTTTCTCTTTAATTTTCATTCGAATATTCGACGAGCCATTCACTGAGCGGGACAAATAAAGCAACTGAAATTTACATGAAAAAAAAAAAAACGAATTTCGCACACGAAAAGGCTCACTCGAGTCGTAAAATGTGAAATTGTAGCCAACAGCAAGCGACAGGCCGAAAACACCGATCACTCTCACTCAACTGTTCGCGTTCCAGTGATTTTTCTCCAAACTTCGGTGCCGGAGACGGTATTGAATGATGATCGAGCGTGACGAATTCGTGTTTGCATTAAGGTAGTAGAGAAATGTGATCGTTCAGCGGTAACTGTCTTGCTGCATATTCAGCGAGGATTTGCTCCTCCGGGAATAATTTTATTGTGTCAAAGTCACTTCCTGCCGAGGCCATATCGAGTTTAATAAACGAGTCAAAGCTCTCTGCTCTGGGGCCATGGCGCACCGAGAAAATCACTGACGAGGGACATTTCGAAGCGTTTAATTGCAAAAGCAATTGCAAAAATTGGCCTTCGCTCAATGCCGTTGCTCTGAATATTTTTAAGCGACTCCACAATCTCGTTTTCGAAAAAACCAAATAAATACCGGCCATCGATATAAAAAACTAGAAAAACTGTAGCGAAAAGATTCCGAACGTGCTGCGCGACAACTCGACGTCGTTTCGAAGAGCACTTGGAAATAGCATTGATTAAAATTTTCATTGTTTTCGTTAAACACGAACCAGGAATGCAGTTGAGTTCAATATCTTCGGTTTTTATCCTCCGGCTCGAATGGAAGAAAAAACACATTTTTTTCTAGCTTCCATCTCACAGTACTGTTCCATAGACACAAAGTCCTGATTCTGTAGCCACGATCATCGAAAACCGTTGTTGAAATCGGTTCACTCGACCTCGTGAACGAAGGAAATTGTGAGATTCAAAAATAATAATAATTATTTCTACGTAAAATTTTCAATTAAGGAGGGTGGATCGCGACGATACATCGCTGCCATGCTAAACCATGTTAAAAATATTAAGAATTTCAAAATTATGAGAATTTAATAAAATTTGGTAAATGTATTCTTTAAAAATATATCAGATGATATAAATTTTTTTTAGATTTTTCTACCACATAGCTCTCGAGTAATTGAACACCAAGGTGTCTAACGACCTGAAGAGTCATGAAAAACCTTAAGTGTCATGAAATTACACTCAACCTTAAAAAAGTTATGAATAATGATCATGAAACCTTATTTTTACGAGGTCTCTGCAGTTTTCATTGTCATTTTTGTGTTTCCATTTATTGTTTCTCCTCAAGCGAGATTCTACTCGTTTAACAGTTAATTTTAAATCTCTTCGTTCTCGAGCTGCGCTATATTTTCTCAAAATTGTATTTTTTTTTTTTTTTTTTCAAAGTGAATAGCTCTGCGAAAGAAGGCAAAAATTTAATAATATTCGTTTATTTTTTTAATAGAAATATTTTTAATTCTGAAAATTAGCCACATTAAATAATTGACACGCACATTTTTCTAGCAGCAAGTTATCTAATGTCATGAAAAAATCCATATTCCTTGCCTTAGAAACCCTCAAAAGTCATGAAATTCGAATCTTCGTGAAAATTAGACACCCTGAACACTAAAGTTCACGTGTATAAGCATAGAGTTTACAAAACTATTATTTTAAATAGCTTTTCACGTTAATAAAATATGCTTGAATACATATCTGCTAACAATAAGTTTAATCGATACGTTAAACTTGGTCCAAAAGCGTTTTGAAAATTTAGCACTCATTTGACTAGCATGCAGTACAGGAGTTACCTTAACGCTCAATTATGCGATAACCATGTGGTAAAAAAATTTGAAAAAAATTGTATTTGTATACTTGGTGCCAAAGAATGTTATCACGAAATTTGATGAAATTCTGATTATTTGATTTCGTGATCCACCCTCCTTAAATTGTTTTCGTGAGTTTCCTATTTTCATCATCAGACTGACGCAGGAAGCTTGGACGTTAAACTCTCAACTCTGACGTTTCATTCGGACGTTGAAACGACTTGAAAAATTCTGTACGAAAAGTGACGATTCTACTGTCAAATGAAAGTTTTCTGTTGTCTGATGAGTAACAAAACACTTGAAATTGGCCGAAGACATGAAGATTTGGAAAACGAGTTTAAAAGATGAAAATTGGAAGAAAAAAGCGCCAGAAAAATCGTCCCATTATCACGTTGACTTATGAAATGAAATGATTTGGTGCAAGAGCAGCTGGCCCCACTTTCGTGGACTTTTGACACCGGGGGGAAAAAACTCGTCGGTTTTTTTATATCGAAGGGTCAAGTTCCAAGACTCATTGACATTTGCTGTGCCACATGCACACAACGACACATCGCCAAGCGATAAGCTTACTTTTTCGTTCTCTTTTTATTATCGCACAAGTTCGATGTAACTGGCTTTTAATTGCGAGAGTGACTCGGAGAGGTTTACCCTCGCACGCTCTCCACGACTCACAGCGACACACGCGGACCAAAGCGTTCGTTGGAGAGTGAAGTGTGCGCTAAATGGAGGCTCGCCACTGCCCCGGACCAATGGCGGCGCGCGCCATCGGTCGCGCCCCTCTCGTCCTCCAGCTCATAATCGCTAGACTCGAGAGCTTTCCGAGTCCGTTGTGCACGGCTCTTCGTTCGAATTGTGCAATTTTTCGGGAAATCTCGCGGTCGAGGCCGTCCATTTTTATCAGCGAGTTCGCAAATACGTTTGAACCGAACAATATTTACGTTCGTGAGGTCGTAAATACGACGGAATTCGTTTCACTATTTTTGTTGATTTTCACAAGCTTCGTCGGCGCGACAACGCAACGTACGACGAACGTTCGGCATTTGTTTTTCTAGCGAAGCCGAAAACAAAAGCGAACGCCGAAGCGGGTACAATGTGCTTGGAGAATCGCTGATTTTTACCTACCAATCGCTTTCATGCGCGAAAGATCCGATCCGAATCCCATTCGCTCGAAAATCTCAGCCTCAAATCGAATGAAAATGTCACGAGCTACGGGGAGAAAAATGATGTCAATTGTGACTGAAATAAATGAAAAGTCGAGAATAGAGACGAATTCCAAAGGTCCAACGTCAAAGATCAGTGGATCGGCGTTAAAATCTGTACAAATATAATGAAATTTTGTTATCTTCCAGTGACAAAGATCGCATTGCTTCACCGAGCAGAGCTTCGCAGGTCTTTCAATAATTTACGTATTATTTGTAGTGCGTGGAATATTCTGTCACTCGTAGCCCCAAGGCAGTCGATATCGCGATCTATCAATATGTAATGTTGAATCAATAAACGCGTTTGAGACTCGTCATTTCGTCATAACTTCAAATTCTTCGCCCATTTTCAGACCCGCTTGTCAGTTGTGACATTCGCTCCTTTTTATCTCGGAATACAAAGAATCTTTTTGACAGCCCGAATCCATAATTTATCAAAAATGAACATTTTTATTCAGCGCAGTCGGAAAAGCGAGCGGGAAACGGGACTTTCCGCGTGATATTTCCAACGATAAAGATTCTGCAGATTCGCCAAACGTTGCGACGTTTATTGACGCCTTTGTAAACGCACCTCTTACGTTCGGAGCTCCACTTTTTGTGCTTAATGCTGACCCAGCTCAACCCCGACGTCGCCTCATAGCATCGGCAGCCTCACTCCACTATTTTATGACGCTGAAGTTTCCAACGTTGGAGTCCAACGAAATGATCGAAAAAAACTCTTAAATAATTCCAGTAATTCTCCTATTTTGTTCCCTGCCAAATTTGCGATTCGTAGTTTTTCAAGCTGCACCAACGATTCGTTAAATAAAAAATTGGTGAATTAAAAACGTTTTTTTCGTTCATTTCGTTGGACTCCAACGTTGGAAACTTCAGCGTCGTACTATTTTCTTCGTTGCTTCTTCTGGGAAAAGAGTTTTATGGATATGGGGATTCTTTGGTGGAAATGATCGATTGTGGAAACATTCGGAACGAATAATCGAGCGCGTAAAACCAATCCTGACACGATGAGTGACGGCTTCCAATAAATATTCGATCGTGCTCGTACAGAGATTTGAGATTTTTATTTCTTCACGTTAGCAGCCACTTTTTTCTGCATTTTCCAACGGCTTCATCGACGTTTAGCAAAGCCTTTTGGGGTTTAGGATCATCTGCGCCAAACTCTGAAAATCAGGCTCACAGAAACGAATATTTTTCGTTGTGTTTATATACTGAAACAAACTGAAAATTTTTTATTAAATAAAATTTTAACTGATTTATCGGCTTTTAACTTTTCCAAATTAATTCCCGAAAATTAAAGCGGACTTTTCGAAACACTCGTATTTTCGTAAAATTCAAAAAATCATAAAATTTCAAGCGCTCGACCGATATTTCCCAAATTCAATACCAACCTTCCTATTATGATAATCTACTTATGAAAAAAAAAATTAGTAATAAATCTTGAAATTTCCGAAAGTTGGAGCGTCGACAGTCTTTTTTTTTTAATTTCAAAACGCCGTAAGATTCGTATTTTTTTCAAATTCTGACAAAATTGTCAGAGAATGAAGAGCTTGTTCAGATTAACATCAGTTTTTGGGCATTTTGAGGACATTGACATTGAAAACTGGAAAAAAAAAATTTTCATCGTCACATAGCTTCCTCTGTGAGGAAGCAAAAAGTCATTGAATTTTATTATTCATTTTGTTCAACTATTAACCACCAAATTGTAGATTGAAGAGACCACCAAACGAAATGAAATTAGACGAGATGGAATTGAATTGAAAAAATTAAATGAAATAAAATTGAATTCAGGTGGACAAAAATTAGGATCGTACAAAAATTGAAAAATGAAAGAAAATAAAATCGTATTCAGTTTCACCGATTAAATCAAACTGAGTTTTCAAAGAGTGAAAAAAATAACATTTAATTGAATTGGAAAAAATTGTTCCGAATTTAAAAGATTAATTAAATTTTTAATAATGAATTTAAAAAATGAAAGAAAATGAAAATCGTATTCAGTTTCAACGATGAAATCCAATGAATTTCAGTCAAATCGAGTTTTCAGAGATTCAAAAAAATCATATTGATTTTAATAAAAATTTATTTGAATTTGTTAAATGAAATAAAATGAATAAGTGACCAGTTCCAAAACGAATTTCAATTGAGCGACGAATGTCCCATCCCATGTGCATCTGAGACATTAGAATATGAAAGCGTAAGCAGAATAAGAAAGATTATACATGTGCGATTACGTCGAAGAGAATTCTCGTCGTTCCCAGTGGATGCGATCGAGCCGTTGAGTTAAAAGAGTGGAGAACGGGGTGTCGACCGATCAGTCGACGCACGTGCTGTGCTCGAGGAAGTCCACAAATTCTCCTTCCACAGTCCGCTCTGAATCGCGTATTTTTACGAGGAATACCAAATTCAAAGTGCGAGAGAACGTCGGCACAACACTCGAAGGGGAATAATCGTTGTGATTCAGCACGTTCGTCGCTGATAACGATACCGCGATCTTCGAGAACCGGCGTTGCAGTTGTCTACTTAACTCGTTTCAATCGCAGGTTCCTCGATGCCGTACATAAGGCGAGCGGTGAGCACAGAAGCCAATTTTCGCCACCTCAAAGCCCCGACTACTGCCAAGTTTTTCATCAAACGCGAGAATTTTACTTTCAGCTTCAATTCGCTTTTTTTTATGCGACAACGTCCGCGATGAAAAAACTTGCCATTCGAGTGATAGAAAATAATCGAAACGGGTGAGCTCGAGATCGAAGAACTCACGAAGCCTGTTCGAATAGTCGGGTCGAATGGCATTCGAGAATTCAAAGTCTCCGGACTGGCGCCTTAAAGCGCTTTGCATCTGGCCACGAAACGATACTTTCTAATTGATACGCTCGATAAGCGCGTGGGGCGACAAACCGCCTGTATTTCCATCGACACTCGTGTGCTCACTATTCATTGATCCTCACTTTCTATTGCGTCATTATTGAGGTAACTCCTGTACTGCTTGCTAGTCAAATATCAGTGCTGAATTTTCAAAACGCTTTTAGACCAAGTTTAACGTACCGATTGAATGCATTGTTGGTGGATTTGTATTACAGCATGTCTTATTAAGATGTAAAAATATTAAGAACGCTAGTTTTGCAAAAGCATCAACTGATAAATTCAAATTTCCACGCTGACACATTTTCACTGGTATTTTTCAAATAATTATCTGCGTTTCTTGATCGATTTTATTGCAACAAGGGTCATTTTGTCCGTCAACCGGTCCTCTGTGAATTCACGATGTAGTTGTTTTTTTAACCCGATCGTTTCACTGTTGCAGCTAATTGTTCGTTGAGTGAAAAAACTTTTTCATTAATAATTTCTGAAGGAGTGAGTTTGAAGTAAAATCTACGTGGTGAATTCGCAGAGGATCAGTTGAGGAACAAAATGAGACTCGGTGCAATAAAATCGGTTAAAAAATACAGAGGATTCTTTGAAAAATAGCTGTGAAAATGTGCCATCGTGGAAATTTGCATCTGTCAGTTGATGGTTTGCGAAACTAGCGTTTTAAATATTTTTTCACGTTAATAGCATGCAGTACAGAAGCTGCCTTAAACAGCCGAAGGAAAGTAGTGCGAATTCCGTTCTGAAAGCATCTCTGGGCAAACGCCCGATCGGATTTTCCCGCTTGCCATCCAACGGCGATTCCATTCCGGTGCTGGAAAAATCGTCGCGCTTGATTCTGAAAACAGAAAATTAATACGAAGAGTCTCGGTCGAGGAGTCGTCGAAGGCAAAAATGCAAATGGAAGTGAACGAGGTGAAAGGAGATTGGTTATTCGCGACACTGTTGTCCACAGGAACCCCCACAGCCGGAAAGCAAAGCGTTTCGCCTTCGACTCTCGATGTGCCACAAATTATAAGCTTTTCATTCTGGGTCACGGCGGCCCCGCGCGCTCGTCTAAATTCCATTTGCAAGGACGAGGTTCTTCCAACTTGTGAACGAGCCTCGCTCATTAATTCGTTAAACTCTCCCCCATTAAACGATTGCTCGGACAAACAATGTTCACCTCTCAAACGATATTGCTACAGAGATGATCTATTTATGCTTAAAAACATAAGCGCACCAATTAGAGGCCCACGACAAACTGTTATTTGCACGCCGAGCACCAATTATGAACTCGCTCCCTGAATTACCGGACTTCCACGCCGCCTCTTCGAGCCTCTTCCCGAGTATCTCGGCGGAAGTGGACGTCGCTACAAATCGCTTGAACCCGATATACAGAGTCGTCCGAAATCAGTGACCGTTCTGGCAGTTCTGTACGCTCCTTCCTTTCGCTCGATATGACGGTGAAGTTTCCAACGTTGGAGTCCAACGAAATGGTCTAAAAAAACTCTCAAATAATTCCAGTAAATCTCCAATTTTGTTCCCTGCCGAATTTCCAATTCATCATTTTTCAAGCCACATCAATAATTCGTGAAATAAAAAAATAATGAATTATAAATCTTTTTTTCGTTCATTTCGTTGAACTCCAACGTTGCAAACTTCAGCGTCGTTCGCTCCATCCATTTTTATTCGTCACCCGTGATTTCTCGAACTCAAAATATTCGCGAGCGATTGCTCGTGATGAAACGATTATGAAATTGGCTTTTGTACAAAATTCAAACAAAAACAACATTTTTACATTTAAATTGTCCTCGGGCGCAGAATAATGGATCGTTTGGCATTGTCGATTCTCACTTTTGCTATTTTTTTTTTCCCAATATTTTGATGAAGGTGCAAAGAGTCTAATTAGACGTTGGCAGTGTTTGTTCAGATTTTGTAATGCAGGATAGTGAATTCCTGGGGATTCCTCGTGACACAGAGAAGGGAAAAAGAGCCGAAATTACAGTTCTCTGTAGCCTTTGGCCAAAGTTATTCGAGTTAGTTATTTGAAGTTTCAACCCCAAAACTAGAGTTTTCGATAGATTCGAGGTGCTCCAAGTTTCCTTTCGCAGCACGCGTGCGATATCGATGCTTCGTTGACTGAGGAAATATTTTTTCTGTATTTTCAGGGTCTCAATGGCCGTCTCCTGTTCGCTATTGCTGCCGCAGCACTCGGTTCCTCGTTCCAACACGGTTACAACACTGGAGTTGTCAACGCGCCACAAAGTGTGAGTCTCATAATTGTGTGTTGTAAAAACGTTGATAAATTTGTACAAATATCATTACTGAAAATCGACGTTTCCAAAGACGGTGGAATTTTGTTGAGATTTTCGTTAAATTTGGGAATCTCGATGATCCGATCGGCTCAAATAACTTTCTACTAAATATCGACGTTTCTCAGTAAAATCTTATTGGAATGGAAACACCCAAAAAAAATCATACCAAAATACCATGGAATAGAAACTTAATCGAGAAAAATGTAGTTGATTTTGAGTTCAAATAAAATTATGGACAAAACGACGAGTATACAATGAAGAAGCAAATGTAAAAGTATTCTTGTTTTTTGCTTTTTAAACAGCTCATCGAGGATTGGATATCGTGGACACTGAAAAATCGAACGATATCGGATACGAATCCAACGGGGACGACGCCAACGAAGGGCGACGTGACGTTCATATGGTCAATAGCAGTGGCGATATTCTGCGTGGGTGGAATGATCGGTGGTTCGTTGGTTGGTGTGATAGCGGACAAACTCGGTCGGAAGGGTGGTCTTCTGTGGATAAACGTGTTGGTAGTGGTGGCGGTGGTGCTGGAGGGATTTTCGAGGATGGCAAAGTCCTTCGAGATGATAATTCTTGGAAGATTCATCATCGGTATAAATGCCGGCTGCAACGCTGGTCTCGCTCCGATGTATTTGGCGGAAATATCGCCGATGCATTTGCGAGGCGCTGTTGGAACTGTTTATCAACTGGTAATCACGATCTCCATCCTCGTCGCTCAAATTCTGGGAATGAATCAGTTGCTGGGAACCGTCGACCATTGGCCACTGTTGCTGTGCTTGACAATCGTACCAGCAATTTTCCAACTGTGCACGCTTCCGCTGTGCCCCGAAAGTCCCAAGTACCTTTTGCTCAGCCGCGGTAAGGACATGGAAGCACAAAAATCCCTGGCCTGGCTCCGGGGCACGATCGAAGTTCATGACGAAATGGAAGACATGCGAGCCGAATACGAATCCGTGAAACTCGTTCCACGGGTCACTCTCAAAGAATTATTCGTCAATCCCACCCTCAGAATTCCACTCTTCATCGCCGTCATGGTCATGTTCGCCCAACAATTCTCCGGCATCAACGCCGTCATGTTCTTCTCAACGAAAATCTTCGAAATGGCTCAACTTGGAGAAAGTGCCAAATCTGCTACCATCGGCGTCGGTGCTATGAACGTCGTCATGACTCTTGTTTCACTTATTCTTGTTGAAAAAGCCGGCAGGAAGACTCTCATGCTCCTTGGCTTCGGAGGAATGGTCATCGTCACCAGCCTGCTCACCGTCTGCCTCTCCTATGCTGTAAATACATTTTTTTTACATTACTCGTGCACAGAAAAATTTTAAACTACTGAAAAGCAGACGATGCTCAAGTTTGCAAGGTTGGAGACCAGCGAAATGAAGGAAAAAAACATTTGTCATTCACCAATTTTTCAATTTACGAAGTATCGGTGCAGCTTGAAAAACTACGAATTGCTAATTCGGCAGGGAACGAAATTGGAAAATTACTTAAATTATTAGAGGGTTTTTAGATCGTTTCGTTGGACTCCGACGTTGCAAACTTTAGAGTGATAAAGCAGATTGTGGCGCTCTTTTTTCATTTGGAAGAGGAAAACATTTTTTTCATTTCAATTTCGTTTAAACTGACAATAAGTTTCATTCTGGCGTAAAGAAGCTTTGCCATTATATTCGAAATTCTGTTACCTACATTGTGTTAAATGCGTCCAATGAAATTTTTCAATTTTACAGTTGAAAAATCTGGTAGTTTAGATCACCATTTTTGGTTCAAAAAATTTCATTATTTTTCATTCGTACTATTCAACGTTTCAAAGTTCTTGAGGCCATTTGCTTCATTTTCTGTTGACTTCTTTAGTTGTAAAATATTCTTGAATATTTCACCAAATCTGTTTTTTTTCTTCAATATTCAGGATGTATCATCGGCCGCAGCCTACTCCTCGATAGTTCTCGTAATTCTGTTCGTCGTCCTCTTCGCAATTGGGCCGGGAAGTATTCCATGGTTTTTGGTATCAGAGCTTTTCAACCAGTCGGCAAGGCCCCCGGCGACGTCGGTGGCGATCGCGATAAATTGGTCAGCAAATTTCTTGGTGTCGGTGGCATTTTTGCCGCTTCAGGAGGCACTAGGAGCGAAGGTTTTCGTCATATTCGCCCTGCTTCAGGCTGGCTTCACTTTCTTCATTTGGAAGAAAGTACCGGAAACAAAGAACAAAACGATGGAAGAAATAAGCAGCATGTTCAGACAACGATCGTATCAGTGAAAAACCCCGAGAAAGCATTGAGCTATACTAATAGTATAGTTCAGTATGAAACAGAGTGGAACTCGTTTCCACATTATCGCGGTAAATAATGCTGGAACGAAATCAAAGGCACGCAGAGAAGTTTTTTTTTAGTGAAAAATCTTTCCAGATTTATTTTTCCCGGATTTTGACGAAATTTTCGTTCCGAAAGGGTTTTTTTTAAGTCCCACGACAGTTCGGGGGACTAAAAGAGGATTTCGTTGATAAATAGAACGAGAGCTTTCGTAAAAATTTGGGAAAATAACAGAAGTAACGAAGAGCGAAACTGGTTCATATTGTAACGTCGAAACTTAGTTCCTATTTATTCCCGTGGCAGAGAGCGATTAATCGTTTGCCAAAAACAGTTATCGAATATCCATTAATCGAGAAACGAAACCTCGCTCGATATGTGAAATTCAGTTTTCCCCGAGCGAGTAGTTTCGTCATCGAATTCTCTGATCGTTTTTCTTTCGTTTCATTATTATTTTTCTTTTCATTTTCAACGAATCGGTGACTCGTTGTTACACACGAGATCGAAATTAATGTCATGTGCGAATGTATAAATGTGTGTTTAGAGATTGTCGAAAAAGCCAACACTTTATGGGGGGGTTTGAAGGATTTCGACTCTAGTCACGTAAACAAAACGTTCGTGTCGTTATCTTTTGTCCTCTTTCATTTTTTTAAATATCCAAACAATTAGCGTTAGCAGCAGATAAAATTTTAAAGCATCCAACTATTTTTGTGTCTTTTAAAACAACGAAACGAACCCACCTGAGAAAGAAGCTTTTTCTTTATATTTTCTTTTTTCATCATTTTATCACGCAACGAACATGAGTCAACAAACATCAAAGAAACAAATAAGCAGAGAATAGTTTAAAGTCTCATGACAGACAGAGATTTCGTCATTTGTTTTAGCATAGTTTGTACAGAACATTAAGCCTCATATTTAACGAAGCATCACCAACTTAAAAATGTCCTTCTCATCTCTGTGCCCCCTTCTACCTTCTCCTGCCCTAATAATAATTGTAAATATAACCTAAAAACAGTGTTAGATCATGTGAAGAATCGTGAATGGTACAGTTACCGTTTTTAGTCCTATTTTACGTGAGAGATCTATGTTAAAGCACAAAACATTGTGAAATAAGAAAGAAAAAACCACAAAAACAACAATAAAAGATAAAAAGCACAGGTTACAGTTTTCTGCAAACACAATAATCGTGCAAATGTAATGTCGTTTAACGAAACGAAGGATCGATACGTGTTTGTATGTCTCTAATCGGCGAATTGTAGTGACTCTCATGGCGTAACAGTGTTTTTTTGTTCTTCATCAACGTCCTTCGCGTCTTATTACATTAATTTTAAAAATGATATCAAATACTCATTCTATTTACACAATAGCAATATAAATATAAATAGAATCACAGACGATGTGTCGTTTTGAGGTTAAACCGCGAAGAGACAAAAAATAAATTGAATAAATGGAATAAACATTTATTTGTATATGTTTAAGAATATGTGAAATTTCGTGAGACGTAAACATGTCGTGATTCGTGACTCGTGTATCCGGCGAAAGAAGGAAAGGGACAACAAAAAAACTACAAATCGAACGAACAAATGTCGCTTTTTTTAATGTTATACATCTATTTTCATTACACCTGCTCGAATATTTTTCTGAAAGGATATTTATCTATAAATGTACATACGTATATTTATACATATTTATGTACATAAGAATGACTGGAACGAAGAAAAAAGCAGCACAAATATTCTGTCAGATCGCCTTTGCCCGAGTCACTTTTGATCCAGAAACGGAGAACCATATTGTTAGAGAAAACAAATATATAAATTTAATAGAAATATAAAATCGAAATTGTTGAAAGGAAAGAACAAGAAATGCACACGTTATAACTAATGATTCATTCGAACCATCATACAACGTTTTTCGAATGTTTTCTTTGTTTTTTTTTTCTATTTTTCTTCTGGATGTAAAAATTTGTGTACAAGATGATTGCAACGTTGTTGTTGTAGCATTTAGTTGTAGTGTGTTCTTTTATATTTTATCAAAGTGTAATTATAAATGTATGACGTAGAATTATATTACAGCGTGAACATTTTCCCCTGTTAAAACAACCGTTGGCACATCTTTTTTGTTTTATATTAGCAGCGAGACAAAGTAATCGACAAAAAGAAATATGAATTTTATTTCGATACGATGCACAAGTGGAAGAATTGAGGAGAAAACTCTTGTTAGAGCTTTCGAGATGTAAATTCATACTTTTTTCCCCTGAAATATTGTGTATACACCGCAGAGCAGAGATATGTTGAATCATATCGAAACAGCTGCGTATGTTTCCTAAATGATGAAAATAGTTAAGAAAAATACATATGCTCCGTCAGGGTGTTTAAGAAATTAATGAAATTACTATCATATCGTTAGGACGAACATCAGCCAATCGCCCTGACGTTGTACGAGTGTAATAAGTTGCGATATACGTATTTTTTTATGCTAATATAATTATATATATACATGTATTTATAAAACGAATAAATGTATATATATATTTATACAGATTTATGATGTCCAAATAAAGAGCATTAATCGAATTGTTGACAAGTTTTTAATCAATCCGTGAATGAATTACGTTTGTTGAAAAGGGTTTGTAAGTATCGATGTTTGTGCAACGTCATTACATTTTTATGGAGATTTTTTGTCTTCGATTTGAGACGTTTCCTATTTTAGATTTCCCGTCATTTTGAATGTGGTTACAGTCAATCATTTTACAAAAACAATTTGACTGGCTCATTTATACTGATTTTGGCGTTGAAATTCTGTCAAAAGTTTTATATTCTTGTTTCTTCGAACAGGGTAGACTTCCAAAATGCTGTTACTTCCGATTCACTTGAAATTTCTTCAAACAGATCGAAATAATGAAATTTCTTTAATTTTTCTTTTAAAAATTCCGAGAAACCAAGGATATTGTGGAATGCTCTCATACTTTCAATTATTTTTTCTCATTTTTTAAATTCGCAGCATAAATCAATTGAGATTGTTTCACAACACTGTAATTATTGCATTGGAGAACAGACCCGCGAAAAAAAATCTGCTCGAATTCGAATATTTGATATAAATTCGGTTTCTATTTTTCACAGTAGCGAGCAGAGAAAATTTCGTATTTCCCGCGCGATGACTTCGGCTGCTGTATACCCTATAGGATCAGAGTTCCATTCGAAAAACGTAAAAAAAGAGCGGGAAAGTATCGATAACGGGGTACTTCTAAGAACTAGCCGCTAGATGTCGTTTAGTCCGTATCGAAGCCGAAAAGCGGCCTTTGCGGGACAGTATTCCGTCAGTAAACACGCTCGTGCCGCGAAGCGAACGGCGGGGTAGAAACGAAAGAACCGGGGAGCGCAAAAAGCCTCGCGAGCGAGTCGAGAGAGCGAGGACAAAAATTCGGTTACGAAGGGAACGCTAGAAGCGCGAGAAAAGAAACGGACGCGGGCGGGGTGAAGGGGAGAGCGGGAGAGGAAAAGAGAGCAGAGCTAGGTTAGACTTGTAGTCAACGTTAAAAAAGAGGTAAAATAGGAGAGAGGGAGACGAAAAGTGGACAGACGCGCGGCGTTGATGAAAAAAAATCAATCCGTTGTAAAATCCGCGTGTCCCGGGTCGAACGACAAGCAAGACGGCGGCTGTCGGGAGTGGAAAGAGGGAAGGAGAGGGGGGGGAAGAGGGGATAATGGACGGAGAGACTGTGAGAGAACGCCGCAGGGGAAACAATTAAAGACCGATAAAAAGACAAAACAAAGAAAGAGTACCTCGATGAAAAAGGGTGCTGGCGTATTTTTCAAGAAATAACAGAAAAAAAAAACGGGAAAAAAGAAGGCTTTAATGTACGTGAATCGAGCGCGTGGTACGCTCCAAGCGGCCACAAATGATTACTGGAGCCGCGACGGCGCCACGGTGGGAAGATGTCAAACGCCTCGCCGTCGTCGCGACTCGTCAATGGTAGTGATAACAATAAAACTAACGTAAACGTTGCAAGCTCGGGACGTGTGTTGGGCATCGTCGGACTGGATTATCGCGAGTTCATTGATAACGTAAACAACGAGGAGGAAGCCGACGAGGAGGAGGAGGAGGAGGAGGAAGAAGACGAAGAAGAAGACGAGGACGAGGAAGACGACGAAGTTGTTATTAACGAAAGATCATTAGTTTCGTGCGAAAGTATAATTGATACGAGTACGGATTATCGGGAAGTTGTACTGACGTCTGTAGGTGGTGGGTGCGCGGTAGGACACGTTGAAACGACGACGACGCCGGTCGTAGTGACCAGTTGTACGGCTCGTGCCGCATACAACATGGTAGCGGCGATGAACGATCACCTGTCGTCAACGTCGTCGACGACAACGACGACAAACACCACGAGATCCGTGTCACAGTGCACCGGACAAAATAACAATCACAAAATCGATTATAATAACAAAATCATCAAAAATACTAACGATAGTGGCAATAATAATAAAAACACCGCTGCCGCCGGTATAATCAGCTTTCCCTGCGATTTTGATCATATGTACGCTAGCATGACCGACAGCGGTACTGCCGCTGCCGCTGCCGCAGCAACCGCTACGTCCGCACTCGGCGTTAGTCCTCTGAGAGGCAACGAGGCGCGTCAAAACGACCTCACCGAAGTCAAACATCTCAAAGAACTGTTGTTACTTCATCTCGATCTCATTCAACAACAGTCCGAACAAATTGTCACCAAGGACAAACTTCTCGCTGCTCTTCGACAGGAGAACGAGACGGTAGGGCAACAATGCCCGTTTTTATTGTTTTTTGGTCTTTTCTTTATTACTTCAGCTTTTTTGTCGGTCGTCAAATCTTGATTAATCTACGTTTGTTTTTCCTCGATGATGATGCTCCTGCAAGAGGTTATTTTCCTCCGGGGTCTTTCTAGGGACTTTTCGTGCTACAGGATCTTCTGTATTCTCTCATACGAGCTCTAAAGGGTTTCGGTACTTTGATCCGCGACGATGCCGAAAAACGAATACTCGAGACAATACGCGTTACATATTTGTTTTCAAGCTCGGTCGTGATTTTTTACTTTTCATTGCATTCTTGCTCTTCGAATGGAGCACGATTCGGTTCTCCGATTGAGTCAGTGGCACATAACCTATGATCTTGTGGTGCTTAGAAGTTCAGCGTCCGGCTTCTTTAAAACTTATTTCACGTGGATTATGAACATTTTCGGTATAGGTCAATGGATAAGTGGCGTAAGATTTTGTTTTCTTTATATTTCTCAGCATTTACCGCACAAAAGTAGTTATTAAACGTATTTCATCCTTGAATTTGTTTTCATCCTCGAACCTTTTTATAACTCATTTTTTTTACATTTAAATGAATTATTTATTGCAGTTCGCATAAATAATGACATCGAATAACCTTAAATCATCTGATCAATTTACGATCTCATCGAAAAACATTTTTTATTGAACATGTAAAATGGCGGGAAATTTTTTTTTTAGCCATTTTGAGGTTAAACACGACCAAAGTCGAACAGTTTTTAAATTTCGTACTTGTGATGCAATATTCTATTCCCGGGTTACCTGAACTCCAGTGTGTGCGGGAAATGAATTCGCGGCGTCTTACTGGTGATAACAATTGAAATTCGCGCGAACAAAATTACAATAGAAATATTTTCATTCGTTATTTCATTTGAATTGATTAGTGTCAAATTCTAATAAAATATTCGATCTACTTCGAAATTATGCACACGAAAATTTTACGCTTATTTATCCGCGAATTGAAACATTGTTTAAAATATCTATTTAACCATGCAATTTGATAACGTAACTATGAAGGATAAAAAATGTAACGAATACTGAAATGGCGTAACAATTATCCATTTGTGAAAATTTCATTCATTTGTATATCCGTCGACTGTTTCCGAATGGATTTTGTTTGACAACAGTTTTGAGCGGTTTAATCGTTCGAAAGGAAAATGTCAGTTGACCAAACGTGACGTTTCATTGCGCGGTGTAATTATCACGAATTAGTTCAAAAGGTCTAGAATCACGGTTGGCTTGAATAAATCACCGGAGGGCGCTCGTTCAAGTCGAGCGCAAGCGCACGAGTCGGTTTGGGCATGTTTTGACTTTTCGTGGGTGAAACCGCGGGCTTTTTTTTTAAATTATATTTAACGGAATTTTATGAACAAATTTTAATCTTTTAATGATCCCACGTATTCTCGTCGAACTTTCTCACTTTTATGCAGAAAAAAAATTTATATTATTTAACTTACAAATGCCTAATATTAACCGCAAAGGATTGCCAATGTTGCAGCTGAAATTACGTTTGGAACGTATGGACAGGCGTGTTAATCTGCAAAAATTACGTTCAGAGAGTACAGAAAATTCAGCCACCTCTGATCATACGGGTCCTTGTTCACCGCCGAATTTAAATTCAGTTGGAATGGTGGTGACAGCGACGGAGCAACAGCAGCAGCACCACATTAAAAATCCCCAGAGTTCTGAAAATTCATTGCCAACTTATGGGGAAAGTTTTAAAATTCGTTTGAACACGAGTGGTGGTATAACAACAGTGAAGCAAGAGCCACTGGACGCGGTGAGTAAGGGTGAGACAAAAGGTGACACTTGCGGCGATTCCAGACTCGAATGGGAAGCCAAGAAGAAAAGACGTTCAGATCCGACTCCTCTGGCACCGTCAGGGGGTAAAAGAAAGCGTGGAGTTTCATGCTCTTCCTCAATGAGTAACGACACCACATCTACCATCCCAGATGGCAAATCATCGGCGCACGAATCAAGCAGAAAACATGATAAAAAAGGCAAATCGCTGTTGAAGAAAGAGTCGTGTCTCACAACCGAAGAACACTATTATACAGCGGTCGGCGACCCTAATTATCCTCTCAATCCCAAAGTAACTTCTCCGGTTGACAACTCTAGCTCTCTTGAAGTCCCCAATTGGAGGGTCAAAATTTACACCAGTTGTTATACTATGGAAGGAACTGAAAATCTCGATGACGAGATATTCAACAAGAGACACTTGAAACTTGAAAATGACGAGAGACGTAGGAAACGATGGGATGTCCAGAGGATAAGGTAATGATCATTTTTGTTTTTGCTCTGCTAATTTCGTTCATTCGTGTTCTTGTAAACATAATATCTGACGTAAACACTAAGAAACAGAAAGAGAGAGAGAGAGAAGAATCTGATCCTTTGTATTCATATTTCATAGCAAACACATTTTTTCTCCCATTTCTGACCCAAGAAAGGTCTACTTTTGTTGTGAGAGTGTCACTTTGATTTAGTTTATCTTACAAAATATTGATTTTCTGATCTTTTGCCGAGAGAGGAAACTTTCTAAATGATTTAATCAATCGTAATACTATTCCATTCCTTCTCTCATGGTTTTTTCAAGCATTTTTCAATTCTTTTTATCTTGCCTAATTGTATTTATTATTCCATAGAAATGGGAAATCATGAACACGAAATAATTGTTAATTCTGTGTGTTTCTGATTGAAATTACGCGCAATGATCAATAATCGCGTTCTCCAAATAATAATATCCGAATGTTGCCAGTTGATGGATTTTGATTCCTGAAATGTTTAAATTTCGGCAAAAATATTTTCATTGCCAATTTGAGTTTTTCATTAACTTTTTCGGATGATTGTAGAGAGCAACGACACGTTGAGAAATTAAAACAGCGTCAAGAACGTCAGAATCACCATGCGACATGTTACAACACAAATCACACAGGGCCATGCGCATCGAATATGGAAGAAGAGACAATAATATCGCTGTGGCCGGACGTTGATCAGATCCAGAATTTGCAGATCGATTCTCAATTACCGGTTTCAGCATTTGGAGCGCCTATACCCAATTTTTCTTCCAGGTAAGTCGATCGATAAAAACGATTTTCACTAAAACAGCAAAAAAGTTCAGGGACTAATAATTTTTGTGGTCCTGTTCATATTTTACTATTTTCTGATTTCTTTTTCACAGTGAATTTTCATTACCTTGGTTGCATACAACGAGATTGAAAACCCGTCGACCTAAGAGATCGACCGGCAGAAGAAAATCTAGGAGATAAGTTTTTATTAAGGCACTGCGTCATTATTTTCGAATTTGACAAGGAAAAAAGGAATTTTAAACTTCTGCAGTGGAATTCGACGACGATGAAAATGCGTTTTAATGATATACATATTTTTTTTTTCGTAAATCCTCTCGTGCGTTATTTCTGCTGTATAATCTAGGGCACCAAAGATCTTTTTACGAATGATTATTTTTCCTTCTACTTATTTCTTTTTTTTATATATAAATGAAAAACGGTAAAAAAACCATAAAAACGAAATTGTAGACCGGAGTTTGATTAATAGTGCCTTTTTTACTGCTTTTTTTCGTCTCGCCAATTCATCATATCTAATACGAGAGCGCGCGAATAAATTGTAATAAAAAAAAAATGTAATGATGGTGAATCGATCGCCAAACAAATTGAAAACTATTTCGTAATTCTCGGACTTAGCTAGTAAGAAACAATGTTGCGAGAGTGTTTTCCCTCCGTACCGAACGAATGATTGAAAATATACTATTTTCTGTGTGACGAAAAGTGTATAGTCGCAGGAGAGCGAGAGATTTGGACGAATGTTGATTTTAGTGAGATGAGAATTCGGTGTGTAGAAGAGCACGTGGAAAACCATGCGTGTAGTGAACGAAACTGTCAAATTCTTCCATAGCGTGGAGAATTAGAGTGTGAAAAAGATAAAATACGAGAATCATTGATAATCCTTTAGATCCGTTAACTATAAATTGTATATTTTTTATTCATTGTACATCACACACGAGAAACAGACACACAAACACGTACACCCACAACAATCCGACACCGTTTTTGCTACGAAAAGAATGTAAGAGAGTCAAAATCGTTATAAAATGACGAGAAATTGAAGAAACGACGAAGGATAAAGAATAATGTGGTCTTTCTTAGCTGTTAAGCACTAAAACACGAATCCAAATACTTTGATCGACGACCTTGGAAAGCAAGAGAACAAATTCTCAATGTGAACAAAAAAAATAGAAACTTCAAAAACAAATTCTCGTCAAAATAATCTAAAACGTAAGATTCGTCGCAGAAAATCTATAATTCCTCTATTAATCGATATAACCATAAATGAGTGTGTCACGGATGATCCAGAAGTTTTCGAGGGCTTGAGAGAATAGAACAGCGACGATAATAAACGAAAATAAAAAATAAAAAAACGCCGATCGGCCGTCCACTTAAATTATCAGGACTTTGTGGAACCAGATTTTATCTAACGAGGTTTAGAAGAGCCTAAAGAGTACAATATATATATTGACGATTGTAAATAATAAAATTTTAGATTAAAACTTAATGACCTTTGTTTCTATTTAATGATAATTATGTAAATTATGTTTTTTTTTAAGATTCAACGACAAAAAAGACAATGAGAGCAAAGAAACGTGAGAAAATTTTGAGTTTCGTCGAAATGACAAAATGAGAAACGAAATACTTCCCTCTCGCGACCACCAATACTGGTGGCCTCAGCGAGGCCTGCGAATGTACAGATTTTTAAAGATTGCGAAGCTGGTCAAGCGAGAGATAAAGAAGTTTCGACTCAATATTCAGTTCCACCATCAACATTTACCATCTAAATAAATAAATTATATATATATATACATAAATATATATTATAGGAAATAAAGCATGTATGGATAAAAGACATTTTTCACTTACTCCACATCAATTGATTTTTCGTTTATCCTTGACGAATGAATGTAAAGAATATAAAAATAATGAGCGTATAAATAAATGTAAACGACGATTAAAGTAATATAGAAGTGAAGTACTTGAACGAACAGCTCGTCGATCTATTTAGTTTTCGCGTTAGCGGACAATAAATTAATAAATATAATTAAAGTATAAAATTGTGAATGTCTGTTGCGTGTTTCGATGTTGTTTTTTTCCATCTTTTGCGTGCTGAACTTTTGAAAATTAGTCAAAAAGACAAAGTAATAATAATAATAATCGTTGGAAAATATTTGAAGGTTAAAAACATTTTCTGTGGACGATCGAGGGTCCCGATTCGTCGTACTCTTGCTTTGATATCCACATCTGTTGGAAGGTACTCAGACTCGCCAGAATCGAGCCACCGATCCAAACGGAATACTTCCTCTCAGGCGGCGCGATTATCTTTATTTTCATGGTCGAGGGAGCGAGTGCAGTGATCTCTTTCTGCATCCTGTCTGCGATACCCGGATACATCGTTGTTCCACCGGACAATACCGAGTTCGCGTAAAGATCCTTTCTTATATCGACGTCACATTTCATTATCGAATTGTACGTCGTTTCGTGAATACCGCACGATTCCATGCCGAGGAAACTCGGCTGGAACATCGCTTCCGGACACCGAAAACGCTCGTTTCCGATCGTTATAACCTAAAAAAATTCATCGATTGTAAAAAATCTTCAATTTTCTTCGATTGAACGCACTTCAGTGTCGACTTTTGACAACGTCATTTTCTTGAATTTATTCGCACATCTTTTTTTTCGTATTCTTTTTCCGATCGTCAACAATGCGAGAGTAAAACTGGCTGATTTTGATATTTCCTACCTGTCCATCCGGAAGTTCGTAACTCTTTTCGAGCGCGCTAGATTCCGCGGCGGTAGCCATTTCCTGTTGAAAGTCAAGAGCAACGTAGCAAAGTTTTTCCTTTATATCGCGAACTATCTCACGCTCAGCGGTAGTCGTAAAGGAATAGCCACGCTCTGTGAGGATCTTCATGAGATAATCGGTAAGATCACGGCCAGCGAGGTCAAGACGTAAAATTGCATGCGGCAGAGCGTATCCTGTTGTAATCGGGTTTATCATTTAGTTTTAAGTGATACATATTCCAACATTTTATTACACATCTATACAGGTTGCCCGACGACAAATGCTCATAAATGTATATTTATAAGTTCGAAGTTACATTCCGAGAGACGAAATGTTCCGTAATATTTTTTTACGAGTCCTCTTTTCGCGTATACTGCGAAAACGCACGGAGATAGACCAAATATTCGTATCAAACAATTCTGTAGAAGCGAAAAATTATCTACAAATAATTTTTCATCTAAATTTTCTATCGTGGTAGTTCAATTCTATGGGAACAAGTCAAAAAGACGCACCCGACATTCGAGAGTCGTGCGTCGACTGAATGTGTTTAGATGGAGATTTTCGGACAGCAAGTTTTTTGTGTATGTAATTCTGTGTTCAATATAGTATTGATCCAATTAACTTTTGCTTTATCCATAATCATTTTTGCGACAAAAGTCATAAAAAATCGAACGTTCCCAACGGCAAAAATATAACCTAATCGAGTGAAATCGTGATAAACAAAGTTGGGCTTCTGACCGTGACCATCGTAACCTTCAGCCGCAAAGGTGACCATTTGTAGTCGTGAATTCTCCGTACTTCAATATTGATGCTAACGAGCATCGATGTGGCGTTCACAACTAAAATGGTACTGATCTTCGTAATTCGAACTCGAACAAACTTTTTGTATACACAAATCCTCGCTCTACACACTAAACTTGCCTTTAAAAACACACGACGCGATCAGTGTGTTTTGCTTGAGTGAAAAGAAACACTTTTTTGAGACCAATTTAATGGGAAAATGATTATTTTAACTTTTCCAAACGAAATCAAAATTTAGCGAAAATTTTTCGGCTGAGTATTCGAAAATAATGGAAAAGTGTTATCGAGAATCGCGGTGTCAGATTGACGCCAAGAATTATAATAATAATGAGCGCGAGTCCTGCCGCACTCTCGTAAACTCGAACGACGGTTGATTTCTCCATTTCTTTAAAGCGCCCTCACATATAGCTACAAGTCGAATTAAAAGTCTGGATTTAAGGAGGCATTTTCCATCATCTTTTTCACTGTATTCTAACATGTCAATAGTTTTAAAAGTGTTTTTCGCGTCACGACAAAGAAATAAATGTTTTGAAAATTGTTTTCTGAAGTTTTTCTCCGTTTAAATAAAATGTCATTTATGAAAATGCTCATTCGAAAGCGGCACAATTAAGGTTAGCCTCTCCGGCTGAAGGATTCGAGTAGAATAAACAATTTTTTGTCGTCTGTTTTCTTACCTTCGTAAATTGGAACTGTGTGAGAAACGCCGTCACCGCTGTCGAGAACAATACCCGTGGTTCTTCCGGAGGCGTAAAGGGACAGAACAGCTTGAATAGCGACGTACATAGCGGGTGAATTGAAAGTTTCGAACATAATCTGAGTCATTTTCTCTCTGTTGGCTTTTGGATTGAGCGGTGCTTCTGTCAGCAGAACCGGATGCTCCTCAGGAGCGATTCTCAGTTCGTTGTAAAAAGTGTGGTGCCAAATTTTTTCCATGTCATCCCAGTTCGTCACGATGCCGTGCTCGATCGGATACTTCACTGTCAAAACGCCCCTTTTGCTCTGAGCTTCGTCCCCAACGTAACTGTCCTTCTGACCCATTCCAACCATTATTCCCTAAAATTTCATCGAAACAAAATGACCGCTTGTTCCCACGGACTCTGGCGACGCCGAAAATACTCGTTTTCTCGATATTGCTGTCACTTTAATTTTAGGAAATTTTTCAAATAAAAATTAACGATAATTTAGTTGGGAAAGTGAAAAAATCCATTTTTCCATTACATATTTCATTTCGACGATCTTGATTGAGGATAAATTAGTTCTTTTTACTACGAAAAAAGTTTTATCGTGAAAAAATATTGCACCAACATCGAATCATTGAAATTCAACTTATTTAATTATTTAAATGTTCATATAAAATTGAAAAAAAAAAGAAAACGCAAAACCAATTCAATTGACTATTAATGACTATTCGGAAAGTTCGAAGCTTGGTCAACAACGAAAATTGAACTGCATTAAAGGAATAAAATGAGAATAAAATCATTGGACCTAATGGAGTTCGCTGCGTTTTCGAACTCGCGGTTTATTGACCGTTTCTTCTCCGTAATTTTATATTCACATATAAATACAAATAATGTCACGTTTATAGTTGTGAAAAAATGCATTTTTGCTTGAGGTGCTGCGAATAAAATTTTACCACTGATTTTTAAGATTGATCATTGAAGTTCGATGTTTCAGATTTATTACTAAAATTGCAAACTGTCAGAATAAGAGGAGAAAGTCTTGTTCCAATATTTTATTTAAAAAAATTCAAACTCGTGCTAAATTGAGGCTAGAAAGGATTAAAATTAAATTTATTTTGAATTTTGTGTCAAATGAATTTAAAACTGTCGAGTGGTCACTAAATTATTTTTTGTAATTAATTGATAAAATTCGGTCGTTAATGTAACTGGAAATGAATGTTTTGTACCTGGTATCTGGGCCTGCCGACGATCGAGGGAAAAACTGCTCGGGGTGCATCATCCCCGGCAAATCCAGCCTTGCACATCCCGGATCCATTGTCGACAACGAGAGCAGCCACATCGTCGTCGCACATCTTAACTCACTGGGAAAATGATTTTGGTAAGTTTTCTCTGGTTTATCAATACTTAAAAATAATCACGAAATAATGATTCAGTGAAAAGCACGTTTCCTTGTTATTTAGAAGATAAAATGAACTTACAAAAAATGATAATTTTGAAAAGGAAAATAAAGGAATTTTCAATGAATTGAATTCGAATGAAATTGACTAGACTTTGACACTTGTTGTTTCCTTGCGGTACCTCCGTTCCTCGAGCAATGATGAGCCACTCGAGCAGTACTCTGGCTTTATATCAACTCCCCTCTTCTCCTAACTATAAATGTTCTTGAGCTTATATGGTCAGAGTTTTGCACATGCTCCAGATAGCGACTCAGTCGCATTTTCGTCTTGGTGTTCAACCAAACGCACACTTTTTCTTCTCGAATCAATTTCAAATTCGAAAAACTTGTTTAGACTCTTCTTCGACTGGCATGGTGTCCATAAATGCTTTAATAATTGTAGGGAATCCGAAGCTGAATGAATGTGCTTAATTGGTGATAAAACTGAAGCCATAAATCAGTTGGACTGAAGATTCTGTTTTCTCTGTTGCAGGTTCATACTTTTTCGTGCCTCTTTCTCTTCCTACACTTTTAATGAATTTTCCTCGTTCGGAGACGTCGAAAAAAATGCTCCATTTTCATCCGGCCGTCGTGAGGCTATTAACCGGACGAACACAGGATCCATACAGTGAATGAAGTTTACGAGAACCAGAGCATAAACGCATTTTCTTCTCTCGGGTCCTTCTCTGGCCCACGTCGAGAAATCACATAGCAATTATTAAACGCTTTTTCCTTTTTTTTTTTTTTCTCTTATTTGGATTTGTATTTAAACGAAATTTCGAACGTCAGTCAGAAACCTTTGTAAAGCGTTCATTCACAAAAAATTATATTTTTTTCTACGACGAAGGCTGCAATGTTGGAGTCCAACGAAATGAAGGAAAAAACATTTGTAATTCGCCAATTTTTTATTTCACGAAGTATCGGTGCAGCTTGAAAAACTACGAATTGCAAATTTGGCAGGCAACGACAGCGTTGTTTTTTTTTGCTACCGACAATTATTTGTGCATTTGGAAGAATGCTTTTTGCTCCAATGTCGTTTTTTAAAATCGTGTTTTCTGACCGAAAATTCTGAAGATGAGACTCAAAAAATTTCCAAATTATTCTATAAATTCAATTTTTGAATATTTTGGTTAATCTTTTATTATTTAAATAATAAAACGAAAATCAACACCGATTTAAACTGGTAATTTTTCGGCAAGGTCCTGATTCCGAATGAGAAAAAGGTTGGAAAGAAAAAGTCATAATTTTCGATAAATCTTTAGAAAATAGTGGAGAGCATTAGCAAGGAAGGAAATCGTTGGATCGGAGATCCCTGAATTACCATTTTTGCCGAATGGTTACACACGCGTTCGCGTCCGAGAGAGGACCTTGACCTCGTTGGAAAACTCAGATGGACTATGACATTGTAAATATTTTCATGGTGAACCAGCTTCGCTCTCTCGTTTCATCGAAAAATGGAGTTTCGTTGAACATTTTGTTCCCTAAAAGACGAATCTTATTGAATCGAACCAATGATAGTTTCATTGACGATCGCTTATCCTCATTCGTTATGGCAAATCACCTACCAATTCGACGAATGAGATATCCACTGTTTTCTGCTCTCCCCTATATTTTTACCAATATTTTTTGAATTGTGATAATCTTCAAATATTATTTAGAGTCTTGGTAGCGAGTACAACGGCCAATTTTTTTTTGTTTCCATCTGGTTTATAATTTTTTTCGTTTGTAATTTTTTTGTGATCTTAATTTTTTGCTCACAGTTTGTTTTTGTATTTTTTGTGGTTGTAATTTTTTGCGCCCAATTTTTCTTCTTTTGCAACGTTTTTTGATCGCAATGCGATGTGCTTGGCGACTTCTGCATTCATTTGACAACGTTTTGTTTCTTGAATCGAAAGTCTTACAACCATTGATTTTCATGATTTTACGGATGACTGCCCAGAGGGCACAAGTGTACTCGTCTCTAGTTTTTTTACAGCATTCATCCTGTGTTTCCAATTTTCATCTCATAAAACTGCTGTTTTGCTACTCAGTGCCTTTTTGTCCGACTTAAAATACATTTTTTGTTAAAACACGTGCAAAGTTTCCAGTTATTTATAGTTTTTCTTCCCAAATTTCTCGAAAAATGTCAGAAAAAGAATTATTTTTAGAAACTATATGAAAAACTGATAATTGCTTGAAGAATACCTTCCTAAACAATTTGTTAGTAATTCTTTTTAATTTTTATCACTAAAAAGTTTCGTCAGGATACAGTGACGTCAAAATTGTCCAAGATTCGAGTTTCACTGCTAGGATTTTGAATTTCGATCCACGAGAATCGGTTTTCAAGAAATTCAAGATTATTCGAGATGGTATATCCACAGCAAAAGATAAAATTATTCGAGTAAGGCGTACGCGAGTGTTCAACCTCGCCTCGAATCGGTTCAATCAGTTGCCAGAATGGAGGTTCTCCATTTTAGTACATGATATCTCGTCGATGCAACGGTGGCAATAAGTCCTGCTAGAAATATCTTGAGAAGTAAAAAAGAGACATAAAGCAAGGTCAATAAGTGTGGCTAATTCGATTGGGGAATTAATTGTGTAAAAAAGAGTAAACGATCTCGTTGGGATAAAAAACGTCGAAGGTTTGAATGGCTCGAACTCGTTGGCCAGATATTTTCTTGTTGAACGAAACCCCCGTGTGCTGGCGCTCGAAAGCTGAAACTTGGGAGGGAAAACTTGGAATGCTCACGCACATGGACGAAGAGAGCTTCGATCGCTCTCTTACCAGCGTCTGGTCCTCGGTGGGATCCGCTCTTCCGTAGACTAAACACGAGCGAGATCCACAAGAATCGTTATAATCGCCGTATTACATACGTTAATTAACTGTTTGGCTAATTGCATTAATTAGGCTGTAAAGTGGTGCCTACTCCACTTCCCGGTATTCCTTACGGAATTCTCCACAAACTCGTACATTTTTATGCTCTTCTTCCAACTATTTTACGTCTAAACCCTTTGCGACATTGAGAAATTATTGATATATAGCGTCCCGTGATGAACGCTCGTAATTATTGCTCCGGTTACGAGGTTGCGACATATTATTTGTACCGAGAACTCAAAATTGAGTCGCTAATCGCGGTTTGAAATTTTTCTCCAACTTTTCAATTTCAATGAATTGTTGATCGGTTAACACTTTAAGATCCCGATCATTTCTTGAAACGAATTCAAAATACGTGAATTTCTCCGAAATTATAAATTTATAACGCCAACATCCAAGCTCGCTGTTCCTGAATTCAACGAGACCAGTCGAAACTCTACAAGAACGAATAATTGTTTGTAATAAACTTCTGTTTAACGGAAGAGTGTTTATTATCATAGTTATTCGTACTGTTGCAGTAAATTCTATTTGTCCCACAATCCAATCTCTTTCATCCTCGTTTGAAAATACTTTTCCAGAGCATTGGCGCATCTGTAATACTCGGTGTCGGGACTGTTGTACAATCGACAGTTCGTAAATATTCTTGTCATGTCGGCAATAAATAATCTCCGGGTTACGTAGTATCGAGCTTTCAAACGATCGGTCATAGTTTTGAGATCTGCAGAAAAAAAACAAACGTAAGTTTAGTAGCTGGCCATGAAATTCGAGGGTAAAATATTTGCAAAGCTAATGAACGTTAGTGACAAACTGAAGTGTAAAATTACCCATGGGATATTTGATGTGGTCGTAATAATCAGGCACGTCATTTTTGTCAACGGGTTTGAGGAAGGGCCACGCGGTGCTGTGATTCTTGACGCTGTTGAGAACGTTTTTGAGGGCGTTGTACAGGGAGTCGGTAATATCGAGGCAGGCTTCCATGGGCTCGGGGCCTTGAGTCCCTTTGGCGACGCCTCTCGTTCTCGTTTGCGAATAGCTTTTCCACCCGGTCTCCCGAATTCCGGGAATAGATTCGACGGGTATGCCTCGTACGCCCTCTTTGAAGCAGGTGAGACCGGGATGAACTTTTTGTATCTCCTGCTGTCTCTGCTGAATGAGTTTCTTGATTATTTCCTTTTGCTTTCTGATAACCGCGGTGAATTCGGTGTAGACGATCCTGGCGTTGAATTCGCAGTGCATGAGGGTCGCGCCCTCGTATTCTTTGATGTAGCCCTGGTACATGGCGCGTGGTAATTTGATGTCTTTGGTAAATCCTTGCTTTTTGAAGTAACCGATCGCAAACTCGTCGGCGAAGGTTAAAAAGTGGAGCATGCTGTTTTTGATGTGATAATCCTTGAGCATGTTCATCATATGGGTCCCGTAACCTTTGACTTGCTCTTGACTGGTGAGCGCGCAGAAAACTATTTCGGTGAAGCCCTGGGTCGGAAACATCCGGAAGCAAATGCCACCGATCGGGCGACCGTCTTTGATGAGGGCGAGGGTTTTGTGCTTCGGATCGAATATCAATTGGGAGATATATTCTTTTGGCATTCTAGGCAATTGATGACTGAAGACGTTGTGAAGACCGATTAGCCAGAGCATCGTTTGCTTCGTTACCGGTTGAGTCAGGCTGTTTCCGATCAAATAAAACTCTATGATTTTGCGACTTTCCTCGAGCTTAGCGGTTTCGTCACGCGGTGCGTTGGGAGGAAAGACCGCGTCGGGTCCGCACATGTAATTGGGATCGTTTATAGTCGCAACTATCTCGGCTACGGTTTCCTCCGGCAAGTCCTCGAAAGCTTCTTCGTTTTTTCGCCTCTTAGCTTCGGTCTTACCCTCGCTGTGAGACCTCTTCTCGTGAATCTTCTTCATACCCGGGCTGATGTTTATCGTCGTGAAATTGTCTTTGTCGTTGGGAGTGACGGTGACTTTTTCAAATTCACCGGTTGCGACGCCCCGCGATCGGGCCAAACTGCCCTTGGACTCGAGCGCGACTTGCAAATGCGGTGGTGGCACTTGCTTGAACTCTGGATCCCATATCGGCGAATTGTCTGAATATATTTCGACCTCGAGCATGGAAAGAAATTTGGGGAAATGCGTTAATACCAGAACTCGCTTCTCCGGTGACATACGGTCTCGCTCTCCGTGACATTTGTCCATCAGTTGACGGCAGACCGATTTGAACACGGCCTGAAGCATCGTACGACCGAACACCAGGGTCGTGTCGTAGTGAGGCAGAGAATCGCAGAAAGCTGGAACGTGACAAAAGACGAGCCACCTCGTGTAATTTATTTTGTACGCCGGTGCCTCGTCCGCGTTTACGGTCGTTCGACGAGCGCTCGGAGTCTCAAAATTCCAGTGGTTCAAACAGTGCAAAAACATCTTTGCCAAATCGTACATCGCTTGCCATTCTCTCTGAGACAAATGCCCGAATTTGTAGAGGACGAAATTCGTTATCGCTTTCGCTATACTCGGCCTCTCAAAAGGCGGTTGTCCCAAAGGCCCTTCGATCGTTGGTTTGGTCATTGACAATATGCACTTTCGCAGCAACTTGAACAAATAATAATAGACTTTTTTCGTGTCGCTGTCTTCTTCTCGGTGCATTCCCATGAAAATATTGTCAACGTCAACCACCATTCCCAACAACTTGTTGATCTCGTCGTCCGACTGCGTTGGCAAGTGCGTTATGTGATTTTCCAGAACGTGAGTACAACTTCTGCAAGGATCGAAGAAATTTGTGACTGGAAGTTGCAGATCATTCTTAGGGGATTTGGTCAATGGTTGACTATTCTTCCAGCCGTTACATTTGCAATCCTCCACTTGGCAAGCACTGTAATTCGCCAGCTTCAACAATTTTTTTAACTGTGGCCAGTTAAAAACTTGCTGCTTTCTTTGTTGGATTCGCTGAAGATTGTTCTGTCGACTCGCTTGATCTGTGCTCCTCGGAGAATTTGATTCCGCATTTCCCGGGATATTCTGTGACATGCTTGTCACCGAATGACCGGCTTCGTCCATGGTTGAATTTCCCATCCCTCGAGTCAGTTCATCCGTCGACATTTTCCACACCTTTCAACACTGGTTTATAGGTTATTTGTTGAATCAATAGCTTCTATTATCTGTTTGTGTCATTTTGACTTTTTGGAGTCGAATTAGTGTTTTGCAGATGGAACATAGCGTCAAAATAAACGAAATGTTGCACGGATTTCCGATTCCTTCTGCAATAAATGGAAAATTATTGATTTTTCAAGTGTTTAAACAACCTCAAAATCGAGTATTTTGTACGGAATCTATAGCTCACTTTTAGTTTTAGGCTGTTGTTTATTTTGTAGCAGGTACTTTAGAGGTTATGTAAGAAGGCACGAAATCATTGATGTTGTAATTCATCAATGAGCGATTTCAGCGAGATTAGGTTCATTCAAGTTCGATTCAAATAAATAAACAATCTTTTACTTGATTCAAATGGTACATTTGCTTGAAGGTTTGATGAGTATTTTTAAAATCAAATATCGAATGTAGTTTCAAAGAATATACTCCTTATTGATAAACATCAGTAAAACATTCGAATGAAGTAATAAAAATATTTGAATTTATTGTTTCGTTAACACGAATGTCAAACCTCTGTCAATGTTTACTTCATGATTTATTTACCTTTTGACAGACAACAATTATGGTCAGCGGAGTGATGACTTATTACCAATGATTTTAGTGAAAATCCGTGAGTCACCTTGATACGATTTTATCACAGCAGTAAACTATTAGTTATTTACACTAAACTTACGTATATAAATTTGCTTATCCAAATATTTTACAATGAACATCTGACGAATCACTATGATCGTTCAGCCACAATTAAGTAATTCTGACGAATGAAGCTCTTCGTCAGTAAGTCACTTAAGTCAGTAATGTTCAACGTTCGAGAAATAACCGCAAGGATCGCTCACTGTCACGCAATTGTGGTTTCGCCGGTAACTTCCACGAACTTAACCCCAAAATTTTGGATTTTTGATTTTGTTTTAATTTCGTCTATGGTGCTCTTGATCTATCAAAACGATGCTCTAACAATCACCAACAAAAGCCTGACAATCGGCAAAACTGACAAAAGTTGAAATTCCAAATCCAGTCCACCAAGTTCACGAAGGCTGGAAATGTATTTCTTGGGGATGGAGTTGGATGGTCTGTAACATCGTAACATGTATATGTATTATTAGACCGCGGACCGCGTACCGCGTTTGAGTACCGTTCACTCCATTCGCACAATTCGAATCGCGCTCTTCAGCGGTAAAAATCCTGCTGCACGTTTTATTCCGAGTAGGTTGATATTTGAAAGAAAATATGAGTTACACGCTATTCTCGTTTTATTAGAGAACAAGGTGTATCTTTTATTTTTCTCAAAAAATCAAGGATGTCCGAGTAAAACGTGTAACCATTTTGCAGCTATCTCTCTCGCACTCACGCAAGCACCACGCAAGTGATAGATCGCCTTAAATCTGACAACATATTTTGAGGTAAATATTTGACGATTAACATTTTGATAAATAAAAATGTATTCAATACTTTTTGCTGTTACGAATTTCTTGGCATGTTTTTCTCGTTAATTGTATGTAAACATGATCAGAGATCGGGAACAAGTCTCAACACGTACTATTATATTGCGTCTCATAATTATTGCACGAAATCCTATACTTCACTCGTACGGTATTCTTTTTATGGCTAATACGTTATATATTTACACACATATTTCTTCCCATCATAAAGGAATAATTTCTGGAAAAGACGGAAAATTTTTTTGTTCTTTCAAACTCATCATTCGTAATATATTTACCTTTTTTACGACTCTATTCTTTTTTATAGATATTCTCGTTCTTTTTAATCTGGGAGTTATGCGCCCACGGCGATGGCGCATGAGTTTCAGTTTGTTATGATGTCATGGGTGTTTTACGTCGCCGAAAATATTGCACTGATTTTATCGTTTCATATTTGGCTTATGTGATTCACGTCGATTTTACAGTCATATTTTTGTATAAAAAAAATACGAATCTAATTGAAAAACACGAAGAATATGAAAATCGTCAATTCAATTTATCGAATGAAACATATTAAAGTAAATAAAGAGAACGAATCAATAGATAATGATGATAACACGTATTGAAAGGAAAGATAAAAAATTAATGAATTTATTGACCTTTATTTAATAATAAAATGTTATAAAATTACATGTAAAAATTGTTTTTCCAATGGGAAAAACCATAATATGGACAGGCAGAGCTATCAATATACTTGTCCCGAGTATTCTCGAGTCTACTCCGGGGTAACTGAAAATAATAAATTAATAAAAATAATAATTAAAAAAAATAAAATAATAAAAACAATAACAAAAAAAATCAACTAATGATAAAAAAATGAAAACGGATCGAAACCAACGGAAAAAATGATACGAAAATTTGCTAAAATAATTTTCACGAACAATGTTTACAAATTTTGAAAAAAAAAAAAAAAATTATCGATGCTTTTTCGAAAATTGATTTTCATGCGTTATTAAAAATACGTTTAATGTTTCAGATGAGGTTTTCACGATACACGATTTCAATATGGGCGTGTATGGTATTCATCATCACTGGAATCGAAGCATTTTCCTGTGGTAAGATGCATAATAATTGATTTCAGCGGGTTTTGAGGCTGCTGATTTAATTTCTGAGCTCGTTTTCGACTTTGTCAGCCGAAAAGTATTTTTATCAAAATTCCTCAATAAATCATCAGAAACGATTTCACATTTCGAATTTTGCATAAAGTTCCATTCGATGTATAGAGCATCTCCAAAGTTGGTTGTGTGCCAATTCTTTTCAGAATAATAGAAAGAGTTTTCATTCGTTTTTTATGCACATTGATTAAATAATTAAAATCTTTGGCTTTTTCTAGTTCGAGAATTTTTCGGTGATTGGTTCATTTGTGACGTGAAGATATCCAACGCTGCAAAAAATTAGTATTGAGGACCTTGAAAATGCTCTCTATTTCTCCCTATAACACTTCATAGTTTTCATCTTATTGACGATGTAAATTTTTCATACAGATATCAAAGGTGGGCAAGCCACGTTGTTCTACTCTTTAGGATCAGAGCTCCGTGAGTACTGCCTGAAAGAACAAAGAGACGAGCTAATCGTACATTGTTCACCGAGACGAGCCATAAAAGTTGGGATGCCTGCCGATCCAAATTTTATTTATTGGTTGAACGTAGACATCAGAACGCAGATGTTAATGCGGACTCGTAATGATACCTCTGATCGTAATGTACCGACGTCCCGTGATGTCATTGCAGACAAGGGTAACCAATTTTTTATTGACAAACTGATGAAGTTTTCGAAAGTTTTGTACGCATCTCGGTACTGAAAGAAACTTACTAGTGTAGCACACTCTCATGTCTATTGTTTAATATCAAGTTTTATTACTATGCTGATGGATTATTTTTGCTCATATTCCAATAATATACTACACTGATAAGTCTCTTTCAGTACCGAGAAGCTTGGCCGAATCGGTCTCTCCTTGTCAGTGTAAATTTGTTAGGATTTAATCTTAAATTGTTTATTCTCTAGGTCTCGTCACACCCGAAGAATTGGCAGTTGATTGGGTAACGGGAAATATATATTTCATGGATAGTTCCGAGAAGTACATGGGTGTTTGCACAGACGATGGATCGTATGTCATAAAAATATTAAACCGTACTACGGATGCGCCAGGTGGTTTAGTTCTCAATCCGAAGAAAGGAGAAATGTTCTGGAGCGATTATGGAGAAAATCCTGCCATATGGCAAGCTGGAATGGACGGGAGTGAGCGAAAAACTATCCTGACGGAAGATCTTGGCTGGCCAAAAGATTTGGCAATAGATTATACGGAGGAGCGTTTGTACTGGATCGATTCGAAATTAAAGACCGTGGAATCGATGAGTCTCGATGGAACAGACCGTCAACGCTTGTTACAAAAGACGGGCAAGCGACTTCACTCGATAGCGATATTTAGGGATAAATTGTATTGGAGCGATTGGGAGAAGAACACAATTGAATCAATGGACCTTGCCACCGGTGATAATCGCAAAGTAATCGTCAAAGCATCGAAGCTCATCTACGATATAGAAATTCATGACTCTTCGTTGAAACCGACATTGCCAAATCCTTGCGAAAATGCCCATTGCTCTCAAATTTGTCTTCTCGCTCCAAATAGTGGGTACAGTTGTGCCTGCGAAGCCGGATACGTGTTGGACTCGGATCTACGTACCTGCAGTCCGATAAACGACACTCCGTGTCTAGTAATTGCTGCAGGAGAGAAAATCATCCACTATCATGAAGAACGTTCCGAGAAATCCCAATTCAAAGAGATTTTAATGCCAATACGAATGACTCAAATCGCTTACGATCGAAAAACTGGAATTCTAGTCGCAGACGATGAGTACACCCATTCTCTGTATAAATTCGATCCTGAAGGTAATGGAATGCGAAAGTTGAAACGTGTCAACAGCGAGTATCTTCGTGACATCCACATCCAACCCGGGTATCCTATTATTTTTTGGTCCGCTTCTGGTCTTCACCAAATTCATACATGTACAGCCTCTATGGGAATGTGGGGTACATACTCCGTTGAAGATGAACCGTTCGAAATTCTATCTATTCCTGGAGTGGAAGAATTCTTCGTCGTTTTCAAAACTCGATATTCCGGATTTCACATCGATTGGCTGACGCTTCACGAACCTAAGAATTCAAAAATTATAATACCCAAAGTGTTGGGCAGCAAAGTATCGCTTGCTTATGACGAACACTCTATGAGACTGTACTTTGCAGAAGAGAGAGATGGGACGATCGAGTCTATTTCTGTTAGAAATATCGTGTGTGGCAAGAACGACATTGATAGAAAAATGTTGCGTGCGGATGTTGGAAGCCCGGTGAGCCTCGCCGTTCTAAATGGCAAACTCTATTGGACCAACCGTGATTCGAACGTCTTAAACTGGGTGGTCTTGGATGATGATAATCTTGAGATTCAAGCCACGGTTCTTCCGACGCGAGAGTATTCCGGGATCCTGGATCTCGTGACAGTTGGGAACCGTACTTTACCCAATGATATATCTTGCTAAAATGATCTTTATTACCGAGGAACTTACGTCGAATGCTCTTATGGAGAGCTGTGACACCGGCTTGATGCCAGGGATTGAAAGAAAAACCGGAGCTCAAGCCCTATCGCATTATTGTATACTCGAGTTTTGTACTTTTACTCCTGAACAGAAATGCTGTGATATATTATCTTCTGGGATCTTCCGCTACTGTAATGATTGCTCCAAAAACCAGTTTTTAGATTTTTATACGTAATAGCGAGTATGTTCCTTAACCATTAGGAGATTAACTGACCCGGAGTTCTGTTCAAACATTGAAATAAATCATTATTTTAGTAATTTTACAAAATAAATACTGAAATATAAAAAATGATTGGAAGATTTGCACCCGTTTTGTCGTCGATTCTGTGGCAAGATCCGAGAACCGAAAAACTGCTTGGGTACGTTTGAATTTTGAAAATCGTCTGTTATCGTAGTCTTTCTGAAAAACCAATCAACACATCCTGACTTAATATTATAAGTGCGAAAGTCTTTGTTCTTTCTTCGTGCTCTAACTAAGCAACCAATCTACTTGATTTTTGGCACAGAGTTATTAAAGGACGGAGAGTAACTACTTTTGGTCCTGAAAAAAAATCAAATTTCCAAGATTGGTTTACAGGAACATTCGTATTTTTACGAATGTCGGCGTCTTATTCCTCTCGGCAAAGTTTTTCAAATTACCACACGAGCGAAGTCGCGGGTAAAAGCTAGTGGTGAAATAATATCATAGTTAGGATTTTCAACTCGGCTGTGACATTTTTTCAATGTTTCTAATGGTAGCGTGAATGAATTTTCACTGTGCAACACCAGGTCAAGCTCACGCTTCAGATTTCGCAACGAAATGCACTTGAAAAATACTTGCAAATTTTAAAAATTCAAATTTTGAAAATTTTCATTACATTTTTAAGCACCATTCAGCTGTTTGCTCATATAGAGTCGCCCATTCTCAGAATCGAGGTGATAACAACCTTTCTTGTACGATCCTCTTTGTCATCCTTGAACAAAATGTTTCCCGTTATCGAGAACGAAGTGAAGCTGCGTTTCAAAGTAGCTAGTAGTCATGTGCGCACTTCTGGTGGCTCGTAACGCGGTGCAGGCTGGACGATAGACAAACACGTTCACAATCAACGCAATTCGTTTCGAGGTAAGTATTGAGTGATCCAAAGTTTCATAAATGGAAAATTTTAATATTAAATTTACATTTTATGCAATATTTCACTTTGTTGATCAAAAATCGTTATTTTGTCGCGTACCTGACATATTATTATTATTTATGAACATTTACCTTCCACTATCAGTTGAAAGACCACAAAAATTCGACGATATCTTGGAGCCGTATCATTGTCAGATTTTTATTGTGCGGCTTTTTTCTATCTTCATGCCTGTCTCGTTCCTCGTTATCCGTTTTGAAGCGATTAATTTATAATAAATGTGAGTTTATGGATTGGTCTGCAGAGCGAGAGATATTCGACTGCGTTCCACTTTCGATTGATCGATCGTTTCATCTCTATTATGAAAAAATTATATTCTGGTTTAAAAAGTTATTAAGACTTCTTGGAAATATGATTTTTTATAAATCCATCGAGTCGAGTGTCACGTCAAAGCCATGAAAGCAACCATTTCAAAGTATAATTGAATAATACAAAAACTTTTATTTATTTTTAATTATTCATTCTCTGTACTAGTGAATTCCTCGTTCGGTTGTTTGAAAAAATTACAGAGCTCTGTTCGAAGGAAGGTCTTCGATCGTGAGTTAAAGTAATTAAAGTATTTTAAAACTTAAAAAAAAAAAAAAAAAAAAAAAAATAAACTGTTCAAATGAAACGATTATAGTTCTGATTAAAAAATCACAGTTGACCAGAAATAAATAAATAAAAATAATAAAATGAACGAAAAATTCTAATAACACATCAGTTTAAAAATTGGAACCTAGAACAAAAATCTTGCTCAAAACCATAGTGTCATTTTATTTTTTCATCTAAATTGTTCATCCAAAAAAAAAATACTCATAAAATATGCTTTCTGTTTAAATCTAGTTCTTCTTCATGGATAATTGAAAATACGAGTGTTTCAGATGTCGTTTATACGATATACGATTTCAATATGGACGTGTTTGCTGCTCATCACTGAAATCGAGGCATATTTCTGTGGTAAGTTGTAAAACATTATCTGGTGATAAAACTTGATGGAGAAACATTCATATTTTTCATTATTGCTTTCACCAAAATTATTACAATGATCTAGAAATTCATTATTTACTGAATTTATTATAATGAAGTTGTCCAATTGAACGGATCGCAGAAGTTCGAGGCTTCCGGATGAATGGCATGTGAAATGTTTCACAAAATTATTTAATGAATTGGTTTATTTTGGATTCATAAATAGACGATGATTTTCGACAGTTATTCCAAACTCGACAAGAAAAAAACTTTAAATTTTCAAATATATTCAAGTTTACAATTATGTTTAAATGGTTTCAATGATATTTGCATGTTTTGTGTGATTGTTAAAGGTGAGGAAGGAATGATTATCTACTCCAACGACACGCAGATTCGTGAGCTTTGTCTTGAGCAACAGCAAAACGAGCTTTTCTTAGAAACTCTGTCAAAACGATTCTTAGGAGTTGCAGCTTCTGCCAATCCACGTGTCGTTTACTGGTCAAGTGTAGACGTGAATAGGCCGACGATAATGCGGACTCGAGAGGGTCCCTTTGTTCCTGAAGATGTCATTGCGGACATTGGTAAATAATTTTCGGCTCCATGCCTAAATAACTTGTTCAAAATAACTTGGTCAAAATAACTTAAAAAAATAATTTTATTCAAAAATAACTTCTACATAAATAACTTCCGCAACAATAACTTTTGCAATAATATTTTTCGTAATAATAACTTGAATATAATAATCATCGCATAATGACCACTGCCGTACTGAATAAATTCTCTCAAACAACGATTATATCTGTCGTATACAACACATTGACACATTATACACACACGTGCACAATAGTATTCTAATAATTCAGAAAAGTTATTATATTCAAGTTATTATTACGAAAGATATTATTGCAAAAGTTATTGTTGCGAAAGTTATTTGTGTAGAAGTTATTTTTGACAAGTTATTTTGACCAATTTATTTTGAACAAGTTATTTAGACGTGTCACGTAATTTTCCATTCAGAACTAATAATAATATCAAAAATTTTGTCTCTATTGGGCTTCAACATCGTGCAGAAATCAAAGAGAGAGCATTGGAATGATCAACCGAAAGAATTTTTTTTTCAAAATTTGTTAAAAATTTGTTTTGGAAATGTTTTTTTTTCAGGTCTCGGCAATCCTGAAAAATTGGCAGTGGATTGGGTTACGGGAAACGTATATTTCATGGATAGTTCTAAAAATCTGATGGGTGTCTGCACAGAAGATGGATCTTGTTGCACATCGATATTGAACTCGACTGCAGTTACGCTGGGTGGTTTGGTACTCGATCCAAAAAGTGGCGACATATTTTGGAGCGACAACGGGGAAAATCCTGCCATATGGCGAGCTGGGATGGACGGCAGTGAGCCGAAAACGTTTCTGTCGGAGGGTCTCGGCCAGCCGAAAGGTTTGGCGATAGATTATTCGAAGGAGCGTTTGTACTGGATCGATTGGAAATCCGAGACCGTCGAATCGGTGAGTCTCGGTGGAAAAGACCGTCAACGCTTGTTACAAACGAAGGGCAAGCGACTTCACTCGATAGCGATATTTAAGGGTAAATTGTATTGGAGCGATTGGGACGCGAATACCCTTGAATCGATGGACCTCGCTACTGGAGCTAATCGCAGCGTTATAGCACGGGGATTCATCAACGGCATGGACATTTACCACTCTTCGCTGAAACCAACATTGCCGAATCCTTGCGAAAACACGAATTGCTCTCAAATTTGCCTTCTCGCTCGAAATAGTGGGTACAGTTGTGCCTGCAAACTCGGACACAGATTGAACTCCGATTTGCACACCTGCAGCCCGATCAACCAAGTCCCACATTTGGCGATCGCTGCGACTAATAGCATCATTCACTATCACGAAGAAATCATCGGGAAAGCTCGAATCGAAGCAACTGTCGTGCCAATACTCATGAGCCGAATTGCCTACAATCGTAAAACCGATAATCTCATCGTTGACGATCAGTACACCAATTTTTTGTACAGTGTCGATCCTGCAAACAGCGAAATTCGTCACTTGACACCGATTAACAGCAAGTACTTTGGCGGCATCGCTGTCAAACCCGAAGGCACTGACATTTTTTCGGCTGCCTCCGGTCTCCGCGAAATTCATCGAATTAGAGAAGACGACACAGGCATATTTTCTTTCCCGGATGAACCACACGAAATTTTGTCTATTCCTGGATTTCAAAAAATCTTTGTCGTTTTCAAAACGGGAGGGTCAAAATTTCGCATTGACTGGGTACAAATAGTCTTACCTGATTTGGAAACTGTTGTAGACACGTTTACGGGGACCAAAGTATCATTAGCTTATGACCTATATTCTTCGAGGCTGTACTTTGCGGAAGAGGAATCTGGAAGCATCCAGTCTATTTCTGTCAAAAACGTCATATGCGATCGAGGAGACCTGGACAGACGATTGTTAGGCAGCAAAGTCGGTAAACCCGTGAGCCTCGCAGTTTCAAATGGTAAACTCTATTGGACCAACCGTGATTCGAATGTTTTGAACTGGATGGATTTGGATGATAGTAATCGAGAGATCAAAAGTACAATGCTTTTGAGGTACGCACCGTCTGGAATATTGGATATCACATCAGTTGGAAATATTACACTTCCAGATAAAATATCTTGTTCGACTGGTTCTTAAAATCAGTTTTTTTTTTTTTTTTTTTTTTTTTAATCACGAAAGATGCACCGATATTGTCAACAAGAATATTGAGGAATTATTATTCGATGCATGTTATGACAGTTGCTTAAAAAATCGACGTGTTGGTTGAACGTTGAGCTTGAGGTGGAGAACGAAATTCTGAGCCGAGCTTTATAATCTACTATAGCTTTTATCCGTGGCTTTGCTCGCGTGGTAATTTGAAAAACTTTGCCAAGAGGAATAAAAAGCTGACCATGAATACAGTGCACTACTTAAGGGATGCTTGTGTAGACAATGTTGTGTGTCTTTCCATTAACTGATAAGACATGTGAATTTCGAGGATTGGAAGGAGAGCGATATCTATTGTAAAAATATGAATATTTTCGTAAATCTTCATTGGGAATTCGATTTTTTTCCAGGACCAAACGTAGCCAATGGCATTCTTCGTGTATTCAAATATTTCTATACTAAAAATCATATTGTTTGGTTGATTTTACAGGACGCGAAGAAAGGACAATTTTACGAATATTCCTGCAAATCTCCCTGGGGAATTTGATTTTTTTTCCAGAACTAAAAGTAGCCTATGTTAGTCTTTGTCCTTTCAACTAAATCTGTGCCAAAAATAAAGTAGATCGGCTGCTTAGTTAGGGCGTGGAGGAAGGACAAACAAACAAACAAACACTTTCGGATTTAGTTAGGATTAGAATTAAGAGATAATCAAGCTGGATTAAATTTTGTTCAAGCAATCGAATGTACCATTACTTTGCACTGTTAGATTGTCCAATAGATGTATTTGTTATAACGACAGCGATGGGTGTGTAGTCAGCACAATTTTGGCAATGTCTCTAGTTAAGCAGTTCCGAACGAGACCCATACCTGGATGGGTGACTACTTAGCATGGGCTGGCACATCAATCACTGAGCTGGAAGTGATTTTTCTGAGTTTCTCATGACTCGTCGCAGTTCCAATTCAGTTACTGTAGACAACACACTGATGGGTCTTACAGGAAGAGGAAGGGAAAAAAGGTCTCGAATTTCAAAAAATCAAGAACATTTACGCAGGAATGATAAAATGGGAAATAAAAAAAAATACAATCATTGTTCAATGGTAAGTAAATTCAACGCTATGCGTATCACACAGAAAGAGGAGAATGCAAAGTAGGGTTGGCACAAGAACGAGACGCTACAAGACCAATGGATTATTACTGGGATGTATTTTAAAAAAAAAAGTCGAGCATGCAAGTTTGACGTCTTGCTGTCTTCTACGAATATGATTTCGAGCAAAAATCTCTTAAAATTGTTATTTACGGATTGATTTTTAATTGAAAAGACATTTGCGAAAGAAGTATTTTAAAAACATTAGGAAAATCCTGAAATTTCCGATTCCGAGGAAGGGCCCCAGAGTGGAGAAAAAATACGGATTTGAATCCGACGCGAGAACTCGCGTTTGCTCTAACAACCATACGAAATTTTGTGTGTTCCTGTACATTCGAGAATTACTGATAAAAAATTCTCCGAAACAATTAGCAACGTAAGTGGGTTTTTGCCACGCATCACCGGATCAAGTTAACAACTCAGAATGCTCTGAATTCCATAAGAAAATGAACTCGAAAAATTCTACCAATCTTGAAAATAAGCATTATATTTTTCAACGATGTTTCATCGTGTAGGGTCGCTCGTGTTGGTAGCTCATGTTCGCCATGAAGACGATAAAGCGTCTATTGACTAGTGCGATCCGCTTCACCACTACTGATAAAAAAATCTTCACCGTCAGGAAGAATGAAGTGAAGCTGCGTTTTGAAACAGTACTCGTGTGCGCACTTCTCATGGCTCACGTCGCAGTGTAGTGTCCGGTCAAGAGTTTACATTTAACGGAATTCATTTCGAGGTAAGTAGCCGTTGATAGAGATTTTAACAAACGGACGAATGATTATTTCCCTTTCCGCTTAATCTTCTCATCATTTACACGCTGAGACTACTACTCCGGCATCTTTTGCTCCAACAATATTTATATACCATTTATCATTATATGTTGCGCAGATTTTTCCGGTAGCTAATACGTGATTAGTGATAAATATTATCTTCCCATTATGAGCCTAAAATTTCTGAAAAAAGCCCAATGAAACTCCGTTCTCTATTCTTTATTATTTTTAGTATTTTTCTTTATCTGCGGCTTCCATTTTCGTAGATAGCAGAAACCCAACCCGTCACCGGGCAATTCGACCCGCATTCTTCGTGTATAGCTATATCTCGAGTAAAATTACACAGCCAGTAGACTTGGTTTGCCTAAATTTTTCTTTTCAATACTTGGCGTCAAGACGCTGTAGAATCTCTAGATGTATACGAGAATAATGCGGGGTCCAACTGCCCGGTGGCGTACTAACACCTTGGCAAGCGGAGTACCTTAGGAAATCAGCACTTTTCATAAGTATCCAAAGCTTCATTTTTTTCGTACTCTGAAATATCGAGTAATCTACTGTAATTTTTTGCAAATTTATGAAAAAAAATTTGAAAAACGATGGTGCCCTAAAAATTTTTGAAATAATTTTTTTATGGTAATTTCAATCCGTCGCACCTTGACTTCTTATTTCAAGTCGTAGATAAAGAAAAAAAATTAATTCTCCAAAAGCTTCTGGTTTTGATATATTTTTTACAAATTTTAATTTTTTTTTGAAATCTCTTTTTTCATCTTTTTTAAAGAATTCCATTTTTATTCCTTTTCGGAAAAAATATGGAAAATTGCAAGAATAAAAAAATATTTCTACATTTTTTAAAGTACCTCGTCTTGCCCCGTATAATTGAAAATACGAATGTTTTAGATGTCGTTTTTACAATACACGATTTCATTATGGACGTGTTTCCTGGTTATTGCTAGAATCGAAGCAAGCGTCTGCGGTAAGATGAACAACTGTATTTATAGTCTTAAAATTTTATTATGAAAAAAATTATAGCCTCCATAATCCATCGTTTTTATAAACATAATTGGCATGATTGATGAAATGATTGATTGTTGGATGTGATGAATTTGCCCAATTTGAAACAAATCCATTGGTTTATTTACTATCATTATATGAGATGAGATAAAAAAACTTGTATTAAATTATCGTTTAAGTTTTGAACGTTAATATTTTTTTTCGAACAAAACCGAACCCTTCGGATTTTCGAATGATCTTTGTTTATAAATATGTTTGAATTTTTCCATAAATTACATAGATGGGAAATGGTCGATTATCTACTCTTTAGAGGACGAGATTCGTCAGCATTGTTTCGAGGCAAACTACGATATACAAATCACGAAAAAATTTTCGGGACGACCCGCAAGAGTTGCGGTGGCTGCCTTTACAAAAACTGTTTATTGGCTGAATATAGAGGCCAACAAAAAGAGGATAATGAAAACTGATGGGTACTCCAATATAGTGATCATAGATGACGGTAATTAATGTTTGTAATGACACCAAATTGATGAAATTATCGAAACTTTTGAACCACCGATATGACTAAACATCCCTGAATAAACTGATAAGTTTTATTCAAATTATCCGCCAATAATGTACAGTTGATAAGATTCGGTACTCGAACTGTTTTTTTTTTTTCAGGCCTTGTCACACCCGAAGAATTGGCGGTGGATTTCGTTACGAGAAACATATATTTCATGGATGTATCTGAAAAGTACATGGGAGTCTGTACAGAAGATGGATCATATTGCACAAAAATATTAAACTCAACTACCGATACACCAGGTGGTTTAGTTCTTAATCCGAAGAAAGGAGAGATGTTCTGGAGCGATTATGGGCAAAATCCTGCCATATGGCAAGCTGGAATGGACGGAAGTGAGGAAAAAACTATTCTGACGGAAAATCTTGGTTGCCCAAAAGGTTTGACAATAGATTATTCGACGGAGCGTTTGTACTGGATCGATTCAAAATTGAAGACCGTGGAATCGATGGATCTTAATGGGAATGATCGTCAACGTCTTTTGCAAACAAAGGACAAGCGACTTCACTCGTTGGCGATATTCAAAGATCAATTATATTGGAGCGATTGGTCGACGAACATAATTGAATCAATAGACCTTGCCACCGGGGGTGATCGCACAATCATCGTCGACGCAACGAAGTTGATCTACGACATGAAAGTTTATGATCCTGAGTTCGAATCAACATTGCCGAATCCTTGCGAAAACGCAAATTGCTCTCAAATTTGTCTTCTCGCCCCAGAAGACAGGTATAGATGTGCCTGCAAACTTGACTACGAATTGAACTCCTCCGATTTGCATACCTGCAGTCCGAAGAACGAGGCACCACATCTGGTGATCGCTGCAGATGATAAAATCATTCACTATTATGAAGGAATCGTCGGGAAAGCTCGAATCAAAAAGATTCCAATGCCAATACACATTAGTCGGATCGCTTACAATTGGAAAACCGGAAATTTGGTCGCCGACGATAAGTTCACCTCTTTTCTATATAGCATCGAACCTGAAAGCAATGAAATTGGACGGTTAACACCTGTGAACAGCAAGTATTTCAGTGGCATCGATATTAATTCCAAAGATAATGAGATTTTTTCGGTTGTTCCGGGTCCTCGTGAGGTTCACCAATTTGCACAAGGCACCACACGTATCTATTCTTTTCCCTATGAACCATACGAAATTTTGTGTATTCCTGGATTTGACAAATTTTTCGTCGTTTTCAAAACGGGAATCTCACAGTTCCGAATTGATTTGATATCACATTCTGATGACCCATACAAATCGATAACTGTTATACCAAAGATCTTGAGTGGGGGAAAAATATCACTAGCTTATGACGAAAATTCTTCGACGTTGTACTTTGCGGAAGAGACATCAGGAAGGATCGAATCTTTTTCTGTTCGAAAGATCGTATGTGATCTGACCTTTGATAGACGAGTGTTAGGTTCGAACGTCGGGAACCCTGTAAGTCTTGCAGTTTTAAATGGTAAACTTTATTGGACCAATGGTAATTCGAATGTTTTGAACTGGATCGATTTGGATGATTATAATCGGGAGATTAAAAGTACGAAGCTTCCGATCTCCAGTTCTTTTAGGATATTAGACATCGCATCAGTTGGAAACACTACACACCGAATATTATCTTGTTGATCGTTGACTAAAGAGCGCATTACAAAACATGCTCAGATTTCCTCAACAGTATCAACCGAAATTCATTTAATGATCCCAGATGTGATCCATTGAGAGATTTATCGCCTTAAATTTAATTTTCTTTAACTATTCAAATGCTTTTTTTTTAACTACAAGCTTATTCAATGAATATAGTCGTGAAACAACTGAGAATAGATGAGAATAGACAGCCTTCGGCAAGACTCATGGCTAGATGGGTGGGGGTCGGGGACTCTTACAGAAACAGAAACATGAAAACCGAAGTGAGGGAAAAAGTGAGGTTGATGCAATGGGATGAGATTGTAAAAGTTCAAAATCATATCTGCACAAATATTAAAATGAAAAATTTCATTTAATTATTCAAAATACAGTCATTATTCAACATTAACGAAGTCATTTCTCATTTTAATTAGTCCAATTTGCTGGATCAACAACATAGGATATCTTGTTCAAATGATCCTTGGCACCGAGGAAATGTTGCAAATGTGGCATATGCCAAGTAGAATTTTTAGAATTTAAAAGGCTTCTGATATATATGAATTGAATATCTTATGAAATATATTGATAAATATCATTAGCTTATGACGAAGAATCAATGAAGTTGTACTGCTCGGATGAAAAAAATGGAAATATATCGTTTTCCGTTAAGGAGGGTGGATCGCAATGATACAATGTTGCCATACTAAACCACGTTAAAAATATGAAGAATTTCAAAATGATAAGAATTTAATAAAATTTCGTAAATGTATTCTTTAAAAATATATAAGACAGTACAAATTTTTTAAGATTTTTCTACCACATAGCTCTCGAGTAATTGAACACTAAAGTTCACGTGTACATTTATACATCTTGTGCATGAGAATTTTGATTTAACGCTCAATTATTCGATAACCACGTGGTAAAAAAATTTGAAAAAATAGTATATTACGACCCTAGGCCCGAAAGTTGGATTTCCTGGCATGTGCTATATGAAGGCCGAGGCGAAGCCGAGGCCTTCATGTCGCACATGCCAGGGCATCTAACATTTGGGCCGTGGGTTGTATACTATTTTTCTTGATCCCGTAGCCGAAAGTACGTTCAATAATTACTAGCAATTGCGAGGAGGGGGGGGGGGGGTGCCCGCCCGACTTTTGCAGGACCGAGGCGAAGCCGAGGTTTTGCTGGTCGGGGCGGGCATTAAAAACATAAACAAAAAGTAAAAAAACACACACAAAATATCACACAATGATACAACAATATTATTAGTACAAATAAATAATTCGTTGATACATGTCTGATTCAAAGTCCCATGATAGTTAACAATTTTTATATATGAATATTTCCCGCTATACTTGACAATTTATATGAATATGTGCTTTCCTATGAACCTAGAATTTGGAAATACAACATTATTCCGGACGACCATATTCATTTTATAAGTTCGGTTACATTATTTTCTGTTTTCGCATCTGAACGAACAAATGTATGTTATTCGTCCGGGTTTATGGCAGTATAGCGCATAACATGAATGATAAAAGCTACGCTATACGCGCCCGCTTGAAGCAAATAATAATGATGCTTGGCAACGAATAAACAAAATCATGGCAACGAATACAGGCTTCACATTCATATATCGAAATGTTAAAGGATCACCGGCCGCAAAAATATCGTCAGAGCACACTGAAGTTAGCCGAGTTAGCCGGCCACGAAAAATGCTCTTCCCGGCCTGAAATGCGGCCGGAAAGTGCGTACTTTCGGCTAGGGGAGCAAGAAAAATGTATTTGTGTACTTGATGCCAAAGAATGTTATCACCAAATTTTATCAAATTCTGATTATTTTGATTTCGTGATTCACCCTCCTTAAAAATGTATGCGAAAAGGAAAACTGTGATGAACAAGTGGTAGGTTCAGCAGTCGGAAATCCTGTGAGCCTCGCAATCACAGATGGTAAACTTTAACCGTTATTCTAATGTGTTTAATTGGATAGTCTTGGATGATTATAAATGAGAAGTCAAAAGTATGAAGCTTCCGTTTTACTTTACTGAGGCATTCGCTATCACACCAATAGCAAAAATTCGACCCCCGAGTAATTTATCTTGTACGATAATTCTTTCTAACGAGTGCATTACCACAGATTCGTCCATTCATCAACAGAAATATTGTCACAAGATTCATTGAAAGATCTGATATGTGATCAATTCAGAGAATTATTGGCTTAAATTTAATTTTCTTTGACTATTCAAATGTTTTTTTTTTTTTTTTTTTTATTGTGAGGTTTTTTAATGAATGTACCCTTGAAGCAACCGAGAGAGGTGTGGGTGTGCGGTGGGCCTGGAAGACTCTCGCCTGACTCTCACAGGAATCAGGAATAGAAACAGGAAATGAAATTTAATTATGAAAAATATACTGTGACGTAACACTCGAACCCCAACCTAACCTCCAAAAACATCGCGACGCGGCGCGATGTTTTGACCGAGCGCGTACAACGACCGGGGAGCCGCGTCACTGCTGGCCGGCGGCGGCCGTACTGGAGGGCAATACAAAGGCCCGATACAAGCGGCGGAGCGCGACACTAGCGGCGCCGCGTATTAAAAACTTGAACTATTATATTTTTTTGTTTTGTTAATTAAAATTCAACGCGATTTCATAAAATATTGTAACTAGACTCAAATGAAGCGGAAAATTATAACGGATCGAAGGAAAATAATAAAAAGATAATTTCTTTTAAAAAAAATTGGTATCAATTCAAATAAAACAAGACGCGTGTTTATGACGCATGCGCGGGTGGAGCGTTGATGGGCTATAGGACGCGTACGTGACTTTTAGCAATTGTAATTATTCGAATCATATTAAAACAACTAACAATGTTAAAAAATGAAGAAAATTAAATAATAACGGATCAAATTGAAGTTTTTGTTGTTGAAAATCGCAATAAGCTGAAATTCATAAAAAGCGGTAGTCCGCGCATCGTATGTTAGCCCGCTCGACCAACGGGCGAGCGTGAATCATGGCAACGGGCCAATCAGAGAAGGCGTTAGAAATGGATGCGCAGAACCGATCCGAAAACCGAAAATTCGGCGTTTGATAATTTTATGGTGGGGACACGGGTATAAGAAGCGCTGCGCGACTCATTCGGCAGGCAGTCCTTCCTCAAAATTCTGACTCGGAACAAAAAGGCTGACCTCAAACATTCTGATTTTGGCAAGCAACCTAACCTATTATCCTAAATTTTTCCTGGATGCCTGGAATCTCGGAGCGATTCGGCGACGTTTCAATCCCAGAGTCCAGGGTCCGCACCTAACCTCTAAACTTTCCAAATTTCCGTTGCACGGGATCTCGGAGCGATTCGGTGACGTTTCAATCCCAGAGCCCGTGGACGGTAAATAACCTAACCTTGCAGATGCTCAGGATCTCGGAGCGATTCGGTGACGTTTCAATCCCAGAGCCTGGGGTTTGTTCCTTAACTTAACCAATTTTTATTTCTTTTTGCTTGCTATAATCAGGGATGATTTTTCTTGTAAATTTGTAAATTCTGTAAAATTCTCTTTTTAAATTCAAGGTTGAAATAAATCGAGTCCGAGTCAAACAAACCCGAAATTTCTGTAAAGTTTGTAAATCTTGTAAATTTTAAATAATTAATAAGGCCGCGGTACGAATTAGAGGTTATATCGCGTCAAACCTATAATAATTTCTTTTATTGTATAAAATCAAAACGCTTTTGAATTTTCGAAACTTTCTTCTTTTTTATAAGCAAAAAATGCGTAAATTAAAAATTGTTCAAATTCGAAACGGCGAGTGAAACAAAATTTCTCCCAATCAGCGAGCGCGATCGCGAATATTTCACGACAACAAATCAAAAACGAATTTATCCTGTGAAATCAATCAAAATTGAATAAATCGGAATTGTTAAATTTTTCAAAATCAAAATTCCGCGTTCTCACGTTTCTTTCATACCTGCTCCTTTTAAAATTAAGGTAGCTCGAACCGACGCGTGGCGGCGTTCAGGCCAGGTCGGCAAGAGCGTTACGTTACAATACACATTACTCAATGCTAACAAACTCGTCTCTCATCTCAATTATTCCAATTTGTTGAATCATTGATCCTTTTCCTCGGTGTATCAATATATCGTCAGTCCTGAAACTTAAGGAGGGTGGCTAGGGACGATACAATGTTGCCATGCTAACCATGTAAAATACATAAAAAATTTCAAAATGATAAGAATTTTATAAAATTTGGTGAACATATTCTTTAGTGCCAAATTTGACAATACAAATTTTTTAAGATTTTTCTTCTACACAGTTATCGAGTAATTGATCACTGAAGTTCACGTGTATAAGCATAGCGTTTCCATATATATAGGTATACATTCCGGGCATAAGAAATCTGCTTTAATGCGTAATTACTCGATAACTAAGCAGAAGAAAATTTTGAAAAAAATTGTGTCTTCGCACTTGATGTTGAAGAACATTATCACCAAATTTGATCAATTTTTTATCAATTTGACGAACGTAGCCACCCTCCTTAACACCGCATGGACATCGAGTTTTCGCTCCAGTATCCGGTTTTTTCGGATTCGTACACTTGGCCATATGTGGAAGGGGTTTTGGACTCTTCGAAGTACGCTCACTGAAATCTCTGGTCTTTCATGACTCCACATTCAAAGTTCGTATGTGTCGATCGTGCAAATAACCGAGCAAAGATAATTTATTCGTGGGGCAGTGACCAAAGCGGACAGTTCTGCGTCACCCGCGATCTTTTTTCCTGCGAGAAGAATTTCTCCATCGGACAGGTATTCCATATATTTTTCAATGGTATTAAGATTTCCAGTTTCTCAAAAATACGTCTTTCGATTTTTCGTGCAAGTCTTTGCTGGAAAATTTTTTGTTCTATTTTAAAAATTAACACGCTTTACGTCAGTTTTATACAAATTTATACAAAATACGTACAAAATGTATGTATTTTTCTCCACATTAATCAGCTTCGAGCAATTTGCCACATTTTTTATTCATTCATATTTCTAAAAAAAATGTCTCAATTGATCTAACAATCACTACAAAACGATTATGAAATGATTTCAGTAAAAGATAGAAGAACAGCAATATTTTTTGAGATTGACTACTATCTGGGTGAAATGGCCAATCATCAAACATTTTTTTGAATGACTTTCTTTCTTCGTTTTACAATAGCTGTGATCAAACAAACGTATATTCGTCACCGTCAAACGATTCCGCGTCGACTTGACCCTAATTACACCTTGCTACTATAAAAATATTAAAAAATTGGGGCTAATTTTTTTCAAATTTTCAATTTCGTTTTTTAGAATTATTATGATCGAACGTTTTAATTCATCAAACAAACACCGTCAAACGATTCGCGTTGGGAAAAATTTAAAAAGTCGAAAAGGGGGGCTAAGTTTAAGTAGCCCAGATGCTTACCTAGGCCGTGTTCCAATATTGACTGTGAGTACTGCGAGTACACGTGCTTTCGTATAGGTAAGTATAGGGCTTACAGTATACTCACAGTCAATATCGGAACACGTCTCTAGAAGCTGGAACAACCCGCCCACAACAGTATTAAACACGTGGCTGTTTTCCAACAAGTCGACTCTTCTGTGTGACGCTGTGTCGACACTGCGAGAAGAGGTGCTTGCGGAACGCTTTTTAGTTTCTGACACAACCATCAGATGTCAGGTAGCTCGCAATTTCACTAGATTCCCAGAAATGGAATTTTTTCCTGAGAAATTGGTAGCCATACCTGAAGCAGCAACACGCTAAAAAACTCTGCTACTCGCAGTGCCTGGCGGTGTCGCACAGTGTCATGTCGTAATAGAAACGCACGGTGTCGGACACTGTGTGACACAGTCACGTCACACAGTGTCGTTCAGTGTCGTAGCAGGAAAGCACTCAGTATTGAACATAGATTGGTGCTTGTTAAAACAGCATTACGTGCACTGTGTTAAACTGCTCGCAGTGTACTTCATAGCGTTTCAGTCACTTCGGTGTGTCGTAGTTGAAACGCTCTATGTTGGACACAGGACGACACTGTATCCAACACAAAGCGTTTCAGAACAACACTGTGTTGGACACAGTGTCGTTCTGTGTCCAACATAGCTGTAATTGAGAAGCACTATCGAATCTTCTGGAACTCTGGAACCTTGGATGCAGCGAGCTTAAATAGCCGAAACTCGTAGTCCTGACTCACAGTTGATTTTCATTAGAGAGAGCGTGAGGGAGCACGATGAAGTGTAATAGAATAGACAGGTTAATCGTAAATATGCAAAAAATCAAATTGAAACGTCCGGAAATACCGTCGTATTTGCGTCACGTCGATTCATTTCAAGAAAGATCCTCCAGCAGCAATGTTATTCCACCCAGACTAGCTCGACATCACCTAATTCCCGGCTCGACTCTCAACGAATTGTTGGACATATTGAGAAAAAATCGTTCGGCAACTTTGATACACATTTTAAAGAGTTTGTATTACAATTTACCGACGCATTGGAGACGGGATCGCGAAAATAAAGATTATTTGCATGCTATTCAATGCTTGGATGAAGATGTAGAGGATAAAGAGATTACGGAAAAAAACATTGATGATTTTTGCGTTGGAAAAATTGAAACCTTGTTTTCACTGTTTTATTGGCGACCGGACAACATACAGATCGGACCCGAGAGTCGATTCAGAGATTTCAAAAACTCGTACGACTATGATTGTTTTTACCTGTTGCGAGGCCACGAAATGCTGCACAGTATGGCATTTAGAAAAATAGTTGATGAAATTGTTGCACATGGCACCATTACCGACAAACAGAATAAATTGCTATTGAGAATAAATGAAAACATGCTGTCTATGCGCAACACACCAAGAAATTATATCGCCAGCGAATGGTGGTATCTAGAAACGACGAGGCCGCCCAATTCCCTGGAATGTTGGCACACGAGGTCCAGTCGCAATATTTTTAACGTATTGGAAAAAGTTTTCGACTCTACAGAAAGTGAGAAAAAAACAATTTCTCGTAATCGTAAAACGTTGGATTGCCAAAATATAGAAAAAATTAAAGCCTGGTGTCGTTTAAGATTTAAACAAAGTGCTGCGAATTATGAAAAATATACTAAAGTAGAAAAGACATTAAATAAAGTGATTGTAGAAACAAACCCTCGAAAATTTATAAAGCAGTTAAACAAATTTTTATACTGGTCCGAAGAGATTCTCGACATGAAAGTACTTAGCCAAATACTTTTTATATATTCAACAGATTACAGTGTTGAAGCATTTATGATAGATAGCCATTATATTTCATATTTATTTGCGGCATATTTGTCAAATTGGTCAATCGATATGAATGATAAAGATAAACGAAAAAACAAACAGATGTTGACAATTATACAAATTTTAAAACGTACAAAGGTGACTTACGGAGATTCAAAAGGTTATGCCGTCGATACGTTGAAAGTCCTAAAATACAATGTGTATTTTTTATCTCTTTTTTTTTCAAATTCGCAATTCTCCATCGACGAATTGCTTATATTTAAAGATATCGATAAGACAAACGTAGTGAAGGCGGTGGAAGATTTTAACGAAGCGCACAAATCCAAAAACGACGATATTTATGATTATTATAAAAACAATTTGACGGCGTGGTATACGTTTCTATCACACTTGCATAAAGTGTTTCACTACAAATTTTGCTTGTGGCATCTCAGAAAAGCGATTGATGCAATAATTCAATGTAGACCACTGAATTATTTATGAATGGCAAGATTTTTACGATTCAATGAACATGAACGATATCGGACACACGAACATCGAGAGATTCGAAGATGAGTCGTTTGCGATAGGCGTGAAAACGACTCGGAAACAAGCTGTTGGGAGTTTTTGGGGTCGCTGATTACGATTCCGACCTCAAAATTTCGAAATTCAAAATGGCGGACCGAAAACATACAAAATCGTTTAATGAAAGCGAAAGTTGGTATTCGGGGGTTTTTGGGGTCGCCGATTACAAATCCGTACTTAAAATTTGGCAATACAAGATGGCGGATCGATAATACAAAAAATCGTTTGATGAAAGCGAAAGTTGATACTCGGGTGTTTTCGGGGTCGCTGATTACAAATCTGCACTCAAAATTTGAGAATTCAAGATGATGGATCCAATATGGCGGACAATAAATGAAAATAATCATTCGATGAAAGCGAAACCTGATATTCGGGGGTTTTCGGGGTCGCTGATTACAAATCTGCACTCAAAATTTAGATATTTAATACATGTACATTTTTCACCTCCAGCATTAGTTCGCGATTTTTAATTTCCACTTATGTTTATCAGAAATGGTGTTCGCTTATTGAATAATTGGTGCAAAGAAATATAAAAAGTCAAGGGGAAGCGATCCACATGAGGACATTCAAAAATTCAATTTTTTTGTTCATTCGTTGAAAATGATTTAAAAATAACGATAGTTGTACTTGCCTCCACAGGCATTGTCGATCGAAAAAATTGAACGCATTGACATCTCCAAACAGAATACAATAAAAACGCATGAGTTTTCACTTACATTTTATCTAGCAGAAATATCCACATCAATTTTGTACTATTTATTAGTAAAAGGGTTTATTTTTGAAAATTCGGATCCGCCATTTTGCATTTCCAAATTTCAAGTGCAGATTTGTAATCAGCGACCTCAAAAACCCCTGAGTACTAACTGTCGCTTGTCGCTTATCATTAAACGATTTTTTGTGTTTTCGGTCCACCCTATTGAATCCGCCATTTTTAATTTCGCAATTTTGAGATCGGAATCGTAAATGGTCACTCTATTTTCGAATTATTTTTGAATGACGTGAAGACGTATATAAAAGAACGATATATTGAAATTGTATTATTTTATTTGTATTTTGAAGTTAATAAAGAGTTATTAATTTTTTTTTACCATTCGCCTTCTTTTCTTCATTTTATAAAATAATATCGTTAAAAATTCTATAAATTTGGGGGCTCGTCCACCAGTTTGCGTGAAAGAGTACCGTCATCAGTTCCCCTTACGTCAACGTATTCGGTCCTAACATTAGAAGAAATTACACTTTCGACGTTGAGCAACCGCTCGATATTTTAAATGTTTCTGAATACAAAAAAAATTTTTGTTGTTTTTTGTTTGGAAGAATTTCGTATCGATTGCTTGGATCTCGCAAATTCAAATGCTTCTAGAATTATCGTGCCAAAGCTGACAGGACGGAAAATATCTTTAGCTTGCGGTTCTATGAGACTGTACTTTGCGAGCGATCGCAGGAGGAAAATCGAGTATATTTCTATGAGGAGTATCGTATGTGGCGAAGACATTGGCAGAAAAGTTTTCCTTCCAAAGGCCGGAAAACTGGAGAGCCTCGTCGTTTCGAACGATAAACTTTTCTGGATGAATCATAATTCACCATTTCTCAAATCGGTCGACTTGAACGACAAATCCCGGGGAATCAAGAGTTGGCCGATAAGAGATGCTCATGGATCGTATGGACAGTTGAAAATCGTTTCAGTCGGAGATCTCACTGCGTCAGAGACGATGCGTTGACAATAGTGAATCCAGTCTACAGAAATACAGAAAACCTTTTGAAATACTTCGAAATCTCTATCGATTGTTAGTTGATCAAGCGAAACGCCACCGTAGAAAAAGTCAATGATTTTTTTAACGACCACCAAAATCGATCGTATTGTAACCATGCATATCAAGTTTTTGTATTTTATTACAGGGTGTCTAATTTTGACCAGAACAGAAATTTCATGACTTTTAAGGCTTTTTAAGTCAAGGAACAGGAATTTTTCATGACTTTTCTTATGGTTCTGATACTTTTTATTCATCTTTTAATTATAAAAAAATTCAATAAAAATAACAAAGAAATGATATTTTATTTTGAAATAAAGAATCTTTTTTTTCTTACAAACTATTCATTCGATATTCGTTTTTATATCGATGATGAGTATTGACGAACCAGACATTGTCGCCACCCCGCGAATTTTGAAATCATGTTGAAGAAAACCAAAAAATCGACAATGACAATGAGCGTTGCAGAGATCTTAAAAAATCAGGTTGTTTGGTAATTTTTCTTGACATTTAATGATTTTTTCAGGTCCGAGTGTAATTTCATGACGTTTCAGAATTTTCATGACTTTTCAGGTCGTTAGACACCCTGTATTAGCAGTAAACTTGCGTGGAACATTTATTTGTGAAAAACCAATCGAAATAGTAAGAAAATAAAATTGAGTGAGATCTGATCGAATGAACTGATTTACTATTTTGAGGGGGGGCATACACAAAAATGAACTCGCGAATTACAGAGTAAAACGCTTTTTATTCCTCTACGTTTATTGTATATCTTATAGATTTATCGGTAATATACATTATGTGTATGTATGTTGATGTATTTATATATTTATAATATATATATATATTTTTTAAATAAATATGTATTAGATATTATTACATTTACATAAATTTCCTGTCAAATATACAATTACGCAGTTGAATTGAAATATGCGCAAGGCACTGAAAACGTTAAACTCTTTAATGCTAAGTAATAGTTGTGTCTGGTGTGTGTAACTGGTATAAATTCGAATATTTATAGTTTCATCATAAAAGAAGTAGGTGATGGGGGAGGGCTACGTTATTTGAAGAATAGTTGCCATACGAAGTCTACGCTTACGTCACAATAAATCAATTATCTACTCGTCTCATTCGCTTAAAATGTGAATTGCTTATTTTCTGTTTTTTTCAAGACATTTTCGATCCCAGGATCAAGATGAATCTACACATTCGCTGTTGCTTTTAATGCATTGTTATTTTTTCGTTCTCTCTTTTTTCAACTCTTAATAAAACAAAATTATTGACGTCTCGGACGTGTAGACTCATCTTAAAAAATAACAATGCGTTTGAAAGGCCCGCTTTTTCGAGATTACACAACTACGAAAATTTTCAAATTGTACAAATTACGAGTATTGACTGTTTCTTAATATATAAAATGCCAGGGTTTGACGAGAATACTTTTTTATACACAATCAATTACGCATTTTATGTATACTTTGATAATCGTCCAATTTTTCTCTTCTATATATTGCACCGATATTATTTCACTTTTTTCTCGTTTTTGCTTACGCGCGCGCGCGCGCGCTCTGTTTCGAAATTCAAGCGGCGAACAATAAATTCCACTGAAATTTGACTGATTTCCTTTTCATTTCCAATCTTCAATTAATCTACTCGTCATGAGGTTTACCCCAACATATTACGGCTCCAAAACATCACAATTCTGATAGTCATATTGCAGTATTATAAGAAACTCAGGAACTTCAAACGATCAAACAAAAATTTCATATTTGCGGGAGTAAGCATGTGGCAACGATGGATGATATTTTTGTGCATAGTCAACCTTCAAATTTACTTTTTCTAATCTTGCTGGGTTCAATTTCGAAAAAAGAGTATTTTTTTTTACTCGTCGCTATGTTTATTTATGTTATGTTCTGGAGCAATGATATTTTGTGATTATCATATTTTGAATATCAAATTTTGGAGTGCACCTCATCACCAGTAACAGATTCGTCTCAGGAGTTACAGAACGAAGTGCTCTTGGAGTGAAAAAATGAAAATGAAAAGCAGAATACTATTGAGTTATAAAACAATTGTTCAGTTGTTTTTTTTTTACCGATTTTATGGAGCTTTTTCTCTTGTCGATGAAAAAAATAGGCCGTTTTCATAAATACTGTCAAGTATAAATATTCGTCGGATCATTCTCGAGTTTAATAAGTTTATTCAACTCTTTTGTATCACAAGTAAAATATATTTAAATTATAAATATTGCGGGTTGTAGTCTCTTACCAAGTACTCCAAAAACCACTAGTTTTATTCTCAAGGTATGAATGTCAGTGTAAGATGGAGTAGCAGCAAAAAGGAGGTAATTATCACCGAACATTGGCTTCGGTGATCTTTTTTTGGTGCTTTTTTTTCTACCAATCGTCTAAAATTTGTCAATTACCAAAGATCTGATGTCAGACAAATGAATTTCAAAAATGACCTATTCGTCTGATCTGCAAGCTAAAAAGGCTATCGAATTTGATGTCCCACGCGATCATAGACTATTAATTTATGAATCGACCACTAATACTTAATTGCTTCATTTATATCTTATCGTCTAATCACTAATCAATTATTCACCTATTCATTTCCTTATTCATATTTTTGCTGCCGTGTAAACGAAAAATGGAAATATGTGTAACTGTTGGAAAAATTCCGAAACATCGTATTACAATTTTTACAGAAAATATAATGTTTCTCCGGTTTATGTAATTAGCTTCGGGATAGTATTATTATCGCTCGAGGATTCTCGAGTGCTTAATCATCTAAAATTATTGTGTATTTACAATTTTTTTGTGACGTGTTGCTTAATCATTGAAAATTTCTAAACTGCACGCACTAATTATAGGTTCACAGTATTACGTTGTCGTTACTGAGAGAGTAGACAACAAAAATGTTGTAGCCTCAAACCCAGAGTTCGATCGTTTCCAAGTATCGTACGTAATTCGAGCTTATAGGACAATTTTGTTCCTCTCCTTTAACAAAATATTACGTTTCCGTTATTATATTAGCTATAAAAACAGACGAATGTTTCATTTCGTTCTAGTAAAATTAGGAATAAATGTTTTAACGTTTAAAAAAATAAAAGAAACCATGAATAAACTAATTACGAAAGTGTCAAGATGTAAAAGTAACGATAACAAAATGCAACGAATCTTCGAATTTAAACACTCACGCATTGTGATGATAATGTCTTAGTTTTGTTGTCTCGAGCAAATGACTAACGAATACGAGATTCAAGAATACTTTAAGGTTTCATCATTGTATACAAAAAAATTAATGTCTTTTCTTCAATAATTTCAAACGAGAAAATATTGAAGATTCGCCCTACCGAATGAGATGGATAATTCCTAAATTGAGATTCTTCGAGTCGTATGTAGCATGCATGTATACGTACTAAACTTTACAAAATGCTTCTTACATTAAATGTGTGTCTTTTGTTTAATGTTAAACTAAGCGAGCAAATTTCTAAGTCATTCGTTCGATGCCTAACCGAAGATAGTTTTCAACGACCTTCAGCCAGTCACGCTTGATTACTCATCATAAAAGCTTCTCTTCTTTTCTTTTTTCTTGCTTTACCGTGGAAAATTCGCAATCCAGTACGAACATATATTCTGTTCAAAATGTCATTTTATCGAGTCGACAAAATTGTGACCATTCATAAAAGGCACTATAATTCGCAATATCGATCGGACGTGTTCCACGAGCGTGTTCAACCGTCGCAATCTCTGTAGAAATGTAATGTAAACTCCAGATAATCACCGCCATGCCTGTTCTTGCAGACATTCTGGAAAGAAGCAGAGGAATCGTTAGCTTTTCGTTTTAAAGAACTTTTCAAACACCAAAAAAAACCGATATAACATCGACTTTACTTCAAATTTTTCTTTGGAATTTATATACGTAACGTAATGAACAAAAATTAAAAAAAAAAAAAAAACCATTTTCTAAGACATTCGTATCGAAATAATTTACAAGATTGCATTAGATAATTATTTTCTCAAAATTCTTGTTTGTCGATTATACAAAAAATGAAAGATAATTACCTCCTGAGGTTGTACAGTAGGGACACGGAATATCAAAGTTTTTCTCAGATAGTAAGCAACGTCAAGAGTGAAGGATTGATCACCAGGCTGGTTGGTTGTTTCTGTGAATTGTGGTTGCTGATGTTGAACGGTGTAACCCCAACCACCACACATCATTGCTTCATCGACTACAGCGCTCGGTGGAACGGGACAATTTTGGACAACTTGCCAGTACCACGGCATGCCACTGCAAGAACACAAAAATTATCAAGATTTCGTTCTTTTTAAAGGAATCATTTTTATCAATTTTTTCGTCGTCTTCTTTTATTGAGAAGGTTGATACTTGGATTGTGGACTTACACGAAATGTAGCGTCAAATGAGTGTCAGGCATGTGTTTTGAGAGGGGTACGCTGCAACTGAAATTGTTCGGTGTGCTTGCCGAAGTTATTGAACAGTATCTTTGATCGAGAGTAGCGTTGAAACTCTTTGCGACAATGTGCAATTGAGGCTTGGGTTCTGGAGGCAAAGAACCAGCTGCGTTGCTCGCTACTTCTCCCCAATCCCCACCGCCCCCGGCTTCTCTTCGTGTCCGTTTGTGGAGATATTTGTAGTTATTCTATAAAAAAAATCGCTCACATTAAAATTCCCATGGTTGGAAGAAAGTGAGTTGTATATTTTCATGCAAAATCTCGTTGACGACGAGAACTTTAATTGAAATTCATTTGAACGTATCTCACGACATAGTTTAAACTTGTCTTCAGGACCGAATTTCGAGCAGCCAAGTGGTGTGAGAATTACCGTGTGATGAAATATAATACTTTACCTCTTTGACGAGAGTCTGAGTGCTCGGATCGGACGGACTAATGCCATTTTGCAGGCCCTTGTTTAACTTCCGTTTCTCCTCATGTATACTCAACGGTTGCTCCAGATGGTCTGCTGAAAATCGATAAACAACAAAGTCATTCTTCGAGCTTTGATTTGCGGAAAAATGCTGATAGACAAACTTACACATGGACTTTTTTTCCGGTGGATGTTCCGGATGAGGTTCTTCAAGCTGGTGAATTTCCGAGGCACAACAATATATCTGGGGAAATAATTTGACATTGTTTCCGGATTCAATAGAAATTGAGTGTCAAATCTGAATAATTGTATTTTTGGTCCTCTAATGAGGAATGACAATACCTGACACGGGCTATCTAATTCGGTGAAATGGATTGGACAATCCGCTGGTCGTCCCAGAGCCACGGGACCCTTCGTTGGTGGTGGAGCATCGACGTCCGAACTTTGATCATTTTCATCGACATTGCTCGGTACCGCACCTGTATTGCTTCTGCTTAACCAATTGCTCGGAAATTCACTGTTATAACAAATGAACAAATATCATTGAAGAGTCATACATTCCGGCACGAATATCATTCCCAGCCGTTCTATGGGAATTTCCGTCGCAATGTTTCAATTACCTATTTTTTTCAGGCTTCGGCTGCGGTCCCGAATGTCCAAAAGGATACCAAGTTATTTCGTGTGTATAAATTTGTTCTTTGGTGCTTGGAGAAGGCGTAGAAACCGTATTGCCCTTCACACCTATGTGGGGGTCCATTTCTCCTTTTGTGAATAAACCGTGTCTGGTATAAGAAGGCGACAAAGTGCTATCGAGGCGAGGATTGAAACGAGGATCGTGCTGCGGGGTCGTGGGTAATGTCGGGACGTGGACGGGCCCGATTGCGAGCATACCAGCACCCGCTACAGCCGACCATTCGAGGTTACTTCTCTTTTGATATTCCAGAAAGTACAGAGTCGCCATTGCCACGAGGCTGTGAAATAGAATAAGTGGATTAATGAGTGAAAATTGCAGCTGCACTTCAGTTGGTAAATGAACTTGAAACGTTGTATTTTCACCGGATGTTTATATCCAAATTAATGATAAAAATCATTTTTTTAACAAAACTATTAAAATTTTTCGAAATGATTGTCTCGATCATGTAATATTTTCTGGTATATCAAAAAACTAATCTTATAAGAATAATTACCAAAAAGCCATTATAAGAATGAGGATAACGATTATGATCTGAATGAATTTATTGCTGCACAGAAGATCCTCGTCTTTGGACGATCTCTTGGCATTCCCACTGGGCAGGCCGTTCTTCGCGTTGGTCGAGGATGCATAATTATTGCTAGAAATACTCGACACTGTGCTGACGGAACTCTTGAGACTGTCGCCCCGCTTCAATTTCGCCAGACGCTTATTGATCCTTTCCAATTGATCTATTCGAGTCTCCAAGCTATCAGTGACCTGTCCAAATGAAACAATGGTTAAGAACGAAACAACTGTCTGCTTCTCCACGAATCATCGACCTTTTTCGTTCACATGTAAAAAATATGATAATTTTCAAAAACTTTTATATTTCATTCGAATGTTGAATGGTTTTTCATTGTATCTTGATTCGATTTTTCCAGAAAAGAAAATTAAACCCGAATATATGGCGTGCAAAAAGAAGTTAGTACCTTGCACAATTCTTTGACAGCGCCCACGTTCTCCATAAATATTCTTTCCTTATTGACGACCAGGAAATTTTCGATTCTTTGACCATTCGGAAGAACAATATCGCCAGCGGGTAATACAGCTTCGGGCAATATCTCTTGTACTTCTTGGGCAATAACGCCCGTGTCTTCTTGCGCTTTCATACCGATTCCCGAATGCAAAGCAAACTCTGGTGCGTATCTGTACCGAACTACTCGCAATTGTTGGACGTTTCGAAGCTGCTCCCGCGTGTCGACTTCCTGAACGTTTTGCTTCGCTCTGGCATCACTCGGCTGGACAATGTGCCCCGTTACCTGAAATTTTCAATGTTTATTAAAACGCATTCGAAAACGTTCCCATCACTTAACAAACACGCGGAAAAAAATGTTTTGCAAGCTCACTTTCATGTTGCCATGTACAACGAGGGCCTCGTCCGGCCTGTCGGTGTTTATACCAACCCGACCAGCATGATAAACGCTGTCCGGTGCAGCTCCTCTTTGCCATCCACCTTCGGCACCAACCCCCGTACCTTCTGACTCGAATTGTCCAGGATTACTCGCCTGCACAAATACCTGACGAGTCAACGAGAATTCGAGAAACAAACCCAAATCCCAATCGCCCAATGTGATTTTTCTACGCTCTTTTTCTTATACACAGAGCGAGCCTGACGCAGTGGTCCAAACGACTACGAAGGATAGAAAAAATCGCTACGGAAAGCCCGTGAAAAACGGTTTTAAAAAACTTTATATTTTTTTTACTGAAGTCATACGGAGCTTCAACTACTCAAGTGATGATTCAGCTAAAATTTTTCTCCGAACAAATTAAACTTCAATACTTTTTTAGTTTATTTTTAGTAATATTGCTCGTTGCTTTTCCATCGGATCACTGTTTCAGGCGTTCCTGTATTCAGTGACGTACAAAACGAGTCGGAATCAACGTTTTTTCTGGTGGCTCAACAAATTTGATCGACCAACAATCGACGCAGCTAGTCTCGTTGAAAAAAACGAGGTAAAATTGTTACAAATGGCTCTCCGATATTTCTCTCGTTTTGTATACGCCACAATGTTCGTTGCTTGCTCGAGGATGTGAGCAAAATTGACGATTGCTCACCCTAACAATAATCCTTTCGGAGGCGTGTGCGACGACTTGGTAACTGGATTGATCGGCGGTGTGCGCGTGCAATCCTACGACGAGATGGAAGTAGCGTTGATCCGGATTCGGCTTGCCCTTCTTCCTCATATTATTGCTCGTCGTTTCGCTGAAGTGGAGGCGTCCGACCGTAACTTTGGTCACTCGTTCGCCGCCCAATTCCACCCTGAAACCAGCTCTACTTTAGTGTAAAGGAGGAGCTGAGAGCCCTAAACATCGGAAAGGAGATGAATTTTGCAAACGTGCCTAAAAGATTGCTCTTTTTTCGTTTCTCAAAATTCTTTCTGTCTTCATTGATTTTATTGAAAATAAAACAAACCAAAGAATCGATTCTTTGTACGGCAAGAAAATTTGTGGCTCTCGGTGCTGTGTTTCCGTTGCTCGCGGGCGAATGAGGAAAGTGGAATTGAAAGTGGATTAACCCTCGACCCCTATTTTTCATATTAAAATCACCTTTTCTCCCTTTCCTTGGAGCTTTTCCTAATTTTCATCATCGAATATTAACCAAATCAAACGCTATCACACACCGTTCTCTCGGTTATAAAAAAAAACAACGAGAATGGTGCATTCCGAACCTTTTGATCAGACACGAGGAAGATTTTAGGCTAAAGATAAGACTCGACTCGTTTTCCATCCCATTGTAGGATTCGCGTTCGCCAAAGTAGATTGCGCAGGGGTCAAGGGTTAATGACTACCCGAATGTGACACTTACACCACAGGATGAAATGGCTTTTTACTCCTGTCACTTTGGCTCTGTTCGACGCGTATCGTTTGCGTCGGTGATTCGACTTTGACGCCGTAAAAATGGAGCTGAAAGCTGCTGATTTTCTTGAGGCCTTCGCCAGTTCTGACGAATACTGCTTCGCCCTGGAGTTGAGCGTGACAAGTGATCTGTGAACATTAATTTTGTTTTTTCAATTATTCAACGAATCGAAAAAAATTAATTAAATCGACAGGTTAAAAAAATACCTGGAAATGGTTTTTCTTTTGACAGACAAAGGCGTCGTCGGAATTGCTAAAATTGAAGCCCTTGTCAGCGTCCACCCTGTAATGCGGTGTCGGCAACTCTTTGAGATTGTGGTCGCACAACGCATGCCACGACGTCTGCTGGAACGGATGGAATCTTATGCATTGATAACTCGCGTCGATGTACGAATTGTCGCCGTTGACCTCGTCCCCGTCCAGCACCGCGCTGCTACTGCTGCAGCTGTGCTCCACTGTTCCCAACTCTGGTTCCTGCATCAAAATTCACTTGATTAAAACCTTGAAATTTTTATTCGTTCGAATGAATAGCTCAAGAGGATGGACCAGTGCGAGAAAAATGCTGCACATTTCGAAATCAAAATACTTGACAGTTGGACCGATTAAAAGAAGGCTCTGTCAGCCGATTTTTGCCATCGTACTGCGCAGGCTGCCAGAGCCATTTTTTAATCGGTCAAATTGTCTCGAAGAATTTCGATTTGGAAAATTGCAAGTGAGCCTTGTCGACTGATCCATACCTCGAAGGTTGAGGAAATTGTTCGATAAAAATTGTCAAAAAAACTGCAAACACCTACGTGCTTTCAATCAAATCGTACTCTCCTTGGAAATGCTCATAAAAAAATGATTTTTTGCAAGAATTGATGAAAATCAATGCTCATTCGGTCGAAAGCACTCACTTGTTTTACATGAACGAGGCCATCCTGACTGAGTTTTCTTTTCTTCGGTGCTGACTGAAGAGAAGAGTAGAGGGTCGTAATGCCAGCACCAGGACTGTGCTCCTGAGGTAGAGGAACCAAAGACGTACCAAGTGGTTGTTGCGGCGTGAGGCTCGGAGTCGATGGAGTTAAAAGGGGCGTTAATACAGGGTGAGTTAAGAGGAGGGTATCGTTGGTGGGTGCGATTGCTCTGGGGGAAGGTGGCAACAAATTTGGGGAGTAATTCGTCGCGTTGTTTTGGTGTTGTAATAGAATTTCTTGGAGCGCAGCTTTTTCGTCTGAAACAAATATTAAAAAATGCAATTTTATTATTTAATGTTTTTTAATTGAGGCGAAAACTCAATCGATTCCAGATTCGTTTCTCATTCGTTTGTTCCAGTTTTCCGCTATTTTTAGGCAGGAAAAATACTCACGTGGCGAATGTACATGTTGCGAGGTTTCATGGTGACCTGGCGGCGAATACGGAGGCTCGCTTCCGCTGTCAGGTGGACTCTCGGGTAATGCATGCCTGTAAAAAAAAAAATTCAACGATTTTACTTCACTGCGTGAACTTTTTCAAACGAACGTTTCGATTTTCAAGAATTTTCGAGAAAATCGACCTTGTGACGAGTCTCCCAAGAAATTTTTCAGAACACATTTCTATTCAGGTGCTTCCAAAATCATTTTTCGAACAATTTCGTATCTGGCTTCGTTTGAAACGTTTCTTTACAGAAAAACGAATTCGAGAAGCGTTTTGTACTGAGGAGATTTGACCGATCATTAAGGGAGGGGTCCTGCTTTACAAAGTCAAAAAAATTGATTGTTTTCGGGAATGTTTTTGGATGGACGGAAATAACTCGCCATAGCTTACTCTTCGGTGTAGTTTCAAGGATATTTCATGAGCACATAAAAACATTTTTTTAATGTGAGAAATACTAATTCGTACACGCTTTACGCGCAAAGTCTAATCGTCAAAGTTTCTCAACTGCATACAACGCGGAGATCGTAATTATTGTCCGCAACAAAAATTCCATTTTTTTTTTTTCATTTTCATATATTTTCCTTCCACCATGTGAACCCATGAAAACCCGAAAAAATTGCGAAATTCTATATTTTTAGTGAGTTTGAAAAGAAACGCTTCTGAAGAAGAAAAACATCACTCCAACCTGCTGTAAATACAGAATTCCGCAATTTTTCGGGTTTTTATAGATTCATATGAAAGGAAAATGTACGAAAATGGGGAAAAAATTGGAATTTTTGTTGCAAACAATAGAACCAGTGAGTGGCTCAAAAGTAGATTGTCTGATTACTAACGAAGTTTGAATTTATCTGCAAAGGAGACTCACGGAAGGGCGTATGTTTGAGGATCCTTGTACGTAGTCGAGGGTGGTACGGGAGTACTTCCGGGTGGACAGGGTGCACCGACCGGAAGATTTTGGGTGATGGGCGACGGCAGTCTGGTCGGTGGTGGTTGATTCGTCGCCTCGACTCGTCCGTTGTGGTTCGCTGTCCCACCATTCTCGTTGTGAGCGAGTGTGTCGGCAAAATAGCTGTGAAAAACGTGCAAAAAATCATAAAAAACGTCTCCGCTGTCTGATCGGAGATTTTGACAGTGCGAAGTACAAATTTTCGTCTGGAACAACATTTTTTCCATTATTTAAAACAATTTATTTGATGTTCGTGAAAATTCGCGATTTTTCGTGAAAATCGATACTTTCCAGTGCGAAAATGTTTCACAATTCAAGAATGTCTCGGTTCTTATCCCTCCAACCGTCAACCCGGAAAAACCTCGTCCGCGCAGTAAACTTTGATGCTGAATTAAAACGAAAGTAGAATTGAACGATCGAGCGGAAGCGTCGAGTGTTGAAACGCCGAATGGAGACATAAAGCAAAGTCCCAGAACGAAGGTAAATCGAATGACGAATGGCTTTCTTCGGGACACTCGGTCGGACGAATCCGCCGTGAGGGCTGTCCTCGCGATTAAACAATCCATGATGCCGCATATATCGACCGATATAACGAACGCGCTGTGGCACGAGCCTCCCGGTCTTTCGTACGGTTTGCTCTTGCAGCAAATCGGTCCACATGCAAAACGATACAAATCTCATCCGTGTGTGTGCACGTACCTTTAAGTAGATGCGAGACAAATTACCGAGTCTAATGCGAACGAGAGGCAGTGATTCTATCAATTTCGTCGAGTCTGCTCGTGTCATTATATCGTTACGGGATCGCTGCGGGTCGAGCCTTGTCAGTGCAACTTCAAAGTGAGTTCTCTTTCTCCCTCCCTCTCTCCTCTCTCTCCCCCTGCCCGCTCGGTCTCTTTCTCTTCTCTTTCACATCTTTATCCACCCCTGTGCACGCTCTGTATTATTCAAACCTCACATAAGCGGTGCAGTTACAGATATCACGAGTGATACAATACCAAACTGCTCTGAACTGGATTCAACGTCGGTGGACCAGTCCACTCGGAAGCTCGAAAGATCTTCAAGATTGTTCGAAAATTCACTCGTCTGGTGCTCGATCGACCGTCGATTTTTCGAACCTTTTGGATTTTGTGGAACGAGTTTATGTGCAACTTTTCATAGCTTTTGTGGAGTAGTTTTTAGGATGAGAAATTCACGGAACGGCACTTTATTGATGATTGTGGCGTTGGTTTTGGAAATTTTGGTCTTAATTGTATTTATGAATTTAAGCCAACATCGCGTTTTCAATTGTTATTGAAATTTCTTTTTTTTTTTAATGAAAAAAATGATCACAGTAATTCAGAGGAAATTTGAAGTTTTCTTGTACGAGAACGAGGGATTTTTTCGAACGTCGTTGGAAGTCGCGAAACAAACGAATGTTCGATTAATTTGGCTTTGAGACGACGTCCTGGTGCCAGAAAGTTGACAAAGCCGACGAATTTCCGATGCAATTTTCTCTCCGGATATTTTGGAGTAACGTTTTGGAACAAACTTTTTGAAAAGTCCAGAATCTGAGACCAGAGTGAGTCTGTTTTTACTGCGAGAAAAATTCCTTTCGAAAGTTCTTAATTAAGGCCTTATGTACGCTTGTGATGGGCGGAAAATTCAAACATTTTTTTATTAGCTATTCTTCAAGTACAATGTCTGAAGAATCTTCTCACGAGATTTCATAAACCCGATTATCTCAGAATCGTATTTTTTTTTTAAATACCTTCGCAGGGGACACGATTACTAAAAAACTATTAATCCGATCCATACGAAATTTATACCACTTATTTATTATGATACTAGCTAGAGCCGGGATGAAGGATTTCTTATTTTGTAGGAAAAGAAATTGTAACAAAAAAACCGAAAAATTAGCACCTCAAAAAATGAATTTTTTGTTAAAAACGTCGCCATTTTTTTTTTAATTAAAATTTTTACAGATCCTTCGTCCAGGCCCAAGCTACCATTATAACACAAAAGGGGTATAAATTTCGTATGGATCGGATCAATAGTTTTTTAGTTATCATGTCCACTGTAACTGATGCTCAAAAAAAGGTGCTACTGGAATACAGTTGCGCCATTTTGAGAAATTTTTTGACGAAAAAAATTGTACAAGTACACGAACATATGCACTATAGAATATCGTTCACAGTTTTTCGATAAACATTTACTTTCTTGTCGAAAAAAAATCAAGAAAATCACGTTTTTTCGGCCACTGCAAGGGTGAAAGGCCTTAAGGGTGAATGATACAAAAGTCGAAATAATTAGAAATTGATGAAATTTGGTGATAATGTTCTTCAACATCAAGTGCGAAAACACAAATTTTTTCAAAATTTTCTTCTGTTTAGTAATCGAGTAATTACGCATTAAAGCAGATTTCTTATGCCCGGAATGTATATTTATATATATGGAAACGCTATGCTTATACACGTGAACTTTAGTGATCAATTACTCGCTAACTGTACAGAAGAAAAATCTTAAAAAATTTGTATTGTCAAATTTGGCACTAAAGAATATGTTCACCAAATTTTATAAAATTCTGATCATTTTGAATTTTTTTATGTTTTTAGCATGGTTTAGCATGGCAACATTGTATCGCCTGTGCAATATATCCTTAAATGAGGAGCGAACATAGAAGAGGATTTTGACGGCTGCGAAACTGGAATTTGGCGCGATCCCGGTTTTCGCGTGAGGCCGATTGAACGAGAAAACGTTTGTCGCGTTGCGTAACGCGAAATGAATTGACTCTCCGGAGGACGGATGCGCGGCTGACATTTTCATCATCATTTGTCACAACGACGATGATTTCCGAGGGAAAGGAGCACAATATGGGAGTCGAATAATGATCGCCGGTCAGCGCACGCCGACCGGAAGTGTCGGGAATCATTTCGTTTCAGGGAATTGACTATCTTCGACCATTATTCCAACTCGGATTACACTTCGTCCGTGTCCAAAGACCGCAACGTCGATTAAGTCAGTGGAAAACGGGAGGCCAAGGAATTTCCAATCGTTTTAAACGTCGAAGAAATCAAAAGAAAAAGGGACTCGATCCGAACCAAAGCCACGAAATTTGTTAAGCAGATAACACTACTTACGAACGAAAAAATGTTGAACTGCAAATCAAACTCGAATTGAAAAAAAAAAGCAATAAATTCCAATGAGTAAACTAGTGTTTCGTCGCCCAAAAAGTATTGACATTCGATGATGACGAAATTGATAATTTTATTGACGCCCACACAAATACCGGAAGTTCGAAATCTCGATTCTTGAACGCTCTCGTCCAAATTTCTGGGCCTTTTTCCAATTATGAACAGAGTCCAGATCATTGAGACTAAAAATGACGGGTTTTCAACCTAAAACGTCTTTCAGTAGTGACAAATAAAACATAAATTCGCAGCAGCCAGTTTGATGGCGCGTCAACGATCGCCGAGATTGAGTAACGTCACGAATAAATGTTGAACTCATTCGAATTTGTTAATTGGAATAAAAGAGAGTAGAGCAAAGGAGGCTCGGGAAGAAAGGGGATGGATGATTGGAGCAGCGTATTATTATGTACAGTTAGTCAATGACGTTGGCTCGTGCCTGTCTGACCGAACGTTTCCTCTTTCTACTCGTTCGTATACATCGCTTACATTAGCTCCTCGATCGTTTTATTCGCGTCATTATTCTCGCACGTTGTACACGTCTCTTTCGAATCGTGACAGATAACGTTTATCCGGAAACCTATCGAGTTACGTGCACCACTGAAATTCTACGAATCCCTCCTCGTTTGTGCGCACTCGAACGAGATTTTTCACCCGTTTATTAATCCACGATTATCTTTATTGACAATGAAATTTATTGCGCTATACGAAGTTGCGTTGGAAACGCATGAAACGTTCGAATCGATAAATTCATATGGAAATTTCGCTGCCTCTTGGCTGGTCAACGGATTTTATATTTTTATGCACAATCCTTCGATTCATAGCAGATGTAAATGCAGCTAAATTACAATTTACCAGCTAAATTGTATGCATTAGTACGTTAAAAAGAGAACAAAGACATTTTTTAAAAACTGAATTAACTTGGATGAAAACATTTTTTGGTTCGAGGGGATCCTGCTTTAGGAGGTCAAAAGAATCCATTTTTTTGCGAATGTTTTTAGGGTAGACGGAAATAACTCACCGTAGCGAACTTTTCGGTAGTTTCGAGGATATTTTAAGGGCACAAAAACTTTTTTTCAATGTGAGAAATACTCATTTGTAGATGACTTATGCGCCAAGTCCGATTGTCGAAGCTGCTCAGCTGCGCGCAATGCGGAGATCGTAATTATTGTTTGTAACAAAAATTACAAATGTTTTTTGCATTTTCATATATTTTCCTTCCATGTGAACCTACAAGAACCCGAAAAAATCGCGAAATTCTTTATTTACGGCACGTTGAAGTGATGTTCTTCTTTTTTAGAAGCGTTTTTTTCAAATTCGCTAAAAATATAGAATTTCGCAATTTTTTCGGATTTTCATAGGTTCACATGGAAGGAAAAAATATAAAAATGGAAAAAAAAACTTGGGATTTTTGTTGGAGACAATAATCACGATCTCCACATTGTACGCAGCTGGGAAACTTCGACAATCAGACTTTGGGCATAAACCATGTTATTTCTCACCTTAAAAAATGTTTTTGTACTCTTGACACATCCTCGAATGTACTAAAAAGTTTCCTATGGCGAGTATTCTTGAAACATTCCCGAGAATGATCGATTTTTTCGACTTTCTAAAGCGGGGCTGCCCCCTTAATGAAGACAAGATTTTTAGTGATTAGTTATATTTAAGCGAAGAATAGAATATTAATATTTATCCGTTTTCGTTCGAGTTTATTATTCATTCGTGAAGTCTTACGTTGCCGGTTGTTCGCTATCGCTGTTGATGAAGTCTTCCAGCTGAGAAAAATCGAGTGCCTCGTTGTCGATGCCACCTACGAAATCGCCCCTTCCTGAAAGCAGAGAAATGGATTTCCAAAATTGTAGTTTCGATCGATCACGAGAGGAAAAGTTTTTCATTGTTTTAACCCAAGAATTTGTATTTTTATTTTCCTTTTAAATTTTCGAGACGTCCTCAAATCGTTAAGTTTGATTGTAAAATCATTCGAGTTCGTTGTAATTGCTGCATATACTTTGAAATAATGGAAAACTCGTCGGAGACACTCGCACACTTCTGTCTTCGACAGATATCTTCGAGACTCTCGGCGCTGATTCGCGAGCACACGTAACTCCGCGATATCATGGAAAAACACGTTGAAAGAATCCTTCGTTTATGTAAGGATAAATCGTCTCATTCTCCGAGCACGCAGCGACGAGTGAATGTGGCCGAACGAGAATTAAAATCGTGGCTGACTAAATAAGAGATCTTTGTCATTGGCCAATTACACGCGCAGCTGTGGCTTTGCTTAAATTTTTCTATGTTTTTCCCCCATTTTTTTCGTCACTCGAAAGACCACGCGAGCTTTACGTCATTCTGGTAGGTGATTCGAGTCCCATCGATTCACCGATCATGGGTCGCGGATAGATAAATATTTGGGGGAAAACCGTACGAGAAACTCGAGCAACGAAATGAAGAATTTGAACGGCGAAGTACCAACAAAACATGTCTTAAGGTAGTTCACGCAGGATACGATTTTCTTAAGAGTCTTGAAATTTACATAGTGATAAAGATATATTACCTTAAAGATTGAACAAAATTGGTAATGAGGACGCGCGTAACCTCGCATTTGCTTATTGCGGCATTTTCTTTCTTTTGGCTTGAGTCATTTCTGTCATGGCCTTCTGTCTTTTTATTAATACTTTTTTCTTCATCCATTCGTCGCAAAATAAGTTGAAAAATGTATTTACAATTTCGAATTGATAATTTTGACGTCAATTTAAAGCGATTTAATCTTCAATTAGGCAGTAAAAATCGATCCAATTTGGACACCCTTAAAATACGATCGTTCGGGCACGGTCTACCTTAATTTCGTATTTTCGTTCAGTCATAAATTAAACTTGTCAAAGTTTTCAAGCCATTGTGAGTCTTCCTCAATTATATTTAATCCATTTCGCGAGGAAAAATGTTTTGAGTGAAAAATATGATCGAAATGAAGCACGCTCAGACTGCGAAATAACAAAAGTCGCTTTTAATTCGAGGTATTTGTAATGCCTCGAGATAACGGGCGAGTGCGAGGATGCAGTTGACGCCGAAGACTCGTCTCAAGATTAATTCATTCTTCGTATCAATTCTCAGACCGGTGTTCCATTCGCGTCCACGCTCTCACGTCGGATTCGGGTGTAGAGGAAGTACTAGAAGAAAAAAAAATTGAAATTGCATCGTCCGTAGCCCTCAGACTGCATTTTATAAACTTGGAGCTCAAAACCTTTTTGAAACGAATTCCAAAGGCTTTTTTCACCTGGAAAAACGTTTTTCTCAACCGAAATACTCGATTCGATGAGTAATGTTTCCAAAATGAAACTAAAAAGTTTGTAAACGGTGAAAAAAATTGTTCGTCGAGCCAACAGAGCTTTGGCGAAACCACACAAAACCGGGTTCAGACACCAAAATACCGAAATGAACCAAATAATTCATTCGTCCCAACGAATACTTTGAGTCAATTTCAAAACAGACCATCGAACGAATTTTTATTGAAGCAACCAAAAAGCATGCGTGAGCAACCGAATAAGAAAAGTTTCCTAAACAAACTCATCTGCGCTTCCGGCAACTCGACCTTCGATCGTTTCATCCACGAGTCAGTGATTTTTGACTTCCAGAAAAAATCGTGTCTCCAAATTTTTCTCCATCCACAACACAGACTCGGTTTAAAAATTCTTTTTTCGCAACGTTCCGCGTTCTGTTGCCCGTGAAAATGGCAAATCCAGCTCGATTTGTACGAGCCTGTAGAAACGCACGACGTTTGCGTGGGAGCGTAGAAACTCGAGTTTGCCAAGTTTGCCGAGAGTGCACGTAGATTGTACTGTAATCAAACGCACAGACACACACACAGCCACACACACACACAGAGGAGAGGCGAGCGTAAAAAGTGACGTTTGCGTTTAATCGGCGCAACTAAAGTGTGCATATGCATTGGAATACAGTTAATCGGAGTGCAGCACAATCTTGAGAGTGAGTTGTGTGGCACATGCACACGTAATAACAGCTGATGCGAGACGCGAGGCGTCAGTCTCGGGGTCCTTCGTTAAAGGTCTTGTGAACGGGTATCGAGACCGTCTCTGCAGGAATTCTTTAGCCGCGAGAGATCGAAACGATCGGGCAATCTCAACGTCAAATCGCTTCGCGTAGGTCTACAATTTTATCGTCTCTGTGTGTTTGTGCACGCGCACATCGCAATCGTGTAATTCTTATCCCTTCCACGCAAACGGAAAATCTACTGGGCAACACGCGCTATTAAAGATTCCATTATTTTCCGAGACTCCGCAATTACACGGACAACGATTTGCTTCACCTTTTTGTCTCTTGCTTCAGCGACATTTCTTTTCAATTTTTATTTTTTAACGAGACACAAGTTCGTTGCCATTGGACGTCTGAATTCTTTTATTGCTCTTCGAATGACCGCAGATTTGTGGAGAACATTCGACGAGCTTGAGCCCCACTCCTTTCGCACGAGCGCATCTTTTGGTGGCGCAAACTAGACACTCGAAATTTCAACTGATTTCTGCGACCCTCGAGAAGTCTTCTGCTTCTGCCACTTTTCCAAATTCTGTCGTTGATGTCGCTTTTAAGGGTTCGGTATAACCCTTCATTTTTATCGTCGCTATGGATTTCTTACATTTTTTTCTATCCGCGAGACCGTTTGTATCAGGAATTTGGTGGTGATGGAATCTTCCTAAGCTCCCCTATAAATTTTGCGATTTTTCAAGTTTTTATTCGTTATTAAATGTTCGATATCCTGACGTGAAATTTCGCGAAACTATTCGCATGCATTTTTACTTTACTGTTATTTAAAATGAGGTATTTGTAGAATATTCGGTTTCGTTAAAGAAATACCCTGAGAAATTGTGTTTTGAGAATCGAGACGAGCTTCTCGGACGAGAATTTTTTTCGTCGATTCGATCAACCGTTGATCGTTTCTCCTCCAATATCTGGTTTCTCAGATTTTCTAATCGGTTTTTGCCTGAGATCAAACGAAACTTCGATCTCGACGGTGAATTCGTTTTACTGTGGTAATTTTTGATAAATCGTTGCGAGTCGCGACACAAGATTCCGTGCAACGGAACGAACGACGAAGCGACTAATCAACGAATCTCCGCGGAGCGGTCATTACTCAACAGGCGATTGGATACAGAATGGAATACAAATATGCGACCTTTTTTTCTGTCATTGGAATAAACGCGAAGCAAAACCTAGTTCCACTGACATAAACATTTCAGACGCATTATTCTGGGTCAATAAGATGCGTTTTGGTGCAGCGGTCGCATTCTATTCGTCGGTCACAATCTCAAGGTGACAGAAGCAAAAACACGAATCGGCATATTTTGCTTTTCGAACGATCCCGCGAAGACGATTTTGGTGAAATATTTGAAGGAAAATTTCATTCAGTGCCGGAAAGAAACCTCGCAGAACGAGCATGCAGAAAAAGTGACGTCGAAGCAGCTTGATTGATCGAATGAAAAAGTAAAATTTCCTGTTACGAGATTTCCGCGCAGCGCTGTAAAAAATCGTCGAGCGTTTTGGGCTCGGAGGCAAAAGCTCACAAACTGCTCGAGCCCGCTTCGATGCAAATGGACTCGTGAGAACGTTCGGAAAAAAGCTCGTACGAGGAATCGAAGCAGCACAAAGTAGGCAATCGAGAGCACGAGTGAGATCGTAACGCAGTAGCAACGGTGAAGTACGAAGCTGCAGCGAGCAGCGCGAGAGGAATCGGGGCACCATTTTTTCACTACTCGAGCGAGGGGGCGAGGGGGGGAGGGGGAAATCAGAGGGAGCTGGAACACTCGCTCGCGACATTCCACAACGTGAGGGAATCGAGGTGATTGGAACACGAGCTACGGAGACTTCGAGTTTGCAAGGAGACTTACAAATCCTGACTTGGCTTCGGTTCTCTCGACCCGAACGATTCTCCGTTAATAAGATTCGTCGATCGTCGCGGTCGCTCGGATCTTCCGCTGATCTGAACTTCGACCAAAATCGTTGGAAGTGAAAAAAAACGAGAAATTTTTGCTGACCATGAGGTTTCGAGTCGAAAAACAAGTATTTCGCTTGCGCTCGTGCGGCGAGTCAATTATTCGCGAAGAAATCGAGGCGAGAGTCCAAAAAGCGATTGGATGATGCGTCGATGGATTTTTTTCTTTGAAACCGGAGGGAAAGAGCCGGCTGAAAAAGTGTTGGAAATAAAGCAATCTTCGGCGTTGTGAGGAAAAGCGGCGAGAGATTTGTTTGCCATAAATTTTTTGCCGCGGCAGGATCGACCGGGGAGTGTTCGGCGTCCGCATTTGGACTTGGTCGATTTGCCATTAGCCGTGAAGCATTTTCACGGGTGATGGAGTCGCCTGGCTAATGGCGATTGAAGTGGAAGCTAAATGGCATGGAAAAATGGGGAAAACGGTTGGCAGATAAAAATCTTGAATGGCATTCCAGAGGTGAAAAACGCAAAGAAATTTCTCCGGTTGTCAATGCGTTCGAAGCGAAGATGAAGCAAATGAAAAACGAGTACGTACGAAGAGGACAAAAGGCTTTTCGAACTTTCTAAATAAAAGATACTCGATCGAGACGCGCTGGCTCGTTGAACATTTCTTTTCATTCATTTTCAAAGGTTTGCTCCTCGTCCGAGTCGCTCGAATGATATTAATAAAATCTTATTAGCGCACGCACACACGATGCTGAATGAAAATCTTGAATTGAAACGTTTGGAGAGAGGGTCGGGGGAGACCGTTGTTGTCGACGTTGCTAACCGCTCGAATCAAAACTTCCTCGGTTCTCGTACGAGTGTATACGTCGTTTTTTATTAATAGGAGAGCACATTGATGCGAGGCATTTTGTCGGACACTCGGACGTACGTGTACGCGCGCTCCGCGACTACGTGTAAGCACCTTGGACCCTCTTAAGCATTTAAGAGAGCGACGATTCAAGTGTCATAACTCGACCTTTCCGGTCGTACAGTCGCAGCAGAACGGCTTATCCGCAGAGCGAATCAAGTGTAAGGACGAGCCTGCAGAGCCAAGAAATTTCAGACTCTTTTCTGCCAATGTGTCGCACCAAAAAAGCCTGAAAAAAACTTCGAAATATAAACAGAGGAAAGGGGAAATCGTTACGAAAAAAGTTCCTTTTCTGTACTCGATCGAGCAGAGAACAGTCGGTAATCAACGATGAAGAGCATCGATTTCGATTATTAAGGTAGATCATGCCCGTAGGATCGTACTTTATGGGTGTCTGTACTGGGTAGATTTTTACTTAATCAAGAGACGCGGTCGCGGCTCGACGTCAAAAGTATTGAAAGAACAAACGAGAGTGTAAAAGAAAAACCAGCGCGAGCCCCTGCCGCACTCTTATATACGCGAATATGTCAATTTATGACGTCATTGCGTTTTTTAGAGATATCACTCTAAATTCATGTCATTCGAAATTATAAATACATTTTTTCAACTTATCTTTTAGCGAATGAAATCGCAAACCATTAATCAAGGAGGGTGGATCACGAAATCAAAATAATCAGAATTTGATAAAATTTGGTGATAACATTCTTTGGCATCGAGTATACAAATACAATTTTTTTCAAACTTTTTTTACCACATCGTTATCGCATAATTGAGCGTTAAGTCGAAGTTCTTATGCACGAGATGTAAAACTGTATAAATGTAAACTCTATGCTTATACACGTGAACTCTAGTCTTCAATTACTCGAGAGCTATGTGGTTGAAAAATCTAAAAAAATTATATTGTCTTATACATCTTTAAAGAATACATTCATCAAATTTCATTAAATTCTTATCATTTTGAAATTCTTAAGGAGTTTCGGTACAGACGATACAATGTTGCAATGCTAAACCATGCTAAAAACAAAAAATTTCAAAAAGTTCAGAATTTTATAAAATTTGGTCAAAATAATTCTTTAGTGCCAAATTTGACAATACAAATTTTTTAAGATTTTTCTTCTACACAGTTATCGAGTAATTGATCACTGAAGTTCACGTGTATAAGCATAGCGTTTCCACATATATAGGTATACATACCGGGCATAAGAAATGTGCTTTAATGCGTAATTACTCGATAACTAAGTAGAAGAAAATTTTGAAAAAATTTGTGTTTTCGCACTTGATGTTGAAGAACATTGTCACCAAATTTGATCAATTTCTTAATATTTAGACTTTTGTACCGAAACTCCTTGATATTTTTAAGATGGTTTAGCATGGCAACATTGTATCGTCGCGATCCACCCTCCTTGAGATCGTTGATCCATCGTGCACTGACTGAACCCAAAATTTTATTCGTCCCTAACGAAAATACTGTAGTTTTTTATGTAAAAAATCGCTTTAGAGAGCGCAAAGGGAATGGATCAAGAAAAGAGGACTAATAAAAAGACTTTTTAAGAAGACTTTCTTGAGAAAATCGTTTCGTGTACGAACGACCTTAAAAACCCTGAATTCGTACGTTCCACTGAAATTTCGTTAATTTCGTCTTCATATGAGAATTCCTACGAAATAAATCTCTCTGCATCCAATGAAAAAAGCTCCTCAACCAAGTTTCATTTCCTTCAATTATACAAATCGGCATGAAACTCGATCGAATACTGTTCGAAGGACGCGACTTCGTCGTTGCTCATCGTCATTTCCAAGTCGGACGAAAAGTCCTCCGACTTTGGAGTTTTTTATAGACGATTCGCAGTGGAAGGTTCCAAGCAGACGCGATTGAGGTTGTAAATGTTGGTAATATAGTCAGGTGTATGGAGGACAAATGCGAAGGGGTGAGTTAAGGCTATTCGTCGAGCTTGTTCCGTTGGCTGCTGGGGCGTTGCCAACTCATCAGCATAGCTACCTTATCGACCAAACAGAACCTTTTCCGCGCGATTCTCTCGAAGGGATGAGGGGCTGGAGGGGCTCGGGCCTTCGACCATCCAGTCTGAATATTCCAATACTTTTTCTCCTGTATTCCCAGCCGTTTATGTACACACGAAATTAGATATGGGGATGAGGATCCTACGTATCCGATATGATAAAATCGCCTGAGGATCGATCGACTCTCCCGATGAAACGAGCACATTCGTATTCAAGTTCGTAAACTAAAGAATTCCGTGGAGATTATTCCATCTCCCAGTTCCCAGGAATTATTCTTATCAACAATTTCTTGATAAATCTAAAAAATTAACGAATCCTGCGATATTTTAATCGTTAATTACAATCCTGGATGATATTCGGTGACATACAACTTTCATTCGAAGCATGAAAACGTTATGATTTTTCGATAAAAATTAATGGGCAGGTTTTCATAGGCAATTATAATCTTGAATATTCAACTACACAAAACTTTCATAAATTTTTATGATTTTTCGAGGATGGATTTAGGAAAACGACTTTTCCAGTCGTTTTCGATCCTGAATGTTCAAGGGCATGAAAATGTTATTTCTAGTACGAAACTCTTCTCATCTTCGTATGAAACTCAAAAATAAGTGGATTTTTTCATGTCTTGATAATCAATCATAATTCCGTTCATTTAAGGAAAATCATGCGTTACTTGTGATTCAAAAAAGCAACTGAACTTTTTTGCTCTTTTCATGATCAAAGAAACGATTAAAATTTATTCTCCCAATTATCAAAATAATGTGCAACTTATTTGTTGTGTTTGATTGATTTTTAATATAATGATAACGGTTAAAATACTTTCGTGGTTAAATCGTCAAGCAAAATGTGACAACAGCCATTTTCTATTTATATGCGTATGCATATCCGTATTGTAAACCAGCTGGCTCATGGTGTTGTCAAACCTTCCACCGTTTGTGTCGTTATTACTCGTTAACCTCAAATAAATGTTTTCCTTTTTCTATTCCCAAGTGATTTTCACCGGTAACAATGCTTTCTCAAGACATCATTGATATCTAAAAACATTATATTTTCTTATTCTCGTTTTTGGCTCTTTTAAGTTGGGAGGATCTATGTATAACCCTTAAAAAAATGTGATTTTCTCGACAACTGGACGGTAGATCCTATAATAATCCGGGAACAGATGTACGCTGTATATTTCTAGCATATTTCCGAATTTCAACTCTTAAAGCCGGAATTTTCGATTTCCATTAGATTCGCGTGAACTCTCTTAATGAAACTTTTATTTAAAACATGAAAACTCCGTTTTTTTTTTAATGACACTCAAAAGTAAATATATTTAGGAATAAAAACAGAGTTTTGATATTTATCGGTGTCGGATCGAACGCATTCTAATGGAGAATCGCTATTGGAATATTCCAACTCCAAATTCTCAGCATTTTCGTTTAAAAGATGTAAAAAAAAAAAGAAATCGATGGAATAAAATCGCTGTTGCGTTTTGGATTCGAGCTTCGAAAGATTGTAATCGTCCGATTGGTCAAGTGCGGAAACAAATCAACGATATTATCAGATCAGCGGGCTTTCCAATCTCGTTTGCGGAAGAGAATAATTCGTCGCGGGATATTCTCGGTGTTTTTTATTGCCGAGATTTCCATGTGTTCTCGGGACTTACATCGGCGCGATCGTTCCATGAAAATTAAACTTTCTTTTGAGACAAAACTCGCATGGAATTGTGCATTGACGACTTTCCCGAGAGTTTTAGTATGTGAATACGAGACTGGGAGTTGAACACAAACGTACGCGAAGTTAATGCGGCAGGCACAGCGTACAATTTAATTCATATACAGCGCAGCATGAATTCGCGTTGGCTCACGAGAGTTTCTCGGTCTTGAAGCTTTTGCGTAACAGGTGTTTAGTAATTAGCTGAGAGCTCGACCGCTCGTCGTTCTTTCGAGCTCTCCGCGAAGGATACGAGCTCCGCTTGGATCATAATTGTTTCCATCATTCGGTACAATTGAAGAGAAGAAAAAATCACGTGAAAAAAGCGAGTCCCAGCGCCGATTACGCGACAAAGTTTTCGCGAATCGAGCGAGAACAAAACATTTCATTTTCGTTGCAACTCGAACCTCGACACGTTTCGTGGAGTCCGGACTGAGTTTCGACACACTCCTCGAAGCCGAATATGGTCCCTCGAGATCCATTTTCTCCCTGGAAAAACTCGCTTCTAGGCATTCGTCCTCGGGTTTTTCTCCCAGATGATCGGTCGCGATCGGAAACTCCTGGAGTTCGCTTATTTCTGCAACAACGTCGAATCGCGAGGATTTTTTTCGCTCGAATTCTCGCACTCAACTCGGACCCCCCCCCCCCCCCCCTCGAACTGATTTTCTCGCGTCAAACGCGAAGCTACACTTTGTGGAAGGCGATTGAGAAATTTAAGGACTGATCGAGCGACGCGACACGTTCGATTTAGTGCAACTCCACGTCCAACGTTTTCGCTCGCCTTTTTCGTTCTAATTGATGAAAGAAAAACGACTCCGGAGTGATATTTCATCGGGCCATTGACATCGTTGGTGAACGAAGCAAAAAGATGAGACTCATCGCCGAGACTTTCACCGCAACGCAAATAGAATGTTACTTCTGGTCGATCAGATCGCTGGGACACGAAGTTGGAGTGAACAAATTCTCAGCTCTGTGAATCGGACGCTTCGACGATCAGCGCAGTTTTTCACTCCATTTTTGCATTTTAATCATCTCGAAGCCTCCAGTTTCTTCTTTCCGGGGGAAATGAATTTGAAAAGATTGCTCAGTAAACGAACAATTTGGGCGCCGATTAACGTGGAGAGTTTTATCTCGCCGATCGACTGCCGCGCCTCGGGCCAATACCAACGAAGAAAAATCGATGCGAATCGTTAATCTCGCGCGAGAAAATGAGCGGAAAAGAGAGCGCGCAATTAGAGAAATTCCGAGAGCACCAGCAGCAGCTCGATAACTCGATGCTAAAAACAGATTGGACTCTGTCTCTCGAAACTACGCGATTCGATGGGGAATATTATTCCGAGAAAATGCAACGTCTTTGCTGAAAAATACAGCTCATTGGGCAAAAGAAAGTCGCGCATTCGGGCGCTTATTCCTCATCATCTCTCGCCTCTGAATCATTCAACGTTGTGACATAATTTCTTTTCACCACGATCTCCGACTGAGCTCTTTCCACGCTTCAACGAACAGCGGAACGGAGCAAGTGATAAAAGTTGACGATTCTCAATTCGGGCTCCCGGATAACTCGTCGAAAAAACGTCTCCGCACTTTTTCAGCGGTTAATAAATACGAGAATTCCCATAAAAGTGACGACACGAAGTTCGACTGAAAATAAAAGTTCTGTGATCGCAAGAAATTTCGCTTATTTCAAGCAAAAGTGGGATACGAAAATTTCCGAAACAGCGGAAAAGCTTCTGACAATATTTCTGAGATGCTTCAAAATAAAATTCGAAAATGTTGAAACAAGAATTCAATTCAGCTGAACGATCAAATTTTTTTGATCTCCGATAAAATCGCACAATGAAAGAAAAAATTGGTCAAAATTTAACTCAAGTTCGATAAACGAGAATGTGTTAAAATCTATCAAATTCAGTTAAACCTGAACACGTTATTGTCGATCTAATATAAAACCGATTCGAATATTCAGAAAAATGTATCAGAATGTTTCTTCGATTGAAATGGTTCCAGAGGTACCATAAACTGTGATCGTCGTCACAGTTTATTTACATTTACATTTTACATTTTCCGTCGTATTTCTAGCTAAATCAACAACGAAAATATAGAAGAATGTATGAAAAAATAGGACCCTTATTCTGGTTGAACCTACAAATAAAAGAATGAAATTTCATTAATATGTTGTTGGATTAATCGACTGTGGATGCGAATGAAAAAATCCGTCGTTTCCAAATCAATGAAATTGGTGAGTTGAAAGAATTCAATTTTTTTTAAATTTATCGATCTTTTATTCAGTGCACAAACAATTATATTGACGGCGGCGAAATAATTTGCAAAACTGGAGGAACCTTTTGGCTTTTTTCTCTCGAAAGTTCTCATCGACGAGAGGACAAACAGCTGCTCGTGTACGGGCGAGTGAAACAAAAAGAATAGCAAATGCGTGTAAGCAGATCGGTAACCACGAGGGTGGAACCGGAAGTCCGGTATTTAAACCGAGCGAGTTAATCGATTATGTACCCTCCGTTTGCGATCGTTTAGCTGACCAAAACAGCTGCATCGTTCGTTGCAACCCCCCGCCGGTCAGCGTTTGACCAATAATCCAGAAATTCGACGTCACACTTAGGAAATTCGTGAAACGCGAGCACTCGAAAACGACCCTCCTAATTTCGAGGCTGTTGCTGCTCGCGCTGGCGAGCAGGCAGTGATCGAGAGGGCGGAGCAAAAAACGAGGGAAAATCGTCAGGTGTTTTCCCAAGGCGTGTACGCAACATTCTGCAAAACAATTGGAAGCGAATAATTATTGGCCTCGAGCAGCCCTGGGACCGGCGGGAGAGCGATTTCGCTGAGCGATCGCTTCGGCAGCCGTTTAGCGACTGTCATCGAAACTCGAAATGAGTCGGAGCTCGTAACGCGCGAATGAGCTTTCGTCGAGATCCCTAAATTCGAGATAAAGTTGTCCGGAAGCTTGAAATCATTTGGGTTTTCAGTGCTTTTCGCTAAGTTGATGGAAATTCATTTTTCCCTCAGTTTATTCCAATCTTACAGAGTTTTGTGAAAATCCTCGTCCAGGCACGCTCGCCCGCTGCAGCAATTATAGCAAAATAAGGATATTTACAGCGGAGAAAAATTTGTTCGTTTCTGCAGTGAAGAGGATTCGAAACGGAGAGAAAAAAATCACGGCGAGGACTGAAATTGCTCGCGTACGTTTCTTCAATGCATAAATCAAACAAATAATAACAGTGTCGAGGATAAAAGCGAAAAAAAAGAGCGAAGAAGCGCGATGTCAAATGAGCAAATGAGCATTTGAATTTGTAATTGTACGCTCCGTAGAAAAATATCGAATTTCTCGTTTTTTGTCCTGGCGAACTGGAGAAAAATGGAGAAGCAACGACGCCGATGTTCCGAGGCATTTTAATCGAATGAAAGAAACCGAGGTGAAATCGAGTCTGTCGCGTGAGGGATAATCCGATGATTTAATCGCCGCGATTAATGGAGCCGCCTATTATAATTCAATGTAAATCGCCCCGCGGAAGCCCGTGAGAGAAAATAAACGATGAAAAATCTTTCGAGAAGGAAAAGCGGTCTCAGAACCTCGCAACGACGATTCGTCTCCGAGGACGAGTTGGCGGCTTCGTAAAAGTGAATCGAGATGGACTCGTACCTGTGACCGCCAGAAGTCGTCGGGTGGCCGAGTGCGGAGTCGTTTCGTCAGGGTCGTTCGAGTGGCTTCGGGTTTCCTGGATAACGTCAGCACCCGTTGGATGCTGAATAGTCCACGTGAACTCCATTATGCGGTGCTTTATTTCCCGAAAAGCAGGATCGGTTGGATCGTCTCGAGGGACTTGTCGGCGGTGGAAATAAAACGGAAAAGCTAAAAAAAGCGTCGGGCACGGGGAGAGAAGATCGACGAAAATCTCTCGGGTTCAAATGTTTTTGTTTTATCGACACTTTCGTCGCACATGTTCGCTACGTAGTTAAACGCGACAGAGGCCATCGAGGAACGAGCGATAACGGAGACCCATCGCAACGCGTACTTTGACGCCTACTTTAGTGACGCACATTCTCAAATCGCTGGCCAAAAAGAGTCGGCAAAAGCCTCGTCCCGATCGACGATCAGTCGCAGTTTTAAATCCCAATGTTTTTCCTCGCACCGAAATTTGTCGGAGCCCCAACTTTCGGATCACTCCGGATTCACTCACGTCCTTGAATCACCCGGGTCCAAGCACTCCTCGGCCGATCAAATCGTTGAAAGAAACCCGAATTTCCCTCGGTTCTAAGGCTTCGGTGGAGCGTCATCGAAAAGTGACTCGAAAGCTTGCCGCGCCTTTGGTTGACTCGCCAAGTTTTCGGAGCGCCAACGAAGCACAGAAACTTCACAAACTGTTTTTCAACGAGGTTCGAAGCAAACTTGAGGAAAATCGGCGAGCCCGTGGGGAGGAACGTGGACGTTGATGCTTTTGGTGCAACATCAAACAACCGAGTCCGCGGTTGAGCTCGTGGATCTCGATTTGGGTTGACGCGAAACGCGGCGGGGTGGAAACGCTCTTTCGGCTAGGCTTGCGAAGATAAACGCCATAGTAATACTTCTATCGGAGCTGCCACGAGCTTGTGAGCGTTTGTGTGCGTCCGAGCTACTTTGCATCGGTGTGACGCCCGCGCGAGCGGCGGGGATTATCGGATTCGTGTTTGTGACGAACGAATCCAAGCTGGCAACGAACGGAGGGGATATTTGCTGCTCGAGGGCGGTGCCAAATCGACGAGAAACGTGGAGAACGACTGGAGAACGATTCCAAACGTTAGTCCATCGCGCTGAAAATATAGCTCGACCGAGTCGATATGGCGACTTGGGAGGGTGGAAATTTAGTTCAAAGCTCTGAATCCGAACGAAAGGCGCGTGGACAGCTTTTTAATAATTCATCGAACAATCCCGATCCTATTTGCAGAAGATTTTTTGTTCTCTCCGATCCTCGAATACGTTCGATTCTTTAAGAATATTTGCCATCGACACAGTTGAGAAAAAAATGCACAGAGAATAACAAAACAAATGTATTTTGTTGAACGAAAATTCGGTCGATCCAACTTTGTGTCTGTTGAGCCGAAAATCATTCGGCTTATTCGATCGAAACATTCAATTTTCTTGTAGACGAACGAATCGAATCGTCGGAGCCAAACGAACTTTTTTGAACAACTTGAATTGTTATTCTCGAATCTCGGTTTTTAAGGATGATCGATCACCAGGTCGAATCCATGATCGTGACTTTGACGTGACAAAATTTGGGCTGGCCATCCAGTTATTTTGTAATTAAATTCCAAAATCGAGCATTTTAAGGCACCGAACGCACGACCTTTAGGGAAAAAGATCGACCGGAAGTGTCATGAACGCGGCTTTTCTCGCTCAAATTCCAAGATTACTCATTAAAAAACCTATTTTAGGATAAATGGGTCATTAAGAATTTGGTAAAAAATAGAAAAACCGTACCTCGCCAGGTTTTTTAAAAGATAAGCTGTCAAAAAAGTATTGATTTCCCGTTGAAAATTGTGAGAACGACGAAATAGTATTCAACGATGTGGCGACGTCACAACTGACGAATGATCCCGCCAGCGCTCATAACCTAGCTTCACTTCAAACACCGATACCAAGTTGCCAAGAGTGTTTTCTTTACAGCTGTTGTTTCGAGAAAACTTTAATCGTTGACGATTTAATATTTTCAGTTTTCACGAATTACTGTGCTATGAAATACTACAGAATCGGATGTAATAAATTCAATATTCTTTATTTTTAAATTCAATTGGAAATACTTTCTTTATGTACTTTCTTAAAAAACTTCGTTCTCAGAGGTTCGCGAACAAAACTGTCGATTCTCTTGATATTTTCTTTCCATTCTTTTCTTTCGCTTTCAATTATTTCTTTTTTCGATGTCAACAAATCGCATTTCCAATATATCTCTCATCCTTCATAATATTCAACAAAAAAAAAAATTTCATATTTTTTTTATGGATGTATATAATTATCAGTAAACAAGGGATCATCAATGTACTTGTCCCAACATTTTTTTTCCTAGGGGAGGTTTATGGTTTGATATCAAGTCTTTTTTCTTAAAAGTTCAGTTTCTTAAAAGTTTTCACGAAAAAAAGACTTATTTTTCGTGAAAATTATTCTGGAAATATTTCGTCACACGTTCGTTCTTGGACTTTGGGGATTTTTTGGGTAAAGGTAAACCAGAGCAACCATGAGTGCAATAATTTTGGGCTCTTTTTTGGCTCCGAAGTCATGATTGATCGTCATCGTCCTTAAATTGACTGAACGCTGGTCGTTGGGACGATTCGTTCGTTCCAATGATGTTTTCTTGCCCCAACGCGACTCAGAGCTCACTCAAAAGTATTTTGTGCTGTCCCAAACCGACTGTTTTGGTTGGGAGGAGCAAAATGCGTTTCGAGTACTCGACTGCCGCGCGCAGAAGTCGACGAAAACGAGGTTGCTCATTGTTTTTGTGCAAGCCCACGAGTCGGAGGCGATATCAACATATTCCAGATTCGTTCGGTTTGAAAAAGCGATGTTTTATTAATAGCCGAAATAAGTAGCTCCGTAAATTTGTCCTCGAGATCCAAGCAGTCGACGAAAAAAGCTGAGAGTTGACATATCAGCAATTTGTCTCGTCTGAGGACAGGGAAAAAGAGATTCGAATCTAAATTGCTGTCTCAGCCGGGTTTCTCCAACCGGGTTTCAGAGTTCTAATAATCTCTCCGCGGAGCATTTAGAGCTGTCCGCGCGATTGTATGATGTACTTGTCCGTATAGGTAAGCCGTGACTGTTATAATGCAGTCCGCACAGCGCATCAGACCTATCGTAATAGCCCGACGTCACGAAAGCCACGAATAAATTTCGTAGCGTCCAATAACGACGTTTGCTTTTCATTCCTTCTCTCTCGCTCTATCTCAATTGGTCCCGTTGTTCGTTCGCTTCCGCGCGAGAGGAGAGCGGCCATGCCGAAAAAGAAGGTCGATAATAGCTGCAACTCTTTTGTGTCGTTGCTGCTCCGCTCGCTCCTGCTTCCAGATCCAAAACTAGTTTCTATCGACGGATTCCCGTCACGTGCCAGTCATCGCGGGCCACTCTTTTATCTCGTTCCGATGCTTTCGGCTTTTCGCGCCGTTCGATCTTTCAGCCTCGCCATTTCGCTCGCGCTCGAATCTTCGCACACGGAGATAAATTTGCCTGTTGAAGCCTCGCGCATCGATGCCGGGTCGGATGCGCGCACTCGATGCAGAGAAAGGTCTACGCGGATCACGAAGCAGATTCACGACGAAGATTCCTCGCCAAAGGGAGATCTTGCCGCGGAATCCGAAACGTTAAGCCACTTCTTAAAGGTCATTTATGAAGAAAATGGCGTCTATTTTCGTGCGGGGCTTCGACCGAATAAAACACTTTTGGAGGTATGAAAATTCGTTTGGAGATTTCGATTAAACTCGTTGTCGACGGAGTTACTGTTTTCGAAACGATGAAAAACTCTTTTTCGAGCCAATGCTGATGAGAAACACAAGCTCAAAATATCCAACTTTTGAGGACCCAAACATTGGATTTTTTTGATCAATTTTACTATTTTTTGCTTCGATGATTAAAAAGATTGATTTATCGGTGCTGTAGAAGCGGTTCTGACGTTTATGGATGACGATAAACTATTCTGGGAGAGCTCCGAATTAAAAGACCTTGTTAAATATATTGAGAACTACTTTAGGAAAACCTGTCTTCAATAAAATAAATTTTTTACCCTCGAACACTTAATGCGCAGGCAAAAAAATCGTCATGGCTTTGACATTACGTGAAATTTCAACGAGTTGACACGTTTATCGGGTTTATACAAAAAAAATCGAGAGTCCTCAACCATCAATGGGAAAATCCGAGGTTCGACGTTAGAAAATTTTCCATCATCGTATTGAGTTGAGGCGAAAAGAAATTTTATTGATTCGAATTCAAAAAATTGAATAAATGCTCGAGGTCGATACGAGTAGCTCCTTTTCCTGATTGCATTCATAAAATTTCGCGAATATCCAACCGATATCCAATAATATCCAAAACCGATTTTTTTTTCTTTGCATTTAATTCTTCCATTTGTTATTTTAGTTATAGTAACTGGATCTAATAATCCTTTAGGAACAGACAGAAAAATTTATATAATTAATTTTCATATGTACTTTAATTCAAAAGATTTTATTGGATTTATTATTTTATTTATTAAAATTTATACATTCATGATTTCTGTTGTTTTTAACCGATCCTAAAAATGTTCATTTAGCTAATTCTTTAAATTACACCTGTTCATATTCAACCTGAATGATATTTTTATTTGCTTATACACAATTTTACGTTCAATTAATTCCTAACAAATTAGGGGGTGTAATTTTTTGTTTTATTACCAGTTTTAATTTTAGGAATGCATCAATAATAAATGTTTTTTCAATAAAATTTTTTCCTACAAATCAATTATTATTCTGATTTTTTGTTAATATTGTAATTATTTCAACATGATTAGGATCTCAGTCTGTAGAGAATCCTTTTATTCACGTAAGCCAATTTATTGCAATTTTATATTTCATATTTTATTTCTTCAATTCCTCATTTTTTTTATTTATCATATAAAATTATTTTTTAAGATAGACTTTATTAAAATAAAAATTGTGCAATTAAAATGTTTTAAATTGTGTAATAAAATTGAAAGAAAAAAAATGATTATTTATTAATTAATATAATCATATAAACTAAAAATTTAAAAATAATTAAAAATTCTATTTTTCTATCATAGTTTAACCAAAGCTCCATTTTTACGAGAAATATCCGATCGAAATCGGATCGGCCGAAAAACTAATGAAATAAAGGCTCAAAGGACGTTTCGCGGTTTGGAGTAACTGAGCAAATGGTAATCTCGTTGGATACTCGGTCATAAAAATATCATCGAGCGTGTACGAGCCACCTGCGAAAGCCAAGCGGCGAATGATCAATGTCGATGTTTTTCGTCACGATGCGCGAACCCCCGAAAAAAGAGGGAGCTCAAAGTTCGACGGTGCGTGTAATATCGCCACGCGACAGAACCTCCCACGCACACGCGAGCGATCGCGTTCCCTCGGGCTCTTTCACCCTATCGAATCCTGATGTTATTTACACGTTTGTATGGGCGGGTACAGCTAAAAGCTTGTGTGTGCACGTGAGGGCTCGACGATATGCAAATGTTTATCCGGCGTTAAACGGCTCCTGTTTGTCTTGTGCTTACCGATAAAGTCGCTACGTACGTGATCATTAGCCGCGGTCAAACCTCGAATTATTTATTCATCGAATAAGAACGAAACTGGTTGATTAGCGAGGGCACGAGAACGTTGCCAACGGTCTTTATGTTTTCTCGTTAAGCTTCGTCGCGACTATTTGAATTAATATGAGGGGACATTTGGACGTTAAATTGCAACGTTCTCATCGATTTTCTTCATGATTTAAACACTTGCAAGAGTCCTTTGATTCGGGCGTTGATCGTCAACGCGGTACGCGGCTTTTGCAATCTCATTTTATTCGACGTCATTCAATGATGTGACATTTACGTTGATTCTGCGTCGCGATCTTCGAAATTTTGTTTTTTTTCTTCGTGGATTTTGGGACGTTCGGCAGAAAAATAATTTCTACTCATTTCGATACTTCACTTTGACATTCGAATCACGAGAATTGAAATTTGCTGCAGATTTTTTAAAATCATTCCTCGTAGTGGCAATTACCAATTTCTTCGGGTGCGTCATAATTTGGTAAGAGTGCAACTCAAAACCCTTTTTCTAGGAATTTGGATCAGCAATTTTTGTGAGACATCAAGCTCGCGTGACCAACTCGAAATAGTTTATTTATATACAGTAAATACGGTCGCTGTCACATCTCAGACGCTTCGCGTGTATTTTACCCGATTTCTTCGTGAGTTTTTATTAAGGAGGGTGTCTCACGAATTCAAAATAATCAGAATTTGATGAAATTTGGTGATAACATTCTTTGGCATCGAGTATACAAATACAATTTTTTTCAAATTTTTTTACCACATCGTTATCGCATAATTGAGCGTTAAATCCAAGTTCTTATGCACAAGATGATTAACTGTATAAAACTCTATGCTTATACACGTGAATTTTAGTGTTCAATTACTCGAGAGCTATGTGGTAGAAAAATCTAAAAAAAATTATATTGTCTTGTATATTTAAAAGAATACATTTACCAAATTTTATTAAATTTTTATCATTTTGAAATTGTTAATATTTTTAACATGGTTTAGCATGGATGACGCTGAAGTTTGCAACGTTGGAGTCCAACGAAATGATCTAAAAAACCCTCCAATAATTTCAGTAATTCTCTAATTTCGTTCTCTGCCGAATTAGCAATTCGTAGTTTTTCAACCTGTATCAATACTTGGTGGAATAATAAAAAATTGGAGAATTACTAATGTTTTTTTCGTTCATTCCGTTGTACTGCAACGTTGCAAACTTCAGGGTCGTTAGCATGGCAACATTGTATCGTCACGATCCACCCTCCTTAAGGAGTTTCGGTACAGAAGTCAAAATATTAAGAAATTGATCAAATTTGGTGATAATGTTCTTCAACATCAAGTGCGAAAACTCAAATTTTTTCAAAATTTTCTTCTACTTAGTTATCGAGTAATTACGTATTAAAGCAGATTTCTCATGTCCGGAATGTATACCTATATATATGGAAACGCTATGCTTATACACGTAAACTTTAGTGATCAATTACTCGATAACTGTGTAGAAGAAAAATCTTAAAAAATTTGTGTCGTCAAATTTGGCACTAAAGAATATGTTCACCAAATTTTATAAAATTCTGAACTTTTTGAATTTTAAAATTTTTTTAGCATGGATTAGCATGGCAACATTGTATCGCCTGTACCGAAACTCCTTAAAATCGTGGTAAATAAATTTCGTAATGAGCATTAGAGTGGTGTGAATCCAGCTCTGGTTTCTTCGGTTGTGACGAACGTGTGTACAATTTGTGATAAAATAGGCATTGTAACCGGCGTAAAAGGTGTCATGGCGTACGCAAACTGCTTCGTATTTTCATTTATTCGTTGCGTTGATGAGAAAAATCTGGTCTCCGAATCGGGACCGCAGCCGGAATCGCTAATTGAATCACATTTTTTGGTATTTTTTATATTCGCGTAATCTCGTTGTATTCGCGATGAAATCCGGTAGAAACGGATTTTAGTTTGATTTTTGGTGTTTTGCTGCGTATAAAAGTTTAAATCAATGAATTTCTCGATTGGATCCAACGGAGCTAACGTTTTTTTTTCCTAAAGTAATTGTTTTTTATTGATTATTAAAAAAGGAGATTTTTCCATCGGCTGCTGGTGTTGATTTGTCAGTGTTTGTTCGCACTATCGATATTTATGTGAAAAAAAAAAAAAAAAAAAATAGAATCTCAACTGGGTCTCGATGATTGAAGATTCTTTGATGAACAAACAATCTTCAGCGCTCAAGACTAACTCGATTTTCCATGGTAAAGAAAATCTTCATTTACCAAGATGGAAATCATGGAATAAAATTTATTCTTGTGATTGTGGTAGGGAAAAACGTATTGATTAATGTCTCGTCCGTCACTAGACATTCGCATAATTATTTCTCGATGTACAGTCCTTCATTGTTATCATTATTTTCACGTTGAATATCGTAAAACTCAACGAATGTATTATTCCCTCGTTTAAATGGCACATAATAGAAATGTCGGGAGGATCTTCAGCGATGCCGCATGAGAACTGAAGCTCACTCGATGCGGTCTTGTAATCAACTGCATTTCTTAATGCAATCTCCAAGTTTGTCTCTGCTTCGGAATTTCCCGACAACGTTGTTCTCCCAGCACCTCACTTTTTCTCTTTTTTTTCTTGCTCTCTCGCTCGCTCTTTCCCTGGCTCGTTCTGCGATTCTCCGAGAAATTCTCCGTGACACAAAATTACAAACACGCATTTTTGCGTCGTGCAGAAACGAGTTTGCTCGCGGGGAATGAAAAACTAAAAGAAAAACTTTCCCTTTCGAATTTTGGTTCGGTCGATCATGGACGAAAATCCAACCGACATTTTCCGCATTTGGGATTCGTAATAATGTTTTTTTTTTCTTCTTCTAGGAGCGCCGCAAATTTCAACCGGATCGACGGACGCGCGAAGAATGAAAAAAAATGAAAAATGAGGGAGCTGGCACAACGACTTCGACGACAAATTTTTACGTGAAACGTCTCGAACGCGTTGACTGGGGAAAAAATTTGTTCATGCAACTGAATCCATTTTGTTGAACCGAAATCTGGTGGATCGGACCATTTTTCTGTCGACTGACGAACGATCCAGTTTCTCCGAGCAAGTCGTAATTTGGATCAGAAACTTGTTTCGGAATTCACGAATGATTTCGTCCCTCGACGTAAAAATCAATGTAAAAGAAAAAAATAAAATGAAAATACTAAAATGTATTTTCAACGATTGAGAAAGAACCGTGACGATTTTATTTTATTCCTGCAATTTTGAATATTCAAAAAAACGATGTAAAAATCGTAATTTTTAATTAATAAAAAAACCGAAGGATTTTCGAGCTTCGAAACCCAATATTCCAAATTACAAAAATGTTTCGTAGCTCAATAATCTCTCAGTTTTTAATATTTCTGTATGATTTTAGCTCAGGCGATAGCCACTGCTTTACAAATCAGAACGCTCATCGGTTTTTTCATCTCAGATAAACCAATCCCATTTTACACCGAATTAATCCGAGAGACATCAGAGTTAAAAAATTCCATCATGGAGTTGAAATACCAGTAAATAAACCCTTCAAATTTCAAAAGTCTATTTTTTTTCCTCGTCGGAAAATAGTCGGGAAAACCCCGAAAAAATCGGGCTGCCACTATAAGCCAATAATTGTTCCTGGCGCGATAGACGAACATAAAAATTGAAAATATAACTAGAATTTCGATAAAATGCTTCGAAAATTTGTCTAGTTCAGGGAACGGTGTAAAAATGGAGTAACTTACAACCAGAACCCGATAGAAAGAAAAGTGAGCCTAGTTGCATTATCGAGGAGAATGTGCGTTGAAAATGAAAAGTTTCGGATTGTTAAAAGGCTGGTACACGAGTCGCAGTACGATTCCTGAGGGAGTAGTTCCCGGTCTCTAGTGAATAAGCAGATTAGCTGCTGTGGGAGAGGTTCGTTATCGCGTGGCGTTGGCTCCGAGCTTGTGTACGTTTCCACCAGGCTGCGATTGGGAGCGTATTTTTAAGTTTTTTCAAAGCCTCGTACGAAGAATTCGATCGTATCAAATTGGTGGAATGCACGTTCGAAAAAAGGAGAAAAAAGGCACTCGAAGCTCGATAAACCGGGTCGAGTGAGAGACAAAAAACTCAAAATCTCTTCCTCGAATTATCAAAATCGGTGAATAACAAACGCGATTTCGTCGATGACGGAAAATCGTTTTTGAGAATCGAAAAACCTTGAAAATTCCTGCCACGCACGTCGATATTTTCCACCCAAGAATAGTCCCAACTCTTTATCGAGTCCTTGAGCAATGAATGACGCAAATCAGTGTGGCAAACGTGTTAATCAAAGTGCAACGAATCGTAAGTGTACTCTCGAGCTCTAGTGCAGTAATTTACCGCTTTTTAAAAGTCCACGAATTAACACTTTTACGACGCACAAGAAACACCGAGCGAAATCTTCTGAAAAATAAGTTAAAACCTAACGAAATTGTCAACGATCCCTTTTCACCGAGTCGAAAAGATCGAACAAGAATCGCTCGAGCCAGCGGCAGATCTCTGTCCGAAAACACGTCTCACAAAACGATTTTCAAGACATTGACGATCTGCAGGCTCCGGCCACTACTTGGATCGGTGAGCGCGCTCGCGGTTCATCTGGACCACAGTATCGAAGGTTGACGACGAGAGAAAACGATTTTGGGCCCCGCGTCCTTCGGGAGATAAACCAAACGAGCATTTCCCCGGCTTCGGTGACTCAGAATTGAGTCAAGCGCAGCACTCATCGCAGCGATAATGAAAATCTCGACGAAGCGCTCCGCGGAGGCTTCGAATCCGTACACAAATGTGATTAAAGTAAGAGTGAAAGAGAGAGAGAGAGTGAGATTAGTAGGTCTCGACTTCGAACCGGATCGAGTCATCGTCGCGCTCCACACGTTTGCGCATAGAGTCCTCGAGAATGCGAGAGCCGGTGCTCTCGTTATCGGATGTTTTGTCATCAAAGATGGTCATTATGAGCGGACCCGCCTGGCCGCGGACCCCCCGCAGGTGCGTGTATGCACTGAAATTAAAGTGCGTCCGTATCTCGAACAGTGTTCGACACGCTCGTAACCGATTATATTTATATAATAGACTCGTTCGTTGGAGGAAAAGAACGAAAGAAAAAAGAGGAAAACAGCGCGTTATCGCTGGTCATTTCGCCTTAAGAATCCTCGCTTTTCTTTCATTGTTTTGCGCTCCGATGCAACTTGTTTGCATTCTTCGATCGTTGCTAATTCCTTCGCGGAAGACTCGTCGCTAATTCTCTTTGGCGATCGCGCACGAAGCATTCGCGTATCTTCCCTTTTCAGCATTTCGTAAACAATGTTCCGTAAGAAGCGATGAAAAAAAAAAATAAAATACGCTCAAAAGAAATCAAAATAAATATTAATGATAATCTTGTTTTAGTAACGAGAAGAAAAAAAGAGGTTTTAGTAATTCGCGAGACTTCGAGCGACATAAACGTAACATTTAAACGTCCAGTACAAACGTTCAATATTAATTTATATATTTCAATACACCATTTCACAACTAATTACATTCAAATACGGCAGCGATCGGTCTGGCCAGCCGATCCAAAGCCGGAGGTCTGACCCTCGATAAAAGCGACTTTTACTAGAGTCCAAAGGAGTCGAGAATAAGTTCCTCCTCATACTCGTCAACGGAGTCGAGAATAATATCCTCCTCGAATTTTCTCGTAACATAAAAACAAAATAAAAAAAGAAACTTGTATACAAAAAAAACAAAGAATTCTCGGTTTTTGCGACGGACGACGCAATCGTCAGTTTTGAGATCTGCGGACTCACGGATCGAAAAATTCGGATAAATAAAAAGCTCGTTCCGATTGATGACGCTGAAGTTTGCAACGTTGGAGTCCAACGAAATGATGTAAAAAAACCCCTAATGACTCCAGTAATTCTCCAATTTTGTTACCTACCGAATTTGAAATTCGTAGTTTTTCAAGCTGCACCGATATTCCGTGAAATGAAAAATAATTGGTGAATTACAAATGTTTTTTCCTTCATTTCGTTGGACTCCAACGTTGCAAACTTCAGCGTCGTTCCGATTAGGACTGGGGCAGAATAACAACTGTTCTCTTTACGGCTCTACTCAAAAACAACGCTGCTCTCAAATTTGCAAAATCAATACAATTCAATATAAATTACTGGAATTATTGGAGGGGCTTTTTAACATCATTTCGTTGGACTCCAGCGTTGCAAATCTCAGAGTCATTTACATAGGAAAAACCTCTTCTTCTGCCCTTTTTCCAACTTGTGTCGTGTTAACTCTTTCACGCATTCGGTAACCGTTCATTTTTATCGTCGCTATGGATTCCTCATTTTTTTCTATCTGTGAAACCGTTTGTATCAGGAATTCAGAATTATTGAATAGAAATATCGTGATGATGAAATCTCCATAAGCTCTCGTATAAATTTTACGATTTTTCAAGTTTTCATTCATTACTAAATGTTCGATAACCTGACCTGAAATTTCGCCAATCGAATGCATTTTTACTTTACTGTTATTTAAAATCAGGTATTTGTAAAATATTCGGGTTCGTAAAAGAAATGCCAGAAGAAATTGTATTTTGAGAATCGAGACGAGCTTTTTGGACGAGAACTTCTCGGAAGCTTTTCGTCGATTTGGTGTTATTTAAAATCAGTTATTTGTAGAATATTCGGGTTCGGGAAAGGGATACCTCAATAATCTGTCTTACGCGCCTAAACATGTTGAAGAGTAGAGACTTTATTTATGCGCGCATTGAATAAACATCTCTAGAGTGGAAATTTTATCGAATAGATTCATAAGAGTCGAGTTATGTTGCAAAAAAATTTAAAAATTCTACTCTCAGTGAATCTATTCAACAATAGTTCTCTAAATACATGTTCATCGAGTTGTTATCGAGTGGAGCTGCGACGAAAGATCATGAATTACACACATGAGTAGACGTAGAGCTGTTATGAATTTCGGAGTTAAGATTTTAGGCGACGCTGAAGTTTGCAACGTTGGGGTCCACCGGAACGAAGGAAAGAAACATTTTTAATTGACCAATTTTTTATTTCACGAAGTATCGGTGGAGGTTGAAAAACTACGAATTGCAAATTCGGCAGGCAACGAAGTTGGAGAATTATTGGAATTATTGGAGGCTTTTTTTGCAAATTTCAGCGTCATGATTTTGGAAGCAGAGTTGTTTTCGAGTGGAGGCGTAAAAAGGACGGTTGTTATTAAACCGGGACGAGAATCGAGCTGAAATAATCATTTTCAGAAGTTTCTAAAAAAATATCCAGTCGAATCCGACCCTAAACGAAGGTATCTCGATATTGAATCATCAGAGAAAAAATGAAGGAGCACATTTCTCTTCGGAACGTCTCGATCCGAATCCCTCACAGTTTAAATCCAAGTTCATTATTGCATTCTGTGCTCTCTAATTCTGCCAATAGCCTCAGACCCTGAACAGTGTTTATTCCCAGAGGAATAATTGGTTCGTTCTCGTAAAACTGCGTACGCGTCAGTTCGCAAATGATAAAGACTGCAAAATAAATGCTGGCATGTGTACGTAAAATTTATAGGGAGAGAATTATCACGATAGGCTGCCAGCAAAGTCGTATATTTCATTACGAAGTTGTGCTCCCTCCTGCATCGATTCACAGAAAAGTTTGAGCCGACTCGTAAACGGGCGACTTGCTTTCGGAGTGTATCCTCGACCCTGAAAATACTACACACCACGGGAAAGGCGAGAGCTCGCAAACTCGGCGAGTTTTGTTTCCGCGCTGCGGTTTATTCCCGCTTCCGGTCTGACGCGAAGTCGGAACGAAGAAAGGAAAATCTCGGGGTTTTCACGACGCGGCTCGATGACTATGGGAATCGAGAATTTTCGAGAAATTAATGAGAAAATGATTTATTCGCGATTCCCTCGCTCGGTAGGTTGAAAATAATGGTAATCGGTGGAAAGGAGGCTGAAGATTTGTGTCAATAAATCTTTTTACGAGGAAAAACATTTCGTCCGATCCCCAATCGATTTCTTTGCTGAAATTAATTTCCAATCATCCTTCGAACATTTGTATCGGCGAAGAAATAGCATTCCCAGGAATATAAAGTAAAATGACTCTTCACTGGCACACCTAACAGTCGACTGATCCCGGATTCGATGCCTCAAAAGTCCATCGACACGTTCGAAAGGTCGAAATGGAAAAATAGGCAAAAAGGCGACTCTTTTTCTCTCGATGAATTAATAACGAGGTTGTTTTCCTCCACAAGCCAGAGGCTAACGAGCCCGAAATATTTTTCGAGCTGCTATTCATCTCGGAGAGTTTCTACGACTCAAAAAATCTCTCCAATCGATAGCTCGCTTCAAGTTCTTCGTGTAGTTCGACTCCGCGTGCTCGTATGTGACTATACAAGCTGGGAGGAAACACGCGAGTCTCATCGAGGCGAACTGCCAATTGTGATACGCAAAAGCGAAACGAAATGGAGTCTTCGAGGGCGGTTACGAAGAGCGTACACTCAGGGACTCGAGGAGAAATAAATTCGTACGTTTTCAGGCTTGCAGGAAGCGTAATGAGCCATCGTAAATCCGATTCGATGCTCCCCCGACAATTGAACTTTTCTTTTAAATCGTTCTTTACTAAAATTCTACGAATAGCTCGACGTCGAGAGTCGTCAAAGTTTCTCGTACCTGACGACCTTAGTTTCTCCTAATTTCGAGAAAAGTCATGAAAGCGATCATTTTCGATGGGTAATAACGTGCACTTTGGATTAGCGAGGATGAGTTTTAACGTTTCAGTACAAAAGCACACGCGTCGAGAGCATGATCGATAATCCATCGCCTCGTTACATTACTTTTTTCTTCAAAATTTTATGCTGATGAAACACAAAGTTTTATGAGCCTCGTACCACACTGACGAAACGTAAAAACCCGTATCTCGTCCATTATCGAGTGCATTCGCTCAAAGTGCGTTCAAATTAGTCTCACGAGTCCTCCGATTATCGAAGATCGAAATCAGTGGCCCTCGGATCCTCATTGAAGCTTCTGGACCCATGAAAATGGAGAATTATTTGGATTATAAAATGATTCGATTCGCCGAATGTTCGTCGATTAAACCGGATCCATTTGTATCGGAAAACGAGGTTAAAATGTTGGAAAAACTCGATGCGCGTTGTGCCCGAAGTAAAATAATAAATTCGCCAGGATTAGCGTGGGCGTGTGCGAGCGCGTGTGAATCCGTCGTGGCTCACAATTACGTCAGAGCCTCGTTCGGAATCGCTTTTCCTTAGTGGGTACGTACGCTTGCGCTTGGTCGAGAGTACAGGAGCGAGGAGAAGCGAGGAATTTGTGTAGAGCGCTGGAGTAACAAGGGAAACGTCAGCCCGAAGCTTCGCGACGCTTCTACGTTTACATATAAATCAATCTTCCCTTGGAACGAGTTTGTATGAAATATATGAAGCGTCGCGCATATTTCTGGACGGCTGTAAACGTGCATGCCGTTCGGAAGAGTTCGTGAGACAAAAGCTTACGGAATCGTTTTTGAGGGGTGGAAAATCCGAGTGGGACGAGAAAAGAGAGGACGCTGGAGAAATAGCGTGACCGAATGTCAAGACACGACATCGGGACATCAAGAAAAACATGAGACCGTTTGTGTGCTTCCCTCCCAGTAAGTGTGCGCGCGATTCTTTTGTAATAGCACAGTTTAATATTTTCTGGGCACATCGCTTTCCTGTTGTACGTACGAATCATCATCCTCGTGAGTTACGACGGAGACGAAGAAAACGCCGACTTTTCGCCCGATGTCTCTCGCGCCTCCCTCCGCCTACGCGTGTGTTTTCGATTGCCTTCCGCATGGGGCACTCAATATTCGAATCAATGGATGCTGATCCAAGGTACTTCGGCCCTCATTTGACGGATTTTCGTCTCGCGATAACACTAAAAGTGAATCGACGCCTTGCTGAGGTGTTCCTGCGTTAAAGGCTTAATTATTGAGCATTTCTTTCGTTTCTGAACAACGAAGGATTTCGAGGAAATCATTCGATATTTTCAACGGTTTTATTCCTTTTTTGACGGATTATCGAAAGCGTTCCCTCCAGTTTTGTCATTCAAGATTTTTTGGGCGATCAACAATCGTGAATAAGTCACAATTGAGCCAAAATTCACGTTAACCTTTCGGTAGTCGCGCTACCTCGCCAACGTTCTTTAGTCGCATGGGAGTCTCTCACAGCCAAATCCTCCTATGTCACGCTCCCCTCCAACAGCGCCGAACACTACCGGAAAGCGACCGAGTCGACCCGAACCGTGTGTATGCCCACAAACCGATTTTAGTCGCGCAGTGAAAGAAAGTCTCACGCTGCCCGGCGGTATGGAAGAAATAAATTTTTTTTCCAGAAAAACATTATTTAGGAAAAACTTTTTGACCACTATTCTAAAGTACATTATTTGACAAGTAAAAAAAAATTAGATTTTTCGCCCATTTTTCGAGTGCGAGAGAAACTCTCATAGCGCGAATATCGAAGGGTTAGTCATGAGCGATAGCATACGCAGCGCCAAGTGTCCAAAAATCAAACTAAAATCCGTTTCTACCGGATTTCGTCGCGAATACAACGAGATTACGCAAATATAAAAAATACCGAAAAAGGTGATTCAATTAGCCGATTCCGGCTGCGGTCCGTATTCGGAGACCAGATTTTTCTCATCAACGCAACGAATAAACGAAAATACGAAGCAGTTTGCGTACGCCACGACACCTTTTACGCCGGTTACAAAGATTATTTTATCACAAATTGTACACACGTTTGTCACAACCGAAGAAACCAGAGCCGGATTCACACCACTTTAATGCTCATTACGAAATTTATTTGCTACGATTTTAATAAAAACTCACGGAGAAATCGGGTAAAATACACGCGAGGCGTCTGACATGTGACAGCCAACGTATTTACTATATACAAATGTACTGTACTGCGGGAGGCGCCACCATCGATTTTGAGTTGGTCACGTGAGCTCGATGACGAAGAAAAAAAAATTGAAGGTAGTAACGACGTAAACGATGAAAGGAATCAGCGTGTAGAAGAATCTTCGATCGAAAACACAAACGAGGAAAAAAAGTTGGAAAGAATAAGGCGATTATTTGCAGTTTCGTCATGGAATTTCCCAAAACGTCGAAAAAAGTGATCAACACATAAAATATCGACGTAAGATCAGGAGGAGTTGAAGTACAAATTTCCGGGGTCTTCGAAAAAGTTGTTTTGAAAGGAAGGCATTGGAGTGTGAGCAATTCACCTATAGATAGGACAGTGACTTGTGGAATTTCGTGGATCGAACCATTTCGTATTTCTCGTTTCTCTCTTGCCCCCACTTTTCTCGTTTGAACGTAATACGAGATGTTTTTTTTATTTTTTTCTCATGAATCGTTCCGGATTGATTGTCGAGGTTTTTCCCCCTCCCTGGCTCCCCTCCCCTTCGCCCGAACGCCCTCCGGCCACGGAAGATTATTCAATTCCTGTTTCGTGCTCCATTCCGTCCTCCATTATATTCCACGTGTGGCGTGATCGGAAGTACGAAAGATGTATCGATACGGTTTTAAAGCCAGGGATTTATCTTCCTCGTGGTTTTTCGAACACAATATTTATCCTTCGTAGCTTGAAAAACCTCCAATCGCGAAGGAAAACTGAAAAATCTTGCAGTAAAAAAAAAAATTCGTTTCTCCAAATGAATGCATTTTTAAAAATTTGTAGAATCCGACGATTTTATTGTCGAATGCCACACGATTTTATGACTGACAGCTCCGTTCGTTTGCTCGCCCCAAACTTTTAACTCGCTTCACTCAATGTTTCATCGAATCCCAACAATTCTCATCGAAATGTTTTCTTCGATCGAAAGCTTCGCGCGCGGCCATCTTTCCATCAATTCTTCGATTCCCCACCCAACCAATCGCCAAAAATCAATTTCGTCGACGGACGTCGAATGAAAAATTCATCGAAACGAAATTTTTCGTTCCCCAGAGAATTCGGGGGGCCCGATCCTCCTCCGAGCGGATCGGCTCGATTTCGGGGACACTCTGTACACGTCCGTCGGAGGCCGGGAGTGCGCGACGGTTTGTTGAAAACGATGCGAGTCCATTCATACGAAGGCACATGCATTCGGAGTGAAACAAAGTAAAAAAGCAAAGTTTAATACTGCAGTGAATAGATGTTTATGTGGCTGTGTGTACGGATTGGATCGTTTGATGTCGCGAGCAGTTCGCGTGCAGTCGATCTCTCGACGAGAAAATTGTGTCACACATACAGCCTCAAGCGCAGCGTAGCGCTGGCGAGTTGAGAAAAGAAACACGAGCGAGAAGAGAAGAGCTCGCAGTGGATTCTCAGCCGCGGCGAGGCGGCTAGCCAGAAGGGCGTAATTCCACGAAAGTTAAGGCACGAGAGCGACTCCGTCTTGGGATCTTTTGCTCGCCAGAAATCCCGAGACGCGCGGTGAGATAATGAAAAGGAAGTTTCGACTCGAGAATCATGCAAGAAAAAATAAAGAAATTGTGTGCTTTTACAAGACATAAGCAAAAGAGGTATTAAAAGCATGGAGCGAGATCGCCTCTCCCGTCGTTAATGACTCTTCCGTTTCCGGACTTTTACGACAGTTCGCCGGCGCCTTGGCGTTCACGTAACGTCCGGACCGTCCGGTCATCGTCAGTTTCTGAACGACCAATCGCTCGGTAACTTATTGAAAAACCCAAGATTTTTCTCAGCCAATTTTAGTTCGGATCTTTTGAGATCCGAACGGGTATCCAAAAATAAAAAAAAATAAAAAAAAAAAAACTCACGTCACTTCGGACAAACGACTAATTTTTTTTTGATTTTTGGATTCGAGCAAATATAAAAACCATGAAAATTGACGTCACTCGTCTCAGAAGCTGATCTCGAAAAGCTTTTAATTTCATTTGTATTTTTATCATCATCATTATTAATAAATATAATATAATAATTATTATATTACAATGAATAATGATATAATATTAAATAATGATAAATAATTAATTGTATTTAAAAGATTATAAAGAAATTAAATTGTATTGAAATAATAATTTAATCTATTAAACCAACGCCACAATGTTTTGGAGCGAACAGTACGAAAAATATAATCGAACGTTTTGTACTCGCAAATTTGGTCGATTGACAAGAGAGCTTCGTCATTCCGAGCGAATGTAACGCTGCTGCAAAATGTTGATGGAGAAAAAGTTGGCAACGTTGTATCAGTCTACTAAATAAAGGAAACACAGTATTCCACAGCAGTTTGTGAAGATCCACAAGTAGTCCACGGGTCTTTTCTCTTTCTCTCGTATTCTGTCTTTCTCTCGGCTACTTACGCGTCCATGTACACGTGCTTAACTAGTATGGCGGTTATAAACAATCTCGAATGAAAATCTGGAGCGCCGGGGCGTGTAACAAACTCGTAGCACGTCTGTTGGCTCTCTCTCGTCGTTACACATACATTTTCGTCCACATGGCAGGCCCTCGAATGGCGTTGTTACGTATGCATTCGCGATACACTTAACGTGGCACATGCTCTTTACTCTCTCGGCGAGAAGCATTGCTACGGTCCTGGGGACGATGACACGAACGAGTTGCCAATTGGCAGGTTGAACCTGCCTTAAATCTTCAGTTATATCACAAGTATCACGATTCCTTCTTGTGGCTTTGCACTGAGTGAATTCGCAAATCTCGTTTTTAAAAAGAAATAACGAGTGTTGGGTCGAGGCAGGAAAACTTTGGGTGACACTGAAGTTCGCAACGTTCGAGTCCAACGAAATGATCTAAAAAATCCTCCAATATTTCCAGTTATTCTCCAATTTCGTTCTTTGACGAATTTACAATTCGCAGTTTTTCAACCTGCGCCGATATTTTGCGAAATAAAAAATTGGCGAATCGACAATGTTTTTTCCTTCATTTCGTTCAACTTCGACGCTGCAAACTTCAGTAAACTTTGGCGCAGTTGAAGAAATCGGTTTTGAGACGAGAGAATTTTATTGGAATAAGCTCGAATCAATTATTGAGGTTTAAACAAATATTCGTCGAAGCGACCTCAAATTATGCGTGGATGATTGGTGGGAACTGTTAAAATAATTCGACTTCGCTAGTCCGGTTGATTCATCGGTTAAAAATCTTCGCGATTTGCTGGTTGAATAATCGCCATTTAACGGAAAAGCTGTTGGATCCACCGAAGCTCGGTCTACGAAGTGAATTTCGTTGGACGAAAGAATTCTTCTTTGCAGAGTACAATTTTCCAAACAATTTCGCATTCTTTTAAGACATTCTTTGACCAGCGAGTCTTCGATTCCGCAGTCTATTCTTTTGGAACGAAGCGTTTGTGTCGAGGGAACGTTCATCCGGTGTTGATAAAACCTCGCAAAAGTACGTGCCGATTGTTCCGCGTCTCTGAGACGGAATTTTCTACATTTTCTCGTTATCACGTGAACTCAACTTCAAAAGATTTTCTGCAGTTTTCCAATAGCAAGCAATGGCTCGGACGTTAATGCCACGATTGAGTTTCCGTTCCAAACCCAATCGTGGAACGAAATTTATGGATTTGTCTCGCTCATTCTTTTCGCACGGAGCCACGATCCAATTTTCAATCAAGTTTCGCAATGAAAAATTGCCAAAATCATTGAACAACGAGCGAAGTGAGCAGATTTACAAATATTAAAAAACTTTGTCAGGAAACAAAACATCCGGAGTTTTCTTCGTGAAAGAATATCGGCAGTAATCGGCGAGGAAATAAAAAACAAATGAACGTGAACATCGGAAATATTTTTTTTTCAGATTAGCACGTACGAAGAGCACGAACGTGACGAAAAGCGAAGCATTCTTCGATGCTGAACCGGCTTCCTTTATATTTCAGTGAGCTGCGATATTGTTCAACCGATGACACGAGCAAAAATAACAAAATATGAAAATTTAGTCGGTGGATTCGAGCAATAATTTTAGTCGAAACGTAGCTCGAAATGAGAAACGTTCGTGAGATAAAAAAATCGAGAGGTTTTTGGTTGCATACGATTTCCAGAGGATGGTAAAAATGCAAGAATTTAAGTTATGGAAATAATGATTGTGATTACCTGGAACGGTGTAATTGAATAAAAATATTTTGTAAAAATTTCGCACGGTTACGAGGCTTCGCGATCTTCGTAATTTGCTTCCAACTCGCCTATTTCACGACCACATAATCATACGTAATCTGCGTAATATTAGCAACTCCTAAAGTGCACAATGGCGGTACGCGAATTGGAGGTCGATAGATGCTTCTACGAGAGAGTTCAGCAAATGCGGTGAAAGGATGAGGAAAGTTGAAATGCACGTTCTCATATTCTACGCTATTCTCGGGTCACTGCACTCGCACTTAAATTTTGTTGATCCGAAATAATTCTCTGTTTCTCCCAACGAAAAATTCGCTCCGCAGGCATTTAAGGTGTGCCCACGTAAGACCGTATTTTATGGGTGTCCGAATTGGTCGATTTTTACTTCCTAATTATCGTCCTAATCGGTCTAAATTAACGGCAGAGTCATTAATTCGAAATTGCAAATAAATTCATTCTACTTATTTTTTGGCGAATGAAATCACGAGAAAATTTCATTCGTCCCTGCCGAAAATGCCATAGTTTTTTATGCAAAAAAGCACAAAGGGAAACGGATCAAGAAAAAAGTGTTAAAAGAAACGAAATGCCGAAATAAGCAAATGTGAGGTTGTACGAAAGCTCATTACCAATTCCGTTCAATCTTTAAGGTAATATGTTTTTACTAATAGTGAGACAATAGTCTCGACATCTTCCCAAACCTTCGTTACACACTCTCGTGCACGAACTACCTTAAATATTTCTGTGATGATAAAAAAATAATAGCTAATGAGATTTATCGAATTTTTCAAACTCCACCGAGTAAATTTCCGTATTTTTTCTTCTCTAGAAATATTTTTCTCATAGCACGGATGTGGCCAATGAAAAGTATTTATTGTCTGAATAAAATAAGCTCGGCAACTCCGACGAGAACGGTAATTAGGCGATTTGTTTTTATTTTCGAGTTCTGCTCACGTTTCCTCCGGGGCCGGGTTGAAGTTCCGAACGGTGAGAAATCAGAAGGCTCAAAAGTCCGAAAATCTCGCTAGTGCGATATATCTATATATTTCGAGTCCCAGCTAGATTTTCGGACTTTTGAGCCTTCTGATTTCTCACCGTTCGGAATTTCAACTCCGCCCCGTTTCCTCCTTTCTCGGCGTACGAAAACATGCAAATAAGCATCGTGAATGAATAATTCACGAGGAAAGACGTGTTTCAGTGGTCGACGGGCCCAAGTTCTCTGGCGAACCTTCAGCAGAGATTCTAATCGAAGATTCCCCTTGCAAAAGCTCCTCTGGGTGGATGATAACCTGGGAAAGGTTCGATTGCGAGTAGAAAAAAATGCCTATCCGTGAAAAAAATATGGCCGCAGACCGAGGCTCCTGCGCCGCGCTGAAACGAGGGAAAAAGAGGGCCGGAGAAAAGTCGAAGAAAGCGAGAGAAAGAACGAGAATGGACACACGCGGCCGCGGCCAGGTTCAGCAGGGTCGCGTAACCTGCATCGATTAAACAAACCACTCCGTCTTCGACCTTCGACCCTTCACTCCTCCGACCAGGAAGAGGGATGGCCGGCGTCCATTTTCTGCGGCCCTATTGCCGTCCTGACCCTTTCGAATCTCACTAAAGCTCTCAGAGTTGTTCTAAACAACGAATTATTACAATTGCGGAAAAAATGCTGGTATCTCGGAAACGGAGCGCCAGAAAAGTGCGGTTCTCCGACGCTCGCTCGATTGAGGAGACGTTAAACGCCATTTTCGGTGACGAAGAAACCGATCGAATCGGCCAAATCACGAGAAATAATCCCCCCTCGGAATGACAGGAGAAAAAGAGCTCAAAATTCGTCGAAATCAAACGAAACGATTGCATCATAAACGGAGCAAGAATTGAGCCTCTAAAACGATTTTTCCCGCAGGTTTATCGCGCCGGTGACTTTCACTGATCGATATTCAGTGGGTCGATTGAGTATTTCCACTCCGATTGGCTGCGCAACCGGTTGCAGAATTTCGAAATCCCGTTCGATTTTTTCCGCCTTTTTCCTTCTCAGAATGGGTCAAAGCTGAACGAATTTTGGTGCTGAGCGAGCCGAAATTGGGCTCGACGCCTCGGGAAATGTGCGATCCTCCATCACAGCCCGCGACTCGGACTCGCTCTCGAACTCTCGAGCTTTAATCACCCATTTATCTTGGCCCCGTCCACCTTCCCATGCGAGCACGAGCACGTGTTACCCGGACAGGTGTTTTCATGGCTCACGTAGCGCAGCGCCCCTCTCGAGCAAAACGTTTATCGGCTCCCATTTCTACGAATGTACGCACTCGAGGGGAAGAGCGTGTCCCGGCCTTTTTCCCTCCCCGCGTGAACCAAACTTCGCACGCAGCTTGCGTTCGCGTGCGAGCTTTTGACGTATGCATTTGATCGGGTGCCAAATCCCCGTCGCTCGACAAACACCGAGCCGGTATATTCCTCCGACGTCAACAACCCCGATTTATCAATTATCAACTCATTTCCAAAGGAATCTTTCACAAGCCGTTTTAACCGCGGGGTCCGGGAGACCCCGGCGGGGCCGGAGACCCAACGCTGCGGTAATTTGCCATTTTTTCAGGGAGATTCGGTTGCTTGAAAATGTTTCGATTTCAAAGACTAGTTTTTGGAAAAACTTTCGCTTTTTCCAAATTTTACTTGATTTGCATGAATTTTTTTCTTTCTGACGACTTTTTTCTCCGGAGACTCGGTCGCTTAAGAATTTTTCGATCCAAAATACTCGTTTTTGGAAAAACTTTATATTTCTCGAATTTTTTCAGTTTTTCTCAGTAATTTCGAGTCGATTTTCAACAACTTTTTCTGATTCCGACGACACGATGGTGATTACCGGTTTTTTCAGTTCGAGAAAGTGCGAACGGTCCCAAAGCTGATTCGTTAAGGCAGTTTTCTTGTCCTGGATTCTGAGGACAGTTTTTTACTCCCCAGTTTCCTAAATTTTGCTTTCGAAGTGATTTTTTGATAAATTTCGTGAAAATTTGGAGGATCACCGGTGAGATTGCTCCGCATGAAACTTCCAGGTGCGGAAGTAAACTGGCAGCGAATAAATAACGATTTATTGATAAAATCGGAGATTGCGGGTCTCGGTAATGACGGCAGTCCGGTTCCTCGAGCCCAACCGTTCGGGCCTACAACCTCTTGCAATCGTAATAACGTTGGAACTGATCCCACACGTCCGGGGACAATTGCGACACATTATCGAATCAGGTTCGAACGAGTGCATAAGCCATCTTACAATGGTTTACGGTTCGTAGTAAATCATTACGATTGCGGGATTAGAATCGCAGTTGAAAGTCTTTTTCATCGTTTCCTGCTCGCAACAAAATTGTGTTAAGGTAGATCATGCCCGAAGGATCCTATTTTATCGGTGTCTCACAATTGAATCGATTATTATTTCTTAATTAAAGATATAATCACTTTAAATTAATGTCAGAGTTATAGATTCGAAATTGTAAATAAACTCTTTAAACTCATATTTTGGCGAATTAAATTACAAACCATTGATTCAACATTTATTCGTCCCTGGCAAAATAGTATAGTTTTTTATGTTAAAAATCGCATTAGAGAGCGCAAAGGGCAAACACAAAAGGACATGGATCAAGAAAAAAGTGTTAATAAAAAGACAGAAGGCTTAATGAGTCAAGCCAAAAGAAGAAGCAAAATGCTGAAATAAGCAAACGTGAGGTTACGAGTGCTCATTACCAATTTCGACGACGCTGAAGTTTCCAACGTTGGAGTCCAACGAAATGAACGAAAAAAATGTTTTTAATTCACCAGTTTTTTATTTCACGAATCGTTGGTGCAGCTTGAAAAACTACGAATCGCAAATTTGGCAGGGAACAAAATAGGAGAATTACTGGAATTATTGAAGAGTTTTTTTCGATCATTTCGTTGGACTCCAACGTTGGAAACTTCAGCGTCATCGATTTCGTTCAATCTTTAACGTAATATTTATTTCTCACAAGTAAGACAATCGTCTCGAATTTTTTCCCAAACCTTCACCGTATACTTCATCGTTATTGTGTACTTTTTCATAAACTTCGTAAGAAGCGTTCATTCGTTATATGGAAAGATGAACGATTTTTTAAGCACTTTTCTCTCCATATTTAAGCACGTTTATCTTAATAACCGATAAGACAGATCCTTTAAAATTTAATATGCGTGTCAGTCGACTAGGCGTTTAAACTCTGTGTAAATTTCAAGACTTTCCGAAGGAAATTGTTTCGTGCATAAACCACCTTAATGGTGCATTCTTTTAATCGATCCAATGAAACTTGTTTGACGTTTGTTTCCAATGAGTTCTTCGATGATTCGAGACACTTTCGAGCTGGAATTTTGTGCGAAAAATCGATATTTTTTTGTTTCTCGGAGCTCTCCAACGAAGATCGTTAGGACATGAAAAAAAAGTGATTTTCCGAAAATTTCAGATTTGCAAATATGCAGAAAAAAAAATCAATTATGCGAGACAGCCTTTAAATTTTTTCGAGAGTGACACTTTCTTCTGCTATGAGAGCAAAAAAAATGTTCGGTTCACGATTTTTCAGAAAAAAACAGGAAAATATCGAAAAGTGGCTTGAGCACAATCTAAAACGTTCATTTTTTTTAATCTGAAATTTTGGGAAAATTACTTTTTTTTATGTACTAACGATTTCCGTTGGAGCTCTGAGATAAGAAAAATATCGATTTTTCGTACACACTAGAAAACTTGAGACGGTTCATAAACATTTTTTTTATTAATATTTTTCATCAACTTTTTTAAACGTTTTTATCTCCGTGTGACTTTTCAGAAATTTTGAAAATGCTGATTAAATCATTTGCCTATTTTCATGAAGATCTGAAGGGGGACGATGATTCGTTGGAATAAAGTGACACGAGGACAGAAACCTGACAAAGATTGAGAGTCACGAGCCACTGCGAAGAGCGGAAAAGTGCAAAATGTGACTGAAAAGTTAGAAAGAAAAGTGTCAGCTGAGAAGAAGGAAATTTATTGTACAAATCGTTGAAATGTTTCTCCTAGCTTTTTATGTATTGATAAAAAGTTTTGTAATTAGTGAATGATTACTGTGAACGGAAAAATATGGAGCCGGAAGTTCGTGCGGATACAGTGCATAAAATACACCTGTACATTCGACATAAATTGTACGAGTTTCATCACGAACTTCCGGAATAATGATGCATCACTAACTCCAAGTACAATTTTCCAGTTTGCATTATTTTCATGCAATTTTAATCATTTTCAGTAATTGGCGAGCCTCTCATTTTTTCGAAATATTTTTCTTTACGAACTTCGATCGATCTTCTCGAACAACGAGGATTCTACAACAATTCAGGGCAATCCTTCCTCCTGGTTTTTCCGCTCTTAGAGTATGAAATATGATAAGGAAAAATGATGAAAGCGGTGAAACCATCGATGTGAAAATGACTGCAAACCAACTTCGAAAATTTCGCGTTCCTCGTCGGTATACCTGAGAAATAAAATTGTTTCGATACTTCAAATGGCGACAAGACGAGTGGAAAACATCACCAAACAAATAAAACGTCGATCTCGAAATAATCTCAAACGAGCTTCCAAAACAGAGCGTTTTAAGGAAGTTTACGCGATTCCAATGGAAATTAGAAATTCTAACTTTGAAAGCTGCCATTTGTAAATATTCTAGAAATATACAGCGTGCATCTATTCCCGGATCTACCGTCCAGTTATCGAGAAATCAATAAACAAAAATCACAACATTTAAGGCTTATATAAGGAGGGTGGATCACGAAATCAAAATAATCAGAATTTGATCAAATTCGGTGATAACATTCTTTGGCATCAAGTATACAAATGCAATTTTTTTCAAATTTTTTCACCTAGTGGTTATCGAATAATTGAGCGTTGAATCCAAGTTCTTATGCACGAGATGTATAACTGCATAAACGTAAACTCTATGCTTATGCACATGAACTTTAGTGTTGAATTACTCGAGAGCTATGTGGTAGAGAAATCTAAAAAAAAAATTGACATTCTCTTATATATTTTTGAAGAAAACATTTATCAAATTTTATTAAATTCTTATAATTTTGAAATTCTTAATACTTTTAACATGGTTTAACATGGCAACGTTGTATCGTCGCGATCCACCCTCCTTAAGTGTCAATGGTGCCTTGAGAAAGCCTTGTTACCGGTGAAAATCACTTGGGAATGAAAAAAGAAAAACACTTGTTTGAGGTCAACGAGTAATAACGACATAAACGGTGGGAGGTTTGACAACACCATGAGCCAGCTGGTTCAAAATATAGATATGCATACGCATATAAATAGAAAATGGCTGTTGTCACATTTTGCTTGACGATTTTACCACGAAAGTATTTTAACCGCTATCACTATATTAAAAATAAATCAATCTCAAAAAATGAGTTACACATTATTGCAATAATACATTTTCGTCGTTTCTTTGATCATGAAAAGAGCAAAAAAGTTCGGTAGCTTTTTCGAATGACAAGAAACGCATGATCTTCCTAAAGGAAGTTCAAGCGATTTATAGGATACAATACAAAAAATACATTAGATTTAATCATTTCACGTTAATTAATTGAAAATCGTGTAAATCTTCTCGAACAGCGTTTAATTATGTTTGAAAATTTTGGAGAGGTTTCACCGTCTGGTAATCGAGATATTCATTGTTGAAAATTGAAACATGGGCTCTTGAGGAAGCTTTCAAAAAAAATCGCGCACTCCAACAATAAATATCTCAATTTTTAGACAGTGAATAATGAGCTCTGCCTCAAGTTTTCTGTTTAAAAAATGTAATTCTGTTAAGTTGGAAAATAATTTCGTTCATAAGACATGAGGAAAAGAATTTGGAACGAGTGTTTTAGAATTTCCAGGCTTCCAGCTGTTCCATCAGTAAAAAAAAACTGTTCAGACGAATCGATACTGATCCAAGATATTTAAAGTCGTTTAGTAACAATTATGATACACCTGGAATTCGCATGAAATTTTCGCATGACAATGATCGATTGGCCCTGTTCGATATAATTTATACCGCAGACGAGGGAACTCTCTATTATTTGGTGCACATGTGTTCACGTGTTCGGGGGCGAGTGTATCCCAAGCGGTTTGTGAAAATATGAGAGCGATCGAGTCTGTGGTTGCAAGTGGTAAGGAGAAAAGCCCGCGCGCAAGCTCTTCGAAGGGGCGGATCGAACTCGGTTCGGCAACCAATGAGAGCTCGAGGGGGTGGCGACGAAGCTTTTCACGTCGACGAGCAGACTCAGCTTTCTCGTGGACAATATTCCGTGTACCAATGAAAAATTAACGAAAGCCATTTTTCTCCTTCCTCAGCGCGTAAAAGGAGCTTTAACTTACGCTGTTCGATCTTCTGTCAAGTTGTGAAACAAGATAAAAACGAAAGCTGACATTTCGCGAGCATTTTTATAATTCCTGAAGAAAGCAACGAGAAATTTGACGCTTCGCATTTTTATTAAAGTTTTTCCACGAACATTTTATTTGCGAAGAATTTTCTTCGGCGCGCTTCTTCATTTTTTCTTCCTCCCGACATTTTTTTCGTCGTTTAAAAGCGCCTCGAATTAGACTTTCCAAAAACGGGGAATTTTGGTTTCCACGATTCCAGATCGTTCGAAAATCCGTTTCGAATGGTCGAAACTCGCGACGATGAACGGCAGAATTTTGAAGGGCGTCCCGGCCCCGTTTTTTCCATCTCCTTTCAGCAGCCCACTTCAACAATATCGAAAGGATTATTTCTTCGCCACTCGCGTGAAGAAAAACGTCCGTACACGCCGACGGATCTAATAACATGAGCGAGCAACGAGGAGAGTCTCTCGTCGATTCTCCCATTCAACTCGCGACCGGCCTCGTGTCATGAACGTCATTTTTTGTTAACCAAGTCGCTTCTCTTTTTCTCGTCCCCTTTTTTTCGAGCTTAGTAATGTTTCCAGGCAAAAGTGAAGGAGTGGCTATCGCGTACGTTCAATTTTTTTCCCGCTCCGCGTTCTCGTATACACCAACGATTGGAGAGAAAAAAGTTCTTCGAACCTTGAACCAAACATATACGAATGTCGAGGCAAAAAATGCCGTTTTTCAATCATCCTGGCAAATATTGTCGTGTGTCAGAACTCTGGAACGTTCGAGTGAATGAAAATTTTCATAAATTAAAAAGAATCATTTCAAACAAACAAATTTATGGCATTTTTGAAGTTAATTATCTCCAAATTTCTGGAAATTTATCAAAAGAATGTTTCAAAATTGAATAAATCGTAAAAAATTTGATCGCGAGAATTTTGAAAAAATCATCGGAAATATTTCGATTCGGAGTTTCAACGTTCTGTTTTTCCCAATGATTATTATTTCGTAGACGAATTTCATGTTTTTTTAAAAGTGGCCCACGAGTCATTTGGGAATTCCAATTGTCGAATCTGACGGACCAGGTCGCACCTAAAAGAAGAAAAAAACAAAGCACCGACAACGCGCCAATGACGCAATATCCGTTCCGAGTCTTCTAAAAACATAAACAGCTGAATTATTTGGAGTCGAAGTGTGCATATATATACCGTACTGAAAAATGTGCTGTATTATTAGGGAGATATGAAGGAGCCCAATTTCAGAAGCGATATATTTTTTCTCGCCGTATCATTCGTGAAATCGCGGGAAATAACGTCGGACCAAACGACTCAACATCGCCGGCTTGCTCTTTTATTGACGTTTCGAAGCCCAGATTGCCACGATTTGTGGCCGTTTTATCGCGTCATATAAATGCGAATTTTTATATTTTTCAAAGCCGATCGAAAGTGCTGGAGAATTTGAAAAAAAAAACGATATAAAAGACACTTTGAAAAGAGTGGAAATAATGAACGTTCACTTATTCATTTATTCACTGAAATGTTTCAGTCTTCATCGTACGTTTGGCCAATTGTTTACATTTTTTTCATTCAAATTCAAACGTGATAGTTACGACGCTGAAGTTTGCAACGTTGGAGTTCAACGAAATGAACGAAAAAAAGATTTATAATTCATTATTTTTTTATTTCACGAATTATTGATGTGACTTGAAATATGACGAATTGGCAATTCGGCAGGGAACAAAGTTGGAGATTTACTGGAATTATTTGAGAGTTTTTTTTAGACCATTTCGTTGGACTCCAACGTTGGAAACTTCAGCGTCGTTGATAGTTTTAAGGTTGATGGTTGACGGCTACGTGATTTTTGCAGCAACTATATTTTTCGAAAATTTCAAAATACGAAACTTGCTTGAAAACTGAATAATTTTATTATTTTAGAAATATAATTGGTAAAGAACCAACGTTTTTATACAATTTTATTATTAAAAAACGTTTAACGAGTTCATTTTGACTGGCGTGGTGCAGCAGCAACTGTCGCTGCTGTTGATGTCACGCTGTCAGTTTTGTTTACAAATTTCATAGGTTATGAAGTGAGTTTACTGTCCAAAGTAGTATTGTTGCAGTGGAGGAAAATGAAAAAATGAACGATCAAAAAGTTTACCGGGGGATAAAAATCGTTGTTTTTTAAAAATTTACAAAAAAACGTGGCGAAGCTAACGAACGACAAAACATTACCAAAATAAGGTTGAACTGACGTCACATGCGAACGTATATTGAATGCAGCGTTGTCAAACGTTACTGATCCATTTGTCGTGTAATCCGAATGATTTCTTATCAGATATTTTTTCACATTCCAGCCGATTTCAATGTTAAGGTTAAGGTTTAAAAACTAAAATACTCGCGTATTCTTGAATTTCCACGAAATACAACGATCGATTTTTTTTTGCGAAATCTTGGATATAACTAACGCAAAAATTCAATAACTTTTGATGTGTGTACGGCTTTCATATGCCGGAGCGATAAGTGTCAGAGAAAAGTCGACATTCAATAATTAATTTGCTGCTAAACTACACGGTAATTAGCGTCGAAATTTCGCAAATCTATCCAGTACGTATTCATTTTTGCCTACCAAAAATATCATCGCGTAATCTTGCATGGATAGCGAATATTCACCCATCTACCTTAACGAGGAACATCAGCTTCGCGTAAAGTGAGGTTATGTAAATACGAATTTCATTGTTTTTATCTAAATTATCTAGGTTATGTAAACCCTGTTTGCTTTATTTATGCGGGATTAACCCCCAAAAATACGTCATTTTTGGGTGGAATTTATGTGATATATTAAAAAATTGGAGAATTAAACGACCTCAAATTTTGCACACGTGTTCTTTAGAGTTCTAACTGTGGAATAGTACTTTTTTTCTAAACTATCACCATTTTTTATTTGTTTTTGAGTATGAAAAGATGGGGTCTGTGAAGTTATTTCCTATGCGTGGGTGTTAAATATTCGAAGTTTAGAAATGATTTACTAAAAAATGGCTGAATGAAATGGATTAAAAATTGGAGAGGCTGTAGAAAATATATCCAAAAATGTATTCTAAAAGTTTCATTAAGCTATCACCACTTTTCTCAAGCTAACGTTCCTCCTTAACGCACTTTTCGTGTACAATTTCGAATCACGAAAAATCTAAACTCATTTTATTTCTTTTTTTTTTAAAGATTTAAAGATTTTAAGCATTTTTTTAGACGCTACAGGTAGTAGGCAAATGAATTTTATTGATTGTATCATATGGCAATATATAAACAACATTTCCGGAATTTTTAAAACCCGAACATCAATAATTATTAACTCGATGGTAGCAAGTCTTCAGAGGCACTTGAGAAAAAAGTCGAAAAATATGATCTTTTTGAAATTTGGCATGGTACTTCATTACACAATTGACCAGGGATCTACGAGATGATTTTTTTTTCGATATTTTCCATTTTTTTGACACTTAGAAGTGAAAACACTGATTGCCGCCTAAAAAATGAGGCTATTTGTTATCGTGAAATGAATAATTATGAAAAATTGGGATAAAGCTCTCGTCGATGCCTGGTCAATCGTGTGAAGAAGTCTGCTGCCATCGAGTTAATTGTCAAAAATTCAGGAAATCTTTATTATTCATTTATTATTTCACCGAATTTATTTCACCGAGTTGACGTTACCCCGCTTTTAAAAAAATTTTAGAAAAACGCATGTGAATTCACCGTTGAATCTACTGAAAGCATAGTTTGCAGGGTTGAAAAAAAAACAGTAAATCTCTCGATGACTCGAGGAAAAGGATTGAGCTGAATAAATGTTGCAACTTCAATCGCTTCCACGTTTCGATTGAAATACGAGTGAGGAAACAGCGGAACTCGGCGCGACACATTTGAAAACCTTTTGCTTCGTTCATTCGAGCTTCTTAGGAGAGAAAATCTCGGGGATTTTTTTCTACAGTGTAGAAAATAGTGTAACCTTTGTCCCAGATGGAACGAGCGGTGCGCGGCGCGCACTTGATAAGGTGAATGTACGTAGTGACCGCGGGTGGCAAATCCGCGTACGTTACTCACTCTAATATGTACATTGTGTGACGTCAGGCGTAAAGAGCACAAGGTGCATGCACCGTGCAACGTTTGCGCTGAAAAGAGAGGAAAAATCGAAAAATCCGATTTTATCGGTGGCAAGTGTCGAGCGACGTTTTGCCTCAGTTTTTTGTTCAATCCCATCTTCCGGGAGCTCTCAGGAGCAGGGTACTGCAGCTACGAAAATTTCGTCGTAAGCTTTTTCGTAGAAAATCGTCTCCCCTACAATATTAGTCCTGTTGACTTTTGCCCTATCTCCAACGGTTTTGCGAGTACGCGCGGCTGAAGAACGAGCATCGATGAATGACAGCTAACAAACAATCGCGAAAGAAATCGAGCCGAAACTCCTCAGATCGAAATCCGTTTTCTAGTCTGAGCTCAAATTCGCGAAGGTCGATTCTCGGACACCCCGTAGAGACCTACAAATAAATATACACCGATCAGCATCCGTAAATTCGATAATAAAAGCCTCGATGTAATTCCCTACAAATCAAATCGATTCTCGCGAACGCCTGACTCGGTATGCAAAACGCGAATGATCGACGATAAATATTTTAAACCTTTGCCATCTCGATGAACAGTAAACGTTTACTGTATACTTAGTTTCACGCTACGTTTTACCTCGAATATACACCACAATGCTCTGTTATTATTTTTGTTATGCTTTTCGTTCACTTACTTCCAGGAAAAACCTCGAGTTCCGATCAAGAGTTCGCCCGTGTCAAAAATAACGAGAAACCCATGATGGGTCGAAGAAATGAGTGTTTATCTCCCGAGCTGTGTGACACCGAGCGCGCGCCGAAGGTCAACGAACGCACTGAATATTGCCTTGTTCGGTGTACAGCTTTGGGCACACACGTATACAAACGCTCGGTCGGACCTCGGTCTGACGTCGAACGTTATACACGTGTTTATATCTATAGATGTGTATCACCAGCGTGTAAACAAGCATTGCCAACTTTTACCTGTATTTATCTCGCCACGCTTCCATATACATTATTCCATGCGACCAGAGAGCAAAGATCCTGCTACGGGGATTTGAGGTCGTGCGCAATAAAGCGCGATGCGATTCCGACGGGATACGAATTTTTCGTGTTTCGTGAAAAACTAGGTTCGATGATCTAAAAAGTTTGAAAAATACCTTTTATTGTCCAAGGTAAATGCTCAGCGGGAGGCCAACTTCAGGTTTTTTTTAAACTGTTGAAGCGGAAAAAAATACATTTCTCCTTTGAATTGAGAGTCTCATAAAAACGCGCGAAGCATATTTTTCTTTTCAATAGTTACGGGGAAAATGAGGATTTTTTTTCGGGTATTCGAGCTCCAATTCATCACCGCTTTGTTGAAAAATTCGATTGAACAAATGAATGTCGTTGACGAATCCAAAAAAATTGACAGTTCATGCGAATTTGAGCGATTTTCGGAGTATTTCGGACGCCATTTTGCCTCGATGGTCGAAAAACCCGTCTCGGAATTCTGATTCGTTTTATTAAAAGATAAAATAGCAGAGAAAATTGTTGAAATGTAAGGTGAAAAAAATCCCATTGAACGACGAAGAGCCATTAGAATCTTGACCTTGAAAAATTTGCCCAAGAAATGATACAAAGAAATGATCCACAAATTGAACGTTCAGTACCCCCTTTAACGAAGCTCGATTTAAAAGTGTCGAAAATCTATTCAACTCGCATAATAATGGGTTACGTAGTAAACATTAATAACAAGAGCATGATGAATGACGCACATGATTTGTCTCTCAAGGTGAAGATTCGGAGCTCAACAAAGCGTGGATTTGATGACAGCGAAGGGCACACAAAAAATATGGTAACACGAACGAATTATAGTGTGAGTGAGGTTAAATTAAGGCACAATTATATTAACGCGCTCGTCGGAGGAAAATGTCGATGTGACAGTCCGACTGTAGCGCCGGTTCTCCGTAAATTTTCATGGTTTTATTAGTTTGATTTTTTTGGAAAAACGAACCGCGCTTAGGAACATCAATCAACGTCCTTCCCGCGATCCCGCGCGCAGATTCACGGTTGTCTCATTTTCGCGGAGACATCTGACGGATATCGGATTGCCAAAGCGTGGATCCATGTTTTTTGTAAACGAGCCTACTTCGCAGATGCGTATAATTATCTTGTCTCGCTCACGTAATTGCACTTGAACCTTACGCTATTTATTACTTGGATCATTAAACATTACGATCGCATTGCATTAATTTGCACTGAGTAGCGATAATTTGTACAGAAATTTTGTTGACTAGATAATCGTTAGGATTTGAACGATCCTTTTCTGCAGCACACACGAAAGTTCGTTGACGTTTGACCCCGAGATCGTATTTCTATTGGTTCGTTAACGAAATTCGACTTTCTTGCATCGTTGGAAAAAAAAAGTCGACTTATTCCGGGAACGAATCTACCTTATTAGTCGAGTTCGGTGCGCGAACAAAGACACATACAATTTTCCAAGTACTGCGTTCGAAGCTTGTTTACATATTTCGAGAAGGTTCGAGAGCCGTCAAGGCCAATAGGGTCGTCCGACCCAACGTGCACCGACTAGTGTCACGTCAAAAGTTATGTGTGTTCAAAACTAAGAGCTGGACGAATCGGAACAGTTTTTGTTTCATAAAAAATTCCAAACACTTCAGTAAATTACCAGCTGCACTGACTCACGTTGTACGACGACAAAAAAAACAGTATAACTACAGACGAGGTCCATTATTTTTCGTGATTTTCGTAATCATTGTTGTTATAATGATTATTATTAGTATGAAGGCTCACCGAGAATGGCCTGGAGGGTCTGCTCATCGCCGTCCCCGATGACATCCATGCCTCAGTAGGTGCTCCAGGCTCCGATTTTTTGGGCTTCACGATGATCACCAAGAAGCCCCATTTCGTATAAATTCGAGGTGGCTCGTTGTCGCGTACTCGTTGCACATTTTCATTTCGAGAAGAACGATAAAGAAAACCAATAAAAAGTAAAACTCCCGATATATAATCCGGTGAATTGCTTTGGGAAAGGAGAGCTCGCGAGTATTAAGATTTGTTTTATCCTTTATTCGTCATTCGAAAACCACGAAACACGACACCTTGTATCACTGAACACACACCAAACACACGTCGAAAACTTTAGGTACACATGTATTGAGAAGAACGGGAGAAAAAGAGAGAGATAAACACACAAATAGGCGGCTTGTGGCGCACCGTGATCGTTGCTAACACAGCATGCTGCTGCCGCTGCTTCCCGGACGTGTATTTTCACGGAGCTCTAGCCCGCAGCTACTACTTTGACTGTTGGGCCGCACCGTTACCGCGCGCCACTACTCGCATGCCTTTCATATACATATATTTACGCGTATACGTGTGTACGTAATTATGGTGTCATCTATGCACTTAAAATTCATATGTCGATGGACGTATTCAAAATTATATGTATTTATGTGTATTTCAACGGATTTGTCAACAAATCGAGTCAATAGAAACGATCTGTGTAAAGTCTACAGGTTCACGTGTGTGTGTGAAAGTCAAAATTTCCATCTACATTTACGTACGTCTCTTTGTGTTGTAAAAAAGAATTTCCTGATTAGTCGTGCGATTTTAAGAATTTTTAAAAGCAAAAGAAACAAGTAAAATCATTGTCTCCGCTTTGTTGTTGTTTCATTATTCGTGTTTCTGAGCAGAGAACACGATCCGAGTGTTTTCTTTTTATTTTATAAAACGACGATTCACAGTATACGTGTTCGTTCGTGTTTATAAACGTTGGCAATGCTGCGCGACGGAATCCTGAAGGATGTACTGCGCAGGGTAAACACACACTTGCTGTAATCGTTTTTATGAACTTGCGAAATTAAAAAAATGACGATCTGTGCTCTACCGAAATTTGAAAGGAAATGCGTCAACTGTACACAGAACGAAATCTCAGCTATTTTGATGAATGGTGTAAAATTTTATGCAGTCGTTTGATCAACGCACTAAGATCCTTCCACCATGGACTTCCATCTCCGCGACGACAGCCTCGCGGGTTTTACGTACAACGTGTCACGTGATCGTACAACAAACCGATCCTTTTTCCGATTTTTATTTAGCTCACACAGATTTTTGTCTATTTGAATTTTTTACTCCACCGTAACTGCGAGATTCAGAAATTTTCGAGCGCCAAGAGGGATAATAAACGGTTATATAAATTAACGTTCTCGACTGTACGCCGTGCAGTTTGATATACTACTGGTTGCTGGTTCCTGCGGTACGACGGTAGACCGCCGCTCTCTCACCGTATGATCTCAGCCCGCTAGTGTATGTACGTGTGGCTTTATACGTGCTCGATGTATTTGTGTGCTCGTTCGAATTGCTGAGGAAGTTGAAAGAAGAAAAAATAATTATGCTGCGCTCACGCTCATATACGACGCAGAGTTGTGTGGGTTTATGTGCTTGGACGCGGTGTGTGTTGTGTATAGTGGACACAACCGGTCCAGCGTGCCCAAGATCGGTAAATGCTTCACGATGGGTTTCTTTTTTGTCGACGCCCCCATGATAACCCGGGAAAAAATATCGCAAATATATATATATGATGATTGCATGGATATGACAGTATTCATTTTAGGAATTTATAGGTTATGAATTGATTGAACTAAAGTATGAATTTGAAATAATCGGACCTAACGCATTTGTTGAAAATTATTCAAAAAAATCTGTAATTTCACTATTATTGCACTGCAAATGGAGATTTTTATGGTAAATTTTTGAATCGTGCATGCTCGTTTTACGTGACATCCGTGACATTGAAGCAGCTTAAAAATTGTATCAGTAGAATTAAAAATTTTGAATAATGTACGCGCACGTGCCGGCAGGTGGCAGAAGTTTTCGAAGAAAAACAAAATGTATCGAGAAAAAAGAAGGTTCCTTACAAGGGGGTTTGTGAAATTAGTATATTTGATGGATTTATAAATATACTGCAATTATGGGTCGATTGACGATTTAGTCGTCATGATGCTCGGCGTAATTAGAAATGCGGGGAGCGCATAATCGCAATTCGCAATGGAAAAAGTAACCGGTTTCCGAGCTTCGGACGCTTGATGGTAAATTTGCCGTGGCGCTGCTACCGTATTTGGCAGATTTTTCTTCTCAGTGTTGTTTCTTCACCGATCTACAGGATGCTTCAAAAGTTCGCAATCTTTGCAATTGTGATTGTTATTGTTGGCGCATACTGAAGTTGTTGCAGTAATTCATGGGCTATCCGTGTCGTTAAATTACCCGTAATTAGATCTCTGGGAAATTTAAATTCTCAGAGCAAGCAGTTTTTCTATTAGTACTGAATTTTATTGAAGATCAAAATGTGTCATTAGGAGAAGCTTTTTTGTAGGGAATCGCATGCTCGGCAACATCGGTCGTGTGGACTTTTACTGTGATTGATGTTAACAGTGAATGCAACACAAAAACGTGTGCCTTGTTTATCGACTTACACATAACCACAAAATGTCAATAAAGTAAACGCAAAATACGCTTGGATGGATACTATAAACATTTATATATGTCACATAAGTACAATTGAACACCAAAGGGCTTCTAAAATTATTATTATTATTAATATTGTTATTGTAGTAATTGTAATAATAATCGTACTGTGTGCTTATTAATTAAATATACAATTACAACACTCTGCGGCCATCGCCTGGCATTGCCCATCCATAAATACTCTTCGACTCTCTTTCATATTTCTTTTACACAAATACATACTCTCTTAAATATATTTTGCTCTCTGTACAATATATATTATTTATGTATATACGTATCTTTAATCGTTATTATTATTTAATAGTATAGATATATATCACAATCTTGCGTTTGACGATTATACGTATCGCAACATGCACTCGTACTCGAGTTTGTAACCATATTTTTGTCCAAACTGCTGTTTCGAGGGGTGAATTTTTCAAATGGAATAACTCTGAAACAGAGTTTCATTTTTGAAATTTTGCTCTACCATTGCCCAAACCGGAAGCAAAAGGTGACATGATCTGAATCGGTGTATGAGCAATCGTAATGAAGAAAAAAAGTTTGCTTTCTTCAAAAAGTGATGGAACGATAACTTTTTTCCAGAAAAAATTGTACGCTGTTTTTTGGAAAATCTCTCAACGCGGATACAAGATCCTAGGAAAAGAATTCGAATAGTTCCAGATATATTCTATCCTCAGAGCCAGCCTGGAAAACAGCGTTCGGAATAAAAATACGATCACAATGAATATACACATATTTATATATGTGTATATATATATACATATATGACGATAGAATATTATATGTATACACATACATTTTCAAAATATATATTCGTACATTTATTCCCTTCTCTGTTATAAAAATGAAGCGAAAAGTGAAAAATTGAAAAAAAAAAAAAAAACAGTGCAAGAAGTATAGCAATCGATGAATGAATTAAATAATTGTTTGGTACGTAGCTTGAGATAGTGTTCGGTCATGAAAAATGTGCGTGCAACGTGACCTTGAGAAAAACCATAAGTTTTCATTGAGATTCAAGAAAATGCGAACGAAAGAAGATTGAAAATTCATTAAAAGAAAGTCGTTCGCTCGAATTGTTTCACACGAGACTTTCGTCGTTTTTACATACAAAATCGTAAACCTTGAATCGCGAGCACCGAAATATCGATTCTGAACGGAGAAAAATGTCTTTGAATTCGAATTTTTTATCATGTGGAGTGAAAAAATGGGACTCTTTTCCTCGATTCAAACGATATAAAAAAAAGCTCTGTCCATCGTTCTGAGGGCGTTAAGAACCAAAAAGGTCGTTATTCCACCCGCATTCAGTCTTTTTCGAGATAAATAAATTCGATATTATACACGCGTTGATAAGCCCACTGACGAAATGTTTAGCTTCGAAGAAATAACTTAGGAACTGGCGATAGGACAAAAGTTGCTTAATCCGCTTATTTGTTTGCTGATGCCGCAATTATTTTCCGGGTCCCAGAGCATTCATTCTGATGAATTGCTGAATTTTTATCGTCGCTTCATCTTGCTTTCTACGGTAAGACCAGATTTAGAAATTCTTCAAAAATAGATCAATGTACAGATACAAAAGTGATAGCGGGCGTCATGCTACAGATTCGAGAACCAAAAATCCCGCGACCAACTTTTCGGGAGCAATGGAATGTTGTTTTTTTTCTGGTCGATCGACGATTTCGCGTTTAATAAACATAAGAAAAATAAAATTGAGGCGAAAAATGCAAAAATAAGGGCGACACCACCCGATGCGATACCGACATTTTGTTGCGTAATTATTTTTTCTTTTGCAAAATGTGGTCCAAAATTTCATGTCAAGCACAAATAACGTTTGAATAATTTCATTAATCGGCAAGAAAGTCTAATTGTTCGGAATCGCATGATCGTGTTTCGCGAAACTTTTTCATCGCGAAAAGAAAATTACGGAAAAATGAAAGTGGGATTTCCACTATTCCGTCAAAACAGTTGTTCCCAATTACGGTCTAAATCGTGACGAATTTTATGACAATTACGAGTCAGATCTACGGCATCGTTTCAAAGACTAATCGATTGGAAAAATTCCACTATTACGCTCCGAAGCAGCGTTGTTTCATTGTTTTCTTTGAATCCAAAGCGTCTGTTTTGGAGAAAAATGTTCAAAAAATGCAACATTTTTAGTAACGCGGGTGTATCGCGTTGCGTATGACTCGGTCAACGATTTTTTCGTGATGGCAGTATAGGAATTACAGTGGCAGCTTCATTGCAACGAGTATTTGCAACTCGTCCTGAGTAGAAGGATAGAATAGTATCGATTCGTTTGATCGAACGAACGCCCAGTTCCTCCGAATTTTCGTCCAGATTTTTCTTCTCCTTCCGAGAATGTTTCATAGCTCATACCGTTATCGTCGAGTACAAATCACAAGTGTATCGCTGCGTCTGGGATCTTTGAAGTTTAGTTGATTCAGCGCGATCGATTTCACCTTTTAATCGGTTCAATTCGTTCGCTGCTTCCCACCACTCTCAGTCACCAGAATTACTTGGTCCTTTACCGTTGAGGCTTTCTTCGAAAATGCACAACGCACGGTGTACGAATTCGTACTGCTCCGCTGTCTGTATCATTCCACCTCGGTCGTATCTACAACAAAGTGGGCAAACATTCATTTTCTGTCTCACGATTGATGTTATTAATACCCGTCGAAGTCTCGACACTCGAAATATTTTTTTGTTTTTAACACAAATCCTACAACTTTCACGGTCTACGATTTTCTTTGGCTTTTGATAACGAAAATGTTGATGGATGATAAAATCACATTACGAGTTTCATCAATGAAATTGAATGGTTTTGGTTGAAGCGAAAAGTATTTACCTCATTTGACAAAGAATTCCAAGTACATCGACGTTTCCCTCTCTAATAAGTTGCGTCATTCCGGTCGCTAAGGCTATGAAGCATCCAGTTCTTCCTATGCCAGCACTACAATGAACGACCACAGGCCCAGGTAATGTGTTCACCTGAGCAGCTAATCCTACAAGCGCATCTGACGATTGGGGCACGGCGTGATCCGGCCAGGAGTCATACCTGGAAACACCGAAGTCATTTTTACTCATGAAAGCGATAAAAAATACTCAAACTTGGATAATACAGATAAAAGATGCGTACTAGAAAAAATTTTGTACGATTTTGACATCAAATTCACAAAAAATTCGTCCAAACGACCGAACTGTTAGTCCAGCGTTGGATTTTTGGCTCACCAATAATGCGTTATCGTTCGTCGATCTTCTTCGTGCCTCAACTCTAAATCCCTAACGGTATAACCATCCCTGCTGTCAATTGAATTGAGGATCACGGTGAATGCGCCAGCCTGAATTCGACTGTTAACTTCGAGGGGAAAGTAAACGTCGCATTTGGTCTTCGAGGCCTCAAAAAGTTTCGTTATCATAACGATCGCAGTTGCTTTGTCCATCCAAACCATACGCCAAAAGTCTACCACCGTGTGTGCCAATGGTCCTTGCGTCGCTATGTAGCGGCACTCTTCACCGTCGTAACCCTTTTCATGAGAATAAACAAAATGAATTACTGAAATGCTGATTTCAATTAACTTCTTCTCTTTCGATATGAAGAAAAATACAAATAATTGAGAGTTCAAACATCTTTCGATTCAACTCGAGATTTCCTCGGTGAGTTTTTCACTTCTTTCAACTTACCCTTATATAATTGGCATTGATATAGCTCGCGACTGGATCTTCACTCCCCGTGAGAACGACCCTCGACTGTTCATTCGGTAAAACTCCGGAATAACGATTTTTCACACCCGAACCGAATATTTCGACCTTTTCGGGCACGTTTAGAGGAACTTCCCAAAATTCTTTGTGTAACGAACTTGGATCTTTGATCGCTTTTGTCAATTGTGATCGCGACAAAAGTCTACCGGTGCTTAATAAGAATTCTTCGGCAGTGCACTCGCGGGTTGGTGTCACCATGTGGGGAGGACTCTCCGGTGCAGTCGCAAGCTCGATCGTCAAACTTGCACTCGAGCCACGACGCTCCAACAGTCTTTTAGCTTTTATGCGAATTGGCTCTGGTTTTCGCTCCGGTGTCACTACCGATAATACCTGCAAACCATTAAATTCATCGTAATTCACCAAGGTCATTGCATCGTCGAAGCGAATTCTGTCAAGTTTTTCTGAATTCAAGAAACTAATCGAAATGTTACAGACAAAATTAGATTCTTAGATCAGATTTTTTTACAATAAAGAAAATTATGCTTCAAACAGCATCAATGGTTTTACAAATTTCTGATGCTCTGTCCTTTACGAAAGTTGCAGGAAAAAGTTTAAATATTTTGTTCAATTTTTGAATTTATCAGCAGTCATTTAAAAAAATTGATAAAAAAGGAACAAATTCCAATTCGAAGATACTCCGGAAGCAAGAATCATGGAGAGAATCTTGTTTTTTGAGTATTCAATTATAAGGAAAACTGGAAAGCTGTGTTCGACATTGAAACTGCTAGTATCAAACAAATATTTTTGAATGTACCTCTGGTAATCTACTAGTTTCAGCAACAGCTGCGATAGGTTTGGTAGCGATTGGTGGCTTCTCGATCGTTTGTTTCATCCAGTGTGCCTCCAAAGAATGTTCCTTGCAGCTTTTGCCTGGTTTATCGTGCGGCATGGCAGGACCGACTGCTCCTTCTTCCACGAGCCCTCGCCTGTCTCCATCGCCAGACTTCTTTTTTTCACTCGACATTTGCCTCCTCAGCCATAACAAAAACTGGAGGGAAAAAATGAAATTTTTATGTGACCATTTGTCAATGTTTCGTTGGTTGAATCAATTGCAACCAATTTCCTAGGTCCACAAGGTTCGTACAGTGCAATTTTTTTTTTTTTTTTTTCAATTTACCAGAAAAGTGAAGAGAACGGCAGCAGCAACAGCGCAAAGGACTACAGGAAAAGGTAATTCCCAGTGTATCCATGATAGAGCCGCAGTTGAACTGACGTCCTGACCGGATCGTGCACTGAGTTGAGCCACTTGTAGATCCATTCCAGCATCGTCCAGTCCTGTAGCGGACTGTCGGATCCTGTGCAGCATCATTAAAAATATTTCATTGTCACTATTAGATTTTCAGTTAAAAATATATTTAAAAAAGAAGCTCCAAAGAATTCGATAATCATTGTCAGGTTGTTAGTCACTACACGTTTAATTAATGAGATAAAATTACATCAACATATAAAGAAAAATAAGGAGTTTGTGAAAATGAGTAATTTGAAATTGAACTCATACTTCAACATTGCAACTAGAGGAGTAATAAATTACCTGTGATGAGACCGTGCAGACATCACCTCGGTGGCCGGCAGCAAGGAAACTGGCAGCTCTGTTTCAACTTGCCACCTTTGCTCCGTTATTAAGTTGATTCTGTCCAGAGAACTGGAATGTTCATTATCGTCATCGGATACTCCATAACTTTTTACGTCGCTAATGTAGCGATGAGTCAAAGGTGTACCGGTGCCACCTAAGGGACAAAATGGAATAAAAAACAGTGTTAAATGTGCTTTGTTGAAATACAGTTAAAGGTTTTGTGGTTTCCTCCTCATTTATTCCCTTGACTACAAAAGTGGATGGATTTCTTTTAACCTCAAAATATCTCGTTGTTAGTCAATTTAATAGTCTATAACTGATCAAACAAAATAATGAGGCTCTCCTTAAAAAACTTCAAAATTTTTCTCTAATTGTAGTTATTTAAAATAAAAACAGCGTAACAAACTCTATTTTTTCCATTGGTATCCCAAAACTTTTATTGTGATTGTGAGTCCGAGAAAAAATTAGTTTAAAACGTATGAAAAACCGAACTTTGTCACAATTGGAAAATTCTTGTGACCGCCATTACCCATCATATATGTGTTACGAAAATGTCCGATAAATGTTTTGCACTGATGAAGCAGTAAAAAACAGTTGGAAAAACATTTTTTAAAGAAAATACGTTCAACAACGAATGCATCCGATAACCTTGAGGATGAGTAATTCAACACGAGGCAATTGATCAATGTTTTCTTTATTTCGCGCGTTCGTCATTTCGTTACTAACCTGAAATCGGAACACTATTTTCTCAGTACTTAGCACACCTGTATACTTGTAGAAAAAACATTCGTTCATTCACTACCCATTGAAATTTACGTTTTAATTAATGAAATGAAAAAATGGAAAAAAGTAAATTTGTTGTGGAAACAATCGAGGACAGCTGTACTGCCGACGCGAATGATCACAGACGAGTACGGACGTCAAAAAAAGTAGATGAATGAGACTGTTGAATCGCGATGTATTTCCACTCTATAAATTTATCGCACATCTCTATCTATTTATATAACTGAAATATTCATACGCAGATACGAATATTAATGAATAAGAAAAGATTATTACGCGGAAGGTAAAGCCGTAAGATTTTATTTTCCCACCGCGTTTGTCCAGCAGGAAATAAACATTGGTCTAATTTTATGAACGGAACTTGCCTGGGCCTGGGAGTACATGAGAGAAAGCGCGGTTTTGTGGAGGGGGAAATGAACGAATGCACCAATGAAGAGAACCGTTGCGCAGCTGTTCTCTACCGGTGTATTATGATAAATAATCGGATATTGCAACGAATCTTTAGCCAACGCATATATGTACACGGTTAGTTTTTGTTTTCGTTCTTGAACCTCGCCGGCTCTCACATATATAATCTGTTTGTGTTGGAGCGAGAGCAAGAGATTAATGTACGAGAGTTAGGTTCTCTTTTTATGCGGATGTATCATAGGTTAGTCGTGTGTATTATGAACGGGAACGAACTACATCCGGTTTTTATTTTTTCTCTTCTTTTTTTCTACTTGGCGGACACGATGAAAGATGTGACCCGGATGTACGAACTATACATATATACTGGGTCAATGTATTCGTGAATAGACGTTAATGCTCTACTGGAAGGAAGACTCGCTAGCAAATTTCAAATGCAAAACGGAAAAAACTGAGAAATTCGCATGAGACCAGACACTTGTGGTTTGACGAAGTTCTTAATGCTGCGAATTTTAAAAAAACCGTACGGTAAACGACTCACCAAGTTTAATTTTCATTCAACTTATTTGATATCTTATTGCTGTGAATTAAATATTTGATGAGCGAAAAACTTTCGTCCCGAATTTCGATATCTTAGTCTGCTTTTTGATGTCAAACACAATAATGTCAAGTCGATTTGTAATTTGAAATTCATTTTGAGATTCATCTATTTCTGCATAAAAACCTATGCAGTAATGAAAAAAAAACGGATATCGTGTTCTTAATTCTGAAAATAATAAAAACGTTCCCCATAAAAATTGGAAATACTCGAATCACTCTTACTTTCTGTCACTACATCTCGCCAAGATTCCTCGCTCTATTTCACAAACTTTGTCACAAATTTCTTGTTTAGGTATAATTTTCATCACTAGATATCGATGAAAAGATTCCAAATAAACAAAAAATGCTGAACAGAATTGCAAAATTATGTCACATTTACATGGTAAGAAAACTCATTTTTTCACAGCAATAAATGTTTTAATAAAAATCTCACACAATTCGATTTCAACGTTTTGCCGTATTCAACAATTTTTTTTGTGTTATAGTCCTAAAGATTGATCAAAATTATTCGTGATTTTCCGCTTTTTTTCTAAATGACAAATTCACAAGATCACTCAAAAAATGAAAAAACTTGAAATAAAGCCCGAATTATCAGGATTTTCAAAAAACTTGAGCTTTTTAATCAATTTGCGTTAGCAGCTCATATAGAAAGAAAGCCTTTTAAAAATGGTATGAAAAGTAGAAACCTGTAATCGAGAATATAAACATTTCGATGTTCATATTCCACGGCTGCATGTGTGAATTCGATAAGTTTTATTAGCACCACTTATTTCTCAACTTCTCGAAACCACCAACATTGGCACTTTAATGATCCAATTTCCAGTAAAATTCGAATTACATGTGAACCACGGAAAAAATTCACTAAAACGTACTCCCAGTTTTTGCGGGACTGAAGAGCGTACAATTTGTATTTTTCCGATATGAACACATGACACACCGTTACACCAGACACATAAATAATGTTCAAATAAAAAATAAACCGAAAAAAACTGGGTAACCGAAATCGAGACACTTGCCTGTGCCAGCTCCGTATTCGAACATTCGAACCGCGTGAGTCGAGCGTGAGCGCATATAATAGATAATTGTGTCGCTTTAGAGATCAAAGTGTCTCTCGGGTCGCTTCGTCGTCGCTCGAGAGACAACTTAGCTCGCCGACAGGCGGGTGGGGGCAAGTTAAGGAGCGAATGACCGCGCAGTGTGGGCAAGGAAGAACCAATCACCGAGTTTCCCGCTACTTCCGGTTTGCACGACACTTGTGGCGGGAGATCAAAGCCGCGGGTTGTGGAGGGGCGGAGGGGAGGGGGCAAAAAACGAAGACAGACTAGACAGAGCGAGGCTCGGCATACCTCGAATTTCGGGCACGTGACAATGGATATTTCCCTCATTCCCTCGTCATGGTCGCATTCGTAAACGTTTTCAAACTGCACGAAACGGTTAAATTGAAAAAAAAAAAAAAGCAGCAGCAATTGTCGAAGTAATACGAAAACGTGCATACGATGAATTTTTCTCTTTCCTGCAGGAATTTCATTACGGCAAACGTTACGAATTTTAATCACAATTTCGCGATAAACAATCGAAAATACACGATGTTTGCGTGCAACGCCTGTGCAATCGGATATCTCCGGTTCATTCGGTCGCGCATTTAATTACTTCCGGATTTCCGGTAGATTAGCGGTCATAAATAACGTACTGTTCGGGGCTTTGAAGCGCGTTCTCTTTTCTCTTCCTCCCTCTTCGCCTCTCTCTTCGGTTGTCATTAAACAATGAATTGCGTTGATGGCTCACGTTCGTCAACAATAAAATTAATACGCGTGAATATTGGAAGCAATTTATAAAATATATACTACGTGATTTTCTCGTCGTCCATATTAGAGGTTAAGCGTGCTCGTGCGTGGGGACTGGGAAAACTACGCCGACGATGGAGTTAAATATAGCAATTTTCTCAGGTAATTTCTCTTGATGAAATCAACCAATCGGAGATGAGGATTGTGCAATTTAGTTCCAATTTGTGAATAAAGGAAAAAGCAGCCCTGACAATTGAAGTTTTTATTCGATTACTCGAATCAAGTTTATAAACTCAACGTGCTGTTTCCAAGCTCATGGAAATGTGACCATAAAGTAAACATAAAATCGAGACGTATTTGCTATCGAAAAAGTGACTCCTACGTAAAACTTTCGAGATCTCTCCATCGCGAATCGACGTTTATATAAAGAAATTTTTCTTCAAGTGGAAATAAATGTGAACAAGGTTTTATTTTTTTTATCGTCAATATTTCGACTTCTGGTTAAATTTTTCACTGCTCTCTGCGTTCTCTCGGAAACGACGCTCAAGTAACTAAATCACCGACATCTTTTTTTTCGATAAATATTTCGAGTTCAAGCCAATTCGAAGAACTTTTCGGTGAAAAAAGTGATCTGTGTGTAGATTAAAAACTGTGAAATGTGACAAGTCGAAGGGACCGAGTAACGGACAAGCGAATTCGATGCCCCTCAAATTTGCATCGATTCAATAAATATACGCGAGGTAACGTGAGAAATGTTTTTCTAATTACCATGGTACATGACGGCATCCGAGCACTGTTGCATGTTGATAGAATTTAAATAAGTTTTGGTGCAGTGCTTTATTGTTCTTCGAGATAATATGAAACTACCATTTTGATAGTACATCGAAGGAAAAAAATCAACGACGATTACACGGTCGAGGATGATCGATCGAGTGAATTTTCGTAAATCGTACCAACGAAAGTCGAGCGTCGATTTTCCCTCGTCCCTTTCGTTCCGAGTGTCAAAATATTATTTTTAATAGCAAGGGAAAGATGATGCGGGAGAAATTCGACAAGTCCGTGCCCTCTTTTGAGCTCGGCTCACGCTCGTCGTAGCCGCCGTCGTAAAGTCGAGAGAATATCAGAGCTGTGAGTCAGTCGACGTTGGGCCGGAAATCGTCGGCGTATATTTCCACGCATCTCGTCATTTCGCATCGTAAGATCGAGCATTTTTCCCCTTGCCACGCAGTCTGTGATCGATCTTTTGATTTTTTCAACGGAGCAAAAACTTTTTCGTTTTTTAATCCTCAACTTTATCCAAACTTTCGAGACAATGGAATCGCATCGCTTCTCGACAAAAGTTGACGAATCTCTCGCTACTTTTTTTCACCATCAACAAATCCTAACCCCAACGAACTCACTCGCGCGTGTCCCAAATTTCCGTTGTCCAAATTCCAGCGTTTCATCGCCGAAAGACCGTTTTTTTTTACTCATCGACGATTCGCAAATCAGCAGTAATTTTTCATAAAATCATCAACGCTTTTTAACCGTACAACCGAACGTTTTTCACCGTCATTCCCATTTTTTCTTCTCCCCAACAATTTCGTTGAGAAAGTAATCGAAATTTCGTCCCGGCCCCACGGTGCATTTCGCTCGACCCGTATCGGTGCTCCGTCCGCAAGATCGGGAATCAAAGGACTGGCAATTCGAAAGACGAGAGTCCTACTGAGTGATTCTTCTCGCGGAATATCGAGGGTGCGTGCGACGCACGGCGTCGGGACGAGCCCTGCACAGATCCACCGGTGCGCGTCTATATCTGTAGATTTTTCGTTTACGAGGAGCTTCATTCATCCTCTTTCTACGCTCGCTCGGATATCACGCTGCTTCGGAAAGCTTCGGCCTCGCGTCTGAGCGTGCAACGAACGTTTGGGCGTGTGTGCAACACACGCCCAAACGTAGAAAGGGCTTTTGTACGCTTGGAAAGCTCCCCTGTGGGAGCCCCGAGTGCGTGCTCGACCGTGATTGGCTTTCGGGGAGGTTTGCGCGTAGGCGTCCACGGATTGAGCTCCCAAGGCTTTTACCTACGCTCCATTCTTCTTTTTATACTACTTTTTCGACGAGTAATCTTTCCACCGAGTTAACAATCGAGTGTGCCAACGAAAACAAGTCCTGTTACGGTTCGACGCGTTTTTATCTCGTTTCCAAAAATTCCGGAATTTTCGCTCCCGCTCGGATGAGCAGCCGCGACTATTGGCATTGCGAAACATCGAAATAATAATATCTTACTCAATAATAAATTCAGATTCGAGTTGAAGGTTTTTCGACCGCGAATAAACGCTTCCACAAATATTTCCTCGACTTTCGCGAATATCCAAATTTCCGACGGAATAATTTCCTTCATTTCGAAAACCTTCTGACGTTTTGGGGCTTTCGTTCAGCAAAATAAAAGTGAGACACGGAAACGCGGATTTTTGAAGGCTCTGGGAATAAAGTCGCAGCTAACTTCACCGTTTTCCGTTCCTTTCGAACTCTTCAAAGAAACCTTTTCTCCAAATTTATTTTTATTTCAAAATAATGCTCGTTTGAACGACGCTGAAGTTTCCAACGTTGGGGTCCAACGAAATGGACGAAAAAAACGTTTTTAATTCACCAATTTTTTATTTCACGAATCGTTCGTGCAGCTTGAAAAACTACGAATCGCAAATTGGGCAGGGAACAAAATAGGAGAATTACTGGAATTATTTAAGAGTTTTTTCGACGACGCTGAAGTTTGCAACGTTGGAGTCCAACGAAATGAATGAAAATAAAATGATTTATCCATCAGTTTTTTATTTCACGAATCATAATTGTGTAGATTAAAAAAATACAAAGTACAAATTCGACTGGAAATAAATTGGATAATTACTGGAATTATTGAGCAGTTTTTTAGATCATTTCGTTGGACTCCAACGTTGGAAACTTCAGCGTCATCTCGTTCGAGTCGTTCCTCTGACTTGCGCGATCGCTGTTCATCCTCGTCCCCGCAATTTAAGTTTTCTGCTTCGTTATTCAACTGTGAATATCGAAAAATTATTTCTGAACGTTCGATTACGCTCGAATAATTTGGATAAATTTATTTCGAGGCGAGGAGAGGGTTCGCAACGAGGAGCAGTTTGGATCGGAGGACGAAGGAACGAGCGCAGGTGCTTTCTGGGCCGGCGCTCCGGGGAAGGTCGTAAATGGTCGATCTCAAAGGTTCTCTGATACAGATTAAAATGGGACGGCCCGGGAACGGCGAAGACTCGGCGAAAGGGTTGACGCGTTCGTACGGACCGGTGGTTGCATCGGGGCTCGCAAAGCTTAACTTAAACGCGAGCATAAAAATTGGCATAAAAGCGGTGAAAAATCCCATCACACTTTTCCAGACGATCAATTTCCAATAATTTATTTATTTTTATTATTATTTAACATTTTTTAAATGATTATTTTTCAATGATCAATTTTTTTTTAATCGTTTATTTACTTTCCAACGCGTTGTGCCGAATGATTTTTTCTCGCGAGCCAATTTTTGCTTAACAAAATTGAAAAATCCGAAGTGAGGGAATTAACGAACTTGGAGTACAAATTGAAATTCTTTTTTCCTGCCTCGAATTATTCTTGGGAGCTACCGATTTCGTTTAAAAAGTTATCCCAGTTATCCGATTGGTTTACGCACACGCGGAGCGAAGGTCAGGTTTTCGGGAAAATAGCCGCGAGCGTGGGCGCATGAGTTTCTCGATCTTTTCGCCTCCTCGGAGCGTCCGTTCGCGTGGGTGAGTCACCCCTAACGCGATAATTTTCGCACTAAAAAGCAGTGGCCCGAAATTTGCTCCGACGAAGGTGGTTTTTCTCGTTCGCTGGCTGCTAATCTTGCCATTATTATTTTCCTTTATTCTCATTTTTCCTTCGCCCTCTTGCTTTTTCATCTGTTAATAAATTTTCGGAGTCCCCAATGGGAAAAGTGTTTTCTATCGATGGTTTGATGAACCTGATTCCATTACAGTACCGTTCAAAACTGTCGGGACGAGAGTCCGAAAAACGTTGGCGCACTCTTCTTTGTGCCACGACGCCGATGGTCCAGACATTCGGATGCAACAGAGGGCACTTTGAAGGAGAGACTTTCAGCTTCATTTTGGCTTTTTTGAAAAGTCTCTACGACTTTTTTTCCGGCTACTGCGCCATTTTGAAAACGTTCACTTTTTGGCTTTATTTTTTTTTTGCGATACATTTTTTTGTTCTGAAATTTGCGAACGAGTTTCCAGAGGCACGAGCCCAGCTTCAACGTCTGAGAATGATTCCATTTTCGATCAAACGGAATGCAAAATCGTTCGAAAAGCGCTGCGATTGGACGAACTCGAAGGTCATTGCGCGCAAGAAAATTCAATTTTTGTCACGTCACCGCTTCAGCACTTTTTTGGAGTAAAAAAAAGCTCATAAAAACGATTTTTTTTGTATTATTCAGATGAAATTAAATGACACTCGAAAGAGACTTCCAGAATTAAAGAATTTCGTGAAAAAAGTGAGAATCGTCGAACAAGGTGAGGAAGTAAACTCCTTTTTTCGTGCCCAGACGTCTCTGTGAGGATATGACTCGACAACACGTTTCTCGGGCAACGAAGAGGGGTCGCAGGTTGCGTGTCGCGGCTGCGAACACAGGGCGTTCCGCGATCGACGGTCACGAGGGCCGGCCCAAGTTCAGGTCCGAATCTTCGGCCGGCGAGTCGTCAATTGTCAAAATCGAAGGACTCGCCCTCTTTTACGGCACGCACGATCGAAACGGGTGAAAATTGTGCAAAATGTCAAGAGACCGATTTTGTGGAGCGTCGAATTTCCTACAAAAAAGCTCCCGGCGGCGCTTTTCTGTCTGCAGTACTTTGGGCCTGAGAGCGGAACGAAGGCGGAGCTCTCGTTTCGAAGAAAACAGAATTTGGGAAAAATTTTGTCGAGATTCCTTCACTCGCTTAAAGTGAAGCCAAATGCCTTTTTTGGCTTCGCTCGCTACTTTTGGCTAAAACTGTACTTTCTTGCAGGCTCGGCGACTGACTGGAAGCGCAGGGAATTCGCTCACACTCGCATTCGCTCGGAGTATCGTGGGTGAACGACTCAATAATTGAGTGAAATCGATTATTTTACAACGAGATTCGTAAGAGTCTACAACTGTGGTAAATTTTAATGTTGAAATTCTACGAAATATTACTCGAAAAGGAGAAACAGATTTATCGAAACGTCTAAACAAAATGAAGCCAAACTTTTCACAGCTTTTTTCAGCCCATTGATCCCAAGCAGGTGACCCAAATCGAGGGATTGTGCGAGACTGGAAACCAAATACAACTGAAGTCGTCGGACGTGCCAGGCCGGAAGACAAACTTCGGGCAATCGGACCGAGCGCGTATACGAACAATCGAGCGAGGCGAGAGGAGTCATTTGAGCGAGAAAAGTTGTCACAATCGGGGTTAACGCGCTGCTGGAACGTGCATTTTGTTGACACAGATTTTTCAGTGCGAGGTCAAAACTCTTGAAAATGAATGAGCGCGATTGAGGTTGATAAAAAAATTGGATATTTTCTACAAAAAGTGTAAAACAGCAACGAAAATTTTCAACGAGAATTTTCGACGAAAATTGCATCCAACTTTTGTTTACTCGTCGTCAAATCTATTTTCGGCGGTTCGTGATCGAGACTAAAATACATTTGATCTTTATTCTTCTTACGTTTTCCTCCCGTTTAGATGACGACCTCGTCGAGCGGTGCCGATGATCGAGAAACGGCTGAATTGATCGGTCACAACGGCGCGACCGAGTCACGCACGATGTCAAAGTCTCCTTCGAATTTCCTCACCCGATGCACTTGTCCAAAGTCCCGAGCTCGTCGCCTCCGCTCACTTGCGCCGCTACCAAATTATTCGAAGCAGCGAAAAAAAACGAGAGTGCAACTCAGCTCGAGCGGTTTACGAATAAAACGAGCCCGCGAATGAAAACTATGCGTCGAGTCGCTCTCGCACTCGCTCGTGTTGCATCGGACGCATCTGAACGGCGTCTGAACCGATTGCAAAGTGAGGACAAACTGCATTCCGCTTTACCTGTCCCGGAGAGGGATAGAGTCGCGCGCGCATACGTGACACCAATCTCTCTTCGTACTCCCGCCGCTGCTGCTCTCGATAACGTTCTACCACCCTGCTGAATTTCCCCTGACCGTTTTTCACCCCTTCGTTGGGCCCCCCGTTTTGTGTAACTATAAAAACACGCACACGGGGAATAAAAATTCGTTGGGACGCACAGAAATCTTGGTGAGTCAACGAGTCGCGTGAAGAGCAAAATGCGACTCGTTGGCTCGAGCGAACTTCAACTTTTTCGAATCTCCAACTCGAGTGTGGCCCTGAAAATGAGTTTTTTGGCTATTTTTTCAATTCTTCAAAACGCAAAATCAATTTTGAGGCCAAACATTATGAGGAGTGGGAAACGACCATTTCTGTCTTGCTCTGGGAGATTAAAAACCAAATAAAATTTGTCATAAGAAATAATACCGTGCGAATTCTGGTACCTTGTCATATGCAGGTACAAATTTCAATAACTTTTGTAAATCTCCTCCATCCCGGGAAATATTTTTCGGCTTGGAGTTCGGTGAGGGAATCAACGCTCCCGAAAACTGGAACGGAGTTATCAACTTTTTCGAAAAACATATTGCTTGTACCGATTTTGACATGAAAATTGAAAACAAAAGAAAAATAATTAAACCAAGAACAGTTTACCGATAAAGTTAAATCAATGAATTGCTTATTAATTTTCATTTTCTCGTATATAATTCTCGTATGAAACATTCATGAACGAGATCATGCAGACAATCATTTATGAAAAAATTCTATGATGGAAACTGACAAACCGAGGTACTCGGGCCACTATCGAGATCGGTGACTGGTTGTAGTGTTGAGTTAATATTTGCTCAATTTCGTCACGCTAAAATAAGATTTAAAGGATTTTGATAAAACAATCAATGTTTATATTTGTTGATGAAAATTCTTGGAACGAATTTATTGTTATCGAGCGTATGATGGAATGTGTAACACGCGGGTATGAGTGATGATATTAATGATTATTTAATATATTCTACAATCACGTGTCTCGAGGAGAAATTCCACTGTACGTATTCATCGTGACAATCCTGCTCTCGTCGAATTCCCAAGAAGATGTTTGCGTGAGACGGTCTGGAATTTTCATGAAAAAGAGAGGACAGAAGCCTTCCGAAAACGTATAGTTAGCGGAGGCGGGTCTCCGACCGTAGAAGCCTCCATTAAAATTGCGTTTCGATAACTCATGCATGTGAGCGTCATCGGGAGGAGCGAGACAGAAATTTTTACACACCTCCAACCGATCTCTGAGCACTTGAAATTCCTTGAGCGTTCATTGACCCGAATTTATGAATTCTTTACTGAACAATCACGATAAGTGATCCTCGATTTTTCAATTCCGTAATTATTCTTCATCGAGATGAAAACAAAAACTTGGCAAATTGAGAAAATTCGAGAATTAAACTTTCTTTCGTTTTTTCACCGAATTCTTTACAACTATTGAAATTTTTTCAACAAAACTCCCATTTATTCTCATTCGCATGAAAAAAAAGCGATCGTCTTGAATCCCGGGAGCTGTATTTTCAAAAATATTCAGAAAATAATTTGAAAAAATTGACAAAAAAGCAAATTCGCGTTCAATCAAGACTGAATGAACATGAAACTAAAATGAAAATTAAGATTCATTTAAAGTTCAAGTAAAGCCAAATTGAATGAAAATTCATTTGAAACTTACATTAAATTCCATTGAAAATTTGTATTAGAAAAAAATTGATTAAAGAAAACCAAAATCAAACCGTGTTCGATGCCCGAGTGTAAAAAGTTGGCTTTTGATCCCGCTGATTACGAATCTGTACTCAAAATGCAGAAATCCAAATTGGCGGAGTAAATTGCCCAAATGGATTTTTCGCCAAATGACGTCAATGGGGTTGACGAAGGGGTTGAGAAAAGACCGAATAGAGGGAAATCCGATTGTTCTCCGTCCTCGAAAGAGTGAGCAAACCACTAGAATAATTACAACAAAAACCGAGGCTCCGAAAAATCTGTCGTAGTTTGTCGTCCTATAAAAAATCCACGACACGATCGAGGTCGTTCTTATTCGTTGGAGGAGAGTTGGAAGAGTATTTCTCTCGGAGGACTGCGTGTCATCGGGTCCAGGTCGCCGGGGTAGCGCTTGGAAAGGCTTTTTATTTCTTTTCATTTGGTTTTCCTGGTGAATGAGGCTGCTTGGAGAAGCGTCTATGGTGGGGGTATACTCGCAGGGGGTGGTCGAGGCCAGGCGGGGAGGGGGAGGGAAATGTTGAATGAGGATCGGCCGTTGAAGCTCGCGTTCGCGGGGGTCGCAGCTATAGCCGGGAGAGAAGTCGAGACCGAGAGGGAAGAGAGAGAAAGAGAAAACGAGACGAGAGGCTCGCGGGGCGAAAGGGGTTGAATGTAGGCTAGTCTAGTTGGCAGACCGCTTCCCCAATCGATACACGCAGTCACTATGAACCGAGCATTATCCTATAGATATGTAAACGTCTCACTATAATACAATAAATTTCCTTTTTTACCATTACTTTCAACTTCGTCATCAACATTATTATATTTATAAATTCTATTCATAGTTTCGTTCCATCGATAATTATCGCTTCTCTGACGTTTTTCATTGTATTTTTCACTATTCATTATTTTTAATAATAAACTGTCATTGGGAGCATCGAATGGCTCTTGCAGTACCCATTTTGCTGGATGACGATTCGGTGGACTTGACGCAGATTTTTGTTGAGTGGCAAATGATTCAATTTGTCAAACGTCATTTTGATGTGTATTCAATCCTCAGAAACACCATTTTCACACAAATTTTCATCGTTCGTACATCATACATTTGACTGAAAAATGAATTGAAGGTTTTTCTTTTCTATTTCTTCGGAAGGATGTCTTGCCAGCATAATTAATTGCCACTGATGGTAGCGTGCACCGGAGGAAAAATCGTTCACCGAACTGAAAGCATTTGGTTTGACAAATATTTGACAGATGCAATAATTCTTTTGGGAAATTGCTAATAATTAAATTTACCGTTAGTTTTTTCAACTAAATCATGAAAACATAGATGAATCGATCGAATCTTCGGAGCCAAAGGATTTTGTTGGAGCATCAACTATTTATTTGCTTAAGCACAATTTTTCATTGGTTCAATAAACATTCGTTTGGAGATCAATTATCAAGTGGAATGAACGCTGATCGTTTGGGTGCATAAACGAGTGAATATTTTGTTGATTATTCATTTACTTGCACCACAAGTTCTTTCGACTCAACATTTGTTTCAGCGTTTACAAAATTATTTTGACTTATGCCAGAAATATTTTATTGCAAATGAGATACTTCGGATTAAACAAACACAATTAAATTGGATCAACAAAACTTTCTTTCAGGCTCGTTTCACTTCCGGATTGTAAACAATATCGTACGTAAAGTATCAAAGCTTATTCGCAAAATTTCTTCGTACGAAACGACAGCTAACGAGAAAATCGCATTTTTGGTGTGAAATCATGTAAAATTTGAAAAATTATCGTCCAATAACAATAGCGCGGTGACGAGCTGCAATTCATGATATTATGGGAAAGAAACTCAATTTTCCTATCAAAAAAATAACATACCAGAGTACTTAATAAATTTTGACCTCACCGTGAATTTACCGCGCTTCACTGTCAAAATTTCCGTACAAATGTTTATGCTAGGATGCGGCTATACTGGCAACACGGCCTTTACTGTGATGCACCGCAAAATTCACTGAACATTTTGTAAATTTTGGCATACGTACCGTAAATTTCACCATCTGCAATATTTACTATTATAAAACTGAAAATTGGGCAAAATATGGAAAATTTAACAGTGCCTTGTTGGAATAAATATTTTTCGTTAACTTGTCCCCGCAGTAAAATGTATCCGGTAAATTTAACAGTGAATTTTGCGGCAAATATTGTTGTTTAATTCTCTCCGTGTAGGGTTCGTTGGAGTTCGTTGTCATTTTTATCGTCAACGAGATAAATCTTTCAAAAGTTTGCCATTTTCTGAAACCTACCGCAGGAACATTCCTTCCCATTCGGTCGTTTTCGCTAGACGAAAATATGACTATTGAGAAAAAATTTGGACGAAGAAAAACGAAGAAAAAGAACGGTTTGACCCGGGCACTCGGCCCGACCTTTGACGATAACCGGATTATCGTGCGGATGTGACTGAACGATAAGAGTTATCGGGACATGCACTTACGCACTTTCGTAACTTTTCGCACGATCGCGATGTTTTGATTGCGTAACCATTTCCTATCCAACGAAGTCCTTTTGAAGCTTGATAAATTGTTTTTTTTTTGTTTTTTTTTTATTTACGCGTACGAGGGCGTTCTACTTTTACGAGCACATCTGGAAATTCGTGGGTTTTCGATACATCGCAGTTTCTCGGTTAACACGAAGACGCTTTCGTAGGTTCGAGTACATTCTCACATCTGCATTCACACATTGGATTTATTATGCTTCTTGACTCGATGCTGAATGAAACTTGGAGAAACCATTGACGCCCACGCTCCGTCGATGGTACGCAGCCGTCAATGGACTCGAACCAGAGGCTGCCTCACTTTTATTTTCCTCCGGGGAATCATTTTATGAAGTTCAGCGAGGGGCCGGCTCGAATAAAAATTCAGCGAGGGTTACATATTTCGCTGGATTTCCTGCACTCAAATAAACTTTTTGGAAGTTCCAAACTTGCTTTATTTCGACCAAAATATTCAGCTCGATAAGAGCAACAAAATATTTTCGTGATAAAACGACATAGTTTCAAAATGAAACAATAAATTGTTGGGACAAAAAAATGTCGAAATGAATGAGTTCATTCGTTCATTAGCACGATAACCGTTTGGTCGATTGAGGTAACTGAAGTTCGGGGAGACACTTATTGGAGCAAGTGAAAAGTGTGCATGAGCAAACGAACGATTCGAGTCGCTCGAACATAATTGTGTTTGACTTTGGCAATTCGGTTGATTCGGCGGTGGAAACTTTTCACGAATTACTCAAATCACTTCAATCATTTGCCATTAGTTCAACCAAATTCACGGCAATTATTTGTGCCCATTGAGGTAGATCAAGCCCGAAGAATTGTATTCTACAGGTGTCCAAATTGGGTCGATTTTTACTTCCTAATTAAAGATATAATCACTTTAAATTGATGTCAGAGCGATTAATTCGAATTTGTAAATACATTTTTTCAACTTATCTTTTGGCGAATGAAATTAGAAGCCATTAATTAATCGGGAATCCATTGCTGACTGAGCCCGACCTTCCCCATTCGTCCCTGGCGAAAATACTATAGTTTTTCGTGTAAAAAATCGCTTTAGAGAGTGCAAAGGGTTAAAACAAAGGGGAATGGATCAATAAAAAAGTATTAATAAAAAGACAAAAGGCTATAACAGGAACGGGCCAAGCGAAGAAGAAGCTGTTTACTTTTTCTTCAACTTTGTAAGAAGCGCGGTTCATTCGTTATATGGAAAGATAAATGATTTTTTACGCGCATTGTCCTGTGTATTTTTCTTCGTATTTAACCACGTTTAACTCGATAACCGACCGATTAAGACGAACTCTTTAATATTTGATATGCGTGTCAGTCGAGTACTCATTTAAACTCTGTGTAAATATCAAGACTTTCTTAAGAAAATCGCTCGTGCATGAACTACCTTAATGAGAAATGTTCATGATTAAATTGAATCGATTAATCGCACGATTCAAATAATCGTGGATCAAGTTGAACGAACATTTTATTTCTTCGTTCCTCCCCACACGTGGGCAGGAAGTAAGTAGCACGTGTCCGAAAGTCGCCAACTCGCAACAAATCATTTTGTTCGATTAAGAGATTTCAATATCGTTGCTTTTCTTCCCCATTATTCCTTCATTTTTATTTCTTCTTCGTTTTTTCCAGATCTGTTTTTTATCGCTTTATATTCCCCTCGACAGCTTTTTTTCCCTCACGAGCTCTCACGTTATTAGCAAACTGCGGAAATACGTGTTATTTCTCAATGGACACGACATATCGCGCCGGGTTCACGCCCACGAAACGTTTTTTTTCAATATTTCTTTCTTTTGCAGTATTTTTAGATCGCTCACGAAGCAAGTGGCGCGAGCGTGGTTACGCGAGGTTCGAGAGAGCAGATTAAGTGTTGTGTCCCGAGGCGGATATCAGCGGGATATGACAGACCTACATAAACGAACTTTCATACACGCACACACACACACTTGCGGAGAGAAAAATGTAAAGAGAAGACAGACACGAGACAGATATAGACGGGGGAGTTTTTCTCCGGAGCCAGCACACTCGCGACGTATTAGCTCACATCGACCGGAAACACGAAACCGTTTACCGGAAATACACAAGGTCGCTAAGGTCTGGTTTGTGGGCGACCTGACTTCCGGTTTGAATATAGAAAAAAACACCATTTTTTTTATTAAAAATCGATTCGAATTGACTTTTTAACGTTCGTCCTAACGGACGAGAGTTCGAATCACTAAAATTGTTTTTTTTTTCTGATGTGATTGGAACGCTTTCGCGAATTTGGGAGGGAAACTTTTCAAAGATTCCAATTTTCGCCAAAATTAAATGAAAGAACGAATTTTTTACTCTAGCTTGTAAGCTTGAGACAGTTTTCAATCAATTTTCAACTCCGCTCGATCAGATACAGCACAATTCTTTTACGTAAGATTTATTTTCAGAGGTAAAAAAAGGCTCTGCATCCTCGATTTTTCGTATCGTTGCGAGGCTGGAAACCGTTTAAAAATAGTGAGAAAATAGCTTGTCGAAAAGCTGAAAATATCGGTGTATGGGTCTCGTTATGATTGACCTGTTTTCAGTGCTACTACAAGACCGAAGGCTTAATGAACAAATTTATCGAATCTCAAAGCTTTCTCAACGTTGCGTCTCGAAAATCGGAACCACAGTCATCCCCGTACGCCGATCTCGATTCGAATTGCTCTCCAATCAAATTTCATCCATTATTCAAGACTCGCCAATTTTTTATTCTGATAAAACAGATAAATTTTTGTCTCTAACTAAAAGAATCTTGGAGAAAAAAAAGCAGAAAAGTTTCGAATCCCATTATTCTCGAAAAAAATGGTTTTAGACAAAAAATGTATAGGACATAAAATGTGTACATTTTTATGATGTACAACTTTTGTTTGAAACATTTTTCTCCAACATCAATATTTATTGAGATAACCAGCAAAAACCTTCTCAAAATAAGTCACTTGTCAATTTTTTCGAGTTTTGATCTTAAAAATGAGATTTCGCTCAATTCGAATAATCACAACGTGCTCAGCGAGTCAAAATACCTGAGTACACAAAATTTCAAGGCAAAAATTTTGGTCTCTAATCAAAAGAATCTTAAAGAAAAAAAAGCAGAAAAGTTTCGAATCCCATTATCCTCGAAAAAAATGGTTTTAGACAAAAAAAGTATAAGACACAAAATGTGTACATTTTTATGATGTACAACTTTTGTTTGAAACATTTTTCTTCAACATCAATATTTATTGAGATAACCAGTAAAAACCTTCTCAAAATAAGTCACTTGTCAATTTTTTCGAGTTTTGATCTTAAAAATGAGATTTCGCTCAATTCGAATAATCACAACGTGCTCAGCGAGTCAAAATACCTGAGTACACAAAATTTCAAGGCAAAAATTTTGGTCTCTAATCAAAAGAATCTTAAAGAAAAAAAAAAGCAGAAAAGTTTCGAATCCCATTATCCTCGAAAAAAATGGTTTTAGACAAAAAAAGTATAGGACATAAAATGTGTACATTTTTATCATGTACAACTTTTGTTTAAAACATTTTTCTCCAACATCAATATTTATTGAGATAACCAGCAAAAACCTTCTCAAAATAAGTCCCTTGTCAATTTTTTCGAGTTTTGATCTTAAAAATGAGATTTCGCTCAATTCGAATAATCACAACGTGCTCAGCGAGTCAAAATACCTGAATACACAAAATTTCATCGCAAAAAGTGGTGCGGGCTTTTCAGAAGGTACAAAACCGCAGAAGGAGTCGTGTCTGCACGAAATTCGAACACGAAGACCGAAGTACACGTGCACCGTTTGCACCGTGGCGTCGCATATGGGTTGCGAGCTTTCATCACGGTCCGACGATCTGACACAAATGCATTAATCGCACTCGCGGTATCATCGAGTATCGCGCGTAGGTGTTTACGTGGTTGCAATCAATGACCGTGCACCGCGAGCGATTGCCTCCTCGGAATGTGTAATTGCAATTTGCGATGACATATCATCTGCGCTCGTTCGGATAACGCTCGAATTTTCTTCTTCCCGAATGTCGCGTACGAGCAGGCGCGTAATTACGCTCGATGTTTCGTCTCTGAGCGCGTTGTTGGAATGTAATTTTGTACCGAAGTTGTGCGAGGACGAAATAAAAAGTGATTTTAACGACTCACTTTTGTTCGGGCGGATTGAAGAGCGAAAAAATAATCTTGCTGCGTCGATTCATCGCCCCAACGAACCTCGGAGCAGCTCCCCGAGGGAACACGAATTCATGTTTATACTCATTTCGAAGACCACCCGGAGAAAATTAAGTGACCAGCCTCCGCGCTCGCTCGCATCGTCCCCTCGCACCGTATATTTCCATTTCGGGGGTGCGGCTACGTCCTACGACTCCGCGCCAGCCGGGGAATTAAGGGTTCATCCGGTTTTCCGTTACCCACGAAACTTCCTGTGTTAACTTCCCAGCTCCTATGTCTCTGTGCATATAGCTCGCTCGAGCCGTTACTTCCGCTTCAGATCTCCCAAATATTATACTACAGGTCCTCGCAAAAAAAGTCGAGCTGGCCTGGCGAGACTGAAAGTTCACAGGAACTTTTATTGTAGCCATTCAAACTGTATGTTATTCTTGATGGGAATATTTTTTCCGTCAAATTTTACGTACGATGAGAACTATTCTTTTTGACGTTTTCAAAACTTGGGTTTTCGAGAATGCATATTAACTCATCCTCTTCGTTTGTCGATATTTTCAAATTACTAAAGAATTGGTTAATTCGAAATCTGTAAAAAGTATTCAAACTTAAGGTAGACCATGCCCGAAGCATCCTATTTTATCGGTGGCCAAATTCGATCGATTTTTACTTCCCAATTAAAGATATAATCACCTTGAATCAATGTCAGAGTTATCCATTCGAAATTGTTGAGAAATTTTTTCAACTTATCTTTTGGCGAATGAAAGTACAGTTAATCGGGAATCCATCACTGACTTTTTACGCATAGTCCTGTGTATTTGTCTTCGTGTTCGAACACGTTCAATACAATAGCCAATGAGACGAACTCTTTAAAATTTGACACGCGTCTCATAGTCGACTACCCATTTAAATTATGTGTAAATTTCGAGATTTTTCTTAAGAAAATCGTTTCGTGCATGAACGATCTTAACTTTCCGCATTTTCGTACCATGAAGATAACAAATCGAGAGAAAAACGGAAGTGACGTAAAATCGAATTCATAAAAAGGAATAGAACTGTTTTCATTAAATAAACAACACCAATAATTGTTATTCGAGTTCTTATTTAAATTATTCCGTAATTAACATTGAAAATAATGTCTCGTTGAAAAGTGACGAATGTAAGATTCACTGGAATAACTCAAGAAAATATTGAAGCTTCTACACATAAAAATTTCGTAAAAATTGTCTCGTCATTCGTATTTTCCTACCAGCATCTCGTACAGCGCGGAATCGACCCGTCAAAGTGAAAATGGATCCGCACTCACTCGGATAAACGATGTAATTGAGTAAAACTTTGGTCGTTGGTTGAGTTTCAGTGTTTCAGTGTCTTCGGAGTGTCTCCGCTCTCGGATCCATTGCTCTCGTAGCCAACTTCCTGTCCCGTCCTCTCGCAGCGCCTCGTAAAGTCAGAAAAACTTTGACACGACCCCGCGATCTCTCCAATTTCAATTCACTGACAACGTCTTCGTCGCGACCCTTCAACCGGACGAGGGCTCTTGAAATTCGACACTCCGAGCCTGGACGAGCGGTGTGGTCTAATGAATGAATTGTGCGCCACTAAAAATGATGGGAATTCCGTAATTTCGATGTTGCCGTAACTCCTTGACGAAGGGAGTTATCAAGGCGTTTTTGAGAGCGCTCGTTTCCGAAATGATCGAATTTTCAATGCTTCGAATCCATGCACTCCTGAGAAAATAAATTTCCATGAATTTATTGAGTTCCATTCGGTTTCCGGTGCTGATCTAGGAAACCACTCGGATTCGCTCGGCCCTTTTTCTTCTCGGTGACATTTAATAGCTGTTTGAAAAGTGAATTTGATTGATATGCACGCGGTCGTAGGTTGCCATACGATAAATAGCATATTTAAAGAGGTGAATGGAGTCTTTGTCATTCACGTATTTAACGAATGAGAACGTCGCTGAGGCACGTTTGTGCTACAGCAGAATTTACTTCCTCGCGCCGACCGGATCGACTTCCGTTCGTTCGAGAGCGGCTGTATGTGCAATAACGCCTTGTTATTTATGACACAGAACACGAGCGTCCGGCAGCCTTGAATGAAATTTTCACTCGATTCATTACAGATTCGTATCGTATTGAAAGATTTTCCAATTTCATTTTAGTCTCGAGCCGGCTCGGGCTCTTTTTTGCAGACGTTATCGATGCGAATGGAGAAACGAGGCGTTTCGAAGGATGATGAATAAATGGGAGAGCGTCTCGCTGATTCCGATCGAATATCGACAAGCGCGAATATCGGCGGTTGAATAATGTCGGAAATAATAAATCATTGATGAATTATTTTTATGTTCCGGTACGCGAGCCAAGCACGAGCTGATGAATTGAGTTGCAATTCCGAGATTCAACCGCGAAATGTTGTTTCAGAGACGTCGAATTGAGCCTTTCCTCAGCTATTTTAAACTCGCTTCGTTTCTCCTTGTTATTTGTCTGACTCGATCAAAGTGGCTCTCTCCATTTCCTAGAAAATTTCATATTTCGACCTTCTCCTCACGGACCAATATCTCGTGTCGTTTATTTTTATTCACCAGTTACTCCACTTGTCACGTCCCGCGTTTCGTTATCGTTGAACGCGAGACTTGACGACGCTTCCTCTTTCTGCTATTCCCTTAATTATTCAATTATTTCTATCTCATTCAGATAAAACTAAATCATCGAACTAAACATCCATTAAAATATTTTACATTGAAAAATTCTACACTTTCTCTAGGTTGGTGGCAGCGAAATTAAATAAATTAACCTTTATCCACGTTCGTCCCTTTTGGACGTAACGCACTCTCGGAGACTCGATCGAAACATGGAATAATCGAAATTCATCAAAATCGTACTGAAAAAAAACTTGTTGATTCAAGGACGTTTTAGGTGGAGCAACAAACCGTGGAAAACAAATTGAAATTCGTTGACTAACGAAAAATTTGGTTCATTCAATGACTCCGTTTGAGGGCACAAACAATTATTCCTCACTGGAATAAAAACAACATTGAATCAACAAAAGTTTTGTTAAATAGTTCCATTCTGCTCGCAACGATTTCTCGATCCAACCAAATTTTTATTAATCATTTCATTTTGCTCACTACGATTTCTTGATACAGCACAAATTCTGTTGAATCTGCATAGCTTATTTCTCGGTGTACGTCTGACTCGTATACTATTTTCTTATTAAAATATTCAACCTCGTCATCAACATTATTATTATTAGAATAGTTTTATTACGTCAATAAATAATTAACGATCCTCTGACGTGCATCAACGTTATTATCGACTATTAGTTACTTTTGATGATAAAGCGTCATTATTTTCTATGATTTTTCCGATGAAAAACACAGATTTGTTCAGTCAATGAAACTTTTATTTTTTTTTTTTTTTTTTTTTTTTTTTTTTATTCGAGAACAATTTTTCTCGACAACGATAAAAATGCAAATTACGTTTCGTCACAGTGTGGATCAGGACCGGAAGATGAAAGAGAAGACGTATTCGAAACGTGACACGTTCACGCATTGCAAAAAGCAAAGATAAAAAGAACTTTCTTAAAAAATAATTGGCAGTGAAGAAAAGGAAAATATCAAAAGAGAAGTGAGAGTTTTTGTTCGTGAGCCTCGAAGAACGAAGTCGTTTAAGAAAATATTATACATTCAGTTACATTTTTATAGCAAGAAATGAATTCTCGTTTGGGAAGTTTCGAAAAAAATATAAAAAATTTATAATATAGTTTTCAAGAAATATTTCTTTCAAAGTCCTTTTTTGTGGTCGAGTGGTCGAAAGGAAAAGTCCTCGAAGAGCGGCCGTAACGCACGAGACGACAATAAATTCGAGCAAATCGTGTTTCTCTTTTCACGTGAAAGTGATTCATCGAATAAGCCTACTCCTGCGCACACGCATCGTTCTCTGAGAACTGGAAGAAGTTGTTCAATGGGACGCTTCCATCCATTCGTACATTCGCAGCCGAGGGGTAGCTCTTTCATTGAGCTGCGCTCACCGGTTCGGTCACTTCCGCTTTCCCCGTTCATGACGCGCACCCCTCCCGGCCCTCCTGCCACCAGACCGGCGCGTCCTTGCTCCCCTTTCAGGCCGAAGGCTTTCTCGACCCGATACGTTCAATCCTGTGCTCTGAGTTCGCCACGTTTTGCTGCTGGCGCTTCAGCCAATTTTCATCCGTCGATCAATCCAATTTTATCAGTTGCTTCATTCAACTTTTGGGAACAGCTCCGAGCGCTATTTTTCCACGAATTTTTTCATCGTCGTTACTTTTTTGAAGGAAATATATTCCGAAATGGATTTCAGGATCTCGGAATTAATGTCACGAGGTAACGACTCCAATGTACGCTTGGATTAAAAATTTCCGCATCAAACTAAATTCATTATGCTGGGCGAACATTTGACGAATCCACAATTCATTTGTTGAACGAACCCTCACTGAATTTTTGAGCGGATATTCAAATTTTTATTTCATCTGTCAGACCCAAATAAACATTCGAAGAAATGTTTCTTCAAATTGAAAAGATATTTATTCGAATTCCCTTTCGAATTGAATAATTATTTATTTGCATTAATCAAAAAATGTTCATTCAAATATTTCTTTGAATACGATCATTTATAAACTTGTGAAGAAAAAAATGTTCAATCTCTCATCGAATCTCCATCAGCTGAACAGAAATCCTTGCAACGAATCAATCACTCGAGTCATTTATCCGATATTTTGTTGGATCCACACGAATTCGTCCAGCTGCTCCGAAGCTTCGTTGGTTCGGCCAGCAACAAATGTTTTTGTCCCATATTAAGAATCTCGGTGTCTAAAAACTGCTTAAGGACGAACGTGTTTTCCATGAACAAAGAGAACGCGCGACTCCGGTACCAGAGTAATTGAAATCTTCGACGAAAAGGATGCGCGAGCGTCCGAACCAAAAATAGGTCGCGAGTGTTTAGCGTTTCGTAAATATTCATGGGGCTCTAAATTTAGTCCGACCCGAGTACAAATATTGGGAGAAAGGTGAAGGCATGGAGCTCCATAGGCCGGGGATATTTGGGGCGGGAGTGAGAGGAGCAACGAGGGGATTTGGGATCGCGTACAGGTGCCTTGACCCGGGTTGCTCGGTTACCAGGGGCTGCTGCCTTACGGGATGCGATCCCGCGACCTACTTTTCGGAGCAGTGACGTCGAGGACCAAACCATTCACGAAGCTGCCTTTAGCCGGGATACGTCGTGCCATGTTCAACTGGGTCATCGTCGTCCTCGTCCTCGCCTTCCCGTTTCCCCTTTTCGCACACCATTTTCGTGTGTCGAAATACAATAGTTATTCTCTCTTTTATTTTTCCATTGGAAACTTGGAATTAGACCGAAAAACGGAGCTTTCAGGCGCTGACACAAAACAGTTTTACACGAACAATGCGATTTATTTGGGGCGCGATCGAGTCTCTCGGGGGAACGGAGCAGCGAAATGGCATCGCGACAGCGAATAAAACAACGATGCGACTGACGTTTGTTTTGATTGAAAGTAAAAACGTACGAATCGTCGGAAAGTTTGGGCTACGATTAGTGGAAAAGCACTTTTTATAATTCGTCTCAATTTCGGGGCTAAAAAGCTGCTGAAATTAGTGCTGACATGGAAAAACTACTGCCCACTGTAATTACTGCCTCCAGGAAGGGTTTTCGCCGCTCATTTTCACGGAAGTTACCCATCGCGCTTTGGGGCTCGTTCGAAAATTCGAGGCAATTACCAGAATAAATAATCTTTCGTTCTACATCACCGAGATGAATAATTGCTAATTATTTTTTTCCGTGCCTGCTGCGTCCGCGTGGATAACAAGAAAATAATTAATACTCTGCTCGGCTCCATGAAGGAGGACTTCATTATGAGACACCGTGCAAAACTGCGATAAAACTTTGTAAAGAGCACGCTCAAAAAACAAATGTGCAGTAGTCGTTCCTCGAGCACGAAGATTTATGCAGAGAAAAGGAAAATTTGAGTCGATTACACTGCAAATTTCATGGTGCATTCTCAGCATTATTCAAAAAACTGTGGAACTTTTTCTGGAGTCATTTTGTGAATAAATGAAATTTATAGTCAGTTTATCCGTATTATTTAACCATTTTTTTCATTCGCACAAGTTTCATTATTTACAAATGAATTTTATCAATCTCAACAAATAAGTTACACATAATTTTCATAATTGGGAGAATAAATTTTAATCGTTTCATTAATCATGAAAAGAGCAAAAAAGTTCAGTTGCTTTTCCAATCACAAGTAACGCTGATATTGCTTAATTAGGAAGTGAAAATCGGTCCAATTTAGACACCCTTAAAATACGATCCTTCGGGCATGATCTACCTTAAACGAGATTATTCATTATCAACAATTTTCTTCACTCAATGGCGGGTGTTCCGCAAATGAACGATTCACCCAATTTAATTATTTTGTAAACTTATTTAACCGAGTAGAATTATTTCAAATCATTATTTTAACCAAACGATTAATTTTGAATTTTTGTTGGAAGGAAGTGAAATGCGTTCGAGTAAAAAAGCCTGAACTAACTCTGCACAAAGTTGGGAAAATTAAAGTGAATGGTTAGTCCTCGCGGTTGTCGAATTAATACGTACTTCGTAGGGAGGAATAAGAATGCATAATTTGTATAAACTGACAGGAAGTAGCGGCAGGAAATTCCCGGGGCTGAGCCCTCGTCACTCGTCGTTTTCTCAAGTCGACGAATTGTGTGTGTGTGTGTTCGTGCGCGTATTTTTCTGTTGTTGTCCCGATTGTGTGCACTTCCGGTCTCAATGCAGATGAAGCTCGTCCGGGAAGGAAGTTGTACTAAAGGAGACAGCCCGCTGTGCGTTTACCGGTGTGTCGAACCGGAAAAGAGGAAGTTTACGAAAGTGCTGAGCCTTTTTCTTGGCCCCGATAAACCTGCGGCGATCGGGGGACGTCCATGTGAAAAAAGGGAGGGTGCGGGCTCACCCGGTAAATTTTCGACAACTTCCACGCCCGACAATAAGAATCTTTTGTACGAATGAAAGAACGCGTCGGGGGCTAACTACCCGTTTCCGGAATGTCACGGATATATCGTCGGCTGCGGAGCGAAATTTTAAGCCTCGTAATACGAGCCGGTTTAGGGCACGCTTGGGGTGTGAGCGTCTCGCCGTCTCGGGCCAGTTTTCCAGTCCTTGGTCAAAGTCCCAAGGCTTTTTCAAACACCAAAATCCCTCGGAGAGGAAACTAGACGGTGAGAATGCTCTTGCCAACGCTTTGACGAGTTCGAAAGCCTTCAATTCGATTATTACATCGATTCTTTTGTGCTCCAACGACACTTTTACCTAGATCAACAAATCGTTTGTTGGGATAATAAGGAATTTGGAGAACGTTCGAAAAGCGAGAAGCGAGAGGAACGAGGAAACTTGAGATTGCAGGCACCAACATTTTTACTTGGATCAGCAAATCGTCGTGATTAAAATCAAATCGATTGATTCCACGATATCGTGGAAGAGGATTTTTTTTTGTACCGCCAAATAAAGTGATCGAATGAACCAAATATTTGCTCAGTAATTCGGTTTGATTTGGTGCACCTCGATGAGTCCACACAAAAAATTATCGTGAATCAACAAATTTCTCATCTCGCACGCGGAGATAATTAAATTTGAAAAATTACCGTCCAGTTACAACAGTGCGGTGACGAGCTGCAATTCATGATGTTTGGGAAAGAAACTCAATTTTCCTACTAAAAAAATAATATTCGTTGCTTACAGTAGGAACTTTACCGGAGTATTTAGAAAATTTTGACGTCACCGCGAACTTTACCGCGCTCCGCTGTCAAAATTCCCGTACGAATGTTTGTGCTAGGATGCGGCTGTACTGGGAACACGATCTTGTCGCTACATCGGCCTATTTCCCCATTCTTTTTACAAGCTTAGCCCTTCGTCGAAGTGTGTAAATCGCGTTTCAGTGTGCTACGAAATTCGGAAACGAGGGATCGACACCTGCGTTAGGGAAGAGACATTTAATCGCGATGCATCGTAAAATTCATTAAACATTTTGTAAATTTTAGTACCGTAAATTTCACAATCTGCAATATTGACTATTATGGAACTCAAAAATTGCGGAGAATATTGAAAATTTAACAGTGCGTTACTGGAACAAATATTTTTCGTCGTCTTGTCCCCGCAGTCAAATTCATCCGGTAAATTAACCCTCTCAGACCGAGACCTATTTCGCGTTGACGGAAAATGATTCCCTTCATAATTTTATCTCAAAATACTTTCTAATTTCCGAATCCATTGTGACATTTCGGTTTTTTTGTTGGGAAATATGAATTTTTGAATGTTCGCTGCGCGCAGCACCAGGTCCTTGGGGAGCAAAATCAGGAAAATTTACGAATGAATCTAGCACCGAATACCTTAAATACATCATGTTAGCTTCCCTTTGAAAGGGAATAGCGATTGGAGTACGAAAAAAAATTAATACCCACTTTTCTTTTGCGATAACTACAGCACCTTTTCACACAACGCCAACTCAACATGAAACGCCGACTTCATATTGATATTTCGACGAGTTAAAGCAGTTTATCTCTTGGTTTAGGAGTATCTAAAGTGCAATCTAACCTTGCTTCATGGAAATAGGCAGTTAGAACCCCGAGCTTACTGACCGGTGCAGTTTTATTGGGCCTGGAAGCGCGTGTTGCGTAGAAGCAACATGCGGTCCGAGAGGGTTAAACAGTGGATTTCACGCTAAATATAACCCCTTAATTATCTCCGTGTAGAGTGAACTTGGAACCTTGAAGTTGAAAAAATGCTTGGTCCTAGTTTCGATCCGTCAAATCAAGCGAAAATTTCCGAAGAGATGAAAAAATGGAGGTCGATCTCCAAGAATGTTGAGATTCCATAGAAGATCGGAAGAGCGGCCCTCTGGAGTGAAAATCGAATAAATGGTGTCGGATGAGCGTATCGACGAGCGACGCCCGAGGTCACAGTGTCGTCCTGTATCCGCGTATGCGTGCGTGAATCAGGAATGGAGGCTGAGATGCGGTCAATGGGAGTGGATGCTCCGGTGACCCAGATCGTCCCGGGGGTTGAATGAACGACATCGACAACGAGGGTTGCGCTCTGACGTCATTCGTGACCTTATTTCCGGCGTATTTGCGCGGGCTTTTGCCGCGATTGCACCGGGAAATTGGAGCTCTTGGTTCGCGCGTTTTCACAGCCGATCCCCGGCCTCCCTTTCTCTCCGTTCGCTATCTTCCCCTTTCTCCCCGTTTTTAATAATTTCTTTCTACCACTTTTGCCGTCTCCGTCTTATCGGGCCGGTGGCAACGCACGCGTTTCCAAGTGCCGGAGCCCGGCACCGCGGGGTCGACCGTTTATCCAGTGAATCGGAGCCTCTCCCCTGCCCTCAATCTTCGTCTCATCTTCTCCCCCCGCCGTCAGTATCCCCAAGACTCGGAGGTCTCGTTCATCGGCGACCTCGAGAGTCCCTCATCGGGCACCACCTCCTTCCCTCGCATCGCGTCGCCGAGGGGAGCGAGCATGAATGAATTTTTGGCATCGGTCGCGTTGCGTGGAAACCGCGGTACGTCGGCGACGGAGAGCGCGGAGAGGGAGACGAGACTCGGGCCGTGCCTGCTGACTCTGATTCACTTACCGATCGAGGGTGCAATTTCCATTAATGCCGTGTCCCACTTTCCCGAAAAGTTGTATCGCGTACGAACCTCCGAGTGGGGGGTTAAACTCGCATGAGAAAGAAAACTCGATTCTGAATGGTCGCGGGACGTCTCGAAGCCCCTCGCCCCACAAATATCTCGAAGGATCATCGGATTTATGGAAAAAAGGATCGTTTTTCATATCCGGTGATTATTATGAGGAAAATTGGCATTCTTTCTCGCACTTTGGTGCTCGATTCATAGTCAAATTTACGTGAACAACGGTGTGCCGGAGGTTTCAGACATTCCGGTCCATTTGGGATCGAATCTTTTGTGAAAAGGACCCGACTCGTTCGATCAGAAAAATGGGCTCGTTAGAGATTGCTTCTAGGAATTGGATTTGTTTTTTTTTCGCTATTTTTCAGTGTGGAAAAAGGCTTTCAGGATCGCTATTGGAGACTTCTGAACGGCCAGGAACGGAGGACCGTCGATTTGGTCCGAGACCGTGTCACGTTCAGCTCTATTTCAAGGATTAATAATCCAGTTCAGTTCAGATAAACTGGGGTGGCGATGAGCGATGGGAAGATTGATGAGACTTTTTCGAGCATCTCAACCGGAGACTCTGAACGAGTTTTATTGAGCGAACGAGTCCACTTTTATCGATGATCAGTCATCGAATTACGAGCATCCGTAATTCTCTGGTTGTGATTTTATCGAGGGCGAAATCGACTCGGAATAACGGTGACGGAATCTCATCCGTCAGTCTTCCACAGCAAAAACGCCACGCAGAGGGAAAAGTTTTGAAAACACTCGGAAAATCGCTTCGAACCAAAAATCTCCGCGATGTTTTTTCCACGCTGCTGTAGAGGAGAATAATTTTGGGAGCAAAAACCTTTGAAGCAGTCGAATACGAAGGAGGCGAAGGAAAATTTGTCGAAAGACGAAGCGAGCGAACTTTTTCAACGTTCGCGTTTAACGAAGATTGAAAAAAAATCCAAATAAGGAAAGTCCAAAATCTGAAAATGCACAACCCGACTAAACAGGAACTGGCCTTAAATTTCTCGTCTTCAACGCGTTTTGAGCAGTTCAAACTCTACAAACTCTACAAAGAAAGCCTCGGAGCGATCATTCGCACCTGCGGATTGTAAATCGTGTAATTATCCGGGTATTGAAGCAGCAACTTTTTCAAAGTCACGTACCGCGGGACTCCGAGGCGGGGGAATACAAAGCTCGCAAACTAACTGTATTCGCAGAGGCGTTTACACGCTTTCAGTGAATAGTCAGAGCCACGGATCTCGCCCATCAGTCATTGTGCGTGAGGAGAGAAGATTTCTCCTGCCGTTGTTCTTTCCGGAGCTCCTTGTTGTTCGCATTGTCGATTTGAAGTACTTTCCAGGGAAGAGGAGTACTTAAAGTTTGGCAGAATTCGAGTCGCTTTATAGTTTTTCGAGGCACCACCAAATTCGGAGTCTCCGCAGCGATTTTTTCGCCGTGAAATGCGGCGCATTCAAGTGCGTTCGAATGTCCCTCGGGTCCTCGGAATCTCTCGCGCTGCTCTAAACCTTTGGTTCGTATTTGCATTGTAACGCGATGCCCTTTGTTCGCCCCTCCGTTCGCTGTTTGTGCTGGAGCAAAACTCTGCAAACTTGGAAGGAAAGATTTATTGGACGGCGTTGAAAATGGGCGGATTCAAACGCTTCCGTGCCCTCGTCCTGCCCAACGACTATCTCTCGAGGACTTCCACTCTTTTTCCTTCCTCCCCGTCGCTCAATTCAGGCTTTCGATGTGAGAAACCTATCGCTTTTACCAACTCTACGACTAAACGAATCGCGTTACTTGTGCTAAGAAACTTTTTGTCTTCTTGATCCAAGTTTCGGCCCGGGACTTTGGCCTTCCGAATTCCGACATTTTTTTCCTGGGAAAATCGAGAAAAAATCATTTTGCGCTTTTTTGAGCCTCCAGGGCTCATCAATCATTCGGGCGAATATTTTTTTTCCTCAAAAAGAGAGGAAACGTTGCACCACCGAGCTGCGTTTCCGGTTCGAAATTCCCATTAAAACGATGCAAGTTTCTTCGTTATTTTATATTTAAAAATTCGTATCTGGATTCTCGCCACATTTGGGTTCATTTCAAACTTTCCATTTGAACGTTATTTAAAAGGTTTAAGCAGAATGAATATTTGGAAAGATTTGAAAGAACACTGCTCCAATCGATGAACAGAAATGCTTGGAATTTTGTGCTGCACCGTGTACGAAAAACAAGCCAAAATTTGCAAAAAATTTTCACAAAAATAAAATTTTTGCGAATTTGCCCTCATGATTTGAGTACTTTGCCCTTAACAACGGGCTATAATAATACGGAGAAGGTTCGAGGGACAAAAGAAAAGTCCGCTAATAATTTGTAAACATTTTATTAATCTCGATTCACAATAGTATTGTCAAAATGGGCGCTAAATTAGCAGACGAATGATAAAAAACGTTGGTTATCAAAATTGAAAAATTGGTCGATTGGTAAAAAGGTAGATGTAAAAGTGATGCAAAAATTGCTTCGAGATCCTATCTTTTCATTTACAGCTACGCGAGTTACATTAATATTAAACAAACAAATAAAAACAATGTCAAAAAAAATATATTCATCATTGGAGATATGTTTCCCCACGCATCTTTGAAAAAACGTGTGTTCGTATGAGTAAATCCGTATGTTTAAAATTTGTTAATTTTTCATAAACCCTGACGATATGTTAAAGGTACTTATGAGAGGAAAAAACTAAAATCGAATCGACTTGATATGGTTTTATAAATGTACAACCATTTTTATCGTCCTAGATCTAATGGCCCCATATTTTACGTTCAGAGTACTCTCGTTTCTCGGTCGAAACGCTTTGAACACGATGCCGAGTGCACCATTAAAAAGTGATCAACGCTGGCGTCATTGTACGTTAAAAATCGTTTTCTTTTGAGGAACGTCACGCTTGGAACCAAAATATATCAAATGTCAATGCTTCATCAGAAAACCTAATAAAAAAATGAAGCTCAAGGACAGAAATTTGTGCGTCAAAATATTGCGATGATTAACGAAATACTTGAAATAATTATCTGATTTGAAATATTCAACACGATTTTTTCGTCTCTCGTACCAAGTAGGCGTGGTCCTCTTAATCGTGTGGAATTCTTCGATCGAACTTTTATGAGATTCGTTGTCCTCTCGCATTTTGGTCATTTACAAAAAACTCTTTCGATAATCTTAATTTACGTGCTCGACGAATACATGAGATTCTCGTTAAACTTTTGTTCCCTTACTGTTTTTTGTAATTCATTTTTTTTGTTATTTCCGTCTATCCTCATCGAATCAGCGACAACACTGAGCCTGCTCATTCAACGATTTACTACGAGTGCAAATAACCTAATAAAATGGAACTACGCCACGGTTTTTTCCATTTACATACAAGTCGCTTAGATCTTTAACGAACGCTCGTTAATTCCGCGACTCCTTTCTACGTTAGTATGTTATTCAATTATACTTGCTACCTCGAAATGTATTTCGTTGCTCAAATAGACAACGATATACGAACGAGTTACAATATTTCCTCTAAATAATGTCGATCAGGCTGTTGACTCGGGGTATCGACGATTTAGCAACAATGAAGATACTTAGAAGTACGTGGAGCCAATTGGTCGGTGCGCAACGATATCCCGCTGCCCAGAGTACTCCCGGATAATTAATATTTGGTGTTGAGATTTCTGAAAAATATAACCACGTTTTTCGTTCGTTCATCTAAACCGTCGATTGGGCTTGACGATATTTTCTGTACAGATTCCAAAACAACAATTTTGTTTGATCAGAAATTCAGCGATTCGTCAACAATCCTCAAAACCTCAGTCAGATTTCGTAACCACTGATTTTTTTTCAAACGTCAAAAATAATATTCTGAAACATTTCATTTTTTTGCAACGAATGAATAATGCGATCACCGAAAAATTCTCTGTTAATCAATGGAAATTTCGTAATTTAATTTTTCTTGAATTTCGAAGGTTTGTGAGAATTTAGGAAAATTCATTATTACAAGAAATATTATGATCAACAATTTTTTTTTCAACTTACGAAGCACATAAACGGGTCGGTATCTAACTTCGACTTCTTTCAGTTCTAACTTAAATTTTTTTTTCTCATAATACTGAAAACTGAACTTCATTTCGAACAAAATCGTTGCTTGGAGCAATATTTGGTGTTTATTTTCAAATGCCAAAGGTAACTCTTCGAATTAATCAAATTTCCAGTCTACCATGATACTATATTTGGGAACAACGATGATGCAAAAACATTTGCAGGAAACGAACATCGACTAATCACTCACCTTACAATCATCGTGATTAATAAGAAAAGGGTAATCAACGGGCCCGAAGATACCGGAAGTGCTCCAGCTGCGTGCTGTTGTGTTTGACCGCATGCGGGCGGACAAACGGGAATAATCGTTTCTGCAAAAACAAACAAGCAAAATGTCTAGAACATGCCATCTACGATACCCGACACTCCAACTAAAAATCATGTTGGAAAGTACTCAAAATTACGAGTATGGAAAAAAATTCTACGAATAAGAAACGTCAGTTATCGTCATTATACCGAAATGAAAGTTGATAATTTTTCATTAAATTTGATTTATCCCTCAGTTTATTTGAAGTGTGTAAATTTCAGAATCAAGCAAAACTGATGGTGGAAAAACTGAGCAACAATTTTTGCAATGTACTTCACTTGACTGTATATTTTGAAGCCAAAAAAACTTGAATAAAAAGTAAAATTTCAATGCTTCAAGAATCGATTAATGGACAGCAGGAAGTTTGTAAATTTTTAATAGAAATGTGGCAATGACCTCTGGAAGAAATTCGATTTTATGTATTCACCACCGACGGTCGGTGTTGCAGATAGTGTCGAAACATCTGTTTGCCTACTGAGGGCGAGAAAAATGATTTTCAATTACATTCTTGCTCAAAACTACGCATAAGTAACGTTGTCCACGCCGTGATTCATCCATATGACGTTTCATTTAAGAATACACACAAATTACGTTTCAAAATAACGAATACAAAACTTAATTTTCGCATTTTCTTCTTTTTTCGAGTACGACGTGCATTGAGATATTGCAGCAAATGTAATGAGGGAGATGTCTATACTACGGTAGACAAATAAGTATCATTCACGACTCAGAAAATGCGAATGAAGATTGCGATATTGAATTCCAAACTACACAACGACTGAACCGATGGTTCTAAAAACACGTAAATTGAGTTGGAAAATGAATCATCACGTTGAAACGAACGTGCTCGTAACAAAGCAATACTTTTGATATTTCGAGTTCTTGACAATTCAAAAAGCTCATGAGAGATTCTCGAGCAAGATTCAAGTATTTCCATTGGAGAATTCGAAGCAAACGTTTCTGAGTTGAAAAAAAATATTTCATTTCAAATCCCAACAAAGTATAGCAGCATACTTCAACATGATGATTCAACTTGACCGAAAATACTGACAGATATCGATAAAATAGAATACTTCGAAGATTCCAAACTTACCGAAAAGTTCGACCGTGGTTTCATCCACTCCCAATTTGTTTTGTGCCTTGCATACGAATTTGCCATACTGTCTTTTCTCAATAGTAATAACACGAAGAGTCGTATCGGTGTATTCGTCGGCGGTAGCAAAGTTCGATATGCTGTAGTGCTGATTGTTAGAAATTTGTACTTCATCTTTGTGCCATGTTATTGCCGGCGGTGGATAAGCTTCGACGTGACACTCGAGGTCCATGTCGAACTGGAGAGCTTGACCTAGTCGTGGACGGGGTGCTGTAATGACGGGGGCGAATTCAACTTCCAAATTAATGTTCCGTTTTGATCCACGACCGACACCGTTGTCAGCGACGCAGTAATACGTTCCACGATCCTCCTTACGCACTGACGGAATTTTCAGTACATTTCCTCTGCAAAGTAATGCTCAGTCATTCGAGGGCAACAAATCTCGACGATTTTTTCAATAAAAAAAAGGGGTCAAGTACAAAATGATCGGTCGAAACTCCAGAAACAGAGACTGGCGTGATGCAGTGAATTAATACAGTTTCAGTGTTATATTAACCCTACACCTCATGTGCCTTTTTTCATACCCTCAACCTCATGACCGGGGTTTGAACGCACCCCACTCTTTTTCTGCTTATAAATCCGGTCCTACGATACTAAACTGACTTTATCTTACACCATTTTCTTCGTTTTTTTATAACGAAAAGAATGATGTACGATAAAACTAATTTCAATTGAATTTATATATAAAAAAATCCGTCGATAATCAGTCGATAATGTCGCTTGTTAGGACGGGAGCGTGGTTTGAAGTTCGCGTGGGGTGTGCTCACACCCCAGTCATGCGTTCTAGGGTTAAAAATTAAAGTCCGTGTCCCTTTGATTCAGTAGCTTATTGAGAATCGGATACTGTTTTTTAGATATTGAAATTTTCGTGAGGTTGAAAAAAAATTGTGATTACTCAGACATAAACGAGAAAACTTGATAGGAAATCAGCATCGCTGAAGCATCTCAAGTTCGAATTGAAAACAGTAATAGGTTTCTCAAAAATTCAAGAAACGGGATAATTTACAATAGCTTAAAGTTTTATTCGTGTGGTTCATTTTCACGAAAGTTTTCTCCATTTTTGTTCTATGAAAAATGACGTGGTTCCAATACTATTTGCAATGAATGAATTAATCATCAGTGGCTTGATGACTCACCGGTAAGTAGAGCCACCGGTGGGCAGAATAGCGTTGTTCTCGCGACGCCACGTGATCTTAGGAGGTGGGAAACCTCCGGCGTAACAGTGGAGTTCAGCCTCCTCTCTTTCAGTTTTGACTAGTGCACGCGTAGAATTGTCACTGATGAACGGAGGTCTGCGCACAAGCAGTTCGACTTGAGCTGATATTTTGTTGGTTGATGTTATGACAATTTGGCACTGATAATAACCAGCATCCGTTTCCTGGATGTCCTTTATTTGAAGAGTATAAGTTGATGAGGTTGTGTCGTAACGGAGGGAAAATCTGCTGTCACGAAGAATGAGAGTCGTTTGAGTTGATATAGGCACTTGATCCGATCCTACTCCTTTTATCCACAGAACCGGAAACTCTTGTCCATATTGTACCGAACAATGCAGGTCGACTACACCTCCGATATCTTTAATTTGCTCCTGTGATATGTGAGATATTGTGGGAGTTCTTTGAGCCGTTACTGCAAACAGAAATTCATTATCAGTCAGGTGTAAATGCCCAATCAAAATGATTAGAATAATTTATGTAAAACATATCAAGACTATTTATCATTTTGCAGTGATACAGAATTTTTTGTTATTCAATATTCAAAGTGAACGAGAAGGTAGTTTGAAAGTAGCAAGTTTCTATTTTCATATACTATGCTATGACTATTGTCGTTGCATAAGGAACAATTGTGATATCATTTATCAACCAGTGACAGTTGATTAATATATTTCCTGAACCTAAGATATTTTTGGAGGTATAATATTTTGAACGATGGGATCAAAATTTCTTTTGTTCTGTTTCAGAGCATTATCAAAAGGTAAATTATACTTAAGAATTGATCTCAGAGCGTTAGAACATTGGCGGAATGTAACAAAGAAGAGAAAACTGACTTTTTTACTTGAGAATAGATATAAATGAAAATATATCAGTCGATTACTCTAATGATAATTAATTTTCATATGTTTATTTTTAAGCGGAAAACATTTCTTTAATTCCTATGTCTTCTTGCAATACAAGTTCGAAATCGAGTTGCAAAGACCTTTCACATTGCAATCAGTCCACTAATGTCAGATTGAAAAATAAAATCAATGGGCAAAACCTATCTATGTTCAAACTTAACATATCTTTCAGTATTAAATTTTACTCTGCATCTTTGTCTTCAAAACTAAAGTATAGTCGTTAGTTTTTATTACAAACCAAATTAATTATAGGTTTCTCTGTAATAAATGATTTTCCAATGAAACTCATAACAGAGTTCAGTGTTGTGGCAAAAAATGTAGATTATTTAAGAACGTGACATCAGAAACTTTTGTGAAACCTTCCCCTCCAAATTTTGAAAGAATCTTATTTTCGACGATTATGGACGTTTGCACTGTTCTTAACACGAGGAATATCATGCGAAAAAATATTTCCAAGAATCGGAAAATGATAAACGAGTATTTTCGTGCGATAAAAACTTGGCCTCCGACCTTTTTCACGATTTCGGGGCATATTTAAAAGCAGCGTGACGATCAATAACGCCATGGGTTTTCGCCATTTTTAATGCGACTCGTACATTGAACATTTTAATTTCCGAAAGCGTTCCGTGTTATATTTTTGAAAGATAACATCAGTAAAAATGAAATTTTTGTGAATCGCCCAAAGCGATATATCGGCGTGTACAAACAAGTAACAAAATACCCCAATGACGCTACGCGCTCGATAAATCGCATTTAGCATCCACGTGTCGGAATGTATTACAAACAATTGAACCCCACGTATCGATGTTTCTAATAAAAGTATGAAAATATTTGATATTTACCTGTTTGGAGTAAGGCTACAACGAATACAACACCAAACGACTTCATCGCGACACACCTCGCGTTACGAAAAACAATGAAAAAGTAACACGCCCCAAATACCCTTCACCTTATTTCTACCGGAGAAACAACCGTGTTTTACCGTACATGAGAGCGTTATTTTTCACCAGAAGCACTTAAGCTACTGCTTCTCGTAAAAAAATCACGCTAACTGTAAATGCGGAGTTGAAATTGATTATTCTTGTTGTCAAACAAGTGTAGTTTACGGTGTTTCACAGGTGTCTGTTTCGCTACGACTGTTGATCGACGGGATCGACGGTAAACATGGCGGAATGACGCGCTGAGCGCTCTGCTAGTCAAGCGAGCAACTCCCCAACAATAAACACGCTCTTGTCGACTTCCGGAACTTCGTCGCGCAGACAGAATCAAATTGACCGCGGATTTTTGAATTTTTCGAGCGTGTTTTTTGTGTTATTATCATTCACACGACTCTTCCAAAAAACACTCCGCAAATAACATGAATTAATCAAGTTTTTTTGCATCCATCGATGGAATAATTCATGAAATAATTCATTAATTCGTAGATGAAAAAATCGAATCGAAATACAGGAAATGAGCATTCATTTTTACGATCCTGTCAAAAAAAAATCTTTTCAGTCGATTCTTAATGATTAAACCAAAAATTCACTTTCTAGTTAAACAAAAATAATTAGATAAAAATTAAAAATTGAAAGAACTAAGGTAGTTTATACACGAAACAATTTCCTTCAGAAAGTCTTGAAATTTACACAGACTTTAAATGGGTAGTCGACTGACAAGCATATCAAATTCGAAAGCGTTCGTCTTGTTGGTATTGAAATAAACGTGTTTAAATATGAAGAAAAATACACAGAACCGCATGCGTAAAAAATCGTTCATCTTTCCATATAACGAATGAACGCTTCTTACGAATCTTATGGAAAAGTACACAATAGCAATTGAGTATATAATAAAGATTTGGGAAAAAATTCGAGACTCTTGTCTTACCAGTGATAAAAATATATTACGTTAAAGATTGAACGAAATTGGTAACGAGCATTCGTATAACCTCACATTTGCTTATTTCGGAATTTTGTTTCTTCTTCTTCTTGGCTAAAGTGAGGTTATGTAGATACGAATTTGATTGTTTTTATCTAAGTTATCTAGCAGGTTATGTAAACCCTGTTGCTTTGTTGGTAAATATGTCGAATCCGGGCTGCAGCTCAAAACTGCACCAAATTTTTTTCTTACTTATTTTATGTAAAAAATTCATATCCCACGTAATTTTGAGGAGGGGGAAGAACTGAAATGTCATAAAAATGTAAAAAACTGACTATGAGAAGTTATATAAATTTAAGTACAAGTTGTACTTCGCGTTTTAGTTCACACCATGATTTTGTAAAAATATAATACTTTCATTTCGAATTTGAAATCGCATTTTATAGCATCGGTTATAGTGAAACGATACACTCGTCACAATTCATCGTCTCGTAGATACTGTTATAACAAATATACTTGCCTGCTTCCAGTGTTTACATTGGACAAGACGGCATTCTTTTTTCCAATGTTTACGTTTCTACATTTCGACTATTCCAACACGCTCCATCATTCCACTCGTACATCGTGCAGAACATGTATTATGAATATTGGTTTGTTTAATGTTTTTTATGACGTTAAAGGTCTTCCCCTCATCATTAAAATTATTACTCGTTATACTGTTGTTTATTGATAACGAACGCTCAAAAAAAATTTGGTGCAGTTTCGAGCTGCAGCCCGGATTCGACATAATTATCGGTTTGTTTATATACAGGATTGATCCCCAAAAATGCGTCATTTTTGTGTAGAATTTACGTGAAATATGGAAAAATGGCAAAATGAAAAAACCTCCAATTTTGCACATTTTTCTTATTTTCTTTTTCTTATTTGTTTTTGAGTATGGAAAGATGGGGCCTGTAAAGTTACTTCCTACGCGTATGTGTCATTAAATATTCCAAGTTTGGAAATTATTTACTAAAAAATGGCTCAACGGAATGGATTAAAAATTGGAGAAGCTATAGAAAATATATCCAAAAATGTATTATAAAAGTTTCATCGAGCTATCGCCACTTTTTTCAAGCTGATGTTGTTCATCCTTAATACTTTTTTCTTGATCCATTTCCCTTTGTGTTTTACCCTTTGCGCTCTCCAACGCGATTTCTACATTAAAAAACTATAGTATCTTCGCCAGGGACGAATGAAATTTCGGGTTCGGTCAGTTACGGATACCCAATTAATTAAGGGCTCGTTATTTCATTCGCCAAAAGATAATAAGTTGAACAAATTTATTTACAATTTCGAATGAATAAATTTGACATAAATTGAAAGTGATTATATCTTCAATTAAGGTGATGGATCAGTCGGTAATCACAATCGTGAGTGCGAGAGAGATAGCTGCAAATTTTGAAAAGGAAATTTTTCCACATCGTTCGTCTGATCGAAAAAATAAAAATGTCATCGGATTTTCGCGATCGTGCTGCGTACGATGACATTTTTATTATTTTAATCGGACGAACGATGTCAACGAGTTTCAATTTCAAAAATTCGAGGTGTGATTACCGACTGATCCATCATCTTAAGGAGTAAAAATCGATCCAATTTGGACACCCATAAAATACGATCCTTCGAGCATCGAGCATGATCTACTTTAAAGTTGAAAGTCACGAGTTTACTGCAACAAAACAAAAAGATTCAATCATTCCAGAGGATACTTCCCTTCGCATTCCTCCTATAATATAATAAATCTTGTTTCTACGATACGTTTATTCTCTCGGCGTGAAATATGCATTCATTGCTCGATTGCTTAATATATGCGCGCCGGAGGTCGCGAACGAGTCTTCAATTTCCGTGTTTGCGAGCCCGCTGCCGATGTTTTTTCTTCATTCTGGAATTTTTCCGAGCCTTATCGGACGCAGTATTTGAAGAGGGAGAATAAAAACTAGAGTTTCGCACTAACTGCGAATGATGCGTCGTGAATAACGAGTATTTATAAAACGTCCTCGAGATTCGCGGCTCGAGCGTGTTTCGCCAGTAATCACTCGACTTTGCGAGCGCTCGGATAACGTCCAAAACTTCCGTCGCGTCCACACATTTCTTATTACTGAAAAAGTGATTGATCGAGAACAGGAATAAACTCGAAATGGAGTTCCTGAGCTTCAATGTCGACAGCAAGAAACTCACTTTGGAAAAATCCTCGATTCCAAAACCTGCGGCGAAAGATGTTTTGATCAAAGTTTCTTACGCAGGCGTTTGCGGTACTGATATTCACATACTCGAGGTGATTTGAATTTTTAACATTTCAACGACAACGACTGAGCACAAAAATTTCAACCTTCTTTTGCGCCGGATGGAAACTATCCAGCCTCAAGATCCATCAAATTTTCATTTTTACGTAATTATTTAAAAATGCAGATCGATTTTTGAAAAGTAAGACTGACGAGGATCCTTGAACGTTTCTCGACGTTCCTCCTGAAAACAGTCTTTCGATCTTCTTCAAAATTTCGAATGTTCCTACTTTTTTGATAATTTATAAATTTCTGTCAGCTCAAAAATTTATCTCTTCCATGCCCATCACAGAAAAATAAAAATTCAACTATTTTTTGGGCCCCTAACCAGTTCGCTGGGAGGCACTTTTTTATTTTTCGTTTTGAAATGAATGTAAGCGAATTATTCACAAAATTACTTGATAGTTTGTTCCACTGGTTTAGAAAACCGTCGATTCCTTCGTCGAACTTAGTTTTCATTTTTCAACTTAAAAAGCGTTTCGTCGAAGTGTCACTGAAACGATCAACACGCGTCGTCGTTATCGCTGGTTGAAAACTTACGATTTTTCATTTCGTTCGTTTCCATCCACAGGGCTCTTTCCCTTGCAAGAAAACAGGCCAGCTGACTCTTGGCCACGAATTTTCCGGTATAATTCAAGAAATCGGTAGCGAAGTTACGCATTTAAAGGTCGGCCAAAAAGTCGCTGTGGATCCTAATTGCGGCTGCAACAAGTGCGACTATTGCCACAGAGGAAAATACCATTTTTGTGAAAACGGCGGTATCAACAGCACCGTCGGAATATTCCGGGATGGAGGATGGGCCACGCATGCAGTCGTTCCTGACAATCAGGTCAAATCAACATTTTTTGGATATAAAATTGTATTAATTTTACTAATGTTCGAATTCTTAGGCACGTTTGTATGATTTTTTCCCCCAAGAAACATCAATTTGTCAATTTATCACATTTTATTGCACTTCGACCTTTCAGCTCTTGACAACTCTCAATAAACTGTCCATTCCCTTGAGAGAATTCTCGAATCACTCACACCAAAAATTGGATTACTGAACGCGCCAATGGAAATAAAAGTTAAACGAAATAAAATAAATGAAAAAGTCGACCTGCTTCGAGGTTCAATTGCTGAAAGATTTTATAACTTTTTCGACGCTTTGACAAGACTTTGCGATCTAATGTAATCCGGATTCGTAGAATTTGTGAGAGATTTGAAAACTCGATGAATTTTGTATCACGGATTGAGTGGGCAATTCATATGGAAAAATCAATGACAGAATTGAACAGGTTTACGTGATACCGGAAGGGCTAGGAATGGAACAGGCAGCTCTGACCGAACCCTTGTCTTGCATCGCTCATGGCTGGGACACGATAAATCCGGTGGCCGTGGGCACGAAGACTCTCGTGATAGGTGCCGGAATAATCGGTCTTTTGTGGTCGTGCATCTTACATCTACACGGACTCAGGAAATCCGTGGTTATCAGTGAGCCACAAGAAAAACGAAGAATGGAGGTGAAAAAATTAGGTACACGATTATTTTTCGCGAAAACTCTAATTTAGTGATTAATTCGTCATCTCTGAGAACGATAGCAATAGCAATTAGAAAAAAACTGTTTTTTTCCAATCTGTTTGATTGGACGAGAGCCTCACAGGTTTGAGAGTTTCTCGTTGAGCCCCAATAATTCAGAGTTCGTTTAATGATTGAAACATAAAATTGTTGTATCGAATTTTGCCGAAGGATTGAAATGAAAATATTTTGTTCGAATGCCTCGAAATATTTATTTGCTTAAGCATATTTTAATCGCATTAAATCGAAGTTCGGATGAACAGATTCGTACGTTTTTTTCGATGAAACTTCGTTGCCTGAACGTAAATTTTGTTTAGCTTCATTAAGGAAGTTGAGGCTGTACAGTCATTTTTTTTACCCAAAAGTTATGACCCAAAAGTTATACACTTTAAAGAAAAGTTGGGGAAAAAAAGACGAAAAACTGGTGAAAGTTCAATCGAAAACACGAACGGTGACGATCCTAGCCTCAAAAAACTGCACGGGAAACAGATTATTATTAATATAATCTCAGCAAATCTCCTAATAAATCTGAAAAAAATTGACATTGTTCAGCAAACCTTGCTCATGTTGCCCAAAAAATTTCATATTTTTAGCATCATTTTTAACGGAGATATCAGTGAATGTGTCTTGACTTCGATAAGATTACGTGATAAGATTACTATCGATATGATTACTAAACTGTCTAAAAATTTAACTGATTTTTTTTTACACTTCACTTCATAAGATGCAATCGGTTTAAAAGCGATGACATCATTTTCATTCTAATGCCTCAACTTCCTTAAGTCTGTACCGAAATTAGTATCGATCAACAAAATTTTTGATCCTCCTTCAAACGGGATATAAAAACCAGATCCATGTCTGTGGATGAAGAAAAATCATTAAATTCGCGAAATTAAGGGCTGTGAACAGTGCAAACGTTGGAATCTTGGATGTTTTTTGTTTATTTTATAAACAAAAATTGGTTGGATGGATTTGAATAAAACCTTGGACATATTATTTACATCCTCAGAAGTATTGGAAAAATTTTTTCCCATTTTTTTTCATAGTACTTGTTTGTACAATGATGTCTTGAAAATGCCACCCCTTGAATCGGCGTTGACAGCAAATCTCAAAAAAATGGAACATCTCGGGACAAAAAACCAAAAAGCTTCTCAAAATATATGCTATTAGCTATCGCATCGTATTTCAAAATCGTATTTTCAAAATATTGTTTAGAAGAAAAAATGGCGATCATTTGAATAAACAAAATCACAATTTTTGTGGATTTCTCACAAGCAAATTCTTTATAAAAGAACAAAAATAAAGTTATCAAAAAACCGTTACGTCATGCCGAAAACATACGTTTTCCCTACAAAATGCAATTTGAATGAAGCCGCTGGGATAAAAACTCATTCCGTTTTGCTGCTAACGCCATTGTAAAAAAAATACCACGAAAAAAATGAGAAAAAAAAATTTTCCAGTACTTCTGAGCATCTAAAAGATTTGTACAAGCTTTTACGTAAATCCATCCAACCAATTTTTGTTTATAAAAAAACCAAAAAACACCTTTCAACGTTTACACTGTTGAAAGGTCTTAAGAATATTTGCCTCGTTTGAAAAATCGTTTCCAGACTGTATATTAATTATCGAAAGAGAGTCTGCAGTCAATAAACCCATTTTATATCAGCACGAGCTGTTTTTCAAGAAATTATTAATTCGTCGATTTCGTTGTGGTTGCTAAGCACAGATTTAGATTACGAAGTCAAGAGTCCAACTCAGTTGAAGGGAGAGACGTTCGATCTTGCTGTGGATTGCAGTGGATCAGGTCCGGCGATGGAGGCTGCAGTTCCACTTCTACGTCGAGGTGGTCGTCTCTGTGTATTTGGCGTGGCGAATCCCAACGCGACGTTGACTCTCAAACCGTTTGAGGTACAGAAATGGATATATTTGAATGGATGAAATAAAAAACGATGAAAGAGACAATTTTTCCTCGGATGCTGAGTAATTTACTGGCGAATCCGAGAGAGTGCAAATACTTTCGAATTTTTCGGGATCGTAAAGTTAAATCTGTGAAGAAAAGAATTCCAATACTTTAGAAAAATTTCGAGTAACTTGGTTGCGATCGAACGATGCATTTCATCAAAGAACAATGCCAACTGCATTTTTCTCGTTTTTTTTTTCAGATTTATATGAAGGAACTAACGGTTATGGGGGTGAATATAAATCCTTTCACGTTCCCAAAAGGTTTGGCCCTCGTCCAAGCGATGGCCGATCGTTATCTCAACTACGAAAAGTTGGGAATCCGAGTTTACAAACTGTCACAGCACAGAGAAGCCTTGGAAGCCCTGAAAAATGGCGAAGCGAGCAAAGTCGTTTTCAAGATGTGAAAACCTCGGTGGGGCATTGGTTGTTTCATCACATTTCCCAATGACATCATAATTTTCATGAGTTTCAAAAATTAAAACGCTCGGCGAAGAGCTCATCACTCAACGTCGGATTATTTTCGTGGCATTCGAGCTAATCGCCTAATTATCTAAGAGCCTCACTAGGTAAATAAATCATTCGTGACGTCACATCGATTCGCATGAATGTTTTAACGAATAACGGGAAACGAAGACCTCACGCCCAGACGTCACTCGACGTGAAAAAATATCAATGTAACTTACAAAAAATATGAATAGCTTTGTGAATAAACACGATTTCAAAGTGTGGTTATCAGCCGATCGGAAATATTGCAAAATCTCTGACCTCCACTCGAATCTCCAGTAAAATGTTCATTCAAAATCTTCACAACTTCAACTCTGAGTCTTTTTTAGTAAAAAACTGTTTTTTCAACTATTTTCCAAAACTTGTTCGGTTCGTAGAGTTTTCGTAACAAAATGCTTATTTTAAAAAAGCTTATTTTAAAAAGGATAAAAAAGATTCGTTAAAATGAGGAAACCAGTGCACAAGTCCATCTGGAGAGCGACTCAGAGTCCTTGAAAAGTCGGAAGACACGTGATCCGTTGTTTAGTGCGCTGTCGAAACGGGTAAAGATAGCATGAGAGTCCATAGAACAAATATCGCAGGGCACAAAATTCCCTGCACAAAGGTCCTGACAACATTTTTCAATCTCGAGTACTTCAGGCCTGAGCACCGATCGAAGTGTTGTGTTCCATTGTATCTTCAGCTCAAAATACCGAACGTAGAAAAATATTATGAGGAGCTTTTTAGCAGGATATTTTATTCTCTAAAATATTGGTCCCATGAAGTTCCGCTCTATTTTCCATAGTTTCGGCTATAAACGCCAAAAACGAAGGTGAATCTCCAACTCGTCGAATGGAAAATCGGATTTTGTCCTCCTCTCGAAACGCATAACAAAACCTTTGTTACGGTACGAGAATAACGAGAATATTATTGTTTGAGGTTACCTATCATAGAAAACCTATTTTTACGACATATCGGGCGCGTTGCACCTACGCTGCTCGTGATCAATGGTCGTGAAGAATAAAATGTAGGAGTCGTATTATTGCTTATTCCCGGGTTGTCTACGTCACCCAATACGTCAGAAACGATCGAACTTCGAAGTAACTCGACACATCTCGAGTGTGTGACGTGTTTACGATTATCGTATTGTACATAAAATATAATCTGTCTTTTATTACGTGAGTTTTTCAGACTACTGGAAAATGCGATACTTGATTGAAAATCGTTCAAGTTTCAAAATGAGATTGAAGATTTTTTTTTTTCTCAATGCAGTAAAAATTTGAGCAAAATGTAAATAACCAGAACGGCCCCGTTAAAAAATGGCACGGCACCGAAGCTCGGAATTCTCGCACGCACGGAGAGAATTAAACGGTAATATTTAGCGCGAGATTCACTGTAAAATTAACCGTATTTATTTGACTGTGGTGACAAAAGTTGACGAAAAATATTTATTCCAGTAACGCACTGTTAAATTTACAATATTTTCCGCAATTTTCAGTTTCATAATAGTCCAATATTGCAGATACTGAAATTTACAAAACGTTTAGTGAATTTTACGGCGCATCGTTGCCCTAACGCAGGTGTCGATCACTCGTTTCCGAATTTCGTAGCACACTGAACGTGATTTAGACACTTCCACAAAGGGCTGAGCATGTAAAAAGAATGGGGAAATAGGCCGATGTAGCGACAAGATCGTGTTCCCAGCATAGCCGCATCCTGGCATAAACATTCGTACGGGAATTTTGACAGTGGAGCAGCGCGGTAAAATTCGCGGTGACGTCAAACTTTACTAAATACTCTGGTAAAGTTTCTACTGTCAGCAAAATGAATATTATTTTTGTTAAATTCAATTTCTTTCCCACAATAACATCATGAATTGTAGCTCGTCGCAGCACTGTCATTACTGGACGGTAATATTTCAAATTAAATTCTCTCCGTGCAACATCGACGGGTCTGAAAGGCTTAAAACTAAAGAAAAGTTTCGTGATGAAGCAAAACAGCTGACCGTCATTATTTCCGCTTAGCCAACAGTTTTCGCGGTGGACAAAAACTGACTTTTAATTGCCTCCTCGAATAAGCGAGTTTCACAAGAAAAATAATGAATAAACTTTGCAGAAAGAATCGCTCGTCCGATAGCCCGGTACAAGGTCGGATGCGAAGTCGCGATAATCTGGAAAGACTCGGAGGTTATCAACGTGTCGTACTATGAGCTTGATTTTTTCCAGTCTCGTGCAGAAAGCGGACAAACTCTTGTCCACACCAACAACTCATACTCCCTCGTCGCACATGTGCTTTCCTATATTATGTTGACGACGTGGTTACCATAGCAATTTACAGTGGCCGGGCGACTGTCCGCTGTTTGCTGTCCGTTCCCAGAGACTCTTGTTCTATAAAACACTGCCACGTCGAACACACGCGAGTATATAAAACTGGTAACATCCCATACAGGATGTCCCAGCAGTCGCTTGCAGCCCCTAAAAATGGTACTTCGATCGCAACTCTTTACGGAAAAAGACATTTTTTATAATTCTATGGAGAAAACATGGAAAAAAAATCTTTTTCACGGGGAGTCTTGGAGGCTTTGTAAATGATCGAAATTCCATTATAAATTGAGGCAACGATTCGAAACGGAGTCAAACCACTTTTTGGGGCGAATAAAATCTGGGAAATGTGCAGCTGAGAATATTCCTGAGTAAACAGACCCCAAAGTATGTCAAAGTAAAATATTTTTTTCGCTGATTTTCTCCAGCTTCCCAGCGGAAATGCCTCGCCTCAGCTGACGATGGAGGAAGAAGAGCATTTTGTTTCTCTTACATTTTGAGGAGTTCCATGTCCGCTGGGTCGATCGAAGCTTCGGAAAGGGAAAACGTTTTTCTGATTTTTCAACGCGTTCCGTTGCGTCCAAACTCGAAGGCGATTCCGAGACACCCTGTGGAGGCAAGGGATGAGCGAGTATCATCGCTCGAGCTCCTACCACCGAAGCTACAATTTGTGTTGAACGTGTGCCAAGCAAAGCGTTTCGATGTGCTCGTAGAAATAGTTAAGTCTTTAGCCAGAGCGATATACAGAGCCTTGGCAAGTATTTCAGTAATTGGCACTGCTTCGTACGCTGTTGTAAACGCTCGTAAAGACGGCAATAATAAGCGAGTTCATCGATAAATCGTTATCGTTCACAAGGCAACGATTTCCCTCACAAACCTCGCGTTCGATCGTCTTTTTCTTCTTCACCGATTCCTCCTCGATCTCCACGCCAAATCGTCCTTTAATCAGCACACGTCGATTATTTTCAATGAAACCAACAACTCCCGCAGTTTCATTTCCGAGGTAAATCACTTGAATCACAAAACTCCGAATCGAACGATCGAAAATTTCACCGTTCAAAGCCCCACTTTTGTCAACGATTTTCCATCGACGCCCTTCTAAAATGAACTTCTCACCCGACACGTGCTCGCATCCCATCGAGTGACGTGCTTCGACGCTGCCAAGAAGCCCCGAGCTCAGGATCGCACGTTCGAGTATGAAAGCTGCCAAATACTGTGTCGTCTCGCACAGGACGCGTGGCGACGTGTACTTCATTCCTTCGATCCCAATATAGCCATACGGGCATTCAAGCTAGCGTATATAATCGTGGAAGCTCACGAACAGCGTATATCGTGTCCGCGGTGATGGTCCTCGTACTCGGCCAGTATATGGAATGACATCGCGGACGAACGAGTAGGTGTTTCCTCGCTCGAGCAGCGAGCGCAAAGACGATTGTGAATTCGCTTGTTCTCGGTGTGTGTGTGTGTATAGACAAAATGTAAATGATGAACAGATTTAACGGGAGTGACATATATTTTGTTCTCGTATTTCATACTTTATGAATCCACCTGTGATAAAGCCGGCTGTGGGTGTTCGCCTTCGGAATATTGTGAGACGTCACTTTGTGCATTGCCCTTATTCGGATGAACGGGGGCTTTAGGCTCGAGGGCTTCATCGTTTCGGGAAAAATCCTCGGGGAGTAGCGATTTTCTTTTTTCTCCGAATTGACGATCATTCGGGGCGGGGGGCTCGGTGCGATTTCTCGGGAGTCAAACGCGTCGAGGGAGCCGGCGAGTGAGCGAGCAGGGAATCGGAGATGCAGAGCGGCTGGAGCCGGAGCGGAGCAGCAGGAGAATCGTTAAAACGAAATAATCTCATTTAGTGGAGTGTGCCGAAGTTCGCACGCTGTTCCCAGCAGCAAAGCGTCCGAATTTCATGAACGGTCGGGGGACGATTAATTTGAAAGGAATTCGGACATAGGGCTTGCCTTCGACGATTCTCGGAGACGAGAAATCGGGGAATCGACGTTTTTTAAAGATCGTGGAAGAAGGTCAAGGCCAGACGATCGCGCATGGGCGAGACAGCAGCGTGGTTCTCTTTAAACTAGTCTCCGTCGTTGTGAAAGCCTCGTGAGTGTGGAATCGAAAGCGTAGAACACGTATGCACAGACGTACCATCGGGGGTTGGGCGTTTCGTAGCGTACGTTGCGATTCATCAATTATTCGAAAAGCTACTGTAAAGTGAGGGTGTCCGTATCGCGAGGGAGCTAGAACACGTCGCGGCGAGGTCGTCGAGCGTGCACTTCGCGGAGAATTCGCCCGCGTTTTACACATTCAGAAATCCACACATATGCGCATTAATTATATACGTAACAATAGCGAGTGAGAATCGTTGAAAATAAAAGAAACGAGGGCTCCGGCGGAAGGATCGATGTCTGGGAATCGCGATGAGAAAGAGCCCGAGGAAACCGGCTCGTACGAAACCGGCGTGAAGGCAGAGGACGCGACGCGATTACGCGTCACCCTGGCGAGCGTTCTCGCGGGCCTCCCACCATCGCCCGGAAGCTTGCCCGGCTGCAGTCCGAACTCTTATCGCTCGGCGACGCCGTGCAGGCTGCCGGAAGCCGCGGTGATGGACGGTGATCGGATTTTGATCGAAAACGAAAAGCAGGTACATGTCGGATCGGAAATACCGAAATATCGAAATATCTCAGCTTCGCGCTCATTCGCATACGTTGAAAAAAGTCGTAGGAATTTTGAAAAAGTTTTGTCAACCGAAGCCCGATCTTTCGGAGTGCCTTCGAATTCGAAATCTTCCACTTTGTCCGAATAATCATGAAACGAAGTGTACGTATCGGTGGGTAAAAATTTATTAAAATAATAGTAAAGGCCAATAGTTTTTCGAGCTTCGACTTAATCGTTAGGGAAAAGCTCTTTGGTAGGGTCGATGGAATCGCTGATCCTCGATAATAGCTCTCAACAGTTGGAATAGCAATGCGATCAATCGACCCTCCGATCAGCTCAGCGCGATCGTATGACGATATGCGAAAACATTTTTTATTGTCAGAATAAGCTTATCAGGTTTAACAGCACATCGATTTTTTTGCTCCTCGTTATTTTTGTGTCGCGAAGAAAAATATTTTATTATTCTCTGTGAAGTCTGCGAACTGAACGGACGGTCTAGTTGGTGCACTTCCTTAATTACACTTTGTGCGACTCGGACAGAAAACTTTCATCGTTTTGTTCCAGAATTAAGATTTTTCATGCATTTTTTTCATTGTTTTTTTAAACTCATTCATATTCGAGGCAATTTCACTTCAATACTTTCATGTTTCGATTGCTGTCTGTAGGTTGCAAAGTATCCCGCGACCTTGTTTTGTTATGTTTTGGAAAATTTTATTTTACAACGATCCTCGACAGTGTGGAAATTTATTCAAAAGGGAACGTCCAACTCTGACTCTTATTTTGATGAAGAAGTTATATTTCTTCAAATATTTAACACCTCAAATTCATTTTCATTTTCATCGATCGTCGAGACAGAAAAAACATTGAGGCTTGAAAAATTGGCGAGGAAAACGGAGAAGAGGGATCTCGCTAATTTTGAAGATTATCGTTGAAGAAACATCGAATCGTGATCATTTTTTTTTGGCTTATCGCAAATTTTTTGTCGAGTGACCAGCAAATTTCGATGCTCGAGAAAACACTGTCTACGTTTTCATGCATAAGCATGCTGGGGAAAAAAAATTGTTGATTCAATAGCAATTGACGTTATTATTGGAAGATTCGTTTAACTGCAACGTTTTCGGGGAAAATGAATCTGTAGTTACATCTAAAACTATTCGATTCGTCTAATCATGTTTAACCCGTGGACACTCCCTTTGAGGTCACACGCTCACCACACTGGTGCAAATTTGCACTTGGACTTTTCAAAACTTTTTATTTCATCCACGAACGTATGGAATGAATTTTACAATAATACTTTTTGGGGCTAACAATTCCTTAGTAACCGATTACAATCATTGAAAAAGTTGAAAAGTCAAGTTTTATTACAGAAAAGTGGACAAATTGAAGAAAGGAATTTCGAAGTTCAAGGCATTTGAAATTTTCGTGGGTGGAAATTTGCACCAATGCCAAATTCGTTGTTCCAATGACTTTTTTTTCTCAGTGCAGATGCACTTTATTGTATTCCTTGTGTCGGCAAAAAATCTGATGGAAAAAAGTAACGTTTTTGTTGAACATCTCGTGAGAAATGTTGAATCGCGCGTCACGGGGAAATTTGGTGCGTTGTACGGTGAAAATTTCCCCAAATTTGTTTAACGTACGTTTCTTTCGATCGCCGATTTCTACCATGCCCGATTATCAACGAAATTTCATGAAAGCTTGTAATTTTTCAAATGCCAATGATGCAGAACGCCCACAGTCGAAGACCGAGTCATAACGAGGCCCCGACGATCGAGCAGGCCAGTCCTGTGAAATCGCCTTTCAGTGACATCGTCCGATCGATCGGTTCGCCGAACCCCTCGCTCGCTTCATCGGGGAACTCTTCTCCCAGAAGAGGTTCATTCTCGGTAGGCTCTGATGACAATATTGTCATCGGGCCTTGGGATCGTGGCATGGAAATAAGCGACCGTTGTGCCATCACGGATCGAGACAAATTCCACAAATCGGAACACCACGCGGTTGGGAATAACGTGGAGGGGTTCGTCAGCGCGGAGTCTAACGATTCGTCGAAGGGCTCGGGGAAAAACTCGAGAAGCAAAGTTTTTCCGACGGCCCCGGGAGTCGCGGCGCGCGACGCTTTCGGTGAGTACAAATTGCAAACTCAAATCTGCCGGGAGAATCTCTGGAAATCGCGAACCCATCCAAAGTGCCTTTTGATCTTCCTTTTTTCCTACAAAAACGACAAACTCAATCGGCAATGAAAGTGTCTTATGACGATGACCGATTGTCGAGAGAACGTACGAAGGCTGCAACCTCCACGTGTTCCAATATTTTATCGTTTCAATATCGCTGCAGATAGTTCAACTGTCACCCTTGCGTATAAAATTTAATCGTGAATGTGAAAATGTTCAGATAGTACAAAATACATTCGGTCACGCGACCTACGATGTACTCTGCTTAATCATTTTCCTCATAACGAGTCTTCTCACGCAAATAAGAAAAATTGACTCGATCGTCGTACTAGAAATTGAAACATCACGTCTGAACGATGTTTTTATGAAGGACACACTTTTAGCAAAAGCCCAGATGGAAGAAATATTGTGTGTTTGGGGATTCGAATCTCCTTAGTTTCAAGCCGCGCTGAGTTGGGTTCACAAATTTCATTAAAGTCCAATTATTCGATCGAGCCTCGAGCTTATTTCTATTGGAAATTTGAATTTTCTCAATTTTAACTATTGCAAGTTTGAATTGTGAAAAATATTGTTGGCTCAATAAATTGTGGCGAAGAAACTGAAATTTGTTACCCCGAATTAAAATTCAGGCGAATCGAGCACTCAGTTTTTTGGCTCGAATCATTATTTCCATTTCTGAAAAAAATATCGTTCAACCACCAAAAGTTTTTTGGATCGAAAAATTTATTTGTTTGCCACGATTGGTTGAGTCGACGAAGAAATCGGTTGGATCAACACATTTTAACAGTCGGATGCTTAATCCTCGCTCAGTTAAAAGATAACATCATTTTTTTTATCGTTTGCAATAAATCTGACGTGCCAATGTATTTGATGTCGGCTAATCGACCGGAAGACGGATCACGTAAATTGCGAGGCCTCAATTATCACGTTGCACAACTTCTTTTGTATTATTTTGAAGTAAAGAAAAAAAGCGTTGTTTATTGGATTCGTGGTGAAGCTAGGAGGGTACTTTCGATAATAGTAAATGCTTTTTCTTTTTCTACAATTATAATTAATTTTCGTATGAAAGCTGTCACACTTGATCGCTTGAACGCACCAAAGTAGCAACGTTTGAGTAACCAATTATTTTTTATATACACACGGAGAAAAAAAATAGTAAGAATTACTATGCCGTCATAGTATCAGGCTTCGATATCGTCCATTTTGGAGGTTTTTACCAAAAACGTTGTAGTTTTCGTGTCGTTTCATATGAAGATTTCTGAATTGCTTATTTTACAGTTGAGCATAGTAAAATTTCAAGAGCTCGAATACATGTATCACCGACCCGTCGAAATGTTTGAAAATGTACGTAGCAAAATTTCATTTGCGCTTGAATATTTACACGGAGAGAAGAAAATTGTAAAAATTACCATATCACCATAGTGTTAGGATTGGCTATATCGCCCATTTTGGAGATTTTTACCAAAAACATTGTAATTTCCAAGTAAATTCCGAATAAAAACTTTTCAATCGCATACTTTGCTCTGACAAAGGTTTAAACTGTGCTATTTGTTCCTACGTACTTCACCGAAGAAACGTTGTAAAATTTATGTGGACTCGATGATGAACTGTAAAGTAGAATTATTAATGCCGTTTTTCTGTCGTTAGTACTGTTTTCACAATCGAAATTTACAGTTGAGCATAGGTAAATTTGAGGAGCTCGAACACAAGGATCCGCCAAAGTGTTTAGAAATTTACTATGGTACACAGCAGGATTTCATTCGCGCTTGTTTTGCCATGACACATTAATTTTCATCGAGTTCTCGCTTCATAAAAAATGAGTACGTATGTTCGTAAGAATGAATAAATATTATACGACATAGAACTCGGTGCCCAATTTGAATGAATTCATGAAAATGTTCAAGCACTCGCTCGCACTGAGAAAATTTTTTTTATTCCTACTGGATCAATAATTCGTATTCGTTTTTAAGTATTTCTGAAACATTCGTCAAAATTTCAAATAATAAATCTACTCTTCAAATGATTCCACGCTAAATCAGCCCCGAGAACAGCAATAAAAGCAAAAACGCTTCAAAGAGCCAGTTAGCAGGAAGAATAACAAAAAGCAAATCGCACACCGATCAGTCAGTTGGAATTTGCCTTGACAGGGATGTTATTGTGGCTGATTATTCATGAAGTATGCACCCTCCGTTGGGAGTGCTGCTACACACGTTGGCTGAAAAGAAAATTGTGCGTGTAACCTTGGTCAGCCGCATTCTTAAGGCGATTCAAATAGAGTTTGACAACTTGCAACATTCAAAGTTAAGGAGTTTCGGTACAGGCGATACAATGTTGCCATGCTAACCCATGCTAAAAAAATTAAAAAATTCAAAAAGTTCAGAATTTTATAAAATTTGGTGAACATATTCTTTAGTGCCAAATTTGACTATACAAATTTTTTAAGATTTTTCTTCTACACAGTTATCGAGTAATTGATCACTAAAGTTCACGTGTATAAGCATAGCGTTTCCATATATATAGGTATACATTCCGGGCATAAGAAATCTGCTTTAATGCGTAATTACTCGATAACTAAGTAGAAAAAAATTTTGAAAAAATTTGTATTTTCGCACTTGATGTTGAAGAACATTATCACCAAATTTCATCAATTTCTTAACATTTAGACTTTTGTACCGAAACTCCTTAAGCGGCCTGAACAGAAAATCAGTGTCATTGAACTTTTCGGTATCCGGAGAGTCATTTTCGGTTCATGATAATCGAAAGATCGTTGCTCACGCTAAGCTCAGGTGAGAATCGATACAAGAAACATTACAGGGCGTGACAGCACGAGGTCTACTGACGTTAACATAATTAATCTCAAATGCTAATAAAAGCGAAATGGACGGTCAGGAAATTATTAGTTTTGACGTCATCCCTCGTCAGAGGGAATTGTCTCAATTACTGAAATTAGTGAAAACAACTAATTTTCATAAATTCTAATGAAGAAATGTAATTTGCACTACACTACAAAAAAAAATGAGCATAAAAGCACAAACGATACGGAAATAAACAGAAGAAACGAAAGCTCAATCGCACCCAAATAAACAAACAAATAAATAGAGGATATTTTGGCAATAAAGTTGTAAGAAAAAATGGGAAAGATTGCAGCCCCTTTTGCTATTTTTAGTAACATTTTTATAATGAAAAATAAACAATCAGAAAGAGCGGCGATGTTGACAAACGAGCAAACAAATAAAAAAGAGACGTTAAAACCGAAACAAGCTCAATCAGAGCCGAATAAACAAATGAATGAATAACGAGGCAAAAGGGAAAAAGTCCAAATAAACATAACTCAAACACTTGGACTTGTAAGACAAAAAATAGAGAAAAAATATCGCTGCAGTCCACGCTGCTATTTTTAGTAGGATTCGTTTTATGAAAAAGGAGCAAAGACTAGGGCACATAGACGATTAGCTAGATAATAAATGAAATACATACATTAGCTATGCCACAGCGACCGCATAATCTTTTGGTCAATCTGGCAATACTCTTTGGCTTCGAACAGTGGCGTAGTTGAATTATTGAGGACGAGCTAGAGCCTGTAGAAGTTCGATATACGCGAGGAGGAAAAGTGCAGCCTTTGTATGTTTATACGATCACATGTACGAAAAGTTTTTTTTTCGATATTTCCTCGTCGACGGATGAGTTTGTGCGATGTCAAAAGCGCGCTGGTGAGACTCGGAGGGCGCCAAGTTTTTTCGCGTCCTCACTTCCGATCGAAACTCCTTGAAATTTCGCCTCTTCGAAATGTGCTTCTCGCTATTCATAGGTCCGAAATTGACTCACGCAGCTTCCGAGGCTAACCATCCCTCGCTGCCGGAAACACCGACGCCGGGCGAACCCAGCGATCCGGAAACCAAAAATGGACACATGCAAAATGGAACTGCGGGCGGATCCATCAGTCAAAACGAACCAGATCCAGAAACTCTCTTCTTCCGGTACGCTCATATCGTGCTCCCGACTCCGGACAGCACCATCACGGAATCAATCCAATCATTCAAACCGCGAGAGCGTGACACACGCGAAAATACACAGAAATTTCGTTTTGTATTAACGCTCGTGGCTCTCTCTCTCTCTCTTTTCGTGTGTGCATCCTGGAAAAAAATATTTCGCATTACCAAAGGAATGAAGCGGTCTAAAAATAATCCACCAACGTTATTATCGGCTTCTACAGTTTGCTTTATGACCTAGAAGAATATAATATCGCACGTTCCTCCCTCGTTTGCACGACACGACGATACGATCATATTGCGTTATTCCACTAATCGTAATTCTCTCAATAATACAAGCACAGCATTTCAGGGCATATTGTAAAAACGCGGGCTTCCACCTTCCCTCTGAGCTTTACGATGTCCCCTAACTCATTAAATCCTCAAATGTTCGTGGCTTATGTGGTGTCATATTTTTAGAATAAGAGAACTAAGCATAGAAAAAAAAACACTAAATGGATTGGGACATCAAAAACTATGCTCCCAAATTAGTCACGATTACTCGACGACCAATTTTCACCCTTGTCTTTATCAACTATTTTTAGTCCCTGTCACAAGTCTTTGACGTTTATTTCCAGTCTGTTTGAGATCATTGTCTCCCCAAAACATTCCTTTTCTACTGTTTTTATGATTCGGATAAGGGACTCGGGACACTACTGTGTTTTTGATGCGTAGAAACATTCGTTGGCGATAAATTTAAATTTTTCAGGCTCCTTGCGAGTCGGAACTTTTTTTAGAGATTGTAGTTTTTGCAAATGAAAGTAGCAAGGGATTTACCAAGTTTTTGCCTCTGACTCTGCAAATCATTTTTCTAAAAATTGCAATTTTGAAGAGATTTTCAAAATGAATTCTTTTGACTGCACAAAGGGACACTGTTATTTTTACAATTCTACTTTTATTCGATTATCAAACTTTCAATTTTTCGGTTGAAATTTCATTAAATTTGTTTTCATTGAGAAAACGGGTCAGAAATTATGAAATTATCAGTGAGTTTACGGATATTAATCTTCGTCCCGTGATTATCGTTTTAGCGATGGGAGACGGAGAATCGACATGGTTCTCGTTTACCAGGAAGAAAATGAGGGAGTAATGACAGAAACAGAGGCCAAAAAAAGACAGCAGAGAAAAGTATTTCAAGAGAATCTTCTCAAAGAAGGTCTTCAGCTCGAGCTGGAACCAAAGGAGAATTCGTTCGATGGGAAAACTGCTTTTCTCAAACTTCATATACCTTGGAAAGTGAAAATTCGGTACGCCGAATTGATGAACCTAAAGTTGTACACGAAACGATTCATCACGATATCGGTCAAAGCTTGGGTAAGTGTCGTCACAAGTTGAACATTCGTCAGCTCATAATTATCGTGTGAAATTCGCTCGAGGCCAAAAGTCTCCAAGATCAGCCAAGAAAATGTGCCTTTCGAATGATAAAAACGTTTGGTTTCCTCAGTTTTTTTCACTTTTAGTGGTTTCCCCCGATCGGCCAATCCTCGGAACTGAAAAATGAAATGAGAATTACTGTAAATGTTTATTTTTCTTGAAAGGGCGACGAGGGTGGAAAGGGGAAGAAAAACGTTTGGGAGAAGTGGTTGAACTGGTTCAATTGGATAAAAAAAATACAATCTTGGGACACGAGCCTGTACCCTGAAGAGCCGAGTTTTTACTGCAGCACAGATTCCGGTGATCGAGAAGAAAGGTACGATCGAGAAGTAGGATCCTCGAAAAAGTTTCCTCCTTTGAAGAACAAAGAATTTCGCTCATTCAACGACGATTACGTTTCGTTTGTTCGGTCGAGTTTACTTTTTCGTGAGATCCAAATTATTAAGGAGCTCATAATCGTCTAAGGAAAAAAACGCAAACAACCCAATCGTCATCAATCAAAGTCCTAATCAAAACATCAAAGTAAAACCACTAAATCATGATGAATCGTATTTACCGTTCGCTGAAATTGCGATCGATGACAAACTCTCCGGGGACAACACTCCCCATAGAGAATGCCCAGTCCCTGCAGACCGATCGGTAAACTTACTTGCGTATGGACAATGTCGAAGCGTCGATTGAGACACGAGCTATAACTCGACTCGACCTTTCAATGCAGAAACAATGTCTATACGCGTAATGCACTTTTCCCTTGTCTATTCATATCACACCTCGCTGGGCGTGGCCAGATATACTTTTATAGAATTACACTTGACCACGAGACAACAGCTGTTCGCTACTCCAAACTCCCGGCTACAACTTCGTTATTCAACCGCACTTCGCAGTATCGGAATTAGTGATGAATGTGCTTGGACGCTTTCATCGGGCTTGAGATTTTAATTATTCCTCTACACCCGCAGTTCCTTTTTCTTTTTAATTCAAAGTTCCATCGCACCGCTTTTTCGAATTGAACTTTGAATAATGATGAAGGCGGGAGGACGCTTTTATCGGATTCGAGCTTTTAATTATTCCACCACTTTCATTTTTCTAGTCAAAAGTTCCATAATACTACATTTTTCGAATTCACCTAATGACGAGCGAAGGTCGAAGACTAAAAAGTTTAAAAGACGCTCTACGTCGCGACATGACTAAAACTCACGAAATTAAGTCGAGAATTCGTTGAAACGTGGTGAGGAAAATTGGCGACGAATCGATAAGAACATTTAAAATTAATTGCCATGCGATAAAATAAATTGAAAAAAAATTTTGATCAATTCAAATTTAAAAAATAAATCGAAAAGCCACAATTGACAGTAAAAGGTACAGAGTCGAGGCAGTAGAGAACAAAACGATCTCGGAAAAACTTACAAATAAGTTTTGCATTTCAAGCCGATTGGAACGCGAAATGAAACTAATTTGAATAAATTAATGAAAAATTGAAAGAGAGGAAGGAGAATTCTCAGTTGAAGATCGTTGGTTCGAATACTTGAGAAATGTCGAGAGGTTGGGAATGAAAGGGTCGATTGAATGTAGACTCTCAAAGGTATGTGGGACTGATGCAAACGAGAACGAAGTGAGGGAGCGAAAATACGAACAATATAAGTTTTGCGAGAATAGATAATAAAAGTTGAATAAAGGTTGAAGTAATAAAGAGAGTCAGATAATGGATCAAGTTTGTTAAGAATGTCGTTTTATAGAATCGAGGTTGTGAAATATCGATTATTTAACGAGTCTGACCTAAACCCTTTCAACATTGCGTCGCATCGTTCGAAAATATCTACTTTTCATCACCGCGGGTGGATGTCTACTTCATATATGTGGAGGTACATGACATTTTCCATCGATTTGCGGTCATCGATCATTGTCTCGCACGCTTTTCCATATTCTATAACTTTCCCGAGCTTATGTAACATTCGAATCAAAGCTGTGATAAGTAGGTTTGTTGGGTTGAGATGTCATTGGAAAGTTTCGTTGGTTCGACTACTGGCTCTCGATCATACCAAATGTGCAATTCTGTGTCAAAATAGCGCGTTCAATTCTTTGACACATTGCGATGGTAACCGAAAACCATTGGCAAGACGCTGCGGGATCTGCGGTTAATCCAACGATTTTTTCCTCTGCTCGCAATATAGTCGTGATTCGTCACATTGGTGAGACGACCTCCAGAGTAATTGGGATTTTATCTTTTGGGCACGGCCGTTTATTTTTCGCGCGTGGAAATCGGCTTCTCGATCTCTCATTGTTCCTCATCGACCCTCTAATCTGTGGAATTTGATAAAAATGAAAAATTGTATTAGAGAAAAGTGAATAAGGATTAAAATCTACCAACGAACGTGGGTGTGCCATGGAAATGTAGCTTAAGAACGAGGTAAAGCGTAATGTAGAATCAACATTCTACAAAAAAACTTTGTTGGATCGACAGACCGTAGTGAAAAAAATGAAATTCGTTGATTCAACAAACTGTTTGATGATTCAACGTTTTTGTCGAGGTGAGAAATGTTTGTTTGAGTCAGCAAACTAAGGATCACCCGAATTTTTATTGACTTAACGAGTTTCATTTTTTTCGTCACGATTCCTTGATCCAACAAAAATTTCATTGAATCAAGAAATTTCTTTTCTCAGGGTATTCCCTAAACGATGAAGTCTGTAATTGCGCGTCCAGTTTCAATATTTGATCAATTTTTTGCGACGATGACACTGCTGCAATATCGAACGTTCTTTTATTCTTTTTCGATAGATTCGTCGTGAAAGACCGCGAAACGGCCTATACACCAGCCCAGAGATCACTCATCGTAATGCAAATATTGTCGAGAACGAGATACGACGAAATTTCGGAAAAAGCTGGCGTAAGAAGATTGATAGCTGATGGCAGCTATCTCGATTGTTTTCCATTGCACGAGGGTCCTTACGACCGACCTGGATCAGACGGGGTTATTACCGACAGGCATTTACTTTACCTCATCTGGGCGAGACCATCTCAGTGGTAATTGTTGATCTCTCAATAAATGTAGACTATTTTTGTAAAATTCAATTTCTCCCACTTTATCACTGTGTAAGAAAAAGAAGAGATTAGTCAAGTACATAACTAACGAAGCAAAAGACTGCTGCAAAATTTCCATTGGGTCAAAGTTCAAACATTTTTTCTCAATTGAACAGAAGTCTAAGAAAATTTCAACTGTTTCGAAAATGTAAAAGTACCAATAATCAAGCATAATCATTCTCGTAAATTAAAACATCATTTGAAAGAAATCAATTTGAAAAATAATTCAAGAGTTTTCCTGTCTCTGCCTATAATGAGTTTTTTCACCTTAGCTGAGCACTCATGAATATTTCTGAACATCCGATTTCTCGGATTGAAAAAAATAGAGGGATTTTGAAACCATTGAAAGCTTGTAACAAACTATGGTTTCAACAAAAATGCTTTACTATTGAGTGATCGTACAATAAGTTTATGATAATTTTCGATGATTATTCGTTGAAGGTACAAGAGACAACCCCTGTGGTTGATAAGACGTTATTTCGGTGAAAAAGTTGCGTTGTATTATGCCTGGTTGGGTTTTTACACGAAAGCTTTGTATCCACCGGCAATCGTGGGTGTTCTCTGCTTCATTTATGGACTGGGAAGCATGGACAGTCCCGACAACATACCGACCAAAGAAATCTGTGATCTTAAACTCGCTGGTAAGCTCCGAGGCTTTTTAATGTTTTGTTATCTGTTTGATTTTATTTCTGTACATTTTTCTTTGTTCACTCGTTTATGAATTTTGAAGAAAAATGAACAATTTCTTCAACGATTCAATGGTTTCTCTCAAAGAATTATTGCATAATTGAATTACCTGGCGATTAATGCTATCAAATGATCGGTAATAAAATTACCGAGTGAAGTATGCAGAATCCAGAAAAAATACTCCGGCTGTTTGATTTCTTTTATCCTCGAAGCTGTCTCGCTAAACAGCATTTTTTATTGTGGCGATTGATTATATTGAAAAATTGATGAAAAATCGTTTCTCCTTTACGAAGGTAACATCACCCTGTGTCCGTTGTGCGATAGAGCGTGTTCGTATCGAAGGTTGAAAGACTCTTGTCTGTTCTCCAGGCTGACGTATCTCTTTGATAATCCAGCGACTGTCTTCTTCGCGATTTTTATGTCATTTTGGGGTGAGTAAATAATGGTCCACTTTCTGTTTGATTCCTTTGGAGTTCTCTGAAAAAAAAAAAAAAAAGAAACAATCAAATCATTTTTTATTCAATTGGAATACGATCATTCAACAGCAACGACATTTTTGGAACTTTGGAAACGTCGACAGGCAGTGATAGTGTGGGAATGGGACCTCCAGAACGCCGACGGTGACGAAGAGCCTCGACCCGAGTTTGAAGCTACTGTCAAAACTTTCAGGATCAATCCGGTGACCAGGGAACGTGAACCATATTTGCCAGCATGGACTAGAGCTCTCAAGTTTACGGTTACGGGTTCCCTGGTATTTTTCATGGTAATTTTATATCCAAGAATATAAAAAATGGCCAAAAAAATCCTTCGAAGAATACTCATGTCCAACCTGTCGGAATAAATTTCCACAACTTTTAGCATTGCAAATGAACGTTCGTATGAAATGTGCAGGAAATAAAAATTAATGTCTAAATTCTTGCGTTTAACAGATCTGCGTGGTCCTTGGTGCGGTCCTCGGGACAATTATTTATCGAATATCCTTAGTGGTTGTGTTCTACGGCGGGGGAGGTGAATTCTTAAGAAAGCATGCGAAGATATTTACATCTGGGTCCGCTGCTCTCCTCAACTTGGTGATGATAATGTTACTTACGAGGGTTTACAATCGGCTGGCACTATGGATGACGAACTATGAAAATCCTCGAACGCAGACCGAATATGAGGACAGCTTCACGTTCAAGATATTCCTTTTTGAGTTTGTCAATTTTTACTCGTCGCTCATATACATTGCGTTCTTCAAAGTGAGTGCTGGTCGAAGATCATTTTTTTCTCTTACACTGACAAGGTTTTCAAGTGTCAATTTTGTGGCTGATTTTTTATTCTCCTTTATCTTCTTTCCGATTGAAAATATATTTCGACACTGTGACGCTGATATAATTTTGACATGAAACCAACGTGGTTCGCAGTATCAAAGTTGAAAGTGTTTTTACAACGAATTTTTGTTTTTCCGCCTGAAAAATGAATGGTCAATTTCAGGGAAGATTCTACGCTCATCCTGGCGATGCGGATGCACGCTCGTCCGAGTTTTTCAGGATCAAAACTGACGTGTGTGACCCCGCTGGCTGTTTATCCGAGCTCTGTATACAACTGGCGATAATAATGATAGGCAAACAGTGTTTCAATAACTTCGTCGAAATATTGTCACCGAAGTTGTGGAATTGGTGGCGAAAGAGAACTCACGTCGCTGCGACGACGGATCACACGAGACCTTACACCTATTGGGAGCAAGATTACCAACTTCAAGATCCTGGCAAACTTGCGCTTTTCGACGAATATCTTGAAATGAGTGAGTCGAAGTTAAAAGTTGTGCAATAAATTCGTGGTCGGGTTCTTCATTTTTATTTCCGGTCAAATCACTTTTGGCAGAGAATTTATCGAATTTCGTACTAAATGAAAAAATTCCTCAAGCTATTTACTCACTGAGCACTGTAAAAAAAATTGTGTTTTATCAGAAACTGAAGAAATTTCACGGTATATTATTGCAGTCATCCAATATGGTTTCGTCACTCTCTTCGTCGCTGCTTTTCCACTGGCTCCGTTCTTCGCGTTGCTTAATAATATCGGAGAAATAAGGTTGGATGCTTATAAAATGGTGAAAGAAGCAAGAAGGCCTTTGGCTGAAAGAGTCGAGGATATTGGCGCGTGGTATGGAATTCTCAAGGGTGTCACTTACGCAGCTGTCGTTTCGAACGTAAGTTACTTAGTTTTCAATATCTTCAAAAAACTATCACTGAACCCTTGATGATTTTTTTCCCGCTCCTTTGGGTAGTCATCAAATCTAGTTTTTTTTCGGATAATGTTCACCAAATTTGACTGTATGATACACAATTTTACCTTCTTTTTGTCGAAAAACGAAAACATAAAGATCACAATTAAACCTCACAAGAGAATATCGAAGTTGTTCTTCGACTTGCTGCAGTTTCGAAAAATAAATCGTATGAATCCATACAGTTGATGAATAAACGAGCTTCTTCAAGACACGAGTAACGCTAAAATCGTTTCCGTACGTCTTAAAAATGTTTGTTTTGTAAACAAAACTGACTTCTTTTTCAGGCGTTCGTTATTGCTTACACGTCCGATTTTATACCACGCAGCGTGTACGCATTCGTTTATTCCCCAACGAATGATTTGGTCGGTTACATTGACAGTTCTTTGTCGGAGTTCAACACTTCGCATTTCCGTCCTGACATGCAGAGCGACGTGGACGCTATACGACCAGAAACTTGTCAATATCGTGGTTACAGGAACGGGCCACAACACAAGGACCCTTACGGACTGAGCCCCCAATATTGGCACGTGTTCGCAGCTCGTCTTGCGTTCGTCGTCGTTTTCGAGCACGTGGTAATTCTGATCGTTTATTCGTTTGTTCAGCAGACTCGACGAGTTTTTAATGTGCATTATTAGGACAAATGAAAAAAAGTTTTGCAAAATATTCCAGGAGTTTCTACACAGTAAAGATTGCGAAAAATTCTTTTTGTTTAAAGGTTTTTGCACTGACTGGAATAATGAGCTACGCGATTCCAGCGACACCAGGATCGGTGGCGACGCAACTTCAACGCGAAAGATTGTTGGCCCAAGAAGCGAAGTACGAAAAAGGAATCAAGGGTCGTGAAGACGAGGAAGATCTGATCTCAGTCTTGAGAGAAGCTGGACACATGGGTAGAGCAGCTGGCAGGAGAGGAAGCTGGGCAAGAAGATTTAGCAAAATAAGTGATGGGTTGGATGCTCACGTTGATATTGGGACGAGACTCAATCGTGAGAGCGAAGCGACATCCACAGTTTGGGAAGTTACGTAGTTCGTTAAGTGTGTTAAAATTTCAGTGATGGAAGAAACAACTAAATCATTTCGGTCAGAGCAAAATTTACAAAAACGTGTTCCTCGTTATAGAAATTCTGATAGATATTAGTATGATTACAAAACCCTGTTGTTTCAAAGGTGTTTCGAAAAATGTCCTCAATTCCTGTACGTTTTTATAACCTCAAGAAATTTCTATATAGAATTTCTTCATAGAAAAAATTTCGATCGTTCGAATAAAGTTATTTTTTGGCGATCGTAAACAAACCTGGAGTAGTGCAGTTTTTCTAGTATTTTTCTCACTGATAATTTGGTCTTCAAGACCCTGAAGGCCATTGCTTAAATTATTTTTCTACAAAATTTTGGAAACTGAAGAAATGATGGAAACAAAAAGCTTCAATGCATTCCAATAATTAAAATACTTTTCTTATAAAAGACTAGAAGTATATTTGAACTTTGTTATCTAATGAATACTGTATATATGTAATTACTGGCATTCATTTGCCAGCATGAATTTTGAACTCGTTTACCCAAATGTGAGTGTCTCAAATGTAATTGAGAGTAAAGCTTTTTGTGTACAAGAAAGAACGTTCGATATTGGTGAAATTCTATCATTCAATGATAAGCTTCCCCGGTGTAATTGTTAATTCGCTTGAACAATGATTAGAGCCAACTTTTTTGCAATAAGTTTGCAAATTGGAAAAAAATGTAGTTCAGTGGCAACTTTGCTCAGCCTTCGAAATTTGTTTTGTGGTTCGATCGTATTGTTTGTAGAATGAGCATGTTATTTTTCACCATTTCTCAAATAATGTTACTAGTCATACAAAATAGCAACTTCTATGTGTGATTATCATGAATTGTTTCAAAAACAATGTTTGCACATTGATGACAGACAAAAAGTAGGGAATGAAAATTTCTTCTAGCATTTTCTATGTTCTGAACAACTCAATTTTTCATTTTGATTCGAATGTGTTGTAACGAGATTTTTCCCCGCAAAGGGTCCAACCTGTCCCTTCTCGACTCACCTGACCCGCTAACGGGTGGAGGCGTACCGGCGAGGTCGGGCTGGGCGCCAGGTACCGAGGTACCGTCGGAATACCGACTTATTTTTCGCCCTACCTCGCCGAATACGACCTTCCGAGCCACCCGACACAGGTGACCGAGGACGGTCCGGCTACTCAGCTCCAACTGAGGTACGAAGTGGTAGAGGGGCTGGCCCAAGGTGAGAGTAACAACACGAGGTAACATAAAAGGTCAAAAGAGATACTCAACGCGTAGTTATTTCGACTTAAAATGCAGTTTATTAGTCGGAGGTAGTCGTGGCTCGCCCACAATAATACAGGAAGTAATAGCAAAATTGGGTCCGATCGAACTGATAAACAAAAGAATAAAGTAACGAAATCGACCACCGAATCAGTTGTGCGCGAGGAAAGAAGTTCCACTAAAGAAAATTCGGAGTCGCCGCTGCGAGGTAGTCCAAATAGGATAGGTAAGCAGCGGCGCGTCGTGGCTTGCAGGCAACTTGACGCCTCCATTTACACAAAATTACTATGACAGAATGACGCAGGAATCGCACGCGAGAGAAATAAATCGCGATAAAGAAAGTATGGAATCACCGCTGCGAGGTAGTCCGAAACGGATAGGTAAGCAGCGGTGCGTCGTGGCTTGTAGGCAACTCGACGTCTCCATTTACAAACAAAATTATAATGTAATGCTGTAGGAATCGCACGCGAAAGAAATAAAACACGATAGCGAAAGTATGGAATCACCGCTGCGAGGTAGTCCGAAACGGATAGGTAAGCAGCGGTGCGTCGTGGCGTGTAGGCAGCTTGACGGATTCCATTTACAAGGCAAAATATAATAACGCAATAATCGCACCCGAAATAATCAAACCCGATAAAGAAAAATATGGAATCACCGCTGCGAGGTAGTCCGAAACGGATAGGTAAGCAGCGGTACGTCGTGGCTTGTAGGCAACTTGACGAATTCCATTTACAACGGAAAATATAACAACGTAATAATCGCACACGAAATAATTAAACCCGATAAAGAAAAATATGGAATCACCGCTGCGAGGTAGTCCGAAACGGATAGGTAAGCAGCGGTACGTCGTGGCTTGTAGGCAACTTGACGAATTCCATTTACAAAGTAAGATATAATAACGCAATAATCGCACGCAAAATAATAAACCCCGACGAGGGAATAATGTTTCGCTCGGGATTCTCGACTACGAAAAATCTAGAAAATAATACGCCGGAGCATAAGATAACGACATCGGCTTGGAGAGCCCGCGCGGCGAGCGCGAAGCGCAAGGAAAAAAAGGTAAACACGCGAGGACGACGCTGGCCTTGAGCGCGCGCTGAGAGAGAGACTGAGGCGAACCCGATAGTTCGCAGTTACGCAGTTACGAAACTTTGAGATATTACGACGTAATATTGGCCGTAATGTTCCACTAAAATTCTCATAATAAAACAACTAATAGGAATTAATGACTCGAAAAATAGCGCACAATAAGAAAAACAAAGCCGATTTGGGTCGCAATTGTCCTCCTCCCGTGATTCCTCAAACTCTAAAAATTAATACCCACGTGGCGTGAACGCGAGACTGTCGCAAAAGAACACGGCATCGTGGTTCGCCAAACAAAATGACTAGTACTACAAAGGGGACGCCAAATAAATGATTAAAGAATCACGGGATCGAACGCATTAATGGAGAGAAAGAGGAACGAGCTCACCGAGAGTTCCTCCGAATCAGCCAAGAACAACCAGGTAATCCAAAGGGCACTTACGCACGACTCACAGCACCAGATATCGATCGTAGACTGATGATCCCTCGCCTCGTTCGTAGGCAAGAGCTCCCGAATTCGCTCTATCCCCACCACTCATTACCCCCCACGAAGGGCCACGCGCCCGTGTCCCAGCACTGGATTATTCTCTGTCTCTCCTATCCTCACGCCTCACGTGGTATTTCGGAGTTTTTCGCGTATTACGTTGGAATGTTATCCCCACTCCGATCCAGCGAACGAGGATCGATGCGGCTGATACGGTTCTCAAATCCCGCGCTCGAGTACAGGTCCTTCCAAATGATCGTTCCTTGGTCGCCTTCCTCTAGGGCCATCCGGCGTTCGTCTCCGGAAAGAGGGGAGGCCTCCCTCATGAATCCAAGCGTCCCTGAATCCACGGTGGGCCCACTCTTAAACCACCAGGAAATTCAGCACCTCCAACTCGGAAACGAACCCGAACCCCATTAGACGAGGCGCCGATTTGACTCGGACCGCGGTTCCCAAGGATACGATGGTGGGGTTGCAACTCTTGATTGCTACGGTAGGAGGACTAGCGGGCGGCCACCGACATTGGGCCTTTTTCCGGCGCTAGTCCTTGACACCCACTCTCAGATTTCGATGACTAAACCTGGAATACGGATCCGCACTCGAGCACGCGATTTAACCAAAAAAGCTATTTTTATTAACCGTGCTGAGACGCTTGCGCGCTTTCCCGCGCGAGGGCAACTACGTGGGGTGAAATGGGCCAAAATGCAATAAAACGGCAATGGTATAATTCAATTATTAGGTTCTAACTCTCTCAGTCTCCTCTCTCGACGGCTTCTCGACCACGTTCACACGTTTTCGCGGATTCCGCGGTGATATTAGATACTTTTCGCCGCGAAAACTAAATCACAAACGGTGAAATAAAACAAACGAAAATACTTCGCTTTTACGCCAGTTGAGTCTCCGACCGGTCCAGCCCCGTGAGTCGGCGTGCGTCGGTCAAGTAGGACCGTAAATCCGGTCCACTGGTCGACACGGAACCGTACGAGTGGCGTGGCTCAAAATGTCACGTCACAAACCTCCACCCCGGAATTCGCCTCAGTGGTGCCGACGCTCGACGATGATGGTAGCTGACGCTTCCGGTGGTGACCGTCTTCGCTGGGGCGATGTTGAAGGAGCCCCTCGTACGGCCGTCCCGACCAGTTTCCCAGAAGGCCCACCAGTCGTGGCTGAAACAGAAAAACCCTCGGCTCTCGCCTCGGAGCCCAGTTCTCTTCCTCCTGCCACGCTTTAGCGTGCTCCTTCTCCATACTCCACGATCCAAATCAGCAAATTTAAACTCTACAAAAGGATGCTCCAATCGGAGGTGGCAATTATCGGTGACTCGAGACTGGCTTTTGAGCTACTTGAGACCGAATTGAACACAGGAAAGAAAAAAGAAAACTGCAGCCAACTTCGACTGCTTTATTAGGTAATGGGCTCGTGAAATGATTCGTACGATATGGTTCTGTTAATAAGGTTTATATAACTCGTTTAATAACGACAAGTAGCATACAACTAATTTTTTTTTTTTTGGTTATAACACTGGTAATACTTTTCGATCGTCGATCGTTAAAATGAATGACTGGTAAGACCAGGGTTGAAGAGAGAAAGGAGAAGACGGGAACAAACAAAACTCTTTGAGGAGGGACAAGGCAAAAAAAAAAAAAAAGGAGGAATTTGACGGGGAACCACGCCCGCGAGTCTCCAGCTCACGATGTGAGGTCGTGGGTGAGATTCCACCAAACGACTGGCTCCCAAACAAAAGATTTTTACTCCGAGGAGACGGCGCCAAGCCAAACGGGCTTGACCCAGGAAGGAAAAAAAACGAAACAAAAAATGAAATAAACGGGCTTTACCCCGAAGGGACGGCGTCAAGCCATACGGGCTTGACCCAAAACAAAAGAAAATGAAATAAAAGAAGCTTTACCCCGAAGGGACGGCGCCAAGCCAAACGGGCTTGACCCAGGAAGAAAACAAACAAAAAATGAAATAAACGGACTTTACCCCGAAGGGACGGCGTCCAGCCATACGGGCTTGACCCAGGATGCACGGCAACACTAACACAGGCAGAAGGTAGGCCGTCAGGCGGAAGGTAGTACCGTGTAGCCGGGTGATCAAGTTAACGACCTCGTTGGTCACTGCTTTTTGTCTACCCGCCATTTCTATCCCCCTGGGTTTGCAACGTTCTCGCGGTATTCGCAGGTCGGTTACCCACTGTATTGCGGACGGCCCTAGGAAGGTACGACTCGAGCCGGAGTCTACTAGTGCTCGGACCGGCTGGTCCTGAATCGTAAACGTGACAAAAAACGCGGTGGGATCCTCCTTCCTTTGCAGGGTGCCGCAACTCAAGGGTTCTGGTTCGAGTGGGGTGTTATTAATCGGGGGCGAAGGGGGTGAGTGCTCGGCGGGCTCCGTAGTTACTCGCGACGGACCCGCCCTTAGCGGTTTCCCGCGCACATGCACTCCGTGGACTTGAAGCCTGTGCGCCCGCAACGGTAACAAAAGGTACCTCTCGGCTCCGTGCAGGCATTGAAACGGTGACCGGCCTTGCCGCAGTTCCAACAGGTAGTCGGCCGTCCGGTTGGCCGATTGGGTGGGTCTTGAGCGTTCGCCCCGGGAGTCGGATTACTGAACGGATTGAGGACGTGTAGCGGGTCGATGGAAGTCGGAGGCCTCGTCGACGGCGGGCTTGCAGCCGTCGGTTTAGGTGGGCGCGGTTTACGTCGGCCGGGGGTCTCCTTTTTCATGACCGCGTTCGCCACGTCCTGGTAGCTAGGCGGATTAGGTACTTGAGCGGGGCCAAGATCTTCGGCTCCGCTGGTTTCGCTCGCGTACGGATCGGGCCAGGATTCTACGGCGGCGAAGACCTTTCGTGCTGGGGCGTTACTTTGGCTCCGGACCGGGCTGTACGCTAGCTCGGGACAGAGGGACTGATTCGGGGCTGGCGGGGCCCGATACGAACGCGACGTCTGGAAGCTTTTCTCGACCCGTACCGCGACGTGTTCAAAGGAATCGAAATCGAAAACGTCATCGCGTTGTATCGCTACGTGGAGTCGCGGTATCAAATTGCGGTGAGCGTGTTGTATTTGCTGAGCTTCATCCCAAGGGGGTTGCAGTCGGCTGAATAAGCCTCGCAGGCACGTCAAGTAGTCGGCCACGGGTTCTTCGAGGCCCTGAGTGCGACGCATAATTTCTTCCCGGAGGGCATATTGATAATCCGGATCCCCGAAACGTAATCGACAGGCTGACGCGAATTGACTCCAATTTTCCCAGCGATCTTTGTCATTGCGGTACCATTGCAAAGCTACCCCGGTGAGAAAAAATGGTATGCATCGGATCAAATCTACGTCGGAAACCGGAACTAGGGCCCGCCCCTCGGAAATTCGCGTAAGGAAGGTCTCTACATCGTCTCCGCGCTTACCCGAGAACGAGATATTCCACTTCCGCATGAGGTGGAGTACTGAGGAAGCCGTGACCGGGTACCGCGGGATCGGAGCTTCGGTACTTGGTCCCGAGGTATGGTTGCCTGTCGCCCGGGGTTCATCAACAGTTGAGGGAACCGGGCGAGTCGGCTGACTCCGTGACTGCCCCGGTCGCTCCGACCAAAAGTGAGGTTCGGAGACCGCTCCGGGGTTGGGATTCGTCACTGCGACCGACATTGGCGGGGGCCAAGCGTAGGTACTCGCGTGTGTCGGCTCGAGTGGCCCTGGTAGCTCTGCCCACGATTGCGGTCCGAACGGTGGCACGTTAGGGTCGAGGGTCGAATGCGGGTAATAAGGCAAACCCGCGGTATGGTTCCAGGGTTCTGACCAGCGTGGTCGGTTCGAGGGGACGCTCGCATTCGACCAAGCCGAGACCCGGGGCGTTTGCGTGGCTTGGGTGGATCTTACCTCGTGGTTCGGTCCAACGTAGACCGGGTACGGTGCATTCCCGGGGTAGAGGGAATCCCCCATACCGGAATCTTGCGTGGACTTACCGGGTGGTCCCAATAAGCGGTCCACGCTTACCCCAGAGGCCACAGGGTCGCCCGCTCCCGGTGGTGTGGATGGCTCCCCATTCGGGCCCGTGCTCGACCTTAGGAGCGGGTTTGGGTCCTGCTCCGCCATGCTCCGCTCCAATGAATGACCGAGCCTAGCACAATGGTGTAGTGGCGGCCGAAGTCTCTGCCAACGGGCAGGTCACGAGGTTCACACACGTGTCGGTTCACTTCGATGCGATAAATGCGGTCAAGCAGGGACGGTTTTGTTCATATTTATACGGACGGAACGTGTCGTTCGGCGCTGGGCACGCGGTCGGAAAGCAACGCGTACGGTAGTCGCGCTCTACCCGGGCATTCGAGGTAGAAATCGCGGCAATATTCCCGTCGGTTTGCGGATGGTCGACCGCCGAACGTGCAACCCGTTCGGTATACCCGCGTGTCGCGCGAGATATTCGTGCGATGCGTGAGGTAGTCGCACGGGAGACGCGTTATCCGGAGTGTCTTGTGGAGAAACGGGGAGAAGCCCGCACGCGAGATAGCGGTGCGAGGTGTCAGATAGTCGCACAATAAACGCGCTATACGAAATGCTGTAGCGCGATAACACTGCGGTGTTGTAGTCCCAAGAAGCTAACGCGAGGTAGCGGTGCGATGCGTGAGGTAGTCGCACAGTAAATGCACTATACGAAATGCTGTAGCGCGATAACACTGCGGTGTTGTAGTCCCGAGAAGCTAACGCGAGGTAGCGGTGCGATGCGTGAGGTAGTCGCACAGTAAACGCACTATACGAAATGCTGTAGCGCGATAACACTGCGGTGTTGTAGTCCCGAGAAGCTAACGCGAGGTAGCGGTGCGATGCGTGAGGTAGTCGCACAGGAAACGCGTTGACGTCGGAAATGGTATCGTTACTTGGATGAGTTAAGACTGAGAGGCTGTACCAGGTTCGCGTTCGCGGCTGAGGGTCACTAGTCAATGAGGGTCCGGATCCGTTCAGTTACTCCCTCGGTTTACTCCCCTCCACTGGAAAGGTTCCGATTTCGGAGAGGGGCTGACCAATCCGCAATGGGTTAGCTGGGTCGTAAACGCGCGAGGACTTGTTTTGGGCACGAGGCACAACGGTTAATCCCTCACTAGAAACAAGTTAATCCCCAACAACAAGGGATTAACTCGTGCAAAACAAGTTAATCCCCAATAATAAGGGATTACCTCGTGCAAAACAAGTTAATCCCCAATAATAAGGGATTATCTCGTGCGGAACACGTTAATCCCCAACAACAAGGGATTATCTCGTGCCAAACCTCTTAATCTCCGTCTTTGTTGTCGGCCAACGGTACGCGTGTATTCGCCGAACAATGGGTTCCAACTAGATTTATTTCGGTAGCCACAGGTACGGGGACAGGGCTCTTAATGGCTCGTCAACAATTTCTTACGTCTGGCGGAAAAACTTATTTTTCGGTGTTCTCGTGAGATTCCCGGAATAACAACAGATTATCGCGTGAGTTGACAACAACGGATTAGGGAATAGCGGTGACCAGCAGTTGGGGCGAAGAAAACAGTTTCTTTCTCGCCGTCGTCGGACATAATCCTCACCATAACAAAGGATTAAGCGAACACTTGAAACAAGGGGAGGTAGCCTAAAGATAGTTCGAATTTCGAAGTGGCCGAAAACAAGCCGCTATAAAATTTTACGACCGGATTAACGGGTACAATGAGTAGAGCCGCGCTTGTTGACAAGCAGCCTCTCCCAATCTCCATTTACCAAAAAAAAATTGTAAGGCGTAAGATAAGACTCCGGGGAATGGGGTACGAAACAATGAGAAGGCCAAAAAAAAATATCTCTCTCTCGACAACCGAGTCCAACGCGATGAATTCGCGGGTGACTAGAATTTTACACTTAAAACTACGTTTGATTTGAGGCCTTTACGCCTGTTCTCAAAATTACCGTATCGTACGGAACCCTTAATACTAAACTAAATCCACAGGGTCTCAAGCCGCTACGACCAGCCATCAAGTCCAATTACGATATCCTAAACTTAACTAAAACGCGCAAATATCGCTCTCTCAGCGGCAGCTTAAGTCGTCAATATTTCATTTGAAACGGTACGAACGCAATAAAATGTTTACGCAAGTTGTTACTCTCGGGCCCCGCGTTGGGCGCCATTTGTAACGAGATTTTTCCCCGCAAAGGGTCCAACCTGTCCCTTCTCGACTCACCTGACCCGCTAACGGGTGGAGGCGTACCGGCGAGGTCGGGCTGGGCGCCAGGTACCGAGGTACCGTCGGAATACCGACTTATTTTTCGCCCTACCTCGCCGAATACGACCTTCCGAGCCACCCGACACAGGTGACCGAGGACGGTCCGGCTACTCAGCTCCAACTGAGGTACGAAGTGGTAGAGGGGCTGGCCCAAGGTGAGAGTAACAACACGAGGTAACATAAAAGGTCAAAAGAGATACTCAACGCGTAGTTATTTCGACTTAAAATGCAGTTTATTAGTCGGAGGTAGTCGTGGCTCGCCCACAATAATACAGGAAGTAATAGCAAAATTGGGTCCGATCGAACTGATAAACAAAAGAATAAAGTAACGAAATCGACCACCGAATCAGTTGTGCGCGAGGAAAGAAGTTCCACTAAAGAAAATTCGGAGTCGCCGCTGCGAGGTAGTCCAAATAGGATAGGTAAGCAGCGGCGCGTCGTGGCTTGCAGGCAACTTGACGCCTCCATTTACACAAAATTACTATGACAGAATGACGCAGGAATCGCACGCGAGAGAAATAAATCGCGATAAAGAAAGTATGGAATCACCGCTGCGAGGTAGTCCGAAACGGATAGGTAAGCAGCGGTGCGTCGTGGCTTGTAGGCAACTCGACGTCTCCATTTACAAACAAAATTATAATGTAATGCTGTAGGAATCGCACGCGAAAGAAATAAAACACGATAGCGAAAGTATGGAATCACCGCTGCGAGGTAGTCCGAAACGGATAGGTAAGCAGCGGTGCGTCGTGGCGTGTAGGCAGCTTGACGGATTCCATTTACAAGGCAAAATATAATAACGCAATAATCGCACCCGAAATAATCAAACCCGATAAAGAAAAATATGGAATCACCGCTGCGAGGTAGTCCGAAACGGATAGGTAAGCAGCGGTACGTCGTGGCTTGTAGGCAACTTGACGAATTCCATTTACAACGGAAAATATAACAACGTAATAATCGCACACGAAATAATTAAACCCGATAAAGAAAAATATGGAATCACCGCTGCGAGGTAGTCCGAAACGGATAGGTAAGCAGCGGTACGTCGTGGCTTGTAGGCAACTTGACGAATTCCATTTACAAAGTAAGATATAATAACGCAATAATCGCACGCAAAATAATAAACCCCGACGAGGGAATAATGTTTCGCTCGGGATTCTCGACTACGAAAAATCTAGAAAATAATACGCCGGAGCATAAGATAACGACATCGGCTTGGAGAGCCCGCGCGGCGAGCGCGAAGCGCAAGGAAAAAAAGGTAAACACGCGAGGACGACGCTGGCCTTGAGCGCGCGCTGAGAGAGAGACTGAGGCGAACCCGATAGTTCGCAGTTACGCAGTTACGAAACTTTGAGATATTACGACGTAATATTGGCCGTAATGTTCCACTAAAATTCTCATAATAAAACAACTAATAGGAATTAATGACTCGAAAAATAGCGCACAATAAGAAAAACAAAGCCGATTTGGGTCGCAATTGTCCTCCTCCCGTGATTCCTCAAACTCTAAAAATTAATACCCACGTGGCGTGAACGCGAGACTGTCGCAAAAGAACACGGCATCGTGGTTCGCCAAACAAAATGACTAGTACTACAAAGGGGACGCCAAATAAATGATTAAAGAATCACGGGATCGAACGCATTAATGGAGAGAAAGAGGAACGAGCTCACCGAGAGTTCCTCCGAATCAGCCAAGAACAACCAGGTAATCCAAAGGGCACTTACGCACGACTCACAGCACCAGATATCGATCGTAGACTGATGATCCCTCGCCTCGTTCGTAGGCAAGAGCTCCCGAATTCGCTCTATCCCCACCACTCATTACCCCCCACGAAGGGCCACGCGCCCGTGTCCCAGCACTGGATTATTCTCTGTCTCTCCTATCCTCACGCCTCACGTGGTATTTCGGAGTTTTTCGCGTATTACGTTGGAATGTTATCCCCACTCCGATCCAGCGAACGAGGATCGATGCGGCTGATACGGTTCTCAAATCCCGCGCTCGAGTACAGGTCCTTCCAAATGACCGTTCCTTGGTCGCCTTCCTCTAGGGCCATCCGGCGTTCGTCTCCGGAAAGAGGGGAGGCCTCCCTCATGAATCCAAGCGTCCCTGAATCCACGGTGGGCCCACTCTTAAACCACCAGGAAATTCAGCACCTCCAACTCGGAAACGAACCCGAACCCCATTAGACGAGGCGCCGATTTGACTCGGACCGCGGTTCCCAAGGATACGATGGTGGGGTTGCAACTCTTGATTGCTACGGTAGGAGGACTAGCGGGCGGCCACCGACATTGGGCCTTTTTCCGGCGCTAGTCCTTGACACCCACTCTCAGATTTCGATGACTAAACCTGGAATACGGATCCGCACTCGAGCACGCGATTTAACCAAAAAAGCTATTTTTATTAACCGTGCTGAGACGCTTGCGCGCTTTCCCGCGCGAGGGCAACTACGTGGGGTGAAATGGGCCAAAATGCAATAAAACGGCAATGGTATAATTCAATTATTAGGTTCTAACTCTCTCAGTCTCCTCTCTCGACGGCTTCTCGACCACGTTCACACGTTTTCGCGGATTCCGCGGTGATATTAGATACTTTTCGCCGCGAAAACTAAATCACAAACGGTGAAATAAAACAAACGAAAATACTTCGCTTTTACGCCAGTTGAGTCTCCGACCGGTCCAGCCCCGTGAGTCGGCGTGCGTCGGTCAAGTAGGACCGTAAATCCGGTCCACTGGTCGACACGGAACCGTACGAGTGGCGTGGCTCAAAATGTCACGTCACAGTGTTTTATAAGATAATGAAGTTTCGAATGGGATAAAAATGTAAATAAAAATGATAGACCTTTCAGGCTTGGAGTAAAACATTCTTGGTCATGCACAAAATTCTGAGAGGTGGTCAAAGCCTAAATGTAACTGTTATTCGTGTCAAATATCTCAGGACTGGAAAATACAATTCTTTCTTATTTTCAACATTTATAGACCTTTGTATAGAAAAATGCACACCAATGTTATTAATCGTTAGATGAGAATAACGACTGATCATTTTTCTTCATAATTTACATTGATATACCTGTAAATATATGTATGTAATGATTGAATGTTTATATCAAGATGTTAGAGAAAGGGGAATATTGTTTTCACTGTTATTTATCTGAACGAGAAATACAAATTCTCAGCTACAGTGAAGTTCTGTGGAAGAAAAGTATGTTAATTTCTTCTCGAACATTGTTTAGTATATTCAAAAATAATGATTGTACACATGTTCTCGAAAAGTGTTGATGTCTATTTTCGAAAATTGCCAGGCAATGGAACTTTGTTGAATAAACAAAGTTGATAGTCTCCCACAGAAATATATTATACCACGAAAATCATTATGGCTATTGACAACATAGATTTTTTTTTAAACTCTCCACCGTTATACTGCACTGAAAATGATTGTTACATTTATTGTTCACGAGTATTCTTGAATCTATTAAATAAATCTATGACGTGTGAGTTTAAAATATAATTGTGGATGAACAACTGATTGCTTTTGTAGAACATTTAACTCAAAATTTCATGCGATTCCTAGATATTTATTAAGTAGCAAATTAAGCGTGTATTGATTTAAAATTTTGATTATGTTTTGGGTGAACCTCGAACTCTCTGAACTCCCTTCTTCTAGAATCGTTGCTACACGGTTGCGGATGCTTCAAACAAAAAAGTTATTTTTTTGGCAAAAATAAGGCCAAGTTTTAAAAAGCACAGTATTTTCTGAAATGTGTTGACATGAATTTCGAAAAACTCGTCCGCAGAAAATTGTATAGTTTCAGAGTTACTTAGCTTCTGATAAGAGCTGTAACTTTCAAGATACGTTTGTTTTAAACTAGAAAAAAAGTTAATCTTTCACGATAATTTCGTAATCTGTCTCTCGTTGAAGTTTTTCTATAATTTTCAGCGATTTAAATGAATAAAAGCCCAATACTACACAATATACTTTTTATTTTACATAATTTTTCAATACCCTACCTCGCCGTGACCGTTGTCGGTGACACGACATTACAATAACTAATTCGATAGAATATATTTATAATAATATACATGATGTACATAAATTCATTCGTTCCTCCTCTATTGATTCCATTTATAATATATGTATAATGATAATAGTCGTATTCAACTGCAATTCGTTCGTCACAGCGAGTTATTTATTATCGTATGAGTTAAACTGAAACATCATGGTCATAATCATTGTAATAAATCATAATCGTTGTTGTCAAGGTCATTGTCATAGTCCTAGTCGCGATTACTGTCATTATCAACATTATTCTTATCGTTCATCATAATAATCGCGAACACATCGCGCAATAATTGTAATGTTCATTATCATAATAGCATCATCATGATCATGATTGTTTCCATCATCAAAAACGCATTTTTTTTATCTCTATCACCATCGCGTTATCTTTATCATCAATTGTTTAAAACCAAGAAACTCTTTTCGTTTGTATTCTTTTTTTTTCATTTCGCATGCATACTCACATTCAAAGTGTATCACAGTTGTGTTGGGAGTTGGGATAAAAGGGAAAATCGTGAAACAAAGAAAAAACAAAGGTAAAAAACGAGTGAGTTGTGACAACCAGAAACGTCAGAGATCGAGTTCATTCCAGATAAGATTGAATTTTCATGCGAAAATATGTTGGCTACTTTTTGTTTTTATCGCGTATCGATTCTTGGCAAAAATCGAGGTTGTATGATCGGTTCGAAAATACTATCAATTAAGGGGTCTTATTGATTCATGGACGTTTTCGTTTTTCTACTGGTATTTTTCGTTGGCCTTTCTTACAGGGTAGTTATCTCATACATTGATGAATTCGTCGTTGCTCGCGGTTTAACATACACTTGAACTGTCAGTGTGAGACTTGTAAATCTGTCTGCGGCCGGTTTCCATGATGGACGTCTCGTCTTAAAAATCCATCGTGTCTCTCTTCGGACCAATGGATTTCGATATATTGTAATGCACAAAAAATAAATTTATCGCTATTATTATCGGCACTTTGCTCACACACCGGTTGATCGTGGAGAAGGACAGCAAGAAAATTCGAGAAGACAGTTGATTTAAATCTGTGCATATTTTACTAAATGTGAAGTTTGTGGCTCGAACGAGCTGACAGCAATGATGAAAGAACTCATTTTTGGCGGATTATTGCAGTTATTCGATGGAGAGATAAAGTTCGAATGGGATCGAGTGGTAATTTGATTGAAAATAATTATTTACGTCCACGTTTGTAAAAATCGCACCGAGTAAAACAAAATTTGATCTCTCCTTATTCGTAATAAATTCATGATAAAATGGTGTCGTCAAAAAAGTAAGATTAATGGATCTAGTGGAAAGTAAAATCATAGTGAAATGTTCGAATCACGTCGCTCGGTTTTCTACTTAAAAAATATATGATTTTTTTTTCAGTATTTCCATGATTCAAACGATGAGCTCTCGTCAATGTAAATAACTCATCGTGCACCCTGCTAGTTCAATCTTATATTCGTATTTTATGATTCGTTATGTGGGGCAAACCCCTTAAAATATTTTTAGATCCGTTCTGTGTCGACTGTGCACGGTTTCAGTTAGAACATTTATGATTAAGGTACAGGTTAAAAAAAAATTCTTCGACAGACCCGAATTGATTAGTGCCACGAAAATTCGTCATTTCGTATTTTTGTCAATATTCAGAGGGGTACATTTTGAACAGTTGATTATTCACCAACTCTTTCGTTTTCAATGATCAGTTTAATGTTCTTGGAATAATTATTCACAGCTGTTGTTTGCGGAACGATAGTGTTCAACTACTTAAAACTATCGTGCTTCGAATTCTACTGGTTATTCGAAAAATATCTAAAAAAATATATTTTACAATTCAACAACAGTCGTCATCGTTACGGGAAAGAAAATTAATAGTTTCTTTCCGTCTCCCATTATTCTGACTGACAAAAAAAAAAATATAACCGCGAGCCTGAGTCCCGTGTGGGACGTGATCAAACTGGCGGAGTTGTCTTGGGGGAATGTGACGGTGATAAACTTTTTCCGAACGTTCCCTCGTCTATAAATTCTTCGGTTGGATCTCGGTCGTCGAAACTTTGAAACTTTTCGTCGTCGTACATATTTACACTTTGGAGCACAACTCGACGTCAAAAAGTACGATTTTTTCAGCAAATTTGCTTGACTTAGGCTAGAAGATACAACGTTTCTCGCTAAGGGGAAACTGTCCTCCGAAACAATGTATTTACATATGTATCGTTCATTCGCAGTATCGAGCTACTCACGGTTTCCCTCCGGAGTCATTTGGCTGGCTTTTGGACGAATGAACTACGCCATCGATCTTATCCCACTAATTTTTCAAATTCTTTTTGTTTTTTCTCTTTTTTGTCGAACAGCGGAGGAGTCGTTTCTATTTAAGGGTAGAAAGTAGCGGAGGCTTAGCTGGGACCGGGTGGAGCATTGAAATTAAACATGGTAGTCGTCGGTCTTCCTGACTGCGGTTTCGGCGGTAATTTTGGTGTCACAGAGCCTGAATAAAGATAAAAATAAAAGTTTTATTTAAATGCTGATTTCACGACAGAGAATATATGAAAAAGTATCGTTTTAAGCAGAGGTACTGTTCAAAGATGTTCGGATAAAGTGAACAACTGTGAACGCCAATTTTAATAATTCCATCAATCGTAAAGTGGAAAACAATTTTCTGTCAAACTGTGTAAACGGAATTTTGAAAACTGACCGTTTGGTTGGTTCGGTGGAAGCTTCGTAGGACTTGGTCCATTGAAAGACATATATCTACGGGGATGCGTTGTGCTAGAGGCGGAACTCTCGAGATTGGAATTTCGCCGTGCCAACAATGCTGAGTTGCTGGGATTCAGAGTGGCTGGAAGTCGCGGTGGAAGGCTCACTGGTACGTCTCTTCTTGGTGGTAACGGCGGAGGAGATGTTCCTTCGCGGGGCGGAAGAATTGGAGCGTTCGGTGCTTGCCGAGCCTAAACATAAGAAAAAGCCATGAACACTTATGAAAACTCGTTTTACAGCTTAAAAATATGTCGAGAACCCACTGACTCAATTTTTTCGACAAAATGGTAGAAAATTTCGTTGACTAACTTGTTGGGGCGACTCGCTAATGGAACTTTCGCGCCTTCTGTGGGACCGAGGTGGCAGCGGTGGCGGTGGTTGATTCGGAGGCACATGACTGGGTGAAGGCGGTAGTGGCAACGATGCGCCAGGACTTCCACTGGACGATGGTAAGCCGGTGAGCGCCCCCATTACACCGATGGTACTGGAATTAAATCCAAAATGTGTTATCGTTTGGGGTTGATGGTGCAGAGTGGGCATGTGACCGGGGGAACCGAGTTGTGGACTGCTGCTGGGCGATCCCAGGGAAAGCCCTGACATACTCAAAGGTCCTGGAGAACCTGGGGGTGGGCCTGTTCCTGTGGAAGGAAAAATCTCGTTAGCATTCTTCAAAAAAAGCTACTCTTTCTTGATTTCGATTTTATTGAAAAATAATAGAAAGTTTAGTTCTGAGAGTGCAGAGAAGGCAGTCTCTGAAAACGTTGACGTAGCTGCGGACCCTCGATTTTTTTCCATGCATTTTTGCTCTATCGCTAATCGTTCAATGCGCGATGAAACAGTCTGCGATCGACTACGGTAATTTAATGCTAACAAAGTTTTTTGGTTCAAAATTTAATTTTAAATTTAAGAGTACGTTATCGACAACTCGATCCGAAGATCAAGTGTATGCGTAACATTGTCGTTCACAAACCTCCTAAAAGAACAGGAGCAAATACGCTATGATCGCCTTTGTGGGTCGACGACGCGTGAGAAGTGTGCGGAGGAGTTTCTGGTAAGTCCGGTGGTGGGGGCCCTTCTGGAGCTGGATCGTGAAGCCGGACGCTCGAAGCTACAGCTTGCAAAGGAGCCGGTAATTTTCCGCTCAAACTGCGGGCTTTTATACCCGGTGATTTAAGATTCAGATCCGGCCACCTTCGCGGCTACGATGGGAGAATAGTAGATCAGTTTGCAATAAGAGAATTCATGCAGATATACCAACGAAAAACTTAGGGTCAGGGAAACCCGTCTGGGATCAAATGGCAGATTAATTTCAACGTTCAAATATTGTTATGAACTTGTAATTAAACAACAAATTAGTTACCACTCGCGGTAATTGCCTGCAACCTCTCGGCTCAACTTCAAGACTCTTGTGAAATAGATAATTTCCAATTTCGGTATCGGTCATGTTAGGGTCGAACGGTGACAAATTTTCAATAAAGTGCCTTATTCTCGTCTCAACCGATAAGCAGTAAGGCTGGTTTTGGTACTGTTGAATTTCTCCGATTATTTCAGCAACTTTTCGTCGTTTGCTGAAGTTTATTAGTTCTGGACTATCCAACAAATAGTCCTTGTTGCCCTCCTCGATGTGAAGTATATTGGTCAGGTACATGCCTAAAAAATTCATCAATCAAAAGTTCTTTAAAAACTCCAGAAAAATTTCTTACTAGTCATGAGAAAATTCGTATTTTAGGATATTTTTCTGTCCAGTAAAAAAGTTCAGAATTCAACTTAAATTTATGTTTGTTTTTCAGACGAAAGTTTCTCAATTTGAATTCGAAACTTCGGAGCTGGACAAAGATAAAGAAAAATGTAGCAGTGCAATATGCTAAGGAAATGTAGTTTCGAGAAGAAACTCTCTGAAGATTCGACTTTGGAATAGCTTATTCTAGAAACGCGATATTGCAATTTCCGAACAGGACGAAAAGTTGTCTTCAGCGATTCTGTGTTTTAGTCATCGCGTTAATTTTCATGAGCGCTAAATAACTTCTAACCACGTTTCTTTCAATCTTGCGATGATTGAAAATAAATATTTGCAAGACTCACCAAAAAATGGTACGCAAGGTGGATTGATTGAGCGCAATTTTTCTTGGTATTTTCGGAAATGATCGTTGTGCAGTTCTCGTGCTTCTTCCAGAGATTTCTCCAATCGCGCAGGAATTTGCTAAAGAAAAAAGTGATATTTCGATAGAATCTCCTTCCGTGGGCATCTCATGGGTAGAAAGAAAAATTTGAGATTTACTTGAAACGTGAATTTCAATCTATAAACTGAAGCAGATCCCATGGCACTGCTGATGGCTATGACGCCGTTGAAATTGTTCAAGTCTTGGAGGACCATCATAATCTCAATAGCACGGGAAACGATGGCTACCCTCTCGTCAAGATTCTCGGCTTCTACTATCGTTTTTTCTAGCCACCTTGTAAACTGTCGGGTAAGAAAATGTCAAGGTTACGTTAAAGTGAATGTGAAAACACAAAATTTGATGAAAAAAAAAAACTTACGTTTGTTGTGTGCTTGATCATTTTTAGTAAATTTGGTGATGTTAATTCTTTGTCTTTTTTGGGTTCCACTAATTCGGAAGGTTTAACCGTTCTGTACAGTTCGAATTCTAATAAGGTCAACTGCCTTGCGAATTCGATGGGATGTAGCTGAAAGTTGATATTTAAAAAAATCACGTTTTAAAGATATAATTGTACGACAATTTCAATAATTAATTTGTTAATTCTTCCAAGTCATTTTCAAGTTCTCCCTTCAATTTAACAAAAGTGTATCATTACCGTAAGTATTCCCCATTCTTCTTCAGGAACTTTGAGATGCCACTCGATTGGTGGCGGAGATCTTTCGAAACTAAATGTTATCGGCCTCTGCTCGGACGGCTCGCATTTTCTTTGCACAATCTTTATAACCGAATCCACCCATTTTCTCATTGATTTACCGTTCACAGTGTCCAAGAACAATTGTAGCCTATCGAGAAGATTTCTGTCGCGTTCGAAATCATAGAAATGATGGTCGACCTGCACAAAATAGTAAAAAATAATTAATCAATTTTTCACGATTTCTATTTTCAGCCGAAATAGGATCGTACTAAAGGCAGAAGATTAAAAGCGTAGTTACACTCGTAGAGCAGCTGATACAATTTTTTTATTTTGTGGAAAAATAATTTCACTTTTTCCTAAATATCAAAAGTACTTTGTCAAAGTAAAAAGTAGAGAAACAATAACAATTTCGGTTCAACGATGATTTACGAACATTTTCATTTACACTTCAATGAAAACTTACCCAATGCCTTAATACATTCAAAACTCGAAATTGTACAGGCTGACAGAATTCCTTTCTGTATCTTTTCCAGTCTTCCCGAGCTGTTGCTTTACAGCCGGAAGGTTTTTCTTCATCGCCATAAACCAGCGATGGATCAGGGATGTCAAATCGATCGATAAGCAACGTCAGCAATTCCTGAGGTGAGCAAAAACTCCTGGAAAAGAAGAAAGATTCAAATGATATTAGATTTTTTGCATTATGAGTGGAATAAGGAACGTTTGGAAAAAATGTAGAACGAATTTTTATGAGGGAAATCTTTTCGGGTAACTGTGCCACCGGTTTGTTAAAAATTCATCTCTCTTGACTCTTTCTCGATTCGTTAAAGCGCTCCAATAAAATATAATTACCTATAAGTAGTAAGGAATGTTCGTACAAACGCCGGATCGGCGTAAATGTGGTAAGTCAACCTCTCGACGAGTTTGACCAACGTTGCACCTTTTATCAATGGAACACCGCCGTTTTCACGAGCTTCAAGTACCAAATTCTCCGGACAATCTTGTTCAGCAAATTTGTACAAATGTGGTGGCGGCAATCTTAAAGGATGTTTTCTCTCTTCATCAAGTAATATGCTGTCGAGGGTTCTTTCGAGCATACTCTTTGTGTTCAACATCACGAGATCGGCCATCCAACTGTTTTTATCCTCGACGGATTTGGCCACAAGTGTGACACTCGGGTGATCGCGTGGAGCAATTTCAAAAGCATTTTTCAATTCTGCAAATTTCACCATAGATTCAGTTTTCAATGAAAAATAGTATTTTTTATTCCTTATTTCTTACTTCAGCAATAAATTCGTACAATCGTGGGACAAATATTGATAAAATGAGATTTGTCGATCGAGCAGTCGATGATTTCATTGTTTATGAAATTATTAACATTTTTCAATATATTTAATAAGATTTTTGTTTACCTTCGGTGTCCTCGCGATCAATGATATCAACTTTTCTTATGAAAAATCGTTCCTTCAGTCGGAGTTCACCCTGATGTGCCGGATGGCTTCCACCAACGCCGACCGCTGCTACACTCACGCTCACTCTTTTGCTACCACTCGGCTTGCAAAGTACAAGCAAACCATCGAAAAGAAGAGCTCGCCTTTCCGTCAATCTGCGACCGTTGCTACCTACTTTTCCCAGCATGTCCTCTGATGGGACCCAAGAACAAGATCGATTCATAAATCATGAAAATGGCGTTTCATCAGCTTCTTTCGAAATGAATTTTTACCTCTTATGAATTCGTTACAACACTGGCCAATGTCTCTTTGGTCCCAACCATCGACGGTTTTTTGCAGCTCACTCGTTTTCTCAAGAGCCGCGTGACGTCGCGCGCGGCTTTGCATTCTCAAGCCTGTGTCTTTTTTCGGAAGATTTGCCATTGATTTTACTAGTTCCATTTGCAGTGGGGTCAGTACACCTTGGACTTGTTCCAAGGATTCACCATCCTCCGTATTTGGCGTCCTTTTGTGCAATACCTGCGAATCAAGCGTTCGATTCACGTTTGTCTATAAATTTGAATGCGTTGCGTCCGCATGGCCGCAAAAGGAATGGGTACGCAAGGGACATTTTGCATTTGCTCCGAGCACGTTTTAGTATGGTAAGTTTTTGGAGCGATGAATTGTTGTCTGTGTGAGTTTGGAAAAAAATGAACTTCCCTTCTCATCATTCAGTTTTTGACTTTGTTGTAGAAATATCGTGTGAAGTAAATCTCGATATAAACTCACCTCAATATAATCAAAGTAGAGAAAACAGTGCCAAACGGGTTGAAGTAAAAGTTTCGGTAAATAATATTTGACTGCTTCTCTGAAACCGTGACCAGCCGCTCGGAGTGCAGCACTGGCTTCGGGCCTGGATAATAACCTCGTCAAAACTTCTCGACTAGCAGGACTATTAATGTCTCTCGCGTATCTGCGGGAAACGATTAAACCGACAATTAGACCTTATTTTGTCAATTAAAGCTTTAGAGAAAATCTCTTTCCTGGCAATTTTCAGATATTGTAATGTTGCGTAATCGTACTTTATGTACACGTCGAATTCCGCGGCTTCGGCTAACTCCTCGAAACACGAGCCCACTGTTGGCGTCTGCTTTTCCTCCGTTATTTCCATTATGTCTTCGAGGCTACCTAGCAACGTTACCGTAACTTCATAAATGTCCATTATGTTGCTGAATAAACTCTCGAGCTCACTTCGATCGGGTGCTAGTTTAGCGATTTCTTCCCTAAAAACCTGAAACACGGTATCATTATCAATTCTAAGGGCTTTCATTTCAGAAACATGAAATTCTTTCTTTCGTAAATCAATTATTCCGAGTTTTCAAGTAAAATCAAAAATGCTTAATCGATGATTGAATAAACTGACTCGAAGCTATCGGTTGAAAATTACTTTTATAATCATGTGAAGATCTCGAAGATAATGTCGTTCGTCGTGTATGAGATCGCGAACCGATTCCTCGTAGGTCTGCGAAACCACGGCTCCCAAACTACTCTGAGGTCCTTCCGTGCAGTCATCTTGGTAGAAGACATCCATCAGTGCCTTGCGACGATATTTTTTAGGGAAGAAAAAAAAACGTCAAAATTGAGTCACTTCATAGTACATGAATTTTTCATGATTATTTACGCTGACGATATTGATTTGAAAGATGATATTTAGTCTATCACATGAGTTAGATCAGTGTCAACATTGTTTATCAACAGTTATGAATTATAGATAGAACAGAGAAAATTTACTCTAAGAATATTTACTGTTACATCATGCGAAATCAGCTGACGAATCAAAGAATAAAAGGTTGATTAATGATTTCTCGAACTATTTGTTAAATCTCGGAAAGTGGTCCAGCAAAAAGGGGGTTGCTAAACTTTCATACGAATTTGATGTAAAAGAAAAAATTATTTTTACTTTTGTTGTCATCGAGCACTTCGAATCTGACAAAAGAACGTTTCAGTTGTTTCCAAATTTCAATATTATCTAAGTCGCGGCAAAAATAATTGAAAAAAAGTGATAAATTACTGTTTCCAGAAACATTCAACGGTGGAAGATACTGGGACAGAATTTGCCTTGGACTAGAAACCAAAAAAGAAACCGAGTTGTACTTTCAAATTTTTCACAAAGTCTGTCGGTCAGTTTTCATTTGATAAGAGTCTCTTCCACAATTTTATCTGTTTTTTTTACTTTTATATTATTCAACGTTTTTCATATGTGAACAAAAGCGATCTTATGAAACGCAGTGCTTCGATCATGAGTCAGTGCGTGAAAAATGATATTTTCAAAATTCGTGCGTACATTTGAAAATTCGTTTCATGCTTATTTTAACTAAAAATATTGATAATTTTTTAACATGAGAAAAACTATATTAAAATGAAAAGATGAAACCGAAATTCTACTACAAGCAGCACATTTCGGACAAAATCACAGAGAATTTTTAGGAACACTTATAATTTTCGACACAGAATAATGAATTAGGCAATTTTGAAATACAACTTGTCACGAATTTACATAACTAGGACAAAAATAGCATTTTCTCCAGTAAACATTGAAATTCTTTCGAATATTGCGTTTCTTTCATTGAGACAAGCACCCGTCACAGATCCAAGGTGTGCATGATATAAAACAATGAATAAATAAAAAAAAAGTCTTTCGGGGTGTTCGCAAGTACGTACCACCTAAAACAGCAAGGGCGAAGAGCGTACATGAGGTTGGTGTTGTAATATTGTTAGTGAAAGCATGTAATAAAGCAGAAAACAAATGCAGCCACAATATTAACCATGTGACTATTCTAAGCGTCTTTAAATTCATACTTTTCTCGATCCAGAATACAATCTGAGTCTGCGTTGGTCATAAGGTTTTTGTTCACAATGAACAGTCGAGAATTAGAAGAAAAAAATGACTGTTAACCGCTTCGGGATTGACAATATTTCAGTTACTCACTTTTTAAAATAACATCGTGCCAAGAAATTTTCAAGTATGTTGACAAGATCGTTGCTAGCATTGAACGGAGATTGGAACGATAAAAGTAATTAATTCAGTAGACACTGAACAAAAAAAAAGACTTGCTCCAATTTCTATTTATTTTTCATTTGTAAGGTTCATTTGCTCGACAGTGAAATTAGCGTGAAATTTCAATTAGGAATTGAGTTTCAAACGTTAATGCTAGTAAGGATGGCTTAAGGATTTTTCAAATAAAAGCCACACACGCGTCAATTGGTAATTCTAGATAAAGCTATATGTGATAAACTCTATGCTATTTCATATGGTACATTAAACGTCACGTTCCAAGATACGGTATTCCGTGGAAAAATCTTTGACACGTGTTTTGTCATGATGAGTACAGATTTTTCTTTGCACTGAGAAAAAAAATTGATTCATCCGAGGAACCCCTTTTGATGGGTTCAGCTATAGTTTGTCAAATGCCAAATCACTGACGATTAATGAAGAATTTTGTTGTTTGTTTCCAAGTATTTTAATTGAGAAAAAAAATTAGTTTCGGTGAACATAATTTTTTTGATCAGTGCGGAAACAGTGCCATCTAGCCGTTCGTGGAACGTCAAGTTTCTTCTTATTGTTTTATCGATTCGTTTTAAAATGTGTACGTTAGTCGACATGTGCAGCACAAAAACGAACGAGTACGAGCTTCAACGCTTTTTAAAAATGATATGTTACCGTGTCTGCATACATCGCAACTCTTATATCTTCGCAGGATATCTCAACGTGGCGTATGTTCTTGACATAATTTCCAGCTAACTGAAATTTCATGGAAAACGAAGACGAGAATGTCATTAGTAATGATGAAAATATTCATGAAAGAATTGTCATAGATATGAGTGCTAAAGTAGACGTTAATAATCCATCATTAAATTACTTTTCAATAAGAATGACTCAATCTTACTCTTTCCTGAACAAAGGAACTTAAAAGTTTACTGATACACACAGTTAGTTTCTAATAAATGGTGGCACATATGATGCACCGGTAACAAACCTTTAAAATATCTGCAGAAATGCATTCGAGAACTCCAACAACAAATAAACTGACTTGGGTGTCAATTTTGTGTTGCAATACTTCCTGAAAATAAAACAATCAAATGGAGCATGATTAATGATAAGAAATGCAATGTTTAGGGTATGTTCAAACAAATTGAGCACGGTCACATACTTTTTGCAATAGCTGATGAATCTTATCAACGGGAAGTACGAGTGATGATTTTTTCTTTCCCTTTTCTAAGGCATCCTTGGCATCTTTTAGGGCCCACTCGTAGATGGCAGTAGGAAATGTGTGCTTCACTCTTTCCTCGACATCTTGAGGTGTGTGCGGCGGTGGATCACCGCACAGCATGCCCAGCATTCTTAATATTAAACTCTCGACATAGTCCAGGGCATCCTGACGAGCTTCAAGACTTGGATGTACTTGCCCCAGCACCTGAAACAATATCGATTTCAACAAATTTTTTATTTTGAAAGAGCATGTTTACCAGAATCAGTGAAGTGACTATTTTTCTGTGAGTCTCAATTTTCAGATCGCACATTCTAGATTTTAAACTGAAAATCTTTCTGATATGACCAGTTACTTTGATCATTTTAGGTGAAAATTTTTTTGACAGTTGTAATAATGCTTAGGATGCTAATACAATGTTCCGTTTCCTAGCACATTTGTCCCGTTGTCAGCAAACTTATTTGAAGAGTAAAGGGAGTTCATTCGAGAAACAAAATAAGAAAGAGCAACCTGGCAGTAAATCGTTGACGATAAGATGTAAATGTTCCCATGAGCAGCTGAGTGGAAAGCCCAGGGTTCATTCCACTGGCCCATTCTTTTGAGACACGAAATATACAGAAATGTGTCTTGAATATGATATATTACAGGGAAAAAAATCTGCCAGCCAAGCCCTAGTGACAAATTTTCCCTGGTATCAGTCAACGATTCTCAATTCAGAAGTATTTTCTGTACCAAATCAACCAGTCCACATACAATTAAACTGCTGCGTCAAAGAAAAAATAAATTTTCCAAAAGCATGGATTTTCTTGTGTACTTTTTCTGTGTTGTACTATTATGATTTATTTTGATAAGCTCTACAATTTTTAGAACGAAAGAATTTTCGATACAAATTCCATTTCCATGTTTTCATGTGAGAATTTTATTGTTGTTTAAAAACGAAAACTAAGCGTAAGTACAGCCCAGCTGATCGAAGATGTGCTATATATACTCGATATCGTATATTCCTATTAATGTACATGCTTGTAAAAAAAAACGATATATATGTCATGTATATAATGTCACGTATATAAAAAAAAAATATAAATATGAGCGTTTATCGCGTTCCAAGACAATTCGTTTCATGACGGTTTGCGTAAAACGATTCTGACCGCGATGTATACATATATAGATGAACGCATACAAAGACGAGCATAGAACGATGAAAATTTGGCGATCGTTTTTCCCCGAAGACGATGACAAATCGACGAAAACTCATGACGCGTCAAAGTCCCGCGGAACGAGCTCCGCAAAGAGAAGAAACGGGGAAAGGGGGGTCAAAGGAAGGAAAAGAGTGACAAAAGCATTAAAAAAATATGGTGAAACGTATCGAACCTTGCGCAAAGAGTTGACAAACACTCCCTTCCACTTGGCGGCGTTCTCCTCTTTCTCAAAGTTGTAGCCTGACGGCTCGCCCACAACCGACGCCGGTGATGAAAACATAATTAATAAAGCTCCTCGAAGTGTTAAACATTGACAAAATCACCGACTGTTGAATAAATGTTTTTCTCGTATTTACGCGCACAGCGTAAACAACGATGAATCCCCATCGCACTTCCATGCAGCATCGTCGTGATTCTCGTTATTTTTTCCACTTTACACACAACCTATCCCTTTTCAAGCTCTTTTGTTACTGTCGTTATAATTAATAGATATATTTGACAGTAAAATTCGTCTGTCCGTCCGTTTTCTCGTATTGAAGTCTATGTTTTCGTCATATTTCTCCGCAACACTGTCGTCGCACGTAATCTTACCCATCACCTTGTAGACACTGTAATAACAATATCTCCGTGTACGATTACGTCGAGAAAAACTCGCGTTCATTATATCCCCGGGTTCGAGTTGACGTACGAATACTTTTGTATCCAGGACGTGCGATCCTCGAGGACAACGCGATTTCGACGTACAACCGGTCGTTTTCTTTCACTTCGCAAAACATTTCACTGGACACTCACTTTTTTTATTCGGAAAATAACGATTTGTTCTGTTTGTTAGACCCGTCCTTTTTTTCTTATTCCTCGGAGCTTATCTCTCGTTTCATGTATCTTAGACAATAAGGACCCGGGATCATCGCCCGTATCTCCAGGATTACACTGTTTTCAGACCGCGCGCACGACCGACTGCCACCAGGGTGAGCAATGCCATTATTATTACGCTCAACTACTCTCTTTCTCTGTTTCTCTCTCTCGCGCGCGCGTTCGATCGATACTGCACGTTACGCGTGGTGGGTACATCATCGCGTATTTTCTTCTATCGTAAAACGAGAAACATCATCACTGTACGACCATCGCAGCAGCAGCACCATCAGAGGCAGCACTGAGCAGCAGTTGCGCTAATCACTGCAGCAGTTAACTATTGTGATACCGTTGTACTTTTTCGATGACTAACCAAAAGTCTCTGCTCTCATGTACGTGAGCTGATCTGGTTTTTCATTAATTATAATTGAACGAATTGATATTCAATCATTTAATTATACTACCAAACATTTCCGAATGATTTTCTTTCGATTAAGATTTATTTAACGCGGCTTATCAATTAATAATCATTTTGTCTGGCTGCATAACCTTATCAGATTCCCAAACAACGAGTTTTACCATCACATTAGCAAATAAATCATTTACCATTCAATGTTACAATTATTTTCTAACAAATATTTGATGAGACCACCGTACGATTCACTATTTTTATTCAATTCATTGTCCAAAAAAATATGTATAATGTTTGGTTAACATGGATGTAATTTTATTTACATGATTAAAAAACAGTGATGGCCATTTTCTCCGACGCGGTTCAAACTCAGTTCAATTTTTTTCACATAGTTTCGAGATAGGATTAACCGCGTTTAAACTCAGATTAACGTCGGAGAAAACGGCCATAAGTAACAGAAATATCATAATTACAACACCAGCAACCACTGAACGAGTAGTAAATAATATGACTAACAATAAACATGCAAAGCTCAAGTCATTTGATTAACTTTATGAAGTTATAAAAAGACAACTGTTTCTGGTCAGCAGAACATTGTGACAGCCATTTTTTGGGAGATCTCATCAATTTATTGTTGGTGTTTTTAGCATATTTTATAGGAAATTCTGTTTATCAGCTATGGTTATTGCAGGAATCTATTTGAACATGCGCGTGCATTCTGACCGACTATCGGTAATTCCGCAAGTTTGCGTACTTATTCGGGAAGTAGTTTTGTATTCCAAACTAGGAGGCACTGCATTTCCGAAAAGTTTTCGTTGAGAAAAGTAGTGGCGGGTGCATAAGAAAAAAAAAATATATATTGAACATCGACTCGGCGTTTAAAGGAAAATTTTTTATTACAGAAGTGTATGATCGAGAAAAGTGATCCTCAACTAAAATCAGAGGTTAAGTTGTGTATACACGAAAGTGTTTATATTCGAATAGTTCGAGTTATAGCTCGATTCAGCAGTTTCAAAAACCGATATCAGAAAATATAACTTTTCAATATATGTCGATTGATCTGAAAACGACTCTTTACATTTCTGCTCCGTCGTAATCGTCTGAATTGTACATTTTTGTGGAAATACCGTCAAATACACCATGTCTCATCGAGTGCAAAGAAAAAAAATTTATTGACCCAACTGAAGCTTCCAAACGTTAATTCCACGTACAGATACGATCGATGTAAACACAGAAGGAACCAGCGTTGCTTCATCTACTCATTATTATTCGCGTATGTTACAACAGATTAGAAAAAAATACGAGGACATTTCACAGTTTTGCAGAGAAAAATGTACATATATTTTTTCGCTCATACACTTACACTATTGTTTTTATATGTACTAAAACATATATACATTTATTAATTCGGAATACTCGCGCGGTACTCGAATGATCTGTTTTACAAAATACATTTATAGGCTTAAGGTCTCTTAATAAATATTCGACTCGATTTGTCGCCCAAAACTAACATCAGGCAAGCTCGTATTTTCCTTTACTCTGTCGAGAAACAAAAATAACGTACATCCACGAATTCGTACAAACTTCACGACGCTGAAGTTTGCAACGTTGGAGTTCAACGAAATGAACGAATAAAATATTTATAATTCATTATTTTTTTATTTCACGAATTATTGATGTCGCTTGAAATATGACGAATTGGAAATTCGGCAGGAAACGAGATTGGAGATTTACTGGAATTATTTGAGAGTTTTTTTAGACCATTTCGTTGGACTCCAACGTTGGAAACTTCAGCGTCATCAAACTTCAATTTCCATGTTACAAGTATATAGAGAGTCTTTGCACTAGCATTGGAGTTTATTTTTGTTTGCTAGAAAATAAAATATGTTCTACGAGTTAATTTTTTTCACTTGAAAATACAATATGCACATTGATTTCATTTTTCAAAATGTCACTAACAAATATCGTGTATTTTATTACATACCACACTATAATTTTACACATGACGTTTGATTCACACATCTGTGATTCTTGATAGTCGATTTCTGAGGTGTATTGTACAGTATGGAGATTTTCATTCCGGGTAATGTAAAATAATAATGTTGAAGCTCCGCTCTGTCAATTGGAGCTTCAGAAAAATTAGTGAATACATCGACTGTTCTTTTATGTCTTCTTCCACAACATTTCACTTTTATTAGAAAAAAGTCACTTTTGCTCTGAATATAAATGAGTAGAACAATTGGCGTTGTGGAACTGACGTACAAGTGCAAATATTTTTTACCAAGATATTGGAAGAAATAGTTTTGACGAATGGTTTGAAAAAATTATTCTGTCTGCACGAGTCTGAAATTTCAAATAGTTAAATCGAAGAATAATTCACCGGTGTTGACAAAATAAATACTCGCAATTATTTATCGAACGGATTAGAAACTTTCAACACTTTTTTCAGTGATTTTTAAACAGATGCAATTGTTTTATCCAATTACTTAACATTCTGTGTCTTCTCCAAGTAGTTGACTTGGAAAAAACATTTTCTTATAGTTTTCTATCCGAAAAGTGGAAATCTCCAGATATACAAAAGCTCCGAAATGGTGCGAAGCGTTTAGCTTTAAAAAAATTGAGCAATCAAATGGACAGGAAGCTCAATGAGGATCGTACCAGTGAATTTCACTAGAAATCACGTTCAACAATTTTTTTCGCATTTTCCGAAGGTTTTTCTTAAAAAATTAGTGATCTCGAGTGAATTGGAGTGTCGGAATGAAAAATTAATGACTTTCCTGACCGACGATAACTCTTCACGAAAGTTAGCAGCTCAGCGAACCTGAGCCAAACTCTTTCCAAGTCTGTATTACGCATCGCGTGCATACAAGAATCGTTATCTCGTTTTCCATCTATTTTAGTCTAAATTAACGATCATAAAAATATGCAATTTTTCGACGATGTTGAAATTCGCGAAAGGAAAATTCATTTTTTTACTGCTGTCACGTGTTTTTTTTTTTTCTTTTAACTCTATGAAGCTAAATTTTTTGTGATTTTGTATAAAACATATTTCGATAATACAAAAATGTAAAGTCACTGTCATTCGAATACAATTATCGTGGCATTTTAACGATTTAAACTTCAACTGCACACGTTTTACCACGAACGAGATTCGTATGTTCATCTACAGGGTATGACTAAAAAAATAAATGCGATTTTTGTCATGTTCTTCCCTGTAAGGCCACCGCTAAGAGTCGCCTCGTGTCGCACATTATTAACTTTAATAAGTCGTGAATCCTCGCACTCTCGCACGTATGCATACGTTATAAAAACAATAATGATTCCGAAACACGCGCATTCACAACCACTTGACGGAGTATTATGGCAAAATCTTAAATATTTATACGAAGGAAGGTGAAAAAGAGAGAGAGCCGAAGCAAGACCGTTTTCGTCCCCTGAATCTTACCAATCTAATCAATATTATAACTATTTTTTATATTATTATTTTATAAATAAGCCTTAACACGGATATTGGGATTCACGAATTATCAAAATCAAAAAGACAAAAATCCTCGGGGACGACGCTGACTAAACGCTTAATATTTAGTTGCTATTACATAGGTCAATGGACTCGTTCAAATCGAGATACTGTACACTGATCATTCACGTTATAAACGATCATTGGAAACTAATTTTTCTCGTACGAGGAATCTTAAGCTGCAAAGTCAGGTGAATCGAGTTCGGAGGCACAGCAAATTGCTTCAACGTGTTTTCAGTGAACTTTTTATTGGGGGAGTCGAAATCTCAATCAAACCATTCCCGAATAATATTTCCTCGAATTGCTGAGCAACAAAAAATAAATTCTGCAAAGTATTTGTTGACTTTTGTCGACGTTTGGTAGTTTTTAATGAATTGAAACGAGAGAGTCTGAATTATTGAGAGACAAAAGATTTTCTCATATTATTGAATCATCGGGCTGGTGACGTTCAAGCAATTCGGCAAGTTTGATCAATCGATTGATCTGACTCGACGAAAACTGTGATTCTGAGAGCGAGTTAAGAGTCGAAGGAAACAATCGTTGTTCCTGTAAATGCTTTTTTTTTTCACCAGACTCGCTTCCGACATTTGGGATTGTTGAGGTCATGGACGCAGCTCTGGCTCTCCTCGTCGAAGGACGTGCCTTCCTCGCAGACGAATCTGAAGTCGAGGACCTGTCTGGAGGTGAAACCCGGCGCACAGTAGTGGAACAATCGGCAATCACGGCCATCGGCATAGTAGCGATACATTTCTTTTTCCAAACAGTTGAACGAAGCGATTCTTTTGATTGCGCCGGGTTTTCTGCTCGAGGACTGAACTGAGACGAGGGTCGTTGATTCGATCGTCGTCGTATCCTCGGTCGGAGCATCCGGAGGTTGAATCGTTGTGCCGGCGGTTGGATTTTCCGTCGTTGGTTCACCTGTAACCTGGCCAACCGTCGTGGAGCTTGGCGCTTCTACTTTCGGCTCGATGACTGCGACGTTGTTCTCCAAAATAGTGGAATCGCTGCTAGGCTCGATCTGCAACTTTTCGTTTCTTCCGGCCGGTTCGGTCGACGTGGAAATCGGCGCTTGGCTCGTCGTTTCTGCGTACTCCGTGGAGGTCGAAGCTTGGAGCGTCGTGCTCGCCGTTTCAGGCTCCTTGAACCGAGGCACGTCGTTGTTCTCCAAGTCCAAGTTTCTCGATGTTGTACCTTCGATTTCCTCATTCTTGGCCAAAACATTTGCACTCGTGGAGGAGCCTTCGCTGGCTCGGAGCAAGGGCCAGGGAGTGAAACTCTCAGGGTAGGTCGTTGAGGAAGCTTCGACAACTTGGGTCGTTGACGCGGAAACGTAATTTTCTTCGGCTTTGACGCTTCTGTCCGGCTCAGCCGTCGAGACCGTTGTCGTCGATGGTGCTTCCGGAATTTCCGTTGGAGTTTCAGTCACCGGAATGCTGGAAGTACTTTCTTCCACGTCGGAGATCATCGTCGCAGGGATTTCCGTTGAAGGTTCCACCTCTTCGACGCGCGGAGTCGTGATCCGAGAGGTTGGTGGGAATTTTCTAGCGAAAAGAGTCTTCCGAATGACCGGTTTAGGCGCGTAATCGTTGTAAGACTTGGGTGGCTTGGCTGGCTTTGGGTTCAGCAGGGTCATACGAGGCTTTATCACGACCGGGACCGGAGTCGTTGATGGTGGCACGTATACGTAACTTTTTCGCAGAGTGAAAGGCTTAAAGAGCTTCGGCGGAGTAGGGCGAGGTGTCGTTGTCGTTGTCGTGGTGCTCGTGGTAGTTGTGCTCGTTGACGTCGTCGAGGTTGGAGCTGTCGTCGCGTTCTTGGTCATAGACGATGGGGTGGTGGTTGGAATTTCTTCAGGTTCGTCCGACCCGATTGATTTTTCCACCGGATCTTGGTCGTCCAACTTTTTCTGTGTCTGGGGCTCGTCACTCTGTTTATTTTCTTCAGAATTTTCTTCGTCTTTGGGCCTATCGGTTGGAACGACCGTTTCGGTGCTCGATATTTCAGCTTTCTCCGGTTTATCCGTCTCGGCCTGGATGGTCGTGAGCTCTTCGAAGTATCCGGTTATTCCTGTGTCGGTTGTGGTCGTCTCTTTCTCCTTGTAGCTCTGAGGCTCGTAGTTGTCGTCGATGTAGTCCTGAGGCATCGCTTCCGGTCGACCGGAATTTTTGGGTGCCTCGGGCTCGTCCATCTCTTCGAGGATCGGTATTTCGTCGGTGAACTTCAAAACTCCTTCCGAATCCTCGTGACTCTTGGGGTGTTCGAGGGGCCCCATTTTTTCGGTGGAGGCTCCAACTTCTTGGGAGTCGTCGGATATAGTTTCTTGGGACATGGTCGTGTGATCGTGGGACATCGAAATATCTTCTTCGTCGTTCCGGACCTCGTGAGAACTCTCCTGACTTCGCTCAGTGTCCGCGTACTCGCTTGACATTTCGTAGGACGTTACTTCCTCGTTGCTTCGAGTCGTCGAGGCATCGGAAAGTTCGTAATCATCCTCGTAGTTTTCGTCCTTCTGGTTGTTACTCCGATTACGATCTCTCGATTCGCCCGATTCATCCTCCGCTCCCGGAACCTTTGCGCGATCGAAAGACTTGTGGTGTCGCGAAGACTGAATTTTGTTCGGCGAATATTCCTTCGAGTATTCCACAGAATCTTCTTCGTCGCTTCTCACGCTCGACGAATCCATCTCGCTGTCGTAATAATCATCGTCATTGGGATATTCTTCCTCAGACATTTGGCTCTCGCGGTTCGATTCCTTTTCCTCCACTCCCGATTCGTTCCTCGTTTCTTCTTCAAAGTGGAGTTTCTTCGACGAGTGTTTTCTCTCCGGTTCGCTCGAGTCGACGACTTCTGGAAGTTCGAGCGAAAACCGCGAGGACTCGTCGTTCACGACGTTCCCGCTGCTTTGCAGAGTCTTCGGACCTTCGGTTCTCGACGTTTTCGCATCCTGGTCGTAGTGCTTGCTATAATCTTTCGAATATTTCGAGCCATGACCAATAGCTCTTGTGTCAACGTCCTTAGAAGTGTGAGCTTCCGGGTCATCGAATATTTTCCGGTTGAAAGTAGCGTCCGATCCGTTCGGGTGTTCCCCAGCATCGTGTTTTTTCTCGTCCTCGACATTCGCCGATTTCGTGGCCTCCGAGTCGTCGAAGGAATCGGTGACTTGCCCAGAATCCGTCTTTTCTTCGTAATCCGAATCCAGTAGATGACCGGATGACATTGGCTTCGGGTCTTCGATGACTTGCGGCAAATTGGGCTCCGCATGCGACTTGGAGGCTTGATCATCGTCGGGTTTGGTGGTAGAATCGATTTCGAAGTTCCCTTCGGTTGATTTTTCATGAATAATCTTGATTCCCCGGTCGACACTGGCGTCCTCGGTTTTCTCGACGGTCAGATCTCGCTTGGTTCTTGCGGATCGTTCTTCGCGCAGTTCTCTGGCGGGCCAGTGAAAGCGTCCGCCAGCTTTTCGGTTGTTACGAATTTTGGGTACGTCCCGATAGAAGGGATCGAAGGATTCATCGCCCTCTTTGTAGTCGTCGTAGCTCGTCGGGATCGTTGGCAATGGGAGGGTGACGAGTTGAGTGGAGTTCAGGGGCCTCCCGGACTCGTCGCTGACGCTGGCTTTGGCGGTGACGATGACCCTGGACTGGGAGGGCAGAAGGGGTGACGGATTTTGTACGATCCGTTGAATATCAGGCGGAGACAAATTGATGGTGACCTGATGGGGTTTCAGTTGAGGGATCGAGGGCAAGGGGGGAACGTGAATATGTTGAGTGACGTGGCTGGACGAAGATTTGGTGGAGGTTCTCGGGGTGGGATAAAACGATCTGACGGTTTGGGGCTCGTGATCGTTGTTGTTGCTCGTCGCCAGGAAAGAAGTCGTTATTCGATGGGGATCCGAGCCCAACTGATCCTCTTTGTTCCTCTGGACCGCTCGCACGGATTCTTGTTGAACGGAGATCGGGGAAATCTTCAATTTTGATATCTTGCCCTGAGTCGTGGGCTGTATGGCTTCGAGGGGTCTCCTGTCGTCCTGAGACTCCTCATTGTCGTTGTCCTCTTCCTCGTTGTCCCGATATTCCTCCGTTTCTCGGGGATTGTTGTTGTGAACGGTGAACTGTTCGGTTGTGCTGGCAATCCCGTGATTGTGGAATATCGGATTGATCAACGCAGGGCTATTCGCGTTGCTGTTCAGCAGAGTCTGTATCGTGGAGGACGTCGCGTGGAATATAGGAGCGACGGTCGGCTGATGATCGTTCCGGATCTGTATCTGGGGCCCAGCCGTCGAGCTGTAGCGAATCTCGTGAATTTGGGGGCTCGCGGTGGTCGAGCCGACGCCTTGGTTGCTGAACAGCTGGTACGACGTCGCTTGGTTATTGTTGTTGTTGTTATTATTGTTGCTACTTGGATTCTGGTTGTTGTTGTTGCTGCTGGTCCCGTCGTTGTTGTTCTCCAGGTTGTTGGTGCGATGGTCCCCGGTGTGATAGATGTACTGATGGTGGTAACCGCCGTTCTTGTCGTCGTAAAGCGACTTCGATTGACTAGTTTGGACCGATGGGAAGCGCGGTTGCGGCTGGTAGTGCTGGGGGTAACCGCTCGGGTGCTGATAAGCCCCGCTCGCTGCTGTCGTCGATGGCACTATGGCCCTTTGCGTTGTCGTTGTCGTCGTACTCGTCGTGCTCGGACGCGACGAGCTCGTGCGTTGAGATTCGTGCGATTCGTCAATCACTTCCGATCCGTCGTCCTCGTCATCGGGGTTCAAATCGTGCAGACTGTGAACCAAAAATCGATCCGATTATTTCACACTGTCGAGACACGAGTGAACTAGTAACAAGGTCGGAGGGTAAATAAGGAGAAACGAGAATATTTCAATGAAAAATTCGGTTGAATTTTCGAAAATCTATCAAGTACGACTGCATCGATTCCATCGATTTCTACCTAATAATTTGACTTTATTATCCTAATCTGCCATCGGAGATGTCCCAGTCGCATCGAAGCGAGAGACTTTACCAGAGACTGAGTCTGTTTTGTTCAGTCAACGAGCTTCGATGAGTTTATAATTCAGCCGGTTGGCTCCGGAGCGTCAATGAAACGTAGAATTTATGTGCTACTGCGTCGCCAGTCTCCCGATCGTGACTGTCTGTTCGTACAGACTTCGGTTAGTGCAGCGCAGATACGAGAGAAAAATAAATAAATATGCACAGTCGATAATAATAAGACTGGAGACAATCGGCGGACGAGATTGAGGTTTCTCAATGCAACCCCGCGCGATCCGGGGCGTATAACAGCTGGTCAATATCCCGTCGATATATGATGCATGGAGAACCGCGAAAGTCGACGGATATCGCTGCAGATCGCCGTATCCATCACCTGTGCTTTTGCTTGTGTACCAACCACTATTTGCTTCAATATATTTATATATATTTTGGGTATTACGCGGTAAATGTTCACGTGTCCATGCACTATTAATACGGTAAGCCTCGAAACGAGGGACCAAGCGTCCTGTACACTACTTCATCGTCGCGTGTATATCCATTTATCGAACTTCTCGAACGGAAAGCTGCTCGCAGATATGCCAAATGAAAGGCACTCGTGCGGTGTCTCCGGTCCTTACGAAACTCACTGCTGCTCTCTGTGCATCGTTCAATGTATGTACATATATGTAATTTATTCATATTACTCGTGTATTACTGTTGACGGGACACACAAGTACAGCACTTTTCATTTTGAGTGTCCCGATAACAGGTGAGACGAATTAGGTGCTTTCAAAACGCACAATCCTGGAACTACTCTTTACTTTTTCCTACTTTGAGTGTCTCGGACCCTGCAACAGGTTGGCCTGAATTGGGAAATTTTGAAAGACTTTATGGAAACGACGCTTCTACCTCTTCGAGTAGATATTGGTGCGGATCCAAATTGAGAGCTTTTGGAACAGATTCTCAAAAGGCCATTCAATTATTCACATTTGGAGGATCGAGGAGATTGCTCCTGACAGGTCTCGAAAATAATGTTTCTCGTACTTTATTCGTTTATTTTAGTGTTTTTTTTTCTTCAAATTTTCGTCACAGTTTTCGATATAATGTGAAAAATGGCGCAAGGTTCAGTTGCATTCGACGAAAATTCAACGATGAATATTCGATGAAGTAAAAAAGCTTAAAAGTATCCAGAAAAAAAGGGTTTTGCTAAAAAAATTAGATTACTTTTCGACACTATTTGAAAAACGATAAGAAATTGTTTGACTCTTGTCAACTTCGTTACTCGACTATATTTTTGTAGATAGTAAAAAAATTCTTTTGATATTAGTGAAAAATAATAATTGTTATTAAAGGAGCACTTTAGCACGAAACACCTCGTGCAACGAACGTAAAGTTGTTTATGCACTTTGCGGGGTGAATGTACGAGGGTAACGCTGATAGGCATCGTGCTGTAATACCTTGAATATTATCATAGAACATAGTCATATTTGTACATTTTTTCAGACATACATCTCGGGTTTTGTATCCCCTAGAAATACGAGAACTGCAAATTCTGGTGCGAATCAGTGCGAGACGATTATTTCGTTAAATCTTTCGAGTCGCTGAAATCTTTCGGATATTTTTCCTTCATGCTGTGCATTTATTTGTGTTTTATTTTATGCGGAATATCGTTGAATTTTGTTCTAATCAGATATTTCTGTCGTACTGCTAAAATCTTGTGATTTACGGCATTTTTAAAATGTGAATGAAATTCAAATGATGGAATTAATGTAAAAATATTTGAATCATTTTAATAGAGTCGCTCAAAAAGTTACGACTGTCCTTCGATTAAAAACTGCCGAACGGATATTACGATGAAGCTTCCACGAGATCAAAGATTCAATGGTTCGAACTGAGTTTGAGATTTTTACGAAATTTTAATACTTTCTCTTTCAAGCAAATCTAGTTTTGATATTTTTTCAATTTTCTAACTCAAAATCGGTGCTTAAAAAATATCGATAAACAACGAAACTGAAATACCAATTTGGGGATTATTTGAAAATGGAAAAACCCAATGGCGCAGCTGTAGTTTCAATTCCATTTAGAAAAAAAGATGCAGCAAATTTAGTGGATTAATAAAAATTTGAAGGTTCAAGAATTTTTCGAGTTTCTTTCTAATTTTGAATTTTTCGATAATAGAAACGATTTATCACGGAGACGTTAAGTTAGTTCATCCATCAAGAAACTTGAATTCCAGAATAGCGAATGCTCCCAGATCTGAATCAGCGAATTCACGTTTTGGACAAATACGAAAAATCCTTGAAAAATTGCTAAAAAAATTTTCAAAGGATTCTCATACTTGGAGTCAGTGAAAAAATGAAATAATTACCTGAGCGTGACAGCGTTGTTGCCGTACAGTTCGAGATTGAGGTTGTAGAATCTTTCGCTCTTGCTGCAATCGACCTCGTCAACCCTCTCGCAGACTCGGGTTTCCTGGTCGAAGACCGTACCGTTGAGGCACAGGAACTTTATGTCCATTTTCTCGTCTGAAACGACGTCTCACGGTAAAGGAGAGATTTTCATTATTCGGGGACTCTCCGAGGGGTCGTTTACAGCAAAATTGACAGCCAGCTCGAGGGTGATTAGATGATTTAAAAAATCGTAAATCCGACGGATGATGAGCATGAGTTGACACGTTTAAAACGAATAAAAATTGACTTTCATTCGAGCGACCACTCCGGCCGAATTTCCAATTGCAATTTCTCTCATCGCTCCTCTTCACACGCCCTTCTCATTTTCTTCATTAATTCCCTTTTCAATCACGATTTATATTCATTGCGAAAAATGCGTAACGGAACAAGCCGGATCTAGAATTCACAATTGATCGTTGCAACGGTCGTTAGGAGTGAAAAAATCCAGTGACTTGTGGGGGCACGAGTCGGTCCATTTAATTTATGTAAGATATATTATGCAAGTTGCGGTTGCACTTAGTGCCAGCGTTATATAGATTGTGTCTCCGGGTGTCGTGGCAAAGATCAACGTTATTCCAGTCCTCTTAAACACGCGTCCTCGACAGTCGCGTATATTGTACGATACGAGTCACTATTTAAGCAGAATAGAGCAGAGATGAGCACGCGTTTCGAACGAGCGTTTTTCGAGTTAGCCGCATTGGAATGCAGCGGTGGAATTAAAAAAGTCGAAATCGATGAAAAAAAATGACGAAATTTGGAAAAAAAGCTTTCGTTGTCCTCGAGACGAGCAAACTGCAGCATTTCCCTCATGGAAATGCTGATAACGATGACTTTACGACGTAAAGAAATCGCATAAGGTCGAACACCGCTCAAGATAAGCATCGTTTTATCGCGGCTGGTAAACTTCGCTGTATCTTTATTAATTTTATTATAATCGCCGAACGGACAAATAATTTATTGAATTTTCTTGTCTAAGTTCAAATCGTGCTCATCCGTGCGATAGTGTCGAGCCGTAATGTTGGCTGTATCGCCGTTAAAAGGTTCCCGACGCGAAGGTGATTCGCTCGTAAAGTTGGAGAACACGATCGGCCGCTGAGCCTGAGTTGTGATCGATCTAGACTTATCCAGCAACTCAGAATGCCACGGTCGTTGCTTCGTCTCATAACGGTTTTTTGTGTGCAACATAAACAAACGAATTCGAACAGTTTACTCTCATCTGAATTTCATAAATTTTTATTACAGACGTATTCGATAAAGAGAACAAAAAAAAACGAATCGGTTGAAGAAGAAAAATGAATTTTGATAGTTGGGTAGTCGAAATGTTTGAATTTTTTTTGCACTCGTTCATTACGAAGACGTCGACAGAGAAAAAGTATGAAATAAAGTTCCAAGATTTTTCCAATTGGCTCACTAAAAAGTGAGTCTCAAAAAAATGAATTGACCCACCCAACGGTTTTGTACACGCATAGAAAGTGCTCCAAACCCACCCAACGATTCCGCACCCAAATCGAAGTAAGTGCTAAGAAATTCACGAATTTACAAAATTTTGTTGATATATTTTATTTTATTTTATTTTTTTCATAAAAAAAAGCTAATTACGGTTAGTGCCGCGATACTGAATATTTACCTTACATCACTTTGCATTTACTCAATAATATACTCAATAATACTCAATAAAAATATCAAAAATCCTGCGATGGAAAAGATTTTTGTCGAGATATTAAAATGTTCGTTCATTTCACAAAATTATTTCGACGAAGCAACTGAAAATTTATCGCTCCAAAGAGTTTCGCTTTTTGTTATTTTTATTTATTGAGTATATTATTGAGTAAATGCAAAGTGATGTAAAATTTAGCAAATGCGAGTGAGTGTGACATTCGAAATGGATGCTTTTGGTGTTTCATGTAGCGATGAATTACCTTTCTGTCCAATGGTACAGACGTGAAACATTTGGCAGCCGGTCTCAACGTCCGCGTAATAACCACCGATCACTTTTCCGTGACACGAGAAATTTGTCTCCGGCAGGTTATCGAAGTCCAGATACTAAGGAACGGTTGAAAAAAGTATGAAAAAAAATGATAAATGCAAATGATTGTAGAAACGAATTATTCATTAATCAAGCGAAAAAACAAATTTAATCGCTGTGCTGGGTGCAGGGAAAAATGTATTCCCCCCGGCTTTTGAGGCGGCGCAGTACTTACACCAGGTTCCCCCGCGCTGCACAACGTGGAGCCATGCTGGAATTGGACGATCGACGCGATAACTGAAAGAAAAAATGAAGAAAATAGAGGAATGGGGATAAAAGTACGAAAACCAGTAACGAATGCATGCAAAATGGAGCGCACGGTGAATTCGAGCATATCGAAACTACTTTCTTCGCAACGCGATTCGACCGGGGAGCCAACGGGATAGCGTAATTCGCAGTGGCGGAGCTTGTTCGACGACAAAAATTCGAGATCGATAGGCAAAGTCCGGGCAGCCGAGCGGTGCTTGATTTGTAGTTTTCCTCGTAAATATATAACTCCTCAATAATTTGAGCTTTGCGCAACTTCGGCCTGTCACGTGTTGCCGTTTTATTAAACGCGCGCGGCGATATAACTATTAAAAACGATTTTATTGAAAGATATTCGAGCTAATCAGCCTGCAGGGAAACACAAAATTTCATTGGAATTCGCGCGCGTTACATACGAATTCTGAATCATGCCTGCGCTCGCGTTTCGACCGCGCGAAAAATTTCGAGCCCGGTGAACGCCTCGATAACTCCATTTCCTCAATCGAATCGTAACGAATCTTTGTTACGCATTCGTCGTACGGTCATCGCTCGGTGAATATTTAACATTTTTTAAAATGAAGCTCCGTTTGAATAACGTTCGAAGCGAGAGAACGCTCGAGAAGAAGAGAAGACGAAACGAGCCGATACTTTCTCCATTCGAGCATCGAGTCGAGAGAATCTATTGAAGGATCCCCGCGTTCGACCGAACGCTCGACGGGCTCGAGGTTACGGAAAGAGCGAGCTTTAATTATTCCCTATTCCAGATTAAATCATCCATTTTCTTCGCTTGTCTATCACCTGACGAGATTCTTCTGGGATGCTAACGGATCGTCATAAATCTCTATGCGTCTTCTGCCGGTTGTGCAACTTTTCTCATGTTACCAATCCTCCCGCGGTGCTCGAATGAACCAACTGAAATTGCGCAACGCTCGAGGAGCAACTTTTTTTGGGTTTCCATGACGATTTTTCACATTTCTTGGCATTTGAAAACATAATTTTAATGATTTCCGGACCGAAACGACTCGAAAGCGAATTTTCTGAGCATTCCGACCAGGCGAACGTGGCTACGACTACGATTTGATCAAGTTTTCTACAAATTTGATAAGCTTCGATGAAATTCGTCCCCGATCAACTGCAACGAGGATTTTAAACTCGTTCGGAGCTAATTGAGAAGTCACTGCACAGAAACCTAGACTCGGTTAACTATTTCGTTATTTTTAATACGATTAGTTTCCATTATTGTTGGTGTTAAGTTCGCACATGCATTCTACGTAGTAGACGTAGACGTTAACAGTAACGAAGAAATCCGAGATGGTGCGAGACCGGATCCGGAGCAGTCCGACCTCGATCCAACACCTGCGACTTTAGCGACGAACCAGAGTGCGCAAATGCTCAATGCGTTATAACTTTATTAGAATCTCTTGACGTTTTGTATTTCGTAACTGTTAACGCTGCATCTTGATTCCGAGCCTGTTATTGTCTCGCAATATTTCGAAGCTGCTCGATTGTCAGAAAGGAATTTGAGAAAAACGACAGCGAAAAAGTTCCTTCTTTCCATTTTTTTCACTCTTAACGATTGATGAAAAAGGGGGATTCGTCGAGTCGTGGGTTGCTAAGTGATTGCTCCGGAAACGTTCGACTTGAGCTCTCAACAAGTTTTTCAGTCGCTCCGGATCTCATGAATTTGTGAGAAACTCGGGTCAAGTTTGTCCCCGATAAAAAGCAAGTCGGAACGGTGCCTGGCGTTTATTTGTGTCGAGAAGAATACGATTGGCGGGAGAGAGGGAGTGAAATGGAAAGCGCGAAGATTCGACGCGCCGGGATTCCTGGGTAGAAACCGAAATTTCATAAATTATTCTCCGAGCGTTCGGGACGCCGAACGAGCATCTTTCTTCCCTCTTTACATTCAATTATTTTCGCTAAAAATATGTCTGGAATGAAAGAAACTGTTACCCCGCGAACTCTCTTCGGCGATTTGTGTCAACTGTCACGACAGTGAACGCACGGTAACCGCGTTTGTGAATGCTCAAACAAATTGTTGGTCAAAATCGATCATTCGCTCATTCGTTCCAACGCGGATTCTCATTTAGTCAATCTGAAAATTGGAATTCAGCCGAATATTTATTGCAATGACTCGAAAGTTGGCGTGTACAAATAAATAAAACGAATTCTTAAAAAAAATCGTTATAATCAATGAAACTGGCTCAGCTACAGGAAATTTTGACGATTTAGTTAACTCAACCAAATCGTTTGTCATTAAGGAGGCTGGATCACGAAATAAAAATAATCAGAATTGGATCAAATTTGGTGACAACATTCTTTGGCATCAAGTATACAAATAAACGATTTTTTCAAATTTTTTTACCACATGGTTGTCGAATAATTGAGCGTTAAATTAAAGTTTTTATGCACGAGATGTATAACTGTAGTAAACTCTATGCTTATACACGTGAACTTTAGTATTCAATTACTCGAGAGCTACGTGGTAGAAAAATAAAAAAAAATGTATATTGTCTTATACATTTTTAAAGAATACATTTACCAAATTTTATAAAATTCTCATCATTTTGAAATTCTTCATATTTTAAACATAGTTTAGCATGGCAACATTGTATCGTCGCGATCGACCCTCCTTAAATGAAAAAAAAATGTTCAACCTGCCAAACTTCGGTCCAACCGAATGGATTTAGTTCGATAAAAAAATGTTTTTCCTCGCTCCAGCAGCTCCGCACTCCGATTAAGTGATAAATTGCTTTTAGTGATGAGCTGAAAATACGAGTCCGATGAGTAAGAGCATATGCATAATACGTCTGTAAAGAAAAGCCGTGTGCACGGATAAATTAAATCAAGAATCAATTCCGTGCGTCGTTCGAGCAGGGAGCGCGCGCGCCCCCTGACTTTCACAAGCGTTCGAGAATACCATATGTTCGTATGTACATGTGGACGCGTACAGAGACTCGTACATACTACGAGAGATCTTTTACGTAATGGGGCATCTAATTTCCGTATTCAGGGCCCAGCTGTTAGTCGATGCTTTCCTTTCCAGGATGTTAAGAGACTTATTGTGTACACATGCACAAGTCTATCTGCGTAAAAAACTGACGATTTTTTGCTCTGCATTTTTGTCTCGATTTCGGTGATCGACGATTTTTTATTTTCTCTTTCGTCTCGATTGAAAACTGATCATTTTAATATTTGCATCCTTTTTTTCATTTTGTTGACAGGCGAGTTTGAGAGGTCGAATTTTTGTGTGAAAACTTTTCCTCTGCAAAAAATAGGTGTATGAATGAAGCGCTTAGATCGATGAAATTCGGAAGTGGTAATCGTCGATCGAGTTTTAACGGGGCGTCGGTCGTGAGATCGAGTTAAACTGACCAGTGCGCACTGGCTGACCTCGGTCCAGAATACTCTCGCAACGACCCATTTAATTTAACACACGTCCAGCTCGCCGGGCGCATAATCGCTCAGATTTTTTGCTCATTCTCTTTTTGGCAATGATCACTTAACCAATTTTTTTTCAGCCTCATTTCAATATTGGTGGCATTGAACTTTGCATCGTCGGAATAGAACAGCATTGGAAAAAACTGTTTTTTTCTAAAGGCACGCTTTTTTGACTTCTCTCGTATTCTTTCGCGACTGAAATTTCGAAAAAATGGTGAGGTTGATCCTGCAATTTTCGTCGATCCTGAAAAACTGACGTTCTACACTCGTCAGTGGCCTCGAATTTCGACACTCTTATCGGATTCGATTGACTCCATAACTTGATGGGAAAATTCGAAAAGTAAGCTGCGGTTTTGGCCCCAGCCCGAAGGCTCAGTTTCCCTACAAACACGAACAAACGTTTGTCAGCACATTTGAACGAAAAAATGTAGAAACAGTTTTAATGATTTGACCCTTATTTGACCTCGCAGAGACCTCGATTACGCAACTTAAAAGAAAGTGCTTTTACTGATGTTTATCACAAAACGGTTTAAATTTCGTTTGTCGAAGACAGACATAAATCATCTAGGAAAAGATAATTACAATCCGTTTTGTGAATGTGCGTGTTAGTGAATGGACGAGAAAAAGAAAAATTCGGTTATAGAAGGGGTCGAATTAGGATCGAAACAATCAACGAAACACGTGGCAGGCGTTATCCCGATCAAATTTGTCAGATCATACGGGGAATTTAGTGATAAAAAATTAAATTTTGCATCCTTTTCCAAAACACTGAATTGGCCAACGTTCTTCGAGTGGCTGACGACAAATTTTGTTGGTTTACTTGGTCAATGAGATTGGCTTGGAATAAAAAATACCCTAAAATAAAAAGATACTCCGAAAACAGTTGCCCCCAAGAAACTGAACGTGTCCTGAAGAAAGTGTTACGATTCGATCGATACGAGCCTTGCACTCGTATTCGTAAATTTAAGTTCAATCCATAAATTATCACGACTCTTCGCCTGTGCCCTCCACTGCACGAGGATTCTTGATCGAAGTGCGGTACATCGCGGGGTTAATCGACGTTAACCTCCTTAAATACAACATAGAAGCGACCTGGCAATTAAAAAGAAAGAAAAGAAAACAGAAGGTCGACCTTTCCTCGCATTCCATTCGACTCTCTGTAACGCTACCTGACGAAACGGATTTTTACACATTTTTCTTCAGGGGATCACGCTCACCTGTTCGAAATGTTCCATTTGATAATTGTCATGAAACTGTTTTTCGTTTTACTTGTTTTATAAAATTTGGTATTAGATATGTTTATTAATTCTCGTGAACGTAGATAATACATTTTTTATCGATACCCATGTGCACCAATATATTGTCGTAAAAGCTCGAATGAAATTCTACTGCGTACCATAGTAAATTTTTGAACACTTCGGCGGATCATCGATCCTTGTGGCCGAGCTGCTCCTCAAAGTTTATTATGTTCAACTGTAAATTTCGATTGTGAAAACAGTACCAAACATAGAAAAACGGCATTAATAATTCTACTTTACAGTTCATCATCGAGTCGACATAAATTTTACAATGTTTCCTCTGTGAACTACGAAGGAAAAAAATAGCACAATTTAAACCTTTGTCATAGCAAAATACGCAATTTGAAAGTTCTTATTCAGAATTGACTTGAAAATATGACTTAGAACCCTAACGCTATGGTGTGACATGGCAATTTCTACATTTTTTTCCCGTGTACTACTACAACGTTTATAGTGGAAACTCTCAGAGTTCTGATACGCAATTCGTAAGCTGTCTTAGGAATCTTTGGCAAAAATTATACTCCACGACTGCAAAGCGCCGCGTTTCGATTGATGCACGAAATAATATAAAAATGATGGAAATCTAGGTCCGAATTGTCCCATGACGATGGTTGTCGGTTTCGAGAGACGAGCCAAGACGACTTTGGAGTTTTCGAAGCTGGAAAAAAATGGTGGCGTTGCATTCGTCTTATCGTGGCCTCCATAACCGTACGGCTCTATTGTTTTCGTCACGATCCTTCTCGTTAATTAAAATCGAACGCCCCGTCCATACTCAGGCACATAAGATCCGTATCTCATCGTGAAAATTCTCGGCTGTCGATTGGACTAATTGTATCCTGCTTCATACATAATACTTTCACGGATCACTCGCGCTTTCGTCTTTCTTCTTCTCCGAGCATATCTTTCAGGAACAACGTCGAATTATTCGTTGTCTTTCGTCAGCATCGAGCGAACCTGGAACGTGCGTGTGAAAATCGGCTCATGACTTTTGGTAAGCATCCTCCTAACGATATAATCAACGGGGTTGCCCAATTCACGTGCCCCGTTATAATTAGGACGAATTGAGTCACAGCCAGTGTTCATCGACTCTGTAGAATTTGACAGAATTCTTGTTGCTCCGATAAATCGTGGCGAGCAAATGGAACTTGTTGATCAAAACAAAGTTCGGTTCAAGAATTTGGCTTGCTGAACGAACAAAAACTTTTGGTTTTTATAAATGAAAAGTTTTATCGATTCAACAAGTTCCACTTTGTTTCCTAAAATTTGATGAAGCTTGGTGAATTTTGTTTTCTCTTTTTGAATCAATGGGTCACTAGTTTCGATGGGTTATTGATAAACAGCAATGAAATATATTGAGTTGGATAACAAATCATCGATTTATTGAGTAAAACAAATGTTTAAGGGGACATTGAAATAATGGGGCAAAATTTATTCTCGAGTAATTGAGAACGGAAGTATGATCCGAGAAGGAAATTATGACGATAAAAGTACGAAAAAGTTTTGTTGAATTATGAAAAACAGTTGGTCAGTAATTTTTTTATGAGTCACCAAGAATTTTTGCTCATTTATAAAACGCAAAGAAAAACACCTCGAGCCATACGTTCCAATGGTGAAACAATTTAAAAACGAGCACAACGCTAATAAACTAGTGCACGGTACATAAAAATGTAACTCTGCTTATTTCGTCCCATAATTATGCCGAGTAAGACGCAGTTTAACCGATCAAAATTAGCCTGGTTCCGGAGCTCAATTAGCATTATTAATTCACTTAGTATTCACCGATTGACCGCATTGTTCGAAAAAATGTGTGAGTAAGTATGCCAATTAGCTTTTTCAACGCGTTTTCATTTTAAATTGAAGGAAAAACGTGTTGAAACAGTGACAATTGCTGGCTAATTATACTGCCACGAAATACGAGCCAATGTCATATTTTCCCACACGATAGAAAACCGGCCTGAGCTACATTTTCTTCTTGTTCGACGTTGAATCTTTTAGAGATCGCAACGAAGTGCGTGAGAAAAGTTTGAATGTGAAGAATCTCGAATAAACAAATGCTTTCTTGCTTCAACCGCGAGCGCTTGACAAATACGAAAATTCTCGCGGTCACGCATATTTCTTTGACGATTTTTTCCTCCTTATCTTTTACTTCCTTTTTTTATTTTATTTTTTTTATTTTCTGAGACCCACGAACTTTTACACGTTGAATTACGCAATTTATTGTGGCACTAAAAATCGAGAAATAAATTCGCTAAGGTCGCCATGAGTTTGCAGCATTTATTTTCGCGTTTCATGTCCCTTGTCGCTCATTTCATACCCCATAACGCTCACGAGAAAGTTCCCGCGCGAACACAGTCGCGAAACGGAGCTTTCGATTGATTACAATCAGCGTTGTGCAAAATAGCCGAACGCTACGTTGAAGATTCGAATGTGATACGCGCTCGACGATGTAACATTTCACATGGCGACCATTTCAAATTTCCTTAGTCACCTTTCGTCCTTTCTGTCTCAGCTCAAATATCTTTTTAATCGTACCAGCGATTAAAAATGGCGCTAGAAAACACTTTATTAAATGATCATTCAAAAACGAATAAATCGAGATTTGAGTGAAAACTTTATTTCAACCGCATTCAAACGTTTTGCATCTATATTTTGTTTATTCATTAAAATATTTTCATTCAGTTGCATTATTACATGCGAATATTAAAATCATATTTTAAGGCGAGAAATTCCGGTTTCGACAAAACGAAATTATTTTTCATACAATTTTTTTTTTTAATTCAAAGCTTCTGCTGTTTTATTTGTTCATCAAAATACTTCAATTTCGTCAGAGTAAAAATATAATTTTGAGAAAATCGAAACATAAGAAAAGAAATTTCGATTTAGACAATATTCAATGACTTTTCATTCAATGTTCGTTTACTGATTCAAACAATTCGATTCAGTTTCATTGAATAACAACATTTCTCATTCTAATAAAATAAATCATTTTGATAAAGTGAAAAAAAGGATGATTTTGATAAAATTTAGAGAATGGCCTTGAAGCATTAAATGATTCCCCGTCGATGACGATCTTCAGCGATGAGTATAGGTAAATCGAGATGGCTCTTGAATATTCAGTTCGACACGGATGGTTACTCGAGCGCGTGGAAAAAATGAGTCTAAATTTATGGGACAGAAATGAGGAACAAATTTATAATTATTAATTTGAATCAGACTTTTTTGTCATTTGGAAAGAACCTTGGTGTTCTTTCACTTTTCCCTTGTTTGCGTACAAGGAGACCTTGAGGTGTTATAAAATTTGTTGCGAGGCAAGCGTCGATCGACAATCTCACACGTCCTTCGTGAGGCCGTCGCTCAGAGCTCGCGTATATACGTCAACGGCTCGGGAGAATTCTGGCTCTCACTATCCTCTCTCCTTCCTTTTGAGACGGAGGGAAATTCGCGTTCGAAGTTAAAGACCCTCGGTATTTTGTCGCTTCTCGTGCATTCGAACGTGCGCAACACTGATCAAGCGCATAAACATTTTTCCCCATAGATATTTTCCAACAATTATGCATCGTTAATCCGGCGGATTATCGCCGCGCGGACCACTTCACTAATCCGGGGATAGAAACCCCGGTAATAATGCCAAAGCGATCGTATAAATGCTCAAATAATGTTAAAGGATCCGTAAACATTTTTGATATTCACCGCGCGATTAACTGAGTCGCTCGAAAGTTCAGCAAACTTGCGACACCATTTACGGCACTTTTTCGAGGATGATCCGAGTTTTTCGAAGCGAGTCGCCTCGCAAAGGGTAAAGTAGCCAAAACGGATAATAACTCCATTAAAACTGATGATTTTCGTAAGGTTGCTTGGTTAGAGATAAACGTTTGAAGCGTTTTGTAAGAACGCAGGCGCGTTGTTAACTCGTAATTATTTAATTCTCCCCGCTGAAATATCTCGTTTTGTTAAATTCTCCAGAACTTTTACTCCTCGCGAAACTGCGACCTTGGATATTTTGCAATGCTCATCGTAACTCCAGAGGCTGCTCCGAATTCCATTATTTTCACATTCGTTATACTCCTGCGCAGCGCGACGCCGCGAGAGAGCACCGCTCGCTTTTACTGCCAATCTTTTGCGCCAGCAAATCCGCACGCAAAATTAATATACTCCGTGCGCGAGGCTTTGTTTTAATGGACTCGGATAAATAAGCATTTCGCTTTTTACATATCCTCGTAAATAACACTCTTCCTTTCATCTCACTCGTGCTATTGCGTTTTAACAGGTGTTAACTCATGCAATGATACGTAATTGCCTTTTTTCCCACTTCGATCGCGCAATCGAGTTCAATTGCTTTTTCGCGAATTATCCGTTTCTCTAATCGCTCCAAATTATCGGGATTCCGAATGTCCATTTATTTTGGTTCTACTTCACAAATTATTGTTTCCGTATCTTTTCAGCCAAACATATTTAACTTTACGGGGATTGAATCGCCGCTTTTTTCCAATTAAATCGTCGAGTCAATATCGAGAAAGTTTAATACTGGTGCGCTTTCCATTTTTCATCGTAATTTCAACGGGTCGGCTTCGTTTTCGCCTTAATTTTCACATTATTTTCTAATCTGTAACCTTTTATTTTAAATTGAAGGAGTTAAATCAGCGCTCGAGGAAAAATCACACAAAAAAAACTGTACATGTTACTTCGAAATAATTTACGGAATTTTCCGCAATTATCTCGCCCTTGGATTGTGGAATAAATACAAATTTGGTAATTGGCAACTTCTCGATTCGTGACTTCTTTACGGAAACATTCTGATTACTTTTTGCAGTAATTTTTGTGAATAAACCGTCTATTGGAATTAATAGATGTAAATTACCAAAGTGATCTCAATTTATTTCTAGATACGAATAAACCAACATTTCGTGTTATGTAAGAAAACCTATGAAAGATACGTTCGAGAATCGATTCTGCTCGGGCATATCGCCCACGTTACAGAGTATCGAAAAGAGTGACGAAACATTGCTATTTACTTTAAATTCACACGGTAAATGCTTGACGTAAACCGGATGTGCCGTTCAAACGTTGGATCGGTCATTTATCCTGCAGTTTTGATGGCACTGAAGTTTGCAACGTCGAAGTCCAACGAAATGATGTAAAAAGTCCTCGAATAATTCGACTTGTTCTCCAATTTCGTTCCTTGTCGAATTCACAATTCGCAGTTTTTCAACCTGCATCGGACGGGCAAACTCACAGGCATTCTTAATTCGGACGCGTTGTCACGAGAAGTTGGGAGAGTCAACTTGGAAGCGGTAGAATTGTACCGAGGCACCGTCAACTTTTCGTGTTCCAGACAAGCGATTCGTTTTATTATTGCATTAGCGTTATGAATGCACGATTCGTAATTCATATTTTTTAAAACACATGACATCCGAACTGCGTCGACGAAGATGCTGCCGACGCGTATCCACGGTTTTATGGTTATAGCCGAAGAAGCGGGACGTCGAATGATATAACGCGAACCAGTGGCTGCGGAGCGTGTAATGGCTGTGTGAATCTCATGACATTTAAACCGAGAGATATACTTCTTCGTGTCCTGCATGTTGCTCCTGACGATTTTGCTCCTGGTCTATGACAGGACGGACCACGCCACGACGCGGGAGCAAAACTCGTTTCGGTATCGTTGACATCTTCCGGAGATGTTGAGCGTTAAACACGCTCGTCAAAACCGCTTCACGGTTCTTCGAGAGTTAAAATTAGTATTGAGATTCCTTCAAATGCTTCCTGCTCGTGTAGCTCGAACTTTTATTATCATTCTGGATTAAATGGTTGATCGCGATTAGCGGATCGATCGTGCGTTAATAAAAAGATATTCGATTCGGGCTCAAAAGTTTTAAGCACTAACGACAGCTCCCTGTGGATTCGTTGCATATTAATGAACTTTGACACTTCCATTCGGTTTTACATCTTTTATGTTTCATTTTCGCCCCAAGATTTTTCTCTCCTCGGAACATTTTTTTCCAATTCTGGATGGAGGCGTTAAATTTTCATAGCTCGTAAATCCGCACTCGGCCGCGAAGGAAGATGAATAAAAATTTTAATTGAAAATTCAACATAAAATGAGCCGCGGCGAACTATTTTGACACAAATTTATGATTGCGAAATGTTTCATCTCATTCCCGATCGAAATACGAATTTATATCGATTTCGAAGACGCGGGCCCTCTCCGGAGGCTTCGGAGTTTAATGACTCAATCGCCGACCGATGAGAACATGCATCGTCATCATTATTCCTAACCCGCGAACGATTTTATTCATAAATTGCAATTGCCTCGTTTGAGAATTACTAATTTACCGAAGAATTTGAGCCCACGCAAACTCGAGATAGGAATCCCAAACATGCTTCTCGTTCAGTCGATTTTTCTGTTTTCTCTCGACAGCGTTATAATTTGAGTGAAAAGTTTTTTTGAATCTCGTTCAATTGCACTGCGCCGCGTTGAACGATATCGGAGCGTATAATGATTATGGTTGAGGTTTAATTGGTGGATACACAGAAACTACGAGCATTCGGCTTTCGTTCTCCTGCCCTCTGGTACTTCTAGAGAAAAGAGAAGATTTATCAGTCACCAGTTTATTATGGCAATGGAGAGCTCGACAGTGCTTTGAGATCAAGGGGCTGATTAAATCTCAGTCATTATTGCAGAACGAGTTAAAAATAACGGATACGAGTCTGCAAACGCTCGTTTATATCCCTCGACATGTAGCATATGGAGTTTAATATATTGGAGTGGCAGGAAATACTGCTTCGGGCATTTTGCACCCTCACGATCAGGGATGGGCGCCTTTCAACGGTACGAATGGTCTAAATCAATTTCAACACACGGTTTCATCATGAATATTCCACACGAATTCAGTTTCAAGCATTTCTTCACGAGCTCAGAGTTGCTCTTTCCTCCTCCTCGAGATCGCGTTCAAATATTTCTTTACATCCATCACGACAAAGATAATCTTTAAAATTGTAGATTTGGAAGGAGAAAGAGATCCGGGAATCTGATTCGGAGACAAAGTCACTTCGCGTTCCGCGTTCGGCTCGAGAAATTTGCCCGAAAAAACGTGTTTCGTAGATGATCCAGTGATTTTATGACACCCACGATGTTTTGCCGATGTTTTGTGACGTCACGAGGAAGCGGCGTCGGGATGATGGCGGACGCGTGTTGGTTTTACCGTAGCGAAGGAGATTCTTAGCGGAGGTTTATTAGAGTCTCGCGAAAGGGCATCATCATCCTCGTGGCTCTTTACTCACGGCCTGGTATTGTAAAATCACGTAAGAAGAGCACCTTTCACCTCTCCAGGCATCTTCCTCTCCCGTCTCGCTTCCTCTCGGCGCCTCTTTCTCTCTTTTCCTCTCTATCTAATCCGATAAACTTACACGTACACAAACACACGTGTGCATAATACGTCACCGTTTTACGTGGCCCAAAGCTATTGCAATCCGTATCTTGTACGATTGCGGTGGCTTTGGTTAACTCGACGATGAGCAGGGCACTTTTAGATGCATATTTAATGCACCGAATCATAACCATCGTGGAGGCTGAACTTAAAATAATGACGTAAACGTGGGTCGTTGTAATATCAGTGATTATAATGTCATTGCCAACATTCTAACAGCCTTGAAAACATCAATATTTAATGGCGTTACGAACTGCTCTGATATTGTCATCGGAACGAATTTATTCATCGGTTTTTCGTCGTCGGTTTTTGAGAGTATCGGTCGGTCGCTCGATGTTTTCTCACGGTGAGTCCGAGAGAGACGGCTGCAAATTTCGAAAGTGAATTTCTTCGAGGAGGTTTAACGGATCGCAAAAAGGCCCCGCAGCCCATTTTTTCTAGAGCGTTCGGCCCGTGGGTTGAAAGCGAGCTTTTTTGTAATGGAACATCGTGGAATGTGGCACGCGTGAAATAACGGAATTGCGAGCACACAAAAGGGGCTCCGGTGAAGTTTTAACATGCACCGCGTGGCGAGGAACTACTCCAAATGGATTTGAAAAATGTTCAGAGAATCTTTCATAATTGCGGACTTTTTGAGTGTTCGTGAGAGATTATGGAGGCTTTTCAGGTCTTTTTACTTTGCATTCTCTTAATGGCGGCTCCTCGAGGCTCCTGTTACGTAGACAAGTAGACGAAATTACGTCAAAGATCGAGTTTTCTCGAAGAGGAGAGAAGAATCTTCGCGAAAGACGCGGCTGCATACGCGGAGCCTCTCTCGTGTTGCTGCAATTGATTGCGAGAAATAAGAAGGGAATCTTCTCGGCCCGAAACACCTGCTGACTGATAATTAACGGACTACGAACCTACGCTGAAACTACGATCCGTGTGCTTCGCATAGAAACTTTAATGTTGTATTACGTGGGTGCGCACAGTTTACTTGTTTACAAAGACATTTACTATTTTCGAGTTTGACTGAAGCCGAATAACGAGACACCGACGTGATTTGGGAGAAGCGCAAAAATCGTACGAATTTACGAAAAATTTCTATCCCGGTGGCCTGCTGAGGAAGCGAGGGATCTTTTTTTCACGAAAATAACATTTCGCCGGAAGAGAAAAGCAGTGTTTGGAGAAGGAACGATGCGTCGAGGACTGTGATTTCTTGAAAAACGGTCAACGCGAAAGACGTCAGACGTTTGAATGACCAATATTCGCTCTTTCGATATCAAAAGAACCGACCATGAAGATCGAGCGTTTTTGGAGAGCTCTCGAAAGTAGAAATGAACCTTGAATTGTGACGGGGTCATCGTCGAATACATAACCACGCGAGACGACCTAAGGAAATGAAAGAAAAAAGTGAATGTCAATTCGCACACGTAGCCGCGGAGGAGGCGAACGTTCGAGCAAGAAAAACCGATCATAAAAATTGAGATGGGCTTTTTGAGCGCAGCGTTTCGACGCTTTTTCTCGATCTCGATCTCGGGCCGACGCGTGGTTCATTGAAACGAGGAATGACGCGACGATCACATGTCCGAACGAAACGAAAGCGAAGGTGAGCCAATTTACACGCGTCCTTAGCATCGGCGTGTTCGAGTTTCTCACCCAGACGGCCTCCCAAAGTGTCGGATTCTCCGAGGGATAACCGAGCGAAGGATACGAACTGTTTTGTACCGTTAAACGAGGGGAAGTTACTCGGGAAAAAACGATATTATAATAGCAGGCTGCGGGACGAAAAAAAATACGGTCAGCGACGATCTCGAGACTCTCGTTCGACCGGTTGTCTTCGTCATCGTCGACGGACTCCGCGTTAGCATTTTCCTAGCGCAAAGAAGCAGCGGCCTCTTGATAATTCGTTGAAAATTGATTTTTTTCACCTTAAAATCGCCTTAAAATCATAATACTGAATTCCGGAGCTCGAACAGCCGCGAAATATGAACTCAACGATGCTTCATGCGGGGAAGATATTGGTCGATAAAACTCGTCAACTGTCCCGAGAACCAAATTCATTTCGATCCATCTATTTTGTCCCTTTTATAACCGTAGTGTCGACCCCGTTACTCGCTCCAACAAACAGGACGCTTATTATTCAGTTATTCGGACGCTCCGGTTCGGACTGACGAAAATAAACGAAACGCCTCGCTTACATAAGAGGCTCATGTGCCATCGTTTCGCGTTTGGCGAAAGAGAAAAGGTATCTAATCGCCGGAGAATCCTGTCGCCATGAAAACATCGGATCGAAAGGCCCATCGATATTTTTCCATTCTCGCGAGGCTGCGTATTCGGTGCTCGGCAAAATAGAAAATTATCGTACGAACACTAAATCCGGATATTCCGGATAACGAGGAAGCTACAAACGTAGAGACAATTGAGCCGAAATATGTGTCAACGCGAAGAGAGTCGATTGTTCGTGCCCGTGAACTCTGGCACACGAAATTGCTCAACGTCGAGAGCTCGCTCGCGTAAGCGATGAATTTTCGTGTAAGGAAGAACCGTGCATCGAATCAAAAGAGGCACGCACAAAAAACCGATTAATTAAATAGTTTAACGAGGCATTGAAACGAAAAGATCGGTCAATGATGAGCAACGATAACTTTCAACAGCCGACCACCGATCCGACGTCGCTTGCATGCTTTTTTCTTCTACTTATTCAAATGTATGCTTATACGAATAGGTTCGGACGCAGCTTGAAACTTGCGCGATTGTAACCGCCGACGGGGCCGCCGGACGCCAGGCTTAAGGTCGAACGACGAGGATTGCGTAACGTACCTCGTTACCTGGCCAATCGTAGACGAGAGGTCGTTCGACCGAGAAGCAATATAACGCAAGGACTTCTTCTATTGCACGGAGCCATCTTCGCATCCTCACAACCAAGCTCCGATTCGAACAGTTTTTCAACGAAATCATTCACGATGAATTATTAAAAGCACATTAATATTCAATAAAATCATCTATTTTTTGAATTAATTGGACAAGAATGTCCCACGTGCTTCCTCGTCGAATTGAAAATTAATCGGTGGTTCGATGATTTTTGATAAATTTTTCTAGCTACGCGCTAGAAAATAATAATTAAAAGCAGTTGCGTGAGGAACAACTTAACACGCACTTTAACTGGGTATTGTAATATTTTAACATAATTTCACTGTGTTTTTTATCGTCCATCATTCTTCAATATTAATGAGGAATACATCAATTTTTTAATGAGAGTTCCTTCGAATCGTTTTGCAATGGATTTAGAAGGGAATCTTGGTCGGCAGACGGTTTTTCATTACGTGTTTATTCTGTTTCGATGCTTTTAGCACTGTATTGGAACTTCATTAAAAATTATGTACAGACCCCCCAATCAATCATCGAGTGGGAAAAAAGTTTGATGGGCCAACAAAAATTTTGTTCAATGCGCGCATTAAATCGTGGCGAGATGAATGAAGTTTGTTCGATTCAAACATTCAACTTTTGGCTCAAATAAATATATATTTTTCTCGTAATGAGGAAAACGACGCTGAATCAACAGAAGTTTCGTCGAATCAACAAATTTAATTTCTTCGTCAAGGTAGTTTATGCACGAAACGATTTTCTTAAGCAAAGTCTAGAAATTTACACAAAGTTTAAATCGGTAGTCGACTGACACGCGTGTCAAATTTTAAAGGGTTCGTCTTATTGGTTATTTAGATAAACGTGTTTAAATATGAAGAAAAATGCACAGGACCGTGCGTAAAAAATCGTTTACCTTTCCACATAACGAATGAACGCTTCTTACGAAGTTTATGAAAAACGTGCACAATAATAACGATGAAGCATGCAATGAAGGTTTGGGAAAAAATTCGAGACGATTGTCTTACTAGTAATAAAGAAATGTTACGTTAAAGATATTGAACGAAATTGGTAATGAGCACTCGTAACTTCACATTTAATTTGCTTATTTCGGCATTTTGTTTTTTCTTGGCTTGGCCCATTCCTGTCATAGCCTTCTGTCTTTTTATTAACACTTTTATCTTGATTTATTTCCCGTTGTGTTTTCCCTGCTTTGCGCTCTCTAATGCGATTTTTCACATAACAAATTGTAGTGTACTCGCCAGGGACGAATGAAATTTGGGGCTCACTTAGTGATGGATTATAACTCAATTTTGAATTAATAACTGTGACATTAATTTAGAGTGATAATATCTTTAATTAGGAAGTAAAAATCGAGCCAATTTAGACACCCGTAAAACACGGTCCCATACGGACACGATCTAAAACTTTTAGACCCAAAAAATGTTTGATGCATTCTCAAATTTTTCTTTTTCCTCCTACACCGTTATTCAGGGTGATCTTCGTCGCTCGAATCGGTCTCGAAATCTCATGCGCTTTGCATTCTTGCTGCACCGAATCTCGTAAAAAGATTTGCAGTCTGGTGCAAGAAATCTTCTTCCAGAGTCTCTCAACTCTCCTGCATGTACTCCGCAGCTTAATATTCCTCAGTTCTATTCTATCTCAAACTTTCGACGTCAGTTTCGTAACATTACGCTCCACAGCTCTCAACGTAGTACTTAAAAACACGTAGCGGAGAATACTTTATCGTGCGCAGTGTTCGACGTCGTTGTCCTGAGATCTCGAATATCCGCAACCGTGCGGATAATTAGCTGGAGGTTCATGAGTCGTATACACAGCTTTTCCTTCTCGACGTATCGAAGCATCGACACCGCACACTTCTGTCGTGCGATATTTACGGCCGGTCTCGTACTTCCTCCACTTTTTTAATCTCCACCGCATATTCTCTCCTGTCGATCAAAGTACTATTACAAAAATTCGAAACCCCATAAAATGTCAATCCTGAGATCTTTCCCTCCGATTTCAATGCCAAGTTTTCTTATATGATGGTCTCAAGTTTCGTTACGAAATCTCGTCTCAAATTTTATTACGCAATCGAACGACATTCGATTTATGGAATGTAAAGCACAGCCTCGAGGAAAATTCGAAATTTCATGAAGATCTTCTCTCAGAATAAAATGGCTTTGTCAGTCGACGCTGGGAGTATTTTCATTTTTTTTTTGTTAGCTTCAGGCACTTACTCGTCCCTCGATATTGGACCTTCCGAATTGGACTAAAATTTATTAATTTTTTCAATAAATAATCAAACGAAAAGGCTAATTTTAAAAATTTATTCATTCGATTAACCTTTATAGGACACGGATCTGCCCGAAATATCGACCACTAGTTTGGAAAGGGCACTCCACTTGAAAAAATCATCGATATTTTTGTATAATTTTTGTATAAATTTTTGTATAAAAAAAAGGTTGATTTCAACGTATAAATCCCCGTCCTTAAAAGGTTAATAAACATTCAGTTTAAAAAATCACCCACGCGTATGAAAAACCGAATATGACGATAAATCATACGAAAAAAGAATGATTGTGTTGTGGGCACGATCATTTTTCTTGGATTTGCCACGAGAACGTTGTGCAGTCGCTCGAGTCTTGAGCACGCGCCGATCGATGCCAGATCTATCTTTCAGGTGCAGGCGGTGTGGCTCACCTGGTGCAACGGAGTGCCTTCCGGCCTGCACCTCTCGCTCTTTCTCTGTCTATCTCCTTCGACGAACAACTCAAAAGGCTCGTATGCTGTTCGCGAAGAAAAAAGACGGACTGAGTGAGAAAGGGAGATTCGAGTCTCATTGCTATTCGAGAATCACCAGCGGAAACGGAAACCCTCCATTATGAGCAGCAATGCCGCGGCTCTTTCTCTCCTCTCTTGACTCTCTTTCGGTCTTGGATCAAGTGAAATTTCTAAATTGTCGATTGCACTCTCCTTTTTCTCGATGCTTAATTTCCCCTCCCGGACGAATCACACAATAAATTCGAAGAATTTCTTTCGTTTTCGGTTGAAATGGCGGAAGAGAGAAAAAAATCCGGTTGAAGTTCAGATTGAAATTGAAATAAAAATCGCATTGTAACGTGTATAGATTTTTATGATTTTTCAAATAAAAGTTGACGTTTCATCGGAAACTGCACGCAAGATAAAAGTTTATCTATGAATTCTAATTTGTCTCCCGACCGACCCCCGCGAAGACGAGCATTGTAAGACGTGTGTATGAGTGAGTGCGCGAACTGTGAGGAGTGAGAGCGTGAATTCAAATTGTTAATTCAAGTAATATCGTTTTGAACGCCTAATCGAAATTGAAAAGGAAATATAAAGGAATAAAAGTTGTAATTCGTTATCCCGCGTCGACTTTTATTTGAAAAATCATAAAAATCTATAGATGTTAAAACTGGCGCCCAACGGTCGTGCATGGGGCGCCATTTGTAAGATATATCGATTTTTATGATTTTTAAAATAAAAGTTGTCATTCGTTATCCCTCGTCAACTTTTATTTGAAAAATCATAAAAATCGATATATGTTACAGCATGAAAATGCATGCCCGGATCGAGACTCGAGACACGATCGTAGTTTCATAAAAATTCTTCAAACAATGGAAGTTCAAGTTCTCTCGAAAGACTATTTTTGTCTCAAAGGAATTCAAGTGATAATATTCGTCATTGCTGCTCGCGAGCTTTGGTTCGGTCCAGCTAAAGAATGCTCACTAGAGTATAACGCCTCGTTCATTTTCATTCTTGACGATTTTCGTTTAAACGAATTTAACGAGAGAAAACCGGTCGTACCTGTGAGAAAGGCGTGGGCGACGTCTTTTTCCTCGTTTTATTGGCGATTTTTTAAAAGTTAAAGTGCTCGCGAGCTGCTTAACCGAGAGATATTGGTCGTTGCAGTGGAGCGGCTGCTGAGTTCGAGGGAATGACCGGTTCGCCGCGGTTATTCCCTCGATCCAACGCGGCCCACGTCTCTCTTACTGTTGCATGTTTCAAACGTTCCACGTGTTTCGCCTTCGAATCTGCCCATTGGGCTCTTTGTAATCGTGTAATCTGTACGCGACCGCGAGTACGAAAATGCATTATATAAATTTCGTGGACCAAGTACATACACGAGCGTGCGAAACGATAAATTTTTATTCGCTGGTATATACGCCTTTTCTCGAGCTCACCCCTTCGAGACCACCCTGAATCGGTGAACACTTTATTCTTCGAGATTCTCGCCAAAATATTATGCATATCGATCGTACAAACATTCCTTCAGACAAACATTTCGATTTGCATACTGAGCTCTTCGTGTTGCGAAAAAACTTTCGAAATATTTATATTTTCACATTAACCCCGAGTACACGGAGAGAATTAAATTTGAAAAATTACCGTCCAGTTACGATGATGCGGTTACGAGCTGCGATTCATGATATTATTGTGGAAAAGAAATTCAATTTTCCTGTTAAAAAAATAATATTCATTGCTCACAGTAGGAACTTTTACCCAAGTATTTAGTAAATTTTGACCTCACTGTGAATTTCACCGCGCTGCACTGTCAAAATTTTCATATACGAATGTTTGTGCTAGGATGCGGCTGTACTGGGAACACGGCAGGCCCTGTGCAAGTGTGTAAATCACCGTTTCAGTGTGCTACGAAATTCGGAAACGAGTGATCGACACGCCTGCGTTAGGGCAAAGACATTTAACCGTGAGGCACCGTAAATTTCACTAAACGTTTTGTAAGTTTCAGTATACGTACCGTAAATTTGACAATCTGCAATATTGACTATTGTGAAAGTGAAAATTGGGCAAAATATTGAAAATTTAACAATGCGTTACTGGAATAAATATTTTTCGGTACTTGTCCCTGCAGTCAAATATATCCGATAGATTTTACAGTGAATTTCATTCACGCTAATTATTACCGTTCAATTCTTTCCGTGTGTATTTAAAAAAATCAGGCACTGGCAAAGTCCTTTTTGATCAATCCAAGATCTCCGGTTCCATGCATAAGAGAAGCGTCGAATCAGCACCACTTTCGGGAAAATTAAGGCCAAAGCCGATGAAGCGATTAACGTTTTATTCGATTAACTGAAGACTCGATTTTAGGGAAGGATTCATAGATACGAGGATTGCATTTGATTGATTTAATTCCACGCTCAAACGTCGCCGATTTTTCATTTAAAGAGAGTGTCGGGTCAAAACGGTCGAGAATTCGAGGCATCGCGGGGTGGAGGATCGGAGCAATGAGAAAATCGCGAGTGCCATGAAGGGGTTGAACATGAGAGACAAAAAGAAGGAGATGAAAAATCGAAACATGGAAACGACGGTGTTGAGACGACGAGAGGTATATGTTCCGCGGGCTTCGTACGCGAGGGCTCGAGCGCATTCATTAATCATTGATTTTATATGCGCTTTGGGAATAATCCAAACCCTTGAAGTCCGGCCTATTCGGATAGAGATAAAAATGCGATAAATATATCGAGCCAACGGCTTGTAGGTACTTGTACAGCGAATGCGAACAAGCATATGATCGTTTATAAATTTGAATTTGCGCCCGCGGGGCTCGAGCGTTACACGCGAGAAGGGAGCAAAAGGAGGAAGAAAGGCGGAGAAACAAAAAGGTATGCGTTGTCGTGGCGTGTGTTGCAGGTTTTACGAGCCCGTAAATAAACCGTGAGCATCGCTAGAACGAATCGTTTATGCATACCGTGATCATTCCCGATTATCGTCCTCGCGCACGGGTATATATGCTTCGTTTTTTCAATCTTATCGAATAAACGTGGAATCTGAATCCAGATTGACTCGGAATGTTAGCCGTTTTACAGAAACTGCTCATTTCGTGCGCTAAATTTTTCCTCACATTTTCCCGTGCAGATTTAATTTTAAACTGAAATAGCTTTTTACGCTTGTTTTATCTGAAAATTGTTATTAATTATGAAAAATGCGGCGGTGGAACTCATTCCGAAAGACTTTTTTTGCTGCTCGTCCGTTTCTTGCAGACACGAACGATACGACGAGGCTCTGAAAGTTCCCTCTCGGCAATGAGCGTAAAAATGCATGTTCATTAAGTTGTTGGTGAAATTGATTTTCTCCACGGATGGAAAAGAACGTCTCTAATATGCTCGTATACACACATGTACGGGAGTGCAACACATCGAGAGTTACACGCTTCGCCTTGTACGGGCAAAAATGCAGGACGAAGCATAAGTATCGTGATAGTATTGTCTTCCGGGCATGAATATATTAATTGCAATGAATTAGAAACGAAGCTACATTTCGTGGCTGCTCGATATGCTTTTACAAGAATGCAGTGGATTCTAAGCCGCGCGCTATTTTTCGTTAACGCGGAAGTCACTTTGAGGAATTTCGCCAGCTTTACTCTCGCGCTCGCGGGTCTTCTTTTTTCCTTCTACTCGTTCAACGTTCCGAGGATTTTTCTTTCAACTCGCAATTCCACGCGTCAACCAACCGTCGCGAAATCACGTTAAAAGTGCATTTGAAAAGTTGCCATTATTTCATAACGCGGCGCTGCTTGTTTTGCTTTGATTGGCGTTGTCTTATTTCGAACGTGCCTGGTTTCTTCAACATTCGCTTTCATGAGATTACTAGACACATGGGACGTGCGAGTATATCGGTTAAAATAAGCAGATTTTTACGTCTGTTTTGTCGAATGTCTTCGGATCGGCTGATGAGGAGATTATTTCAACTGCCAAAATAATCTGCAATTATACGGGCTTTTTAGAAACTCAATGTGACGTTTTTCGTGAATAGAACTTGCTGATACAAAAAAGATATCATAAAGAGTTAAAAAATAACGATAAGTTTCGAAAAATCGCACATTCAGTATTCAGATAATTCGGACTATTCAGTGTTTACATAAAACAATATCAGATTAAGGTCCCGTAGGATCGTATTTAATCGGTTTCTAAATTGGATCGATTTTTTTAAAGATATTATCACTTTAAATTAATGTGGGTGGGGATCAAATGTTGGAATGACTAAAATTTCGAACAGCTAAAATCTCGAATTTATAAACTTCGAATGATAATATGGAGACGGATAGATTCGGCTAGAGCTTTGAATGCCGAAAATAAATAAAGCAGAAACTGCAAAGTTCGAAGAACGTTTACATCGAAAATAAAATGTAACAATCGCCCATAGGACGATGACTAAAATATCGATTTTTCGAAAATTCGACTATCACTCTTTCGATTCATAAATTACTACAGTCAGCGATACTGTGAAAATTCACAATTTTGAAAATATAATAACGAAAGACCAAATATTACTGAGGTTGAAATACTGAAACACCAAAAAGTCGAACGGTCAAAATAGCGAAACGTTAGAAAGTCGATCGATCAAAATAAAGAAATGCAGCGGAGCTCCAAATACACGCGTCTCACTCACTCACTTACTCAGACCGGTGATCTCCAATTTTAAACATCGCCATTTTTACTTTCGCCTTTTCGAGCCATCGCTATTCTGCATATCCAAGTTTTATAGGCTCGAAAAATTCACTTTCGATTTTCTGCTACTCTATATTCTGGTCTGTCTGTAAAACAATTACTCTCCATTTTGAATTCGAAAATATAAACTTTTGACATTCGGATGGTCTGTTAAAATTGCATTCGAAATGAAAACTATTGAAATATATATTTTCGGGTAAATATGAATTCAAAGAAGGAATTTTTGATCAAACGCGCAATCTGCTGAATAGTCGATCGGGAATAAGAATTTCGAATAACTTATTTTTCTCCAAACTGATATCACAACTTTTAAAATTTCGAAATATCGACCGTTCTACAATACAGTTAGTTATTGATTCAAAATTGGAAATAAATTTTCCCAACTTATTTTTTGACGAATAGTAAACCATTAATTAAACGGGAATCCATCACGGACTGAATCCGAAATTTCATTCGTCCCTGGCGAAAATACTATAGTTTATTTTTATGTAAAAAATCGCATTAGAGAGCGCATAGAGTAATCACAAAAGGAAATGGATCAAGAAAAAGGTGTTAAAAGGAAGACAGGCATGGGCCATAAGCGAAGAATAAAAAAATGCCGAAGTAAGAAAATGTCAAGTTACGAGTGCTCATTACTAATTTCGTTCAATCTTCAACGTAATATTTCTTTATCGCAAGTAAGACAATCTTCTCGAATTTTTTCCCAAACTTTCATTTCCCATTTATCCATATATCTAACGGAATGAAGAAGAGGCAGAAAAGTTGCATCGTACTCAAGGATTTTGAACTGCCAAATTCACCTTCAATAAGATGAACTTTTTAGAAATTTCAAGACACTCATTAAAAGTCAAAAAGTATAACGTTGAGTTTCAAAAATTCGTTATGATCAGTTACAACTCCACTGAAAACGGGAATAAATTCGTCCCATTTTATTTTATCTCTGGCCTCTAATATTGACCCAGGATGTAATTGGCAGTACAATAATTGATCATGGAATGAGAACGACTTATTGGTTATCCAAAACGTGTCAATATACACTCTGAGCCAGAAGCGTTTATCGAGCCTTCATTAAAACACGATAATCCATAACCACATCAAAAATTATATTCGAAAAATGATTTATTTATTTTATTTTTTTTTTTTTTTTAAATACAAACATGATTTTAATAACGCCGATTCTACACTGGAGTTGATCAGTACCAAGGTCGTTCTTATCACTCTTTGTAAACAAAGGTAGCAGAGCATTCGAGCCTGGATCCTCGCCAATGTTTTGGTCGAAGCTACTTTTTTGTCGTTAATAAAAATCGTATTGACTAGTTGAGGCAAGAAGAATTGGACACGATAATAAGAACTCTTATATAGTCAGACTGTGCCACTTGTGTCATTCCTCTTTCCTTTCTCTTACTTCATCTGACTCATCACGACAAGTTATTGAATTTTATAGAAATACTAACGTCTGCTGATAACGAAGAATGGAAATTTGAACAAGCACATTAACAGCACACTCAATGTACACAGTGCTGATGATTCGTTCCTTTTTTTTGCGTCGTGGTATTAATTCGCGTAACACTTGTCACATATAAATACTGATCGGTGGAGCATATCTTCTCACAGTCAACTATTCGATCTAACGAATCACTCTAGCGACGACAAAACTCAAAATGACTCGGGGTCTGTATAGTCTTTTTGTCGCTGCGATCCTCGCAGTTTCTGCCGAGGCACAACAACCCCCATACAATTGTGACCTAAACGCCGTAAGTAATAATTCTTTTTGCATTACTTAAGGTATATCATGCTCGTAGAATTGTATTTTACGGGTGTCTAAATTGGATCGAATTTTACTTCCTAATTAAAGATATCATCGCTCTAAATTAATGTCAGAATTATTCATTTAAAATAGTAAATACATTTTTTCAACTTATTTTTTGGCGAATGAAATAACAAACCATTAATTAAACGGGGATCCATCACTGACTGAACTCGAAATTTCATTCGTCCCTGGCAAAAATATTATAATTTTTTATGTAAAAAATCGTATTAGAGAGCGCATAGAGTAATCACAAAGGGAAATGGAACAAGAAAAAAGTTTTAAAAGAACGACGGAAAGCTATGACAGGCATGGGCCAAGCCAAGAAGAAAAAAAATGCCGAAGTCAGCAAATGTGAGGTTACGAGTGCTCATTACTAATTTCGTTCAATCTTCAACGTTTAAAATTTCAACGTTTGAAATTTGATATACGTGTCAGTTGATTATCGATTTAAACTTTGTGTAAATTTCAACACTTTCTTAAGAAAACAAATGAAGTGACCGATCATTCACTTCAATTCGGAATAATCATTTGTGACGAAAAACGAAAATAAAATTGAAAATTTCCTGTTTGTAGGCCCAACAACCCAGTCAGAATTGTGGTGAAGTCATTACTTACGGCTTCAACGATGCTCAAATCCGAGAAGTTCTTAATGCCTTCGATTCACACTACGGCGGACAAGTGGTAAGAATGTTCAGTTCGTAATCGCAGAACTAAAAACTCGGTACAATTTCAATGCCTTTCTTCACTTGACAGAAATGGTCTCCTGAGTTAGCCTTGCAGGCTCAAGCTTGGACGAACCAATGTAGCGATCAGCAAAACCCGTGCTTCAAGAGTCGTGAGTTTTTTTTTATTTCAAGGTTCTTCGCTCACGTTCAGTATCAACATTCAGTAAAAACAATTAAATTTAAAATGGTTGTACGATTTTTTTCCATAGCTGGCGGACAGTTGAATTCGAATAGCCAAAGCAGCTATAAGGAACCGGTGAACCTCGCCAGCATGATTAGCTCTTCGCTGAATGGATTAAAAAATATGCCCAATCCTTCTGCCAACTTCCCCAGTTCTTATAACTTTCCTGGATACCCCACGTATCCCAACAGTCCAAACTTCAATGATTGGCCTCAACAGAATAATTTTCCAAATGTCCTTCCTAACGACCCCTACAACTACGACTACGGCTACATAAACCCGTAAGTATAGAATGAATTCGAAACCAAATGACTCTGGCTTCGCACTCTGAGTTACACGACTCATTGTCATTCGACTATATCGCAGGCCCTCGAGTGTATGATTCAGACATTTAACTTCATCTTTATCAAGTTGAATTTTTTCCACAACTTTCATCCGATCAGCGGACCAGCCTATGAAGAAGCATAGCAGAAATGGGTTCGGTTATTTTTATCCTGATCGAATGTACGGCTTGGAAAAAATTCCTCAGTAAACCTTGGAGATACCGACTGAACCATGCTCTCTAATCGCCAGGTCAAATTCAGCTACGGTTTCTTGATTGGTTGCATCCGATAACGAATGAACAAACAGAGTTGAAATGACTTTGGATTGTTTAATAGTAACAACGGTAGAGAACGATTCTATGGAAAAAATACCTTAAAAGAGATTCATCGTGTTTAAAAATTCGAGAAAATTAAACTCTTGGAAAGTCGTGAAATTGAAATCGCTCCATTTTGCTTCGTAACAGCTTTCGCAGTTGTTTATTCTTCGTGTGTAATCGATGGCCCAATTTTGTAGATTCTACCGATACAAAAGGCAGGTTGCTGACTATTCCAACTCGGTGGGATGCGGTTTCATCTCGTACAAGAAAAACGACGAGTTTAATCATCATCTCCTATGCTACTACGGTTCCCTGGGAAAACGCAATGATGGGCCTGGCTACTAACACTTTTCCAGTCACTTCGTAATAGATTTAAGTTTCCATCGAGCCGGTGACGTTTTGTCAACGGATTGGCAGTTCCAAAAAAACATCTCAAAGGATCGTTTTCTTATTAACTTTACATTGTACTTTTAACTTCGAGCAATAAAAGTTGAACTAATCGAACACTGGGAGGGCAGAATTTATTACGGAATTTCCCTGTTCTCTTCGAATCGTAAACATAAATTTTTTCAAAAAAGTTGAAACATTCGCTTTTCTTCAAATGGCAGTTCTCAAAAGATGTCCATTCAAGCCTGATGAAGAATTAAGTTCGGACTTGAGAAAGTAAAAATATCCATAACCATAAAATAAACATCGACAAAACCGACCAATCCAAGGTCGAAAGCGACGGAGTCGAACTCTTGCAAAGTCTTTCAAGTGAGTGACGATGCACAGATTCAATACATTTTTTGTAATGAGCAATATTTGGGATTAACTGAATTTCGCGTTGCAAACGGACACGAATTATGATGCAGAAATAAAAAAATAAAAAAGCGAGGAATTGCCGAATTTATTTCGTTATACTATACGCTTTGTCCCATTTTCCTCCAATCGTCGAAACGAATAAAGACATTTGCAATAACGAAAACAGACACGGTTCGAATGCGTTCCGGTTTTGTGCGTTGCATTCGTGCGAGTGACCTCCTTTTCTGATGACTGCTACCGGCTGCATGCATGCCACTTTTCTGTGGGAGAGAGCACTCTCTCGACGAAAACCTTCCGCAAATATTTCACCGTTCATGAAAGTGAGAAGAATTTCATAAACGAATGAGCCTAATTAAACTTGGAAAGAAAAATGCAATATTTACCAAAGCTCTTATCAAATTTTCGTGAAATTGATCGATCTCTTGGGTTATTATTGTAAGCAGGCATTCTAAAATGCAGTTTTCTCCATACAACAGCGATTAATAATCGAATTCGTTGGTGGGAAATAAAGAAAATTATCTGGAGTTGCAATTTTTAATTTAATCGTCAAGAAATAATGTACTGAGCATAAATATTTGGGTGTAAGTTTTTGACGTTTTTTTCACTTGTTAAGATAGCTCATGCACGAAACGATTTTCTTAAGAAAGTCTTGAAATTTACACAAAGCTTAAATCTGTAATCGACTGACACGCGTATCAAATTTTAAAAGGTTCGTCTTATTGGTTTAAACCTGTTTAAACATGAAGAAAAATACACAGGACTATACGTAAAAAATCGTTTATCTTTCCATATAACGAATGAAAGCTTTTTACGAAGTTTATGAAAAACATACGCAATAACAACGAAGTGTATAATGAAGGTTTGGGAAAAAATTCGAAACGATTGTCTTACTAGTGATAAAGATATATTACGTTAAAAATATTGAACGAAATTGGTAATGAGGACTCGTAACCTCACATTTGCTTATTTTGGCATTTTGTTTCTTCTTGGATTGGCTGTCATAACTTTCTGCCTTTTTTTCAAAATTTTTTTCCTCTTGCATTTCCCTTTGTGATTACTCTATGCGCTCTCTAATGCGATTTTTTACATAAAAAAGTATAGTATTTTCGCCAGGCTCGAATGAAATTTCGGGTTCAGTCACAGTGATGGATCCCCGTTTAATTAATGGCTTTCAATTTCATTCGCCAAAAGATAAGTTGAAAAAATTTATATACAGTTTCGAATTAATAGCTCTGACATTAATCTAAAATGATTATATCTAATTAGGAATACAACTGTGGGGAACTGGAAGTAACTCCAACATTGAAATACTGCAAAGATTTCAATCAAAGACACTTCCGCCATTGCAAACGCGCCCTGGTACGTCACCAACGCCAGGCTACACAAGGATCTCGGCATAGACACGATAAAAAAAAACAGCACAAAAACAATGCACAAGCTACGAAACGCTAACCATCCTAACCCATTTGCATCAAACCTCCGCGACGGAAAATCTATCTCGAGAAGACTAAAAAAACACAAACCACTGGATCTACGAGAAAGACTCCGGACTGAATAAACGCAACCAAAGCAACATAGGGTAGCGTGCATCGCTGGATGCAACCCCTAACAACAAACCCCGGACCAGCTCAACATCACAACTATTTATTGCAACACATGTAGCAGCTTATAGTTGCCAGCTCAAAAGTGAAAAAAAAAAATATATATATCTAATTAGGAAGTAAAAAATCGACGCAATTTAGACACCCATAGAATACGATGAATACGAATTGAAACGATTGAAATACTCGACATCAAAAGTGCGAAAAATCGTAAAAATGTTTTTCATATTAAAAATGATTTCTGCTTCCGCGGAGGCTCGTGTCAGCTGATCGTCGAATGAATGATATTAAAGGAATAGAACGTAATCAATTGACTCGTATATAATCTTGACGCCATCGTCGTTTCATTGGAAGTCTCCGATTTCTAGTTGGCTTGCTTTTATTCGGTGGTGTGATGTTCGTGCGGCAAATCTTAACGGACAGCACACGGAGGAATAAAATTAAGATCGTGACTGGAGAATCCGGGGCGCGGGAGCGAGCGGGAGATGAGCACCTTACGTGACATCAAAGGAAACGTGTGCACGATCCCCGCGGTGTGGTTCCCCTTCGCTAACACATTTCGCGAAAGGTCTAGAGCCTCGTGGCGCGCTCGGAGAGACACCGAGCGAGACGAGCCGCATCTGCTCCAGCATCCGAACTCTCCGCGAGTGCAAAGATGAGAGACCACGAGTGCGCAGTCATAGAGCATCGCGACATAGGATCGCAGCAGGCGTTAAGCATCCTTTTCTCGTTCTTATAGGTGATACGAAAGAAATCGAGAGAGAAGGAACCGAGGAGGGGGCGTTGAAAAAAATACAATCTTCCTTCATACAAACTATGCTAAAGTTACAGAACATTACGCAACGTGTGGAAGAGAGAAACGAGATCGAACGAAGCGAAACTTTTCGTCTGCGATAGACCGACGAGAAACGCAGCGATGGAATTTCCTGCTTCCCTCTGGTGTTACCATCGAACACGAGTACCCCAAGTCCTCGCATCAATACAACAAATTACATTTTTCTATAATCGCATTCACTGAGTTTAAATAGTCTGAGCACGATCGTTCACTAATTCTGACATGTACACATCGTTCATCATTGTGGCGGCCATAAACATGAGCTTTTGCATAACTAAATACAAAAATAATGCTGTAACTATTAATTTTTTTGTAAATCATTCTCATTTTTTCCTCATTTTGCAATTTGAGTTAACAGGAAAATATGGATTCCAATTGTTCCATCAATTGTTTGATCAATTGTATAAATGAAAATTAAACAAAAGACTCCGCCTTGTAGAGCAATTCACTTTTTTTTTCCTTATCGACATCGTATCTTGCTATCAACATTCGTCTTGCGAAAAAAAATTGGATTTCGAAGAACGATAATGCATTGGGTGCTCTTATTTAGTACAAAAAGAATCCTTTCTTAGGAATCGATTGACAACAGATTTTGAAAAAAGTGCGATATTCAAATGTCATTTTAATTTCAACACAAGAAATGGCAGAGTCAAACGAGGCCGGTCCGCCCCGATGAGCGGATTAACGGATCAGAAAATGTACAGAAAAGATCTGATGCCGATTGTTTCTACGAAACGAAATGCATTTTAACTTCGTCAATTGTTACTTTCGTGTTTTTCTACCAATATTATCACCCAAAATAGTATATTTTTTTTCCTTGTCAAAACTTGACGATGAGAATCCGCAATTACCACGATAAATGAGAAACCCTTCGATTCGATTGAAGCAGTGATATTTTTACGAGCTTGTTTTTATCAGAACGCAAATATTCTTTATTCAGTTGATTACGCAATTTTTTTCGTATCGAAATTCGAATTTTCGGGAAAAAATTAAACGAACTATGAGTAACGGGCTCTATCTTTCTCATAATAATTCAACACTATTCTTTATTATCGTACAGCAATTATTTAGACAGTATGCCAACAAATAAACATCACTATCCAAGGTCGCATATTGGGCCTCTTTAAGCCGTTGATTGCGACGTTAAGAACCGAGAGAAAACGACGATTTTTTTTATCATAATTTTATGGAATAATAGTCATGTCATTCTTCTCGAAACCGGCTTATGAGGTATTGAAATATGGCTCGAACTCTGGCCCATCTTCATATTTTCGGATACATTGCAGCAACGCTCGTGTATGCTGATAAGGACGGATCGAAATAGTCGGAGCAAATAACCCCTTTATTTGAACAACTCGTGTTTACGGCGTTCCTTCTCCTTTTTTCTGCGTCGTAGTGTACCAATCCTCGAACACTTGGGACGTATAAATTCTCATCGTAGAAGCATCTGTTCTAAGAACTGCTCAATCGTTATATCGAGTCTACCGATCATCCTACGAAGCGCAGTTGATTAGAGAAAATTTCGAAATGGCTATCGCTCTGCATACGCTCATTTTGGGCGCCACCCTCGCAGTTTTTGCAGGAGGACAACCACTTTCATCGCCCTGCGATCCAGCGAAAGTGAGTATCGAATTTTCTAATATTCTTTTGAATCGTACAGTTATCCATTACTGGTCGGGGTAGGGTTCAATATGTCGAGTAACGGAATTGTAGAACGGTGGATACTCAGAAATTTTTTAAGTTGCAATATCAGATTGGAGAAAAGTAAGTAATTCGAAATTCTTATGTCTGATCGAATATTTAGCAGATTACGTGTTTAATCGAATATTTTTGCTTTGAATTCGTATGTACTAGAAAATATATATTTCGATATTTTTCATTTCGGATGCAATTTTAACAGACCACACGAATGTCAAAAGTCCATATTTTCGAATTCAAAATGGAGAGTACACGGAGAAAACGGATTCGTTTTGTATAGTGGGGAATATATTTTTTCAAGAATTTTAAAAGTATTTAGGCATCGATTACAAACAGCATAGTATTTTTTGAATTTTCCAATTTTTCAACCCTTCAATTTTAAACAGCTTCATGAGCATAGCAAAAAGTGTGATGCACGTGCGAGAACTATATTTCGTTTTGTTTTCGAGTGTTATTCATCATGTCAGACTAGCACTTACTGATAAGTGCAAATGTATTGTAAATCACAAATTTTCACTGTCAGCATAGTAAATTCTATGATAAATACACGAATGTACACCGAATACGTGTGACATTTTACCATACATATCGTTTTTTTTTTTCAGGGTTGCCCGAGCATACTTAACAATATAAACATTTGAAGTGACTGAAAACATTTTTTACTATGCTTATAGAGAAAAACACTCTCAAGTCTTTTGAATAAAAGGGATGAGTATTGGTCTTTTTACTATGGTGGATAGAACAGTATTTATTACTGCTCTTTGAAGTAATGCTGCAATTCAGTTCTATACTGTCCCCGAGATACTATATTCTTAGTACTTTCCTCTAGAATTTTCGGCCTCGTTTTCTCCGTGTAGTTGTTTTGTAGACGGACCAGAATATCGAATAGCAAAAAATCGAAAGTGAATTTTTCGAGCTAATAAATCTTGGATATGCGGAATAGCGATGGCTCGAAAAGCGAAAGTAAAAATGGCGATGTTTGAAATTGGCGATCACCAGTTTTAGTGAGTGAGTGAGTGAGACGCGTGTATTGTGAGGTCCGCTGCGTTTCTTTATTTTGATCGGTCGACTTTCTAGCGTTTCACTATTTATTTGACCTTCCGACTTTTTGGTGTGTTTCAGTATTTCAACCGCAGTAATATATTTAGTCTTTCGTGTTATTATATTTTCGAAATTGTGAATATTCACATTATTGCTGATTGTAGTAATTTATGAATCGCAAGGGTGATAGTCGAATTTTCGGAAAATCGATATTTTAGTTGTCGTTATATGGGCGATTGTTACATTCTATTTTCGATGTAAACGTGTTTCGAACCTTGAAGTTTCGACTTTGTTTATTTTCGACATTCGAAGCTCTAGTCGAATCATATTATCATTCAAAGTTTATAAACTCGAGATTTTAGCTGTTCGAAATTTTAATAATTCTAATATTTTTATTACCTCCACCCACGGCAATCTTCAATTATTTTATACACTCATTTTAAGGCCGGTTTACAAACCAGTCCGAGCTGTGGGCAGGTCACCAAATTCGGGTTAAACCTCACTGAGATTCAGGATATCCTTCGTGTTTTCAACTCGACCAATTACGGAGAATTGGTAAATATGAACAACTAATAATTCAATTATATTGACAACTAAAATATTCGAGGATCAACATATATCGGAATGTGTACCTATTTTACACCAAACAGACATGGTCGAACGACTTAGCTCTTCAGGCCCAAGCTGAACTAAACCAATGCACTATCGAGGAGACTTCGTGCACCCGAAGTCGTGAGTTAATTAATTATGTGATAGTAAACAAATTTTTAGTTTTATTACGAATCGTAGTACTACGCCTTTAAGGAAGATCTTGCGTTATTTGTGATTCAAAAAAGCAACTGAACTTTTTTGCTCTCTTGATGATCAAAAAAACGATTAAAATTTATTCTCGCAATTATTAAAATTTTGTGTAACTTATTTGTTAAGATTGATAAATTTTGAAAATTATGATAGCGGTTAAAATACTTTCGCAGTAAAATCGTCAAGCAAAGTGTGACAACAGCCATCTTCTATTTACGCATGATTATGCATATCTATATTTTAAACCAGCTGGCTCATGGGATTGTCGAAACGTGATTGTCGGGATTGTCAAATAGTGTTTTTTCTTTTTCCATTCCCAAATTATTTTCAACGTTAACAAGGGTTTTTTAAGACATCATTGGTCTCTAAAAACATTCTACTTTCTTATTTTCGTTTTTGGCTCCTTCAAAGTTGGGAGGATCCTATTACATTAAATTCAAATCATCACACAGGGAGTGTACCTGTCATAAGAGCCTATGTATAACCCTTCGAAAAATGTGATTTTTGTTAATTGATTTCTCGGCAACTAGACGGTAGATCCTCTAATAATTCCGGGAATAGACGCGTGGTATATATTTCTAGCATATTTCAAAATGTCAAGTCTTAAAGTTGGAATTTTCGATTTCCATTAGATTCGCGTTAACTTCCTTAACTGCATTGAAAAACGAAAATTTTTCGTTGAGCTTAATCCACTTGGTTGGAAGAAAAAAATCGTTAGGACCAACAACCTCTTCATTGAATGACAAATTATTGAGTTTATTCAACTGAATCATGAATATTCGTTGTATATGAGTCAAGGTCGAATCGTGAGAAGCAAAAGGATTTTTTTTAAACAACTCGTATTGTTTCTTTTCTTCCACATACTTTTTAGTTACTTCAATAAATGTATGTTTGGATCTATCAAAGCTTTGTTCGTTCAAACAATAACTTGTCTAGCACTCATAAGATTTTCCAGTCTCAAAGCTATTTTTTCTTGTTGAACGAAATAATTTCATTGGAAGATAAAAAAATTTGTTTTCATCTAAAATATCAAGTGATGAAATTCGTGTGCAGCCGAAGGACCGAGTAGAAACGATGACGTTCTATTTGGCTGTCAAAATCCGGTGCTTTTCTGGATAGTGTCCAAGCTTCTAATTGCAAACGAGAAACAATTATTTTCTCTACAATGAACAGTTGAATTTCAACGTTTCCTCAAATTCCATGCACGAGTCGGTAGTTGGTGGAGAGTGTTCAAGAGTGAGACGAATTTTTTTCACAGGTAGCCACCGATTCAGCGTGCATTATGAATCAACTTTTGACGGTGTAGACCCTCCCGCTGAAATCCTTGAATCGGTCCGACCATCGCTCCTGGACGGAGCTGTAAAACCTCGGAAAACAGCAGGGAATCTGGAAAATCATTCCGACTCAATGTTTTCCTCGTTCAAGAACAGACTCAACCATACACGGAAAGTACATAGTTCAATCGCACACGATCTAATAAATCGTCACAACTCAATTAAACAGAGTATGATTGATGATATGAATAAGATGGCAGCGGATATGGAAAATTTTCATAACACAATTATACGTGACGCACAAAAGGCGATTGCAGATGCTCGGAATAGGACAGCGGATTTAAGGAATAGTTTCGCTGTAAGGTTTCCTTCTAGCTTCTCGTTCAGCGACCGTTCAAAACCTTCATTTAACTTCAATAATGACGAATCGTAAGTACAAAAGTTTAATAACCAAATACAGTTATTACCCACAGTTTTGCCCGAATGATAGCAATCTATGAAACAATAAACGAAGAACTGCAAGTCTTTTCCAACGAAGCATTCATTGCTGTTGGCATTTTTCCCGAAAATTCTATGTCTTACTCTGTCTAAAATACCGTACACGTGCCAACTTTTATAACGGTTCGATAATTAGTTGCAGGATTTTTATATAACAACCGAACTCACTTCGAAATAAAATACGTTTAATCCTGATAATTGTTCACATGATTGATCGGAAGAACAATGAAAAACACGCTAAAAAACGACGATGAAAATCATTGGAAATACATGGTATTCTAACTCAACCCGTGGCATATTTAAACGAATAACCATCAATACTTTTTCGTTGATTTGAACACGATTTTTCAAACTTTCCAATTTTTTAACTTCACTGAGTTGACCTCTATTCAAAAATTGCACAAATTAAATCATCTCAACCTAAAATACTTTTTTCCCAAAATTTTATCCTGTTTTATGTGTGATTTTTATTGACGAATTTTGCAGATTAACATTGCATCGACATGAACCAACGGCTGGCTACTATCCCGATCTGGTGGGGTGCGGTTTCATTGTAAGAAAGATAGCTGATATCACAAATCATAAGCTCCTGTGCTATTTCGATCAAGCACGTGGCTAGCAGGACTTTTTTGACAACGTCCAATGACAACATGTCAATTTCACCATTTCAATTTGATTTTTTTTTTTTTTTTTTCAAATCGATATCGCAGTTTATCGTTCTCATGCTTCAATTCGATTCAGATGTTGGAATCGAACATTATTTCACATAGAATTCAATAAAATTCAAAATTTTATTCTATACCAATTTGATTTTCCTTGCCCAATCATTAGACAGACGAATATACTTTAACAACGATTATACTGAATAAAAATAAGTCATATAAAATAAATAAATAAATAAAAAATAAAAAAAACTTATTTCGTATAGTGCAATTATAGTTAAGCGAATGTAGAACTAACACAAAAATCTCACACGTTTTCTCACATTTCGTGGATTAGTTATCACAAAGGGCTTGTCAAGTCTCGAAGTCGGAAGTTTTTATTCCACACCTGACGGATCGTGATTAGACGAACTAATTAAGACAAATCGATGACCCTCGTCAACACGATTGACTCCCTACCGAATCTATCGAGCAACAGACCCAAAAATTTCCCCAACTTCTCTAACGACAGTAGCTCCCACAAATTCCCCCAATTTACTAAAACCATAGTTTCAACAATCGTCCTTATCAGAATAACTTCCCAGACTTCCCGCAAGTCCCCAGCTCTCAGAGCGCTCCTGGAACTGCATAAACTTTCAAAACTATCGTTGTGTACCCGCGGCACGCCGGTGACATAATTTTAATCCCTTTGGATCACTTTAAGGTAATGGAGCAGTCGCTATCTCGTCACCGTGAGTGCGAGAGAGATAGCTGCAATTTTCGAAATTGAATATGTTCGACACGGTTTGATCAATAAAAAAAAGCTCCTGTCAGCGTATTTTTGCCATCTTTCCGCGTCCGCTGACAGAGCCTTTTTTTGATTAGTCAAACGACAGCGGAGAATTTTCATTTCGAAAATTCGAGGTGAGGTTAGTCGACTGATCCATGCTCTTAACCTTGACTCATCTCCACGTTTTCGGATATACGTTACAGCAATGCCTATGAGCGCTGATAAGGACGGATCGGAATAGTACAACCCCCTTATTTGGACAACTGGTGTACAAAGTGTTTCTTCTAATTTTTTCTGCGTCGCAGCACCGACTCTTGAAACACTTGTCACATATACCTCGTGACACAGAGGCTTCTCATCTCACAGTCAACTGCTCAGCCATATAAATTGGCTCTACCGACCATCCAAAAGAGCAGTTGGGCAGAGAAAGCTTTGGAATGGCAATGACTCTGCTGTACACGCTTATTTTGGGTGCCACCCTCGTAGTTTTTGCCGAGGGACAGATATATCCATTGACTTGCGACGCGGCCAGAGTTAGTAATCATATATATATATATTTTTTTTTTTCAATCTTTTGGCCCTTAGATTTATTCAACGTGGGTCGACCGATGCTTAAGGGTGAATGATACAAAAGTCGAAATAATTAGAAATTGATCAAATTTGGTGATAATGTTCTTCAACATCAAGTGCGAAAACACAAATTTTTTCAAAATTTTCTTCTGTTTAGTTATCAAGTAATTACGCATTAAAGCAGATTTCTTATGCCCGGAATGTATACCTATATATATGGAAACGCTATGCTTATACACGTGAACTTTAGTGATCAATTACTCGATAACTGTACAGAAGAAAAATCTTAAAAAATTTGTATTGTCAAATATGGCACTAAAGAATATGATCACCAAATTTTATAAAATTCTGATCATTTTGAATTTTTTTATGTTTTTAGCATGGTTTAGCATGGCAACATTGTATCGCCTGTGCAATATATCCTTAAGGAGGGTGGCTACCGACGAAACAATGTTGCCATGCTAAACCATGTTAAATACATTAAAAATTTCAAAATGATCAGAATTTAATGAAATTTGGTGAACATATTTTTTAGGGCCAAATTTGACAATACAAATTTTTTACGATTTTTCTTCTGTACAGTTATCGAGCAATTGATCACTAAAGTTCAAGTGTATAAGCATAGCGTTTCCATATATATAGGTATATATTCCGGGCATAAGAAATCTGCTTTAATGCGTAATTACTCGATAACTAAGCAGAAGAAAATTTTGAAAAAATGGTGTCTTCGCACTTGATGTTGAAGAACATTATCACCAAATTTGATCAATTTCTTATCATTTTGACGAGTGTAGCCACCCTCCTTAAAATGGGCTCTCAAGATAGATGAAACTGTATGGATGCATTGACGAAGATATGGCGAGGTCTTGGCGAGCGAAATTCACGATCGACCACTTGTTCTAAATAGAAAAAATATTTTGTGACAAGCGAATAGTGAATGATCGAGTCTCTTATTTGTAGGCTGCCTCCGAAATCAGTCCACGGTGTGGTCAGTACATCAAATTCGGACTAAACGACGTTGAGATTCAAGGAATACTTGATGCATTCTCTTCGATTCGCAGGCAATATCTGGTAGATATGAACAACCAATAATTTGACTATGGGAAATTAAAAAATTTGAAGATTGACATATCGCAGAGTGTACCTTTTTTTCACCAAATAGACATGGTCGATAAACTTGGCTCTTCAGGCCCAAGCCCGGCTAAACCAATGCAATGACATGGGGAATTCGTGCTTCCAATACTGTGAGTTAATTACGTGATAATAATCAAATTTTTTATTTCATTACAAATGGTAGTACTAACCCTTTAGATAAATTGAGAAGCGAAAATTTTTTATAGAGCTAAATCCATAACGTTGGAAAAAAATTGTTAAATCCAAAAATTTCTTCGTTCATGATGATTAATGATTAAGATTATTCAACTGAATCATGAGAATTCGTTGTATATGAATAAAGGTCGAATCACCGAAGCGATTTTTTTCAAACAACTCGTATTGTTTGTTTTCTTACACATACTTTTTAGTTACTTCAATAAACGTATGTTTGGATCTATCAAAGCTTTGTTCCTCCAAACAATAACTCGTCTAGCACTCATAAGACTTTCTAGCCTCAACGATATTTTCTTGTTGAACGAAATAATTTAATTAGAAGAAAAAAAATTTGTTTCCATCTGAAATCAAGTGGTGAAAATAGTGTGCAGCCGAAGGACTAAGTAGAAACAATGACGTTCTATTTGGCCGTCAAAATCCGGTGCTCCTCTAGTTAGTGTCCAAGCTTCTGATTGCAAACGAGAAACAATTATTTTCTCTACAATGAAGAGTTAAATTAAGGATATTTGGTACAGGCTTACAATGTTGCCATGCTAAACCATACTAAAAATATAAAAAATTTCAAAATGATCAGAATTTTATAAAATTTGGTGAACATATTCTTTAGTGGCAAATTTGACAATACAAATTTTTTAAGATTTTTCTTCTGTACAGTTACCAAGTAATCGATCACTAAAGTTCACGTGTATAAGCATAGCGTTTCATATCCGGGCATAAGAAATCTGCTTTAATGCGTAATTACTCGATAACTAAGCAGAAGAAAATTTTGAAAAAAATAGTGTTTTCGCACTTGATGTTGAAGAACATTATCATCAAATTTGATCAATTTCTAATTATTTAGACTTTTGTATCATACATCGTTAAATCAACGTTTCCTCAAATTCCATGCACGAGTCAGTAGTTGGGGAGAAGAGATTTAGGAGATTAAGGAGGGTGGCTACCGACGATACAATGTTGCCATGCTAAACCATGTTAAATACATTAAAAATTTCAAAATGATAAGAATTTAATAAAATTTGGTGAACATATTCTTTAGGGCCAAATTTGGCAATACAAATTCTTTAAGATTTTTCTTCTGTGCAGCTAGTTAACGAGTAATTGATCACTAAAGTTCAAGTGTATAAGCATAACGTTTCCATATATATAGGTATACATTTCGGGCATAAGAAATCTGCTTTAATGCGTAATTACTCGATAACTAAGCAGAAGAAAATTTTGAAAAAAATGGTGTCTTCGCACTTGACGTTGAAGAACATTATCACCAAATTTGATGAATTTCTTATCATTTTGACGAGTGTAGCCACCCTCCTTAAGGAGACGGAGACGATTTTTTTCCACAGCTGGGCGCTCGCTTAGTATACTCCACTCAAGCAACGACATACAGTCTCCCGCTTATATCATACAATCGGCCGAACAGGCGCGCCGGAACGGAGAGATTGCGGCTGAAAATGCTCGGAAGGAGGCAAGGGCTCTGCAGAATCTTTTAAGAAATCAACAAAACGCAATTGAACGTGAGGCACAAAGGGCGGTTGCGGAGGCTCAGAATATGGCAGCGAATCTAAGGAATAGTTTCGCAGTAAACTTCCCTCCCAACTTCCCGTTCAACGGCGCATCCAGACCTCCATTTGACTTCTATAATCAAGGATCGTAAGTACAATACTTTTATAACCAAATACAGTTGTGACCCGGAATTTTGCTGGAATTATAACAATCTATGAAACGATAAACGAAGAGCTGCGAATCGTTTCTATCGAAACATTCATGCTGGCATTTTTCGCGAAAATTTTATTTTCTACTCTGTCTAAAATACCGTACACGGGCCAACTTTCATTACGATTCACTATAATTAGTTACAGGATTTCTAGATAACAACTCAACTCACTTCGGAATTAAATATTTGATGCTTGATGCGAAAAAAAAAACAATAGAAAACACACGCTACAAAATGACGACGACAGTCGTTGAAAATTCTTCGTATTCTAACTCATTGCGTGGCATATTTTAACGAATAACAATAAACATTTTTTTGTTGATCCGATCCCGACTTGAGGACGGCTCAGTTAACTTCCATAGCCAGTCGATTATTTTCCTGAATGCTTGGGTTTGAGAAAATCGTGATAAAATACACGCATACTTCATCATTTCTTTTTCAAACTTATTTCAAACAACTTTCAAACTTTACTTAATTGGACTATTCGAAAGTTGCGAAAATAGAATCATCTGAACCTGATTTATGTTTTTTCCCTTGATTTTGTGCTATTTTACATGAGGTTGATTGACAAATTTTGTAGATGGTATCGATCGAAAAGAACGGCTGGCAACGATGTGGGGTGCGGCTTCCTCGTAAGAAATGTTTATGGCAACATGGAACATAAGCTCCTCTGCTATTTCGGTTAAAGTGGATGGACGAATGGATAAACGAGTCTAGCAGTCTAGCAGGATTGTTTCGACAAAATTGAGTCTACGTGTCATTCGATTCTTCCGTGTTGAACGAGCTGACTTCACATTTATTCAAAGGACACCGATTCGCATTATCTCCCACTATTTCAATTTGTCATTTTAAAAATTGATATCACAGTTTATCGTCTTCGTGTTTCAATTCTATTCGGATGCTGGAACCGAATATTATTTCTCGTCAAATCACGTACAATTTAAAATTCTATTCCATATCGACCCGATCATCGATCATTGGACAGATGAAAATATCAAAAACAGTCGCACTTAATGAAAATAAATAAAATAAAATAATTGGAAAAAAAATATGAGAACCTTTTGTTTTTGAATAACGTTGAATAATAGTTAAGCGAATGTAGGTGCAGTTGGTTTGGTAGAGAAGCACCTTCGTTGAAAGTGATTCATCAATTCGATATAATTTCGGGGAAACGAAATGTTGAATTTTGATGAATTTGGAATTCGTGCTTCCAGCGACCCCATCATTTTTACCCACGACTCCCACTTTTTGTTATTGACGCAAAGCTGCACACTGAAAGTCGACTGAAAATGAATTTAAAGATTCTGTAAAATTTTCGAATTTGATATACTCGCATCGTTGCCTCTGTTTTTGCACTGTATGCAACGATTCGCTTCTGAGAAAACCGACTTGGAGAAAAATAAATATCAACTCCCACCAGATTTTTCTTCTCATCCCGTTTCTCCTTAGATTTTCATTCGTATACGTGGGCTGTGCATCCGCAGAGTTCTAGTCGCTGTTCGAACGGAATTGAACGATTTTTTTCTTTCCATGTCCGCTGAATTTCTTGTCTCAAATTAATTTTTCCATTATAAAAAAGAGAAATCCAGAAACGAGAAGCGAAACGATTTTTACCAATTTCTTCCAAGTTGAAGAACGACTTTCAATCCGAAAGCCATTATGATTTAGGAGACTTTAACGCACACATAGACGTTCATCGGGCGAAGATCTATTGGTGAAATTTCGTGAACGCCCAGAGAAGATATCGCGAAAGCGACGCGTGCAAAATATATTCAGTAGAAAAAAAACGACATTTGCAATGGAAACTTCAATTTTCGAATTGCCATCGGGGAAAATTTTCCACGTCTTTATAAATTCTTTCCATCCTCATCAACATTTCGAAACGAATGGCTTTTTTACAACACATAAATCGAAGAAACGAGGGTTCATGAGACATCGATTATATTCGATAGTTGTGAAAAGTACTCGAGGCACGATCTAGAATCAATCACTCGGCAATTTATAGCTTTTTTCCTACAAATCTGATTAATAATCGATAATTCCCCTTGAATAATGAGAGTGATGAATCATCCATAATTGGTAGTTGAAGAGCGAGTTATTGATAACCGTTCATAAACGCGTTTTGTTAATTATATGAGAATAATTGACACAAATCACAAAAAGGTTATAATTCCGAATGTTTTTTTGTGGAAATGTGAGAAGATTTTTTTCCATCGTTTCTCATTTATCAAGAACTTTTGGGCACTGGAATCTCGCTTTCATAGAAAATATTCGTCTTTTTTCGTCGCCTTGAAATCATACAGCGAAATGGAAAAAGAAGGTCGAGAGAAAGACATGATCGATTGCGATGAAGACCGTTGATGACTCTCCGCATCTCCTTTTACATACTCACGCGTGTAATCGGGCGCATCCACGCTAAGACAAACGCCCGCGTGCTATTAAAACTGCGTGGTCGATGAGTCACTTTGATCTAACTGTGTATACTTGCCCCTGTGCCTCAAACTGACATCCCATTAAGGATCTTCCATCATCGATGATACTCAAACTCACATTATCGTATATAAACGAAAATCATTCTGTATTCGTATATGGATAATATTCATTCTTTAGCTTTGATATTTCTCCCAAAATCGACGCAATGAACGTGACTGATTTTCCTCATTCAAATTCGTAACGAAATAGAGTGTTTTCACGAGCCCAATATTCTCAACAACGATGATTTGAATTTCAAATTTTCGGCCCTTCTTTTTATTTCCTTCAATTCTAGATTTTTTCATTCAAAAGATTTTCTATCACTGAATTTTATTTGTTCGTTCTATTATTATTGATTAGATAGTTATTCAACAATAAATAATTCAAGTTGCGTAAGTCATTTAATAAATAAGTATTATTAAATAATTAGCAAATTGATCATTAATTAAATTATTTCTTTATTTTACTATTTTATTATATTAATTATTATTATTTAATAACATTCATTATTTATTTAATTATTTTTTTTTAATTTAATTAACGAGTTAATAAATTATATTAATAATAATATAAAAATATAAATATAAAATATTAATAAATTAATTATTTATTATTAATTAAATTATGTTACTGAATTTGTCTACAAAAATAAAAATTCATTCAAACTCGTCTAATGGATCAAATGAAAATGTACATCAGTCAATAGTCACGAGTCACGACTGCTCATGAGACGAGAAACGTGGATCGAAGAGATTTCGTATCTGTCATTCGAGGTGCATAAAAAGTTTTAAGACCGTGCCATATCGCATGACTTTGGGGGGTTTCGGAAAACCTCTACTTTTATGACACTTTGTCCGGACTTCGAAGAGCTATCGATGTGTCGTCTCACGTTTGGTATTTTCTAGCCAAGTTAAAAATAATAATTGATTGTGATTATTCCGGGGGGGAAAAAATATGAAGAAACTAACAATAAGCTTGAACAGTTCAATGTTGTGACTTGAGAAAAATGATCTCCGTAAAAACGGGGGGGGGGGGGATGGAAAAAATAAATTTCATTCGCTACAAGGTCTCGTTGGTAAGGAATTTTATGAGGTTTCCTCGCAGTCTGGCTATCGCGAGAACACACTCGTGATTCAAAGCCGTATCCCCGAACGCCTACTCTCCCGCGGAGAGTCCAATTAAAGACTTTCACGCGCAAGAGGTGAGAAACGAAAAGGCGACGATTCTCTCGGGAATTTATACAGGAAGCTCCCGACAAAATAGGAGAATTCTCAATTTGCACCGTAATTTTTGTGATCGATTGAGAGCTCGCATGACGAACCCTCGTGGAATAATCGAACCCGACGATTACACGCTTTGCCACGAACGGCGCGCCTGGATAAATAATGATGACCACGTGTCCGGGAAACACGCATGTCTTATGAAGAATAAGGCCGATCGAATAAAAGAAGCATCGACCCATGAAATTTCGTATCTGAGCCCTTGATCTTGAATTTTCATCGCTCCTGCGAGTTTCTCTTCGCGAGAACAATAAATTCGAGATAAAAAAAACGGATCGAGTATAATGAGGTATGCGCGGTAAGATTTTGGCCTTGGAAGCCACTCTTCTGGAAGCGTTCCACTGAATATTTCATGCAGTCAACTTCATTGAGTTAAAACCAAAATACCTGATTTGTACAAATGTCTAATAATTCGTAAAAAAAAAAAAAGAAATGAAGATTGAAAAATAACAGAAAATTGAAAAAGAAAATTCACGACTGCGAATGGGCTCGAAATTTTGAGTTCTCCGGCTCATCCAGCAAATTGACTAATCACGTCTGCCACGTGTCGGTCGGGCGGCGATGATGCGTCCTAATTGCCGGAAGAATCCTCCGCACATCCTCGTCTCGAGAGAAAGATTAAAGTATAGTTACTCTTCCTACTATGCTATTCGCTGTTGAGCTACTACGCGGCTAAGGCAAGGCGAATTCTAATTATAATAAACCTCAATGATCTTCCCACGCTTTTCGACCGCGATACATACGAGCCGAGAAGACGATGTGCATGCGCTGCGTACTTGTATTTACACGTATATTCGGCGTCGCTATTATTTTATCGTACGCGAGTATAAGAACGAACATAAAAAGCGGCGTGTACACCGTTCGCATTCCGGACTTTTGATCATCTCGCTGCTGAACGCTCCTTCGGATTATGCCACCACAAAAATGGGCGGCGAGCTGCTTCGAAATTTCAGTATAAGATTTCATTGTTTGGAAAGAATTTGAGCAAAAAGGGGTTCCAATTAGTGCGAAGTTATAGCCAAATATCGCTGATGGAAAATCCATAGAAAATTCTAAAACACCATAAGGTGTGCGGTAACTCGCTGTGGGGAGACGAAAAAAACATCGCGAGGCGACAACTTACCCTGGAAAAATAATCCATGGAGCACGAGGTTCATGGCTACGCTCGATTATCGGAGATTCGTCGACCTGAAACAAATTTCGAAAAAGATTCGTTTACTGTAAGATGAATAGTGTTTACTTAAAGGGGAATATTAGTGTGAAAAAAAATCGAAAGAGTCGCAAAGGAGCTTCTGTATGGTCCAGGGATAGCAGACTAATCGGTAAGAACTCGTTTTATATTAATGTTCAAGTTACTTCATTCAATTTAATCTTCTCAAAACTTTAAACGAGTTTTTCTCGAAACCATGTTTTTTGACCTGGTTGACAGCATAATTCTAAATTATGTCCGATCGACTTCATTTAAAAAGGATTCTCTTCACAAAACTTATCGCTATCGTCGCATCGTAGAGTTTTTTAAATTGTTTACTTTTTTTTATTAACAATTTATTGAAAAATTTTTGTGTAAAATTCAGATTTTTTTTTTTTAATGGCCATCATTTTGTTTTATAATCAAAATTTTCAAATTTTCTACGATACTGCGATGGCTATACTATTGTAATTTAATAATCCTTTTTTGAATTTTTGATTTCAAATGCTTGCTGTATAGCACTTAAGCTGTCAACCATCGAAAAGTCTTTTTTTGAAACGTCACATTGCGACCGCTTCTCTGCTTAATAAAATGTACTAAAAATAAAAAAAAAAGTTTCTTTGTATACTTCGTTACTGCAACTTTTCAAAAAAAAAAATCCCAAAAAAGACCTGATTTTCAGACTGTCACTCTGAAATTTCCCCTCAAGAATTCTTTTTTAACCGATGAAACGTAACGGAAGTTAATCTCCTAGGGATATTATCGTGCCCGGGTGTTGTGTTATAGCCAGTTGTCAATATTTGCGATGTCAAGTAGCCCGAACAAACGCACCGTTTACACACGTTCGAAGGTTTCTCATTTTTCCGTGAACTTCACCAAAGCAGAGTCTGTCGCACATTATGATGGAAGACCATTTCTCTGGCCAGTCTTTTTTCGGATTACGTCTTCACGAAATATTTAAGATAATTCGTCTTTTACATTTATTTAAAAAAACATTTGGCAAGTAATTATTTTGCAAACTTTTTCCCAACGATCCTACTGAAAGTGGTTATTGCATCTTATCTAGGTTGGGTCAAAAAATCAGTACGCATTGGGATTTGAATACGAATAGGTGCTAAATGGTTAGAGTAATCGATTAAATCGAAGCGAGACCTTTTTTGTAGAGCGTTCAATTTCCTACGGAAATATGTCGTACTCATTCGACAATAATTATTTATCGGTACTTAACCAAACCAAAAATAAAAATAAAAAGTTTCAAGAAAATCTTCAACCTTTAACCCCGAATATCCTGTAAATGGTTAGGTTAGTGAAAAAAGTGTAAGAGGCTTATTTTGTAGAGCGTTCAATTTCCTATAAAAATATATGCGGGAGACCGGCTTAACAATCGATTAAAGATGGAATTTTGTCATTTTCATATGAGACTGAATTCTTCCTCTTAATATTAAGAGCTCATCTTTGGTGAGTACTTTCTAGAGGTGTCTGTAGGAACTAGTTTTTCAGTGTCTCATCCAAAAAAAAATTAAAGTCGATTTTTTTGCCCATCCTAATCTTTTCCTCATTATTGCTGAGGAATAAGCTTCGCTGACGTCAAAAACATTCAACGAATTATTTGCTCAATCGTCGCGAATAAAATCAAATTTCGTTGTCGAGTCAACGAAAGTTTTGGTTTATTCTTTTCGCTCGATTTATCGATGCAACTAATTTCTTTGTATGGAATTTCTTCGGGAGCAAACACATCTGTAAATGAATCACGATTGTTAATTTTTCATTACGTTAATTCGGCATCCTGGAGCCTGACGCTAATTACCGTAAATGAACAATCATCGAGAAGCGATCGATGGATGGGCGATGGTGAGGCGAGCGGAACGCGAGTGTCCGGTGGTGCAGGAAGGTTTGTAACCGATTCCGGTCGTGTATATACGTAGAATAACGGGCGAGAGCAGTACACCGTGAGATCACGTGACTGGAATAAGAGAAAAAAATAAGACGGTGACGTCGCTGACACGAAATTCGCAGCCGAGCGCCTGTGAAATATGACACAAACCGTGAAAAATGCGGTGGCAATCCCTTGATTGTTGCATCCTGCGAGAAAGGCGTCGAAAAAAAAATCATTCCGTTTAAAGAAACAGCCGAAGCTGTGTGTCTCGAGCGCGCAGGTTTCCTTGCGTCCACGGAGGGGTCAGACACGTGTTAAAATGACGTTTGACGCATTCGCTGATTACCCCGATGTCAGGAATTAAAAATAATCAAATGAGCCTTTAACGTCTCGCCATCGCCTTCCTACGCGAATTAAATTCTCGCTATGTTTTCCTTTTCACTCTTTTTTCACCAACCAATTTTTACTGGAGCAAAGGAGAAGAATGAGCCATTAAAAGTTTATGGTCCCAGACGTCGCCTTTATTCACTGATTTGCATACGGATCGTCTTGATTGCCAATGGAGACGGTTGTTTCATTCGAGTTCCGAGATGACTCGACGAGAAACCGATGTCACTATTAGACGGTAACGGTAAGAAAACCGATCGAAATTTCTTCTACATTACAGTATAATACTTCCCCTTTGACTATTCTTATAATATCTAGTATTAAGAGGATGGATCAGTCGGTGTATCGCAACTGTGAGTGCGAAAGTGATGGTTGCAAATTTCGAAATCGAAAATTCTTTGACACAGTTTGATCGATTAAGAGAAAGCTCTGTCAACTGATTTTTGCCTTTTTTCAATCGGTCAAACTGTATCAAAGAATTTCAATTTCGAAAATTCCAAGTGAGGTTACTTACTCGACTTATCCATACTCTTAAAATACACTGAAAACGAAATCTCGTCGATGGAATTACCTTTTCTTTCTCTCGATCAACGTGTACGAGGTGAAAAAAAAAAATATGCTCGAAAAAAAGTAATTCGCCTCATCGATTATCGGTTCAATAAACTTGACAATTGGGATTGAATCAACTATTTGTCGAAGCAACTAAAAAGTACGAGTGAGCAAGTAAAAAAAAGCGGGTGTTGGAACGAAATCATTTCATGATTTAGTCAAATTAAATCGCATAGAAAAACCTTGTTGGATCTAACAAATCGTCGTCCTTCAGGGACGCCTTAATTGTTCCAATTCGCGAATTTTCACGTTTTTTCCTCGATTTTTGACAACAAAAAGCTCGAAAAATAATTTTTTAATGAAAATACGACAATTTTCGTCGTATTTATCTGTTTTCGAGGGTTCTAGCATTGACTCCGGACAAAGAGTTCAATAACCATAACAAATCGTAAAGAGCTTCAGGACCGAGTCGTATGTATTCATTCATATATTGACAAAAGTAAATTTACGCTGTGTCTATATAACTGTGAACAGAGCAAATTTATATAAGTAGAAGCAGCGGTGTTACGGTCGTGTATGCACGTTGTACACGCGGATCATCGGACACGCTTCGAGCTTCAAGTCCGAAGGCTCGAACAAAGAAAATGAAAAGGAACTGAAAATCTCTCGCTAATAGTTGCTGCTCGAAACTTTTGAATCTCGCGGTGAAGGTGTGAAAGGTTGACGCGTTATGACAAACGCGATTCAGGGTCATGTAAATATCCTCAGTCTATTTTTTCCTCATCAATTGGAGTGACATTCGAGATAAATATTAGCTCGACCTCCTCGGGCATTCAAAACCTTACGAAGCGTTCGACAGTGATGTCATTTACAAAGATATTTGCATTTAAAAAGATAAAAAATCCAAGAAATTATTATTTATTCGAAAAATATGTTAAGAAAAGAAATTTATTGACCCAACAAAATTCAAATTGGATAAAATCGTCTCTGCCAACATGAAACTCGTTGACATACCAAAAATTTATGACGCTGAACTTTTCAACGTTGGAGTCCAACGAAATGATCTAAAAAAAATCCTCCGATATAATATTAGTAGCAGAGAGTGGGGCCCCTAAAATTACGAGCTCAAGGAGCAGGCCGTCGTGTCCCACCCTGCCCTAATTCATGACGCTGAAGTTTCCAACGTTGGAGTCCAACGAAATGATCGAAAAAAACTCTCCAATAATTCCAGTAATTCTTCTATTTTGTTCCCTGCCAAATTTGCGATTCGTAGTTTTTCAAGGTGCACCAACGATTCGTGAAATAAAAAATTGGTGAATTGCATACGTTTTTTTCGTTCATTTCGTTGGACTCCAACGTTGGAAACTTCAGCGTCGTCCTAATTCTCCAATTTCGTTCCCTGCCGAATTCACAATTCGTAGTTTCTCAACGTGCACCGCGCGATACTTCGTGAAATAAAAAATTGGTGAATTAAAAATATTTTTTTCCTCTATTTCGTTGGTCCCCAACGTTGCAAACTTCGGCGTCGTAAAAATTTGGTTGACCCAATGACTCGATTCCTCGGCTCGAATAAATATTGCTACGACAAAAACGTTGATGAACGAACCAAAGATTTGTTTGAAAACGATAATCATTAAATGCGCCATACTTTCCACTGAAATTCGTATTCTAATTCACGAGCGGAATATTGAAAACGTCTAAAATCAGTCGTAAGACTTTGATTCAACGGAATCCATTCGATTGCGGCAGGAAAGAGAAACAAGAAGTTCGCTGCGGTTTGATTGCATCATAAATAAAACTTAATGAATTGTTCGAGAGGAGAAAAAAAAGGTTTTCTCGTCGTTCGTGCAACTCGTGCTGTCGAAAACAAGTGGAATTTTCACCTTACATAAAGCGTCTGAGTCCAGTACACATGATGTATGTACTGCGCGCGTTTCGTGCTGGGCGTTTTACGCTCCTAACATATGTTCGTTCTTGCTGACGTTCTCGCGTTTCCATGACGAGCTGTGTATGTAAGAATACATCGTACAACAGCTCACAGGCTTTCCCCGATTCGTATCGGCCCCGATATCGACCGCTTGACCACACCCAGTTTTCATATCCATTAACACAAAATGTAACCAGTGCGATCGACCCGGTCTCTCGAGCCTTATCAGCATCGATCCCCAACTCTTTTCCTTCCTTAAACGCTGCCCCAAAATTTCATCGGTATGAGCCAATCTTGTGAACTCTGATTTCTTAGTATCCCAACGACGAGGGTTTCTCGCGATGAAAAATCGTTGAATAATTCCACTGAATAAACCTCTGACTTTTCGTTATTTCGATTACAATCTTTATAAATGGGGTAAAAATGGAATGACGAGAGTACGAAAACAAGAGAGAAACTAAACGCGAATGATCACAAATGCACTTTCAATGTGGGAGTTGCCTAAATTTTTAAGGCGGTGCAAAAATCATGCGCAATAATATCGCATTACTTGGATCGCGGTTGCTATGGCGTACGAGATAACGTATGTATATACATGCGTATGTTTTCATATGTACGAGAGTGAATCGGGACGCGAATTCGTATGCAAGCTTCATCACCCCGGCGTCGCACGCTTCGTGCATGAGTTTGTTATTAAACATAGCAGTAAAGTAGGATTACCGTAAAGTACGTATTATTTGCTGCATCATTTCTTTGTCGCAGGTGCGACCCAATTGGCGAGCTATTTTGCGCCCTCCTTGCGCTTGATGTTAAGGCTAAGTTCGTATTGTATCATCAGTTTTTTTTGCCATTATATGGAATTTAATTCTAATGAATACTGTTTCGTCATCGATTCGTTCCTCGGAGGAACATCAACCACGATAGCGTGCAAGAATCGATAAAGAAAGTCAACGATTATTTGAAAAAGATTGACAAAAGTTATTAATGAACTAATAGATGAAGAATATAAACGGTTTGACAAAATTGCTAAGATTATTATTAATGAAATATGAGACTGAGAAAAAATGAGTAAATTATTTGAAGAAATTATGAATTAAATAATAATTCAATAAGGAAATTGAGAGCTAATAAAAAATTGACCGGAAATTGATATTTTAGTATAATTCTACCCAACTGTGTTTCTCAATAATGAAAAATATGAACTTTTGATTAGTAGTTCATGCACGAAACGATTTTCTTATGAAAGTTTTGAAATTTAGGCAGAGTTTAAATGGATAGTCTTACTGGTTATTGAGATAAACGTGTTTAAATATGAAGAAAAATACACCGGGCTCACTGTGCGTAAAAAATCGTTCAACTTTCCATATACACGAATGAACGCTTTTAACGAAGTTTATGAAAAAGTACATAACAACAATGAAGTATGTAACGAAGGTTTGGGCGAAAATTCGAGACGATTATTTAACTATTGATAAAGATATATTACGTTAAAGATTAAACGAAATTGGTAATGAGCACTCGTAACCTCACATTTGTTTATTTCGGCATTTTGTTTCTCCTTGGTTTGGGCCATTCCTGTCATAGCCTTCTGTCTTTTTCTTAATACTATTTTCTTGATCGATTTCCCTTTGTGATTACTCTTTGCGATCTCTGATGCGATTTTGTACATAAAAAACTATAACAATTTCGCCAGGAACAAATGAAATTTCGAGTTCAGTCGCAACGATGGATCCCCGTTTAATTAATGGCTCGTAATTTCATTAGCGAAAAATCAAGTTGGAAAAATGTATTTACAATTTTGAATTAATATCTCTGACATTAATTTAGAATGATAAAATCTTTAATTAGGAAGTAAAAATGGACCTAATTTAGACACTCATAAAATACGATTATACGGGCATGATCTAGCTCAATGTTTGGCGGCCTCAGGACGTTAACGAGAGAATGAATGAGTAAACATCGATCTGCTGTTGATTAAATTGTACATTGAAAAGCGCTCGCATCTTCAGAATATGGACTTTCTAAACGAGCGAGAAAATGCGATCGAGCACTGAGATCGCAAACTTTTATTTAGTGTATGTATAGATGCGATCGAATAATTTACTCGTTAAAGTCGCGCGACAGTCACGATTTTTCGCTCGTCGTAAAGTATATGCGCATCGGAAGATCTTGAATGTTGATGCACGTTGGTTGAGGATGACTCGCCGATGAGGGCATTGCACCTGTGACAGCGTTCACCAAACAGTGGGAAATCGTGAAACTATATCGAGGGAGATCGCGACGACGTTTCATTATTCGCGGGATCGTAGCGGACCTCGCGTTTCCGGCAGACACAGAAAAAGACGAACGACCGAGTGAAAACGAGGAAGAAAGGGACAGAAAAGATTTCGCTTCAAAAATACGATCGCTGTACGTGCTCGCCCCGATGAAACCTGAAAAAAGATATCAACTCCGAGATCCTCCGATCATTGTTCCTGCTTCTTCGCGAGTGCAGCGAAAGTATTGGAATAATTTGGCTCAATGGAAAAACGTTGATTCGAGCGTAAATAAGGCGCTTTTCGTAACGTCCAATTATAATAATTTCACCACGAAAATCATGCTCGATATTCCGTTCGATGGGTTTTTTTTATTACAAATAAATTTTTTTATCTTCCAGTAACTATAAGCGGAAGAAAAACGTGATGCAATATTTTTGACAAAAAAAATCAGTTCATTGATTTTCATCCACTTTGTTCGACAGGGATTTAATAAATCCAACAAACTATTTTGTTGTTTCGCAAATGATTTGGTTGATTCGACTAAACCATGGAAATTTCTTGTGCTTCGCATTTTGTTCGTTCGTTTGCTTTCGCATACTTGAGACTTGTTTCGACAAATGATCGTTTGAAACTCGATCGTAAAATTGACCAAACGATACTCGTTTGGATGAATCAACGCGAATGATTCACGCGTCGATAGTGTATTTTGTCGCAAACCCCGAGTTCGCTCTGCTGCATCGATTCACAAATTATTTTGGCTCCTCCGCCTCGAAGTATTTTGTCATCGAAGGAAATACTTTGATCGAGAGAACTCGAATTGTCGTTGTCAGTCCATTGAAGGAAGTGAAGGAACCGCGGAGATGACATTTTTCCAATGCATTTTGTAATCGATGCTTACGCATGGAAATGTGCACATTTTGCCGAAGCGACGCATATCAAGTAACAATATCCGGAGTTTCATTGAGGAATTCCAAAGGGACAAACAAAAATTGAGATGAAACCTCAACACTCGGGATCCCCGCGAAATTCCAACGCGATGTATCACCTCCTATGAATGCAGAGGATCCAACAATGCTCAAAGTCGCCCCTTTCCCCACGCGATATATGCATAATACGAGCATACGTAAGCGCACTCAAACCTTCCACGAGATATCTCGCCGTAGAAAAACTTGAAGCAAACGCGATGACTCTTTCTCAAGAATAATGCAGAATAATTTAACCGAAATAACGTCCCAAGGGGGAAACCTTTTCAATGCACCTTAGAATAGAAGGAAACTTTATTAAATTATAAAATGAGCACTCGAGTAATAAAAAAATTGAAATTATTGGACAAAACGATCGTGGGGAACAATAAAATTTACGGTTTTATTAAATTCAGAGGAGTGGGCTTATTAAGGTACCATAAACGAGCACGAAGGAGAAACAGTTTATTGATAATTCATTGTTCAATATTTTGCATAACGTAATTAGAGAAACAGTGAAGGAGAATCGAGTCTCGAGGGAGAAACTTCGCCGCGAAGTTTCAATTTTCACCGCCGATCGTTCAGGATTAACGTGAAAAATCATCCGAACTGACGTAACAATCCCGAGGAGACAATTTCACTTGGAAAGACTGAGAGACGTTGAAAAAATTGGAGTGAACGAAGAAAAGGACCGTGAAAATGATCGAGGAAAAAAGTGCTCGATCAATTGACCGAAGCGTTATGCAAAATGGAGAAACGGACGACAATGCGGCAATAACGTGACGGGCCGTCAGTTAATCGATAGGGAGGACGAACGAGACAGCGAGATCCATGGAAAGCGATTCACGAATCGATCACAGCGATCGTATTGAGCGCGCCGCCACGAGCTTATCTGACATTTATCGACAGCAGCAGGTTGCCCCGGGACAACAACGCTTCTCTGCCTTCTTCTTCTTCTGCTTAATCTTCCTCTTCGACAGTTTCCTCGCGATCGAAAAGGCGCTCGAGATTTCTTCTCGATTCGTCGGATTCTCTACCCGTTGTGTCTCTTACGTCACACTTTGTTCGAAACATTCGCGTCTCGATAATCTCCGCGTGATCTGGGAATCTTGATAGACTCGCTCGAAATCGAGGGACTCGGAAAAAGTTGTATTCGGATGGATGAACAGGATGAAAATGATGCGCGAGCGAATGGAAACGGGGCATTTGGGTTCTCGTTTTTGAATGACGTTCCTGTTTTGTTGTTCACACAGCATCAAAATGCGCACTTGTTTGTTCAAAAAAAAGGAACGGAGGGAATCAAACGGTAATATTTAGCGTGAAAATCACTGTAAAATTTACCAAATATATTTGACTGCGGGAGCGAGTCAATGAAAAATATTTATTCCAGTAACGCACTGTTAAATTTTCAATATTTTATGCCGAATTTTCAGTTTCATAATAGTCAATATTGCAGATTGTCAAATTTACGGTACGTATATACGAAAACGTAGAAAATGTTTAGTGAATTTTACGGTGCATCGCACGGTATTTCCGAATTTCGTAGCACGCACTGAAACGGTGATTTACACACTTTAACAGAGGGCTGAGGATGTAAAAACAATGGGGAACGACGCTGAAGTTTGCAACGTTGGAGTCCAACGAAATGAAGGAAAAAACATTTGTAATTCGCCAATTTTCCATTTCACGAAGTATCGGTGCGGGTTGAAAAGTTACGAATTGCAATTTCGGCAAGGGACGAAATTGGGAAATAACTGGAATTATTAGATTAGAGGCTTTGTTAAAATCATTTCATTGGACTCCGACGTTGCAAGCTTCAGCGTCATATATTCTGATATCCCGAAATAGCCGCATCCCAGCGAAATTTACTAAAAACTCCGGTAAAAGTTCCTGCTGTGAACAACGAATACAATTTTTTAAATAGAAAAATTCAATTTCTTTTCTACAATAATATGACGAAATCCGCGTGAGATTTTATCGTCTTGTAACCGGTCAAACGGTCAAACAGACTCTTTTTTGCGTGCAGTATTGTGATTAACTCAAGCGCACGCGCGAGCACGCATGCACCCGATGATCGATGATCGGGAGAGAGAAGTAATAATCGTAAATAAACGAGAGGCTGGTGACAGGAAAAAACGTGAGAATATAAAAAAATGATACAGAAAGGATAGCCGGTGATTGTAGGCGTGTTCGAAGCTCAGGTTCGTACAGCTCTCGATTCGTTTGTGATCGAGTTATGTAAATGGTTCGACTGCGAGGTATTTCGGTCTACAAGCGTTCGCGACGTGTGCGTGAACGTTATGTATATGATTGTAAAAACGTTGACGAGGTGGACGGAGAGAGGGGAGAGAGAGAGAGAGAGAGAGAGAGAGAGAGAGAGAGAGAGAGAGAGAGAGAGATAGAGAGAGAGAGAGAGAGAGAGAGAGAGAGAGAGAGAGAGAGAGGGAGAGAGAGAGAGAGAGAGAGAGAGAGAGAGAGGAGAGAGAGAGAGGAGAGAGAGAGAGAGAGAGAGAGAGAGAGAGAGAGAGAGAGAGAGAGGAGAGAGAGTGAGAGAGAGAGAGAGAGAGAGAGAGAGAGAGAGAGAGAGAGAGAGAGAGAGAGATAGACCGCCGGCAAAATTTGTCGAGCGTTTGTATATAAGTGTGCACAAGAATCGTGTGCCGGGCTCTTGGAGAACTTTGTGAAAGTTGCGTGTGCCTGGCCGCCTGTTCATTTGCTGTTGGCTACTTTGGCCCGTTGTTTATATAGACCCGAGCTCGCTCTTTCGCGGCGTGATCGAGCTCGAGTAATTATTGGCGAACCGCGCGATAGCGCTAAGGGAGACATTCAGTTGCTCCTACTCTTCCTCGAGCGTGTCCTCGAGACAATCCCCTCGTGCCCCCTTCCCGCTCACGCCTCTGTGCGGATACGAAAAAATCCCAAAAGTTACAGATATTGGCAAAGCGATCGCGACTCAACTGAAGTTGATTGATTTCATAATTATCCCCGTAACAACGCAACTTTGGTGCAATGCAACAGTGATCGCAGTTGAATACTCGAACATATCGTTCAAGTTGCCACAAAAATTCATCCCCTTGACTTTTCGGGCGCACACAAAAAATGTTCGAACGTCAAAGCCTGCTCAAAAGTTGATTAAGGTTATAGCCCAGCCGATAAATTGTATCTAATCGGAATCTCCGTACTTCGTGCTACAATAGAAATCTGAAAAAATTCAGCAACATTTGGAAAGTTATGAACTACAATTGTCAATAATAATTTTGCCCAAAAGTTATTAATAAATTTTTCAAATAAATAATTTTTTAACGATTTTACAGAAAAACCCTTGTTTTTTTTTTACGAATCGAATGTGCGCATTTTTCTGAATTCGCATGATTTTTTTCAGAATTTTCGTGGATTTTTTAAATTCCCTTTTTTAAACTTTTCAAGTGGCTCTATTTGTACATTTTTGGTCCAGTAACCTTGAGACTTTTCAAAACTGATGGTAAATATGTCTTCTAAAACATATCCAAAATTAAAATTTTTTCGAGAAATTTCAAAAATCCACGAAAATTCTGAAAAAATTCATGAACACTCGGAAAAATACACAAATTTGATTCGTAAAAAAAAACAATAGGTCACCGCAAAATTATTGACTAATTAATTGTTTAAACAATTTGTTATTAACTTTCGAGCAATATTATTATTGATAATTGTTGTTCATAGCTTTCCAAATGTTGTTGAATTTTTTCAGATTTTTATTGCATCACGAAGTACGGAAATTCCAATCAAATATAATTTTTGGTCGAGCTTAAGCTCGAAAAAATGAAGAGACAAGGAATAAATATCTGGAGCAAAAACAAAAAATGTATAGTAATAATAATCGGATGTTCGTGTCGGCAAGAACCGGAAGAACCGGTCGAATGAAAGCTTCGTAAGAAAACCTATGAATACGGAGCTAAGGAAGGGTATTGATGATGAATTTTCGTCGGTATACATCGCCCCTTAATTATGTGATGAACAACAGATCTTAATCGGTGTTCCTCTTTCCGCGACGTAACGCGATAGAAGAGTGCAAGTGCGCGGTGTAGTGCGCCGCCGAGCGCGCTCTATAAATCGCAGTAGGATAAGTTCCGCAGGCATCAAAAGCAGAAAAACACATAATACAGAACGGAAAAGAGAGCCGACAAACGGCACACGACGGAGAAAGGCCCTGTTGCATTAGTTTCGGAAGTTAATGCGGGCGCACTCGCGGCACGCGATCGACTTGAGACGTAACAGCTCCGGGGTGTTTCATTCTGTACTCGGAGCTACTCTTCTATAGATATATACGTAACTTTGATGAAAATACAGGTCTAAACCAAGGTAAATGGGAGTTTAAAGCGCGTGCAATTCTTGGGATCGCCTGGTAGAAAGGGAAAGAGGAAATTGAGGAGAAAGGAATTATTAAGAAGGTTACATCAGGAGCAGGTTAAGGATACGAGCGAACGAAAAATCGTAAAAGGGGAAAAGAAGGAGACGCGAGAGAAAGACGGAATCGTATCTCTCTCTCTCTCTCTCTCTCTCTCTCTCTCTCTCTCTCTCTCTTTCTGACTGATGATTTACAGTGAAACTAAGTGAGAGAGAAATGTTGCCAAGAGGTCAAGCACACCCACGTCAAAACCATCCGTCCTGTCTGACGTAATGCCACAGCTCAGAGCTCATTTATTTCTCAAGTGAGCAATGAGAAACACAAAGCGCAAACAACAACAAAATACGCTCGAGTATGTTTCGAGTTTGAGAGGGGCTCCTGCTTTAGAAAGTCAAACAAATCCATTGTTTTCGGGAATGTTTTTAGCATAGACGGAAATAACTCGCCGTAGCGAACTTTTCGGTTATAGTTTCAAGGATATATTTCAAAAGTAACAAAATTGTTTTTTCAATGTGAGAAATACTTATTTGTACGTGGATTAGGCGCCAAGTCTCATTGTCGAAGTTTCTCAGCTGCGTACAATGCGTGGAGATCGTAATTATTGTCTGCAACAAAATTTCAATTTTTTTTTTCCATTCTCATATATTTTCCTTCCATACGGACTTGTGGAAACCCGAAAATATTGCAAAATTCTATATTTACAGCACGATTAAGCGATATTCTTCTTCTTTGAAAACGTTTTTTTTTCAAACTCTCTAAAAATATAGAATTTCGCAATTATTTCGGATTTTTTTAAGTTCGCACGGAAGAAATATATATGAAAATGGAAAAAAAATTTGGAATTTTCGCTGCAGACAATAATTACGATCTCCACATTGTGCACAGCTGAGAAACATCGACAATCAGACTTTAAGCATAAACCATGTACAAATTAGTATTTCTCACATTAAAACAATGTTTTTGTGCCCTTGAAACAATACCGGAAAGTTCGCTACGATGAGTTATTTTCGTCTGTCCAAAAACATTCCCGATTTCTTGAAGTTACAGATATTTCTATATACAAATCACACAATTTCCTCTTTTTTTTACAATTTGTAAGCGAATTCTGTGTAAGCGAAACAACGATGATGGATTGAAACTAAAGAATCAAGTGACTTTGAAGCTTATCTGAAAAAAACTAAACAAGCATCATCAGCGTTGGAACATGACTCGGGAAATTACATTCCCCAGAATGTTCCGAAGATTTAGAAAAATTCTGGAATCCCACTATATATTGATCAGCGTGCGCAGTTTCGCTTCGGGTAACGATTTTCGAAGCACCGAATTCCTACCCGGTTATTGATGGGGCGACATCGAAAGGTTTTCTTCACATACATAGGTAATAAGAGAGCGAATGGGAACACGGGTGTTGAAAAATAACGGTGCAAGTGACATTTGTCCGCCGCATTAATCGCTGCTACTGCTAAAATAGTTGAGTTGATTCTTCATCGAAGATTCATCATTCGAATCGCTTTTCATTGACATTTGATATCCAGCTGGAACATAAATCGTTGAATATTTCATCGGCGGTATTTCCTCTTCGACGATGAAACGATTTAATGTGTAATTAAGTGAGGACAGAATCGATTGGGATTGGATAAAGTGACGTCTCGAGTTACAGGCTTGATCTTCGAAGGCTCGTTGCAAATCGAATGTATTAGCGAGGGCTCTCTTATCGATCGAACGAATCCTCGTTTAATCGTAACTGAATCGACAAATCCGTATGCACAATGTTCTGCTCAAGCGATGCCCTCGGTATGGGGGCACAAGAAGCGTCGCTTGGCCTTTCGAAACGAGGAAACTGGACACGCTCGACAAAATGTGTCGATACAACGTACACACATGTGAAAGTTCCAGATGAATAAAGACACTTAACCAATTGGCGTGGCGCGTATCGCCTCGCATCAACTATTAGCGCGACAACATCTCCGAAAGTTGCTACTTTTAGTTGAATTAATCAACATTTTTATTCGAAAAGAAAGTCACTTCATTCATTCGTAGATCAGTCTCCGCGTTGTACATTATTGTAAATCAATTCGAATTTAACGTCAATAAAAAGTTCAAACTCGCCGAGTATCCAGTGAATAACGGCTCGACATGACGCGATACGTCTTCGTTTATTTCAATTTTCCAACGAAAATCCCAAAACAAATGATTTTTTACGGTGAACCAATCACATTTGCTAGAAAGAAACGAAAATTAATGGCCGAGCAGGTTCGAGCTTTGTTTTTTTTTTCCCCCCCAAAAAGACGGGGATACTTGCAAAAACAAAAGTTTTTGTTGATGGCAGTTGAGTCCGTTCAACCGAATCGTGAAAATTCATCGTAGATGAAGCCAAACGATTGTTTGCAGAAAATTTCGAAATATTTTTTCAAACGAAAGATTTTTCGCTGGCTCCCGAATTCGTTCAGCTGCACAAAAGCTTTCTCTTGCTTCCCCCAAGAATTTTTGTCAGAATTGACAAATTATTTGGTCTCATTTCAGAAATATTTAGCTGCCCACGCGAAAAAGGAGATTTTAGTCCAGAACAACGAGATTTTATTCGATCAACAAAATGCACTCGGCCTCAGTACAATCGGAGCGAATATCCGGGGCGTTTTACAACGTTTTTTGACGCGGCCTGTATGGAGGAGCGTATACGCGTATTTACGATGATAGGAGCGTGTCGCGTTTACTGTTATCCGGTACAAGCGATTTTGTACCGTACGTGTCAGCGAGCGCGTGTGAGCGTTAATCGGTAACGCGTACCGGGATCTATGCACACGTACGTGGAGATGTGTTGGATCGTGCGGCTGATACGTTGGTATGACGACGGCCTTGCAAGTGCGACGGAGCCGCGTCTACGTCACGATGTCAGTTATACACTTAACCCTCATTGCCGGAGCGTAGATGAACACAATTATCGTGACAAAGTAACGGATTATGATTTATTTTCAAACTCGAAAATCACAGAAAACAAATTGATTTCTGATAATCTATTCGGGATTAAACGTCGACGAAGATGTTGAAGATGCGCTATAAAAACCGAATGAAATTTAGTTGAAAATCGACCGAGGATCGGTGAAGCGAAGATCGATCCTGAATTTCCATGTTTTCAATTTTATTAAAAAAACGACGTCGGAGGAATTCCTGGTTTGGAGAATTTGATGCGCGTTTTCGTTTCATCGGTTTGGTTAATTGAGGGAAAGCGCGATGAAGAGAAAATGTTTGGATTGATGAAAGCCCTGAGAGCGCGTAACCGAGATCGCTGTAAATAACGTTCGGCAGGTTCGCACATTAGAAGCAGATTACAATTGAGTGAAATATGCTGGAACTTGAATATCGTGATAATGATGGTGCATTATCGATTGTCCTGCGCGAAGGTTTCTCGTGGAAACTCGCTTTTTCTTGAACCTCCTGGGAATCGGAAAATGTTCGGATGAATCGTTATCTGTGTGAAATGAAAGTAAACGTATCGTTTTATATGAGAGCAGCTTAAGAAATAGCTCGAATTATAGCGAGCTGAAAATGGATCGACCGCGTTTAAACAATCGTGGATAAGTTATTCAGAAATTATATAGAGCAGCAAGTGTTCTCTGGTTATGTTCCCTCGATCTTTGCATGGTAATAACGGATAATTATTTCGTCGTCAATTTTTTTCGTCCCAGGGACGAAGCTTCGTAAAAAACCGGTTTCACCTCGTTGTTTGGCGAACAATAAATGCTCTTTTATTGTGAATTTCAAGCTTTGATACTCAACGTCGATTTTCCAATCGGGATTAGAATTTGTTCAATCGGTTGTAGGCTCATGAGGTGCTACTTTAAGGTAGCTCATGCACGAAACGATTTTCTTAAGAAAATCTTGAAATTTACGAGTTTAAATGGATAGTCGACTGACACGCATATCAAATTTTAAAGGGTCGTCTTATCGGTTATTGAGATAAACGTCTTTAAAATCGATTAACTTTTCATACAACGAATGAACGATTCTTACGAAGTTGAAGAAAAAAGTACACAGTAACAATAAAGTATGTAATGAAAGTTTGGGAAAAAATCGAGACGATTGTCTTACTAGTGACAAAGACAACGATATATTAAGTTATCACATTTGTTTATTTCGGAATTTTATTTCTTCTTGATGTGGCCCATTCCTGTCATAGCTTTCTGGCTTTTTATTAACACTTTTTTCTTGATCCATTTCCCTTTGTGTTTTCCCTTTGCACTCTCTAAAGCGATTTTCACATAAAAAACTACGCAGTATTTTTGCCAGGAACGAATGAAATTTCGAGTTCAGTCGCAATGATGGATCCCCGATGGCTTGTAATTTCATTCGCCAAAAGATAAGTTGAAAAAGCTTATTTAAAATTTAGAACGAATAAATCTGCCATTAATTTGAGTGATAATATCTTGAATTAGGAAGTAAAAATCGACCCATTTTGGACACCCATAAAAGACGATTTTTCGGACACGATCTACCTTAACCGGTTGACTGGTATTGGATCATATATGTACAAAAAAAGTCGGGCCCATTCTGGTTTTGTATCATATGTGTATAAATATATTGAAAAACTTTATCAATTTTCAACCGATTTGGACAAAAATTGGTATACAATGGTTTTTTGGGTCGCTGAGTCGATTCCGAACTTAATTTCCACCTCACTACCCTTGGAAATGGGAAAAATCGAAGGTTGAGGTTGAAATTTTTCGTTTTTTCAATGGATTTTCATGCTATATGACATGAAAATTTTTAGTTTTTTATCACACTGGACTCTTCCATCGAAATCAAACAAAATTCGCTACCCCCAAAAATGTGAAAAATAAGGGTTCAGGGTGAAATTTGTTAATTTTATCACTGCGAAAATTTCATGCTTTATCACATGAAAATGGAATCAGCAACCTCGAAAACCCTCGGAAATAAAATATCGTGATTTTCGGTAACATATTGGCTCGTACCAGTTTTGGCACAAAAACTGGAAAAAAGCTCACCAGTCAACCGGTTAATTTGACCTGTGAAAAAATTGACATTGAGATCCTTCCAATTATTGGCGTTGGCATCCAAAAAGGTTTCTCATTCACAACAATCGATCGGTTTAACCGAGCATTTTTCTCTCATACTGCGATGAGTCGTCATTTTTTTTCGAGACCTACTGCCATAATATCAAGTAAGCGGCGAGCCGCGTACGCACGAATCGTTGACTTTCCCATTTCGAAAGGAACGCGTCGTTGCTATTTCGTTGCAAATTTATTATTTATGCAATTTCGATGCGGAGGAGCGACCTGTGCACGAAGAACGGAATGTTACGACGGTCGTTATTCTCTCTCAACATTTATTTAGGAATCATCGAAAGAAGGATTTTCGAAAAATAAATCAAGTAAATCAAAAGCGAATGAGGGACAATTTTTTCTAAAAAAAATCGTCGCTCTGTCCACAACGAGGAAAATAGCTCGCAACCGAATCATTCGGTTCTCGATCTTAGAGTCGATTCGCGATGTAAAAATATCCGAGCAATTTAAATCGAGACTGGGCCCATCCGAGAGCTGGCACACTATTCGAAATGATAGGCCGCGCAGCAAGTGCGGAGTGTGTTCAGACGTGCGTGGAAACGCGGTATAATCGCGTCGTGAGAGTTGACGAACGCCGCGCGTATATATACGTACGCGGGAGAGCAAAAGCGAAGAAGGAAGAGGACGCATTCGACTTTCCCTTGCGCGAGCAGCAACGGGGCTCACACAGCTGACGCGAGGGCCTGCCGCTGCCGCGAAGATATAGCGGATTGACGCAGAAGGCCCTGCTCGCGCCAAAGCCGTATATTTCGCGAAACGACTGATTAAGAGAGAAATAAAGAGAGCGCGAGAAACGTGTAACCGACCACGCTGAAAACGCTCGGGACTAAAAAATCCTCTCCATTCATTCGCGCGCGGCGATCTCGCGGAGCTAATGTCCCGGCTTTTCGTTCCTCTGCTCGCGAGGTGAATCATTACGAACAGGACTTTCTAGCGGATTATCAGCACAGCTCCATTGTATGTTATAAATATAAATAAATTCATGTGCATTTATCTATGTGAATGAGCCATCGATGCTGCATCATTCTCTATTTTTGTCACCTTTCCTGTTGACGCATATATGATTATGAATTAACATAAACCGCGAGCCGGGACGATCCGTTAGTTATCGCGTTGAACCTTTAAACACCGGTTTTCCTTTCAACGGCATCCCGACCAATCGTATCCTCTCTGACACCAAATTTTATTCCATTCCAACCGAAACGAATATGCCTATCGAGATTTGCATTATTTTCTATCCTCCACGGAGCGACCTAATTGATTTTTTTCACGTCGATTCACACGTCGGAAATGGAAAACGAGATCTCGCCACTTTTTTTCAGTTGGACAAATAATCGGAGCGATAGGAATAATAGGAACGAGAATTCACTCGTCCCTGAACGTCGGTCTTTCGAAATGTTTGTAGGCAAAAATCGAATTGCAATATTTGGACGCTAGTTATAACACGTAACTTAATTAATTGATTAATTATTGAATATCGTACACACATGAAAAGTTGTTGAATTTTTTCATTAGTTATATCCAAGATTTCGCAAAAAAAAAATCGATCTTTGTATTTCGTGGATTTTCAAGAATATACATAAATATTTTTGTTTTTGAAGCTTATCGTTGAAAATTGGCAGAAATATTGAAAAATGTCTGATGAGAAATCATTTGGATTACAGGACAAATGAATTGGTAACGTTTGGCAATGCTGCTTTCATTGTATGTTCACATGTGACGTCAGTTTGACCTTTTGTTCATATTTCGTCGTTCGTTCGCCACGTTTTTTTTTCGGTTTTTACAAAAGACCATTTTTATTCCGGTTAAATTGTTGATCGTCCATTTTTTCATTTTTCGCACTGCAATACTGCTTTGGACAGTAAACTCGCTTCAGCCTATAAAATTGTAGACAAAACTGTCAGCGTGACACCAACGCTATAGTCAAAATGAACTCTCGAAACGTTTTTTTTTTAATAATAAAATTGTATAAAAATGTTGGTTCTCTACCGATTGTATTTCTAAAATAATAAACTTATTATTTCGAAGTTTCGTCTTTTGAAATTTTCGGAAAATATAGTTGGTGCAAAGATCACGTAGCCGTCGCCCTTAATGAAACTTGACGATTCGACGAAATTTTTCGGGATCAACGATTTTTAATCGCAGTGATCAGAATATTAATTGGAGCCAACGAATTGAATGCTTGAAAGAATATAATTTTCGTTTTGTATTAAAATTTCACGTCACCCGCCACGATTCCCGAGCAAAAGTTTCGTCAAATCAACAAATTTCTCTTCTCAGAGTACAGACTCGGTCGTTAATTCCACAAGGAATATCTATAATAATAGAACGAGAAGGAAAAAGAAATCGAGAAAAACGACACGTGGTCGAGCCGTGGAGAGAAAGGATATTTGATATCACGTTACTCACACTCTCGTCTCTGTTGCGTTATCGAGAGCACTTTTGTGGGCGCACCGCGAGTGACATACGCAACGCCCGTACATAGAGGTGCACCCGAGTCTCCGTATATTTTTGTTTTTATTCTTTCCTAAGCCTCGTTTCCGGACTCGACTTGCGAGGGCGGATTTGTTCACACCTCAACGAGTTATTACGGCATTATTCTCATATCGCACGCTGAACCGGATATTACGATTTAGAGTGCGCGGAGAACTATCAAAAACGACGTGTACACTACGGGGCGAAAAAAATTCCACAAACTCCGCTGGGAACGACGTTCTTATTTGAATTTAACGAACTTTGGCCTCAAAATTAATTGGGAATGAAGGATTTCCACTGTTCTTTTCCGTCCGAAGAGATCGAAAGATATTTTAAAAAAATAGATTCAAAACAACGCGGGGAATCTGTACGATGTTGAAATTATCTTGTTTCTATTAGTTTCAATGGAATAATTAGAGTCTCAAAGATCCTCTTAATTGAATATTCCTTTTCAAATATGGATGTATATAAAAGATCGAAAAACGATAAGCGCGAGGCCGCATTATACTCGAGATTTCCGGTTCTCAAGTCAATATTTTTATCAGTGTGAATAATAATTGTTTTTTTCTCAAATTTTCCCTTCATTTTCCTCGGTTTTTTAAGGCGTCTATCCTAATTTCACGAATTTTTTTCACCGGTATAAAATATAAATATGGATATAAAAACGTGTGTTGGGCCTAAAAAACACACTCTTAAAATGGACAAAAAAAATTTTTTTTATTTTTAATTTACTCAGTTATCGTACAAAAAAAATGGAGGAGCAGACAGATGCAAAAAAAAGGTGGGTGTGTGTTGGTGGCTGTTGGTAAATCTCTCGAACGGATGATCCGAGAAGAAAAAATGGTTTTCGATTCATCAGGTTGTAGCGCATACGACACGATTGTTAATTTTTTTGAAAAATCACAAAATGGTGGTCATTTTTTTGCCAAATAAAAAATAATCCCACTCAAAATTTCGAAATTCGTATATAACATGCGCTGTAGCTATAGTCATAAACAACGTGTGGCAAAATTTTTGGTATAAGCATCGGTTGAATAGTTTCGGAGATTTTATCAACGAGCCGTCCAATGAACGTCGCTCAACGTACACTTGGCCCGCTCAAATCTTTACAAAATTTTAGTTCGACACTTTTAAATCTGTATACTTTCGAAAAATGTAATAAAAAAAAATGGATTTTTTGAAAATTCTAATTAGGGTAGACCCCTTAAGGAGGGTGGATCGCGACGATACAATGTTGCCATGCTGAACCACGTTAAATATATAAAGAATTTCAAAATAATAAGAATTTAATAAAATTTGGTAAATCTTTTCTTTAAAAATATATGAGACAATGTGAAGTTTTTTAGATTTTTTTATCACACAGCTCTCGAGTAATTGAACACTAAAGTTTACGTGTACAAGCATAAAGTTAACATACATACAGTCATAGATCTCGTGCACAAGAACTTCGATTTAACACTCAATCATTCGATAACCGTGTGGTAAAAAAATTTGAAAAAAATTGTATTTCTATACTCGACGCCAAAGAATGTTATCCCAAATTTGATAAAATTTTGATTATTTTGATTTTGTGATCCACCCGCCTCCTTAAGCTCACTATTCAATTCGATAGAGATAATAGAACGACGAAAAGGAGCAACAGTTTCCTCCAAGTCTGGCCAATTTTCACGTTGCGAAGCCTCGTAAGATCGTCCACAATTTCAATTGGCTATTTTCTGCTGTCATTAAGGTTTGTGCAACGCAGAAATTTATCGTGGAAAAAACTATGCGAAATAATTTGTCGCGCGATTGTTGAGCGTTTTGAGGAGTACGAGACCGCGATGCATGCACAAAATATCCAACGACATACACTTTCTGACACTGATTAAATAACATATTGCTGCATAGTTGCTCGTAAAATGAAGCCTGACAGCTAGAAGAGTTAATGACTTTCGATCGGTCTGCGTACCGCGTAAGAGTTTCGCAATTGATAGCGATCTGTGTGCGCGCGCTGCTTGCGTACGGCGTAGAAAAACAATCTTATCGAGCACGAGGTCCTTGGAGGGATCAGGAGTGATAGACGATGCCAAAATATTTACGGTATGATCGGTTAATAACGAAAGGAGGAGGAAAGACTCGAAGGCAGTTGCGACATACTTTGCCATTTACCACGCTTTTTCGTTCGGAGGTGAACGATCCGTTCGGGTTGAACACGATTTATTGGAGGAGAACACTGTGCGATCAAGTATCTCCAAAAATGACGCTGAAGTTTCCAACGTTGGAGTCCAACGAAATGATCGTATAAAACCCTCCAATAATTCCAGTAATTCTCCTATTTTGTTCCCTGCCAAATTTGCGATTCGTAGTTTTTCAAGCTGCACCAACGATTCGTTAAATAAAAAATTGGTTAATTAAAAACGTTTTTTTCGTTCATTTCGTTGGACTCCAACGTTGGAAACTTCAGCGTCGTCTCCAAAATGCCAGCTGATTTAACGCCAGCGCTCGATCGGTTGAGTACCAAAATCCTAATCCTAATAAATATTATAAACGCCCACGGAGGATAATTTAATTTAAAAAATTACCGTCCAGTAACGACAGTGCGGCGACGAGCTGCAATTCGTGACATTATTATGGGAAAGAAACTGAATTTTTCTGTTTAAAAAATAATATGCAATGTCCACAGTAGGAACTTTCAACGGAGTTTTCAGCAAATTTTGACGCGTCGCACCGTGAATTTATGACGCTGAAGTTTGCAACGTCGGAGTCCAACGAAATGATCTAAAAAAAGCCTCCAATAATTCCAGTAATTCTCCAATTTCGTTGCCTGCCGAATTTGCAATTCGTAGTTTTTCAACCTGCACCGATACTTCGCGAAACAAATAACTGGTCAATTACAAATGTTTTTTTCCTTCATTTCGTTGGACCCCGACGTTGCAAACTTCAGCGTCGTGTGAATTTTACCGCACCGCACTGTACACATTTCCGTACGAATGTTTGTGCCAGAATGCGGTTGTACTGGGAACACGGTACGACTGTCTTGTCGCTACATCGGACTATTTCCCCATTCTTTTTACATGCTCAGCCCTCTGTTGAAGTGTGTAAGTCACCGATTCAGTGTGCTACGAAATTCGGAAACGAGTGATCGGTACTCGCGATAGGGCAAAGACATTAAACCGTGATGCACCGCAAAATTCACAAAACATTTTGTAAATTTTCGTTCACGTACCGTAAATTTGACAATCAGCAATATTGACTATTATGAAACTCAAAATTCGGCAAAATATTGAAAATTTAACAGCGCGTTACTGGAATAAATGTTTTTCGTCAACTTGTCCCCGGAGTCAAATATATCCGGTAAATTTAAGAGTGAGTTTCGCGCTAAATATTATACGGTTTACGGAGGATGGGTCACGAAATCAAAATAAAATCAGAATTTGATAAAATTATGCACGAGATGTATGACTGTATGTATGTAAACTCTATGCTTATAGACGTGAACTTTAGTGTTCAATTACTCGAGAGCTGTGTGGTAAAAAAGTATAAAGAATTTTATATTGTCCTGAATACTTTTAAAGAATCCATTAACCAAATTTTATTAAGGAGGGTGGCTAGCGACGCATTGTATCGTCGCGATCCACCCTGCTTGAGTCTCTTCGTGCGAAAGTGTGTTCGTTCGTTTGTCGACGAAGTCGAAATTTGCAATGTCGGAGTCCAGCGAAATAAACGAAAAAAAGATTTGTGACCGACCAATATTTAATTTCACAAATTGTCGAGTGTAAGCTGTTAAACTACTTGGAAAGTGAGCAGTGAACAAAATTGGAGATTCACTGGAATTATTCAAGTTTTTTTAGATCATTTCGTTGCACTCCAACGTTGCAACTTCGCGCAGCTTCATATTGAAAAGACGGAGAGTAACACATATAGGCTACCTTTGGTCCTGGAAATAAATCAAATTCCCAAGGAAGATTTACACGATTATTTATATTTTTACAGTAAAAATCGCTCTCCTTTTTACAGCGAAAATCCTCGAAATTTACATGTCTCACCGATCAATGGAAAGACTCACAAAAATGTTTACACAAGCGTCCTTAATGACGCTGAAGTTTGCAACGTGGAGTCCAACGAAATGATTTAAAAAAACTCTCAAATAATTCCAGTAAATCTCCAATTTTCTTCCCTGCCGAATTTCCAACTCGTCATTTTTTAAGCCACATCAATAATTCGTGAAATAAATAAATAATTAATTATAAATCTTTTTTTCGTTCATTTCGTTGAACTCCAACGTTGCAAACTTCAACTTCGTCGTCCTTAAGGAGGTCGAAGCGTATCTTATGTTAAAACTATTTTCCAACTTTGCACATTAAAATTTTATAAACAGAAAGCTTAAGAGAGTATTAAACTTCTGGCGGGATATGCCGATGATTCACCGTCGTGAAATTGAGATATTTATTGTCGAAGTTAGCAATTTTTTGAAAGCTTCCATAAGAGCCCATGTTTAGCCTTGTCATTTTCAACAATGAATATCTCGATTCCAGGCGGTGAAACCTCTCCAAATTTTCCACACATAATGAAGCGCTGTTCAAGAAGATTCACGTAAATTTTCAATTCATTAATTTGGAATAATAAAATCTAATCTATTTTTCGTATGATGTCCTATATATTATCGCTTCAACTTCCTTAACCCTAGAACGCATGACTGGGGTGTGAGCACACCCCACGCGAACTTCAAACTACGCTCCCGTCCTAACAAGCGACATTATCGACTGATTATCGACGGATTTTTTAATATATAAATTCAATTGAAATTAGTTTTATCGTACATCATTCTTTTCGTTATAAAAAAACGAAGAAAATGGTGTAGGATAAAGTCAGTTTAGCATCGTAGGGCCGGATTTATAAGCAGAAAAAGAGTGGGGTGCGTTCGAACCCCGGTCATGAGGTTGAGGGTATGAAAAAAGACACATGAGGTGTAGGGTTAAATAGCCCACTGTACTGTAATATTCACGGTCGGAGTCTTATTCCTCCTGGCAAAGTTTTTCAAGTGACCACGCGCGAGCGAAGCCGCGGGTAAAAGTTAGTCTCACGTAATAAGACTGGAGGCTCCGAGTGCTTTTGCCATCACCGTCTCGAAGGTGACAACGATTCGATCGATCGGTGTCTACAATCACTGATAAATCATTCACGCGCAGTTTTAACGAATCGCAGGAAAATATATGTGCACGAGAGGAAAAATCTCAGACTACGTCGATCGTTGATGCTTTTTAACAAGAAATTATTCACGTTTTATAAGGCTGCTTTCAATAAGTTCGTGAAACGTCGTCGGTCCGTTCGCAAATGGGAGGAATTACGAACGCGTTGCTCGTCTGCGAAGCGAGCTTGTTAGCTGCATAATTAATCAACGAGTCGCCATCTTCCATCCGCGTTTTTGTGCACCTCCGCATAATTCATCGAATAATCTCAAAGCTCCAATATGGAGCGAGTCTTCCTCGTACAGCCGAGCTCCGACGCTCGTTTCGCTCGCCTTTTGTGTCCCGTGGCCCATTTCCAGTCCCGCGTTTCCGGGCATTAATGACGCTTTTTCGAGGAAACTTCAATCGGCGTCCCTTGGCACGCATTCACGATCGCGACGTCGATCGCATTCCTCGCGTCGTTACCTAACGCCCGAGCTTCGAGAAATCTCCAACGCGAGAGCTCGTTTCTCTTATTTACTCTCGTCCGGAGATCTCGTGCCCGGGGAACGCGACGACGGAAAAACCCCTCGGGGAAGCTGGGCTGGAGGCGCACCGACGTTACATCGACACCCGATGCCAGTGACAGGCGGCTGCTTCGGCGTCATATCGAATCACAGTTTCTGCAAAATTTCGAGCGAATACGAATTTCCTCTCTTCCATCAATATTATCACGTTTCCTCGTCAAATTTAAGTGCTGCAATTTTCACTTCTGCGGACTCCAGTTTTTCTGGGAAAACTGAAATAAAATTTCCTCTTTCGATCACGACGAAGAGTCGCGTCGTCGGAATGAAACGAAAATCTTTCGCGCGCAGTCCGCGCGTTTGAGGAAAAATTGTGTTGAAAAACATTTTGCCGGAGGTATTTGACGGAATGATTTCGCCGGCGAGCAACGAATTTCACCGAATAAAATTTCTCCATAGCGAAGTTAAACTTAGACGAATCCATCGAATGCGCGGACGGAATAATTTCGTCGTACGCGTGCAATAAAATATTTCAGTATCGAGATTTTAATTTTCCAGTAGATTTGTCAAATCCGCGTTTTTTTGTCGACCGGGGAGCAGAAAATTTACGAGCAATCATCACGAAGGTTGCGCAACGAGCGGTAAAAAAAGTAGCGAGTAAGCGTGCTCAGCCGGTGGACGATCAATTCGAATCGTACACATTTTTTCATTTGTGCATTAATAAAAATATAATGTTTATAAGTATAGAGGGAAAAAAACGAGGAGGATTCGTGATACTCGAGTCAGTAAAATTCTCGTCGTGATCTTCTCTCCGAACCGCAAAATCGCTGCGCGAATTATCTGCGAGTTTATATGCAAACGTACACGAGGATTCAAAAGTCTTAGTCTCTTCCAGCGAGCGAACGAGACGAAGGAAAAAACGTTTGCGATTAACCGATTTTTTATTTCACGAAGTATCGCGCGGTGCAGCTTGAAAAACTACGAATTGAAAATTCGACAGGGAAATTGGAGAATTAGTGGAATTTTTATATTCCAGTAATTCGAAGATTCGAAGAGAATTTTAGATTTTCATAATTATAAAGCTTCTTCCCGATCCGATTGATAGGAGGGAGCGTTTCGATGACTTTGCGCGGAAAAAGCGATGGGCACAGGTTTGTGAGCGGTCGTGTATCCGCGCACGTGTACAAATAAATGGATTTCTGTTGATCCGTAAAGTGTACACAAATATAAAACCGAGTGCAATTCTCTCTCGGCACGAATTCCATGAGGATACACACGCGCGGAGCCCTAATCACGATCGTGACCCCTAAAGCCACGAGGCGAGAGCGCGAATGCGCGCCGGGGATAGCGAGTGAAAAAAAGTAAGAAAAAGCAAGCTGCCAAGCTGCGGGAGAATTAACATTTGTTCGAGCGGTGTGGCCGAGCGTATATATTTCCAGTCGCGTATCCTCTTCACCTCGCGTTATTGACCGGAGGCGCCTTTGTGTATAATGTTTAAGTACCAAGTCGCGATGAGACCGAGGAGATGATTCGCAAACCAGTTTGCCGGGAGTTTCTTTGAAAAATCAAATGCTGAGGTAAAAAGTGTGGCTCGAAACGTAACCGCGGTCTCGACGTATCGTCTTCGAGTTTTTCGTTTCTTCGCGCTTTCGATTTCTATATTCGCCGCCTTTTCACCTCGAATGTGGTTCCGAGTGTACCGTTTATGAGGACGAACGTTCGGAGACAGAATTCATGGTATTTTTGACAATTTATTGTTGAACGATTGATAATGGAATTCGTTTTGAGATGTGAAGGAAATCGAGAGCAAAAATATTTTCCTGGCTCAATCAACAGCGGGGCGAATGATTGAATTTTTCTCTATTCGATTAACAGATATTTTATGGGAAAATGAACTCACCTTCGATCGATCTAATCCCCACTTATCGTTGGATGTGCTCTAGCACGAGAAAAGACTTCAAGAATCTAAATGAGGCAAAAAGGCGTCTCTTCGTCGGTGCACTTGAGTAAACAATCACTGATCAATCGAACGTATTTTCTCTCCAGATTTTCAATTCAACGATTATCCCTATTTTCATTCCGAATGCACTCGGCCAGCATGTTAGCTCACCGCGTTCGTAAACGCTCCCGATGACATCTAGCATACGTACATCGAGTCATATTACCGAACAATTCGATTTATTGTAATGCTCGCGAGTTACGAAACGTCGAAACACTTTGTCGTTGTTATTCGTTATCGGGCTGCTCGATCGTCTCACTTTCTCGATGCGAAGAGGACTTTTCTCGTCACCTTTCGTATCCGAGAACTCGCGAGTCGAAGAGAATCTCGAAGAGATTCGAGCTACGGTGATGAACGACACTCGCCACTATTTCATTCGTACGAGCCTATTTTTATTATTTGTTTACGTGCAAGCACGTAACGAAGTAGCGCGTATAAAGTTGCACGTCAATTTTGTACGCCGCTTCGTATTATCTCGAGAATCGTTCGATGCTTCCAGATTCCAGAGGTGAACGCAGTCCATAAAGTTCTCCGGAGAGTGATAAATCCACGATGATATTTGTACAACACCGCGATGACAGTAGCTCTCCTGATTTTATCGAGAACATCAGCCGAGCGTTTATATTTATGCACTTTTCTATTTATATCTGCAAGAATCTTGACCCCCGCGTTCTCGAGTTTATTCCGTTGTCGAGGATTTCAGCGATCGCGTTGAGTTCACTTCGATAAGAATCTCTCCGAGTTTTCCGACCTTTTCGTCCTCCGAGCGAATCTCCTTCGTTCCGTCTTCCCCCCCACTGTCCCCACTCGTTAAAATCGGCGCGGGACTGAGGCGCGGCGAACAATGGGAGCGCTTCACACCTGTTGAACGTACATATGACGTCGCGAAATTTCACTCTTTCCCGAAAGAATTCCTGGTGCAGAAAATTCGAGAAGTTGGTGACTGTAATTCAGAAAAATCCGTCTTTACTTCGATCGTTATAGGCCAAACGGGCGCCGTTTTTCCGCGGAGCTTATCGCAAAGGTGGTTCGAGAAATCACTTGGTTGCTTCGTTGTCCGAACTTTCATCCATCGAAAGTGCTGTGCGTGTGTCTTGTTTTTATTATTTATTTGTTTCACTGTGACTCTGTTGCCACGAAGCCGGTGGAGCTGAGCGTGTTTTCTTGGCTCAAAACTCGTCGGACCCGAACAGTGGCACGAGCCACGACGAATAGCACACCAGCTGACAGTGGATGCGACAAAATTTCCACAGCGGCCAGCTGTTGCTTAGAAAATCCGCAACTTCGTCGTCGATCGTTGTCTCTCGCGAGCACACTTTCCGCCTCGAAGATTCGAACTGGACGATTTTTTAAAAATTACTCACTTTTCGCGATTTACTGACACTTTGTACATTGATCGATGCAAAACTTCACAAATTCGATTTCGCCGGGAGTGTGTGACTCTTTGGATTAAACGACGACAACATTTTATCTTCCTGATGCTCTCGGTTTATTTTCCCCGTCGTATCTCTTACCGCCAAAGGAATATCGATCCGAGCAAAAACGACGAAGATTTGGGTGGAATCTCTGAAAAAATGGGGTCAGCTTCCGGGTCTCTCGTAGTGCGACCTCATCTCGAGAATATCGAATTCTCTCTCCGTATCGCTTTCGTTTTTTTTCGTCCCGTGAGTTTTGTGTCACGTTCTTTCACTTTTTCTTTCCCCGAGTCTCGCGAAAGTTGCGCGATCCGAGTGAGCCGAACGTTTTTCCTTTTTGCTTATTCCATTCGGTTTTATTCTCCTCCCCGAAATATTAAGAGATCGATGCACGTGTCAAACGAATATTCCAACCTCTTTCCCTCCGATATATTCCGCAATGATTTCAAATGCCAGTGATAACGAGAACAATACTGCCGATCAAAGCTGCACGTTCGTCTCCTTCAAGCGTACGTCAGTTCGCTGAACCTTTCGTGCGCACGTTCATTCTTGACGTATACGTGATATGCACTTCTCGGAGTTTGCCAACCTCGCTGCGAGGAAGCGATCGGTAGACTAAGTTCGTCCGGCGAGCGGTGTACCCGTCGTACGTGCACGCGTTTCTTATCCCCTACTGTGTTCCTCCGGGTCTCTTCTGTCGACCGTAGGACACGAATCCTCCACGGTACTTCGTGCACTAAACACGAGAGATGTCCCTCTCTCTTCCCACTCTTTCTCTGTCGCTCTCCCACCTCTCTCGTCGGCCGTCGCGGCGTGCATTCTCCAATAAACGAGGTAAGACGGGAGCGTGTCATTTGGCCCTTGCGATTAAACTTTTTTCCATCTGTATTTCATTCTTCCGTGGCTGGGCTGATCATTCATACAGAATTTCCACGCTCCACTGACCACCGATTTAAATCTCACTCTCGCGCAGGATCTCTTTGATTCTTATCTGCAGCTGTGAACACAGTTCACTCGGTAAAGAGTTCGATCGAATGTCGAAAAAATATAACTCAATGCGAGATACGTTGGTAGAAACGTTTAGTCGATATTAGTAAATATTTATTATACATCGAGCGTACGGTTTCAAAAAATTTATGCAAATTATTCCGATCTGCTTACAGGAATCGATTCGACGGGGTAAAATTGATATTTCTCGCAACATCCAGTCGAATTTCTCGATTGCCGAAAATTCTCTCGACGAGTCATGCAACGCTCGATTGATAAATAATCGCTAAAAAAATCGCTTTTTATAGACTCGCACTAGTTCGTCCAGTCCTGACTTTTCCTACTTTCCGATTGGTTCGCTGTAACGCAAAAAAACACAAATTTCCTGAAATTTAAAAAATGAATCAATGAAAGAAAAACAAGTTTAATTTGAAAAAGTATTGAATTTTTTTTAATTCGCTCACTGAATTCGAACGTTTTTTATTCAATTTTTATTTATTATCAATTTTAATTATTATAATATAATTTAATATAATATAATAATTTACGACAACAATTACAAAATATAACATAAATAAATAATAAATTATTAAATTGTAATTATCATGAGATTTCATGCCAATTGCCCAAATTTTTCGTTCTCCTTTTTTCATTATTTCTCACCAAGGGATACGACGCTGAAGTTTCCAACGTTGGAGTCCAACGAAATGAACGAAAAAAACGTTTGTAATTCACCAATTTTTTATTTCACGAATCGTTGGTGCAGCTTGAAAAACTACGAATCGCAAATTTGGCAGGGAACAAAATAGGAGAATTACTGGAATTATTGGAGAGTTTTTTTCGATCATTTCGTTGGACTCCAACGTTGCAAACTTCAGCGTCATCAAGGGATCGAGTTCGGGAGTCTGTGAATCGTAGTCGGGGCTCCGTGAAATCTGAAGCTATTATTTATCGACTCGAAGTCGAAGATTTAATTGCGCGTCCGGTGTTGTCCACATATGAGTTTTGCTAGTTGGGAGTAAACGGGAACTGAGGAAAGGAACGAAAGGATATTGGCGGTGTATAAGGATAGTGAGACGGACAGGGCGAAGCTGAGAACGGAGGGAAAAGTAAGCTGCTGGCCTTCGCGACACACACTCGCCTTATAACGCTCATTTGTACTTGTATTTCGATATTTTTTTTTTACACACAAATCCATAAATATACATATATCTATGGGATTTTGCTATGTGCTACGGTAACACTTTTGCCGCTGACCAACTGAATTCATTCCGTCTGCGGAATTCATTTATGTCCGGCGGCAATTACACGTTCCCAGTCACGCAAAGTATTCGCGGCTTTGGCTGCTCAACCGACAGCACTCCATTTATTATTTTTTTTTTTATTTCTTATTATCCGATATTTTAAAAATCCTTTTTCTTTATTTTATTTCAGCTCGCCGCGCAAACGTTTTCTCCCACGACAATATTCCTATGATTTCTCATTTTTTCTTCTCTCTCCGCAGCGGGTTTTCTCATATCAGTGAAAAAACGAAAACCAGAGACCGCTCGCGTGCTGCCGGTACGAAGATGTGGAGCAAACCTGTTTTTGTAACCTGACGCTAAAAATGTTGTGTCCTGCCCGATATCAGGGAGCTGCAGTTACGCAATAACTGTTGCGCTCCGTCCGAGAGCTACCTTCAGATTTTAATGTCATTTACAATTCATTCGAAAAGCTTCTCACGACCGTTTTTCATGCTTTTCGGCGCCCTCCGCCTCTCCGCAGATCTCGCTAAACTTCGAGGCTCCCAGCCGCACGATGCGACTCGGAACGCTTTGCTCCATTACGTTGAACAATAAATTAGGAATTTCAAGAGAAAAAATAGATAATGGAAAGATATTTCAGAGACACACTGCCGATAAAACTGGAGCAAGAAACTCTTGTGTAAGATAGTGGGTGGCCGCCTTTCTCTACGCTCTCGGTGGCAAGACCAACGACGTGTCCCGTCTCGGCACCGCGCGCGCGCGCGCCAGTTTTGCTTTTCAAATCACCCCGCGATAGCACTTGGGCGTGTGTTACGAGTGCGCCACTTATATTTATGCGTGAATGTACGCTAATGTTGAAAACGTTGAAAAAATGGAAGAAAAAATGGCGAATTCGTCGGATCGAACGACCCTCGATTCTGTTCAAATGCCAAATACAGAGGAACTGAATGGCGTCTAATTACATGGATGTCGCGACACGATAATCGTAGCCCATTAATCAGATCTCAGATCGCTCTCCTCCGCACTCTCTTATACATATATTCATCGTCTCGCTAAGGTTTTACGCCTTATTCTTGTGTTCCTGCGCCCCACGATGAACCCACGTGAAAAAAAACTCTATCGTAACTTTTTCGTCGCTCTTTTTCTCCATTCCCTCGTCAATTTTCAGCACACTCTCGAATTACGAGTTATGAAGCTCTTTCTAACTGGTAATCCTACTCGAACGCAGCTACAGCGCTTTGAGAAATCTTTTTATACGTTTTTTCAATTATACTTAACCCGTAGGCACCACACTCCCTTTGAGGTCACGCACTCACCGCACTGGTGTAAATTTGCACTTGTACTTTTCAAAACTTTTTATCTCATCCATGACTGTATGAAATTAATCTTACAACGAGACTTTTCAGCGGTAAAAATTCCTTAGTGATCGATTACAATCGTTAAAAATCCCCGCGCTCGCGTGACCTCGTGAAAAAAAAAACAGTTTTTATCAGTTGTGATTACGTTAGAAATTTGAATCAAGGACCTGCGAGTGGGTGCTTTTTACCAGTGCTCATTGAGATTGACTGACGTTTCATCCCTTTAAATCCATTCTACTCTGATGGTATCGATGGTTTACTTCATATTTGAGTTGATTTTGTATTTTCTAATATCGCATTCACGAGTTGCAAATTTTTCGTCTCTGTATAGGACATTAAACTTCATCATATTTAAAAGAATGGCGAGTGGATTATGCAACGAAAAAATAATTCTCAACCATTTCACTTTCTCACGAATTTGAATTTTGAAGAATCATTGGAAGCTTTTTCTGTCACTTTGATTCGATCAATCAGCGTTCCATTCTTCAAAATTCTACTAAACTCCGCTTCGGTATGATTTTACTTCGTGTTTCAGCCCATTTTTCATTTCGACACGTCGATTTCGATCGTACGATGACTGACGACAGTATAGCCCTGATATTATTGGGGTCGTTGGGCATTATATAATTGAACGTTAGGTATGCGAGCACGGCACATAGGTAGGCTAATAGCTGCGACCACATGTATCTCTCCTTGCTGCTGCTGCTGTCGTTCACTCTTTCCAGCACAGAGCGCATATCCGAACTCACGTATACGCGCTGCACTTCCATGTTATGCAGGAGAGAAACTGCGTTTAGCCCGTCACAAGCCCACGGGCGCATTGCTACGCGAGCGTTGACTGTGTCATTTTCCTTAAGGATGATTCTCGTTCCGGCCACGATGTAAAAATTGATCAATTTTCGGTCTTGCCGTCGGCTCTTCGATCCTGAAACGTGAACAGGCTTGATTAAAAATAAATAAAAATTATCACATCGAATGACAACGCCATAAAAAATTAGGTAATTGAGAAAATAATTGCAAAGATAAAGGAAGCAAAAGCGTGTAAAAGATATTCCGAAATATCGTTGCTCCTCTCAACGTATTCGATGGTGGGAAAATAATGTTTGCACATAATTCAATAATCGAATATTTGGAAAGTAATGCAATCGAAATTAAGTAAAACTTTTGAAATTTGCGACAACTCTTGAGCCTCCTGTGCGCATATTTTCACGTACAGGCGAGCATTTCCGTTACTTTTGAGTGTGACTTATGCGAGAACTGCGACACACGCGGTCACATGGACGACAATGGTAGCGGCTCCCACATGCGATATGTTCCTTGGTGAATTATACTGTGGACCCGGTTCGTGCGTACGCCACAAATGCAGATACACGGAACGCTCGAGTGTCGTAATTTTCCTCCAAGATCTACGTACTTTACGAACCGAGTGTTCGCATCGCCAATTGACGTAGAAAAGGGTATAATTCACAGGCTCTGAGTTCAAGTTTCTTAACGCTCACGCAGTTCGTCGATCTTAGAACGAATCTTTAAAGAGACGTCGAAGAGCTTCAATTTTTTGTACTTCCACCCCTGAAAACATGAGAAAAATCCAGAATTTTTAAATAATTCAAGCAAAGATCGAGATTTCATTATTTTTGCGAAGAAAAAATTCTGCGAGGGGAACTAATTTGATAATGATTTGCAAAATGTCGAATTTTCTATGACAGCAATTTTCTCATCCAAAAGACTGACACAAGTTATCGGTCGAACCAACAAAGTTTTGGTGCGTCTAAACAATTCTCAAGGCAACAAAATATCATCGAATAAATAATTTGTGCATTTATCCCAAAAATTATCATCCAGTCGATCCGATAATTGAGATTCAAGCAAATATTCATTGCACCAGGATCACTCGGCTTCGGTAGTTCGGTCGATGTGGTAAATCTGGTAAATAAAAATTCATTATTCAGTTTAATGAAATTAATAAATGGATTTAGTTGAGATAGGATTTTTTTCTTAGTGCAGAAGCTCTACAAGGAGAGAAAATTCCAGTAAAATCTACTATGGCGCCACAGCAGCAAGGTTCTGTATCGTATAATATTTATTAATTCTTACGTGCAAATGAATTTCTGACCATCGATGCTCTTGTTCTCGAGCTCCTCAAATTTGACCATGTTCAGCAGTAAATTTCGATTGTTAAAACAGTACTAGCCGTAGAAAAACAGCTTTAATACTTAACAGTACATCGTCGAGTCAACATAAATTTTACAATGTTTACTCTGTGAACTACGAAGGAAAAAATAGCACAGTTGAAAGCTTCCTCAGAGCAAAATAGGCAATTAAAAAGTTTTTATTAGAAATTTACTTGAAAATGAAATGGAAATTCTTACTGTTTTTTTCTCTTTTTTAGTGATAGAAAAAAGGAGTAAAAAGCTTATTGAGGATCTTGGTTTAGATAATGGTAAAAATGTTGATCCGAATTCCAAAGGGTGAGAATCTGACCCACATAGATTTTGTTAGTGTGGAATGCGAGATACATAGAGGCATGCGGTGAGTGCGATGTGAGTTGGTTAAAGTATGATACTTCATCGTGCGTTCATAAGCGACCGTAGATATACGCACTTCATGGAGTGGAGTAAAATACCGGGGCAAATAAACGTGGAATAGCAACGCACCTTGGACCCACTGAACAATCCCCAGTGCGAGCAGCAGCGGCGGCGGCAGCAGCCTCCCGAGAGAATAATATCCGTTCCCTTTTTTCATCGTTAACGCCAGCACGGAACGACGATACGACCGCGAAGCGGATTTTCCCCGCCTCCGATTATCGTAAAATTACGTTACTTTGTTATATTCTCGTGTGCTTCGACTGTAATAACAGATATTTGTGGATTTGTTGATCTTTTTTCATCCGAATCTTTTCAACGATGAACTTTTTTCTCGGCATGTTCCTATGTGGAGCACAATCATATTTTCAACCGCATAATTAAATGAGAAATATTTGATTTTACGAGTTCAACCCGATTTCACAGTTTAATATGGCAGTTTCATAACTCAACATCGTCGATTGGACGAACCGTGAAATTACGAGTAACAATAACGAGAAAAATCGATCTCGAATACCTAATTTCTCTACTTTCATATTAACCACCGCCACAAACTCTGCCTCTCTGATCGCGTTAACGACGTGATAACGAGGCCCGGTCCACACTCGTACCGAACGAACGAGCGTTTGCACACGGACACGCGTCCACTCGGAGCATGCATTCGGGTGAAGTTTTTAATGACCGGTCTTTAATAACCGCCGAAGTCGACTCGAATGGCATTGTTTCTGCGTGGTAAATACTCGGAGCAAATATTTTTCTGTCTCTTTAAGGAAACCGTTTGTTTTTTCGCAGTTTAAAAAACGTCAACGAGGCACACACGAAGTATTCGCGTGGCAAGTCGTACCGGGAAACTGCAGCAAGAATTATCATTCCTTCTGTCAATTTATATACTGTTCCCGGAAGCCTGAGATCCGAGGAGCATTTGTGCTCTCGCCAAAAAGCGATTTGTCACCCGCGGCCTTTCTCCAGGGAATAATCTTACGTCACTGCGTGGCAAAAAAGTCGAGGAAAAAGAAAATTGACGGCGACTCGGTCGCTCCGAGAGCCACGGAATTACGCAAAGCGTCGAACGCTTTTTGCCAATGTTCGGCCCTCGAGCTCCGGAATTTGATACACATTCCGTGACCCCTTTGGGTCAAGCGGACTCCGCGAGGCTCGCTCCCTCTTCCGGGAACGAGGAGCGGACCTCGCTGAGCGAATTTCGCAAGGATTTTTCGACACTCCCCCCTTTCGAAAGCCTCGATACAAATCCGTCGACTTTCGTCGCGGAGTTTCGAGAAACAAGGGGCTCGACCCTGGCCCTATACGCGAGCCAACCGGGGCTTTCACGATCGCGGACGCTCAGCCTTCTCCCGTGACCTCACGAAGGATCGATCCTATCTGCTTTCTCATGTTCTTTTATAAATTAAAGAAAAAGAATACGAAAAGGTGTGCTCGCCGATCGGAGGCACGGCAGGTAGACGTCAGATCGCACGCGAAACGTTCACTTTCCTTGAAAAAGCTTCGGGACGTAAACGGAGCGCAACATCACCCACGCTTTCGTAACAAACAACGAGGAGGAAGAACAAAACGAAGGGAGAAAATTAGTCCTCGCCGCTATTTAAAACGAAGCACGAGAGATCCACCGGGCGGTGAATGTCGAGCGGTAAAGCCACGAAGGACGCGATACACGTATATCCCCGCGTGTATACACGAGGGCGAGAAAGTTTATTCGCTTTGTGCAAATTCTCGATTGCCTCTCGTTCGCCGGTCATTTCACATTGTGCAAGCCCGCTTCGATCCTCCGTAATTCTCCATTATTATACGTCCCAATTCGGCGATCATAGACATGCATCTCCTCTTTCCGCTCTTCACCAAAAAAGTCTCGAAGGAGAGCGCAGGCACGCTTGGGCGGAACGTGCAGACGGAAAGGAATCGGTTCGATCTTCATTTTATTCGTGGATGATCGATGTCGATGAGCTTCCAGGGAAAACCTCGTCACTCGAGGATCAGTCGCATCATTTAGGAGTTGAATCTTTCCCTTCGTGTTTACGCGATTCCAAATCGTCTCGTGAGCTGTAAGAAATTGAAGTGGTTTTAGAAAAATCGTTCGTATTGTGGGAAGAAGGTTGTCGGACGATACACAAAGTTTGAGGTAAGCAATTATTTTTTTCATTATCTTATGTCTGAGGAAAATGAAAACTGTTGATCGACCGAGTGGTCGAAAGGTGACTCGAACTCGAAGAACAATCGGACCCTGTGCCTCAATTTTCACCTTTATTTATTCTTTTGACATTTGCATATTTGCTACCTCCTATAGAAAGACCTCCGTTCATTTTTTTTTCTTGAGGAACATCAGCTTGAGAAAAGTGGTGATAGCTTAATGAAACTTTTAGAATACATTTTTCGATGTATTTTCTATGGCCTCTCCAATTTTAAATCCATTAAATTCAGCCATCTTTTAGTAAATCATTACCAAACCTCGAATATTTAACACCTACGCATAGGAAATAACTCCACAGACCCATCTTTTTATACTCAAAAACAAATAAAAAATGTTGACAGTTTAGAAAAAAAGTACTATTCCACAGTTTGAACTCTAAAGAACATGTGTGCGAAATTCGAGGTCGTTTAATTCCGCCATTTTTTTATACAGGTCACATAAATTCCACCAAAAAATGGCGTATTTTGGGGGGTTACTCCCGTATGAAGCAAACAGGGCTCACATATGACGCTGAAGTTTCCAACGTTGGAGTCCAACGAAATGATCGAAAAAAACTCTCCAATAATTCCAGTAATTCTCTTATTTTGTTCCCTGCCAAATTTGCGATTCGTAGTTTTTCAAGCTGCGCCAACGATTCGTGAAATAAATAATTGGTGAATTAAAAACGTTTTTTTCGTTCATTTCGTTGGACTCCAACGTTGGAAACTTCAGCGTCGTGGCTCACATGACCTAGATAATTTAGATAAAAACAATGAAATTCGTATTTGCATAGCCTCGCTTTACGCGAAGCTGATGTTCCTCCTTGATAAAAGTGAAATTGAAAAAGAAATCGTTTAATTAATTCGAATCGGTCGTTTTCTCAACAAATGCTCTGCAAAATCTTGTAAACTGTCCATTCCGGAGTCGACGAATCTCGCAACATTTCGCAACCGAGGCATGTCAATAAAAAAGTATCGAGCTTTCCGTTTCACACTTACGTACACGCACATCGAGGTCTAACAGTAACGAGAATTAACAGTGACCGTTGCGCATAGGCGCGTCCTTGGTCGAAAACACGAGCGGTAATCGACGTTTCTCGCTGTCTATCAGCCGACTCGGGCTCGCGTTCAACCCCGTACGAGACTGGCCTGTGTTCAACGAGAGCAAGATTTTCGAAGTGATAAATCAATTTATATTGAAAGGGGCAACCGCCAACGCGGTATCTAGTAGCGCTCACCACACCCGCTATTTTATCCTCGGGCAATCTCCTTGAACCCCGCGTTATGACGGTAGCTCCGAGTCCGAGTGCCGAGACACACACGCGCAAAATGCCTTACCGCATTCACTCTCCTGCTCCTTACTGTCAATTAAGCGAGAACAAATAAAGCGTAATTGCGTTTATAATTGTTCCTCGATGGAAGTGAAACAAAACTCCTCTGTCCTGGCCTTCAATTCGCTTCGAGGATTGTTTTTTCTCTTGGCACCATCGATTATCGATAATTCATCTGACTTCAAAAAAATCCATCCAAGTCGCTCGTCCTCGCACTTTTCTCTCCTTCGTTTGCGACCATTGTCGGAGCACTCATCGACAGTTGAGGAACTGAACTCTTCAAGGCGAGGCTGCATCACGAAATCAAAATAATGACAATTTTATCAAATTTTTTTATAACGTTCTTTGGCATCGAGTATACAAATACAATTTTTTAAACATTTTTTTACCACATCGTTATCGAATAATTGAGCGTCAAATCCAAGTTCTTGTGCACGATATGTATAACTGTATACATGTTAATTAACCCTAGAACGCATGACTGGGGTGTGAGCACACCCCACGCGAACTTCAAACTACGCTCCTGTCCCAACAAGCGACATTATCGAATGATTATCGACGGATTTTTTTATATATAAATTCAATTAAAATTACTTTTATAATACATCATTCTTTTCGTTATAAAAAAACGAAGAAAATGGTGTAGGATAAAGTCAGTTTAGCATCGTAGGACCGGATTTATAAGCAGAAAAAAAATGGGGTGCGTTCGAACCCCGGTCATGAGGTTGAGGGTATGAAAAAAGGCATATGAGGTGTAGGGTTAACTCTGTGCTTATATAGACGTGAACTTTAGTGTTCAATTACTCGAGAGCTATGTGGTAAAAAAATATTTAAAAATTCATATTGTCTCATATTTTTAAAGAACACATTTACCAAATTTTATAAAACTCTTATCATTTTTAAATTCTTCATATTTTTAACATGGTTTGGCGCATGGCAACACTGTATCGTCGCGATCGACCCTCCTTAACCTGCGGAACAGAAAATAAATCGTGAAATCGAAAATTTGATTTTTTTTTAAATTAAAAAAAAAAGGTAATATCGACTCCAAATTTGAATTGTTATTCCAAAAATGTAAATGCAATTTGAATGAACGTTTCGAAATTGAAAAAATTGAATTTATATGCAGAAAAATTGGATTAAAAAAATCTTATTTAAGTCGATAGCAAAAGCACTCGTAATTAACTTGTCGACTTCGGAGTTAGATATATTCGTAAAAAAAAATTCACCCCATTTTTAATTTCAGAAAGCTTTTTCGAAGCAATTTAATTCATGAATTTGGTTGAAAAATTGAAATGAATTTGGTTTGAGGAAAAAAATTGAGAAATAAACATTTTTATGAAATTCGATCATATTTTTGACAGATTCAGGACTGAATAGAACGATCGAAACACACTTTATAAGTTCGGACGGCGCACGTAGTTTATTCGCATGGATTACTCACCATTACATATGTTGGCCATTATATCAGACGATGAATATAATAAGGGCACGAATACAGAGCGATGTAAAACGAACCTCGTCCTTCTGGTTTTAAGCTTCGGACCATATTTTATCTTGCTCGGAGTGCAATATTCTATGCATAAATTAAGGGTGACGTGACGGCCTGTCAAGGTCAATTACAGCTGAGCCCTTGACGTCCAGCATATCTACGTATATTGCTCGTATAGTAACTTAATCGAGTGATCATAATCGCATCGGACGCTTTTTTGTGTCAACGAGAGATTGTTGCTCCGGGGGATGTTTTTGCAAGTAACCTCCCACGCGCGAAATATGTTCACGTGTGTAATCCAACAATTCGACAGTTTTCCATTAGGGAAACATCGAAAGCTGTGAAGTAAAAAAATCGTAAAATTCCTGCACTTTTGTTGCTAAACACAAGCTGATTTGGCACTTGAAATGAATAATCGATTGGTCTGGGAAAAAAATGTCAAAGTCCGAAAAATTTACATAAAAATTCGACAAGGTTTTCGTCCCCGCGGTCCCCGCGAAAGATTCTGGTAAATTCCCGAAATCTCCGCTCTAGACTTCGTGGCGCTGTGTGTCTCGTAATGTCGTTGGTCGCTCCGAGAAAATTTTGACACTACCGTAATGATTAAAAATTTCTTATAATAGAATGTTTTCACCTTCAATTCGTGCACCTCAATCATTTTTTATTAGTTTATTAGCATTATATCAGAAAATCAGTGAGACATTTTTTGCCAATTGAGCCAAAAAAAGACTGTTCGATCCACTCTTTTTTCGCCGTTAGACATTGCGAGAGTTCGAACATGCCGAACGACGCACCACCTGGAATTCCGAGCACTAGCGATGTACGGAGATCGAAATTAGAGAAACGATTCTAACAAAATAAAATTATAATTGTTGAAGAAAAGGCTCAGAGTGCACTGGACAGCTGCAATAAATAAAATAAGTGTTTGTGTAACAACACGTTCGTTGAACGTTTACGAGGGATTTGGACAGCTCACCAAACCAAAGAGAGTTGTTGCTTACGTAATGACACACGAAAGTTAGGTCAATAACGACATTAGTCTTCGAGGGTATTGTTGCACGATGGATAAAAAAAGTGTATATCGCGTTCCGTGAAGTATGTGGAACACCCACGCGAGATTTTCGAGACTCCACTTACGGCACATTTGTTCAGAGACCGATTTGAAACGTTTACGAGATTTACAGATCGAATCGAAAACGTAACGGGTGTCGTTCCTCACGATTAATCACGACGTGTAACTCGCCGTGATTGCGTCAAATTATAATTTTTTTTTTTTGACAGTAGTGATCGTTGAATGTTTATGGGAACGAGAATTTTTCGGGTTTTTTAATTCTACGATCGTGATTTCGTTCAGTTTCATTCGCAAACATATTTATGCCTCGGAATAATGAACTCTTCACTATTTTGTTGATTGATCTCGTCTCGTGATTTGATTAAAACTTTTTCTTCATTTTGTGATTTCATTCTCGTCTCCTGCTATGTTATGAAAAATTTTAATATTCTTCGAAAAATGATTTATAGTGCTGTCTTATTTTCGACTCGTCGAGATTTTGTGATAAATACTACGGAATTATATTTGACGCGGTAGAGAAAGCTGATTTTTTCATTCGCAGTTGGAAATTCTACGTCCTTGAACAGAATTTGACTGGTCAAGATTTGGAGATAAAAAAACATTTTTCATTTCTTAGTTTTTGTCGAGAAGAAAGAATCAACACTGTTGTGTGACGTGATCAAAAAAATGCGCAGGAGTGATTGACGCCAAAAAAATTGTTAAAAAAAAACATTTGTTCAGTATTAACGATTCGATTCGGAGACTCGTAAAATCCGCTTATATATATGAATGGCGCGCATTTTTGCGCGTTATTTCAACCACGCACTTATCCAACCAGCGTCATTCGAGCGATTTCTCTCACTCTTCGTCCAAGATGAGCTTATTTCTCGTAAATCAATCAACCGCGAGGCGACAGGGGTGAATTTTCATACGAAGGCGATTTTTTGCAGTTGTGAAATCCGCGAAATTAAACGTGGGAGAACGCACTTACGAGGGAATTATTGCTTTGCTTGTAACTCGAAATCAGCTATTTTTATATCCGTATTCACTTCACAGCGACTCGAGTCGCGTCAAGAAATTCACCCTTCGCGATTTCAAGCGCTCGGAAAACCGTTACGACTTCGACTGCACGGTTTTATTATGTCAAGCTTGGTGAACGATAATCTCAAGAAATATATGTTCAAATGATTATACGTAGACAGTTTTAGATCGAGTGGTCAACGGTGCTCACCGTTTCGTTTCTCGTTTCATCTCTCATAACCTTTGTTGACAAACCGCGTTCCTCCATTGTCGCGACGTGCACACCGCCGACCGCCAAAACGATTGGAGATGGAACAAAATCACATCGCAACAATTTGAAGGGCACAACATTTTTCACGAAAGTCACCGACGTCTGTTTTGTTTTCTGTCTCCGTCAGTTGTTCGGTTTCGATAGCAGTTGACGGAGTAACCGGAATTTTCAAAATTTCTCGGGAAGCGAGCGTTCGAAGTCTTTCTGCGAAATGCTTATCGGATATGAAGCTAGCGACGTCGGAAACTTTTTTTAGTAAATTTGACGTTCTACAGGATTGGTCCTGTACATTTCTGCTTCATCTTCCGATCGTTTCGACAGTGTCACGTCGAATAAGAGAGCAAAGTTCATTTAAAGAATTTGTACAAAGAAGTCTGGTAAAAAAAGAACGAACTCGATTTCCTGCCTCACATTTTACAACTTGATGTCTTTCAAGAGGAATTATTAAACAGAAATTATCGGCAGTTGTGCGATCTGCGATCGATTAATTTATTCGTGTGTAAACATTAACCAACAATTTTCCAAGTCCTTAAATATATTTCCGTTGAATCGAAATATCGTTAGAAATCATAACCAATAAAATGTAAATCGAAGAATGGGTACGACGATTACGTGAATTTGTTCGAAAAGTCTCGTACATTAAGTCCTGTAAAACTTCGACGATAAGGAGCCCAGTTTAAAATCGTGTTTAGTCAAAATAAATGTCCAAATCCCACAGTATAAAGTTACATTCCTCAATAAAATGCACGATTTCTTCGAATTGAAATTCTCATGGATTAGATCTGACTACTTCTCTGATTTCACGGTGAGAGTGCGAATATTAAAAGACACGAAGGAATAAAACTGAAAGAAACATGTAAAAAGACATTACTGGTAATTTAACACGTTTCAAACATTCCAGTTGTTGTGCCAACGTATATTTTGCCGAACGCGTGGCAACATACTTGCTTCGTGTACATTCCTTTCCCCGAGTTCTTTGTTATCATTTGTTCTCGAAACAACGTAATCACCGGTTGTATTTCTACTATATCTAGCTCGAATATAAATATACACAAAGGCGAGTGATGAAGCGAGAGAAATGATAGTTTTCTCGTAGGAGTCAGCGTGGACTTTTACTCGCCATAGTGCTGCTGCTGCCTCACAAAACCAACGTGACGGTTTGACTGCAGTCCGCGTAACGATAATGGCGCGCATGCAGCAAAATACCGCTCTCAGTTTATTTCGATAAAAGATTATTGAGCAATCGATAATGACGTACTGGCGTTGCTAATGTAAACTGTTACGATGCCGATTTATCTACCAATGCTAAATTATCTTTTGGCACTCTGACATTCGGGTTTTCTCAACTCGTCGAATTATTTGTCGGATTCAACGATCTTTCTAATTCATTATATTCATTCAACGAGCCGAATCCTGTGTTGTTTCTGGGTGATATGCGGCAAATACACTTACTATCTATTTTTCGAACAATAGATGACACAAAATTATGCTGAAAAGATACTGTAAGCCCTATACCAAAGCACGTACTCGCAGTACTCACAGTCAATATCGGAACACGGCCTTAGTAATGCAATTCAATTTAGATCCAGTTAGACGAAAAAAAATCAAGATATTTCCAAAACTGTACATGATTTATTGGGTTCTGTATTTGCTCAAATAACTTTTTTCTGACGGAATAAGAAACAAAATTGTGAGTGGAAACTGTTCATTTTCAAAGATTGATTGTTGAAATCTGCGATCGTTTTCAATTTTTTGAAGCTCCGACTTTGGAACGTTTCCAAATAAAATGCGACCAATTCCAATAAAAAAGGATATGAAAAATCATTTTTTCCTCAAATCAGTAAAATTTTATGAGAAAAAATCAATTCTGAAAGAATCCTTGGATTTGAAATAAACTTCTTTTATTCATAAATACTTTCTGGGATTATTTACAATTATTTGATAGAACATTTCACGTGAAATCGGATATATTCTGTTAGAAAAATAAGCGATGATGTTGATGATAGTTCGTCAATGAATAATTCTGCAGATCACTTCCCCCTCGATGGCTACCGAAACTTCCGTTTTGCAATGCCTTAGTTTTCATTTTTCAAAACGGAGCATTGAACATTTTCCTAGCTTTTCTTTGCAAATGGCTTGCGTGTATTGAATGATGCAAAGATCGCAGTAAAAATTCTCCAATATATATATTAAACTCCAGCCCTAATTCTATTTTTTAACTTTAGTTCCAGCGTCTCTATTCTTCAGATCGATAACGACCTGAAAAAAAATGGAAAAGTGTCAGTAAGTGTCAGATTCCGAGTTTTCTTAAAAAATTGTTTAGTGAATTTTAAAAATGTACCTTGCCGAAATTTTTTAATTCACTCATGAATTTAATAGCTTCGTTAACTCGATTAAGACCAGTGACTAACGAATTCGATGGACTGATGAGTCCTTCTTCAAAATACTCTAAAACTTCTTCACCCGCTTCGCTGTAATGAAAAAAAAGGTTAATGACATTATTTGGAACGTCGGAAAATTAAACATTTCTAGAGTTCTCTCTTACTGATAGGATTTATGATCCTTTTTCCTGTATTGCCGAATGTCGATACTGCTGGGAGTGAAAATGCTACTTTTTGACTGTTCGTCGTTTCTGGTTGGCGCTATCCCTGCAATTATCACACGACCTTCCACACAACGATAAATTAGAATTCTCATACGAATAATTTAAATTCGACAAAGCATAAATTTTCTGTACCTTCACGTGAGAGATGTTGTACCAGAACAGAAAAATTGTCATCTCTAAGCATTTCTCTCTGAAATTCTGGTTTGTAAATATCGGTGAAACTAAAAAAATGAAAGTTACCAATCATTTTTATGCAATTGTATGAAGTTTGTGAATTTTTTATCTACGTTTCATTTTTATTCACTCGTCTCGAGATAATTTATTTTGTTGATCGACGTTTCGTCTTTTGGAAAGACAAAAGGATCCAAAAAACTTACCGATCTAAAATTTTTTTGAAATGTTCTCCATCAACCCCCTCGAACACTCCAGCAATATCTCGTTCCGCTGCCACACTAACGATTTGCTTCATTAATTTTCGCTCGTCGAATTTCAGTGAAGCAAATGCTCCCTTTTCCCGCGTAATATTAGATCTATCCTCCGATAAAGTGACTGCGATCACCTGATGATCATCATTTTTTTAGTCCGGCTGATTTTTAAAGAAAAATAGTGGATTTATCACACCGACCTGTGATCGAAATACATTTGACGCCAAGTCTACAGCTGCCAGTCCTACGCCTCCTAATCCGACATTAACCAACACAATTTCATCTTCTTCAAGATTCGCTTGCTGTTGTAAACCGATCAATGCTTTCATGTAAGAATTCATCAAGCATGCGACATCCACCATTTTCAATGAAGTTGGTATTTTCCAAATATCCTGAAAACAATATTCCATGATTTTCAATCACAAAATATGGTGTTACATTTTGGTGATGAATTAAAAAAATTTTACTCTCATGTCAATAACTTCAAATGAAAGATCTTGGAAGTTCCGTCAAGATTCTATTAGAGGAATTTTTCAAAATCATTGGTTTTCTTTTATCACTCAGCGTTTCATACTTATGAATGGATTAATAGGTTTGACATGATGCATAATGAGATAATTATTAAGATAAAAACTTACTCCAGTTTCTGCTGAACATTGTTCAGCTAGTCCACCCCAACGCTCTCTATTAAGTGCAACCACCTGGTCACCAACTCTAAAACCCTCTTTTTTTGCCTCTTCACCAACTTGCAAAAGTTTTCCAACAACCTCATAGCCTAGAATTGCTGGCAAAATGGGTGAGTGAATATAAGTGTTTTCCGCTAATAATATGTCCGAGCCATTCAGAGCACAATAATTTACATCAATGAGGACCTGTGGAAATCGAAAAATTTTATAACTATTTATGGAGTCTCCGCGTATTTATTATATTCTAATCATTTTTCTGTATATTTTTTATATTATTTTCTTTATACATTTAAAAAATACATGTTAGAAATCTGATAACTGGAGAATCATGCAGAGATGTTTTTGAATTTTGAGGTTAATATTCACGTTTCCAGTCATAGCTACACGATGAGTAATATTTGACTAAAACCGGACCTCGTTAGAATTCATCAATTTTGGGGGTTCGACATTTTCGATGGCGAATGGTTCATTGAATTTAGTCAGAACTGCAGCTTGTATTTTTCCGGGTACCGGTGCTGGAACTTTGCCTGTTTCTTCGGTAGATAATTGTTCTTTTGGCAGTGTACCATTGAATCGTATGGCAATAGCACGGTTGAGCAAATTCCCACCATTTTTTCCGTGCAAGTGGGATATAATCCTCCGTGCAACAAACGCTGTCATCACGTAAATATTAATTTGTTATTTGTGCAAAATTGCCGATGATGCGTGCGGCAGATGAAACTGTCAACAAAAACTACAACGCTACAACACATGGAACCATGGAACAAAAATATTGTGGGGAAGAGCAGGATTGGTCGGTCGTCTAATGTCTGATCAGCTGTTTATTCACTACGAAACGCGCGGAATTGGATCGCGGTTTGCAATAGTTACACAAAAACATAACCTCTTCACATTTATAACATACACATATATATTTAGGAATTAAAATTAAAACCAGCTTATCGACGTATAAGTTGAATATATTTATTTTCTTTCGTTTATTTCTAGACGATTAATGTTGAAACACGTTTATAATGCGTCCACCAAAATTCACGTTACCTCACAATGCAAACAAGTGAGTTTCGAAAATTTGCAATCAATATTCCATTAGACTGTTTGCAGGACGTTTATCAATTATTGTGGACAATTTCAGCATCGGAAATTTGGAGAGAAAGGTCGTTGTTGTATCAGTAATTGGCAAATCTCAGTACAGAGCCAAAGGATGCAAGGCAGAAATGCTCAGCACTGTTTTACTCGCTGGGCTCCTGGATAATCCAATGGTTAATGAAGAAACTTTGGTAAACAAATTGAAACTCAGTTCTTACCATTTATATTGAATATAGTGTTAACCACAATTAATTAACGAAACTTGTTTATAGTGTGACATTGAAGGTTATCACGATGTTCAAGAAAGAACTGTTTATCTTCATTTACGAGGCCTCCTCGATACGCACACACTGGTCAATCAGTATCAGAGTTTTGTAGAAAATCGCGAATGCAAAGATTTTCTCAGTGTCTGGGCTCACATGAGAGACAAATATGCCAGGGCTCTGCTCGTTCTGTTCCATATTTCACATCTTATTATTGTTACCTTTCCTACTCATACCTTCGATTATAGCTACGTTCATTTGTTCAGAGCCTTGGATATTGTGCGGTAAGTTTTATCACTTTTACAAACAGATGAGGAATGAAAAAAGAAACAAAGAATCTCGTGAAAATATTTTTATCATGGTTTTCGAAATCTTGTGACATGTATTGGGTACCTTCTTAAATTTATTTTCCCTGATTCTCAACTTTCCTTTTATTTTGATACTCATTTTTTTAAATTTCCTTTTCCCATCAATGTTGATGTTCAATTAATAATAATGATTCAACCCTGCTTCTAGCAGTTTCTTCTCTTTTAGAATTTTTTATTCACTTTGCAATCTAAAATGATAATATTACACAAAATCGAACCCATTAAAAAAAAAATAAAAATACAAATGTCTATTTAGTTTAAAAGGTGAAATGAATCCATTATCTCAGTATTTTTTGTGTTTATTAGAATCAAAAATTATAACTGATATTCCATACCAATGCAGATAAAATCTAATCAAAAGTGAAAAGCTTTTCTAGTATATAAAACTCGTCGTTGTTTTACTTTTTATCCATACCTGAATCAAATAATTGCAGACAAAATTTTTTCGAGACTTCTCTTCAACTGACATTCGCACTCAGAAGCATTCCTGGATTGCCGAAAGGTTGGGAGACAAATGGAAGGCCTTGTTCGCCAAGAGTCTTATTTTACTTTGAAACCTGTCCGTCGGTCTTTCGAGATCCTGAAAGCGGAGCGAGCATTAAAAAACTCGAACATTCTTTGGAGGATCAGATCTATCAAGTATTACGAAAAAATCGTATTGTCACTAACATCAGGTAAAATCATTGACATTTCAATTGAAAATCAAAGCTTTTGTTCCATCAACTGTTTTAATGCGATTCTGATTAATAAATTCTCATTGGATTTTTATGTTGCAGCTCAAATTCGTTATTCGCCATACCAGCGAACCAAGAATTCGTTTATGTTCACACGGGCTCAACGGAATCGCGTGATCTTCTCGGCTACATGACCCGTAATTTGATAAAAAGTTGTACAGCGGCCTCAAGTGGTACAAATACAAAAACAAACGAAAATTTGCAATTGACTTTCAACACTTTTGAGTCTGAAACGGAAACGAGATCTTTTCGAACTTTTTTGCAACAACATATAAATCTTGCATTTTCCAAAGGCTTTGATGATAACGTTGGTCGCCACAATGTACATTCTCATTTTGACGTGAGTTGGTCGATACCGTGACAACTCATCGCAGCAAAGAGAAATAATTATTCGCCAGAATAATATTCGTTTTTTATTCAGATACCAACGCTTGGCTTATTCTTCGAAGTTGCGAACAAAGTCTTCGACTTCTTCATGCTGAATCCTGACAACAAACCTCTCGCAACACTTCATGGTTTGCTTGACACCGATGTCAAATTTAGTAAAAGTCGTTGCAGCAAAGTGTTGCCAAGAGCACTTCAGACTTATCAGGATAGTTTGCCACAACATTACGGAAGGTTCGCTTTTTTATAATACTTTTCTTACGTAAATTATTTAAAAAAACATTTATACCAAAATAGTAAATATTTTATTGCTGTTAAAACGGATCAAAAATGCGGATAGTTTTTTTCAATTGTTAAAAAAAAATCACTCTAAGAAATTCTCAACATTAATTCGTCGCTTACGAAATAATCTTTCTGCTGAAATTGCAGGACGTATCACGAAACGAAATTGGCTCATGCAATGGCGGTGTTCGAGATGCATGCACGTGGGCCATTGTTTGAGGAATTCAGCGAAAAGTTACAAATCGAGTGCGACAAACATTGGCGTGCAGGTCGACAAATGTGCGAGGTTTTGTCGTTGACGGGCAACCCGTGCACAAATCCGATCCATAAAGGTGGCAGTGAAGGAGCCGGTGGAGGCGAACACACGGAAGCCCGTGGGATTGAAAGCGAACTTCCGGTGATGGAGCATTGTAGTGGAGTTCGATACGTGTGCGCTTGCAATTGTGGTCGATGTCAAGGACCACGAGAAGATCCATTCAACCTTCGTCACGCCAACTACGATTATTTTCAAATGTTGGCCAAACAATGTGGATGCTCTCAGCTCGAAAGTATACAATTTCCAGTTTTCCAACCGAGCACACACAATTTTAGGTAATTGAGCAACAAACATTTCATCTCTATTTTGATAAAGTAGCCTAATTGAAATTTTGTTGAATTGTTTTATAGAGCTGCGCAATTGTTTTCTGGCGGAAAGCGAAAAGACTCGTTCGGGCGCGTCGAATTATCGACGCCCCAGGGTCAAACTCAAGCCTGTAGTTTAGCGGACAGCACGTTGCACGGTAATCACCAGAATTATTACTAAACATAACGTCTAACTGATGTCAAGAGGTTGGAAGGTTCAATTTTTTCAATTTTATTCCACCGGAACGATAATTCCAACAAAAATCATCCTACGAACCTCGAATTCAACAGAAGAATGCAGCACTGGATACGAATTTAAAAAATCAATCCAAGTGTTTCGTTTTTAGTCCCAACTTCATCCCCACTAAAGGCACATTATGTTGATTTCAAGTAATTATCTAGCCACAGCATTGTTTCTCTAAAAGTTTTAAAATTCATAGAGAGTATTCAGCATATTCACATTTCTCTCAATTTCATTTTCCAAAACTCTCTGATTCACAGAGGAACACGTGACGAAGTTTCTCAAAAATGAAAATATAAATTTGACTATTTAGTTTCAGTAATTGTCATTTCTAGGGGACTGAATTTAGTATTTTCCATTACTTCCATTGCGTAAGAACTACACTTTTATCCATGACTCGATAAGTTTTGACGACGATTGGATTATCTCGATAATTATGTCGAGTTGCTCGAATATTTGATTTTGACTACAATTTTGGCCATACGGAAAGATGACGTTGCAGCGTACGAGAGCGGTGGACGTTCCCAATTGAGCAACGATCCAGCGATCGAAGAAGCTCGAAGACTAGCCAAAACTAGTTTGACGCCGGGCGATGCCCAAAAAGTTGTGATACAAGTCACCGATTCCGAAGTCGATAATTCTAAAGGTTTGTGTATACAGTTTTTTTTTTTACTTTTCGGTTCATACTCCGACTCATCGATGTCTTTCTCATTGCAGAAAAATCTTTGGTCAGACAACCTTCAACGACGGAATATTTACCTGGAATGTTACATACGGAGTCTCCGGCTGGTTTGTTACCACAATTTTCCAGTTGGTCTCTCGTTTGTTTGGGACCTAGCAGTCTGTACTCTCATAACTTGGGGCTTCAACATCAAACCGGCGTTTTAGCCACTTCCGCATTTCTCTTGCCTTGGGACGTTACAGTGAGGTACAAAAAAAAAGTATTTTTACTCCAACGCATGCGTCGTAAACGATTAGACCAACTCAAGTAAAAATTCCTTGGCACACGGGAATCAACATTTTTTGGGAAATTTTCCACGTGTCCAATGAAAACATCGGAATGTAAATGTGAAGAGTTTTTTTTTTAAACGAATTAAAACATTAATAAATTTATGAAAATGCATTGTTAGTTGAATCTGGAATAGTAAAAATTGTAAATCATTGGAAATACGTTTTGTTGAATCGATATTCCGATAATATCGGATCATTTGTAAATTATTCCAAAAGACCGAAATCTGTGGGCGTTGAGTAATATCTGCACATGCATTCGTATTAATCGCTGAATCTGCGAAAGAACCTCTGCCCCGTGGACGAAGAATTTTTTTCACCCGGAGGTTTGGCATGAAAGTGGAGGAAAACGAAGATTTCATTATCTCGTAAATCTTGCAGATTGGGGCATCAGAAAGATAGAGGATCGTACTGGCCGACGGTGGGAGATCACGAGGGCCGCAATTACTGTCCGCGTGGGAAAAACTTTCAAAACGCCAATACGATGAAGTGCCGAAAATCGAAAGGTGGGAAAGAATTCGTGGTGAAAATATTCGTCGGTGTTGAGTACGAGTGCCCACGTGGTCATCGGTTCATGGCCTCGGCACCGGACAAAGTACTCAAAGCAACGGGAAATGGAATAGTCAAGGACAGTGGAAACAAAGTTACATCGAGTACAGCTGACATGCCCCTTTACTTTCCCTGTCCCTGCAGGTCAACGACACTTTTTCTCATTTTTCCTCTTATTATTTTCTTTTCATTCTCATTCAACTCGCCGAAACTCATTTAGAAATTTTTCTCCCGCTCTTAGGCAACCGAAACCATTGATGGCACAACTAATGAGAATACACGTTGTCACACCTAAGGCGCCAGTTCACGTGACCCTCAATCCACGCGTACAACCAGCGCCAGCGCCTTGTCCCATTTTCGTTACGGGCTGCGAGGAGCCCATCAAACTTTCTCAGAGTGCATATTGGGTCCTGAGATTACCGTATCCTTTCACATTTGCATACATCTTCACCTTTCGAAGATTCCGAATATATTCGCATTCCGTCTCGAATCAACTATTATAATCGTTCCGCTTCATTAAATGTCAGTCGTTTGATTTGCCTCGCAGGAGCTTTGCATTCAAAATTTTCACTCTTATTATCTACTCTTAGCCAGAAAATTATTCAACAAATAAATCCGCAAAAATCATGATAAAAATGAGGATTACGAAATTCCGAAAAATCGACAGTTCTCGTATATAATTTTTTTAGAGCAATTTCAAGTAACGTAAATAAAAATTTTTTGATTCTGCGCCATGAACCCGAATAAATTGCATCTCATCATATTTTTCTTATCGAAAGAACGAATCGGCAAAAGTTGATTTAATAAAAAATGACTTTTTCTACGAATCGAGATGAAAAATGGTTAAAGAGATACTGTTCCTTAATATATTTTCGTGCAGATACGTATACATGGGGGAAAAAGGACCGTACGTGGCTCCAAAAGAGCCGGTACCAATATCCCACGGTCGTTTATTAGCCGGAATGTATGGAATAAGTGAAGTCGTGCCCGAAAAGAAGTAGCATTACAGAGAAGTACTTTTGTACATTGTAATTACTCGTTTTTAATTGAAAACGATTAAAAAAAGGAATATTAATGAAATGTGAATTTCTGGTGATGGCAAATTACGAATATACCTCCGCGTACAATCGAAGAATGCGGTATGAAAAAAGCCTGGCCCGATTCTCCTCGTTTATCGTACATATAAATGTAGGTATGCGTTGTAAGTCGTTGCTCAATACCGTGTGGTTCGTTGCGTTGCAGTACCCGCGTCTCTCGTTGTTCCGCACACGCTATACCTCGCTACGAGAGTGAAGGAGCATCGGATGCGAACGGAGCTGGGTTATCCCACGTTTTAAAAACGTAGCCCACCTTCTCCCCGGCGCTCTTTTCTTTACCTGAACCTAACCAATTTCGCATAATGGCGCGTGCGGTTGTGGAAAAAAGGATGAAGCACAAAAAGGAGTAAAACGAAAGGAAAAATAATAAATAAACATGAAAAAACGGACGGTAAAACGATGGAAAATTTAAGCGCTGGCAAAAATACTCGCGTGAGATCCCAGGACGGGAAGAGCGCGGCGCAGAAGGATGAAGCGACTGAGAGAGAACGAGAAAGAGAAGAACGAAAAAAGCCCATCTCCACATCTGGAATATTATTACAGACCCTTTTTCCCGCGATTCTTAACGTGAGCTAAAATTTTTATGTACCAAGAGAGAGAGAGAGAGAGAGAGAGAGAGAGCGAGAAGCGGTGAGAGTAAGAACGGGAAAGAGGGAGAGGGAGAGAGAAAAGGAAAGATCGTTCGGATGAGCGGTGTGCGTTGCTTTTTGTAATTTCTCCTTGCTTCCTTCTTTTTTCTTTACTTGTTTTTAATTTCTTTTCCTTTTTCTTTTTTACGAGATAATACACCGTCGGGCAAAAGGTACAAAAGTGAGCTTCGCTCTCGGATATATGGCGGGCCAGCGGAGGCGCGCAGGAGTGCGCGTAAAGGGTGGGAAAAGAAGACCCCGCGGCCCGAAAACCCTCGTGCGCTTCTATATATCGATGTACTTATGTCCTTATATACGTATATCCATAGAAAGGTCACGGTACTATATAGGAAGAGAAGAGCCAGAAGAGCTCTCGCGGCGCGCGGGATTCCGCTTACACCACGTGAGAATCGTACGGGTTTATGGGTATGCCCCTAACATTTATACCTATATTTATATATATATATATACACTTGATAAACGTATATGCGAGTATATATACGAAGGGCCATTGCATTATCCAATAGTCGGAATACATAAAGCATGTACATTTATGCGTACATGTAAATCCTCCTCTCCCCTCCCTTAACATATATGTGAGTGAAATACATTAATTTCTCGGGTATACATATATGATATGAATGGTTATTCGCAAGAAATAAATGCCTTTTGATATGCATAAGAGAGATCGAGAATCTTTATAGCGTTTTCAACGTCAGCTGACGTTACTAATAAAATTTCTCATCGATATATACAACATAACGTGTACAAATGTAATATTGCAGTGTGTACGCGAATGCTAGAAGTTAATGACTCTTGAATGGGCGATGTAAGTGGAAGAGGGGGCGGGAAATAGAGCTTACCACTGTGTATAGAGTCTCAAGGAGTTTCGCCGGCTCCGCGTACACACTGACATTCACCAGATGGGTATAAGCTCATTAAGGAGGTTCGCGTATCCTTTCAGTGGTGGGGAGAGTTATCTGAGGTGCTCACTCTCTTTCTCCCTTCTCTCTTTCTCTCTTTTTCTTCCGAAAGACATCAGCTGCAGAAGAGAAATGAGAGAGAAAAAGAGGCAGGGGAAAGAGGAAAATCGAGCTGCGAGATTCTACGGGGCTTTACAAGCAAGAAACGGACTAATTTATATTTTACTACGGAGCAATATATTTTTAAGTACGAACAATTGTTTTTGCTTCACATTTTATTACGAGTTTTTAGTTTTTACTATGAAATTTGACTATAAAAATCTTAGCTGGCATTCTTAACGACTACTCACGCTCGACAAATCAATAAATCACACGAAAAGATACTTGAAATCATTTAATTATTCAAATTGGAAAGACACCTGGAATTAATAAAGATAACGAATAAGTTTTGGAGCGAGAGGATCGTTCTGATTTTTGTAGAGATCCAATCGAACATTCGATGGGACAAATAATTTTTTTTTAATTATCGAATAAAATGAGAGGATTAAAAAATTTATGAGGTTTTTTTAATGTTCGAAAGTACGGAGAAAATTGGATATTTCATGAGGAAAAAAAGAGATTGTTGAATCTCTTCAAAAAAAAGATATGTACGTGTGTTTGTGATGCTGCGGTGAGAAAAGGATCGTGTAAGTTTGCCAACACCAATGGATTATGTGTTACCGAGTATACGTACACAGCTCCGGATATATCTGTATATATGTATACTTAAACAAGTATATGCTTTACGATATACCTGTATAGGTTAGAGAGCCGTCAGGGCCCCGGTGCCCCACTCCTCAGGCCCAACGGGGGGACCCGGGGTCACATTCCAAGATGGCTGTGCCTAAGGAATGCAGTGGGTGCCCCCCTAAGACGCCTTACTCCCTCCTTTTTTATTAATCAAACGCAATTTATTCTCTTCTACCTATCGAAAACAAACCCTCGAGAACAGTTTTAACACAGCGAGACAGTCTCGCGGCCGGTGGACCCGGTTAAAGCCGCCTCTTTCTCTCTCATTCTTTTCCTCGTGCGTTTTTATATTTATTGCTAATACTCGCGTTCAATATCAACCTCTTCCGTGTGTACGGCGCCGATTTATCATTTCCCTTTTCTTTTTTCACTCTTCCTCCTTTCTAATGGTGACTATTTTCGTCGAGTGCCAGAACAGATAGAATACTATTCTGGAGTGATTCTATCAAAGGTGAGGGATTAAAGTGCACGAAAAGTTTATTTAATCCTCCGGATATTGGATCCAAGGAAAAAGGATTTCTAGTCGGATCTATATTGCATATATATATATATATGCATGTGTATGTGTGTCTACTTTCAGAAACCCGCAACCTTATCTAATGGACTTCCTTAGCCACGGATAATGCCCACGCAAGAGGATGGTACCGGCTCGTCTTAAACAATGTCTCATAGGGATATCTCTGAGGTGATTTCTTCCTTATACTCTTCAATCGTTACCTTAATTACGGTGCATTTTTTTCTGTTTTTCCCATTTCTTCTCATAGCTTTTTGATTTGTTTTTGTTTAATTTGACACTCGTAGGTGGCTGAAAAGAATTCTGAAATTTAAATAGAGATAAGTTATATTGTTTTACCATTATTTCATTAAATGGTGATTTTTTTTTGATGAACAAAAAAGTTATTCAGTCGAAACTTTGTTTTATGACTAAAAGATTTCCTGGAAAATAGTGTTACTTGTTGTACACAAAAAAAGTATTACTCCGGTTTAAAATGGTTATTGTCCAATTAAGGTAACAATAATTTTCAATCTCAAAAGATGAACAAAGAATCGGAAGACATTTCAAAAAAATAACTGAATGCGCTTGTTTGAGTGCCACTGCAAATGAGATTTCTTCAATTTAGTTTGAATTTAAAAACATATTTTCATCTTTTTTTCTTACTTTCATTTAGTGTTTGTGTATTTTGTGTCTTATTTCTTGCTATCATATTTTGTAATTATATATTTTTGTGTTTTATTTCACAATATCATTTTATGTTAGTCTTCGTCGTGTTTTTTCTATGGTAATACTTTAAAATTATTTGCCGGTTCCTTCTTGAAGAGTAATATATTTCTTCTTTATTTGTTAATTTCTTTTCATGTTCATAATTAGGTGGAGCCCGAAGGTACGTCGGCCCTGGCTGCTGGATCTAGGGCACTATTCCTAGAGACAGTACGCAGAAGCAATGCAGCATGCCAAAACGGAGACTATGCGCAGGCTGCAACTCTGTACACCGAAGCCCTAGCCTTGGATCCTCTTAGCCATGTCCTCTATTCCAACAGATCTGCCGCTCGACTCAAAATGGGACTCTTTGCTCTTGCGCTTCAGGATGCTGTTCGAGCCACTGAACTAGTACCACAATGGCCAAAAGTAAGAATTTCTCAAAGGCTTTAAGAATATATTAGCACTGAAAAGATATTTGATTCTTGTATTCATGGAGCAACTTTATTTCGCTTAAAAATATTCTTTTAAACAAAAAACTTTTTTTTCAATGTAAAACTTTATTGAGAGCATATGTAAAAATCGAAATTCTTCTTTAAGATCTTTGGGAAAATTCATGTTTTCTCAGAACTTTATTCTTTTTGCCCTTGAGCCAAAAATCTATTCCAAATTTTCCACTATGAATGTTCCATCAAGTTTTATCATTACAGCACTTTTAACCATGACTATTGGTGAATCTGCGAAAATTGACAAATAATTTTTTTCTAAATCACTTGTAAGCAAATGCGGGAACGAAAGTTTCGCAATCCTGAATGACAGAAAGTCCGCTCAATTAATAATAAAATGTTTTCAAAAATTCATTCATCCAAATTTGATTTGTTCACGAATTCAATGGATCTTAAAATTTCATTTCATTTTATTCATTTAATAAATATCGGAATTCCATTGTTTGCAGGCATATTACCGACAAGGCGTTGCTCTACAATGTCTCGGTCGTCACGGGGAAGCTCTGGTAGCTTTCAGCGCCGGATTAGCACGAGATCCACCAAATTCTCAATTGCTTTCTGGTCTCGTCGAAGCTTCGTTGAAATCACCGCTCCGTCCAACGCTGGAGCCTACGTTTCAACAGTTAAGAGCGATGAAACTGGATGAATCACCGTTCGTTGTGATATCGGTCGTTGGACAGGAGCTTCTCGGTGCTGGCCAATACAAAGCGGCTGCGGGTGTTCTGGAAGCTGCTTTGTCGATCGGTACATGCAGCCTCAAATTGAGAGGATCCGTATTCTCGGCGCTTTCCAGTGCTTACTGGGCACTCAATTCCCTCGACAAAGCCATCAGCTATATGCAACAAGACTTGGGTATTTAATTGTTATTAATCATGCTATTTTATATTCTAAAAAAAGAATTAAGGAGTTGGATTTTGACATTCAATTGTGAATTTTTTTTTTGAAATTTTTTCAAACCTTCCGACGTATTATTGAAAAAATGTTGATTTTTATTTTTAAAGGCGTGGCAAGATCGCTGGGCGACACTCAGGGTGAATGTCGAGCTCACGGGAATTTAGGTTCGGCGTACTTTAGCAAGGGTACATTCAAAGAAGCGTTGACCGCTCACAGATACCAGCTAGTACTTGCTATGAAATGTAAAGACGCTCAGGCAGCGGCTTCGGCTTTGACATCACTGGGCCACGTGTACACAGCAATCGGAGATCTTCCAAATGCTCTTGCTTCTCACAAACAGTGCGTTCAGCTAGTCAAACAGATGGGGGATCGTCTTCAGGAAGCCCGTGAAATTGGCAACGTGGGCGCTGTTTATCTCGCGATGGGTGAATTCGAGAGCGCTGTAGATTGTCACACGCAGCATTTGAGAATCGCACGAAGACTCGGCGATCGTGTTGAGGAAGCAAGAGCTTTTAGCAATCTCGGCTCTTCCCATCATTATAGACGCAATTTTGGCCAAGCCATGACCTATCATGAAAATGTATTGAGGATCGCCCAAGAACTCGGGGATCGTGCGATTGAAACGAGAGCTTATGCGGGATTGGGCCACGCCGCAAGATGCGCTGGTGAGATTTGTCGTTTTTCAATGTTTTCGCGTGGAATATGAAACTTTGCATCAACCCTCATTAAAATCGTGTGTCAAACTGTATTTTCAAAGGGAAACGAGTCAGCTACGTTAAACTTGAAAAATATCATTCAGTCACTGTTCTTCATTCATTCGTTTTTTTCTTGCTACAGGCGATTTGGCTCAAGCAAAACTTTGGCACCAGAGACAACTTGATGTGGCTTTAACGACGAAAGACAAAGTAGCCGAGGGTCGTGCGTGCAGTAACCTTGGTATAGTCTATCAGCTACTCGGAGAACATGACGCAGCGTTGAAACTTCATCAAGCACATCTTGGAATTGCAAGGTCACTGGGTGATCGAGCGGGCATGGGAAGAGCATATGGCAATATCGGCAATGCATACAATGCCCTCGGCTATTACGAACAAGCGATTAAATATCACAAACAGGAACTTACGATAAGTAAAGAGGTAAGTTGCTTCAAAGTCATCCAATTCATTTCAACTGAAGTTCTTTTACGAAATTTTATTCCAAACAAAGATTTTCATATTTCAATAAATTTGTTAAAATAACGATTCTCCCAAAACATTTTTCAGGAAGGCTATATGACCGTAGAGCTTAAGTTATTGCGTGATCGTTGGATAAAAAGTTTTATTTGATTTTTTAAATTAAAATTGTGCAGGTGAACGACCGAAGTTCGGAGGCAAGTACACACGGGAATTTGGCTGTGGCGTATCAAGCGGTTCAAGGTCACGAGACGGCGTTACGCCATTACAGAGCACACTTGGCAATAGCAAGAGAGCTCAAAGATGCTGCCGGTGAAGCGTGCGCTCTTTTAAATCTGGCAAATTGTTTGTCGTCGCGTGGAAGGTTTGAGGAAGCTGTGCCTTATTACGAGAATTATTTGATGTTGTCGCAGGAGCTTCACGACGTAGAGGGTGAGGCGAAAGCGTGTCATTTTTTGGGTTACGCTCACTATTGCTTGGGAAATCATCGAGAAGCAGTGAGATATTACGATCAGGATTTAGCGTTGGCGAAAGATTTGCAGGACAAATCTGGAATGGGTCGAGCTTATTGCAATCTCGGTTTGGCGCATTTAGCGCTGGGAAATTTAGACACTGCTTTGGAGTGTCAAAAGTATTATCTCGCGATAGCCCACATGACGAAACACTTAGCTGGCAAATTTCGGGCACTCGGAAATATCGGCGATTGCTTATTGCGGCTCGGTGAGGTTGACGAGGCGATAAAAATGCATCAGCGTCAATTGAACCTCGCGCGACAAGCCACGGACCGTGGACTCGAGGCCGCGGCTTACGGCGCGCTGGGTATAGCGCATCGAGCAACGCGGAATTTTGATAAAGCCCTTGGTTTTCATACGCAAGAATTGACGCTGAGACAAGAGGAGGGTGATTTACGGGGCGAGTGTAGAGCCCACGGGAATCTCGGAGCGGTTCACATGGCTCTTGGCCAATATACGCACGCGGTTAAATGTTATCAGGAACAGCTGGAAAGATCCCGAGAATTGGGTGATTCCGGTGTGGAAGCGCAAGCCCTCGGAAACCTGGGGATAGCTCGACTAAACATGGCGCATTACGAGGACGCGATCGGTTACTTCGAGCAACAATTGGCAACGTTGGAGCCTTTGACAACAGCAACGGCGCTCCTTGACAAAGCTCGAGCGCTCGGTAATCTCGGGGATTGTTACGAAGCTCTCGGTGATCCGGAGGAAGCGATCAAATGTCACGAGCAGCAGTTGTCAGCTGCCGTGAGATTGCGCAGTGTCAGAGACCAGGAACGCGCTTACCGAGGTTTGGGACGGGCCCGAGAAGCCTCCGGAAACCTACCGGAAGCTCTCGTCTGCTTTGAGAAACGTCTTGTTGCCGCTCACGAAGTTGACAGCTCTGAAGCTCGTGGCGCTGCTTACGGAGATCTCGGACGCGTGCACGCAGCCCTCGGCAATCACGAACAAGCTGTCAGTTGTCTCTCCCATCAGTTGACTCTTGCTCGTGGTCTCGGGGACCGCGCCGCCGAGGCTGAAGCCGCCAGTGGCCTCGGAGCCGTTCATCTTCTCATGGACGATCCGGATTCGGCTCTCCGCCATCATCAGCTTGAGCTCACCATAGCTGAGGATCTCGACGCTGCAGGCCTACAAGCACGGGCTTGTGCGAACCTCGGCGCCACCCAAGAAGCTCTAGGTCAGTTGGAAGAAGCGATCAGACTGCAGGAACAGTCGCTGAGTCTGGCTGCAGCCGCGGGCGACCAACCGGCTCGCGCAGCGGCCTTTTCCAGCCTCGGAAGACTCCATCATTTACGCGGCGATCGTGCACGCGCTCTCAGTTATCTCCAATCGGGTCTCTCACTATCCGAGGGCCTTGGACGTCGCGAAGAAGTCGCGAGACTGCGCCACAGACTCGGCCTCGTACATTGGCAAGCCGGCGAAGCTACGATATCTGTCGAACAGTTAGAAAAAGCTGCGAATCTCTTAGAATCGTTGGAAGGAACATCGGCGAATTTCACCCATGGCCAACCGAGTAAATTGGAACTCCTAACGGAAACATATATCACGTTGCAGAAAGTTCTAGTGAGTCTGAATCGTGCGGAGGAAGCTTTGAACTGGGCGGAAAGATCGAGGAGAACGAGAACCAGCTGCGTCGAGGATGCGACTCATTATTCCGAAATAGTAGATCGGCAAAGAGGCACCATACTTTATTACAGTGAAACTGATGACGAACTCCACGCCTGGTGTCTTGCGCCCAGTCGTGGTCTCCTCAGATTTCATTCGGCGAAACTCGAGCTCGATGGTACGAAACTCGAGGAAAAAGTTTTACAAGCTAGAGAGGCACTGCTCGGTGAAAACTGCAACAGCGATCTCGACGAACCGACGACCATAACCGCGAGGGGGCATCATCTGAACGCCAGTTCGTACAGTCTGAGTAGTTTGTTCAGCGTTGGATCAGTGAGCTCGCGAGCCGGGAGCGCCCGTTGGGGACGCGGCACCAAAGGCCCAACTTGGCAGGCTCCTCAGCCCTTGCAGACTCTCTACGATCTTCTTCTTGCACCATTCGAAGACCTTTTACCTCCAGCTCGAAAAGAGCTTATTCTCGTTGTAGAAAAATCTTTGTACCTCGCGCCATTACCGGCGCTGCAAGCCAGCCCGGGCGAAGACTATCTCTGCGAGCGTTTTTCGCTTCTCGTCGTACCGTCTCTGGCAGCATTGAAAAAACGTTCGAGAACACCGATGCCCGAGGGTGGAGCGACCGTTGCTGCTCTCGTTGCTGGAAATCCAGCGTTGCCCGAAGAATTGCGTGATGAAAACGATTGGCCCGAGAGTTCAATGTCCGCCGAGACCGAAGCGAATATCGTCGCTGAGCTGTTGGAGTCTCGTCCTCTCGTCGCTAACGAAGCAACGAGATCCGCTGTGCTTCGATCCTTGCCAGACGCCGAGTGCGTACATCTCACGACTCCGATTCTTTGGAATTCCGGAAACTTGGCATTTTCACCAGATCAAACGGAAGACGGGAACGAACGATTGGAATTCTTGTTGAGCTCGATGGAAATTTCGAGATTGCGGCTAACCGCTCGTTTGGTTGTTCTCTCCAGCGGTCACTGCTGGGCCAACGGTGATAATTCTGGCAAACTGACCTCCGACGGTGTACAGACCGTAGCCAAAAGTTTTCTGAACGCCGGTGCGCAGTGCGTTCTCGTTTCAATGTGGCCCGTTCCCTCGACCGCAGGAAGCATTTTGCTCCGCGCTTTCTACAGCGCTATGCTGCAAGGCGCGCGAGCTTCTCGGGCTCTGGCCGAAGCCATGCAGACCGTACAGCATACCAGACACTTCGCCCATCCCGCTAATTGGGCTGGATGGCTTTTGCTCGGTGGAGACGCGAGATTGTCCAACAAAGTTGCCCTCATGGGTCAAGCACTCGCTGAACTGTTGCGCGGCGGTCCTGAACAGAGTCGCGATGCACTTCGCGTCACTCTCCATCTCGTTGAAAAGTCTCTGCAGCGCATTCATCGAGGCCAAAAGAACGCCATGTACACGACCCAACGCAGCATCGAAAACAAAGTTGGCACTGCCCCCGGCTGGAAGGAATTACTCATGTCCGTCGGTTTCCGCTTCGAGCCCGCCGGCAACGGCATCCCATCCTCAGTGTTTTTCCCCCAGAGCGATCCCGAAGAAAGATTGACCCGTTGCAGCGCCAGTCTTCAAGCTCTACTGGGACTCGGACCCGCGTCTCTTCATGCTCTCGTCAGATTGCTACAGGCTCCTGAAGCCACCGAGGACGTCATATCCGCCATGAGGAGAGCCACTTGCGCTACCGAAGGACAAGAAATTGTTTTGCCCGTCAAAACGTGGCGAGCTTCCGGCTCTCACGAACTCTTTGCTAGCTTAGGCTTTGATCTCATGGAAGTTGGACAGTCCGAAGTCACTTTGCGCACTGGGAAAGCCGCCTCGAGACGAGCCGTTCAATTCGCCCTGCAAGCTCTGCTCGCACTCTTTGGTAATTTCTTTTTTTTTTCCATTAGATTGAAAGAAAATGTTTCATTTATCGAGAAGTATTTCCCGAAATACCTTGATCGACTATCACGAAAACAAATTAAAATCTTGAAGAAAAAAAAAAAACAATTACAAAATGTTTGAGTTTGCCACAAGAAATTTTTCATCGGATAAAAATTGTGCACGATGAAAATTTTTGTGTTTTCCGAAGCTTCGGAGCAGTTTTTCTCAACAATTTTAACTCCTCGAAATAGTCTGGTAAATGGTATCAACGGTATCGTTATTAATCTTGTACATTTTCTCGTTTCCAGATACGCAAGAAGCTCCGAAAAGCCTGAATCTTGATTCTAGCAGCTCAATGGAAAGTTTGACGTCCGTAACACAACAAGAACCAAAAGTACAAGAAAGACCAAAACTTGGCGGTGCGTTTGCCAGCTACGTCCGCCATCGTGGTGAACCTGATGGCAAAACAACTGAAGCGCCCAGTCTTCCAATATCAAGACAAGCGTGTCCTAATGGCGGAGGTACGTCAAATTTTAGTAAAAAATCGTCAAAATCATGCGCTTCTTAATTGTAGAAAAAAAAGTAGATTCGCGCGCTTTGAATTTATGTTGAAACATATTTTTTGTGAGAAACATAGAAAAGTTATTGTGAAATTCGTAGTCGCGTTCAGAGCTTAAAAATATGTTGATCGTTTTTGCAGGAGAATCCGACGCAGCGTTTACGCCAAGCCCACCGATAGCTCTGAATCTTAATCATCAAACGCGAATACGAACTTTATATCCGGATCAATCGGTCCGACCAGGGTCGAGTTCCAGTAGCTCGGTAACGGATTGGGAAACGGGTCACGCGACGGTGCTTCGACGTCAACCAATGCCCGCGTTGCCGGCAACAGTCCTGGAACGTTTGAGCGTCAGAACTGAAGTAGGTACAAGTTCACCGAGGAAGCCGCGACATCCGGCAGCGAACGAGGACGTGAATCATCAGCCGGAAGCGACGCAAACGACGGAGGGAATACCCCACAATTTGAGGAATTTCGCGACGTCGTTGACGAGTTTAACTCGGGAATTAACACCCACGATATCCGAAGTTTATCACGAGAGAAATTTAGGACTCGGCTTAGCGCCTTCTTTGTCGAAGCTCTTGGAAGAAGCGGGCAACGTAACGGAAAGTGAGCAGGGACAACTGACCTCGACCGGTAACAGCCAGACGCAAAATTGGCTACAGAACGAGCCTGAACTTTGTCGTAGAGACGAAGCGGACGGTCGCTCCATAGCAGAATCCCAATGCAGTGCAACGAGCTCCAACAAAATTCACAGGAAAGCACCGCCGCCGCCGGTTTAAATTCTCAATGTGCGCTCTTCTCTGAACGCAGAACAACGCGCGTACTTTGTATTGGGTGTAAAGTAGCGGGTAGATTCAAGGAAGAATGGTTATTTATATAAAATGTATTTATAAGCGGGACGCTAGAAGTTCTCGTTTCTGATCAATAAAATTTTCGGTTAGGGAGAGGAATCAGGCTAGCTGAAAAATCAAAATTTTGCCTTGTTTTCATACAACGCGGTTATAATGAAACATTTGCAGAATTCCTTTAAACTGTATGAAACATACGACGCTGAGGCGATTGATTGAGAAATTTCGTTGAACTTGATTAGCGAAGGACAAAGAAGAATGGTGTACTATATGTATTAATCTTGGACAATGTAAATGTAAGATACGACAATTTTTCTATTAAGCATTTCATATCGCGTGTGCGCGTATTTCACGACTGTAGAGAATTAGTAATTTTTTTTTTTTTTTTTTTCATCGCAACATCATTGATACTTATGTTTTTATCTACGGAGCATCCAGAAATATAGATTTGATTTTTGGTTCTATTAATCAAATGACTGATCGATCCGGCTCCGAATTTATGGAAATAACGTCACTCTTGCCCTAGTGAAACGCGTCACACTATTAGTTGTCTATTCGTCAATATCCGTCCTATCTAAATGTGTTCAAAGTAACGTATGACTGCAAGACAAATGAATATACCGAATTTTGTTTTCTTTACATTTTATACATCGAGGTTGGATCACGTATTTATGAATTTGGCTACTGTGACAGTGTTAATTCAATAAAAAAATTAAAAATTTTTATAGTATTGTAGTTTTTTTTTTACTTTTTCTCCATGTTTGTGTATCAAAAGAATTGTATGTACAGAATTCAGTCAATTCTTACATTATCAAAGTATTTCAAAACAGCTTGAGATGTCCAGTCACTTTATCTATCAAGCTCGATGGACCTGGTCCAATGGCACAAACAGTGCGAGACCCTGCTGCGATTTGAGTTCTTCCAGCATCTTGGATAATATTTGTTAAAAGTCCAACTGATTTTGCATGTTTTGATAATTCCGTCAGCTCTGTTTCACTGTCCACCTATCAAGGAAATATTTTTATAAGGTTTATTATAGAACATTATTTTTGAGCTGATGCTAGTGCAGCAAGGATGTTAATCCGAGATATTTTTCTTGCACTTATAGCTCACAAAAATTGGATTGCATTCAAAAAAGTATCAGAGACATTACTCAATGGAAAAAGCATTACAATTGCATCAATGCTATATTCTATATTCATCAATGTTTTTAAAAAATTATCAAGTTTAATTTATCATGAAAATAATTAAAACATAAATTCTGTTCGAAGGTAGATATTAAAATAAAATCAAACACAGAATATAGGAAAACGAAGATTTAAAAAAATTGCAAAATTAGATATACCTTCAGTGTAATCTTTTTTTGTCCCTCTCTTTCCCAAGCCTTCAACAACTTGGGATGTTTTAATGCTGATTTGTAACCTGCAACTGCACCATGAGCACACTGAGCTGCTATCTTGCCTTTGCCCATTTTTAAATCCGTTCTGACGATAAGTACCATTTTCGTTTCGTCTTTGGAACTGAATTCCTATGGGATGAAATGTCATTTTTGTATAGCGAATGTTTTATGATACAAATGTTTCCAAATTACAAATAAAGGTGAAAACATTTTTTCATTTAAACATTTTGTTGAATTGAAATAACGATTTTTTTTTTATTGGATCATTATTTTTGAATATTTGAACAAATTAAAATAGAATATTGGTATTGAAATGATATTCTTTAGTTATTTTCTAGAGAAAAAGTAATCAACGTGAATTACAATATAAACAAAACTTTTCTTTACCGCTATTTCGTCGTCCGACGAATCCGAGGCTTCGTCTCGTGGATTTTCCTCCGGTTTATTTCGTTTTGACAATCGATAAAAACCATAGCCGAGGACCATGGCAATAATAAATCCCAATTTAACATCGTTCACTGCTTCCGTAAATTCATCCCAAAAACTCATTTTCTCCTATCTTCCGATAATTTAAAAAAAGTTTCTTCAGCGGTTTCGTGCTAACCTAACTTTCCAGTCCATCAAAGATATGCTAAAATTTATGGCCGCAATGATCAACGAGTTGTCAACGAAGACGTGAAGAACCTAACCTTGAACCTAACTCTGGATCCATCTGATCGCTATATAGCTATATATATCTGGGATCATAGAATGCTTTTACCGACCGTAAGACTAATAGATCACTTTAACGCTGCGAAGACAAGAGTGGTTCAAATAACATACAATACAGATGGCGCAACATTGCAGGTTTTGAGCGGATTGATGTAACAAGTGTGATTGCTCTCTCCGTACGCTTTTCTCACAGGCAAAGTACCGGAACTCCTTTTTTTCCACTCTTTCGGAGATCGATTTGATAGTATTTGATGTTCACAATCGAATAAGGAGCGTTTAAATCGTATCTTATATTCCTTCACTTCAAAATCTCTTGTAGTTTTGTCCTTCAGTTAAAAATTATAATTATTCATTATTCAAGATCGAGTGGAGCGAAAAATAAGTGAATTTTAAAAGAACGATTTATAACGTGTGTGCAAAAAATAACTGTGGTTCGCACACACAAGTGTTGCAAAAATGTCAGGTCGCTGGCGCGGCTTCGGTTGACAATCATCAACGAGACGAAGCTCCTGAAAAGATCACTGTTATTTTTCAGTTTTACCAGGCTTCAATGATAAATCATAAATTATCAATTAGCAGGTGGTGGAAATTATAATTACGACATGGCATCCCGCAGGTGAGATCCGTTTTTTCCTGTTCTTTTTTCATTCTCGCTCCACGATGTCTAAAAGGAGAAAAAAAACACATCCCCTCTTTTCTGTACTCCTGAACACCCCACCCATGTGTGCAATGTGCAATTATCATAACTCGGAAACTACTCTGCGTTTAGTAGATTTACCTCGCTCGTTCGTTACGGACGACACACCTTTCGGATTTTTTTTCGTATAGCCGCAATTCCCACAAGTTTGAAACTATTTACAATCTGTAATATATATGACTAGAAAAATTTGTTTTTTCATGTATACAAATTGAAAAAGTGTCTTGTGGTTCTCGTTTCATACCATATCCTTATACAGTTCAATAATCGGTTAAAAAAAAAGAGTAGAGTATAAATTGATGTCCATACTTGGTAATAACTCATAAAATGCTCAATGTCACCACTCCATAACAGAAAAAAAAGTGTGTTTGCAGGAATATACCAGGGGTGTGGCTTGTGCTGTCAAACTCTTGTTTATTTTTCTCATTGATTTTAGTCAGTTGAAGTCCATTTGAAATTGCTCTGTTGCCAAAGCTTTTTTTCTATTAAATTTTCGAAATTATTGTAGCAGGCACAGTAAGCATTCCACTGTTTGATCATTTGAAAAATTTTGCAAGAGCTCACGGTGTTAAGTTGAGTTCCTTTCTGTTAAAAAGATAAAGATGAATTTTCAAATTTTTTCAAAGTTTATATCAGAAAATTCTCAATTACTGAGAAGTATTTAAGGCAATTATAAATGTTGAAAACTCGATTTTTGAAGAGCGAGTTTCAGAGACCGAGTAGTAAAATATAAAAGTGAATATTAGAATATTTTTCATCCCTGTATGAGCTTCTAAATTCTTGTGTCACGATACAACATTATTAGAATATTTTCAAAGCTATCCAAATTTCCATTCTTTTATCAGAGTTTCATTTAATCATTCTTCAATCATGAATCATTATGGAAAGATATGCTTTTTTGTAAAATATATTCATAAAAATATATGCACTGTAGAATATGTACGTTTAAATAAAAATTGTTTTTGCTTGAATTTATGAAATGGTTGCGTATCTTTGAGAATGACTTCTTTTATGTATCTGTAATAGAATCTCTACATCAATAAGCATTTGTTAGTACTAAAAATAAAAATTACATTGGATTTAAAATTTCAAAAACATTTTCTTATTACATAACATTTTGATTCTTCCCAATAGAAGGGAGAAAAAGCATGATATAAGCATATGAAATATTTTTACAATTTTTTTTTTGACAGGATAATTTTTTTATAGCATAGATGTAACATAAACACATATTTCTATTACAGATGGTTTCATCCCAACATATCAGGTATAGAGGCCGAGCGACTTTTGATGGAACGTGGTTACGACAGTTCCTTTCTGGCACGTCCAAGCTCTTCGAATCCTGGTGACTTCACATTGTCCGTTAGGTGAGAAAAATATTTTCAAAACACGATACCGGAAGAAGTTAATCTGTTTGTTGGGATGAATAAAAAAAGTAAAATAATAAGATTCGCGTTATTCGCAGGCGAAACAGTGAAGTGACTCATATAAAGATTCAGAACACTGGTGATTTCTACGATCTTTATGGAGGTGAAAAGTTTGCCACACTCTCGGAGCTCGTCCAGTTCTACATGGAGAATGGTGGACAGTTAAGAGAAAAAAACGGTGAAGTTATTGAACTGAGGTATCCTCTTAATTGTGCCGATCCAACGACCGAAAGGTGGTTCCATGGACATCTATCCGCCAAAGAAGCCGAAAGTTTGATGCTTGAGCGAGGAAAAAACGGATCGTTTCTCGTTCGCGAATCGCAAAGCAAACCAGGAGACTTTGTTTTATCGGTCAGAACTGACGATCGTGTTACTCATGTTATGATACGATCTCAGGTTCGAAAACATTCTATCGCTGTTTTGAATAACTTATGACTGACGATTTGCTCAATTGACCATCTCATTGCAGGCGGAAAGATCAGTAGGTTTTCAAGATCTGAAATACGACGTTGGTGGCGGTGAAAAATTCGACAGTTTGAGCGACCTCATCGAGCATTACAAAAGAAATCCCATGGTTGAAACGAGCGGGAGTGTTGTACATTTGAGGTGCGTTCATCAGTCATGATTCAAATATTATTATTAAAGAACTACCGAATTATTATTAAATCGATTCATACAGTTATTCAAGTTAATCCAGTACTCAGAGTTATTAACGGTTGTAACGAACAATTTGATTAATTATTGTATTTTTTCCAATTTTTGCAACAAAGTACTGACCCCGTTAACGTAATAAAAAACTAGAACATAACAAATATTTTGAGATGGAAAAATGTTAAATGTGGAGCAATAAGGAAGGCAGCGTTAGTGCGGTAAATTCGATCAGTTCAAGTTGATTTTTTCCATCTAGTTGGCGGAAGGTCAAATAAGAAGATAAACGCAACGATCCATAACGAAGGTTAAAATTCTTGACTCAATTTCAGACAACCGTTCAATGCTACGCGGATCAACGCTAGCGGCATAGAGAGCCGAGTGAAGCAATTGCACAAAGAAAATGGTTGCTCGAACGGTTGGCTCTGTTGGAACGGTGCAGCGACTGACAGCGAGGCAACAGCTGGACGTGCGAAAGGAAAAGCTGGATTTTGGGAAGAATTTGAATCTCTGCAACAGCTCGAATGTCGTCATCTGTTCTCGAGGAAAGAGGGTCTTAGAACGGAGAATCGAGCAAAGAATCGTTACAAGAATATTTTGCCATGTAAGATAGCGCAAATCCATTTGTGGATAATTCAATATTCTTGAAAGCCTTAACAACCAACATGTGATTTCTCGATTTCAGTTGATCATACGAGAGTACGATTGAAAGATGTGGATCTGAGTGTTCCCGGGGCCGATTACATTAATGCTAATTATATTAAAGTGAGTAAACTATTAATGTAAAGACAACAACAATTTCCTGGTATTGTAAACCAGTTCAGGAATACAAAAAACGATTGACAAAAATTATTGAAAAAAAACGTATGACTGGTATTGGACGTTTTAGAACGAAGAAGGGGAAGGTACGTGCACAGGCGTCACAGCTTCTGGGGACACTTGTATATTCAACAAATGTTACATAGCCACTCAAGGTTGTTTGCCCAATACCATTAAAGACTTTTGGCACATGGTTTATCAGGAGAATACTCAGGTTATTGTAATGACCACCAAAGAGATGGAAAGAGGAAAGGTATGCGCGACATAAATAATGGAAAAAAAATTCTTGAAACCGCTAATTTTCATGATATAATCGACTCTGTTGTTTCACCGTGAAATGCTAAAGTTGAATTCTTGTCGCGTAGAACAAGTGTGCACGCTACTGGCCGGAGGAGGGAGAAGTCGGCGAGTATGGTGGCGAATGGAAAGTACGCGCACTCGGCCGCACTTCCACGGCCGATTATACTTTGCGGGAATTTATCCTTCAGGGAAAAAAACCACAATTCTCGGAACCTCGGCGGATTTATCACTATCATTTTCAAGTAATTTTATTTATGATTTTTCTTCGTGTTGTTTTTTTTTTTTTTTTTTTTTTAAATTTGTATTCGTTTCACTGTGACGTAATTATGACGTTCGAAATTATACTGAATTCTCGTTATTGATTATACAGCATTTTTTAGCCCAAAATATGTGATCATCCATGAACAGTATGGAATTTTTGCCATGGATCGTAAAGAGTTTCAGTATTGAAACATTACGAATTTTTCATTTTTTTCTCCATAAATATCAACGAATCTTTCTGGTTTTAATACAGCCCGAAAATTTACTTGCAAGCATAGAAAAGTGAATTTTATGAAATTTGTATTGACTACAATGATAAGCTTAAAAGGTCCCGATGCTTGTTCAATTTGGCAACATTTTTGATAAAAGCAATAAAAATTAATTTTTTAATTGTTATCATAGAATTTGTTGGATGCGATTGAAAAATAATTTGAATTGTTATTAAATGTTGAATAATATTATTAAATGATCTATAGGCTTGGCCAGATCACGGGGTTCCTTCGGATCCGGGTTGTGTTTTGAATTTTCTACATGACGTAAATGCGCGACAAGAATCAATAGCCGCTGCTGCGAGCCCAGGTGGTTCAACGAATCAGTCGCCCACTGCTGTTGGCCCAATTCTCGTGCACTGTAGCGCCGGTATTGGGAGAACCGGGACTTTTATAGTCATCGATATGATTCTGGATCAAATAAAACGTCATGGTATGTTTTTTCCGTTATTAAAATAGCTCTGACTATGATGTCAGTTCTCATAACTTCTTGTTTTCAGGGCTCGATTGTGAAATCGATATTCAACGGACGATTCAACGCGTTCGTTCACAACGTTCCGGTATGGTACAGACTGAAGCACAATATAAATTCGTTTATCTTGCTGTTTTGCACTACATCGATACTGTATCGCAACGAAGGCTCGCCGAACAAGTGAGACTTTTTAATGTTATTTGGATATATTCCAAGAATTTTCTAATCAGCAACATCCTGTGATTATTATTTTTTATCAAATCAATTATGAGATCAATAACGAGTTGATTTCAAAACCGAACTATCAATGGCTCAGAAACCACGGTGACCCTTAGTAAAAAAAATAACCAAATAAATTCAAGAAATATTTAAATATTAACGGATGAATATTTCTGTGTCAAAGAAAAATTGTTGGAAGAATCTTGAAATGGTTACGATTATAGTATTTAGCACGATGTATAAAAAGCTTTATTCCTTGGTGCATGGTCAATAAACTGTCTTTGAGCTGGAAAAATGAAGTGGATAAATGTGGAATTGTGAGGGATGCTGAGTTCAGAGACTACCATCTGATCAACAAAGGGGTGAAAAAGTGATTGACTGGAAGGGAGAATATTATAGATGAATGAGAAGTTTACGCGTGAGAGGAAATTGATAGAAATAGAGCGGCAACAGAGTATCGGACACTAGCGCATGGAAAAGTTAAAGTTGAATGTTTATATTGTGACATTATTCACCAATCGTGCCAAGGCTACCATAGAAAATTCCTATTGATTTTTCACGGATAGTAAAAAAAACTGTTGTGTCACAAATAGATGGACTCGGTTCTATATCTCTATAAATATAGTTTTCAGAACCTATACTCAATAGCCATATCAAAAAACAGATGCGATTCTCCACTCAGCATAAAACGATCCTTGCACGTTATATGAAATTTGACCACATATCGCTTTCGTCATTGTTCCATAAAGAAGAGAACGATGGGTACTAAAGTCGCATGTGACTTTGAGAAAATTTATTTAAAAAATCTACAATGAAAAATATTTTGAGAAAATACGAAAATTTTATTATACAGATTCTTTTTTTTTAAATAATGATCAATTCTTTCATCATGATAATGTAGAAACTTTTCAAACACTTCACAGAAATCACTCCAATTGGGTCGTGAATACACGAACATTCGTTACAAGAGCGAAAATGCGGCGTTGAGCGGGAGTGGGATCGGGGAAACGTCGAGTGTGACGGCAACTCCTACGTCCCTGATAGCTCCGGTGAATTTCGCTTCAACGGGAGGAGCTGGTAGCCTGAGGCCGAAGTAATTATTGTCGAAAAAAGAATGATTGGCATGAGGAAGTAGATTCTGGTCTACGGTTTTCACTTCGACAAATGCGCTCGCGCGCGTTCATTCGGGCCTAGAACGCTTGATACAAATGGACAAAAACCGTGCTTATGACTATCGCTAATTGGGGACAACAATATAGATTTAAAGAAAACAAGGAGAAAACAATATATATCTATTCATACACAATAGCGATGGCAGTAAAAGAACCCTTCGAAATGGGATTCAGAGGTAAAAAAGAACTGTTGGTCAAGCACATTCGTCGATATTGCTGTTAAATTAGAGACTCAATCTTCGTCCTTAAATTTGTAAAATGTGTAAAATCGTAGTAGTGCCTCATACATTTCGAACGTTAAATCTTCAGAGAATGGTCTATACACAGACAGATATATATATATATATTTTTTTTCGATCCTCTTGGCACTACTTTTCCCCTCCCCCTGAAACTGTCCATATTAATAACATGACACAATGAGCGAATACTTGAATTCATTTTTATGCCTGACAACGCGAGCTGAAGGTGACACGCTTCTCATGTCTGGGCGATTTTCTTTACCATTTGATCGCTGAACTTCTATAATATATATTTCGTTAAACTTTAATTGTTAGGAGTGGGACTCCGAAAGGTTCGCTTTGCCTCAAGAATTGTACGTTTCATAAATGCATACGTCTATGCATATATAAATATATATTCATGTATAGTAGAGTTTATCGATTATTACGATCGATTCTTAATTGTGATTGCAAAACTGTACAAACACTATTGTCGAATTGTAGAAAGTTCAATGCCGCGTTTTTTGTATCGCAATTTTATGCTTACGTGTTCGGTTCTATACAATTTTTTTATAGAAATTTTTGTCTTTTTTCTTGCTTCCGAGATGAACGACCTACGTGTTAGATTTATTTCGTCTATTTGAATATTTTTAGTGAAACGGTGGGACGGACACGCATAAATAAAAAACCTCGTCGAATTCCATGAGACCGCTGTGCCGGGTATGTTTACATCCGTGTATGTATCGCACCCGATAAGTTTAATTATTGTAAACGTTGACATTGCCTTTATAGTAAAAAGTGATTTATCGCGAAACAGCATTGTATACATTCGCGGGAAATTTCTCGAGGCTGAACCCCTCTTTCGGGTTTCCTGTACTAATATCACGAGATATTTAAAACACGTGATATATTTTTCAATCGTACATGGATAGATAGTTACGTCACAGGTCAAATAGTGTTAATTTTTTCAGTAGATAGTGTTCGCCCTTCAAGTTTGCTAGGTCAAAATTGTTGAGAAATCACTGACATGTTTTTTGGTCAAAGTATTCAATGAATCTGAGAAAATTCTGCCATCACAAATTGACAGAATTTTTATATCGGTAATAATAAATTTGTAAGATTATTCGTACACAAAATATTTTCTCATACATGGTCGGACAATTTGTTGTTTTCGATTCATGAAACATAGTCAATACCAAGTTTCGAAACTATTGAAATGAACTTTTACTCAAATATCACTCCGAGATAAAAATCGAAGAGGCACCAGCAAAATGAAAAGTATTTAGAAACAAAAACGAATTTTTTTCAAATACATTCTTCGGTAGCTCTTCAATTCGTAACAGTTTAAAAAGCGGTTTAGAGTGAACTCCACGTAAATATTTGTTGTAGCGCAGTATAAAGAGTTATTTTTCATTCCTATTTTTTCGGAGTATTTTATTTCAATGAAAATTTAGTAGCAACACAAATGAAAAAATGTACTACATTCTGAAGTTTTTACTATTTGACCTGAGATCACAGATATATGATACGTAATAGTATACTATAGAGAAAAAGTTTAATGTATTTCAAAAGGGCGCGATAAATGCAATTGTGATAATGTCATTTTAAATTAGGTTTTGTTATTATAAAAATTTAAGTCAATACTTTCATGAATCGGTAGATGATTGTGTAATAGAAATAAATTTGAACAAGCTCTTGTTCTCGATGATGCTCGAACTCTTCGAAAACCTGTTTTCAGTGCTCGAATGTGCTCTTCGCTGTTTTTTTTCTCTATTTTCAGTTTTGTTTTCCTTTTTTCCGAATAAGAAATGCCTCTTTATTTTCTCAAGTTCCTCTTTTGGGAATACATAGGATATATATGTTATACGTGAATGCTTATCAACTATATTAGATGGGTTGCGTCAAATACCTGATTGAGAAGAATAGTAGTCGCGAGGAAATAGAGATTTAACAAAAAAAAAGAAAAGAAATAGAGATTTAAAAAGAATAAATAAAAGAGAAAGAAATTATATTGATATGAGATTCCCCTTGTTCTACCCGGCATAATGACAAATTTTATCAATAAACTGATCGATGTGTGAGAATTCGAAGCTTCAACAGGATTGCTGATCTGTCCGGCTTCACCTTTGTGAAACATTTTGTAAAAACAACTTTGTTTCGCGATATACACACACACACACAATATACACACATGTTTATGAAAAAAGCCTGATTATATTAAGGAAAAAAATAAAAGGAACTTTTTTGTGTAAATTGCCATTATTATAGAGATTTATTATACTTGCATTTCTCCTCCATTTCATAACTGTGTCGTATGTGAAACGATTAAAAATCTCCCTTTGTTTATTGCAAAGTATGAAGAAACACAGAATATTTTGAGGTGTTCATATTTGTCAAATGCTCTCTCGCTTTCTAATGTGATTAGATCGTCTTATACACTGTTCGTTCGAAAGAGTGAAAAAAACAAAAAATAAAAATAACTTAGACTATTTTTGTTGTATTTTAAATCACTTTTCCGGTATATAACACTGAGTATCATTTAACGATCTTAACTCTATTATGGAATACGTTTTCAAGAGGCTTCACTTCACCGAATCTGGCCTTCCGCTTCTCTATTCTTGCCTCACTTTCAGCTTTTTCCAAAATACTCGATGCTGTTGTCCCAAAACGCTCCGAACGCTTCTTCAAAACTTCGTAAGTTACGTGCTGTTGAATAAATTATAAATTGATTATTATCAAGGTCTTTGGATTTCCATAGCACATTTTCATCTGAAATGTTTGAAAGACTTGAACAGGGTATTCAATTAAAAAGCATTGATGATTGTCGACTTTTTTCAAAATCTACAATTCGATATACAAATTTTATGTTGCCTTATCTCATAAACTATAATAAAGAAATAATGCATTTGAGAAATAGGCATCAATCCGAGGGTATAGAACGTTAGGCTTCGAAGTTTGTAAAATAAAGTTGTTTCACTAAATAAAGTTTTCATTAAGAGATTTGGAACATCAGAAAAATGGTTATCCTGTTAAAACCCAATTTCAATCTGACAATCACTACTGTGGACTGATTAAAATTTTGTTTGATACAAATTTTGAAAAATGGGTTTTGTAAAAATTTTTTACCCCGTTCGGAGCTTTAAATCCAAATCAAATTATTATAAAAATCATGTTTTGAGAATTTGTGAGGCTTCTGTACAATGATAGGCACAAGATAATTTTTGATAACTATGTTGTTGATTAAAAATTATATAAAATTTTAACTTTAACTACGAAATGGATATGAAAATTTACCACAGGTGTTTTCACAGATGCTGACGATTTGCTGTTCTGATTGTTGGAATTGAATCTGGCAGATCTGGCTTCTTTCTTAGCAGTTTCAGAGAGTGGCATTCCAAATTTTTTAGCTCGCATTTCAAGCCGCTCTTTAACTCCCAATTCAGACAACTTGATCACTTTTTTTTCCGGCTGAGAATCACTTGCTGCTTTTTCATCTTTATCCTCGTCTTTTGTTTGATCAATTTTAACTTCCTCAATGATTGGATTGCGATTCAGCACAATTTTCTTGGTACTACCTGTGTTGCTTTCAGTAGATAGTTTCCGTTTCTCACCAATTTCTTGAGAATCCGGTTTGCTTGATAGTTCCTCAATTTCTTCATCCTGATAAATGAAAAGATAAAATCATAAGATTTCTAAGAGTCAGAGATTACATTCGCATAAGCACGTAAACTTACCCCCAGAACTGCATCTTCGTCGAGTATTTCATCATTTGTCTCATCCAAAGATAAAGCAGAGTCTAAAATTGAGAAAATTTCAAATAAATACTGCATGTAAAATTGAATAGAAGCACTTGAGAACATTCATTGGTTAGGAAACTTAATATAACATATTCGATTGCCATATCGCTTTACAAATGTTCATTCAATTCAATTTTCTAATGTTTTATCTGAGAATGGACTGTAGCTGATTAATAACTCGGACAATATTCCAATGTCGATAATATATGCAAAAACAATGACTCGTTATTAATTGGTTTCAAATGCGTCCACGAAAACGTACCTCCATGTAGAGCTAGTTGAAGCCTTTCCACGAGTTCGTTTTTATTTCCAGTGCACGGTAATCCTCGTTGCTTTAATTCGTTTCTCAAATCAGCTACCTGCGCCAATATTTTTTTTCCATTAATAAATGGGAAAAACATTGATACGAGAAAATAAATTGAAAATCCTAACAAGTAGGTGGTGATGGTAATTGGATTAGAGGTTAGAGAAAGTCCGGAACAACGGATTTGCCGGGATAGCCGAATACAAAGAGGAAATTCGAAGATGCACTTACTTTCATTTTAGAGAGCTCGCTGAGCCCTTTCTCGTAGGAAGAATCTGCCATTATACAGCAGTTAATGCTTCAACTAATTTTGTTTTAATAATTGAACGTACACATCGACGATCTGTTCTACCGTAAGTTTGGAATGCTGTTATTCCATTCACAGATTCAGGGCATTCAGGCTGCAGAGTACACACTTTCATAGAAAAAAAGCCGACAAGAACTACGAAAGACGCGATCGATTGGTAGTATTACGAACTAGTACACGCACGCTATGTTAAAATGCACATCAGGTCAAACAGACCGAATAGGAAAGCGCGAGAAAGTTACTCGATCGGTGCTGCCGCACTAGCGAGTGACGACAAAAATTGGAAACTTGCGTTATACACTGAAAAGTCGCCTTATCGTCATATGTTTTCTATTGAAAAAACGTCCTTCTGTCAAAATCATAGCCTACTGTTTTTTTATAATCATACAACGAAAAAAAATATCGCGCACAAGCATCGTAACCCTCTATCGACAATTCGTGTGTTGTTTCGTCAGGGTCTCCGTCATTGTGCTTCTGTTTTTTTTATATCTAATTTAACGATCGTGTGATTTTGATAACTCGAATTTCCCTGGAAAGCCCATTGACGTGCATAAACCACGACGACGTATCCGATTACAGGTTACTCGAGATAACCAAAATTTGCGCTTTAAAATCTACTACGAAAGTTTCAAGTTGGTGTTTTTTTGGGTGCATGTGTATGCGTTTGTTTTGAAGATTTTCAATCTTCGTAGTTACATCGTACGTTTCGCGATTTGATAGAACATCGGAGAAGAGAGGGTTCGTGTACTTTTCTTTTCTTATCGTCTTTAAATTATCACACCTGGAACGATCGAAATCTTGTTATAATAACAGTTTTGTTTTATTTCCTTTTTTTTCGGATTTTTTATCTCAGGTTTCGCGAATCAATGACAATTTGAATCACAGCAGGGTGGCTCATTGTCGTGTGATTGAGGAATCAAAGGTCTGCACCATCTGCTGCTTGGTTTGTTTTTTCATTCTTCGGTAGGTATGAGCCTACCACCTTTCCCAAGGATGAGGAAACCAAACAGCGCTATTGCCAGATTAAAGCAAGATTATCTAAGACTCAAAAAAGATCCAGTACCGTACGTCGTTGCAGAACCTGTTCCGTCAAATATACTTGTATGGTAAATAACTCTTATTCGTAACAAACTTGTTTACAGGATAGAATTTAGTCCTTCCTTGGGACTTTGAACTTAATGAAGATGCTGTGATTTTTGTTCACATTGATTATACTTTACACACTCCTTAAACTCTTGCAGAATCTTTATACATTGTTCTGATCCATAAGATGAGTGTTTGAGTTTTATTTTATATAATAACTCCCCATTAGTCAATGACTTATATTAAGTGTAAAATAAATGTGTAAAATGTTGTTAAGTATCATTTTTGACCTGTAATAAAAATTTGTGGTCACAACAGGCATTATGTGGTCAAAGGTCCAGAAAATACTCCCTACGAGGGTGGTTTTTATCATGGCAAACTAGTTTTCCCTGGAGAATTTCCGTTTCAACCGCCCAGTATTTTCATGACTACCCCAAACGGCAGATTCAAAGTCAATACAAGGTTGTGCCTCTCAATTTCTGACTTTCATCCAGACACATGGAATCCGGCATGGAGCGTTTCCACAATTCTCACAGGCCTCCTCAGCTTTATGGTAATATATTTAAAAGTGTGAACAAACAAAAAAAAACAAAAGAAAGCAATACGAAGCAAAATGAAGGAAAATCATTTTCATTACGTGTCCTTTCAGATTGAGAAAAGCCCGACATTGGGTAGTATCAATACAACAGATTGGGAGAAGAGGCAGTGGGCGCTTCAGAGCTTGGATTTTAATCTCAAGGACAAAATGTTTTGTGAACTTTTCCCAGAAACTGTCGAGGTAAGGGGAACATATTAGAACAGAAACAAACCAAAGAACATTAACACACTTTTGTTGAAAGCTTTCCAGAATTTGATATCTAATGATGTTTAATAATGCGTTGAATAAAATTGAAGGATTAATTATTTGCTAGATAAACCAACGAGTTTTATTCCTTTTCAAAATGAATAATTTGTTTTTGATTTAAACTTATCGCGTATACATCTTGTAAATTATTGATAGTAGCACCCGTCTGAAAAACATCAATCTACAAAGATCAGAACGATCGATTATAAGAAAAATGAAGAAAGAAAATTTGTTCAACAGGAAATACAAACAGAGTTGGGACGACGTGAGAAAATGCAAAAACAGACGAGGCATCAATCGACGACGGCCGAAGTATCTTCGCTGATACGTGATCAATTGCAGCGAGAACAGAGTGTATTTCACAGCGCAATAACGAATCTATGCGTGATTCTTGGTTTCGCAGCGTTCGCCTATAGCGTGAAGTACGTGCTGTGGAGCATTACGATGGAGTAGAACCGGATAAAGCTCATAGCCAGCGTTCCTCGTATCTTTTCTCGTTCGTGGTTGCTAAAAATCATAAAGATAAAGAAAGAAATGAGTTTTTACGAGAGCGAAAAGAGAGCGATGTTCCATGATCGCTGAAGCCAAAATGTGTATATCGACGGTACTTAACCACGTTCTCGTTCTCGTCTCGTCGGACATTTCCCCGCTTCGGAGGTAACGATCGCATTCTTCGTTAAGCGTTATATTGCGCGATTCTCGTACGGAACATGACGAATCCGGTGCTTCTGGACTCCAATGTTTCAGCAATGAGTTGTAAATAAATCTAAACAGTCAAAACAAAAAAAAAGAAAAGGAATCTAGTAGTCCGAAAACCATGAGTACCATTCGACGTCGTTTGGGCCCACAAATTTTTCTCCAAATTAGTTGCCTATAATAAATACTATACGTTGGGTTGTAGGATACAAGGATAAACAAATATCTATATGAACAATCTATACACTGGCGAAGAAACATTTTGTAATAAGGAAAATTCCTAAATTTCAAAATATTATTATGTCGATTATATGTAGAATATTTTTTGTCGGCCTCATTCGAATTCAATCGACTTTTCTGGGACAAAGTTGGCCTTTTATTGCTTTTATTTTTCGGGCAAAATCTGGTAGTTTCTCAAGAATTCATTCAGACAAATGTCGACCTGGAAATCTCACATTCAAGGGCGTTTTTGCTCTTTGAGCAATTATATTTTCATTCTTTCTTTCTATTCTCTGCGTTTTTCCAATAAGAAATCATGCACAAATTATTGGGATTTTCAAAAGCTTCGAATCTTTGAGATGCGATGGTTTAGTTGGATCGAAAAGAGGCGGATGGTTTAGTTGGATCGTTAGGCGGCAAACATCGCAGACAATCTCTACGACACTCACTCCACTCGGTTTACACACCAACTTGTGTACTCTCACCGTCAGCGAGACGGGTGTAAACCGTTGGAAAATCATCTGTGAATGAAGGCTTCTGTCCAAACGCGCTCGTGGAGAAGCACGGCCTCGTGTCCTGCGAAATCGTCTTCGTTTTAAACTCGCCGAATAATGCTCTGCTATGCTATTTCTTTGGGCTCTCAATAAAGAAAAAAAAAGTGGTCGTCAGCCAATAGTTAATGAGGAAGTCAATAGTTTTTCGATTACGGAGCGAAAACAATTTTTTCGTATTGTTTTTATCGAGAATTTGAGATTTTTCATCCTTTCGCTACCATTACGCAATAGTAACATTGCATTTCATGGGAAATATTATCAAAATTACAATCGATGGCATGTATGATAAAATTTATGAGAAATACGATAGCCAGGAGTGTATTTTAGAGATAATCCAATTAAATTTCTAAATAACCGAATTCCGCGAAGAATTTTTTATTGCGTTTGTCACGACTTTGTAATTTTTTTAATCTGCACGGTTTTTTTTTGTAATGATCGTAAAAATACAAGGTGAAACTCCCGTGTCGTCGTGAATTAAAGTTAAAAACGGTGAATTCGAACTCTACAAATTTCACGGCTAGTTTTATAACAACGCCTTCGACTTAAAAATTCTTGATAATTAACGTTTACGAAGCCGAGCACTTTGGCCGCTCCTATTCTCAAAATGTTTGGAGATAAAGCGAAATCGCATATGACTAGAGTCGTAGAACAAAACATTTCATAATAACGCTGTTGTAGTTTTTTTATCCAATGAATAGCGAATTTTTAAAAATTCAGAAATATCAGAGTAAACCAGTAACCACAGTAACGTTGGAAAGCGAACTCTTCGTTGAATGTATGAAATTTTTGAGGATTTGCGAAGGAGATACTTCAGTTAATTAAATCAGTCAAATTTCACAGAATTCTAAAAATGATGATACAATGAGAAAAAATGAGGGCAGCGAATCCTGATTTATTTTTGACGACAATCGCCTGCGATTGAGAATTATTGTCAAAATCTGCATCAGAGTTGTAGCTGAAGATACAAAGTTTTTAATTGTTTCGGAAAATGTGCTCGGAATTTTAAAATATTCTAGATTAAAATGTTCCGTGGCTAACTTTAGATTTCGTCGAACGACGATGATCCCTGAAGATTTAGAACAGTTGTGAGATCCAATACAGAAATGGATTCATATTCTAGTAGATTTTGAGACAAGAGTTCAGGCGATCATAAATGCCTGTGAACAAAGTGCGATATTTGTCTAAAAAGCGTGTACACAGAGGGTCTCTGTTTGAGTACATTGTGAAGTAGTCGGAACGTAACAGAAAGAGGCAAACTTGAGTGAGAGAAAAATTAAAGGCGCTATGTTAGATGAAAGAAGATCTGAGATTATCGTGGCAAATTCTGAGTGCGGATGTGGCTGATATTATTGTTTCTAATCCACGAGCACATGCGACCGAGTTCCGATGATCCGTTCACAGAGTTTCACAGAGTGTTAGAAGGACAGAAATCTCGAGATTCGTTCTCATAATCCGTGTAAACATTTGGTTAAAGCAGCAAAACAGCAATTTATTCGAGCACGAAATAACAAGGAAGTTCCACAACGGGACCTGTTTTCTCGCGTGTAACAGCAGCGCGAGTTCTCTCCCAGGGCTTTTAAAGTTTCGTCATCATCGCGTACCCGCCGAAACATTCACCACTAAATTTTTTCATTCATGGAGCACGCCCACTCATCTTAAATCATTGAACGATACCGCAGCAGGCGCCAGGACATCGTGGTCAGAAAAGGGGCAGGACCCCTCGTGTTCCGAGTCTCGCCTGAGATCCTGGCCAAATAAGATCCACATGGATGTGATGAAACTGAAAAAGAGGAAAGCATCGTCGAGGCAGGATGTGTTTTCGCTGGCGCAGAGGGGCCACTCGATTTACGAGGACGCCAACGATAACCCACTTAACAATCTTAAATCATCGTATTACACACATCGCTTGTTATTTCACACATTTATTCTGTTATTTTTAGAGGCTTTGGGCTTCCTGGAGTTGGAGTTTGATGAAAAATCCGTTTACTTTGTGAATAATAGTGGTAGCAACGATGATACACCGTCGTGGGAAAACGCACCGAAGAATCTTCCAGGCTCGTGTTTCTTCGATTATTCCTTCATTTTTTTTATGATTATCGATTGTTTGGATACGAACGAGGAATGAATTTCAATGAGGGTTCCCCCGTGAACGTAACAGACTTTCCGTTCGTAGCTGAGAATCATGTTTTTTTTGGTTCGTTTATTCACAAGCAGCAATTGTAATAAATTTTTGTGGAACTCCCTACTTTTTTGGCATTTTTTGTTCCAAAAAAAAGATAGAAAATTGTCAGTTTTAAAGTTACTCAAAATCTGAGCTTCGGAGATTCGTCGAAGTAGAATAAAAGTCGAAAAATCACTCGCAACAAAAGTTTTAAATAAAAAGTGGAAGAACACGTAATCAGAATTTCCATTGTTAGCCTTCGAAAATGCAATAAAACCAATACTCGAAGAATTTTAATAAACTTGATCGATTTAACGTGAATACAGCTGTTCTGTGGAAGGCCAAAAAATTTCACTCGACCCCGATAAATAAAAGTCTCTTGTAAATATCTCAATTTTTCTGGGATTTTGAAAATCTGTCACGAATTCCAATTCGGTGGGCCGTCAGTAAACGAAGTCAACGACTCGCCAGTGCTCCTGCCTTCGATTCCCTTCTGGCGAACGTCATTTTTGTATCAACTCGAATATAAAAGGGGGAAAATAGAATTTCGTAGAATCGTTTGACGTTCTCCGGTTTCTGGAGACGCGAATGGGGGGCCCCGCGTGCTCATTCACTCGTGTCGTTGCAGCCACCCCTGTACCAAAAACTGTAAAGAACCACAGAGACGAAAGAATGTGTCTGGTATATGTGAAACGTAACGTAGAACCGAGTTGGGATAATTAACTGCGTCGAGACGACCTCATTACCGGTCTTAATGAGCTGCCATGAATGACCTCGTATTTTCCATCTCCAGGAGTTCAGACACTGGACCACGAGCAAGCTGAATAATGTTTATCGTTAGAAACAGTTAAAGAAATTTTATGGCCACCAGAGGAACCCCCTTTTTTTGAGCTTCGTTATAAAATAACGTGAATCGAGGGAGGCCAGCACCGTATCGAAGTAGTAACTTTAAGGATGTTGTAGGAAGTAATAAAAATCCGGAATTCCTTACGATTAATGAGATCCTCGTGAGCTGTCAAAGCTTAATCACTTTTTCTTGAATTTTACATCCATTTCGCTACTCCAATTAGTTCCATTCAAATTCTACATCATTTATCAATGTAGTACTCGCGAATACAGTGCACGGAGAGAATTAAATTTGAAAAATTACCGTTCAGTAATGAGTGATCGATATCTGCGTTAGGGCAAAGACATTTAACCGTGATGCACCGTAAAATTCACTGAACGTTGAAAAAACTGAAATAAAACTAAAACTGAAAATTCCCCAAAATATTGAAAATTTAATAGTGCGTTACTGGAATAAGCTTTTCGTTAACCTGTCCCTGCGGTCAAATATTATATTTTACAGTCAATTTCGCGCTAAGTATTACCGTTTAATTCTCTCCGTGTGAACGTGAATCGCTAAAACGACGTGTTTTGTTGATCTAGAAAAATTTTCAGACATAGCACATCACGTGATATTTCCATACGTTCGTTAGACACGCTTTGATGAAAATGTGATGATACCACGACCCATTGATGCATCGAACTCTGCATGTAACAAGTATGAAGAGAAAGTGCTCGTCGGATTAGCATATGCAGGGCAATAGTTACCTCGAAGTCAAATTTTCTCTCGTCCAAGTCTAAATGCTGCTCGTATAAAGATAATTGATGCATCGTGTTTGTATTCGAGGATAAAAGCCCGAACGAATACGAAGGGAATGTAGATGGAAAGTGGTCAGCTCAAATTTTGTGTCTTCGTTTGAGTGAATGGGAAAACTTATTGCGAAACGACGATGAACGTTAGGGGCCCGTAAGAGAGTGATGAATTTGGGTAACATCGTGATATCCACCAGGAAAGCCGATGTTCGTAAATCAGTGAGGAGTTTACCAAGCCCGGAGAGTACGAAGCGAGCGATAGAGATGCAGGGACCAAGTGTTTGGAGGGGAAGAATGGTGGATCGTCTTTAAATATGACGCACGTTTTGGTGCGCAGGCTATTGCGGCACTAACGACAGCGATGCATCATCCAAATGAAAACAGAGGAAGTGACAGAAATTGCGATGATTTAGTCCGCGAGACTCACGAGCACTTTCAAAATGGCGCTTGCTCAACGCTCTCGCCATCGCAATGGGAAGATCGTAGATTTAAAAAACGAAGAAAAAAGACGGTTGAGAATAAAGAAATCAGAAAAAGCAGGGAGGAAAGACAAAGTGAAAGGGGGACGGTGAAGGTACAACGGCAGATGTTAACCACCTACGGCACAACTCCTTCTTCCCTTTATTTCCTGCTCTCTCCCTCCGACCAGCACTCTTTTTCTTTGATAAGTTTTCCTTCTTTTTTCTCCAACCCCTCGTCGCTATAATTTGTGTCTATTATAGCGTATACAAGTCTCTCTGGTATCTGTTAACCGTTCATATCTGTCGGTTCAACACGAGAAACAAAAAATCACTCGCGCGATAAACGGAAACCTAATTTAAGAGAAGATCAACTGTGTAATGAAATTGTTGGATCCAGATGCCTGGAAAAATGATGATGATCTTCTATGACTAAGATTTACGACCAAGAACTGCAATCCTTCAAAACAATTAGATTTTCCAACATTTTTCACCTCCATCTTTTCTTGGCACATGTTTTTCCACTATTTTTACGCTTACGTCAGAGACGTAACTCCCCATTCGGTTTCCGTCGCTTTGGACTTTCGAAACAGATTTTCCGAATGATCATTTTTTATCGAGGCTCATTAACGACTCTCCGCGAACGCGCACGTCGAATTTCCGTAGCGTCGAATCTTCTGTTCGGTGATAAACGACTTTCATTGCTTCTCAATGACGTGAGAAATAAAATTCAGCCAAGAGGAACGAAAATATTGAAAAATTCTTGATAATCTAAACACACGGTTTCGATGAATCTACAAACTCGATCAGGCAAAATGGTCGTAAACTGGAAGACCAATCTTGCTAGCTGGTGCATATACGGTTTTTAAATTTTCATTCGTAGCGACAATAAAGGCAAAACGAAGATTTAATTTGGCTTCGTAATCGAAAAAAACGAAAAATCAGATTTTCATTTATCTAACTACAGACTAATGGAAAATTTGATTCCAAAACAAATCTTCGCACGTTTCCTTTACAACGACATCAAATGCACCTTCCAAATGTACCTACACGGAGAAAAAAATTTTGTTGAAACGCTCGAAAAATGTTCAATTTCACTAAAATATTTAGTCCCATACGCACGACTAAATATTTATTAAATTTCACAAAACATTTAGATAGTGATTCAAATAGCAAGTGATTTGGAAATACGAAATTGAGGGTTGTGACGATATTTGGGTTACTCTAACGTCATATTTTGTTGCTACGAAAATAATTGTATGTTGAATCTCGTGGACTGTGTTGTGGGAAGAAAACCCTCAGCTGAATTAACAAAATGATATCCTACCATTCGAACAAAAAATAGAGGGTACAAGTAAGAAACTCATCATGCTCCGAAGACTAAAAATTCAGTTATGTAGAGCAAACTACAATGTATAAACAATTGTTCGTTTTCTCTTTTATTTATGATTTCTTTGAGGTCTGATTAATTCATTCTTCAGATGCATATATCACACTACGTATTTTATGATTTGGTATATTATTTTGTATCATGATTCGTACGATTTTGATGACACTGGAGTTCGCAACGTTGGATTCCACCGAAATGATCTAAAAAAGCCCTCCAATAATTCCAGTAACTCTCCAATTTCGTTTCCTGCCGAATTTTCAATTCGCAGTTTTTCAACCGACACCAATGATTTCGTGAAATGAAAAATTGGTGAATTACAAATGTTTACCTTCTTTTCGTTGGACTCCAACGTTGCAAACTTGAGCGTCGTCGATTTAGCAACTTTGTATGATTTTATATTTTGTGTAATTCGGCTTGACGTGCGATACCCTGCTCATGCTACAGTTCTTTTTTCCATGCCGTTCTCTCAATCAAATGTGTCTCCCAATACGAGCAATATATCATGAAAAGAGGAAGAAAAAAAGTTTCCGAAATACGAGCATCTGGCGTGAAGGAATGATCTTCGGTAGGATCCCTTTCGTTGTTTTACATAATATCGTCTATGTTTAGTTTTAGTTGGTTTTCTCAGATTTCACCGAGTGGATGGATCGACCGCGGAGAGGAGGAAAAGGGCGAGAAGAAAGCGGAGAGACAGGTCGTTTTGTTAGCTCTTTTTCCGGGGAGTTTTACAAGTTCCGCTGTTGTTAGACCAGAGCGTTTTTCTTTATTCTACAGCACAAATGTTGACTGCGGACTGCGGAGGAGTGTTTTACGGTCTAAAAACGCAACGGGGACGTTTGCGCCGATTGGGGCGAGCCGCACGTCTGGTTGTGCACACCGAGCGAGATTTACACGAGAGTTTGAAAGATCCAAAAATGTTTCTGTTCGGTATTGCGCGGCGTGTCTGGAGCGAGTTCTCGTTACAAGTAGGAGCGAAGGACGAGGTGAAACGCAGCGAAACTGACGCGTAACTCAATGCACGTATACTACACACTTTTGTACCGAGCTTTATGCATGCGTGGATAAGTGCGTTTATAGTAGTCTCATTCTCTGGTGTCGATTTCGTTGAGCGGCTTTACAACCCCCCCGATTCGAGTGATCTACGAGACGACGACTTGGGTGATCCGGCCAAACACATATACGAAATTCGAGAAAGTCAAATCTCCCTCCGCGGCTCTGGCAACTTAGTAGCTTTTCCTCATACTCGCCACAAAACAGCTTCGCGAGCGACGATTGAAGTCCACAACTCAAAAGAGCCCTCGAAGACTTCTGGCTTCAACGAGAAATATCACTCCCCTCGAGCTCTCCCGTCCGGTCAATCTCAGCTGTGATGATACTCGAGATCTCTTCACGGTGTCTATTTCTATGAGATTTATATTTTGTAACCTATTTTATGATTTACGACATGCCTTGCTCCGGCTCGGTGCTATTTTCGTTAGCCTCGTTCGACTCGCTCCCGTTACAATCGAGTCGACAATGAAATACTGAAAAATCCTCATTTTCGGTTTTTCGATTAAATTTATTCTACACGCGGATATCGAGCAAGGAAAGTTGGAAGAAGTGCGATGGCAGCGCAGTGATTTCGAAGGACAGCCAATTTATAAGCTGGGCCGTCCCATATCAGCGAGCGACAAAGTCGAAAGAGCCGAAATTGTTTTCTATACACTGTACGAGAAAATCATAAACGGTCTCGTCGTAGTAGCGCTCGTTTCCGTAGGAGTCACGCTCGTGATCGTAAACGAGTACTAAAACCCGAATCGTTTAGGTATTAAACGCGATGCTCGGGAGCTCAACACGTGAGCGAGTCGCGCGGGTAGACGAGAAAAGAATGACGGAGACTGACAAACGAAAGAGAGGGAGCGGAACGAGCGTTGCCGGGAGACGCGCAGCATCCGAGCACCACTGTTTGCGGATCGCTGAGCTCGCACAAGCTCCCGTATAACCCATAAAATCATGTATCTTCTTTGGATTGGCTCGAAAGGCTCGTGTTCTCACGACATCTTCCAGCTAACCAATGGTTCACGTTCAAATGGGCGGGCACTTCCTTGGCTGACTTCACGAGCCCCAACGTCCACGAAATATTTCATTTCTATTATCTTCAAACAGGCGCCCGCCATTCGATCAAAAGTTCGTCAATCGAAAACTGTCACGAAATCACTCTCAATCAAATTTTCCATTTTTCGCACTGCGATCGACCAGCAATTTCCAAACTTTTGTGATATCCCTCGTGAAGTTTTAAGATCAAGAACTTACGAATCAACGTCAACTCAGGCGGAAGATAATTATTTTAACATAAAAGGAAAACGCATCGAAAGCTTCGATCGCGTAAATTTCTCTGAATTCCATTAAATTTCTATTCGTCAAATACCAAGTTCTCATGCATCGATTGCATAAATTTTGAAAAAAATTCTACTTTCGATGCAAACCATCGGAGCACGTAGGAATAAACAGCTCCCGATCTTGTCTCTGAAGATGCTAAAAGCGCCGAGATCGTTGATTCGGTGGGAAAGATGCTGAGAGGGAAATGAGTTCGAGGACCAAGAACGCTGTCATATGATTTCACAATAATTTTGTTTATTTAAAAAATTTTTTTATTAATAATTATACCAAAAACAGAATATAAAAATACTGTACAATCCTGTATCAACGTATGAATATATCTAAAAACATATTTATAATATCGACTAAACGTAGAAACAGCGACCCGCGCGGTTGTACAGAAAACGATGCTTTACCGCTTACGAGAGGCTGTCCAAGGAATGGGAAACTAATATTTGTGTGTCGCGACGAGCGTACGTGTTTCTTACGAGGTAAAGTGTGCACGGCACATAGAAACAGGAGTGAGAGCCCGTGAGAAACTTCAAATATTTACAGGATGAAAAACGTTGAATATAAATTTGATCTTTATACAGGAGATTAAATTATTTACAGAAAATAAGATTCTCGAGTCGTGACATCGAGCTGTCGCGCATGAAAATCGGCGGAAAGTCAAATGTCACGTGTATAAATATGATTGAATAAATTATTGCATTAATCCGGCCACGCAGCTGCGCGAACTCTGAGTCCCAAGTATAACTGGGCTGTACAGACCAACAAATAAACAAGCTCACGACAATTGCTCTCTTATTTTAATGCGGATATGTACAAAGGAGCATTTGAATCTTTGGTGTTCGGCTGTATGCGGCAAGGCCCTTAACCGGCACTTGAACGTTTCTACACGAATATTTTACGCTTAAAGGATTATTCACGACGATAGTTTAATATAAAAAGTAGAGTAAAATAAATCACCGCCAATATGGACGAGGTTTTCGAGTAAAGTGTATATCGATGGGTGGAGAATAATCGAAAATAAATATGTGAACCGGTCGAGAACCGGGATGTTCGTTATTCTGGGGCTGAGAAAATCGGGGCGCCTTCGAGAAATGGGAGTTTTAAATTTCGGGGCGAAATTCGAGAATGAGCGAAAGGGAAAGAGAGGGAGGCAAAGAGGATCGGGGATTGAATTTGTTTTCGCAATGCCGCGGCGAGAGCTGACTGAAACATCATCATTTTTCTCGTACATTTAGTGCGGAGATGCGAAAAGTCGTCCCCATGAATATACAAAAGACTGCTCCGACGGATGCCACTGAGCAAACGTCGGTTTCTTTCTTTGTCTATCTCTCGCAGCGGCGCCAAAAGTAACAACGAGAGAGTCTTCTCTCTAATTGAATTCAAAGAGATTTATGATGCTTCTCGCGGAGGACGCAGCACCCAAAGAAATAAAAAGAGCCGTCTCGCTTCTCGGCTACGCGAACGTTTTTTTCTTCGACGTTTTTTACAGCGATCTTCCCTCGGAGTTCGTTCGGGATCGGGGCAAGAGCGAAGGAGAAGAGAGAGGAGAGAATATTCGGCTCTGATAATTACGAGAAATATTTAACCAACAGTTTGATCCTCGAGTGTCTCGGATCGATCCTGCGTCAACGAAATGTCTCGAGAAGTCGACGATTTTTTCGTTCCCCTCGTCCTTCGAGTCTGCACGAGGCTCGAATGACCCCGAGCGATCCAGGGGGGACCCAGTGTCCCGGAGACTCGGCCCCGTTCTCAAAAAGCTCCACTCGCGCGGTCACATCCGCTCGAGACAGACTCCGGAGAAGACTTCTTCTCACAACCTTTTTTATTCTTTCTCTTTCTCCTCCTTTCCTTCTCTCTTCTACTCCCATAAAGATTCACCGCAGTTAATTTATCGAGAAAAAGAAGCCGCGAGGGCATCAAAAGTGCTGCGCGAACCTCCCTTTAACGTCGCTCCGATCTAACTAGAAGTTTGCTTTCGCTGCTCTAAAATAACTAACTCACGCATTCGAGCTCTTGCCCTCTTCTGCTCTCTCTCATTTTTCTACCTCCTCGAAACTAGGCTACTGAGTATTCACACGGTATGGAAACGCGAGAATCATCGACGTGTTTATCACATAGGCAGACACGATATATATTTACATTTACAATGCTCGTTGCGTAAATGGACGTTACATCGTACAGAAAATATGTGAAGGAAGCGAGTCTCATGATGCTTGATGAGAGGAAAAAATTTGTCGTCTTTACGAAACTCTCGAGTGAACGAGTCGAGAAAAGCTCGCTGTGTGGTCTCGAAGCGAGATGTCACGTTGACGTGGTTTTTCAAGCGACGGTGGTGGAAAATGTCGAAAAAGCTGGAGAACGAAAAGGAGTTTTTTCCGGCGGTTTTTGTTGAGTCGAAAAAAAAAGTGATTGGCTGACGTCTTGATGTATCGATAAGAGAGCATCGATTGGTTACCATTCGAATGTTTTTATAATCGAGCGGAAAGAGCGAAGTTTTTCCGGGGATTTGAGCACTTTTGACTCTCTTTGCTTGGGAACATGACTTTGATTTCACGCCAGATAATTTTGAGGTAGATTTCCATAAATTTGTGGGGCGCGTCGATTCTGCCGAAATAAGCGAGAGAGCCGAGAAAACCGCGATGTCGAACCTTTTTCTTCTCGCTCCGTTTGGCACCTCCGGTTTCTCGCTTAACGCAGGGATAAGCCCTCGGCAAAGGAGGAAAATCCGGCAATAATCGTCCCGTCATTTTATGTCTATACGATTCATTGTTGTGCTCGCGTGCGAGCCGTTCATCCTGGCCGAAGGGAATCCCCCGAGACTGAAAGCGCAAGGGCCCTCTTCGGAGTCCATTGTCGTCTCGAGTGTCGAGCTTTCTTACGCGGCACCACCGAAATTATCCCACTTGAATTCTTGAAAACATCTCCCGGCACTGCTCGGAGCCCGGACTCGGGAGAAAAAAACGCACGAAAAGTTCTGCGGCGCTCCTTCTCGGCGGCCATTTCGGTACTTTCGGTCCAGCGAAAGCAGGAAATTTCCGCCGCTTTCTTACACGCCATCATTTTCCAAGTTGATAACATCTTACCAATCGAGAAATTCACGCGCGATCTGCTCGGTTCATTTTTGCCAAAATGCACGGAGAAATCTTGCTTTCGACTTAGAAATTCGAATTCCAGTCACCCTCCATGCGCCAGACGCTGAAAGCGTACGACAGTTTCTCGTGAGCCATGTAACTGCACGACGACGAACTGATTTCTCGAGCAGCCAGCACCGCGCCCCTTTTTTCTCCTAAAAAACAAAAAACCAAAGAAAACAAAAATTATTGATAAATCACAAAAACGGGTGAGAAGAAACTTTGAAGAAAAACTTTCTAAACTAATGCCTCGACGTGAAAAGAAAACAGATAATGAATCAAGCAGCAAACGAAGGAAGAAAAACATCGAAACGAAACCTCCCCAGAGTGCAAAAAAAAGAAACGAAAAACCTGGCTCAAAAGTTCCCGTGTGAAGTACGAACTGATGAAAAATAAGAACCCTCCCGCGAGTGCACAAAAAACCCCTGAAAAAGGTGAATTCGAATCCCCCCGAATGTTTTGACACGAGAGAGCAATGCAGTGGAGGCAACGATAACGCTTTCGAGCCTTCGATAAAGTGAGAAATTCCGATTCGCTCCAAAAACATGATGAGAAAGAGAGAGTTATGAAAATTTTAGAGACAACTAATAAAAGAAGATCGAAGAGAGAGGAGCTGGAAGTACGAGACGAGGGTCTCTATTTCCATCGTCGTTCACAAAATCGTGAACTTTCGGGGATGAGAAGCGGTTATAAGGCGCACACGAGCCAATCATAACCGTCTTCGGGTACTTAGCGTCTCGATATCGTTAGTCACGCGAAATTACGAGAGAGTGAAAAGTCTCTAGGATAACTCGGGTAATTTTGGCGCCTCTCTCGTGTCTTGTATCCCGTCAAGAACGCTCCGAGATCGTGGGGTGGAGCGTGATTTAATACGAGACGGTGTACGTGCATCGTTCTTCTCGCCGCGTTCGCTTTCTCGGCTCTTCTCTTAAGCCAACGAGAGTTACCTCGAGTCCTCCATTAATACACGCACTTTCCCGCGAATCTGGAGCGGCGAGGGAGAGGAAAAGAGACAAGAAGATGCTTCTACCCCTATTATTTCTTCGTTGCAAGAATAGAGAGACAAGACTCGATTAACTTTGGCTCGCGACGCGCCCCAAAACTCTCAATCACGAGAAGTTGACTAATTGACTAAATATTTCCTCTTCTCTTCTGTACATCGAGCCCGTCTATCAATCCTCGATCACCAAAAGGGCGTACAACTTTCATTTTTCACAATACACAAAAATGCAAAAGTGCCAAACGTTTGTTGTCATCGATCGACGCTGAAGTTTGCGACGTTGGAGTCCAACGAAATGATTTAAAAAAACCCTCCAATGTCTTCAGTAATTCTCCCATTTCGTTGCCTGACGAATTTGTAATTCGCAGTTTTTCAAGCTGCCCACCGATACTTCGTGAAAGAGAAAATTGGTCCATTACAAATGTTTTTCCTCCATTTCGTTGGACCCCAACGTTGCAAACTCCAGCGTCGTCATCGATCGCACCTTTTTGTCGGATTTTTCCATGTAAAAAAATGTTCACTTTGATCGTGACCATTCTGGAGTTGATTCGAAACGATAAAATATTGAATTTGATGATGATTAGCCAAGAAATGACGAAGGGAAAAAAGGAGAGTGTCTTATGTAACCTTTTTTCCTCAAAAATGTGACGATATTCAAAGGCTGTGTACACAGATATCAATTTACACCGACGAGCAACAGAAGCTACGAGCTCAGGGTCTGTTTTAATTACACTGTCGTTGTGTAGAGTAAACAGAGAGAAGCTGCCGCGAACGAGGAGTCGTGTAAACAGATGAACACAGATCCCTATCTCTCTTTCTTCCTCGAGACGACAGAACTTGAAGATGAGGGTCCGGAGAGCCCCCGGGAGAAAGAAATACACGTAACGATGTGACGAGAGAAACGTTCGATTTTTTTTTCAAGAAGGGCTCATTTTTTTGTTTTTCCTCATGATTTTCAAGCTCGAGCCGGAGACTCTTCGTAGGGAGAGAAAAATCCAAGTTTTTCTAGAGCTATTTCTCATTCTCATTCCCAATTTGCATACGCACATCGAGTTTTCTAATTAGTGTCACTCAAATATACGGTCTCAGGCGTTTGATTCCCGACTCTAATTATCACCAATTCTAACAGTTTTTCTACCGATCGATAAAAACGTTGGTAAACGAGATTTCGGTGAAAATAAAAATCGAAGGTGAAAAGAAAGGTGAAATAAAAATGGGGGAGAAGCAACTCACCGTTCTCTTCCGATCCATCGCTGTTCTCGACGTTGCAGTGGAGAACTTCGTACAAGAAATCGATGTACCTCGTGGCCAGTTTGATAGTCTGTATTTTGCTGAGTTTGTCACTGGGCAGCGTGGGAATGATTTTTCGGAGGGATGCGAAGGCCTCGTTGAGGCTCTGGGTTCTCTGGCGTTCTCTGACATTAGCCATGACTCTCTGGTTCTGTATTTCTTCGTAAGTAGCACCGCTCTTCCGTCTCATTTTGAGTTTCGAGCCGGAGGAGCTGGCGTTGCTTTCGCCCTCGGAGTCGTTGTTCTCGTTGCAGCTCGAGGATGATTTTCTCTTTCTTTTTCCGGGGTTGCTGGTCGTGCTGCAGCTGGAGCTGGTGCTCCGGGCGCTGCTGTTGCTGCTGATGCACGTCCTCGTGTCGTTCGTGCCGGTGAGCTCTCGCTCAAAGCTTTTCGTCGTGTTCGCCGCCATCGCGCCCAGGTCCACGAGTCTTTTTGGACTCTCGTAATCCTCCGGCAAAACCGAGGTTTTCTCGTAGTCGATTTCTTGCTTGTATTCGATTATCTGCTCATTCGTCGTTGGGTGGTAACTCGGCACTCTCGAGTTCGTCATTTCTTCCCCCGACGACGAGTACATCTGCGGGGACGGTGTGAGGTACAAACTTTGCTCGTGATCGCGGCTATGATGACTGTGATCCGAGAGGAAACCCGGCGAATTGTCATTGATTCGGCGGTCGTAATCGACGCTTTGTATTTCGCGATCGTACATCAGTTTTCCTGGTTGACCAAGCTCGAGCTGCTGCTGCTGCTGCTGCTGCTGCTGTTGATGCTGCGGGGGATGCTGCTGCAGGTAGCGCTTGTCCTCGATCGGATCGTAGATCACGTACGTCGAGGGCGCTTGATAAAGTTGATGATGATGATGGTGATTGTGCAGATTGTGATTCTCGTTGTGATGAGGGTGCGGATGAAAACTTGGCAGGCGGTGCTCCGTCGGGCTGCTGAGATCCATCAGGTGTGTCGGGGGGGAGTAACGCTCGTAATGGTCCGGCGAATTGCTCGCCGAGCTACCCGCACTGTGGGGAATCCCCGAACTGTCACCCAACAGATATAAGCCCTGGACGCGTTGGGCCTGGAGGCCCACCGGCTGCTGTGCTTGCATCATCCTGACAACGTCGAGTTCTTGGATTGTCTTTTTCGATGGAGCCTCTTTCGAGAGTTAAACGTTCGGAGAGCAAATTAATAAATTGGGGGATGCCGACCGAGGCCACGGTAACGTTAACCAACAAATGTTCGTTAGTGTTCTTCGCTTCGGGAATCCAATCACTGTTGCACACACTCCGTCGATCACTCGTGCGAACAACTTTCAAAGTACATTAAAATTCTTCGATTCTTCTCGCCGACTTACACTGAAATTTGCAGGGCGAAGATAAAACAGCAGTGAATAATGATTCACTGAATGAAAAGGAGAATGGAGTTTACGAAAACGGGGAAGATCGAAATGAGTTTAGTGATCTCGTGTTATCCGTACGAGGGATACGAGATGTCTGATGTTCGCTTCTTCGAGTCTTTGGTACGTCAGTCTCTCAGAAGACACCGCCTTCTCTTCTCTTCTCCTCTTCACGCGCCACTCCTTCGTCCAGCTTTTGGCCCCACCCCAGAATTTTCTTTTAAATCTCGTACTTGTCAGCCTCGTCCCCACCCACGTTACCAGCCAGGAAACCACTGAGAGCGACGGAAAGAGACGAAGCGGCTTTCCGAATGGACGGAAGATCGAGAGGAAGAGAGACGCAGCTCGTTTTCTTTCGATGCCCTCTCTCGCCCCCTGCCGCTTCCCCCCTCAATATTTCTTGCCTTTTCGCCCCCTCGACTACGCCTTTGCATCGGAGGAGGGAACGAAGACACCGAAAAATGAAACTCTCCACTTTCGACTTTGCGAATTTTGCTATAGTGCGTTTATGTGCGGAACGAAGTTGCCTCTGAGAAAGGCGCGCTCGGAGAAAGCCACGGGGACCCATCTTGAATATTTATATCGTTCCGGACGAGAAGAGCCCGCGACGATCTTGCGCCAAAGACCGATTTCTTCGCGCCAAATCTTCGTCGCTCAAACTCTTCGGAATCTGCGCTCATCCTTCGGCCAGTTGTGGACCAAAATGATCTGAAAATCTTTCATCGATCATTCCGATTTTTCATGTTTCTTTCGGTCACGAGGGTCGAATTACTGAATCATCATTTATTCTATATTTTCGAGAATTTTTGAAAGATTTTGCAGAAATTCCAAACGTTCTGGAGCAATCGTAAATGCTTTTACAAACTTGAGTAAGATTGTGGCTTCCTAAAAGTAGTTTGAAGTGGATTTTGTAATTTTGGTGACGTCACCGGGCACAAGCGAGAGTAACGAGCGATATATTCATTTTCTCCATTGTCTTTGTTGTGGAATTTGTGGAAGCAGTGGAACAACGCCGGAGAGAATTCCACGCGCCCGCCCATCAGAGGCTCCCGAAAAGATTTTTAAAAATCCACACAACGAAAAAGGAATTTATGGAGAAAAATTCGAAGCCTTCGAAGCAAGGGATCGACTGACAGCGATGAGTTACCGTTACACGGAGAGGCCAAAAATAGGAACATTTTTTTCTCCAAATGAATACAACACCGCCTCGAATTCGATTTTTTCTGTCTCAGCCTTCGTTGAAAACTTATTCGAGATTTTTACCAAGGCTGGAACAATTTTGCGCGAGCGCTCTCATCCTCGACGCAGATTCTCCGCGTTATTGTTCTCGACGTTATTTCCCGCGGAGATGGGAGGAAGACATAAGAAAAGAAGTTCCTTTCTTCGCGCTCGGAGAACGACGCGGCCGGGCTTGATCGATGGGGTCTTCTTGGTCGAATCTTCCGTACCCGCATGTTCGTTGTGACGCGCGGCGGCAGCTTTTCATTTATAACGCGATGTAAATTCCAAGACTTTTCTTTATTTCCCGAAATTCTGGAAGCATGGCGACCAGTGAAAGAAATTCAATTGCGACCAGTGAAAGATTGAAAGATTATGAATTTTTTTAATTTATCGGCAGTTTGGAAAAAAGCGATTATCCAAAGCAAGAGTAAAGTGTGGTATCGCACTCGAAAATATTCAGCGTTGGAATTCTACGAAAGAGAACATTCCCTCGTTGCTGATTGGCCGAGAAATGCTACCAAATCACTTTATTCGTTATTTTTATGAAAATTGGTAGCAATTTTTGTTCTCTCTCGCACGTAGAAAGTCGTGAACAAAAATGAATCGCTTCGGCCCAGCATACGTTCGCGTTATTTTTCTCAGCTGTATTTTTTCACGCGGAGATGACGCGCGTAAGAAAAGCACTATCGTATTAAATCATTGTTTATAATGAAAATCGTCCTATATCTCATAGCTGGGAGAGCCGCTGCTGAGATAAATAGAGACATACTCCAACTTTATTGCGTTCCCTTTGATCATCGCCGTTGGAGAATAATTACTGGGGCCAGGTCTCGTGATTCAAGCATAAAATCACACACGTACGAAGCACAGAGCAGAAGTACCCGCGTCATTATATTTATCGCGTTTCCCTCATTGAACTTTTCGTATTGGAACTCGGCCAGAACTTCATTCTCGATGATTTAGTGAAAAATTCTTGGCTGACACATTATAGAAATTCTCTAGTCGCGTGTAAACACCGAGTATTTTATCTCGAAAAAACAATGCGCCCGGACGCTCTCGAACGGAGTTTCGAGATGAAAACCGATCGAGATCATGCGGCGGTAAACGAATATAAAATTTAATCGTTTCGCGAAGAGTCGCGTCGGAAATTCGATCACGTGGAATCGTTTTTCACTATTTTTTCAGTATCTGAAAAATTGCAATCAGACACAAAACCGATTTTACTCATTTTTCCTTTGCAAATCCACACAGAGTGGTCGCGCTCCTCGAAACATTGTTCGTGTCCCGATAATAACGGGGATCGAGAGGAGACTTTTTTTCCGAGGATCCAAGCGAGTGTCCCCGATTTATAGTTGGGTGAGGCAGACTCTTGGACGCCCTGCTCGACGCAGCCTCTTGCCCGCATATATATGCTTTCATCTTTGAAACATCACGTAATATTCGTGGACTCTAAGTGCATGCATACGTCTGATATTTGAGCTCATACATTTGCCAGACCGAGAAGAGATTGCACGAGAGTGCACAGCACGCATAATTAAATCCGCGTTAATATCGTGAAACGGTGCGTGCCCGAGAGGCGCGAGCATATGTTATGTGCGTCTCTCACTCTTCCTCTTTTCCTCCCGAGTTATCGCATGCTCTCTGCCAAGTGATCCTCGTATTAACGAAGCAGACGAAAACGAACGATATTGAGCAAAAGTGGCTGAACCGCGCCGCGGAGTGAGATATTAATGTAGGAAATGATCGAATGATCAAAACCAAGAGCTCGTGAAGGGAGTATATTTATTCCTCCACGACACTTCCGATGGTTACAATTCTACGATTTCAATTATGTGTACAAAAGTTCTGCGTTAATCTGCAGGTCCGTTTGCCCCCGGCGAAAAAGAGAATGAGAAAGATCTTTTCGCTCCGTTCATCGCGCCGAACTCGAGTTCATCGGAGTCGATGATTTTCGTATCGTCATAAAAATTCGCCGCTGTTGTTCAAGGGAACCAAAACAATCAGTTTGGAACAGAAGAGTGAATATGGTTTGGGAGAAAATGAAAAAGAAACGTCGATACGAATAATTCTTGCTGAATATGCTCAAATTTTTCAGGTTTACTGCCTGCTGATGTAACGAAGTGAGGAAACGGATTCATTTTTTATATAGTGAGAAATGTATCATTTTTCAAAAAATTTTAAAGTATTTAGCCACCGATTAAAAACAGCATAGTATTTTTTTAATTTTCCGGCGAATTTTTTTAATTTTGAACTATATTTCGTTTTGTTTTCCAGTTTTATTCGTCATGTCAGACTAGCACTTACTGATAAGTGCAAATGTATCGTGAATCATAAATTTGGACTGTCGGCGTAGTAAATTCTATGACAAATACACGAATGTACACCGCGAATACGAGTGACATTTTACCATACATATCGCTTTTTTTCAGGGTTGCTCGAGCATACTTAACAATATAAACATTTGAAGTGACTGAAACATATTTTTTACTATGCTCCTAGAGAAAAAGACTCTTGAGTCTTTTGAATAAAAGGTTTGGATATCGGTTTTTTTTACTATGGTGAATAAAACAGTTCTTATTACTGCTCTTTGAATTAATGGTGCACTCCGGTGCGGATGTACCGTCTCCGAGATACCACGTTCCTAGCACTTTCCTCTGGAATTTTCGGCCTCGTTTTCTCCGGGTTGTAATGAGGTAACTGGATTTGGACTTATTGTTAAAAAATTTGCAAGTGCTCATCGAAAAATAATGTTTGTGGAATCAGGTACAAATTCACCGAAGCAATCGGGCACGGTCTTGAGACCTGGGCTGATTTCGGGGTTGAATATGCCACCAGCAAAGCAATTACCAGCCGAAATATTCACTAATTCATCGTTGCAGCCTTTACGCCTTCGTTGTGAGGGCCTTCCATTAATAAAAGGGCGCCTATAGCCGCAGCATGGACGGAAAGCACAACAAGTTTCTTGCTGGTGGCAATATTGTGCTGTATTGCTGAGGTCTTTTATGAGGGGGAAGCCCCGGGGTCGTCCTGGGCGTGAGGGGAAGGTCTCCAAATTGCTTATTCCTCCATAATAAACATTTTCGCTCCTTTCCTCCTCTCGATTCCGTTTCGAATGTCCCTTTTTAGTTAATTCCTATTAATTAACCCTTTGCAGATCAACGATTCAAATCGTCTGCAAGTTATTCGACTACGAAATTCAAGTTATTGCGGTTGTGGATCAAGAAATTTCCGAAGTAGTTGAATCTCCTCCGAAACCTTCGAAAAAGCATTCCGAAAAAAATTCAATTATAAGCAATATTTTCAACAAACGATCCTCGCGAAAGGGTAGGAAAAATAATGCCGAAACGAATCAAACCCCGAATCGATGTCGAGAGAACGATAAAAAAAGAGGCAAAAGATTGAGAAGAGCCGCAGGACGATTGAACGTCGCATCGTCGATGCATACATACTCGAGTATTATATTGGTCGCTGTTTACGAACGCTGGCTTTACGACGAGGAGGAAGAACTTTTGCCGACAGCGTCGCTAAATCCATTGTAGATAGGGCTGTGCGTAGGACAAAGTTTGCCGATGAAAAACAAGGAGAGGCTCTTGCCATGTGTCGAACACACGGTGCGAGAGCCATTAAGGACAGCTCTTACCTATGGGGCTGAAGTTCGGGCCTGAAAAAGTGAGCGAGCGAATAGAGAAAAAGAGAAAAACGGCGAAAAAAGCCGAGCCGCGCCATAGGTGCATGCAACAATCCCACGAGACGCTACACCACTTGGGCACACGTGTGCGACGATCACCTCCGCGCTCGAAGCCTACGACAACGTGCGGATTTGCCACTTGTAACCTCCCTCTAACCTGATGTGGAGGCCGCTCCTCTCTCTTTTCCATTCTCTCATATACCGATTAGCCTGCTGTTATGAAGAGCTGTATACATATATATTCTCGGTTTGGCCAATACGAGAAACAGTCACCATGTGTTTCGCACGAGGAGAATTTCACTCACGCCCGAATTTGCATTTAACGAGCGTGTTCCAACTTCACCGACATGTGTCGGCCAGAAATTTAGTCGAATCTTACGAAACGCTGTAAATCTTGTTACGAGACCGCCGCCGAATATTGCATTGCGAACTCGCACTTTCGCGCGGCTATTTATCAGAGGCCCTCACCACCAATTACTTTTTTTCCGAAATCTTCGATCGAATTTCGTGTTGAGCGCTTACGTCACGTTTCTCTTTTTTCGTCATCAGCTTCAAGGAAGATCATGCCTTACTTGTGATTCAAAAAAGCAGATGAACCCTTTTGCTCTGTTCATCATCAAAGAAACGAATAAAATTTATTCTCGCTATTATTAAAATAATGTGTAACTTATTTGTTGAGATTGATTAATTTTTCATATTAATATGATTACGGTTTAAATACTTTCGTAGTAAAATCGCCAAGCAAAATGTGACAACAGCCATTTTCTATTTATATGCATATGCACATCTATGTTTTAAACCAGCTGGCTCATGGTGTTGTTGAACCTTCCGCACCGTTTATGTCGTTATTACTCGTTGACCTCAAACAAGTGTTTTTCTTTCTCCATTCTCAAGTCATTTTCACCGGTAACAAGGCTCTCTCAATACATCATTTTTATATCTAAAAACATTATATTTTCTTATTCTCGTTTTGGCTATTTTAAGTTGGAAGGATCCTGTTTCACTTAATCCAAATCGTCGCACAGCGAGTGCGCCTGCCATAAGAGCTTGTGTATAATCCTTCAAAAAATGTGATTATCGTTGATTGTTTTATCGACAAACAGACGGTAGATCCTATAATAAAATTCCTGGAACAAATGCACGCTGTATATTTCCAGCATATTTTCAAATTTCAACTCTCCAAGTTGAGTTTTCGATTTCCACTAGATTCGCGTGAACTTCCTTAAAGTTGATCAACTTTTTTATCATCAACTTTTTAAAAGTTTATGAGAATCGATAAACGCTGAATTGGAACGAAAGTTTCGAAAGTCGAAAGTCGACGATATTCGACTTGGAGATAATCACAAATTGTGAGAAATCATTGATAATATTAGTTTTGGCAATGATAAGAGTTGAGGCTTTTGCGGCTAAATTTTTAGCTCGATCCTCGAAAGCAATAGAATACGTTTTTTTTTCGTTTTTATACAGAAAAATTGCTGGTCTCATATTTTTTTTGGCATCGAAATTTCAACGGGACATTACTAACACTTGTTCTACTGTTTTTTGGTTTAATAACCGGCTCGAAAATCATAAAATAAGTGGTAGCAAGCACGTGCTGCTAATAGAAAACCTGCGAGCAGCACCGATGCGTTTCATTCCTCCCCCCAATCCGGTTCCGTAGGTGCGTTGATTTTTACGGGGAACCTGCAATTCTCTGAGAAACCACGTGTTTCACAAATTTAACTAACGAATTTGCATTTACGATGTGCCATCTTGCGAGAAGTCTCGCTCTCCGGACGGAGCAACATGTGTCGCCGAGATTTCGGTTCTGCTTTCCTCGTGTACCGGGCACTCGCTCGCGCGACAACACATGCTGTTTAACGAGAGGGTGCGCGAATCCCCAATTCTCCGGGTGAAAGTCCAGGAACAATGCTGCCTCGAACAACGTGTTCACGTTGTAAAAGAAAAAACGCATCCTAGTCACGTATTTTAACCCTTGTACACGTCACGAAAAAACTTCTTTTTGGTATACTAGTGCAAGCGAACCGATCATTTGACGCACTCGCAAATTAACACGTGAAATGAATTTCATTTCATTTAACGAAGTTTTGAATGGTGAATATTTTGACTTTGGAATTGCAGGAAATTCGTGAAAAGGAGCTTCTCCGTTTTTCGGACAATAATGAATTTAGAATTTCAGTTCGATCGAAAACTGTTTTCTGATTAGTCCCGAGAACAGAAAGTCATTGAACATTTGAATTCATATGCGCAGAAATGAAAAGACGACGAATTTGTTTTTTGCAAATAAAAAAATACTTTCAAGAATCGATGTTTTTTCATGAAAATTTTGTTCAATCGCGTTCTCGAATATTTTTATATCCGAACAGAATTCTATTTTTTCTCAACTGAAATTTCTCTCTTCGTTTACCTGGCGCCTCAATCGATTCCCACCCAAAATCTCGAGGAACATTTGACAGAGCAAAAATATGCAAATTTTTTTGCAAAACGATGTTCGAAAGGGCCCGAAATAATGCCGAAGTTTTCGTATTTTGAGGTCTCCGGTCGTCGCCACAATGAAAAGACGAGGAAAATGGCCTTTTGAGTGGAAGTTGAATGGCGACAAGTGCTTTGACAATGGCGATCCCCGCAGACTCCGTCGAGACGATCCTTTATACTTTGTTACGGCGCTCGGTAAACGCGCACCAAAGCAGACACGCCTGCTTCTCGTTCGCTTCACTTCCCTTCTGTCGGCCATTGTGCGCATTAAACACCGCATTATTATAATACAACCTGTTGCGATCCCCACGAATCGCCTCTTGTGACCATCGCACGCTACCGTCTTTACTCCAAAACCCTGAAATTACAATATTGCATAAAAAAAGACAGTCATTTACCGGACTCTGAACAATGAACTTTCTCGGAGCTTGTCAAAGTCAATTCTTTGCTGGAGTAAATTATTTCGCTCTAATCACGAAAAGGGGTGTGACGAAATACCCCTGGAGCTTTGGACGACTGTTATATAATTGGTCAATCGTCAACTGCCAGCTTCCCTGAAATCAATATTTCGAAAATCATTCATCAAAGTTTTTTCACAATCGATTAAGGAGGGTGGCTACACTCGTCAAAATGATAAGAAATTGATCAAATTTGGTTATAATGTTCTTCAACATCAAGTCCGAAGACACAATTTTTTTCAAAATTTTCTTCTGCTTAGTTATCGAATAATTACGCATTAAAGCAGATTTCTTATGCCCGGAATGTATACCGATATGTATGGAAACGCTATGCTTATACACTTGAACTTTAGTGATCAATTTCTCGATAACTGTACAGAAGAAAAATCTTAAAAATTTGTATTGTCAAATTTGGCCCTAAAGAATATGTTCACCAAATTTTATTAAATTCTTATCATTTTGAAATTTTTAATGTATTTAACATGGTTTAGCATGGCAACATTGTATCGTCGGTAGCCACCCTCCTTAATGACTCGACGAAGTTACCAAAGTTTTCTCAAAGTAGAAAAGAAACTACTACAATTTAGGAGCTTTTTCACCTTCGTCCCTCGTGAGGTAGCAAAAGCAGGTGTGCGGTCAAATGTTTCCCAACTACCACTCAATGATTCAATTGCCAACTCGCAATCACTTGATTGGCAACTTATCCAGAATCTTTGAAAAATCGTAAAAGTTTTCATAAAGTAGAAAAAAAGTGCTCAAATTTCACGACGTTTTTTGTCGCCAAATTTTATTTCTCGGTTCCTTTCTGAGCTTCATCGATCGGATATGTCTTTTTGATCGAATAGAAACAAATTAAATTTCGATTTTTACGATTGAGAAGACTGGAATTGATGATTGCAAGTTTGTTTAAATGCAATTGTTCGATTTTCATTTTCTCCTATTATTTTTTCAAGAACCTCCAATCAGGAGCGTTCGGCGATTTGTTTTTTCGGGAAACAACTGTCGTCGAAGCCGCAATCCTTCACTCATTTACACTGTAATCTGTCGATTGTTTAAAGCCAAATATTTTTCTGCACTTTTAATCCGCAATGCAGGCATTGCCGGCGTGACGTTTCGCGTCAATCCGGCTTACGTTCCGACGCACAGGCTCGTCGTGGAAGGAGATGTGTGCAGCAACACTCAACGATGCATTATTTGCTCGTTCGTCTGAGCCAGCTATACATACAAGAGGATCAAGATCTTGTCGGAATTTTCGGATGAGGGATGGTGGGAAAAGTCATCACAGCTTAGCTCGCCTTAAAGAGGCAATCCCTTGATTTTATTGAAACAACTTCAGCTGCTTGGAAAACTGACGTTTATCCTCGAGCTGCACATTTGACGAGTAACGACACAATTTCCTACGCGTATAACGAAACCTTCGTTATTTCTATTCCGTAATGAATTCACTGAAAAAATTTGTCGATGCGTAAACTAATTTCACTTTTACCGAACAAAAAATTCAGTTTGATATCGACAGCATTACGGGAATATAAAAAATATCGAAAAATGTGATTCGATTAGCCGATTCCGGCTGTGGTTCGTATTCGGAGACCAGATTTTTCTCATCAGCGCGATGGATGAATGAAAATACGAAGCAGTTTGCGTACGCCATGACACCTTTTACGTCGGTTACAAAGATTATTTTACCACAAATTGTACACACATTCGTCACAACCGAAGAGACCAGAAGCGGATTCAGCCCACTTCACTGCTATCATTACGAAATTTATTTGCCGCGATTTCAATAAAAATTCACGGAGAAATCCGGTAAAATACACGCGAGGCGTCTGACTTGTGACAGCGACCGTATTTCGGTTGATGGGAGGTGCCACACAATTGGAATGAAATCAAATATTTTTGGAAACACCTGAAATGCGTTAAAAATAAAAATGCGAGATATTTGACTAAAATAATTTAGCTTGGATATAATTCGATAGATTTCCAAGTGTCCAGAATGAAAACAGTAAAAAACTCCCTCAAAATTTATTGGTCGCGTGTAAAAAATCGAAAAAGATCAATCGATCGATTGCCTCCTGAAAGACTGACGTGATAGTCTCGAGACGAGCAACTCAGTTCTTCGAAAATGAGATTAAAAAAAAGAGATTGACAAAAATAATTGGATTGAGCGCTATTAATGTCAAGTCCGTAAGCAAATGAGTTCAAAGTCTCAGCGAAATTGGGCTTAAGAGAATGAGCACGCGCTACCTGTTCGGCCTGTTAGAGAAACCGGTGCACCCACCCTTATTCAACGGGCAAAGGCAGCAGTTCGCATGCTGTCGGGCACATGTGTCAGGGTTGCTACTTCTTCGCGTATTTATATACGTGTACCAAATATAAATATACAAGAACGTGTTTGCCCTCCTTGGTATTGCAGTTTACGGTGTTTGTCCTCGACGAAACGCCGATATACGAGGATTTGAGAAAAATTTGGCGAACACGTGCCCCCGGAAGAGCACTTCTACCAACGGTGTATATACGTGCACCCTTAATGAGATTCCGGTCACGTCGAGCGATCAAGTGCTTGCACGCACTAAAACACCCGGTAATCGCGTATGTTGTCCAGATTTTTCTTACCCCCCCCCCCCTCCCCCTCCCCATACTCTTTTCCCTTTTTCCCTCTCGTTTTTCCTTGAGAGTTATGAAATGTTCACTGCACCCCTTCCCTTTTCTTGTACTCAGCTCTCTCCCTCCTGCTCCAAAAATAATTTTCTCACGCTCTCGACGCTTTTTCTCGCCTCTCGAATGGAAATACTCGAGGGAAAGATCTCTTGATTCTAATTACGCGAGTCTCATCAACGGGTATGAGATTCTAACAATTTGTCATGAGTTTTGAAGGACCATAGTCGAATGCTTCCTCGTCGCGGGCTTTTGACACGTCCGCCGATCGTTTATGATGGGAAATACAAAAAAACTCATTTTATTTAATTCCTTAAAGATTAAAAAATTATTGGAAACAAAGCTATTCGGAGTATTGAAGTGAAAAAACAAAGGCCAACTTTCGGCCCCATTGATTCGCAATTATTGCGTACCGGGTCCGATTTTTCTCAACGTCAAGCAAGCTTTCGTCGGGGACAAGAGTTTTTATGTATTTACGGAAGTAGAATGAGCAATTTGGAAGAAAAAACGTCGAGTCGCACCTTCGCGCATTGTCGGTGAATTTATAATTTGGGAAAAACCTCACACCGACGGAATTAGTTGAGGGTGCAAGTACCTGCGGCCACCCGCTAAAAATTTTCAGCTACGCACCATCAACAAGTCCAGCTCCCGTTCGCTAGTCTCGAGAAGGCGAGAAAGTGTGCCCATGGATTATGGGGACTTTATTGGCCGGGTAATCCGACCGGAGGGGACACGCGGGCGACGTATTTCCCCGGTGGACAAATCGTCGTGTCCTATATAGTAATATAGCCACGACTCGTTCCTTTATGCGTGTATTTACGCGCGTTCGTATTCGTATACTCTCCTCTGCTCTCCGCTCTCGTCTCCTTTTTCTTGCACCAAACTCTTCCACCATCCATTATTTTAAGCACGTTTGTCTTCCCTCGGTACTAGAAACGCTCGCCAAAATTTCATCTCCGAGTTTTGCGAGCAGCCAGAGTCGGAGCAACTTATCTCGGTATCAACGATCGATGATTTTTCAAAAACCCCACTTTTTGTATTACTTTTTCCGATTCTGAGAATCGAACTTTATTTACAAACAAAATGTTCCTTTCGACGTGCTCCAAAAGAATATTTTTCGTCAAATTTTATTATTTTGAAATTTGAAAGTTTTCACAATATTTTCCACTAGCATCCTAGAATGAGTGATTTGAAAAAGAAATTCAATTGATGCCTGATTGGGAGTGTGATAAGGAGTGAAAAAAGTTATTCAATTTCTAGGCTGAAATAGGGAAGGAATTTGGAGTGATGAATTTACACGCCTCGGGACTCGTTCCAGACCAAAAGGAGGAATGTCCGGAGCCATAAATGATGGATTTCGTAATACCGAGCAATCCCTCACGTTTGCATCACGAAACTTGGAACGTGAAGGTGAAAACGTAACGGGGGCATAAAAATGGAAGCGAAAATTCGATCGGAAATCATCCTGGGATTCCCTGACCGAAGTGGGTATTCCCAGATCGTCGGTAATAACATTCTCTCCCTCTTTCTTTCGCTCACGAATCCGCACTCTTGGGCGTATTTGAAAACTGGGATGATACACGTGATATTCGAATCTCGTATGCCAGCAGGACGGAAGAGAGAAAGAGAAAGGGAAGAAAGGAGGAGAGCGCGGACGTTGGCAATCCTCTTTGAAGCACCGTGCGAATGACAATGACCACCCGTCGACGGTGGGATAAACGTCATTGTGATTTTGCTGGTGGCATGTACCTCCTCGACCCTGAACCCCTGCAAAGTGGGCACGAGCGTTAAAGGCACTCGTCATAATCGTTGGCCACCGCCGGGCCCCGTTTTTTTCCAACCACCCAAATTTTCACTAATTTGCTTTAAAATTTTTCTGAAAATCGGACTGAAAACGCCTGCCTGCGTTAATTTCAAATCCGAAGACGAGTGACTCATCGCAATGGAAATGCCAAAATATTTGTTGAAGCATTTAACATTTCTTCATAGTTCGCCCCCCAATTAAAAAGGTACAAATTAATCAAATTAGGGATAAAAATCCTCCAGAACTCATAGTTTCCAGCGACCTTTCTAGTTTCATGTGACGTTGATAAAGATTCGTAATTTCGTCAAGGATCGTCGGAATTCCTCATGCGGCGACAGGAGGAATCCGACGATTGATCGGCGGGCTCCTTCCAATTTCTCATTGAGGCAATAAAATCGTGGAGACAGTGCATTTCACATTGCGCTTATCGCGCAAGTTAATATGCGTATATTTATATACGCACTCGCACTAAATCATGAAATATGTGTCGCGATGAGGGTGGTCTTGAGGGACGCAGATATATAAATATAATGAGATAAATATACGTATATTTGGGCTATTATATGGTGAAGATTCGAATGAAGCTGGGACGAGGTTGCTCTTCGCCTCACATTCTGTGTATCATTCGCACAGCTACGCGCGGATGCGGGGACGCATCAGAAATACATCGCGAGCTGCTACTATGCAGGAGAAAAGGGAAAATCAAAAGATAGAAAGAAAGAGAGAGAGAGAGAGAGAGTGAGGGGGAGGAAAGGGAAAAGGAAAGCATCGAGACAGACGTTCCCAGATTGAAATCAAATAAACATCGAGTCTCGTTCGTTAAAACTAGCTCCGTCGACACCGGAGCTTTCTTCTCACTTCCGTCGCGAGAAAGCGTCCGCAGTTGCACATTTGTATATTGTTACAGAGTGCACCACGAGAATGTGTACAATTCGAGGCACAGGGTGGTCCTTTCATTCGATCGCGATCGCTCCTGGTCGGGTGAGTAAACTTTGTCAAAAACAAATGCGCGTTAATCTTTTTTCCAACTACATTTTAATCAGGCAGAACGACACTGCTGCGCAATGATCAAATTTACCATTTTTGTCAGTACAAATGGGAACGCTTCTACTGATTTCAAATTTAATCCATGATCCGTGAGTTTTCGTAGAACCGGTTTTCCCATTCGTTCCAACGAAATTACGGTGGAGGAAAAACGAGAGTAAGTAAAGAAAAAGCGTTCAACGATTGGGCCGTTTTATTAATTTTACCAAGTTCAATGGAACTAACGATTCGTCGATTATCGCGAAATGAGGATCCGTTCCTGGTCTGAAGCGATCATAATTTTCTGCTTTCAAGCTCGAATGGTGGCCTCAAAGGCGTGGAATTCGATTGTAAGAGAGATGGAGAAATTAGCGAGGTCATAAAAGTTATATGACGACAGTCAATGTCACGTGGCGAAGGGCGTTTAGTTTCTTATTGGATAATGCGAGATAGTAAACATGTGCAGGCCAGACGTCGTCGCAACGACATTTTATATGAATATGTACGTATATAAGTGATTCTTATTTCTTCTTTTTTTTGTTGAATACAGACCGAAGGTGGAGAAGGATGAAGAATATCCAGTCGCGTTCCGCCGGATTGGCCAACTGTTCGACGAGGGAGTCCTCCCAATGATGTAACAAACAGCTTTGGAATAAACGGACGACCGGACGACGATCACTCAAAAGTTGCGAAACTTTAGAAATCGTTATTCCGCACAATTCTTTCAATATTTTTTCATACCAATCAGTCACTGGATGAAGAGACTGTTCCCGTTATTTATTATATATTCCATGTTTATTATCTAGTGTAAATATTGCCAGTTCATAATTGACGCTTTAACAAAACATAAGAAACTAGAAATAAGTGAAAATTTGTTTTGATGCTTCTTTTGGGTTTGTTGCTCAATTTTTATTCCATCAAAAAATCTTTACGAAATGAGACCACGACATCAACCGATTCGATCGTCGGTTTTAAGATCAAATTGGTTATTCCACTGTGAAACAATTTCACGTATTAATTTTGATCATATCGAAAGTGTCTGATTTAATTAATTATTATATTAGTTAGCGATATACCCATGGAAAAAATAAAGCTAACCACGACTATTGCGTTTGCTTCTGTTAGTCGTCCCACAAAATTCTAGTTGGAGTTATTTATATGTCGATCTTGTGAAACCTTGTTGGATATAAAATTCTAACGTGTATACTCATTGTCGTGAGACTTTGGTTTTTCGAAATTTGAATTTCACTCTTTTCAGACGAAAAAACCATGAATATTCTTCGTCAATCAATATAAAAGAATCTTCCAATTTATTCCCATATTTAACAAAGACCGAAACAGTTGTCGATTCCAAAACGCGATTCATCTCAAAATTATCAAGAAGTTACGAAAAAAATGATCGAAACTCCAAAATTTGGAAACCATGAAAATCGACAATTCACACAATTATTTCCATCACTTTTCACGCCGCTCAATCGGTGCTGAAAAAAATAATTTTAACATTTTTCTATTCCAAAATTGCAATGACCACTTCGAAGTTTCAACACCGTGAAAAACGGGAATGTGCACAATTTTTTATACACCTCTTTTCGCAGGTGCATCGGTGCCAAAATAAATTGAAACTTTTTTGAATTCAATATATATTTCTAGGATATCCTCGTATTTCAGGGTCTCGACGGAAAATATCGAAAGAGTTTTCGCGTCGTTTCTTCGATTGTTCTGTTGTTGGCACAGCTCCAAAAATCATATTCGACGAAAAGAAAACTAATATGCTTGTATCTCTAATCGTATGTGTTTAAGCATATCATCCGTGCTACTTTGTTGCTTTGAGCTTGGTATCATCCTGTTTAAAAACACAGGATGATGCGACGGAGTGGACGGCGGGGAAGATAGAGGTGGTCAGGTAAGTGTTTGAGTATCGGTGTACGAGCTAATCTGAAAACCGTGAGTTTAGCTCAATCAGGATCTCTTTGCACTGGTGAGTTTAAACTGGATGAGATGGAAACTTTGCGAAACAGATTTGCGACCGGTGGGAAGATTAAGAGCGATAATGCCACGAGGCATAATCCTCGGGACGAGTTACCAGGGAAAAATAGCCTGAAGTAAAGCTCGCGATGAGAACTCGTTTGTGAAAAGGGAGCACATGCACGAGGCAATTCGGACCAGAAAGGGGTGCTCCAGAGATTGTTTTCTATCGATGTACCCTTCGGCGAGGATCTCGAAGAATTTTCGACACACCGGAAGTACGCGGTCAGTCAAAAAGTATTAAACGCTTTAGGTTTATCGCTGCTTCGGTTGAGTTCTTCGAGGGTCTCTCTCTACCTATGTGGGCGACGGGTGTGTGTGCCTTACGTGCTCGGAGGACCTCGCTATGGTCTATCGACCGACACATGTTGACCATACCAGTTTTCACCAAGCTCCCGAGACAAATACTCTCTCGTGTTCTCCTCTGTTGTGCTTCACTCCATCGAGCATTGAGGCAAAAAAAACACACTCTCGTTCGCCATACCTGGCCCACATGGTCTCAGGACCTTCCGGACTTCCGTCTCTATTTGCAAAACTCTTTTCTCTTGCATTCTCGGTATCACGGATAACTCCATAAAAAGAAAAAAAAACACTCGGAAAGGGTCTTTACGAAAGAAAGATAACGAGTATCTCGTGAGTCGAAAGCCACCAAAAACGACTCATCCCGCTACTTCTCCCATTCGAAAGAACCCGAGTATGGGGAAGATAAACAATGGACCAGTAGATTCCGAGTAACTAATAAGAACTTGGGTGTTCGGTGCGTACAAAAATGCAGAAAACAAAGCTTCGTTCTACTTTTTCAATCCGGAGGAACCTTCTTGGCCCTTGACCGAAGGCTGAGAAGAAAAACATCACTCGCGCGGCGAGGTCACGAGAAAACGAGCCGGGGCTCCGAGCCCGATTTTCCAGACATCAACCCCTCGGACGCATCCAGCCTCTCGCACATCCGGCGAGGAAAACAATGCACTGGGAAGAAGGGAGAGAATGGGAAGAATCGAAACGACGAAAAGCACATGTGCCAAGGGCGTGTCTACCGGGAACAACGATTAGAGAATTCCGGACTTTTTGCGCATTTTATGACCCTCATATATACACCCATGCAGGGGTCCATTCCTCTCGAAGCTCAGAAAAACAAACTTCTCGTAGCTCCTCGAGAAAAGACTCTCACGAATTCGAATTAAAAGTTGGCGCATATATTGCCCTCGAAAAGTCGCAGCGAGGATAAACGCTCGGTCCCCCGCTGAGGACGGAGACTCACTCGCTTCCAAAGAGTCCCCGAACGACGATCCGTGAGGCCCTTTTTTTAACCCTCATATATTCGAAACACGACGACTCTTGGACGCGTTTTATACGAAGCAACTGCGCCGAGACTGCTCCTCGATCTTTTTACCCTTTTCCCTCCTCGGAGCTTTTCGAACTCCCCAGCCAGCGTTGGACTGGGACATCCTTTTTTTACAATTTTTTACAGACTCAGGTTACTTTTCAATTTTTTTGATTTTTTACTCGTGAATGGGTGATTCCAAGCATAAAACCTTACTGTACTTCTTTTTTTTTCTCGTTATATTGATTACTAATTATATAAGTCTATACATATTTTTTACTCAATTGTAAGTTAGTTTAATTTTACACATTGTATTACGCATTATCCATGCTCAGAATTGTTTGTAACTGGGCTGGATTATTATTTTCTGCTTAATTGCCTAACAGGTCCCTAAGGCAAATAAACTTAATCATCATCATCATCATCATCATCATCATCATCATCATCATCATCATCATCATCATCATCATCATCATCATCATCATCATCATCATCATCATCATCATCATCATCATAATATACAACGATTGAAATATCGATATTAGATCATTTCACAACCGAAAAATGTATTCGACGGAAATAAAGTTTTTCGAATGTCTTTTGGGTGCTTTCCCATCTCGAAACGTCGATCTTGAGATAGAATCAATTTTAAGGAGGCTGCATCACGAAATCAAAATAATCAGAATTTCATCAAATTTTGTGATAACATTCCTTCGCATCAAGTGTACAAATACTATTTTTTTCAAATTTTTTTACCACATCGTTATCGAATAATTGAGCGTTAAATCCAAGTTCTTATGCACAAGATGTATAACTGTATATATGTAAACTCCATGCTTATATACGCGTGAACTTTAGTGTTCAATTACTCGAGAGCTAGTAGTAGAAAAATCTAAAAAAATTTAAATTGTCTCATATATTTTTAAAGAATACATTTACCAAATTTTATTAAATTCTTAATATTTTTAACATGGTTTAGCATCGCAACAGTGTATCGTCGCGATCTACCCTCCTTAATACTTATTCTTTTTGTACTTAGGAACAAGAAATGTTTTTTATTAGCCCCTGAAACTGATTTTAACGACTCAGAATTCACGGTTTCCGCACTTTGAACTTCGATCTCTGGTTCTTACAGTTTTGGAACTTGTACGAAATCTACAGCGGTCGAGGAACCCCGGTCCCAGTTGATTTTCCAAGAAAATTTGAAGAAACTTTTGAGAAAGAGAGGAGGAAGAAGACTCCCGCGGGATATGTGACACTTTGTTCGAGTCTCGGTTGAGTTTCTTTCAGCTTTGTGTATACGCGACTCTTCGAACGTGGATGGACCTCGATTCTTCGACGTTAAAGACACGCGTGGAGGGAAAGCGTGCCCGAACACTTATTTTTCTTGCCATTCCTTTTTTTCCCTCTCTTTCTAGAACTCCCGGGGGTTTTTAAGTAGCTTTGAGCTTATGGTGTGCGAAAGCTGCCGTATCGTAAGTAGAGAGCGTCGAGAGATTCATCGTCGTTTTTTCAACGCGATGGTCCTCGTAAAGGAAATTTTGCTTTTTTTTCTCGTTCGATAGATTTTAAGATTCCCTTCCGGTTTGTAGCGTTCTAAAAATGGCCACACGCAGCCTCTTCCTATATTGCCGAATCTTTTCTTTGTCACGAAGACTCGAGAGTTCCGCTCCGAACGAATGAAACTTTGGGAGACCTCCGACCCCTGCGCCGATGTCCTCCGATTGGTCAGACATGCGACGAGTCACCAGGTAAAACGCAGGTAAGCACCGCCTTCACTTCGAGAGAATTCATTCGTGAAAAAACCTCGGATTCTCCGCCTGGAACAGGCTCGGCATGGAAAAAGGGGCCGAACAAATCCCATGACGATTTCTCTCGATGGACGGCAGCCAAGCAATTTAATCTCGTCATCAGAATCCGCACCTTTCCCATAATGTTTTCCCAACTTTTTTAATCGCCAGTCGATTCATCATCCACTTGAAGAGAATCTTGACAATTATTGATTTTACAGTAATTTCATTAAATTATGTTTCAATCGAAATAAAAGTCAAAGGATTGAGAATTTTCCAATGCTGTCAACTGTCTAAATCTACTTCTCATTCAATAATAGGGTATTACACCTTTTTTTGAAAACTGTTTTAAAATAATCCTGTGATCGTAATAAACCAGTAGAATTTTTATTTCAATTTTATAAGACCGAAAACTGTCTTGAAAACTATTTTTTATTTATGATTTTCAATTTTCGCGCGGAAACGCTAGCCGCCATGTTTTTTCGGTTTGTGACGTCACTCTGTTAGTAAACAATACAATTGCGAAAGACCAAGTAATAAGATTTGTGAAAATAATGAGTTATAGTGGTATATCATTGGTGTCTCGCGTATGAATGCAATAATACAAGTGTAAAAATGCCACAAAAATTGTGGATTCATCGCCACCATCAACATATTCATCATTTTGGTAGATTTATACTTTCTGCTTTCACAAAACCGTTTTCCATAATGCGATTTTAATCAAATGAATGATAGAAGCCCGCAAACGTGCATAATGACTTGTAAAATTTCAAAATAACACAGAGTGCACAATAAATCTAGATTGTTTACTATCGGAGTGACGTCACGTTGGAATCCAATATGGCGGATGGCGTTTTCGACATTTGAAAAACAGTTGAAAAAAGACGATTTTTAAAATTGAATTATAAAATTTACATTGCATTTTTATGAATAAATATTGACGTTTCTCGTTTACTTTTTACGAAATCTATCATAATCATGCATTTTTATATATTTTTTTACATGATGTAAAATACCCTATTACTTAAAGATTCAACACTCTTTTAGATTCGCCGTTATTTCTGGTACCTTAAAATTTTTCTTTTACGGTTTCCTGGATTTATTGAAATTGAACTCGATTCATTTCACATCATCGAATAAAACGAATTTGAATCGTTTGCGGAATTGTACTTGCATCAATATTTTTAACGTTTTTGATTAAACGATTGCTATGACGCTGAAGTTTTCAACGTTGGAGTCCAACGAAATGAAGGAAAAAACATTTGAAATTCACCAATTTTATACTTCACGAAGTATCGGTGCAGCTTGAAAAACTACGGATTGCAAATTCGGCAGGGAACGAAATTGAAGAATTAGTGGAATCATTGGAAGGTTTTTTCGTTGGACTCCAACGTTGCAAATTCCAGAGTCGTACGATTACTCAAATTATCATTAAGGTAGGAATCGATTTCGATCGAATCGATAAAATGGCTGAAAATGCTCGCACTTTTGATATTTACAGGATTTCGATGTTGAAACGCACATCCAAGCACTTTGGGTAAGATTGAATTCGTGTTTCCGGACATACAAAGTATAGGAGACGTAAACACGAACATATACGAGCACAATGTTGCGTATAAAAGATTACGACGACCGGCTGCACTCTTCGGTTCAAAGAGACGACTTCTCCATGAGCCAAAGACTCGCAGCTGTTGTCACCAGTCCTTCGAGGATCTCTTCACACAACATATAACTTTACATTCGTCGACTCGAGCTCCGTACGTGTAAACTTCTTCCCACACGATCTCGCTGAGACAGGACAGGATAGAGATACTCGAGTATCACCTGTTTGCCTCTCGTTAAGTGGATTTTATTTTTTCACCGTGTGACCACTTTACCCCAGCGGAGGAAGAAAGAGTGATGAGAAGTTTCTCCAAGACCTCGATGGCTCGATGGACCTCGATTTTGTTGATTTGGTAATCAACGAAATTATGCATGGGAATCAATAAATTTTCGTAATTGAACGATCGCCCACATAAGTCGGTGCTGGACTTCGGAAAATTATGAATTTTCATTGATGTTGAAATTCCCATAGAAAAATTGTTTTTTCCAAGGAAGTTGATTTCACTTTTTTTGAGCCTCTGATAAAAACTGACGAACGTAACGAGATGTACACTGAGAAAAGAAATTCGTTTATTCGACGAAATTTTCGGTTGGATCAACGAATCGTGGCGAACGAAAGAAAATTGGTGAACAACAAAAGTTTGGTCAATGGAAATAGTTGGCGACAAAATTCGGGGCTGAGACTCTAAAATAATTTTCTCCGTCGCAAAGTGTGGCTTTTTATTGTCCATTACAAAATTGATTGAGGCCGAGAGAAAGTCGGCGTCAAATCTGTCAAAACTTATGATTCCTCGTGCGATGGAGATCGCAATGTAAGGCCGTGTCGGATAGGATGCTTTGAAATGGAGACGGAGGAGGATTTTAGGTGCACCGAAGTAGGAAAGGGAGGAGCAGGATTCGAATGGGGAAGGATGAAAGGAAGGAGGAAATTCGGAGTGGAGAAAAGGTCCGCGCCGAGTTGGCGCCAGCGCGACAAAAAGCTTCTTCGTTTCTTGGACTCCCGCGTCTTTGACTCATAATCAAGCGTATCTCCACGGGCTCGCGTGCATTGATACGAAGAGGATGGAAGCTCGAGGAGGACCGCGTTTCGTGAGTAAACGAGAGCGAGGGGAAGGGCTGACGAGCGAGCGGGGGCAGAGCATGACTTCGGTTCGGATTCGCCACGACGGAGAGACACGCAAAGAAAAAAGGCCGAGAAGTCTGAAGACCTAAGAAAAGAAGACAGAGAGAGAGAAAGCGAGAAAACAAAGAAAAAAGGGCGGGAAAAAAGGGACAAGAAACTTTGCCGAGGACGAGAAAGACGAAAAAAATGAAGGACAGAGAGGAAGAAGAGAATAAACGATATTTGTCTTGCCGCCCTCCCACATAGGGTCTCGGTGCACCATCCAAGAGCCGGCCACCCTGTGGGTATTGGCTTTCGAGGGAGCAAAAAAGAACTAGAGTCCTTTCCCCTCGTTACTCTCGACTCCAGCTGGACCGAGAGCCATAAACCAATGAAGTTGGACGCACCCAAAATAGTAGAGTTGACTTTTAATGTGTCAAGACCACTTGGAAAAGTCACTTTCCTCCGAGCATCCCAGCAGCAGCATCGAAATAATCGTACATCGCTTTCTTTCGGCTTCGTAATCCTCCTCCATTTTTTTCGATGACACCGCGCAGCGACACTTTCAGCTTACTTTTATCTCTCGTTATCGCTCTCGCAGAGCGGCATTCTTCAAAGTGATTTTCGAGTGCTTTCCATCACGCACGCATAGTCCGTGGAATAGACGAGGAAGACAACGAGAGAAAAGTGTCGTAAATCTTTCACTAGGGACAACCCCTTTTCGCACGACTCGGTTACGTCCTCTCCTTTTGCCTCTCGCTCTTCTTACTCCTGCATTTTTTTCACCAGCCACAAAGACACACACTCGCGTTTTTCCTCGGTCACGACGTGCCTTCGTCACGAGTTCGGTGGTTTGGCGTGGCAAAGGGGCGGTTTTAGAACACAGTCGAACCCGCTCAAAACCTACTTTACGACACACACCGACGCATGCTCCTCCGTGATACACGAGCCCATGAGATTCCCTCCGCAGTCGTTAACGGAGGTCTCGCGTATTACGCGGGGCAAATCCACGCTCAGCCAACGGGCGTCTCGGACACGACTCTCTCTGGCGTACTTCCGGCTCGAACTCCCGCGAGAGAAACGACTCAAATGAGTCAAAAGCAGAGAGAGAAACTCCAGTTTTGCAGTATCCGCTAAGCGCGACAAAGACACTCGATCATTTCGTCTCAACTCCTTCTTCTTTCTTATTGACCAACAAATCCCAAAGACATTACGACTCGGGGGAATAAATTTTGTATTTTTGCGCTGCACGCCTCATCGAGTTGGTGTTGTACGAAGACGTATCATTTCCATTGTCATGTCTTCTCATTCGACTCTTCATTCCTTCGACGAATAATCTGAAAAAAAAATGTATTGATAATTCAAAATTTTCTCGAAAGTCCCAAAACAATGACGAATTAAATGAAATTTTGTTCACTCAATTATTCACTGGCTCCGAAAAATGAGGCTAAATGACACGAAAACTTGGCAAAATCAACAAAAGCTTCGTCGAGACAACGCGTTTTTTCTCTGAGCAGATTTTAAATTCGCAAGAATTTAGATTTACGTCCCCGACGCCTGACAAATGCGTGCGAAGTAATAATAAAAATAACGTATTGAAGAATTTCCCTACCGATAGTGCTTCGCAATCGTAAATTAACCGAGTCATCTGTAAAGTCATTAATGTACTGTAATGATTGTATTTAGAGCGAGAGAGAGAGAGGAGGAAAGATTAATTATACGTAACGTGATGGATGAGGGCGGTTACTTGTCGAAAATAACGAGCGTTTCTCTGTATTTCTTCTTTCATCTTTTTGTTTGTGAACATTGGAACAAGAAGAGTAGCTTTTTGGGCTGGAGCATTACAAGATCCCGTTCGAAGTGTAACCTTTTTCCCACGACTCACTAATGTACGGAGTAGAGATGGAGACTTGCGAGGCTTTGAATCCATTGGGAACCCAACGATCGTGTATGACACTTCCTCCCAAACGCAATTTTTGCTTCTCGATTTTTCCGTCACTCTACTTTTTCAGACTGTTCATTGCTGGCTGAAGTGATGAGGAGTGGGACAGAAAACTGTCGGGAACGGTGACAACATTTTTTTTTCTGGGAGCCAACAGATTTTCGGGAACACCGGACCACTGAAAAAATTATGCGAACCAAATCATTGGCTGAAGTAAATTTTTGGTAGAAATATGAGAAAATTCAGAATTTTTATAAAAATTCATTTGGTATCGACGATTTGGTTGATTCACGGATAAGAAATTTTCATAAAATAAACTAAATGGTTTGTCATTAATCGAAAATGATCGTATTCACGAAATTTTTGTCCATCAATGAAAAATTCAATTAGGGAAACTATTTTTTTCTCAATGCGCAAAAAACTTTTGAGTCACAACGAAGAAGATGAAAATCTCGAAAAGGAGTATTCGGAGACTCATTTCGGGACAACGAAAGAGATAAATGAAAAAAATGTCACGAGGAAAAGCGATTGGAGGGAGGGAGACGAAGCAAGAGCAAGACAAGACGTCGATGAACTAACGACACACGGAAGCGTGTTCCTGCAGCAGTAAAAAAAGCAGAAGAAAAAATGGAGTAATGTGAGCACAGGAGTGCGAATAAATTTACGAGTTTCGTGGGCTTTTTATGAGACGTTTTTTCCCTCCCGTTGCAACGCAAGGGCGAGATTTAGTCGCGGAGGGTTTCCTCGGAGACTCGTGAAAATGGAGAAAGATGGACGGAAGACGTATTTCGAAAGTACATGGACCGGAGCGAGAGGCGTTAATGGAGTAACGGTGATAGGACGAACGTTGCACCAACTCGGCCACGTGCTGTCTCGTGCCTCCAACTCGCACGATATTTTACGTGGAAACAAATAAATATAAAAATGATAAAAACATCGAATGTGGGTGTGTTCGAGAAAGCTGGAGAACCTTCGAAAAATGGAAGAAAATAATAATTTCTCGTGTAAGTAGAGAGCGTTTTAGGAAACGGGAGAACGAGAGAGCGAGAGAGAAGAGGGAAAGGAGTATACGGGAGAGCTTCTTCCGTTCTTAATAAATCTTTCTTTACGTACGTTTTGAGACTGCTCGTGAACGTTTTGAGTCGCGGTTTCTCGTCAAACGGAAATAGATCTCCCCCCACTACACTCGAGAATCACATCGAATTTCGGGGCCGCAGGAAAAAAAGCACCGCAATTTTTTATCGACCATAAATAAAGTAAACTGTAAATATATATAAATGTTTTGCTTTTTTCCTCTCTTTTCGCTTTGCCCTTTGTATATAGCACTCTCGGTTTTACGCACTGTGGACTGTCTCAGGAGATATAAACGCTCTGGTGAGGGACGAGCAAAGAGGCTTTTCAACGCCGATACTTTCTCACCCTTTCCTCTGCTCCCGCGCGCCTTTTCACCCAAAGTGCCACAACTTCGATCTCTTCTCATTCAGGTTTATCGAGTTTAATGTTTTTTAAACTCTCGCGAAATAACATTCAATCCCCTTGGCCACGAAGAGTTTTCTCTCTTTCTCCAAATTGTTGAGAATTCAAAAAAATCCTCGACTACAAATTGTATGACTTTTATTAATTTTGCTTAACGTTCCTCCGTCGATTGTTCTTAATTTCGCAACAATTTTCCACACCAAGAAAAACGTTTTGTTTGATTGGACGAAAAATTTGTTTATGCTCAAACAAGCTTCTGGGCGAACCGACAGAGCTGTGGTGCAGCTAAAAAAATTCGTGTTGAGGCGAAAAAATATCATCGAAATTAACTTTCGAACGATTGACGTTCAGCCAGACCGGTAAATGAAATTTTCAAACAAACGCTTATTAAAACAAATCAAAAGATAAGAATAAAAAATTTTCAAGATTTAGTTGGTAAAATTAGATTATTAGTGATTGTCCAAAAATATTGTTGAATCGACTGAAATCTTTGTCCAAAGAAATGGATTCGATTCAATGGATAAATTCAATTTGGAATAAACTCCAACGGAGAAAAGAAAATTTTTTGTGAAAATGTTAAAAAAATAGTGTTCAATTTATCGGCAATCCTTGAACCGAAATTTTCCGACTCGTCGATTGAAAAATGTTTTTGAAATAAATGCTAGTGCTAATGGAAAGAAAGCGTTAATGGAAATGTGGGCTCCACCTCCCGGAATCAATTTTTCCATAGGGAGAAAAATGAGAAAACCTCGGGACATCTGTCTCGTGATTGACGGGGCGAAAAATACAACGGGAAATCGATTTTTTCCGAGGAAGAAGTGTGACAAAAATGTGCCTCCCGAAGGAATCGGGCTTCGAGCGAAATGGCATCGATTTTTTGGAAGACACACGTACACACCGGAGAATAAATGTTCCCGGTCGCACTCCAGATCGCACGCGGCTATCGTCTCGTGGCGAACGGAAATTGGCTGCCGACAGGGCAGTCACAATTTTTTTAATTACGCCTCCGAAACGGTTCTCTTACGAGAAAGATGAAAGGGGGAATCACGGATCATTTATCTTGGCTTCCGGACCACGGGATCGACTTCTCCTAACCCAGTTTACGATTCTTCTTCTCTAGAAAACAAAATTCTTATTTGAGGATTTAGTGACCCCCTGAGAAAAACAACCTCCAAACAAAATTAGCATCGCGAAGTCGCAGTTCAGTTACTTTCAACGATTTATCATTTCGTATCCGCACGAATTTCCAACAATCGTAACAATCATTGAAATTCGATTGACAATTCACGAAATTCCATTATTTTTATTTATTTTTTTGGTTAGTGACAATTGCCATGTTTGGCTCATTGATTTCGTCGCGTGGAATTCGCGGAACGAGTTTTTACTGATTGAGCCAAAATTGGTGAAAAGAACGATAAAGAAATTCGCACGAAACTCAGAATATTGTGATCACAAGTAGAAGAAAGAACTGGAAATTTATCATCGCGCCGCATAAATTTGTTCTTCAAAAACAATGAAATTATTGACCTTGAAACTCAATCCCCTTGGCTACTGTGGCTACTGGGAGCGTTTTAGTGGGAGAAATAATAATTTGATTCGAATAAATGTTTGATTGGACGAGATGTTTGAAAAAAAACAAAGTCCCCACACGCGTGGCTTCATTCGCCAAGCGTGAAATCATCGACGACGTTTCCCTTCCGGTCTCCCATCTCGCTTCATCGTTTTTTCTTTCTCTCTTTCCTGGAATATTTGTATTAGGGCCGCTGCTTAATATTTTTTTGCCTCCGCACTTGTTCCACGAGGAGGGACCACAATTTTAAAATTGTACACTGCACAGCTCGAACTTTGCACCGCCAGTTTTTATTTTCCCCTCATTTTTTTCTCCGTTCTCGTTTTAATTGTTTTCCCTTATGAATCCCCGAGGGCCTACGGACATCCTGCGAATGTACACCGAGGGACGAATGACGAAAGCATTCGTATGAACCACGGAGACGAGTCGGCAGCTGCATTATTGAGACTCCGAGTAAAATCCGGTTCACATGACGCTCTCGAATCCCATTCCTCCGCATTTTCTCTTTCGCCTTTTTCCATATTCTCCATTCTTGTGTTTTCGAATACTCTTCTTCACCTCCTATCAAAAAATCACGATAAAAATTAATTTTCATTAAAAAATGAAATTTTCATGTACAATAAAAAAAAAAAATTTATGTAAAATTTAATAATTAAAAAAAACGTTTCTTCACGATTTTTAGATATTTATATTGAAAATCATTGTTCGATAAAAAATCATCAACGACCTTATTATGAAATTTCATTTTTATCAAAAAACGATTCTTTTATTATTTATTATTTCAAAAACTTTATTATTATCAAAAACGATTATTTATTATTGAATTTTTTTCGATTTCACCACTAATTGTGCATATTAGTACTACGGAAATCGGTGAAGAAACAAACTTCGATCGTGTGATACAACGTGCTTATATTGATTCTTTTCATTTCTGACGTTATCAGTAAAATGTTGAGATTGCAGATTGTTGAAATTTTTCAACAAACAAATTTTTCAATATTCAAAGCTAGCCATTCTGACAATTCCGTTTTCGCATTTTGGCCAAAAAAACGAATGTAGTATGTTTCCTGTCAAAGTGCTCATCGTCCCAATTTCGGGAGTCGAAAAGAGCTTAGAGGAAATAGACCGTCTGCGAAAAAAATGGAAAAAAACGATGCGCTCGAGCAGTCATCACCATCATTCGCTTGAATTTGAAAAAACGTGTTCTTGGCTCAGAGCGAAAAGGACGCATGTTGCATGGGTTTGAATCATTTGCGAGTTTACTTCTGACATTGAGCGATTGATTCGGTGTTGCGTGGTGAGCCATCTTCGCTGAATTCATTATTCTCGATCCGATCATTCCGATCCTTTCTCTCCCCTTTTTCCCCGCTCATTCGTTTTCTCGTCTTTCGAAACTCCATCCAAACGCTCCGACATCATCGAACTTTCACCGATCTCAGAATCTGGTCAAATAATCTGGTGGCATAAAAATGGCAAGTTAACGAAAAACACGATCGTTGATGGCTCGCAAAGGAAAAAAAAAAACTAAGAGAAGGCAAATGACGCGTGAATGTAATCGGCGGTTTTGAAGTCACGCCGACAAAGTCTAAGAAGTAGTTCGAGGGCACAGACACTTCGAAAGACTCGAGGGAGGGTCACTGATTTTTTTTTTCAATGTTGGCCTTCGCGATAAGGTCAAAAGACTCGGGGGGGTGCGAACAGGATGACTTGCCTGTTTCGGCTCTTGGTTATGTCACCTTTTTAGGAAGAATTTACGAGGACACTGTGCCATCTCAAAAAAATCAATTTGGAAACACTCAATCGCTTGTTTGGCGAACACTCTAACAAAAATTTCTTTTCAAAAAGATTCTCGGAACATTCGAATCGAAAGGTCTTCCAAATCGAAGAATTTTCCAAATATTCGAAAATGTTTTATCAAGAAGTTGTTAAAACATTCTAAATCGCTCACATTCTCTACACATGCTTGATAGCGAAAACCAATTTCCTTGAATATTCACGAAAAATCGCTTACGAAGTGGGGAGCCAGCTAAAAGGAATCGAACGCTCGAACGTCAATGCTGAATTGCACCCGAATGAAAAATTCCAATGAAAATTGTAACTCGAAATGGAAGTTTCAACGATTCTAAAGTTTTGTAAAGATTTTGAAAATTCGATGGAAATAGCGTGCCACAGAGGCAACAAAATCAATTTCCATGACCACGAAATAAACTCGATTCGTTATTGAGAGCCTCGCACTGCTGGATTTTTCAAGAAACGTCACTAAATATTCAGTACCTAAAACGTTTTTTTAAATTTTCATTGCACTGTATTGGAGAAGATAAAAAAACAATCAAAGTACATGGAATAAAAAAAAATATGATGATTCTCATAATCATTGGCGAAAGGGCAAAAAATATTTTTGCATCTCTGCATTGGTCACGCTAATATAAAATATTAATTGATAAACGGACGATGATAAAAATGGTGCAATTTGTGAAACAAGAAAAAATATAGAGTCGGAACGGATCGTCGAAATAATAGCCCACATTTGCATAACGGTGCAGCGAGTCGTTCCGAAATTCGAGTCGAAAATAGTATGTCTGTTATACACGAAAAGCCGAAGTGCGGTGGTCCGCGAAAGGAAGCTGAAGAAGTGGCGTGACGACGACGTGACGGGACGACAAACCATCGTGGTTTCACTACGTCGTCATTTTCGTCGTCATCATCGTCTCCATCGGACGCGTTTCCCTCGGAGACTTATTCCCGGTCTCCACTGGTTGCTGCTCGTTCCGAGCCCCTTTTCCCTTCGTCTTTTTCTCCCAACTTCAGGACTCGTTCAACGACGATCAGGGGTCGTTTTCGTCGTGGGTCGCTCGTCTTGTACTTTGACAGACGCCTTGACAGTCCTATGCGTCGACATGTCTCCTCGACACCGTTGCTATTCTCTCCTCTTTTTACTCTCCATACTTTGTTCGGACTGACGACAACGCCAGTTGCGATGAGAACACTGAGTAAACGCGCTTTAATTCTCGTATTGTTACGAAAAAAAGGCACTGCCGTTGAGTCAATACCTTAAAACGAAAAAAATGACGCCGAATTTATTTCATGCTTGCATCTTTTCAACTAAAATCATTTATTATAATTTTCCAAATGATTTTGTATCTGAAAAGAAATCGTTTGTTCAATCGTAAGCTTTCGAGTTTTTTTCAACCGCATTCAAATTGATTTATTCACGTATTTTTCTACTTTCTTATATGATTTCCTGTTTAGTAAGAATTAGTGGGTTACAATCATTATTTTTGAAAAAGGTTAAGTCTTGAAGATGACTGTTTTAAAAATTCCGAACGATGGTATATATAAGTACAGCAAACATGGGAGGGCTCTATGAACTATAGGCAAGGATTGACGGGCCGAAACATCGAATGGGAGAAAAAAAAACAAAAACAAAGAATCCCTCGAGAAAGGTTATCTCTCGGAACGTTTCGAGGAGGAACGTTACAAGACGCAAAGATTCCTAATACGATTGATTTACGTTCTTCTCCGTAATCCGGTAGAAGGGTGAGCTTTACTTCTAAGCCTGGAGTGTAATTAATTTCGCTTTAATTGCTGCAAGATTTTTCCTAACCTAAAAAAACTTGGGAATTTTGGTTGAGAACAAAGGGCGATCACCTTATGTAATACTGATAAAGACACCACGACGCATCATTACAAATGCAAGAAATTTTATGCTTTTTAGTGTATTCTAATGTCGTATAAAAAAACAAACGAATTTCAATGACAAATTCGAACATTGATGAAACCAACAAAATGTGTTGATTAAATAAAAACATAGAAATAAATTATATTATAATTTAATATGTGTATAAATTATAAATTATAATAATAAATTAAATTATTAATTAAATAGAATAGTCTTTTCTGGGTCACACATAATTTCTGATCGTCAAATATAAAAAAAATGTTTCATTTTTCATTTCGAAGTAGAGATGTTGTCGTGAACAAAAAAAAATACAAAAAAACGAATGTTCACGTCTCCTTTTCAATACCCTCTAAAAAAAACTTTCATGCAATAAAAACGGACGATATATACGTGGGAATGCATGCACTAGAGTATACCCTTAATCGTCCGGAAGTCACTTCAGAATTAATAAAACACCCACGCACTTGTTCAACACCAAAACTTTTCGTGTCATTAAAGATGAACAAAAAAAAGAAACGATCGCTCAATTCATGGATCGACCATTCCTTTTATCGAATGAACTTTTTTGCACTGGTGTGTTTATGTCAACAAACAAAAACTATGCCGCCGACTTCACTCGTCGACATTTGTTTTTTCGATAGCACAAAAAAGCCCAAGTTGGTTGATCGCAATTTTTTTATTTATCCCTGTCATCATTTTGACGTATTCTTTTTATTTAGCGATTGAATATGTTAATATCATAGAGATCACTTGCTTGTTATTAAATCGATATCATTTATCCGAAATGGCACGTTGCAAAGCTGCCAACCATGTGAACATGATGACCGACTGTCCACCACCGTATGTCCGACACGATACTAACGGAAACGGAAATCTGTTTGGTAACCTAACCACTTTTTATTCACGATCGAAGTTTTGTACAGAATTATATGTATTGGTTTGCTATATCGTGATGGTGGCAGCACTTCCACGGGTGGAAGTTTTTCGGAATTTTGGAACTGACGACAGTAAAAAAAAAATTACCAGTAAGTGCTGCTGCGTCTATTTCGTCGGAGTTGTTTTCTTGCTCGTTGTTTCGGCCTTTGTTGTAGTCGAAGTATTTCCCTACCCTTTGAGAGCGTCATGTATCGTACGTTGGTAAGAATATTCCATTTTTAGCCCTTTCAAATATGTTATCGGTGATTTTCATAAATTTTTCATAATGAGCACATGCAAAAAAAAGAGCCGCAATGGCAGTCGATCGATGAAAATTTCACTACTATACGAACGTGTTATAATTGTGACATTATTTTTATTTAAAAAAAAAAACGGCTTCGCCAGGCATTTCAATGAGCCATGCACATTCGTTATGCAGCGGTTACGATGTCAAATACTTAAATGGACAAGTTGCAGAGACTGCGGTCTTCGCGGCAACAGGTGTCTATATTCCGTAAGCAACCGCCATTTTTTTATCCCAACTAAATATGTCGACAATCTGAGCAGACCTATGTCAACCTATGTGCAACGCATTGTTTTGCTCGGGAAATATTGAATTTTATTATAAATATTGACGAAAGCTTTTTTGGTTTCCAAAACGCCTCATCGAAAAATTTATCACAATTTTGAACGATTTGAAAAATTATTTTAAGCCTCGTTCATTTAATGTCATCAAAGAAAGACGTGTGTTGTGGAAATAATGAAAAAATCCCAATTTTCTCGAGCACTCTTCGTTCCGGTCTCCCTTACTATGAATGCACCGCTCATGCCCCTTCACTTGTCAAAATATGTGGCTCCTGCTCATAAAAACATTTTAACCCTTAAAGTGCACACTGGGTCGTTTTGACCCCATAAGCATATGGATGACGCAATAAGTGTGCACTCGAAGAGTTAAGGCTAAAGGATTTACAATTTTGCAATTTTTTGCTTCTCTGTCACCCAGTTGAGGGAAACGAATAGTTGGGAAAATGACACGATTCGTGCAACCCACCTCAGTCCGAATCTCCAATTATTCGACGACATAAAAATCGAATTCGTCCAAACGCCAAACAACACGTGCATGGCAACGGTTAGTTGGATCTGAATAAAAAACCACAAGTTCAAAGGTCAAAACCCCGTCAAGATCGAGCTGGTGTCAATAATATGCAAAATTATGCCAAAATTACATAATAATTGCAACGTTCGCCGTCTTCTTTCGTCAGGGAAAATCAACGTCGAGAGGATGGTTCGTAATGTTCGATCACGGAACGAATTATTGTAATCTTTGGAATCTCGTGAACGGAGCTGAGCTCGATACGTATCCAGGATTTAAAGGATCAACGAACGACTCCATTTGTACCCAACTTGGCACTGCGATATGCTCTTAAAATACGCTGAGTGAATGAATTTTTGTCATGGTTTTTGACGAAAAAATGTTCCTTCAAATAAGATGAAATGTGTGAAAATATTTATTCAGTCAGTTTCAAGTTCCTTAAGGAGAAAAAGTTACACAAATTTTCTTTCTACCTTTATTTCATTAAATTTATAAACGTCACCGAAATTTCGTTTTGCTTTCAAGAACGCCAGAAGCTTTGGTCGAGTTTTCTTCGTCGCTTTTCAGACTCCATGGGAGCGAATTTTTGAATGTAAAAAACGATACATATTTTTATCACAATTCAACGCGCAATCTTCGATGTTGTTGCAATTTGTTGCTAATTACGCATTTCAGTGGCGATTATTTTCTATGGTAAACAGTTGCATTATGTTTTACTGCAACAGCAAGATAATTAATTTAAGTTTTAGTAATGAGTAATCCACAGAATATTTCGTTTTTCAGAAATCACAATGATCAGAAATACAAATTGAAATATAGATATTATCTTACGAGGTAAAATACATGAATCTGCCAATGAAGATAACTGTCACAAATAGTTCATCAAAAACATTCAATAATCCATTACAAGTTTTACAATTTGTAACTATTTTTATTTTGCTTGAAAACCTTAAAAATCTAATTATGCCTAAATCCTAATTCGGATTAAAACTGCATGAGCCAAAAAAATTGTATACAATATTGAGCAACTCATAACAAACTTCAAGTAAATTTTATAAGTTCGAGTATGGTTTTCCTCATTGTTCGTTTATGACAAATTTGATCAATTAATACGTTCGTTCTCAGAGAAAAAAAATCTTACAACATATTAAGAAGAATGATCATTCGATTACCCCATTTCCATTTGAGCTCAAAATTTGTATTGAGTAATTGCAATCCCAAGTATAGAGTTGAATAAATAGAAAAATACATTATCAGAATATTCTCTGCGAAGAAACAACTCGCGTAGTAGTAATATTCACTGGTATTGTGTAATAATTTATCGTGGCTAATTGAAAAATCAGCGTGACTGCAATTCACGTCGCGACAATATCTACAAACGAGTTGCCATGGCAGATTAAAACATCACAGGACCTATAGCTAAAAATACTCTTAAATACTATTAGAACATGAACGAAATCCTGTTCGTCATAAAAATCGATATCTTAAGTTCAATTAAGTTAATCAGCTCACGTAAGCTTCGAAACTGTACAAATCAAACGATTTTGACGTCTGAGTAAATTTGCGGAAAGAAGTCAAGCCTGTTCAGATTAGTGTTCGCAAATCTTGTTATCACTATTTTTACGGTTCCCTGCATTCAAACTGATTGCTTATCTCAATCGCCCATTATCGAAGAACCTGTTCTATGTCTTGCACAGAACAGCCCTCCAACTGCGGCTCGACAACGACATTTTGACCCACTCTTGGTCAAAGCTACGCACAAACTTCGCGGTTGCTTCATGTTATTGGGCGTTGTGCTGAAAACATATAAATACTCACTTAAAATCAATGATAACAAAGGCCATATTGAAAATCGGGTCAATAATTCAGTACGGAAAATTCCGAATAGATTTTTTCTTGTTCTATGATTCACCTTCTTGAGTCTGACGATTCGTAACCGGAATTGCGCGACGGTGACGTGTTTCGGCCCAATATCCGACGTCGCAAATCTCTCGCATCGACAAGACTTTCAGAGTCATCTAACACGTGTTGTTTCTCATACGTTGTGGAATTTTCAAAATCTGTGCTTTCCTCAGACATGCTGGGAAACTCGTGTCCGTAATCCATAACGAGATCTTCACGAGCCTTTTTTGTTGGCAAATAAGAACACGAGAGTTCTTCGACCGGGGCTGAATTTTGTTGACACCACGAAGCAGCATTTTGTAGAATCAGGACAGTTTTATCTGAACGGAAAAGTGAAGGATAAACTATATAAACCGGTTGAGAACTTGTCGAAATGATCGTAGGGAATTCTCGTACTTTTGCAATTGACGAACTTTTGAATAATCGATCGGAATAATCCTCCAATTGCTTTCAAAAGGCGAATATGAATTTTCGGCTTTGCGACTATGGGCGACATTTCCGGGGAAGATGATCGTTTATGATAGGTGTCGGCTCTTCCATTTCTGTTCCCGCTCATTTCTTCGCTCCGGTGGCTCGAAAAATCCATCGACTTTTTACTGGGCCCAAACAAGTACTGTACCGTGGCCATCAAATAGTGCACTGAGAAGTCAAGAAATAAACCTTTAGCTATTCTGTCGATAAATTGCAAATTATAAATTTAAACATTATTGAATTAACACGTTAAATTACAAAAAGCATTCTTTGTTTGCCGTGTTATTGAAAATTGTCCCCTTTCAATTGAGCAAAGATGTCAAAATTATGATGAAGCTATAAAAAAAGAACAACTGGCAAAACACTTAATGAGATAGTCGTTTTTACGAATTTTATTAATCGGGTATACGAGCCTTTAAAAACTTATGACTGATTGAAAATGAATTTTTTAATACTTACTTCCCGTAATCATGAATATCAACACTGTTATTGAAGTGAAATCAAGTGAAGCTTCCATTCCATGCTTTAAGAAAGTCATCAGATTCACAGGTATTATTCCCATTATTGTAGCTCTCGTTGTAAACGGAGTTTGTAAAAAGGAAGCGACAATCATCGCTCCGAGTAAGTAAATGACGTGGAGCACAGTTCTGTAAACTTTGTTGAATTGTTCACCTGCAACAATGGCATGATTTTTTGATTTAATTAAAAATCGACAGTTTTTTCATGATTGAATTTCAATATTCACTTACTTGTGTCTCCGATGTATTCAGTGATCCAGCCTAATTTTTCATCGACTTCACTACGCATCGATTCAGTCACGTTCCATATAAAGTGGATGGTCTCGTTAATTTTTCCGAGTTTCTCGAGCGTCTGTTCGTATTGAGCGGCAGCTTCGGCATTTTGCTCAACTATACGATTCGTACTCGATTCAATTTTGTCCCATATCAACTGCGCCTGATCTTGAATTTTCATCAAATCTTCGAGAACTTCGTCGTGGTTCGCGTGCTGCTCCATCGCTTGATTCATCAGGTCTGCACTTGATTTTTCTGCAATTTTTGAACATAATTATATTTTTTACTGTTTCAATTGTCAGTGTCCAGTTTACCATTACTCTTACGGTTTATTAATTTTAATGCTTTTAAAGATTATAATTTTTCGCTAAGCTCCATTTAAGAATACCTTGAAAAAGATACAGTACAACAATTAATGATGAATCACTTTATTTAATAACTTGATCAATTGATGATAATGATCGATTTTTTACTGGTAAAAAATGATATAATGGAAATAATTGCTACTGTAAATTACAGTGAATAATTGACAAATAATTTACCCAATTTTGCTTTGATATCTGCTGCCAAACGAGCAAGTTCTGCATGCCCTGCTCTTATGAGAGCTTTCTCGTTGTTCAATTGGCGTAAATTGCTCGAAACCAAATTGTGAGCTGTAGTTTGAGCGTCACGTAAATACTGTTGTTGCTCCAACAACGCTTTATTCCCCTCGGAGAGTGAACCCAAAGCTTCCAGAGTTTGATCCTCCAAACGCTGCTGGCTTTCCTGAAAATTAATAAAATTATTTGTAGAAATATTAATTTATGTTGCATTTGCAAATAAAAAAATATATTTTCACAATTTATATCCTCCGCCAACTTATACCTTCAAGGAACCCAGAGCTTTGATCTGCGAATGAGCTGTTTGCATCAATTTATTGACCGTCAATTCTGTGAGTGCACGGAATTGTGTACTACGAGCAGTGTAACAAACTGCTCTTGCTCTGTTGCTCATCAAATGATAGGCATTCCACATATCTGCATCCATTTCGGTCGTACATTGTTTCAGAGTCTGTAATCCAGGAGAAAGTCAAATTTAGCAAAAAAAAATTTTGTAATCATTTTACAACAGTTGATAATATGTGCATTCATTTACATTGTAGAAATAACATATTGAGAGGTACGGAGAGTTACATAAAACGACTATTTTTATACTCTTAAAGGAAATCTTTTTAAAATTCGGAAAATGTCTCTGATGAGTAACCCATGGCACAGCAATGATTCACGAGAGATACAGAATACTTTTGAGTATCACTTTTGCTCAAAATTGAGTTTTATAAATTTTATTATTTGCTCTGCAGTTTGTAAAAGTATTTCACTGTGATATGAAAAAAATTTTTTGAAGTTCTGAGAGCAATTTGAAAAAATTCACTACCACAAATTTACTTTTATCTGATTGATCAGAAACCTCACTCTCTGAATACTCTTCGACTACTGAGCGTGAAAAAATCTTTGAGGGGGTCTGAGTTGGAAACTTGTAGAGGGGGAGTAGCAATTTCGTGCATGCAAGAGTTTCACATAAACGAGTTTCATATACAGAAAGCAAAATAACTTGTGCTGCTTGACTACTTCCAAAAGTTTAATTATTTACATGCAAAGAAAACGGAAATGTTCAGCTTCGGTACTTATTGAGAATTTTCTAAAAATTTCGAGATAAAAATGAATGAAACCAACAATAATAAAAAATTATGTAATGACAGAAATATGGAAAAAAATGAAATAAATTATAAATCTAATTTGCAGTTTTGACTAAAAATTTAAAGAAAATATTAATAGGTTCCAGTTCACAAGCACTCCACACTCTCTAAACATTTTTCAACTACTGAGTGAGAAAGGAATATTTGAAGGGGTCAAAATTGAGATTTACAGAGGGGGAGAGTTGCAAGTTCGAACAAGTCCAAGTACCAACCCCCTTCAGAATGAGTCACAGCCCTGTGGGCCCTTCAAAAGCAATTGGGCATCAAAGGTTGCTTGTTCTCTGTAGCATCAGGGTTGCCTGTGCAGTCTGACATTTTTATTTACCATTTCTTCGGTGCAGGGAAATAATTTTCTGCCCTCGACAGTACTTTGACAATTGAGCAAGTTGACGCTGAGTTTGGCTAATTCTTCTTCAGACATTTCGCCGCATGAAGTTTTTATCTTCATCACAACTTTGTGCTGACAGGTTTGCAGAGGTGAAGAGATTTGTAAATCTGTGAATTTTGCAGCTTCTTGCAAAAACTTTTCATCCTCCGTCATAGACTCATACGGAATGGAGATAAGAGGTACACCATCGGCTACTAGAACTGTTGATTCTTCCACAGGTTTGCTCCATAACCAATTCAACAAAGTTGCACTTTGAGTTTGTTGCAACAAAAATATTGCAACAAACAAAATGGACTTCATTCTTAACGTCATAGTGTTTCAATTTCACCGACTTTCAATGCTGGAATAATAATATTCATTTTTACACTTTGACGATTTTGTTACCTGTGAGTCTGATAAGTTTATCAGTGCGAAATTCGCATTGTTACATAACAATCGCGGATGATTCGGCTATTTGGAAAAATTGCAGCAGCCAGATCGTGTGGGGTTAACGAGTAATTTCGTTAAACGTTCATCCGACGAATCAAATTTTCGATAAACTTACCAACTCGAAAAACTATCAGATGCACAGTATAATTTTCCACAAAAAATTCTACCATCCAGTTGTTAAACGTCATAGAAAATTTTCGATATAAATAGATTTCATGCGTCAAAACAACTGAAACACTTCGCTGACATTCGAATTCGTAACGGTCAAAAGTTACGGCAATTTGAGCGGGTTGAAACTTGTCAAAAAACACGCGAAAATCAAGATATACGTAAACACGTATATATATAGAACGTTCAATCGTAATTTTCGATTTATATGGAAGATGGCAGAATGGTGCTTTTCTCAATAAAGTGAAAAAGCGCGGAGAATTTAAAAAATGTCTTCCACTGAAAAATCTCCAAAATTGAAATTACTTACAAAGACATTCTTCAAGTTTGTTTAACGCCAAAATCAAGACATTTATTTATACTATAATAATGAATATCAAAATACTGAGAAAACTTGGTGTTTTTCTTTGCAAGGATCAAAAGAACAGGATTAGACGTTCCAATAAAATAACATACATACAGGATAAACAATACCACTGTTTATTGCAATATTCAGGTTCGAAAAATCGGGAGGATCGCGAGAAAAAAAAACGTTCGCAACACTCGTCGAGGATCCGCAGGAAATAACTCTGCGTGCAGATAGAATTTGTCTTATTTTTGTAAATAATAGTTGTAAAATATGTGTATAATATTCTCGCTTTGACATGAGAGGCTTTTGGTTTCGTACACCGAATAGATGAAAAATATACAATAATCTCTTTTAAGTGTATACAAAATTGCATCAATATTGACTATTGTGCTGGAATGTTCTCTCTCGTATGGAATAAACACTTTTGTACACGCTCGGACATTATATTGGCTCGTACATATATTAATATATATATATATATTTTTTTCTCAGACATAATTTGGGCGACGTTTTTTCCTAACACGAACTAACACTAACTCTAACTAAGATACAGTGGCACTCGATTCAACTCCGAGAATCTGATAAACATACATTTTTGTAGGCACGATTCACATTGAGCATGTGAATTTATTTTGTTTACGAATTCGAGTTTATTTTTGGCTTTCATTAAATGAAGTGCAATGAAAACTTCTTCGGGTGTACGGCATCAAGAATAGCGATATTTAACGAGGCTTTTCGATATTGGTATCTAAAAGTTGAGACAAAAATTTTTAAATCTAGCAAATTCGTAAAAAAATCCAAATCCCTTTCGTACGTCGTTGTTTTGATAATTTATTAATAGAGCGCTTTTAATTATCTGTAAGATTCCAATTGCTTGTTGTGTCACGATTTCGAAGTTTCAAACAAAATTAAATTTATGTAATGCATCAATTGAAAATTGCTTTGAAATATCGTTGTTTTGTAGCCTCATAAATCGAGTACTAGAGATTTGTTATAAAATTACGAATCTCATTGCTGTTTCATGAAAATGGGAAAAATAGAATTTCCCCAAATCCGCGATCACTCGATACGTACAGTATTCTGATATTTTTCGTGCATCGTTGTTCCGGTGATTGACCAGTAGCACTGACTGATCAATGGCAATAGTTACCCAGGACTCATCACCAAAATTTTCAAATATAAATTGCGAAAAATCAATAATTTCATACATTCGTTTCGAAGAATCCGAATGACCGTGTTATCTCAATATTTCAAGCACAAATCAGTAGAGTGGTAAACATTTTAAAATCGATACGTCCCTCGCTATTTATGGAACGTATCGGAATAAAAACATTCCAATGAATGCACTCTGAAATGTTGCCCCGATTAAAACTGCAATCCCGGGTACTTAATACTATCAGACTTTCGGTCAGATTTTAGCTAGGCTTTCGGTTATGGGGACTTTAGGATTGTCCGATCGATAATCTACGTTACTTGTGTAACTCGAAAATGTAGCTTCGTACAGAATCGAGTCCAATAACCGACCTTCCGTCTCGGAGTTGTATATATGTTTTTGTATATATATATATATATATGTATCTATATACATAGCTATGTGTTTGTGTCCTACGAAAAACCGCGTGTATACAAATTTGTTTTATATGTACATTGAGTGCCGCACCAGCGACACCGCGAAAATATGATTCTTTCTCGACGTCATCGCTCAGGGCCAAAATTTGTTAAAGAGATCCATAAACGAGTCATAAATCATAAATGTTATTGCAACGTCGAGGCAAACTCTTCCTAATCTTGGTACAGTTCCTTTGTAAAAAGCTCGTGGTCCCTCATTCTTCCATATTTGTACCGCGCAATCGACACTTCCTTTGTATTTCGAAGCTTCCAAACCCTGTAAGAAAAAAAAACAATTAATTTTCTGGAATTTATCTCGTCTCATAATTTGTACTTTGATTCGAAAATTAAGATGAAAAATAAGTTTTTATCAAGGCAATGCTACCGAACCGATCGTCCAAATTTATCTAATTTCCAAGCAGATTTCTTTCCAAGATTTCTAATGATTGCGCAATACTTTTGGTATCATTACCTGCATCCTGGTTTTCACGACGTCTATTGGGGTGTTACCAAAAACGGATGCCGCGCCAGCGCAAGCACCGAAAAAACCGACAACGAGTTTTGGTACACTCTTGTTATTGTCACCTCCTCTGTACCAATCCTTCATCGTTTCCATGACGAAGAAACGAATGGCCTGATTGGAACCTTGTTTCATGATAGTTGGCACAACTCCCTGATAGACTCCTTTGAATCCTGAAAGGAAAAAATCACTTTTTATGCAACGCGGAGAAGTCTTACATTGCGAGACGAGTAACTCGAGACTTTTCTTCGTATGACATCGTTCGTTGTCTACATTTTCGTGTTCTAATTTTTCTCTTTATTAACATTCAAGGTCAATCTCGTTCCAAGACAATTTACTTTATTGAACAAAGTTCTGTGTGTTTTGTAATGCAGTGAAATATGGGCATTGGCTGATGGCTCCTCTTCTTGAGAAATTCATGATAAAACCAAGATTACACGTGTTTGCATGTATATGATTAATTTCGCTCGATTTCTTATCGGACTTTCGGACCCCTCGCAAACTTTTGTTGCGTAAGAGCCTCCGCGAGTCCGCATAAGTTAATGAAACGAGTTCAAACCACTTGCAATTCAAATGAACCCTGAGTATCCTCAGACATCCATTCAATATTTTCGGAAAATATTTAATTAGCATAAAAGGACTTAGTTTCCGAAACTCTTGTATTAGTGACGTCAGAGGAATAATATTGTGCGAATGAATACCACGTCAGAAATAAAAGAATAGCGCATTGTACTCAAGTGCTATTTATATTCATGTAATTTTAGGTCAAGCTATCGTGAACCAAAAATTTTTACGACAGTCTCGTGATAACAGTCTCACATTTTTCGCAATGTCATCCGTGATTTCGATTTATTGAGCTTCGAACCGTTCATTGCGAAGTAAATATGATGTTGATGTAAAAAACTTGCCAAAAAGTGCATATTTCTTGATTCGTCGCCCAAAAATCTGTATTAAAATTTTTTCTATAAACAAAATACAACTTATGATTTGAAAAATAAAAAATTTAGTTTATCAAACTAAGTACACACTGCAAAATTAATAAAAATACATTTTTGTGCTTATGAAAATTGTTCTTACGAATACATCATAATTAATAATGGATTTAAAAAAAAATTCCTTCGTTAGCAATTTCTCACAAGGAAAGAAAAAGAATTCTAACAATTGAATGTTTCTTCATGGATAATGAATTATTGAGAGCATTCATTTCCATACACCAACGACCCAATTGTTTAAATTGTTGTTCCTCTCTCAAATAAAATGACCGGTTTCCTAAGCCATGTACTAGAAACACAAAAAATGTGTATGTTCCAACCTAGAAAATGTATATTCGAAAAAAGCAACTGACCATGTTCTTTGACGATGAGCCCGACGCCATGAAAGAATCCTCGAAATCTGGGATTCGCAGAACGCTGGTCATTGATAAACTTGACTTTGACAGTTTCCATGGGAGTGACGGCAAAAATGGCTTCACAAATTCCAGCGCAGAGACCGGCGAGAAGTCTCCTCTGTGGGTTGAGTTTTCCATCGGCGTCAACAAGTTGTTTCTTGACTGTTTCAAATGAACCAAAACGTACGGCCGATTTAGGGATCGAACCGTAGAGAAGGACCGACAAGCCACGGTAGAGGCCAAAAAAACCATTTGTTTTTACGGTTTTATTAACACAGTCGAATATTCCATTGTACTGTTTGCCTGCTCCTGTTTTGCCATCGAGTTGCAATTGTGTTTTGACGTATTCGGTGGGATAAGTGATGCAAATTTCTATGCCACCGGTAATACCGCCTGAAATTATATGTTAATTTTATTTTACGTACTATCTCATGCGTGACCTTGACACGTCAACTGTCAAGGATTTTGAGAGGTTAGGTTCGCCCGGTCTGGTCCTCGCGAAGCCGGGAAAACAAGTTTACCAAACAATTCGAACGTACGGAAAAAAAAACATTCCCCCGAATATCTTACGATTCAGTTACGTCATAGATATAGGATTTTATTGATCCGCTAATCTCGAATATTCCTCAAATATGCGATATCCTTTATTTTTTCATAATACCACACCGCTGGTATACGAAGAAAATCAAAATCTAGTAGATTCTACAATATAGAGCACACATTCCATCGATGTGAAAGTTATTCAGACAAGTTTCAGAGTAATGACGGTTTTCGTAACAAAATATTGATTTCGTAATGCCATCAAGAATTCACGGTTTTTTCTTTCTATCATAAGGTCAATATGAGGAAAAATAGTAAGTATCCGATGGAAGAAAATAGAAAAGGAACTGAGTATCATGGGGAAATCCCGAAAAAAATTAAATTGAATTAAAAAAATATACATATTTTCAGAATATTGTAGGGACCGAAATAAATGTGTAAAATACAACGTAACATACCAGCTATAATTCCTTTTACTCCGACGTTCGTAGTTCCAGCGGACGCTGCTGCTCCGTTGTCCTGCAGCCAGGGTCTCCTTGGAAAGGGATTACCGGCGTATCTTTTTGGACCACGTGTCCCGAAAATTTCTTTTCCCAACCAAACAGGATCCATATTTTTTAAATCGTTTTTTGGATTAATTCCGGGGATTAAAAATTAAAGATTTCGTCCTTTCTCCACGGCGACATGCCACCTTCGACCGCCGGAGGAGAACTAACGAACAGACGACGATCGACAAGTGTCGCGCGCGCCCGGAGAATGAAAAATTTGTGAAATCGTGGAGAAAAAAAATAAAAGTTAGGAATTAAATGTTCGTTCCCCTCTCTTTCTCAGCCGAGAGTCATTCGATCTTAATCGCAATTGCCGTCCGTTCCTTCTGTTATTTTCTTGCTGAACGCTTCTTTTTTTTTTTTAAAGCCTCATTGTTGCTGACTCTTATCAATAGAGCGACTCTTCAAATCGTCTCTTCTCCCTCGTCTGCTCACACTCCCACTTTGTCTTGCTCGTACACATATAAAAGTTCGTGACTTAGCTCGATGGTTATTAGCTGACGTTTTTTTGCACTCGACTTCAGATTTCTCACAATATTTATATTTAGAACATCTCGAAATTTTTCATGCTGATCGATCCACATCGCACGAATGATATATTTTGTCGTTTTCACAATATCTGTATTTTATTCGAAATGTTCCGAGTATTTGTATATTTCTTATTTATTTTCGAATTTTAATAACTTTTCCAGAAATTTCAGCTACATTTAAGTCACCATCCGGAAAAATCCTCGTTATCAACTGTACAAAAAGACGACGAAGTTTCATTTGGTTCCAAGCCTTCGCGTCGTACGCCTGTCACGTCTGGACATTTTAAGCAGCAGCAATTAAATTCGATACTAGTGTTTACTGTAAAATAGTACACACAAGTCATGTTTGAGTATCGGCTAAAATTATCGAAGAAAAACTATGCAGTCGCTTTTTGGAATTCGACCCAATACTAAAACTCGAAAATAAAAAATCTGTTTCGAAAGACCGAAAAGTTACGCGATAATTTGTGTACAAAAAAATGTTTGGTTAAAAATATCGATTCTTTCTTCGAACGATGACTCACAAGGAGAGAAAAAAGAATTACGATCGCGTTATACGAAAAACGAAAATTTACGTAGTATTTAATCCCCATATTCTGCTGGAAAAACAGTAGAAATCCCTGCATTTTGAATGCCCGAAGCAAGAAAACAAACGTATGTGAAAGATAGCCCCGAGCAAAGTCCATAGTTGATGTGTTTCGTTGCAGCAATGCGTGCTCGGATCGCATCATACTTCTCAGTTGTCAATAGCAGAAAGGAACAATTTTTGACTATTTGTATGCACGAAAAATTCGTAATTTCAAGTTTTTGTTATAAATTTTTTTTGTAATCCTCTTTTAAATATTCAGAATTTATAATGATTTATTTCAAACAATCAAAGTGAATCCTTCAAAATTTTGTGATATAATTTTTCTATTGTTTGGGAAAAATACGTACGTTGGTAATTTAATGGAACGTAAGCCGAAATAAAGATTAAACTTATCTCGAAAAAACTCCTCAGGCTTTCAATTGCTCGTGTTCAAGAGCCAGAACACGAGTGTAGAAACCACAACCCGTATTAGTGCATTTTTATCAAACTCATGTTCTGAAACACCTGTTGTTCTTAGTCACAGTTTAAGCGTCGAAAGTGAGGCGACGGGGTCATGAAATATAATTATTATGAAAATAAAATGTTTGAATTCAACTGAAGTATTGAAGTATTGAAGTGCACAATTTTTTTTGCAAAACAGTTTATTCTCCCAAATGAAATTTGAGAGCGAATTTCGAATTTTTCATACGAAAATTATCTGATCCATTCGGTAATTTGACGAATAAACGTTGATAAATATAAAATGAGAATTTGGGTGTATTTCAACAATACAAACTCAAAAACCATGAGGATTAGTGCCGAGGCTGACAGGAAACGGATTCAGTAAATCCATATGAAAATTGACTGCACTCCTTTTCCCTCTTTAGGTTTACTTTTTTGTTTTTATTGAAAAGTTGGCAAAGCGTAAATATTAACGCTTGATATAAATGATATCAGTAAGAATTAATATTCAGGGAAGTTTTCGAGGATGGGAATGTTTTCCTGATCCTTAAATTCTCTGACGACAACGAGATGGTTGCGAAGAGGCGAGAATAATTTAGTCGGTCGGTTTATCCTGTTTATTTCGTTTCTACATCCGCATCCACAATTTACCAACCTGGTGTGGTGTTCGCTAATCGTCGCATACGTCTGAAAACGGAAATATATTTTGATGAGGCCACTCAATTTTCGGAAAAAGGATTGAAAAAATGGCGGAAATAAAAAGGTTTATATATTGAAATTCGAGGTTTTGGTTTCTTCCATACCGAGTATTTCGGTCTTGGTCTCGTATCTTTTTCTCCATTTCAGCATCCGTCAGTGTCTCGAGGAAAGGTGCCCATTGGTCTGCCTCGGATGGCGGTCTGAACGGAACTTCAACCGTAGGTAAGGGAGCCTCTGAAAAAGCGTACGTTCTCTGGTGCCAGGACAGTTGTCCACGAACGCTTAACGAATTTCGTTACGTTAAAATCTTCCTTTTTGATTTAGCAACCAACGGAGAACTAATATTTTTTGATTATTTTAATAAAAAAAAAATGCCATGAAACAATATTAAACCATACTTATTTTGTTAAAGAATACAAAATTACTAAAAGGGAAAATTCTCAAAAAATCGCTGTGCATTTACGCACTGTTCTTTTGGAAATTTCGAGGCGTTTGTGATAGAATATAAGGAAAAAGTTCGCGAAAATTTGATGCGTCAAATCGTAATTTTAGAAAAATTTTACAAAATTTGTTGTAGTAGAACTTTTAAAAATGTTTCTACCAAGGTATGTTGTTTTTTCATCAAAAAGATATTGAGAAATTTGTTTACCTGTATGCAATAGCAGTTACGAACTCACCGCCGAGTCCAAGTTCGGCACAGAGTTTCATAGCAAATTTTTCTGGGTTATTTTCTTTCTCAGACATATCCCATTCGACCTGATCAACGAGACTCGTATTGCCAACGTGTATATTGAGTTTTATGATTACTCTTTGATCGCACTGATCCTCGATCAAGGATTCTTGTGGGAAAGCCTCTATTTGCTGTCGTATTGCTTGAGCAATAGCTGGTACAAATGTCAATGGATTCAAATCTAAATCGTCACACAAAACTTCAGCAAACTGTTCGGGAGTTATGAGGCTTTCTAAGAAAAGAAAGAAGTTTATGGAGTCACACATCAATAAGCATTTTTTTAACTCACAATTTCATTCTTTCAAAAAACCTCACCGTTTTTGTTCCACGTAAATGTGTCCCGTAACTTCTGACCTTCGATTTCCATGTCCAAACGTATTGGTACCAACATCTCTTGCTGAGCTGCATTTTCCAGATTTGCTGTGGGATCTGTGTCGTCGAAACTAGAAACGAGGATTCAGAAATATGAACATTGAAAATCTTCTTGGTTATTCAAATAATTTACAGTGTATAAAAGTTGAATGTATTTATTCTAAAAGGAATGTCACCCAATGTGTCTGGATGTAGTAAACATAGTTGAAGTACTCCATGACAAATTTATCTTTCATATCATTTAACCTAAATTCATACATAAAAACCAGTGTATCAAACAAGAACGTTTTCATTTTGGTCCAGAAAGGCGAAAAGAATCTTTCGATTTTCACTAATTACAATTGCATTCAACAGAAAAAAAGTTTGAAGATGAAAAATGAATAGGACTAGTATGAAAGATATATTTCAAACTCTGCACTTATACAAGACGAGCTATCAATTAATAGCTACCAACAGGGTGGTTTACCCTATGAAATTGATCGATAAAATTATGAAAATCATATTCTTTGCAATAGTATTTTCATTGTGAAAAAAATATTTTGACTTTCATGTTTCAAAGTTTTTTTAGAAAGAATGAAAAAATATTTTTCAGCATCAAATAAAATATTAAAAGTCGTTTTATTTATACTATTTCGGTTCAAGAAAATTATTCTCCCTAATGTGTATTTAACCCATGGAATCTGTCAGAATGAGAAAGTCGAGGACTATGGATTTTTTAAAATAACTCTCACCAAAGGGGGAACGTTCTGACTTTTTTGTTGTGAACTCTGTTGCGATTGATAGGAGTGGCTTGAGGCACAGCGTCAAGATGAGAACTGTTGGGTAAACTCGGAACCCAGGCCATAGATTTTTTTGATTTTCCTTCTCTGGGTGCCGGTGGTTCGGTCGAATGAACCGAAACTGCTTTGTACTTGTCGTCGTTGCCCTCAATAATATCCTCGACTTCACTGGCTCTGAGCAACGAGACGCTCGAAGCCAAAACGTGTTGGCTGAGGCCGAGTTCAACCAATTTTTTCCTTTCGTCATTGGTGATGGACCGGCGAAACATTCCTGGATAACGTTTGTACAAAGATCCACGGAAAAGGCGAAGATAATTGCCCACCTCCGATCCGATACAATAATATTCTCCATTTTCTTCAACTTGAAAACTTATCGGTTTATCGCCGTACGTACGCAAGGCCATTTTTAAAATTACGTGTTTTTATCCGGCTTTCCTAGATTGAGAAAAAAAGTTTGACATTTTTCAATACCGAAATAACTTTGTTTCCACCTTTCATATTTTAATCATTAATATTTCCCAAGAATGATACTTACAAAAGTTAATTTTCATTGGTATTATCAATTAAACCATCAAAATAATTCTTTTTATATATCATCAAAGTAACGCAGTACGTTTTTATAAAAAAAACGGAATCTTAACCACACTTTTTCGTGCTTTTCCGCTTGTCAATAGAGCAAAACAGCGTCGGTTAGAAGAGCAGTCCATATATCCATAAGGATCTTTTGTGCCGACCAGTGCCGACTTTAGGTTATTGACACATATCCTCAGCGTTAGTTCTCAAACGCGGTGGCGCTGATGGCCGCATTTCATATTTCATTCTCGCTCTCGCTTCCTCCCGTAGGCTTGTGCCACGGACTTGTGCCAAGAAGGAGACTCCGACCATGAACTCCAACCACTCCTCTTGGCCGAAGCAGATGATAAACCAATGGCCAGTCTAGGTATAGATTTACGTACCGGATGGCCGGGAATCTAGCCAAATTGAAGAACAAGAAGAAGAAGGAGACTACTCTAGCAACTCTAGTCCCCCTGGCTTATACGCTGGAGACATCATGACGTCCTTTCTGCTTTATATAATGGTCTATATCACTCACCGCCCCGTCTCATCAAAGAGTATATGTGACAATAATTTCATTTGAATATATTTTTTGAAAAAATAAGTACTTGCGTACGAGCAGTTTTTATTATTGTTCGAATTATATACAAAAATTAAAATGGTTATTTTTGACACGATGGTTCTCCTCTACCTCTGTGAAAGAAGTTGACTCGTGTTTTTCAACTCACCTTTTTTGAAATCATGAAAGTACTTATTTTTCATTTAAATTCATACAACCGATTCTCAATCGATCGACTCTGAGTACTTTCTTTATTATAAAATCTATATTTGCTTTGTCGGGCGTCCCTAGTAGTCGGGTAATATTTTTGGCAAAACACTTATTTCTTGGTCTAGTATGGCGCAGTATCCAGTGTGTGAGTTAACGTCTTGTGAATGAACTCATGAAACTTGTTCTTCAAAATTGATTTAGTATAATTACAACATTCGGGATGATACCACGGAAGGTATTTAAAATACCATTTATTCGAAAGTAAAACTGATCCTTGCCGCGATGACGTGTTAAGGTGATCTATCACTTGAGCGAGTGCGCGAGAGAAATAGCTGCAAAATCGTTGCACGTTTTACTCGGACATCGTTGATTTTTTGAGAAAAATAAAAGTTACATCTTGTTCTCTAATAAAATGAGAATAGCGTGTAACTCATATTTTCTTTCAAATATCAACCTACTCGGAATAAAACGTGTGCAGCAGGATTTTTATCGACTGAACAATAACTGAAAGATAATTCATGAAACTCTGAAAGGCTTCGAACTTTTACCACGAAGAAACAATCCTCTTATTCGAGTTTTTAATACGTTCTGTGTGTTGCTTTTGATGCTTCCCTCACTCTCAATGTTAGTCCAAACGGAAAATTCTTCCTCTTCAAATCTTGCTGTGACTTGGATGTATATAGTGTCAAGATTAAAAAACTGCAGCGCAAAAGAAAAGTCAGCGCGAGTCCTGCCGTACTCTTATATACGCGAATATGCCGGTTTTATGACGTCACGCAATGTTCAAACGGCTCTCACAGACAAACCATTTGATGGAAAGATCTGAAAATTGGTGACGATTTTTTTTCAATTTTTCTCTTTCCATTGGTCCTTGTTGCAAGTGAATCCGTCCAGTTGATCCCGAGATTCATATTACAGACTACAATTCACATTTTTCTATTATATTTTCAAATAAATAATGCAACTATACATACGGGCTATTGACAAATACATGGCTATGCCATCAATAATTCAAATCTCGGAGATTTGAATTGTTCAAGAGTTGTATGCATAATTGCTTATTCTACGGATTGCTTATTTATCACAAGAAAGATTTGGCGCGATTCTGTCAATTATAATCGATCGATGTCTTTAATTTGAATCAATGTACCAGTTGAAACTGTGCAAGATTCCATGGGCCATTTCTTTTCTTATGAAAGCCTTTAAGAGTCGATAAAAACAATACCTCTTACCATGGATGAATGTCACATCCGATTATTGCACCTTAATTGAACACGAATATCTGCACGGGTAAAATGAATGCCACGTCGACAAGTTCCTAATTCGAGAATATTCTGAATAATCTCAAAGAATATTTCTTCTCTGCCAATATAGCGAGTAGCTATTCCCGATTAAAATATTTTCTGCGAAGTCATTACCATAGTTGGTGCGATACTGACCAAGGTTCTTTTTCAAAACAATCGTCATATCGGCTCGTTTAACAATACTTTTCATAAGGTTTTGTTTCCAGCTTTTGTTTGCTGGAGTTCTTCGATTTTACCGATTTTATTGTTTCACACAAAATGTATGTGTTCGTATGCTAAGGCACGTCCATGTTTGTTCATTTTTTTCAAATTACCTGATTTCACATAAAAGCGAAGATCGAATGTTCGATTTTCAACATGCTTATTTAAATATCGAGAATATTTCAAACCAGCTGACTTATGGTGTTGTTAAACACTCCACCGTTTATGTCGTTATTACTCGTTATCTTCAAATAAGTGTTTTTCTTCTTCCATTCCCAAGAGATTTTCACCGGTAAAAAAGATTTCTTAAGACATCATTGATGTGTCTAAAAACATATTTTCTTATTCTCGTTTTTGGCTCTTTTAAGTTTGGAGGATCCTATTTCATTAAATTCAAATCGTCGCACAGGGAGTGTGCTTGCCATAACAGCCTATGTATAACCCTTCAAAAAAATGTGATTTTCGTTAATTGTTTTCTCGACGACCAGACGGTGGATCCTATAATAATTCTGGGAATAGATGCACGATGTATATTTCTAGCATATTTCCAAATTTCAACTCTTAAAGTTGACATTTTCGATTTCCATTAGATTCGTGTGAACTTCCTTAATCATAAAATTACGGATTGCAACACAAATGTTCGTTAAAATGTTCTTTTAAATAAAAAAAATAATAATAATGTCAGACTGATTTGTTCAGAGCTTATTGTTTATTAAGACTAGATAGTTACTGTACATGAATTCTCACGTATTTAATTCCGACTGCGAAACATCGTGGAGCAATGATATTCCATAAGCCCCACGGAACACATAACGACGGAATTTTTGTTATACAATTTCAGCAATTTGGGACGATGTAAAGCTCGTGCACACTCTTCGAACTCAAAAAATGCTTCGAAAATGAAGTTCTTTCACTTGGACACATAATTTACAACAATTACGAATTTAACGCGATATGCGAGAAGAAAATCAGTTTTTTCGTTTGTTTTAAAAATTCAATAATTATCATTATTGATGAACAAAAATGACGCACCTTGACTCACGGTGCACGAATAAAACGAGGATGAATTTGATAGGACTGAGTCGGAAAGATTCTTTTTCTTCATTTTGAATTCTGCTTCTTCGTCGCAGATCGCGGAAAAACTCGTTTATTCCATCCAACAATGAATTTAGCGGCAGGTAGTTACACGTTACAAGTTATACGAAGGCCCTTCTTGCACTCTCAATCTTCAATCGCATATATAAATCACGTTATTTCGTCGATAATGAAAAAAGTGATGGTTGTTTTCATATAATATATTTTCACACTCATATTTATATATATATATATATATATTCTAATCATAAAAAAACGAGACACATGATTGCAATATTTACATGATGGAACAACAAAATGCGGTTTACAGAAAAATTGAGCTTTCTGACCTTGCTCAACCACAAGAGCTACGTATCAAACAACTCCCGTCTTTTTGCCCTGCGTGATTTCAGGAATTATAAACAATATTATACGAATAAATCGAATAACGTATAGGAAAATAAGGACTAGTGAGTAAACAAAGTTGAAGACAAAGCTTCGTTGACTTGCAGCAATAGCGAAATGTAACGATTCATTTTCTTTTGTCTTCTCGTGGAATTATTTAAAAAAATCTAACGATTTCTTACGTAATGTTATTCGTTCAACACGAGTGCCATGATACAATTGAAAGACTATTGAATTGGTACCGATTCATCGAGGAAAACAAGTTTGCAAATGAAAATAGAGTATTTGTAGAACTCGTGAAAAAACAACAAGGAAACAACAATCTCAAAACATCAGGCGATTTGATACTCATATATTTGTAAACTTGTTTCATTTTAGCACCGATCGTTTGAGAAACGATTGGAAAAGAAGATGTGGCCATTCCTCAACTTGACCTGAGAAATTTGTCGATACATTTCGCTAAGAGACTCTGATACAAACAGAAACTCTAGTGGCAAACCTGAAAAATCAGTTGGGTCCAGTCTTATTTGAAAATGCAGATAAAGCTGCATTTTTTTGTTTGTAGCGAAGAACGAATTCTCCGAAAAGTATCAACATCGTAAAATACCATGAATTTCGAATGTACGATACACTTACGTAATCCATACAGTCGAAATTGCTCGATACTAAAAATTTTCTTGAATAAAAAAAATCATTCAATAAAACGAATCGTTGGACAACCATATTTCAATCCGTGCGGTTTGAGTCGCCAACTTTTTGAAAAGTATCAATATTTACACAATTTCATGATCATTTTTTTCACTGGATCGTCACGCAAATATCTAATTTGTGCATAGTGTCTATTCACATTTGAAAAAAACCGAGATTCTTCGAATTGAGCGTTGTCTCGAAATCGTATTTCGTCATAAGAAAAAAATCATTCGTGCAAGAACACGCGAGCATTCCAAAAACGAATCGAGACAAAAAGAAAGCTTGCAGAGTAAATGGGATTCGTATACGATTATAAGCTTCCGGTATTGGCAGAGGCGGACGAAATACCGTATCTTCAGTACGGTATACCCAGTGAAGTGAACTTCTAGAATCAAGCACACCGAGATTTTCGGTCATTTTTTCCACTTTTTTTTTACATTCTCGCCATAAAAATATACTCGTCGGATTCCCAGATCCTACGAATGGCACGATACTACTTTTAAAAAATCCAATTTCAATATGGAGTCGAATTTCTTTGACCAGTTCGACATAGATTTTAACTTTTCAGCAACAGAGGTATCGAAACACGAACAGTACAAATTTCTTATCAAAATTCACTTTGAATAAGCTAGTCCAAAGAACATAATTAGTTTATGAAATATTAAAATGCAATCAAATTTTACTACACATTTTAAAAATAAGAAAAAATATGAAAAAGACGATATATTAAAATATCTGACTGCTGCTAATAAAGTGATTATTCGATTGTCAATTCTTTGGCTCCTGGATTAACATTGAGTCAAAGGACCTGTTAAAAAAAAAAGTTACAAGGCTTTTCCATTGACTGAAAGTCGAATATCGATAGTTTTACCAAATTCACACATATCTCGAAATTGACACTTTGTCGGTCAATTTCATCGTTATACTTCGATGAATTTTGTCCTTCAAATAATTAAATTGGATTTTCTTTATGTACGAAGTGCCAACTGTCACTGTCGATACGATTTGAAAGTTATTTTCCTCCTGGGAAATTATATCTATATAAAAACGTCGATTGTATCTTTATATCTTACAACGAACCATTGTTGGATCTGAGGAAATGAGAGTACATGTGAAAATCGCAAAAAATATGCAGGTTCACCGATGCCATTTCACAACATTGAAGTTCACATTGCTGGTATAAAACGAAAAATGATATTCATTCCTGTCTTAATAATTTTCCAATTCTTTGAACATTTCATTTGTAGTTTTCAAATCAAGATTTTTCGACAAAAGTGGACGAATGAAAAGAAACCGCGAATTTTTCATTCATTGCATACCGTTAACGGATAACTCGCCGCACGACAGTTTGTACGAACGGAGCGTAAACGACTGAGTCTCAATCTGGAGGACTGACCAGTCGATAACCCGAGGGCAAAGTGCTGCGAATCCAACGTCAGAGAAAACTGTAGGCGTTTTGTACGGCTCTACCGCTGGACGCAGCGGTTTGTTCGGCGGTGTTGGTATTTTGCTGTGCTAGTGGTTCAAGCGACTCGGCTCTGATCCTTATCGAACCTCCGTACGTCTGCACCTGTACAATCGGTCCCCAACACAAAATTCTCATTGAATAGCTGTTAGTTATAGCAACAGTGTAACGAACGATCTTTGAATCGCCTGTTTTTTCCTCTTCCTTGCAAGATCCGTGTAAGAAAATTAATAAATGAAGAAGAAGAAACAGAAAAACAAGTAAAATAGAATGAAATAAATAGTGATCTGAAATTAATAGACTGAAAGTTAAAAAAAAAGTAGATAAGAATAGAAAATAGTTGATTTATGGTAAGAGAAATTGTTGTCAGAAAGTTGAGGGAACGTTTAGTGTGAAAGCGAGCCCCTTCACCCACGGTCCAACGTTTCGTATTTCAATTTCTTTGATAATCAATAAACGAGCAGCTTTGAAGTTGCATTTCAAATAAATATGAAAAAAAAGCGTCGCTCGACGTTTTACCACGTCGATAGTTGTTCGAAATAGATTTCGCTTTCTTTTTCGTTTGGATGTAGTTTTTTTTTTTTTTTTTTTTTTAATTTTATTTATTCTTAAAAAGGGGACTCTCATCTCGCTTTAGCTTGTTTATCTACTCACTGTCTGCAGTTCAGACTTCAGACTGTGGGGAGTTGGCCACTCGCGCTCACTCGAGAGGAGTGAGACTTCCGCTGCTGACTCTTACTTCTCTGGGCTCCGGGGCTGCCGCTGGCCTTCTCTCCTGCAGTTGTTGAGCATTCGCGCTCGCTACAGTATGGTGCGGTACTCTCGTTTGGCTTGCCACTACGAACTCCGTCAGCTTGACGTCCTCCGTGCCACCGGACTCAAGAGGTATGGCGCTCTGACGGAAGTGATCCAACATATCCAATATCGCTGGGAAGCACAGATGCTGAACTCGACAGTGTCCTTGATCGTTCAACGTCATTCTTAGATGCTGGAACATTCAATGATTTCTTTAATAATCCTGCGAGACATTGAATTTGCTTTGCAACAAATAAGTCCAAACATCGATTGGAAGCTTTTTACAAAATATGGACCTGGTTAAAAAAATTCTGTAATATTCTAACTTCCTAAAAACTAAAGTCAAGTGTGACTAATAATGCATCTTGTACAAATCAATGAGAATCGATCAAATGCTCGATCCGGGGTATAATTTATGTAATTGATAATTAAAAAAAAAAGTGAATTTATATCGAAACGTCTATGTAAGTAAAACAAGAACGACTCTAATTAGCTTAAGGAAACAGAATACGAGGTACAGAGATCAATGCGTTAGTAAAATAGATTTTATCATCACTACCAGACATAGGCATATTAAACATTATGACACAACCACTGGAACGAAAGAAAAATGTTCTTCGTATTCGTAAGTAGATCAAATTTCGTTTGTATTGTTATTGTATCACGAATAAAATCTTAGGAAATATTTTTAAAAATTTAAACTTGATTTTGAAATAATTTCTTTCAAATGAAAAATTGTTTAGTTTGAGATCATCACCTTGGCTCTCCCTTGAAAATTAAATGTAAGAACGAATTCTCCTTTCCTCGTTTCACTTTGTCTGACAAGGAAGACTCCGTGTCCGTTAGCAGCGTTATGCAATACCAGTTGGGCCGCGTCAGATCTTGGTAGAGTCCCGTGAAACCACGCGTACTCTCTTAAACTAGTGGACAGATCCAATTCCCCTTCGTTCGCTACTATTGTAAAATAATCAGAAAAGAGAACAGTAAATCAGAAACATGAAACGGTGGAATGAGGAAAATACAACACACTCAAAAATCGAACTGGTTTTTGAATCTTTGAATCTTTAACAAACTAGTTACGATTTTGTCAAAACGATATTCTATCTGATTGCAACGAGAGCAACAGGAGCCCAGCCAGCTGTTTACAAAATATTTTTTTTGTTGGAGCATGGATCAGTCGACTAATCTCACCTCGAATTTTCGAAATGAAAATTCTCCGCTGTCGTTTGACTAATCAAAAAAAGGCTCTGTCAGCGGACGCGGAAAGATGGCAAAAATATGCTGACAGGGGCTTTTTTTTATTGATCGAACCGTGTCGAACATATTCAATTTCGAAAATTGCAGCTATCTCTCTCGCATTCACGGTGGCGAGATAGCGATTGCTCCATCACCTTAATAGATAGAATTCAAAAATATCAGAAAGTTTTATCGTTTTTCAATGACACAAACGATGTGAAACGTAATACACATGGTATCATCTGCTCTTAAATTTGACATTTTTCGACATTATAACAAAAAGTTTAATTTCCTAAGTTTGTTTCCGCCGGACTCAAAAGAAAGTTAAAATTCTCAAAGCTCTATAGCTCTTTTTTGGTGTTTAAAGTATTTAAAAAATCATTACATACATTGTTCAATCTCTTGTTGCGATGAGCACAATTCAAGATTGCTATTACTGCGAGTACGGAGTCTTGGTGGTAATTCAGGAGGATTGACGAGATCATCCGGATGATCGGGACCCATACGTGAACTCTTGCTTGCCGAATTTGCTCTCAATCGATCACCATCGACGTTCGTAGTGCCGTGAGCACCAGATTCGTTTGTAATGTCATTTCCCACAGAGCCAGGATTCATAGGATTCTGATGAATCAACCTCATGCAATATTTGATCGTGGCAAGCCACGATCTCATGTCATTAGAGTCATGAGCTTCGATAACAAATTCTGCGTTTTGTGTTTTTAAAACAAATGTATTTTCGTGATCAGGCATTTCCAACGCCGTTGTTTCCCTAGCCTCTGTTATAGCTGAACAAAAGACACCATCGCGTGGTTTCACCGCTTTCGGGGGTGAATAAAATTCTAACATGTAACCACCGATCGCTTTGATAAGCGCCAGTCTCGACTTTTCCCACTTTTGTGTACCATCGGCATTCTCACCCATCAATGAATTCACAATGCCCTCTTTTCTACACTCCACAACAATCTTTGATAATTTCGCTTTCGAATGTTTATCTTTGCGATGTTCCGACTGCGACAACTCAACCTCATCGCTCTGTTGCTTGTGGAAAAAACTTTTGCCTTTTTTGAGTCCCTTGAACGATAGACGTCTGAAAAAAGGTTTGTGCACTGGTTTTGGGGATACTGTTTCTCCATCCTGCTCCGAATAATCACTGAATTCTTCGTGGGACGAAGCTCGCACTGGTACTCTGTTGTTTTGAACAGTGGAATTCACACTGTCTCTATCGATGGATGCTGGATTCCTTGTGTCGTGAAATGACGGAGATCTGTAATACCATTTTGTCCAAATGTTAAATCAAACAGATAGAAATTAAATATTAGCAAATTAAATGAGTGAAAATATTTTCATTCCATTGCAGCTCATTTTGCTATTTTTATGACCGACACATTGATTCTATATTGATTCAAAATAGTTTTTTGGCATACTGAACTCCAGGAAATTTTTTTCATCAAACATTGTAAAACTCTATATAAGATTTATTATGAAAATTCAATACTGAATCAAATATGGATACAAAATTCAATGTAAATTCAATTGCTAATAGTTTTTCAATTTATACACACAGATTCCGGTTCAATTTCAAATAACTGCCGATAACTGTGACATCATATGCAATATCGATTTTGAAGAAGCAGCAGTAAAAAAGAAACCGCACTGCTGTCATACTTTTTTGTGCTTTGATATGAGATTTTCCAGTTTTATTTCAATTTGTATTAACTTCTATGTATATTTGTAGTATCGTTAAACCTTTGCATATGACAGATGAGACAAAAATAAACCTCTTTTGCTTTTTTAATAAACTATAAATTTATTTACGATATGGGTTGTTTTGGAACCCAAAAACTAAATCTGCTAGTACTCGTTGGGAAATCTTGAAGATTCAGCAACCGAAAAGCTCATTTTTCCATATGATCCAACAGTGCTAACTTCAAAGTCAAACATTTAAAATATGCTTTTCCTAATATTTTAGAAAAACAATGAATGTTGATATTTTTAGTGTTAGACATTTTTTTTTAAATTGAAATATAAAATATTTCCCCAAAGAATACTTACATTTCAGAAATTAAAGAAACAACGCTGTTTCTCCATGTATAATATGATTTGTTTTAACTACAGCTTCTTCTGACTGTGTTTATAAAAAACTAATATTGCATTCAAAAGTAGCATCAGTCAATTTTACTTTTATTTATAATATTCAGACAATTTTTTTTACATCTTAGTGCCTTGATACAACAAGACTAATCAGATTTATCTTGAAGTACACAATTTTCAACTACAATGACAAATACTACAGATAATTTTGAAAAAATGACAAACAATAAAAATCTTTTGGACTTTTCGATTGTCAAGGTTTTCGGGTGAAAATAAAAAATATACGAAAAACTACACGACAGAGATGATGAAAAGAAAGTGAATAAAATAAAATCCAAAGCGCTACAGAACACGTGTTAACAAACCTGGCGCTTCGTCGTAAGTATTCGCTTTCAAAATGTTCGCAGAAGGTGTCAATAAATTTTCGCAAAAAGTCCCGATGCGATAGAGTGGCCCGTGCACTTTCGGGAAGATTAAGACTGACGTAAGTGCAGAAAGCTTTCGCGAAATCTGATGCTGAGGCGCGGGCGTGTCTGTCACAGAATTCAACCCAGTCGTCGGCACTCTCGGGCGTAACGACGGCCACCCCGGAGGCCGTCGAAGACGCATTGTAAACACTCATTACTTGACCCAGGTTGTGGCGTCGCTAATTTCCGAAAGGCAAGCAATTATTGAATTAAAAAAAAAAATGAAAAAAACAAATCAGAATAACGCACGATTAATTCACAGGTACGTGCGCACAAAAAACGTGTTTGTGGATTTATAACACGAAAGAGAGTTTTCGGGGAAACATGCGGCTGTACATTGTGCGCATAAATACACACACATTGCACCGCATGTGAAAAAGTAAAAACCCGTGAAAATTTAAATTTGAATGATGAGGCGTATTGGTACTTGAAGATACGCCAACGCCAACTAATCGGCGTCCGATCGAAATGCACCTGTTTACCCGAGGATCAATCACTGCGCGAGGGGGAGCACCAGTCTCGATTTTCTCTCACTCACTCTTTCTTTCTCTCTCTCGCTCCCTCTCCCTCTCTTCTTCTCTTGATAACTAGATAACCTCTCTTCCCGCCCGCGAGTTTTGTCTTTCTTTTACTTCTTTGATTTCGCGTTGATGCTCCCGCGATCCTATTTCTCTTCACCTCTTTTTTATTTATCTTTACTAATTAATGAGAATGCGCAAAAAATTTTATTCATCCACTTTACACTTCCCGATTGTTTTTCTCAGTGTATTTTATAACCCAGCAGGGCTGCCAGACAGACTATGATCTTCCGGTTTCGCCGACGTCTATCCCTCTCTCTTCTCTCTCCTCCCCTTGCTCTCCTTCACGTATGACGCTAACCTCTATATGCGTGATAGCAATATAATTTCGTCGTTGCGATGATAGGGGAAAAAAGTATCCTCGTCGTCTGCTACCACGCGATTTTCCCTTTCTTCTGACCTGACCAACGATACATAATCGACTGTTGCCACATTTGACGACTGTTGATAATAGATAATTTGCTTTTTTTCATACATTTTTCTTCTTCCACCTTTCATTTTGTTTAAATAAAAAAATTCAATCATCATTTATACCGATATTATTTGAAAAAATGATCCAGCTAAAAGTCTTGTTTGTCGACAGTTCACCAGCAATCTCGAGTCTCAAATGAACGACAATTTACACAATCGTTTTATCGTCGTCGCATCAAAATGATGGATCACTTTACTAAACTACTACGTATTTCACTATCCACGCGCCGTGAATCGAGTGTCCGTACGTATATAGAAATACCAGAGACAATAATAATACGCGACTATATACGCACCAGTATATCTGTATATATTTCCATATTAGTATACTTTAGAGCTGTAGCGAGCGAACTACTTCGAAGATTGAAGCGAAAGTATACTCCAAATAAATGTCGCTAGTGTAATTGTTTCTTAATTGATTTCGTTTCAATTGTTTTTCGCTGGTGATTTCATTCGTTTTGGTAAGCAGTTTTATTTTCATTTTGTCGCTTATCTTGCTCACCATTTTATTCGAAATAATAAAAAAAGTTTCATAGCTTTTCAATAAGACCAAAAACATGTTGATTTAAAAAAAAAAAAATCGGAGTATTCAGATGATAAAATTTTACGTTTTCAGCGAAGTTTAAGGTGAATCGGATTTTCAAGATTTTACAATTGTATTGAAATCGAATGTGGTTTTGAGCCACCCTCGAAACTCTGAAAACACTGATTTTTAGGAATTTTTCAAAATATTTTTTGAAAAGCGAAATTTCCATAAAATTCGGGAAAAACCTTGATTTTTTTTGGGCTTGAATTCGTGCCTTTTAAGAAATGAAGATTGAATTTTTTTTTTCGCATTTCTGCAACGAGATCTTGATGTTCAGGACACTATCCGTTTTCAAGATATAATTTTTCGAAATTATGAATATTTTTTTTATGAAATTATGAACATTTTCGAAAAAAATGAATTTTCGTATTTATCTCAAATGGTATTAGGTAAAAAAGTAGGATTAATGTGAATTAAATAATAGAAAGAAGACTGTTTTGAAATGGACGTGTTAATCGATAGTGGGTTCATTTAATATCGTGGGATCCTTAATTTTAAAAAAGTCATACAACAATCATCGAACCATAAAATTTCGATCAGAGTTTGCATTTGCATTTGATGATCTAAAATCTACGTTTGAGTGGAATTATTTGATTATTGGACAAAATTAGTGTCACGAGTATTGAGTACAATCCGGTACAACGGTTACACACATTGTTTTCTTTTATTAGCCCTGAAGAGTTATAAACACAAATATGCTCAAATGAGTCGATGATTTTATTTGGGTTCCTGGCCCTTGAATCGAGAGAACTTAGTTTTTATTCGTTTTTTTATATTTTTCTCTCAATCGTTACATCATAAGAAAGAGAAAAAAAGAACACGAAATTGAATGAATCTTTTAAAAGTGACGAGGCAAAGGATTAACGGACGGAAGTGTGCTAAAACGGAATGAAACGTTTTTGTTTATAATTTCAGTAATCCGACGAAATTCTTGTCCTCGAGCGTTTGTTGCAATTGTTCCAGCAGTGCGGTAAAACCTCCGGGGCATGGAACAAATTTCATTGTCGCAAGATAAAATAACAATAATATTTACGTAAGGTGTTCACCTTACGTAGATTTCAAAATCATCGCTCATTACAATCCAATTAATCTCAAATAGACAATACAGTATAACAATAATTTTTTTTTCTTGATTTTTGTTGCTTTTTGCCCTACTGGTTAATCATATTAATGCAAACTTCGTTACTGTCACGTGAGCAATAACATGCTTGCTTCATACATATATATACATATATATTGTTTGTTTTTATCGATACATACAACGTAACTTATGGTTCCTATAAATTCTGTATACATGTATAAATTAAATCGTAAAAACAAGCGTTTCTTAGGAGGGGCCATATATCAATATAAATTGTATCACCTCGGTATATAGATAGTCTCTAAAATAAATCCCTCTAGTGCACTAACCAATAATATCGTACAATTTTTATACGTCTCTAATGCCAAAATGTTTCATTAGTGTGTATGTGTGTTTTTAATACTCTCGGAATATCATGGGAATCGCGGGAAACGCGTGAATTTTTTTTTCTCCTATACTTGCCGCAATGAAGAAATTTTTTGGTAAACAGAATATTCGACATTTGCGCGCACTCTGAACAACTCTATGCACGCCTCGTAAGGCAAGTATCATTTTTATCATTTTCTTTACTTTTTTTTTTATATTTATATTTTTTGTCTCCACGGAAAGAAGCGGAAAACAAACGGCAAGCGTGATCGCTGCCTGACATCGATTCAAGCGGGCCAATGTGTTCAATAATTTATAATCACACTCAGTGGAGACAGTGCTAAATGTGCTTTTTTAAGGGAGCCCTCTTCTCTCGAATATCGCGATTGCCCCTCGATGTATCATATTCTCGTGGTCGATAAGTAAATTATTCCAGCAAAATCACCCATCAACTTTGTTCTTAAGCGAGCTGTTTACTTCAACTAAAATAGTCAAAGTTTTGTCAATTTTTCATTGATCTTCAGCGAAAGCATTGGGATTTCTGACATTATTTTTCAACATTTTTGTTCGTTTTGCCTTCGAGTAACGAAATCTTTCTTCGCGTGACGTGGAATATATGAATTTGTAGAAATTGAAGGGAATAAAAAATTTCAATGAACGTCAAAATCGTATTGCAAAGTTTCGGGAATTGTTTCAAACCACGTCTGAAATTCCAGTTCAAGAATATTTCACGTTCTCAAAAAAATTATCCTTTATCCTCCATTAATTGTGATATGAAAGATATTTTGGATTGAAAAGTGAAAATTTCAGCCAGGTGTTCAAAAAAGATTTATCGTAAAATGGATCAAACCACTATAATAAAAAAACTCAGCTGTGTTCAAACAATCTTGCGATTGATTAGTGGAATTTTTTTTTCTTGCAAAAGAGATTTCTGATTGATAATATACATTTGACAGCTAATCATCATCGAAACAAAGGAAATTATGTAAATTTTTTATCTCTGATCTGTTTGACATCAAGAATTTATATGATAGAACGAACTCAACGGTGATTTAATACACAAAAAAAGTCTTCGAAGGCCCAACCATGAGCAGAATTGGTGAGTCTCAGTATTTTTAATAATTAAATTTTATTCAAAAAGAGCGAAAAAAATAAATCGAAAGAAATGCCTGATTTCCCAGATCATTGGTTAATTCTACAAAAATTTGACAATATTTCAACAACTTTGGGTAAGTAACCGACCTCCTTAAGTTGCAATATCTTTTTATACTTCTCTGTCAAATACGTGTTTTTTCCCCTTCTCGATTTGTTGCTTCGTTACTTCCACGACTCACTATAGTACGACCTAATGTAGAATAATGTTTGTTTTTTTAGGGGTGGTTTTTGCGTAGTATATCGTGCAAATTACAGACTCCCACCCGATTGAAATATCAGACGCTCTAGAGCAAAATTGAATTGTTTTTCCTTTTGTGTTGTTTTTTGTTACCTCGATGAAATTTTCCGTCAGAATCTCAGTAAAAAAACAGCAAACGCTCTTGAGCACTGCCGGACAAAAGTTTCCAGCCGCGTTTGATGTTCAAGTATTGAATTATCGCACGTATGCAAATGAGAACACCTGTAAAGGGATAAGCATTACAGAATCAAATGAAGGGTGGCATTGCTTTGTTGAAAATTGGAAATGGAAGTTTGTCATCTACTGACAGAGAAAGAGAATTTTTGCTCAGAACTTGAAAATTTTTCAAACGTACCAAATGCCATAATCAACCACCACAGCCAAGAGTTTTCACGAGAAGCCAAATCTGTGGAATGTTTCACTATGAGAGTCCATTTCGTGAGGGAAAGTCCGAAACCAGCAAGGGCGCCGTATCTCGAAGCGATCGTGTGACAGAAACACATCAGTAACAAAAATCCAATCCAGTTGAAAAAGAACGCAACTGGGAAAATAATTGTATTTTATGAAAATTAAATTCTCGAACTTTCAACTGTTTTTCAACATAATGGAAGATCATCTTACGCAAAAAAGCAGTAAAGAATATGAAATCAGTGCCGAGCAATGCACTCTCAGGATCTCCGTCTGTAGCCTCTGTATCAATCGCTAAAATAGTCAGCGGTTGCTGACCCCTGATCCCTCCTGTTGGCTGTCAGGAATTATTAAAGCGTGAATAAAAAATTGAAGTACGCATTCCGTAAATTCTGATCGCTTATCTATTACCAAATGAATCTGCGGTTGCGGCATTGGTTCCCCTTGCAGAGTCTTTTCACGCTGTACCTCTTCGTAACTCGGCAATTTTGTTGCTACCTCATACGGCGGAGGAGCTGAAAAATCTGGTTTTGGCGGGGGCAACTCTACACCATGCATCTGTCGTAAAAACAAGAAATATTGAATAGACAAATAGAGACCGGAGACAATTTTTTTTCACTGTTAAAACATCCAAAACCTCAGTCCTGCATTTCTGATTGAAAATTTTCTAAAATAAAACCAATCGAGATGTTGTAAAGTTGACAGGAAAAATATGGAATTTTCAGATACTCTGCGATAAGAACGCATTTAAAATTACAGAAATTTGGAAAATGTTTGCATAATATTTTCAATGCTCTCTGGGTTTTAAAAAGCATCATTAAAAGATGCCTTGGTAAGACAACTACTTGAAGAATAATACTGTATTTTTTTCAAACTAAAAGTAGATATATTAAAAAAAAAAAACAACAGATTTTTCTTAACTACATTACCATTGCTCGAGCTGTTGAATTTGGATTCATGTTTGATGCTCCCGAATGACCGGGCAAACTTTCTTCAATTTCAGGTAAAGCAACGGTTAGAGCCATAACGACAGGCGGTACGGACGAATTGTTACTCATACCACTGTTTATTTGAGCCTAAAATGAGATAAAATTTATGATAAAACATTTTTCCTAGACATTAAATTTTTATTTATTTTTTATATTATGGTTATTTCAAAGAGTAAGAATGACATGAATTAGAAAAAACAACACAGATTTTATATAGAATTGTGTGATTGGAAATTAACACGCGAGGCGGCTCACAAGTGTCACTGGAACGTCAACAAACCTCGAAATCAAGGAGGGAGGTCGCGTCGTACAATGATCAACATTATTCATCGTCATTAATTATAAAATAGATGGGTGCGGAAAATCCAGAATTTTCATGGGATAAAGTGGTGATTTGCACAATTTTTACACGTTTCTTGAAGAGTTCATGTATTCGATGAATGACTGGAGTAACAATTTCAAGACGATCAAAATGACAAATGATGGGATGGTGTGAAATTTCTCATTGAAAGGCAGGGGAAGAGTTCAATTGAGACGATGAAACATTGAAAAGAGTTATCATTTTTTGATCAATCTTTACGCACCATATTTTCGTCACTGTCTTCAGAATTTGCTTCCGTTTGGTCAGGTAAACGTCTCATGTCCTCAAAAATACTGTTTCGTATAATATTCGAAAAAACAATTAGCTACTCGTTGATGCAGCAACGAAAGTTTTTACACACAATCGATGGCTGACAGCTGGTAAAATTGCTACGACGTCGAACCTTCTTCAACGTCTAGGGTCACGGCTGTGAAGTCTTGCTATTTTTAAATTCCTTTATTTTGTTTTTTTGTGTATTCGATTCGGAGCGGGTGAAACCGCAACTTTTTCTCAGCTGCAAAGGCTTCCTGTTTTATTATCAAGAGATTTCCTGTTTTTCATAATGCAGGAAATTAATTTTTTGCTAATCGAGATTGCTTACCAATGCAATGCAAGCATGGGAGTTTTATGGTCTCCATTGACAATATAAGATATAGATTTGGAAATAGAGTAAACAGACAAAATTAATATTTGCCTGACCAAATTGATTTTAATCCAGAAGAACTATACATAGTTCCTTTTGTGAAATGCGTACATATATCGTTATCTATATATGTAAATGTTAATCGAACGTTCAATGATATCAGACAACCACAAAATAATTGAAATGCACTGAGAAACGTTAACAAAAAACCACTTTTTTTATACTTTTGAAAATTTACAAATTTAAGATGTGGGATCGGTGGAGATGAGAACAAATATAATGCGTGGAAGAAGTCGATAGTAGTCTAGTTAGAAACTCAGCATGTTGTCTAGGGCCACGGAATTTTGAACGCATCCGGAAACCGCGTTTCGTCACATCATTTCTCATGTTTTCACTCGCATTTGTTGGATAACCGTAGAATCATCAAGGCGATAGTTTAGAGTCATCAGAGTGTAGATATTCGAAGTTATGAGCTTGGTGAACTATTGGGGTGCATTGCAGAATTTGTGGGGAAAGAAGCGGCAACGTCTGACGAGCGTAGTTAATTCGAGTAGTGGGAGTGAGTGTTTTGGATCACGCGGTCGTACACAAACGACGCTTGCTCATCGGCGCCGCTGTTCGTCAGTCAGTCGCTTGCCGTTCGTTAGAGAAGAACGTACTGTCGCCAAAATGTCTGAGACACGCGAGGAATACAAACTGGGCGATCTTGTATGGTGTGTATCGATTTTAACGCGTTAATACATGGATCATTGTGTTTATTATCAACAAATCATAAAATCTCGTTTACTGTGTGTGTGTTTCAGGGCTAAAATGAAGGGTTTCTCACCGTGGCCCGGCCGGGTAAGTTACTTGGGGGTCTCCCTTGTATAACGGTTCATTCGCTTACTCTTCTAACGTGTCTGTCTTACCGTCTCCGCCATCGGTCGCGTTCTCCCGCCGTACGTTTTGGCGGGATTTTTCGATACGTCTATTTTCATTCATTTTTCCTCCATTATCCACCCTTTTACATTATCAACTCATTTTTTATTACCATCTTTCAAGACCACATTGTTACACGGTCACCATTCTCTTTCGAATTCAAATTCGCGCGCAGCTGCGAAATAAAAATATAACCTAAACTATTCGCTTTCCCAATGTCCTGATTTCATACGCGGGAAAACATTGTACGAGGTTATGAAAATAGTACCTTATATTCCATTAATTTCTGTATCATTTTTTTTGTTCGATTCGTCATTAAACTTTTTCAGTACTAATTTTAAATTTCTCATTATGAGTATACCTTTTACTTTTCATTTTCTCTTCGAATTGAAACACTCTGGATATCCCAATTTAACATTCATTCACGAATCTAAATCAGAATTATGCTTGTATCATACTTTTTAGAACAGTTAATGGTTGGTTGCGGTTTTACATACAATTTCAAACCCTTGTAATTCGGTTAATTAAAATTCAACAATAAATTAAATTATGTGACAACCCAAAGAAAAATATTATTTAGGAATTTTAGGATGTTGAGTATTTATTAGACAAAGTTGTCAATATATAATGCTTATCGAAGTGAAGTCTAACGCTTTTCAATTTGTAGGTTGAATATTTTGATGAAATAGAATGAATTGAATTGTGTGAGCATTCGATATACTCGAGACAATTATATTTCTAAATGATCCAATTGGGAAGTTAAATATTGAAGAGAAGCCGCTCCGGAAAATAGATGACATTTTTAAAGTCTCAAATTCATCATGTATTATTATTGAACACGAATGCTCATGGATGCTTTTTCATGAAAAGAAAAAAGAAAGTTGTGTTTTAACTGAAAACTTATATTTGATATAAAACATGTTGAGAATTTCTCATTCTCTTTGGACTGATTTTCTGTGGGCCTAATAAAGTATTGATGCAAAAAATTCTTTGCATAATTTTTGAAATGATTTAAATTTTGTTCATTACTTAAATGTAGAGTACTAAACGAAGCAACAATTTTTTTGAGTTTAACTTTTTATGTAAAATTCAAAGATTATTTTGCAAAATTAAGAGCAGTTCGGTAGCATTGCAATGCTGTTTATTTTCACTTTGTAAGCAAGTGTTGAACAACTCGAATTGAGATTTTTCAAATGAGCACAAAACTAATACAACGCCTGGGGTCCTAAGGTTTCACACGCAAAAGACTTGAAGAAGCCGAACACAAAAAAAGGCCCAATGCAATGCATATTCTTCTTTGGATCCAACAACTAGTAAGTGCTTTTTCAACAAGTGCGTTACTAAAAAAAAAAGCATTAGAATAACACATCCGAACAAACGAGTGATGCAAAATATATTTTCCAGTGCTTGGATAGAAGAGACAAGCCTCAAACCTTATCAAGAGTTCAAGGAAACCCTTGTCAAGTCCAGCAAGTCCACTACGTTCAAGGATGCTGTTGAAGCTATCGAAGAATATATCACCAAAGGAGAGGTACAATTCGATTGCAATTATACTCTATACATTAGGAACTTCAATGTCACTGCAATAACCAATTTTGCTCTGAAAAATTGTTATATTAGGTGATGGATGACGGCATAGATCCGGACTCTCTCTTCGACCGTCTCAAAGAAGATACTATCAATGCAGAGAAAAAGAGTCCAAAGACCCCAAAACCTCGCAAGGTTGGTATTCACATTCCGAAGCTTACTTACACGTTTGTTTGAGTGCAGAAGAAAGAAACTAAAGAACGCCAATTAATTTTCAATATTGTCAGAAAACGGCACAAATAATCAGAAATTGATGTCCTCGAATAGTTAGATGGTTGATTTTTTGTTTGAAAAATTTGATCCGTCGCTGTCTTCTTTTCTGACAGTTTGCGAACGAAATAACGAGAGTTCAGTAGTTTCAAATGAAATGATTGAATTTTTTTCATCTCAGGAAACTCCAAAAGCGAAAAGACTCGACAGTAGCGGTGGCGCTGATTCCATTCGTCGTCCAGCGAAAAAACAACGGCGAGAATCGAGCACGAGCAACAGCAATCGCGTTGGTAGCATGAGTCCGGCTTTGAATCACACCAGTCCCCCGAGAAAATCAGGATCGACTCTTCTCAATAGACCAGCTAATATCGCCAGACCTGTAAGTCTCGGAAAATTAAGGTTTCGTTCAAACATAAGCTCTCTTGCTACAAAAAAATCGTTCCTTTTTTCGAACAGGCGAATTCAAATAAATGAACGACCATTTGTGACGAGAAATAGTCAAAATTTCACAGCTTGTTTACCAATTATTGTCGAGTCAACGGAACAAAATCCTCGAAAAATGCTTCATCTACCGCTTATTATTATCATTATTATTCATGATTGAAATCATTTGTTTGTTTCCAACAAATTCTTCTGTCTCGTTACAAAAAACACCATCAGCGTTAATTATAGTTTTTTTCTTATTCAAGTATTTCTTTGTGAACTGTCCAGTAATGCATTCATTAGAGAATCGCAACGAGTTTTCATACAATGGTCATACCGATTTTTTTGTTTCGTTCTTATTTTTTTATAACAGCGTTTCCAACGTTTTTATTTTTTGAGTATTGAAACGAATATTCAAAAAATCTCTCCACTCGAAAGTAAAAATTTTCAATCACCAATTCCGGATCAAGAGCTCCGTTGATCAATGAATTTAATTCATTTTGGTAATTTTCAATCGAAGCGTTTTCATTAAAAATTATGGAAAGTTGTGGACAACTTTTGAAAACGATTTTTTTCTGCTTTCTCTCAAATCAAATTTTTAAGTTAAACAAAAAAATTGTAAAAAATGATGATTTTTCTGCTTTTTGTATCTTCAAGGTTTTAGCAATCCAAATAATTTTTGTAATGAAATTCAGTGAGTGTTATTTGATGGAAAATAGTTTCGAGTCAACGTTTCTTTTTGAAAACATTGTTAGGTTTTTCTCATGCAACAAGCATTAACTTTGGTAAAAAAAACAAGGTTTTTTTCATCAGATTATGAAAACTATTTATTTATTCACTTATTTTTTTAATTTTTGAGAATGATGTTGCAATTTTTTTGTACTCCACAATTCTCGAAATGTACGGATTTGTGAGCTTAAAATTTCACGTTTCATGAGCCGGATGACGGTGAAACGATGCTATCTTACAAGCGCGCTTTGCAGTGGTTCTCATTCAGCCGAGCTTCAACGGATGAGTTCACTGCAACAATATTTTATTTTACCGATAACAATGATTCCGTCGTTTCTATTTGTTCCGTTGATCTAAACAGAACTCCAACAATTTTAATACTTTCACGTTCAAACGTTTCGCAATTTGTTCGAAAATATTTCGAATTCATGGCTTTCTTCGTTTTAATCGCAGCTTACGTACATTTTTTTTTTTTTTTACACTTTCAAACAAAAATGTGTATCGGCCAGATTTTCGAGCAATGCGCGATAAGATAAAGCTGAGATCGATCAATCATAAATAATATAAGCAGGGATAAAATCATCAAAAACGTTTCCAAAAAAATCGAGCGTATCAATTGTGAAATGAAAATCTTTCGAAATTTTTTCTTCAATGACTTTTGTGATTTTCATGTGCTAATCCAATCACCTCGACTCTCCTTATTCTCAGTTCTATTTCTGCGAGATTCTCTTACAATCTTGCTTGCAGTGACTCTTCCCTAACAAATTACCATATGGCATTTGCACGAGGGCCCAGAGAAACTGCTGAAAATCCGGTCAAAACAAGCGGTTATATTTTTATTGAGTTTCAGTTCGTTGGGGCGATCAGAAACTCAGAAAAACTGCCTTCCGCACAGAGACTGATGCGCTTGACGGTGCGTGGCTATGCGGTCACCCATCCGAGTATCGCCCCAAGCTGCTTAACTTAAGTGATCGTTGGAACCACACTCATTACTGACGGTTTCAGAAATTTATTTGAAATTATACAATTTTCAACTGTTTTGCAAAGTTCATATCAACGAACACCCTCGAGTGAAATTGTATAAAACTACTCCACTGCTCCGTAAAAAAACATCAATCATTCGAATATCGGTTATCTTCGAGTTGTTTTAAACATTGATACGTGATGATGAAACAATCATAAAATTGTTGCACATAAGTCGTGACAGCTGTAATTAATTAACGAATAGCGAAGTAATTTTTTTTTCTTTGCTCATTTTTTTCCGCCTTTTCCCAAAAATGTTGTCAATGTAATGTTGATATTGTATTCGGAAAAGTTTCCAAACTTTTGACAATTTTTCTAAAGCTTCGAAGAAATTTGAAAGGAGTGAACGTTCTTGAAAAAAGAAGATTGGATTTTTCAAGTTATTTTTTAACTGCGATATTTCACACTTTTGAGTTTCTAATCATAAATATTGATCGATTGCGGTTAAAACAATTTAAACGAGAGAAATTCATCAAAAAAGGAAAAATCATTGAATGCACGCCTACTGTCGATCGCATCTTATTTTTCAGAAACATATTGATGTGGCGATAGGTCTAAAGAATCATAAAAAAAAGCATATTCAAAAAATATTCAGGGAACTCGACAAATATGAAATTCATGAAGCATCTCGTTACGCGCAGTAGCGGATTAATTTATTGAATTTTCAAAAATGGTTGACCGAGAAACATTTCAATTGTTAAGTTTTTCGATTCGTAATTGAACTGTAAACCGTTCGACATTTCCCAGTCGAAATACCTGAGGCCATTGATTTACAACATATATACATACACACGAATGTATATGTATAATTTTTTTTCAACGTTCTAAAGGTAACACCACCCCTGGACGTGGAAACTCTGTCCCAGACCTTGAAGGAGAAAAACATACTCCCTTCGACCCTGAAGTTCGGTTTTCTCGGTCTCGGAATAATGGGCAGTGGGATCGTCAAGAACCTCATCAATAGCGGTCACAGCGTAATCGTGTGGAATAGAACTCAAGAAAAGGTATGTTAATGAGAAAATTTGACGCATAAGCGATATGCATCATTTTGGCTAATTATTTTGACACTAAACTCATTTCTGTAGGTGAAGTTATTTTCACTACAAATATTACCACAAATTATCATAATAATTTTGTCAACTCGCTATACCGTTCGTGACTTTGAAAATTAATTCGAGAGGAATTATGCCCTCGAGTGCTCTTCGTAAAATTTTCAAATGGTTTCTATTCATTATATTTTATTCGAAGATTTTTTTGGACGTTTCGCAAATGCTTGAATCAGGTCACCCGAAAGCGTACTTTACGTTTACGTGGCTTTCGAGCGCTGCGTTAGATACGAGCGAGATTGAAGTTTTCATCGCTGGAGTACCGCATATTTTTTTGCTTTCCAAAAATGCACTTTTTTTAAATTGAACTTACAAACGTTGCTTTTTGGAATCTGCTTTAATCACGTGGAACGATCTGTAAAAGAAAAATGTTATTTTCGAAACCACGAAGCTTGAAAAAAGAAATAAACTCACAGACTTCCAACGGTCCCAACTTCAATACCATCGGTATAAAACGAAATTCGTTGCTGGATCATCGCTCGGCAACAGAATTGGTGGTGCTGACGATTGAATATTTAGAAAATTCGCTCTCCACTGAGTTGATCGATAGCTTCTCAAGAATCACTCATTAAGGATAAAACATCGAATTTTCGATGTTTCGCCTTAGATGCACGTTGAATAATCTTGTGCCAGAGCATGATGCTCGAGACATGATTATAAGAAATCGGTCGTGCGAATCGCGATAAGAGTCTCCCTCGTTGATCACTGCGAGCACGGATGCTCCCGTTTTGGTAGCAATCGGATTAGGAATTCTTTTCATATTGTTTTGTCGACAAAGCGAATCTATTGAAAAAGCAGTGAACAAGTCTGAGCTCTCGGACGGCAACTGTAATATTCGTGATGCGTCAACCGAGTCTCTGGTTTACGCTGACGTCACGAATGACGCTTAGCTTTTGCGCGGATTCGCAGTACGTAAGCTGTACCAATTACTTCGGGACTCGACACTTTCATTGTTTGGAAAATAAGAAAACGGTCAGTTGTTCGTATTTATTTTAGTTGAAGAGCATTTTCTCTATTTTTTTTTTCAAACGCCTTTCTGTGTCCTCCAACGTATTGCATGTAGTTGTTTTCATTGAATTCTGCAAACATTTGTGCGAATTTATATTTCTACGTATTCAATACTGTTCTGTAATAATGGCGAAAGTAGCGAACTTTACGACATTTTGAAAAAGAAAACTCAATTCATTAATTTCATTAAAAAAAAAAAAATTTTTTAAAAAACAATTGCACTGAAACTTTATATAAAAATTTCAGGTTCTCCTGCATGACAAAAAATAGTAGTAAACTTTAAAAAATCCGAAATAAAATGGATGTCGGGATTTTCGTCGGGAGATGTCTTTACTTCTTACTCAATGATTTTATTAAAATCATCTCCCTACGAAAATCCCGACATCCATTTTATTTCAGACTTTTTAAAGTTTACTACTGTTTTCTTAAGTTGAGGAGCTTGTGGTCGGGAGTTCGCGTATATCTAATCTGTATATGTAATGTAGAGTTGACAAGTAATCCACTTGGCCACCGCTGTCGAGTTGGAATCCTACCTTGAAAACAACAGTTCGAAGTGAAAGTAGCAGCGTACAACCGTGTGAAGTTGTCGACAATCGAGCACTGCCTTATGTGGTCATCAATTCGATATGGCAAAAAAAGTTGAACATAAATATTAGTTTTCCAAGCGAGTTCACCACAGATTTTGACAGACCACGTCTAAGAAAACTCTCCGTCACACATAGAAAACACAAGCAAAAATTGGTCAAGACAAGTGTGACCGTTCCAGAGAAAAGTTGCTTCAAAGAAATCCCCCCTACCAGCTCGATCGCAGTGAAGCGGATAACTTCCGTTTTTTTGTCCTGCGAGCAATTGAGAGTTAAAAAAAACACTTGAATTTCACTGCACTTCCTCAATGTCGATCACCTCTTTTGATTCGGAGTATCCCTTGTGGAATGCATTAACGCAATTTGACTTATTTTTCTATGAAGTGAAATTGAAAAATTCGTATTTCCGATCACGAGTTTCAAACTGGTAACGCTCTTTTTGTTTTTCCATTATTTTCAGTCATAGCTAACGTGAAATACTTTTATTTACAAAAAAACGACTTGGACCATCTAGTTTCCACAATACATCGATAGGAATTGAAATTCAAGTGAATTTTGTAAATGCAGTCATTTATCGAATTCAACGCTAGGTAGTTCTCTGTATTCCTACTGAATGTGAAAAAAAAGAAATCGATAATCCACCAGTTGTACTCAAATCTTCATACATTGACCGGAAAGTCGTCTACTCACGGTCGCTTCTGTGCAACACCTTAACTGGAAGGTTAGGAAGCTTCATTCACGTTACTTCTACGTTACTACTATTTCAGATGTTCAGACATTCGAGTTCAGTTTCGCGTAACACAAAAACACCTCCCAACCCTTTGAGCCTTTTTTTGCAGTTATTTATTTTTTAAACTACCATTTTAACAACCAATCTCGAGTCCTTCGAGTTCAAATGATTCCTATGACATTAGTGAAATGTTTTAAAAAATATGAGCAGTTTTACTTGGTTGGTTATACACAAATGCTACACCAAAATGGGTCGTCGAATTTTGTTACTTCGTTCGAAAAGGACAGAAATTTTTTTTTCATCAACGTTAGTTGAACGTACATCAATAATATTGCAGAGAAAATACTAATGGGAAAGTTACTTTTCTGTTCATTACAATTTTCATAGTATAAAATGAGGAGGCTCAGAAAAAAAGCGTTGAAGGATTTTGTCGGTTTTGAGTGGTTCAAATTTATGATAAAAGTATGAAAAAGGAGCAAAAAAAGAATATCGGATTTAAAAGCTTATGGAATTATTGGGTGAAGCAAGTGCTACCAACGTCGCGATAGTACAAGCGATAAGACAACGATTAGGAGAGGTTGTAAAATTTCGTAGACCGACATCCCTCTTAGAGCGAGATTAGGCTTCGAATCTGTATCGGAGTCGAAAAATCCTTCAAGATTTTGACGATTCCCCTGCAGTTTGCCTCTCGATTCTTCCTAATGAATGAAAACAGTCGACGAGATAAGAAAAAGGGGGAATGATAATTATAAAGAAATCACAGACTTTTGAAAACTCAATTTATTCGTTTTACATAACGCTCGGAAGAATTCATTCGTGCATCGTTCATTGATATTTGGACGAATGATTTTGTTCACATTTCCTTTCAAATCTTTTGGTCTCTTACTTTTACGAAAATATAGAGGGGATAAAAAATAAACTAAATTTTCGCACAGTCAGATGCACGACTTTGGCATTCCGGAAGCGAAGTTCATTCGAGCCTGTTGCAACATAGATTTTGATTAGTCTTACGTTGAGAATTTCTCAAATAATAAATCCCACGAGCATTCAGCTTCGTCCGGTCTCGTGCGAATCTTATTTTCCCACTCTTAACATTATTTTTAGTACGGAAGCTCTAGTCGCGAGCAACGAGATGCTGCAAAAGCATTTCCTTTGGAAAGCTGCGTGTGCAGCGACGATCGGTCATACGCACATCAATATTTCATCCTTCACATTTCTTACAAAGTGTAAATGCAATTTTTGCGAATACACAGTGTTGTTTAGAGCCGACTTACGTATACCCCCATGGCCACGGTACTCTCAGCCTTCTATTAATATCCGGAGGATTCCCTCGACTAAACACACGTCCGAGAGTTTCTTTTTATTCTTTCGAAAGTCACCAGCTGCTTGTACTCATGGCGAATTTATTAATTCTGCACTCTTGTATTAAACTCGAATTCGAAGAACACAAAGTCGTGCATCACGTTGAACACACGCGCAATTTAAAAATCCATTGAGAAAACTGCTCAATAATATTGTTAGTTCATGTTACTCTGGATACACGAACTACTTTCATTCCATTCGTTTTCATCGGTTATCAAAATAAATACGTTTTTGTATATATATATATATATATATATACGTATACATACACACAACCAGCTTCCCCCAGGTAGAGTTCCCAATAAACTCTACTTCTAAACCGAATTTCCGGTCGACTTGGACTCTATAGTTGAATTTTTCCATCGGACTGCCTCCGGTCTTTTATCGTTTACGCTGCCAAAGCTGAATGAAAAATGGAGCAAAAATACATAGGACCAATCTCGTAGAGTACACATTTTCCTATGAATCAGTCCCTGTGGACTATATTTTTTATTTTTCGTATTTCAGTCCTCACAGTAGTTCGAAAGGTTTCCTCAAGATTTGGAAAATACTGAGGTCGATTTTCGACTGCTTAAGAGACTGAACTGCGAAAGATGGCAAAAAAACTGTCGAGGACTTTTCCCAGGAAAATTTGACGCTTTAGAAAATCGGCCCTATGTATGATGGCACTGTCTCCAACGAGGGGGGGGGTTCGTCGAGGAAAACAATGTTTCTAACGTTTCGATACGAAATTCGGTGTAGCCTTTGGGAGTTGCGGTATCGAGCATCCGAGCTGGGTCAGCCTGTGGTTACGTATATACGTACGTGTATAATATTTTATCAGGAATAGACCGTAATCGCAACAAGTGACGATACAGAGTTCTTCTGCATTGAGAATAAAAAGAACAATTTCGTATGGGTTGTTTCCCAAAATTTCATTTTACAGAGCCAAGGATCGAGTTATTTTTGCAGTCTGTTCAATTCGAAGCGAACTCCTGTCAACGAGTGTCATATTTTTGCTGACATCGTTGAAATCCAACGCACTTGCGTGTTCTCGTATCGTTTGAATTATTTTGAAACTGCATGAAACGAATCAGTAAAATTTTTCTTTCGAAATCTCCTTAAGAAACCTACACAATTTGAAATGATAAAAAAGTCAGGATTCTTCAATTGTATTTCAACGACGTGAATTCGAAGAGAACTAGTTTAATTGAAAAATTTGTATGTACAGATAGAAGAATTAGATCAATTAAAACTTTAACACAGTTGAGCTTGGACAAAAAAAAAGAGAAAACGTAAAATCGTTGCTACGTTTCTGAAAAGTACTGATTGGATGTTCTCATATTTAGCAGTTAAGATTTTTCTCCTCTCGTAAAGCGTCATTCAACGATGAGTCGCTGTCAACATTTTGTTTGTTTTTGTTCTTCATGGAAAATAGAAGAAAGTTAAAAACAATTTAGAAGAATTTTTTGACGCGATCCCTTTCCATTTATTGCGTACGTTCGACTCCGTACAAGGCACGCGCCCGATCGATCACTAAATTGCACCATTTTCTGTACAGTCATCCGTTGCTGAGCTAGTCGCATCGAATCCACCCAAACTCGAGAGGTTTCGAGCGTTTGAGCATTTACTTTTTTATTTATCCCCCCGCTTTTACCTCAATCACGAAACTATAAAATCCTACAATCAAATTGCGCGTTAAAACCAGGCTCAGTAGACTGAACTTTGTTTTTTCAACAATGAGACCATTTTCGTTTTCCATTCCGAGTTTATCGAGTTGCACCTCATTTAACAGAAAAAAAAAACAATAAACATTCAAAAATTATTTTCTGTACAAGACTCGTTTCTCCAATTCTGTGTTTCGATACTCGCCGTTTCACGCGAGACTAGTCGTTCCAATTTAAATCACGATGCGACGCGCCCAAGAGATCACAGAATTTTTCTCACTACCTTAAAACTTGCTTTAAGTCGCGTCACCGCGTAAGCGTATGAGTCTGCTTCGTTTACTCTAAAATTATATTAACCTCATCTCTGAATAATCTTTTCCATTCTCTCTCGTCTTTCGTCTTTTCGCATACTCTCTCGACCTCGATTTTAAAAAATCTACTGAAATTAGCAAGGCGAGGTTGAGAGTGTCAATGAAAGGATTTACGTCGTTATGTTTGTAGTCTTTTTAATGACGAGTCAACCGACGAACACGCTCCAAAACATACGCCATGCAACAACAGGTTCGATTCTCTTGTATCCTTCCGCTCATTGTCCCCTAGTCGATTCATCAAAATTTCAATTTTATAACGTTTTTCCCCGTGGCTTGAAACAGCTTATGGTCTAACAGAGATACGAGGAACACTCGAGCACCGAAAATCAAAGTTTGGAGCGTATTTTCAGTGGAAGATAAGCTTCGAGTCGAGAGTGACCGCGATTCGTAGAAACGTGTATGAAAAATAAGATGAACATCAATGGAATTATACAGAGAAAGATGTTTTATGAGAATGGAGAAGGCGAGGCTCCTCGTACCTCGGGAGTCCGGATGTACGATCGATACATTTCAGTGCTCCCACACAGTCTCTTATTTACGTGTGTAATTAATTAGGAATCTTTGACCTTGTTTCAATTGACGCCTAGGCATGACAAACTCTAGCCCCTTTGAAACGTGATTTTACGGTCCCTTACGTTCCGATACAAACGTCCATTAGTTTCATCATCGAAACTTGGAATATATCTACTATTTTCCCGGTCAACATAGTTCAAGCTCCGATCAGTCTCCGGGCTAAAATTCCAGCACACAATCTCGTTGCATTCAGCGAAGAGTTTGCGATGAACAAAAAGAAAGAAAAAAAAAACATCAAAAGGAGAAATAATTCTCACGTGATTATTCGAGTTGTTGGAAGACGCGAGCTGCGACAGGCGACACGCGCGTACTCACTCACACATCCGCACACTCAGGCACACGCACACCGAATCTCAATCGTTCTTCGTTTAAAATTCATCTCCTAAAAAAGTCTGTGTTTTATTCAGTCCAGCCCACTGTCGGTTCGCTCCACACATTATTTTCTCTCCTATTCCTATTTGTTATTTTCATTATTCTGCTCTCTTTACCTCATCATGATACGGACTCGTTGCCGCGATAATCCTGGATCCAGCACACGCGTTAAATAAGCCCCGAATCAGGTACAAACTCGGGCCTCGGGCCTCGTGAACGACGAGGGTGCCCGACAAACAAAACACACGTTCTCAGCTTTTTCGAAAGTCGAGGATCGTCGCGCGTTTACCGTGAACAAACACTCGGTTCATCAATTTATTATCTTCTCTTTCTTCTCAATCTTTTCTACTTCACCATTCACCAGTCACGTTATTCGTATACAAAGTCGAGAATGAAGGACCGGTAGTACGTTCACTCGGAATATTCCTCAGTCCCAGCGGACACCGTCGACGAGAAGCATCGAAAGAAAAGCCTCTGTCAACATTAGGCCAATTAGAGCCGGGTTTCGTGAGGGAGATCCGGCAAGCTGGTGCTCGGTCCCAAAAGACCGAGAACTTCCGGAGTCCTCGACGGACCCTCCCCCGCGACGATTTCTGCGCTTACTCCCCGATAAACGGGTCCTATCGACTCGAAGCTCTTCCCGATCGTCGAGCTACTCCGAGACTCTCGAATTCTTCGAAGCACTGCACAGTCCGGTCCCAGCGGAGGATCGAGCGGAGGCGGGGGACCATCCTCGATGTAATTGATGTGAATACCATCGATGAATCCAACAGCGTGAGGACTCGTGCCGGAGAAATCCGTGGGCGTGTAATACTCGCTGTTCAAGTCCTCCATGCTGTTGGTACACCCGTTGAGCCCGCTGAAGGTCGCCTTGAAGTACGTGTCCAAACCGGCGGAGCTCAAATCCTTCGGATCGAATACCGCCGAATCGCTCTTGCCGCAGGAACCACTTCGGCAATTGTCGAAATACAAATTTGGCAAATTCTCCAATACTTTGTTCAGAGTCTGTTGTTGATACTTGTAGCTCTCGCGCAAACGTAGAACCTGATGAGCGCTGAATTTACGTATCTTGTTTCGCTGGAAGACGTAATTCTCACGTACCCAATTCAACTGCGACGTCGAATAGTCTCGTACTCTTTTCACCTGTCGTAAACAAAGCATCGAATATTACCCTGAAATTTGCCGATTCATCAAAATACATCATTCGGACAATCTGTCAAATTAACTCGAGTGCTCATCCCATCGTTTTACTCGGTCGTTGAATTTCTCGTCAGATGAAAACAAACAAGCAAATATCTTCACGAGTCGACTATTTTCGACAATTTTTTTCTTAAAGATCGTTCCTCTCAAAAGGAGCCTGAGCACCACACTCGTTTCATCACTGTCTTAAAACACCTGCTCGGCAGCTATCTCGGGAACGTTAAAATACGTGTTTGAAAATTCGGCTGATTTTTCAGACACGCAGAGAGGATTTCGAGAGAATCGAGACACAAATACGATACGAGCAACGTTTCGACGCTAAAAAATTGAACGTGCAAAATTACCTGATCGTAGTATTGATCTCTGAGAGAAGTCAGATGATTAGTTCCGTAATCTCGTATGTCTCTGATGTGCCTCATTTGTCCCTCGTAGCTGTCCCGTATCCATTCGACTTGTTCAGCGCAGTTGTCCTTGATCCTGTGTACCTGCTGTGTATAATTTTCTCGAAGACGTTCGAGCTGTTGGCTCTTGTAGCTTTCGATGTTGTCCAACATCTGATAGATCTGCTTGGCACGTGGCGTAACCCCGACCCGTCTGCAGCATAAACACCATCTGCCACAGCCGCACCTACGATAATGTTTTTAGTTTTGTTTGTTAATGACGAGGTTGATGATGGAGATGTCTGTGCTATGGGAACGAGTGAGAGCGTGGCTTTGGTATTCTTTCTTTCTTGGGAAGATTCCTAATCCCGGCATTTTCCATCGTCAGCTCTTTGTCTTTGGTTACACGGTATTGAGGCAGAAATCGAGCCCACGAGGCTTTATTTCGATCGTTGATATCGAGCGGAGCGAAGAGCAGCATTCAACGGAATAGAGAGTAAAGAAATTTACGTGAGCAAAAAATGATGGTTGTTCGTTGCAAATGAAAAATCTGACACGTACGATTGAAACAATTAAGAGAGGGGACGATTAAGATGAGGAGACACGAAAGTCGCAAAATGTCTCGATGCTGGGGACACGAAGGGGATGAAACGGAAGGAGGGAAGAATGCATGCGACATCGATGACTGAAAAAAAAAAAAATGTGCCACCGAGGGTTATTTCGGTCTCGTTACGCGAGCAGCTCTTTTTGCTTTTCTTTGCGTACACTCAACCACGTACACAAACGTTGTAACATACTCACTTGCCGATCAGGTAACGAAGAAATTGTACGAAAAGCGTGAGGAGAAGAAATCCCGTTGCGCTTGCAGCTCCGACCGCGAGGCTGTACAGTTTGATGCGTTGATAAGTGATCGGGTCCATTCTGAGGTAGATATCGGTCGTCGCGTTGTCGATCGGGTTTATCGCGAAACACTTGTAACGTCCAACGTCCTCTCTCCTCAAGCCGGTGATGAGCAACGAGCCGTTTTCTTGTAATAAACGAATTCTGTTGAACTGCTGTGAGCCACGATTATGCTGCTCCGGGGGGCTCGCGGAGCCGGCCGGTGATTTCGCGTGGCTCGCGTGGACTTCCGGATGATCGTGAAATATGTCGGGAAAGGATGGGTCCGGGTTCCAATGGAATATCTGGAGAGACGGTGTGACCCACGTCAACGACGGGGCTGGATTACCGTTGAATTCGCACTCGAGTAAAACATCTCCCAGTAACGGATGTAACTTGGATTCACCCGAGATGTAGGTCAGAGAGGGTGCTGTACAGTTTAAGTATCTGAGGGCCTGGAGAGTGTCGACGGTCGCGGTCTCGTGAGCACATTTCAAGCCACTGTCAAAGGCTGTTCGGTGAGCATGGCTCTCGGCCCATTTGACGAACCAAAACATTCGACAATCGCACGCCCACGGATTGCCCTGCAATTGTAATTGCGTCAGTTGGGTCAGATGAGCCAAGTTTCCCGGTAGAAAGGCAAGATCGTTGTTGCGAAGATCGAGATTATTGAGGTGAGGAGTTTCGTCGAGCGTCCGGGCGCCGATCCCTCGCAACGGAGTTTCCCTTATGACGAGAGTCTCCAAGTGGAATAAACCCCAAAGCGCGTCGTTACCGAGTGTCTCGATTCTCGTGTTTTCGAGATTGAGAACCCTCAGGGTGCCGACGATCGGTCTCCACAGGTCCCGATTCAACGTCGCGATTTTCGTCCGTCCAAGATCGAGCCGTCCGAGATTGGAGAGACCGTTGAACACTCCGCTGGTCAAATTAACTATTGGATTACCAGCGAGATCGAGGTAATCGAGTTTGGCCAATTCGCCGAACAAGCCACGTGGCAGACTGTCAATCGCGTTGTCCGCGAGCTCGAGCCGCTGGAGTTTGAGTAAACCGGCGAACAAACGACCGGGTAACTTGGTCAGTCGATTGTTCGAGAGTCGAAGCGAGAGCAATTCACGATTCGGCTTGAACGAGTGATCCGGCAGAGAAACCAAATAATTTCTCGACAGGTCGAGACGATTGAGCGATTTAACAGATGAGAATGCTTGATAGGGCAATACGCTCAAACGATTGCCAGCGACCGATAATTCCTCGAGCGAATCGAGACCGATGAACAAGGAACTTGGCAAACTAACTAAAAGATTATTCGTTAAATTCAAACGTCTCAAACGACGTAACGGGCTCAAGGCGTCATTGGGCAATTGGACTAGACGATTGTCACCTAAATTCAACGTTTCGAGAAAGCCCGTTGACCGAAATGCTCCAGATTCCACCCGCTCTATGCCGCTCGATATCCATGCGAGACTTCTCAAACGTTTCGACGACTCGAGACTCGCTATTGGCAATGTCCCAGCTCGCACATCCCTCAGTACAACGTCCCTCGCCTGTGCTGGTATACCGAGACCGAGGAAACTTCTTTCCTCGCAATAAAAACTTTGACCGTTGCAGCGACACCCCTTTGGACAATCTTTTATAGGATCTTCGTTGCTCTCCTCCTCCTCCTCCTCCTCGACCGCCGCTTCCTCGTGAAGTTGTTCCTGATAACGCTGATGATAACTGTTTTCTTTTGACGGACTCGCCGACGATGCCGCTGCTTCGTTCAACTCGATGCAGAAGCATCCGATTAAAATCGCCAGATGCAAAACAGCAGCGGTCGTTACGGAGCATCGCGACGTTCCGTCCAATCTTCGTAGCATCATCCCTGATTATACATGAAACACGATATCGTTCGATATTCATGCACGACCAATCACCCATCTCCCAATGGCCCTTACGACCACTCGGCGCCTCTCTCCCGAACTCTTCTCTTTCCTTCTATTATTATTTACCGTCTTTTTTCGTGTCTTATCTCGACTCGCTCATCGATCCAACTTTCTTCCCCCCTTCTCAGGCGGAACATCGAAAGTTACTGATATTTCGAACACAGCGAATTTTCTAACTACCACACACTCGTTTATGCGATTTCCGCAGCTTTATTCCTTCGAATTGAAATATCTAGGAAAAATTGAAAAACAAATATCTATCTCGGAGCCTTTTTTCGTCGGACAAAATAAAAACGTAGACCGCCGAGCGGATGCAACGGACGAGACTACTCGTTAGCCGTTGGCCAGATATTCACTTCGTTTTCGAGGATATTCGTCGGTGTCGACTTCAGCTTTCGGGGAACGCATAGTGGATTTTTAATCCTTTATTCCCCGAGGGTTTAGAATCACGAGGATAAAATGTGGCTCGTACGAGCCGACGGATCGACTGAATATTATTTTCTCTTCAATTTCTTCCCCCCCACGATCCCCCTTCTGCCGTTTCACTGATTCCAGACGTTAAAGACACTTGTATCTGCTTCGAAAGTGCAAACAAATGGTCGCTTCCGGCTCCGAGGATTGGCCAGAAGTTTCGAAGCAACAGATTTCAAATTCCTACTCTGTGCAAATTATTAATCGTGTTGAATGCGCTCGTTTTCTCACATGACACAAACGTACCGATATCGCAGGGAGCCCAAGCTTTCTCTCCCTCCCTCCCTCCCCCTCACTCTCTCTCTCTCTCCCAAAGAGAGAGAGAAACAAGCGATACGAGAATCGAAGCGTGCTCGTGAGGTAGCGCGAATTTACTAACGCGTATCTGCCACGCAGCAGACACAAAAACTGACTGGCTAATGTCGAAGGGAACCCGGCCTCCTCGTGGCTCGCGTCTCTCTCACTCTTTCTTTCTCTCACCCCTCCGAGCACACTGCCGAACGGCAACGTCGCTGTAGCCAGAGACGGGCTGCTCAGGCGCGGCCCGGCAACGCCGCGGTCCCGCGGGCGACCGCGCGCGCGCGCGCGCTCTCGCCCGCACGCAACTCGGCATGGCAAAGCTCTCTCCGCTCGCTCGTTTCCTCACCGAGCCAACGAAACCGCGGGGAGACTTCGAGAGCGCTATAGAGTGAAATACCCGGCGAAAAAAAACGAACGCGAAATCGCTAAGTGCTCGAAAACCCACGCTCCGAACCAGCCTCCTGGCGGAAGGAATCCCCGTCTGACTCTGAACCTAACTAAGCCTCGCGAACAATCCTACCCACAAATCTTCTCTTCTCATTGTTCCATTTCATTTGTATCAACAATCCTGCAACATTTACTATTTTCCTAACGCTTGTCTGATTTTGCCAATGGAACGTCTTCGTGTCACAATCGGACGATACTCAAATTCACATCCACGTAACGCCATTGAACTTTTATTTCCGCTCGTTCGACCAAAAGTCATAAATAAAGAGAAGACAGATTTTGTGGTCGACGAAATTAATGAAAGAAACGACGCTGAAGTTTGCAACGTCGTAGTCCAACGAAAAGAAGGAAAAAAACGTTGGTAATTCGTCAATTTTTCATTTCACGAAGTATCGCGCAGGTTGAAAAACTACGATTCGAAAATTCGGCGGGAAACAAAATTTCATATTAACTGTAATTATTCGAGAGAAATGAAACGAGAGAGAACAATAATAATTTTCCTTGCATTCAATAAACTTGAGCTTGGAAACCTGCGATTTTCTACTTATTGTTCTGCCAAATATAAACGAAAAGTGAAAATTATTAAGAACTTTACTTTTATCCTTTTGAGATCATTATTCGAGTCAACGATACCGGATTTTTTCGACTGGCGAACCTCTCTCGTCTTTCTCTTTACAGCACTGTATGCTAACTTTGTACGTAGGCAAACGGAAAGATCCATAAATCTCTACACGTAATACCTACTTCAGGACGGAGATATGTACTCGAATACGAAGGGGAGCCCCGGCTGCTCGTTCGACGGGTCGAGGCTCCTATCGAATGTGCAAGAGATCCTTGGGAGCGCCGGCAAATTCTCTTACTTCTCGAGATCAGGGGGATAACGATTATTTCTTTTAATACCGTACGCTTCTAGATTTTTTACGTCAATTTATCATTCGATCGAGAGGAGAGTTTACCTTCTGATAAAATAGCGCACGGTCACGTTTTTCACGCTCGTGGTGAATAAATGTTATTTGTTTTTAAAAGCCATTGAAGTTTGCCGATAATTGAAGTTTCATCAAAGCGTTCGTGGGCGAGATTTTGGCGAGCTCAGAATCCCAATTTCGAGAAATAAAATTCCTTCGATCATGAAATTGCGAAGGAGCCAAAGGGGGGGGGGGGGGGGAAGGGAGCGGCTGAAAAATTCGTACGAAAATCAACATTTTGTCGAGTCGAAAATAAAATCGACTGCAGTTGGCACCTGCTACGAACGGAGAGGCGAAAATGATCGAGTTACTTTGTGAAAATCTTGCGAGGTACAATGTCAATTTATTTCTTGGCTCTCGAAGAATCTTACAGATTTTATTGGTGCTGCGAGATATGTTCGCGGCCGTTTTCACACAGCTCCTTGAGTTTTTTTTGAGTACACTACAAAACCTCTTAGTCGTACGAGGCTTTGTTCCGGTCGAAATGACGAAGCTCACCGGACGAGCAGCTGTTACCTTGGCCGGGTCGAGGCCGGCGATCGGGTTGTCTCGCCAAGTCTCTCGCCGGATTCATCTTCACGTGCAACTTCGAGCCTTCGCGAAGAATTTTTTATTCGGCGAAGCTGCATCATCGAAAAAGTTGTATCTCGATAAAAAAAAAAAAGCGATTAAGCACTTTCACTTTCTCCGGACACATGGCTACGCTGAAAAATAGTCGAGCGAACGTGATTTCTAGAAAAAGAAAAAAAAACGTCACTTTATTTCGATGCAATCGTATTGTGCGCCCGAAACTCAAATTCTTCGAATGCGAGAATTAGAAATTTCGTAACGAAATGACTCCCGTTACTCGCCATTTTTTTCACTTCACGAATGGGACTCGTTTCGTGTGCATCGAACGTCCTTTTTACATCGAACCCGCATTCCCGACACGAAGCATCGTTTTTGTACGCGGAGAAGGACAACCCACGTTATTGGCTATCGATTACGAACTCGGTCAGTCGGGACGTGGGACGATCCTCCCGTGTACGTACATGATTTTGAGCCTTTCGTGTCCCTCCCTGCCTATAAATACCCGAGAACCTCGCAGACGCATTCCTTGCGGAGAGCTCAAGATAACTCGGGGCTTAAGGGAGCTCCGCGATGTCTGTCGGTTACTCCTCCCGGTGTAATTACCTACGTGAGCAATATTTCAAGACACTGGATAATGAAATATCAATAGCAAAGGCTTATCGATTATCCGAGAAGCAACGAAGCGCGCTTTTGTCGTTAAATTTTTGTGTGGCTTCGCCATCTCGAAAAATCAACACGAAAATCCATTTCAAGAAGTTTTCTATAAACCTGCGCTGAAACTGACTCCTTATTACAGTGCCACTTTATCGACAGATTACCGTCACGAAAAAAAAGTACTGGGCCTGATAAAGATCACTCGATCGAAAGATCTAACGTCCCGTTTCGAAAAAACTCACTTCTTTACCGTATACTATGATAAAAAAATTATTTTTTGCTCTTATCGATTCTGCTCAGTCGACGATTTCAACGGCTGTTTCACGGCTCTGGAATCGATCTGGTCCAATTTCTTTAATTTATATTTAATTTTCACTCTCAGTCGAGACGTGTTTTTGGATTCTTTTTTCTCGATTTAAAAAATTCGTTTTCATTGAATTCTTTGTCATCAATTCGTTTTCCAAGTACTGGATAGTTGTACGTCTTGGATATAAAAAGTGCGAACGTAGCGTAGAAATAAAATTTGCGACAGCAATTTTTCTAAAAATATGGCGCTACTTGGATGGAAATTTGAAGTACGTATTCACGTTGCGTTTAGCCACGAATAACGACACGAGTGTTCCCGCGGTAGAATCGTCGCGCCTTGATATTTATTTCATTTGTGAGGCAAACGAGTGTTTGCGTACTGTCGATGTATGCGGCGAAGCTGGTCTTCACGCGATACAAATATTATTCGTTACGAGCGAAGCATCAATTTCGAGTGGATCAAGATATTGAGCTGGTTTTATTGTTTTGAAAAAAGCCTCTTCCACTTGCCGATAACGTTCGGAGTCGCACGAGGCCGCTATAAAAAAAACGCCGCGATAAAACGCAACCGATGGACGATAAATTCATCGACGATTCTCATTTTCGCACACGCAAAATCATTTAAAAAATGCCAATTTAGTGCTCGACGCAAATACACCTTTGTCAAGCATCGTTTCCTACGAAACTCGAGCGCTGCTCCTATTATTGATCAGAGACGGAAAAGGAAGCGATTATTGAGCTTAATTGAAAAAAAATGTCACTCGCGTACGCTCCATGAATACTGAAAAAATGTAAAATCCAAATATTTTGTTTTTGCAACTGTTTAAGCAGAAAGGTTCGATCCAAACATTTTCCCCTTTCGAGGCGAATGGTAACGGTGAAGTTATTTTCTGCGGCGTTGAAATGTGAAAATATGTAATGAAAAAACTGCGAAAGAGGCGATGTTATCAGAGTTTGATGATGAAAGGGACGTTTCCGTGACCGGAAGTGAAATGTATGCGCTCGCCGCACTCTCGCCCTTTGAAAAGAGAGCAAAAGTTTCCTTTCATCTTCCCTTTTTTCCGCTCGTGTCGCGTTCTCGAACGTCTTTCGTATTATTTTTCTTCCTTTTATTCGCACCGTACACGAGATCGCGTTAGATTTTCATCATGAAAAGTGGATCGTGAAAATTGGCGTTACGTGAGTCGCTCGTTACTTCAATACAACTCGAAATATATTTCTCGCGCACGACAGAAAAGTCCGAGAATTTTAATTCATCAAGAAAATATAACTCGAAGGGATAATAAAAAAGCGATCGAGCCCGCTTTCCACTCGTCGCGTCCTTTATATAAAATTGACGATGTTGAACGCACAGGAGTGTCCCGCTACGCACGCACGGTGAAAAGAAATTACTGCGGGACTCGGTGAAAACACGTGTCCTTGTGCCGCGAAAGGGCAATATCGTAGGAAAGGTGAATTCACAACGAAGTACGAGAGTCCAGCCAATTTCATTTTCTCTCTTCACTCTCGCCCCCTTCGCTTCTTTCCCTTTCGCCTTGGGCTATTCTCCGGGTCACGTCTCGAGGTTGCCGGGAATCGTATTTCCGCTGACGGTTGGTCATGGTCAGGGAGAACGAAACTCGACTTGGGCGAGGGTCGAAAACTTATTACTTTCTTTATTTCCCCTTTAAAGTGCTTTCTCGAAAATGAAGAACTCGCACATTCATTTTCAAAATAAATTTTATTCATTCGCTGGTTAATCGACAATGACTGAGCTCTGGCTACGAAAAATCATAGCAACAATGACTTCCGATCGTTTTTTTCTCCTCGAATTTCATTTACCAGTACCTTCCGCAAAAAATACCTCAATAAATAAATGACTCTTCGATCAGCGTAACTGTCGAAGCGTAACATCGCTCGTGACGCGGTTTTGATGATTGACCTTTAGCCGAGAATAGTTGACGACTGTTACAGACAAGCTTTTTATAAACGTTATCGATTGACAGGTGGCTGTACTTGGTGCGGAGGAGATAACGAGGTACAATCGTAGGAGCAGTGCCACCGGCATTTATTATTACAAAGTGTAGAAGGTGCCAGCAAATTTGCCCTTTGAATGGGAGCGCTCGGCGAGAGGCCGCGACGAAAATCGCGTTCGGAGAGTCGAGACATTTCGTTCTCACGCGAATTACAAACAATGGTCGCCGTCTCCGAGACAATGAATTCCGTCTGGACGAAATCTGCCGGCTTAAACGTCTTGAGAATCGTGTTTGAAGCGGCAGGTTCGTTCTACGTATCGAAAATTCTCCGAGGAAAGGTCGCGAGATGAACGAAAGATCATTTCGATCGTGCCAAATTCATTAATACCTCGCGTAGCGATAACGACGATTAAAGATTAAAATCATCGGCTCGTTTTCGCAAAAACAAAACAGCAGCTTAGTCCGAGGAGTCCCTGCAAGTTTTAGCTCAAACCTCTCGGCTCCTAGTCTGCATCGGTTGAAGTACGAAGATTTAAGTGATTGGCAACAAACCCCGAAATAAAATGGTTCCAGAGAAAATAGACTGAAAATCTAAAATGGGTGACGTCCCACGTAAATCCAAAGAATCTTGAGATGAAAAGTAATTTTAAAAAAAATTGGCAGTACAGCCAAATATTGCCACATGCTCGCGAACAATTTTCTCATTTTTTCTAAGTATTCGAGCGAAAGTCGAGAACGAGCAAATAATTGATAAACATGCCCGCGGATGAAAATTGTTCTCGAGTCATGAAAAAAGCTCTTGAGAAAGATCTCATTGCCCCCGTTGAACAGCGCGGGAGGCGTCGTGTGGTACGGCCTACAATATTTCTGCTGGTCACATCGAGACGGCTATTTCGCTCGAGCCCACAAAACGCGCCGGGCGCCGCCGAGAATCGTTTACCAGAGAAAGAGTGAAAGAGAGTGCGAGAGAGAGAGGGACGGAGGGAGGGAAGCCGGGAGAGAAAAAGTGTCTCGGTGGATCAGCTGGGCAGAGCGCAGCGTTGTCAACTCGGCGAATATTGATCGAACTCGGGAGCCGAGCCCGGGTCACCGAGAGTGAACCGGCAACATTGCATCGGAATAAATAAAGGCCGTTGCTGCTCACAGATACCTCGAGAGACTCGCCTCATCTCCCTCTCTCTGCTTCTATCTGCCATTTTCTCTCTCCTCTTCCTCCTACTCTCTTTGCTCGTCGCTCTTTCTCCTTCCTCGTTCTATTTCTACCCTCCCATTTCCTTTTACTCGCTCAACCCTCTTCAATGTACATCTTTGTTCATCCTCTACTCCTTTCTCCGCAGTCTCTCGCTCCGTAAACACTTTTTCTTCTTTTTCGTGCTTCACTCGTGCCCCTTGCTCCTATCGGTTTCCAGCTTCCTGGTACAATTTGACTTTCTTCCTTTTTCCGTCTCAGGCGAAAAGAACTTTTTTCTTTGTAGATCACTCCTGTCTGTAGATCACGAGGAGGATCCACTTGAGAAAAGGGATCGAGAAAAGGGTCGATTTGAATGTTCAATAGACGACGACGTCTGTACTAAATAATCGGAAGCCCAACTGCACAGTTTTGAGCAAAAAACCTCCGAATGTGCTTTCGAATAAGCGCGATTATTCTTCTAGAATTTCAACGAATTATTCGTGACGTTTCCAGCCGACATTCGACGCAATGTTTCGCCGTCAGAGTTGTTAAAATTCTTCGACGACCCCTGCAAACGAGGTCAATAGAAATCGATGCGAAATTCGTTTAATTAATACGTTTAACGCCCATCAATACGCTTCGGTGCTCAAACGACAACAATAACTCGGCGGTTTGCGAGGGAATGGGCGTTCGTTGTGAAACGACTTGCGAGAAACGTATCTCGAGAGGGGATATGCAAGCGAGCTTATCTCGCATTCTTCCACGCCTTCGGGCTTCCTCTCGTGGGCGGTTTGGTAACTTCACGAGCAAGTAACCAACGAAATTCTCCGACAGCGAGTAACGTTTCTACAACCATTACGAACGCGATGTAAAATGGTAAAAAATAAGAGGAGAAACGTCAGTCGAGGCGAAAACAGTCCACAGATACAAAGGGCAAATCTCCCACGTCGCGCTTCCTCTAATAAAAACAGCTCAGCGACTCCTGACATAAAGTACGATACTCGTTCGTTTGCGATATTTTCCAAATGTCACGAGACAGTTACACACGAGACTGCCTATTTAAAATAACCATCATTCATCCAATTCTTTCAGCTTCGTCTCGTTTGCGGCTGAAATAAACTCGTCGGTTGTGCGAGCTCGGTTCGTTAGGATTTATAACTTCCGCATGCACTTTGTTCGGAAACGTCACGAGTCGTCCGATCATATTCATTTCAGAAAATGCTTCATTCAGTAAGTCTTTTCTGCTTCATTTTTTCACTGGTCTTCGGTTGTTACTATGGGAACGTTTTTTAAAACAGTTTCTCGCGATATTTTTGTCGTCTCGTCCGGAAATTTCGATGCTCGTAACGCCACGAAGCTGGCTCGATTCTGGTCAGATTTTATTTTTCAAGTGGTGAATTTCCAATCGACCAAAATAATTGGCATTCCTTTCTCTGAAATTCAGCGTTTACTTCCTGAATTTAAACACATTCGATGTTTTCCTTGGAACGGTTGGTACAATGTGTTCTATCTTACACGAGTATTTATCTCGTGTGCAATGGGTATGCGAGGCGGCGCGGACGGGAAAGAAAGAGGAGCAAAATTCAGGGTCGGCTTCCATAGGTCGTTGAAGGTCGGCTGATATATAGCGAGTGTTTCGCGTAGCATGCGCGTAACGAAATTTACCGCTGCTCCTTCGTTCCTCTGGCCGATACATGGAGCTGCCGCAACATCCGATGTACTTCGTGAATGTTCACCGACCGTTCGATAACCCGATTTGCAAAGTTTTGGCGCGATTTTTGTCCACAGCGAGGACCTCGGGCGGAAGGGATTTTCAAGAAGGATTTAAAAACCGCTCTTGACGCCAGTAGACTTGGCTTCATTTATTTTTGCGACTTTTACGCATTCATCGGACAAAAATAGATCACGCGCCGTTCTAATTAACGAACGAAAATATTTTCCGAGCTTCATTAAGTTAAAAATAAGTTTCGATACTCTTTGAACGGTGAATAACCTTCGTTGATTAACGCGTTCCACCCTTCAAGCTCGAAGCTCCAGCGACGTTGGGCTCGATTTTCATTTTTTATTTCCCTCCTCAAGCAACGTGGCTCCTATAAATAGGGCTTTTCCCGCGCGTCCACAATCCCTCATTTCTGGTGTCCACAGCTTTTTTCCAGCTCGAAATAGTCGCCTCGTGTACGTTCATCGCACTCGCGCGACCTCCTCGAGGTCGACACGCATTTGCGCGTCGACAAACGCGACTCTACGTCCACGCGGTAACGCGCGTTCGAGTTATCAGCAAATTTGTCGCTTTTACTTTTCGTGAAGCAATACGATGAACCTTTGTTCCTGTCCAAGTTCCAAATGTCTTGAATTTCACTTCGATCGAACGATTCATCAATAAATCATTTTCCATTACCTCCCAGAATAATTCCCCCGGAAAAAATCATTCGCCAGCGACCTCCTTCTTTTTCCCTGTTTACCACAATTGCGCGTAAAAAAATATCGTTTATCGGGGAGCGATTAGCAACATCGGGAAGCCCTAAACATTCGGGAAATGTTTCGTCGAAGGCCAAGTCGCGAAGAGCGTGTGTTATTCGTCCCTGATCTCTCGTAGTGTCGAACCGATCGAGTACGGAAGCCGTACAGAAGGGGCGGGGGAAAAAAAGAAATACTGACAACACACTCGGCGGAAAGGCGTTGAGAACAGCAGCCAGCCGATAACTGATTTTCCACACGAGCTCGGATAACACGAAGCTTTCGAATTCTCTATTCAAATCGAAGCGTACAAAGCGCGCACTCAATTTAGCCAACGGAACATCTCCGCGTCGAGCAACGTGTGTGTTTCAGGCCCGCCAAACTGTGGCCATTTGCACGTGGAATCTAATTCGCTCAAAGGTTTCATAACGAGAACGCACTTTGTCCCATTCGAGAACGATCCCGAGCGTTTAATTTCTCCTCATCCTTCGTATTGACGTCCATTACGTTGCAGCCACTGTTCCTTACTTGCATTCCTAACCCACATAACAAATTAATGTTGTTATACCTCGGTTATTCGCTGCTTTTGTTACGCCACAAAAGGGAGGCCATAAACATCGAGCTCGCTGCGTGAACGTATACTTCGCCGACACCGATGCACTGTCAACCATGACTTACAACGAGACAACAACTTTCATACAAACTCCTATCGTGATAATAAAGTACGTTAATTCAAGTGGGTCACTCGCAAACAAACGAATTAAACTAATGACACGATCCAAGTTGAAAAATAAACTGTAAATTCACGCAATTTTAGATTACCCGGGAGGCTGATCCAAATTACGGAAAATACTCGGTTTTATTGTTTTTTTTTCTTTTTTTTTGTCTACGAATTTAGAGAGCATGGGACAAAAAACTAGGTGGAAACAGCTCGAATGAAATTGCAATTTTCGTTTTTATTATCGATTTAAGATAGATGGGTGAATATTCGCTGTCCAAGGTCACGCGATGATATTTTTTGTAGACAAAAGTGAATATTTACTGGATAGACTTGCAAAATTTGGACGCAGTCACCATGTAGTTTACCAACAAATTAATTACTGAATATTATTACTCCGGCGCACGGAAGTCGTGCACGCATGAAAAGTTGTTGAATTTTTTTCATTAGTTATATCCAAGATTCCGCAAAAATAAAAATCGATCGTTGTATTTCGTGGATTTTCAAGAATACATACGTATTTTAGTCCTTGAACCTTGCCGTTGAAAATTGACTGAAATATGAAAAAATATCTAATGAGAAATCATTCAGATTACACGACAAATGGATTGGTAACGTTTGGCAACGCTGTGTTCAATGTTCACACGTAACGTCAGTTCGACCTTTTGGTCATATTTTGTCGTTCGTTTGTTTCTTGTCAGTTTTTACAAAACGACCATTTTTATCCCGGTCAACTTTTTTTATCGTTTGTTTTTTCATTTTTCTCCACTGCAATACTACTTTGGGCAGTAAACTCACTTTGATAACTTATAAAATTTATAAACAAAAAACTGACAGCGCGACATCAACAGCAGCGGCAGCTGTTGCACCACGCTAGTCAAAACGAACTCTTCAAATATTTTTTAAATAATAAAATTGTATAAAAATGTTGGTTCTCTAGCGATTACATTTCTAAAATAATGAAATTAATATTTTAAAGTAAGTTTCGTCTTTTGAAATTTTCGAAAAATATGTTTACCTTGAAATGCATAAAATGAGAATATTTTCATAAACGGAGGGATCGAGCTGAAATGAAAATTCAATGGAGCGTAATAAGTGAAAACTCCCGAGGCCGTACGAAATTGGAATATCAGATTCCCGGAGCAACTTCATCGAAGTGGAGCTTCCAAATTTCTTACCCTGTCAATCTTAGCTTCCGGTGAGTTGTTCAAAGCCAGTAGATTCTCGATACTCGGATCGGGTTCAATTTCTGAGTACGCAAAGTTTCAGCCGACGCTAACGGCAAGCAACTTCTAATGCGATAACGAAATTAGCAAGTTTCAATTCAACGAAAATATGAAGATGACGGCTGAGCACGGAATATCAAAGCCGTCCGTACCGTGTATATGGGATTCGCGGTGAAGCGCACTTTCGAATCGTCAAGTTTACCAAACAAAGCAGCGCGAATGCCACATTTCGAACGCCGTTCCCTCGAAACGTATTTTCATCACAAACGCACCGATAAATAAGTACGTGCGCGAATGAATTATTTACAAAAGCATTTCTATTGAAGCGAGTCATTTGGAGATTGGGTTATCTCGAGAGTCAATTTATCAGCGCAGATTTTTTCGGAGCGAACAAATCTGGTCGAAAGATTGACGACTTTTACTTTACAAAGCTCGAAATTCCGCGAATTCGGTGTAAATACCTCGATAGCGCGCTAATAATTTCAGGAATTTACTGCGGATGAATTTCGTTTTCTTCCGCTCTTGTGTTCCCGCACTACTCTCAATGTTTCCAATATCTCGGTAACGGTCTGCCGAAGAAGGACAAAAACAATATTGGGATTTGAGACGAAAACACTCTGCGAGTCCAAGGTTACGTGAACAATCGATCAGCGCGCATCGATGAGAAAGTTACACGAAAAATATAACTCCTTAAAGAAATTGAATATTTTTTCCTCCTCTCTGGGTATTAGCTTTTGTCTCTATTTATATTCGCGCAGGTACGCTCCGCTGTGACGCATCACCGGGCCAATGAATTCTGACAGAAATGTGTGCGTGACTACCGTTGTTTCGTGTATCATATGCATACCATAAATATGCACGAATGAGCGAGTCGACTGGAGAAAAGCGTCTGTTACATCCATCCTTGCTGAACAGTCGACGAGGAGGATGTGGCAACGGCGCTACGTTATCGGACACCGTATAGTGTGTGCTTAACGTTCCTCGCGTTTCACAACATACACACACACACACACACACACACACACACACACACGTATCCCGTGTACGCGAGCACATCACAATCTTATATCTCCAACTTGACTCGATATGGTTGAGGAATAAGAGCTCTTGCCCTGTACTTCCGTTCTCTTTCTCGTGTTACACTACAATTTTTATTTTTATTCTTTCCTTCACGCAATTCCTTCCGAACGCGGTTCATCGGAGTTGGTAAGTTGTGTGCGCGTGTCCTTGCATGTGCACGTGCGGGTTTCAAAGTTTCAACGTACGAAGAAAACATCAGAAAGTCTGCGAGGCACATTGCCTCGTCACGCTCTTAATTCTCACATCCTTTTCCAGATATTCCAGTTGTTTTTCTTCTCTTTTTAATGTGTGTGTGTGTGTGTAGCAGCTTTGCCAATTTTTCATCGCGAAGCGACTCACTATTTTTTATGTCAACACATTCCCTTGAGACTTCTTTGTCGAGTCATACTTTGGTCAACGAGAATTTATGCTCGTTTCTCGTTCGGAGAATTCAACGAATCGTGTTGAGAGCAGCCACATTTTTATTTACGAGGCAGTTTCGCATTCGACTCTAGTTTTTTACGACGGGTTTTGTATTATCGTTCAATCGTAGACTAATTATTTATTATTCAAGTGCATTAAAAATACAGTCGGTTCGGCTGTTCTATTTGAATGAGAGTTTTTTTTCTCTTTCATAAATGTCAGAGATTGTACGAACGAAATGCGATAAACGAGCTGTTACACCGCCTGTTGCTAGGGCAATATTATGGTGGAAGTTGTTCCGGTCTCCCGTGGAAGTAGCTATTCATTTGACCAACACGAGCCTCCAACAGATCGGGCAACGCTCTCTCGCCCCCCCCCCTGGGTATTGCCCAGGAAAGCCTGTGTGTGAGCTTACAGAGTCAGACGATAGAGTATTGGAAATTCACTAATAAATTGTGTGACAAAAATTTATTTTTTCACTCTGGAACTCTGCATTACAGTCAATTCTATTGGCAGAGCGAACGAGTTGTAGGATGCGTTATTTTCTTAGCTCCAACGAAGCGATACATATTTTTGCTTGTCCACCAAAATTAAAAATTGCTCTCGCACGTCGTGAAAGAGAGACACGATCATTTGGACGACCGAGCAGTTCTCCTTTGACGAGAACGACGTTTGTGTGTTTGAAATCGAGGCCACAGCGAGACGACTAGTCATCGCTGCATAGATACACAAAAGCTTGACAAAAATTGCACATTCACTATCGCCACTCCAATATCCGTTCTCGTTCGATTGGGGAGTGGCGCAGGAACTGCACAGAGTGGCACAGTGTAAGCTCGACATTTTGTCATTATTACGCGATGTTCTTTTCTCGTTGCGATCGTTTTGACGTATCGTTTGCGCTCAGTACGGACGGAAAAAAGAAATCGAGAAAGAATCAGGCGATTACAACATGCGGAGATCGTAGCATGACGCAACGGAACCTGTCTAGTTAGAACTTGGCTCAATTAGTCGCGAAGATCTTTAGCGTTGAGCAACTTTGCTCGGTGAGCCATTTTGTTCGTAGGCCTCGCTCCCTTGGAAGAGTCGAGAGATTTCTCGAACTTTTCTGAACATTCCCCCCCCCCCCCCCCCCCAGAAAACAACGTAAAGCTTCAAAAATAATTTAGAATTTCTAACCACAAATCTCATCGTATCAGCCATATGATTAGTTATATTTGACCTTCGTGTAACACGGCCTTTCCAACTACCTTGTAAATCCATAATTACTGCTTGGAACAAAAAATTAGAAGCCAAGCCTCGGTTGGATCATGGCGTCGATTGCTGATGTGGCGAGTGCGCTGTAGAAAGCTTTTGGCGTTGCGCGCCGAAACTGCTGCTAACACCAGTCGGACGGTACGTGACGAGAAGAAGCAATCAAATGGCGCGTCACACTCGAATCTCGACGTGGCGCCATCTCTCGATCCCTCCGCCACTTAAACGCTCGATTCTGTTGCCAACCGAGGGATGGCGTCGCAATGTTCAGAACATGATTTTTTACAACTCCTCTGTTGAACGATTTTTGCATGAAAAAAATTTGTTATCATTCGCCTGAACGTTCAAGCGATAACGGAATGCTGAAAACATTCCGGTTTTTACAAGCAAAAATGGAGCTTTGCAGAAAATATATCTTCACATTCTCCCGAAGATTCATTACCATCGGTCAATAATTCAAGCGCAAATTCTTGAGGGAAAATTACACTTTTTTTGAAGAATCGAGCTGTTGTGACCAATAACAAATACTATTGAGCGTCGACCAGGAAATATAAGAACTTTACATTCTTAGTATTCTGTAAAAAAAATAATTTTTCACAAGAAACTAGAATAAAAAGTAAATTGAAATGAAGTTACAAGTGAATTGATATTTCATGAAAAAGTATCTGTCATAGACTTTTTGAAAAAATCTCAAAACTCTGGATTTTATTACGAAATTTAACCGAAAAACCGTGAGGATTTTTTTTTTTAATCGATTCAAAACACAAGATTAATTTTGAAAAAATCGAGGAATTTTCAATGTTACTTACTTTTTAATGAGTTTGACTTACTCGTCGATTTCCTCGAAATCTAGAGAACTTTTCGGAATTCTGTAGAAAAACTGAATAAAATGCCATCCTGCAACGTTTATTTTTTCCTCTAATTACAGTGCACCGATTTTGTGAAAGCTGGTGCTGAGCAAGGTATGACACCTTCGGATGTGGTCCAAGCTGCCGATATCACATTTTCTTGCGTGGCTGATCCGCAGGCGACAAAAGATGTACGTATAGCGAATGAGTATCTTTTTGATGGTCAAATAAGGGAAAAGAACTCGGGGGAGTATACAGAAAATCATCATAATTTTTTTGGATATCTGAATTTGTTGAAAAGTCAGAGATAATATTTTCTATTCTATGAAATGAAAAATGATCGTTGAATTCCGTTAAAACGTTCAGTGGAGACAGAAAGAAAACTTTTAGCGAGCATGATTAATGACGAAAAATCTTTAATTACAGATGGTGTTCGGTAATTGTGGAGTATTGACGGAAATATCATCGGACAAAGGATACGTAGAAATGACGGGTATAGACGCGGAGACCTCGCAAGACATAGCCGAGGCGATAAACGCCAAGGGTGGACGTTACCTCGAGGCTCAAGTTCAGGGGAGCAAGACACACGCCCAAGAAGGAACACTCGTTATTTTAGCAGCCGGTGATAGGTCTCTATTTGACGAATGTCAATCGTGCTTCGAGGCGATGGGCAAAAACAGCTTTTATCTCGGCGAAGTTGGCAATGCTACCAAAATGAATCTTGTGCTTCAACTGATGGCGGGCGTTACACTCGCCGGACTCGCGGAAAGCATGGCACTAGCTGATCGTGCTGGACTACAACAAAAAGACGTTCTCGAAGTACTCGAACTTACGTCACTGGCATGTCCAGCAATTCTTGACAAGGGACGAGGTAAAAGACGTTGAATAATTTTAATTATTTACACAAATTTGCTATTCTTCCATTTTACACCTCGTGGATTGACAGGAGAGGATGAATGTTTAGTAAATTTATGAACTGGGTCTGTAGTTGTGGAATTTTTGCAAGAATTTTTACTCAGAACCGATTTTTCGTTGATTTTGACAATAAAAAAATTCACTCTTCACTTGGAGTTTTGTCCAGTTGAACAGAAATTTCATATGAGTCATGAAACAAATGAGATAATTACCAAAATTTTGTATAAATAGCAGGTTATCTAATCTGCTCCTAGAAAATGAATAATTTTCATAATTCGTTTGTTTTATGGTTGCAGCAATAATCGAAGGAGGTTTTCCAACGCAATTACCGCTTCAGCATATGCAGAAAGATTTGAGATTGTCGTTGGGTATGAGCGATCAGCTGGAACAGCCATTGCCTCTAGCGGCAGCGGCGAATGAGGTTTACAAGCACGCGAAGCGTTTGGGATACGGTGCACACGATGCCTCAGCCGTTTACATCAGAGCCAGGTTCTAACCGGGGCTGATCATCGAACGGGCTTTTGCTATAAGATATTTATTGCAATATCTGACGTTGTTCTCCCCCTCCTCGATCCTTTGACTATGCGTGACCAAGAACGTATAATCGGGAGAATATGTAATAGAAAGACTTAGCGAAAAAACAGGAGAATTAATTGAAAATAACGATTATGAAGGATGACGTCAAAGCGGTAGGAAAAGAAAAGATGAACGAGGGATGTGCTGAATGTGTGTAAGACAAAAAAAATTCTTCTTTTCCAGCTTTCGGTAATATATCGACAAGTATCTCGTCATTCGAAGTGCTGGACTCACGATCCTCCCTTCCCTTTTGGAACTGTAACGTTTTTTTTTTTTTTACTTTCAACTTCACTTGAGTTATATGGCTGAGAGTTTGAACTATCTTGATATGCAGAGCTTTTCACTGTGTTCTTCAACCGTTTATTTTCAAGAAATAGCAAGCTAGCGTGAATTACCGATTCAATTTTCAAATATCTCAAAGTTTGTCATGTTCGTGAAAGAAGAAATTCAATGAATCGAACGTTTCGATCGATACGACGAATGCAAAACAAGTGACAACCGAGTTCAACTGGACGACAAAGTTCTACGATTAAAAACTTTTTTCGTTGGGTCTTTGTTCAAACGTATATAGAAAAAATATATATTGATACAGCATTCCTAATACTCGATTATCGGTCACGAGGCGAAATTACGAAGGGAAAAAAACCTCCGTTACGTTACGCCGAGTAGGTGATGGATGCAGCTGACAATGATCACACGCATCTCGACACTTTTTTGAGATTGTGCCTTACAATACTGCTCCACGAAAGATTGTTAGAGACATGCATATTATTTAAAGAATTAAAGATCAGAAAAGTTAATCTTTGAAGTTGAAGACGTTTCTCCTTAATCGTACCGAATTTCACGTGGAAAGTTCTTCTACCGAGGATCCTCATCTCTCATGCCTCAAGATCCTACTCCGAAGCCTCGATATACCCGAGAAAGGGAGGCAAGGGAGTTTACCACGAATGGATCATCAATTAGTGATTTTTCGAACAACCGATACGTAAAATAAAAACATTCCGATCAGTTATCCGTTTGAGCTCGTTTAACGAATATGTACATGATTTTTTAAACATTTGTCATTGTCAGTGACTAAATTGGATCATCGCGAACCGAAGGACTGATTTTTTTTTTTTTTTTTTCGTTTTGTCTGTGAGTGCGGTATTGAGACGTAATTATACTGAAGAAAAATTTTTTTAGTTATTGATTTTAAGCTGTTCGATTTTATATCACGATTATTTTTACAAATGTCGTTCCGTTATTTCAAGACGATTCATTCGCTGTAACGAAATTTCTAAAAATCCCCAGAGTAAATATTGTTTCCCATTTCGAATCAACAAAGAATTTGAGAAACAAAAGTGGAGGGGAGACAGGAAATTAACGGAAATACTGAATATCGGTAATCTCATCAACGTTCGATAACTATTTTTTCGAGGCATCCCATTTTTTGACAGAACTTGTGCAAAGGTTTGAAACACACAATTTTGTCGTCGAGTTACATGAAACATAAATGCAATTGATCCATTTTCCAAATCGATCCATTCGTGGTAAACGCAAGCCCTGCGTACATACAAACATACAAATAGTTTTTATTTTCTATTTTTATTTTTGTTCGATAGATCTAATTTTGTTCAGTAAATCTCTGCCTCGACCAGTGACACAGCGATATTCAAAATCCACACAAATCCGTAAGATCTTCAGTAAAAACCGTTCGCGTAGATCATCAAGAGGAAAGAATGATTTAGGGATATGCGAGAATAAACGATCGATGGGCTAACCTTGTATAGTGTAATAATCCACTTTGTAAATTCAAACATCGACAGAAATAATTCGATCAAACGTTGCAATATTTTTTCTTTCGAGAGCTCGTGTTAAATAATTCGTGGCACTACATCCTCGTCGTCTGGTCGATCATTTTTTCCTTACCACCGAGAAAACAAATCTAGAACGACGTTTCTTAATTGTGCCATTGAGCCGGATTTTCTTCGAACAATACGATGCGGGGCCCGAGACCTATTTCTGTCTCGTCGTCGTGCCCGATGATCGTTCAATATTAACAATTCTTAAAGTGCAACGAACAAAAGAAGCTAAAAAATCGGAACAAAAATGAGAATGTAATTATCAAACGAGTCGTCGTCGTTATCGTTAAACTCGCCCATATCACGTACCCTCATGTAAACTACCGACGCAGTTGTGTGTCGTTACTCGACGATGAATTGTACACGTGTAACGTGGTACGAGGCAGAGATATTACTGTAGACGAAATAAATATAAATATATATATATTTATACACATATATATATTTATATCTATATGAATATATATATAAATATATAATTGAAATCAATATAATTACACATACACGAATTACGATGTAATAGATGTAACGGGTGAGAATCTGGCGAGAAAGAAACCGAGAGAAAGATAAATAGGAAGATAAAATATTATATTATGAAATGAGAAAAGAATTAAAAAAAAAAAAAAAAAAAAAAGGCAACAAAAATACAAACAAATCTTTGACGATAAGTGACGAGAGGTAAGCTAGAAGAGTGTGAGTGAAAAATATGCACGTTAAAAAAAAAAATACGCTGCATCTGCTGATACGCGTTATATGTTTTGTCATGAAATACACTGGTTTTTGAATAAATATCTATTTGAATTAATACCAAACGAATCCATGTTGTTTACCAAAAAACGAAAAAGAAAACCAATAGCTTAATAAATACGTGCACATTTCTCCGTAGAAGAGAAACAGTTTTAGGTTCATTATCAAATTGTTGTTGAGGATACGAAAATTGTTACACCATTCTTATCGCACGGTGTCGAGTTAGCGAAAATAACACGTCGATTTATCTTTTCTACCCTCTAATTGTAAACACAATTTCATTACAAAATTATCAAAGTAAAATATAAATATTTCGTGAAAAATTGTTCAATTTTTCAAATTGATTTTCACTCGAATAATCACCTTTGAATTTTGACAGTAATATTAACTTGAAATTTTTTTAACCCTTAGTGTGCATCTGGGTTAACCCCAAAATTTTTTTCTCACATAAATAGCATTTACAGATGAGCATCTCGTAAGTAAAAGCCCCAATATTAAGAAATCGTTATCCTCTCTCCAAAAGTAGGGAGCACAGCTACTTCATACTCCAAAATAAATACACTTTTTCGAACGGTTCCAAAGTGGACTATTTTTCCCTTAAAGCAGGACCCTTGTCCGTAAAACTCTGCAAGGATTTTTTTCAAAACTCAAAATTTAATTTTTTACGAGAGATTTAACCGAAAAAGTGCTTTTTACGCGCACTATCAACTTTGAGCACGTTTTTGAACAATGAAAAGAGATTTTTTTGGAAATCCGACATCTCAGCCTTAAAGTTGGATAAATTCACTGCAAAAAGTGACTAAACCTTTTGTTCCGAAAAGCGCATAGTTACCGAAATATTCGATGTCAAAAGTGACCCCATGTGCACTAAATGTCTCGCTGCGAAGGTGTGCACACTAAGGGTTAATTCGAGGACCAGTAACGACTTGACCGAAGGCGACATTGGTTATAATATTTATGAAGACCTACTGATCTGCCATTCCGGGAGAGGTTCCATCGACGAATAAGACAACGGAGTATTTTAGGAAATCGTTTATTTCGTTGGATACGACGACATTTTATCGTTGCAAGTTGATGCTCGTGACGATTTCGATTAACGATTCAACTGTCAGTCGAAAGAAAAATCATGCGGAAGAATCTATCGACTTGTTCCAAACAAATGCATTTTCGCAGTGCACAGGACCGGATTATACTGCTTTTATCCCTGACATATCGCCAATCGAGTCGCAAAATTTGTCGTTTTATTACACGGAGAAGAAGCATTTATCAGAGCGGAAGCCAATTTTGTTTTCTGAAGGTATTCGATGTCCACCCTTTTCCGCCCTTTCATTTTCTTCCCGCTGTGAATCTTGCCCCTGTATAGTACGATCGAACTCCATGGTGCGTATTTTATGATAAGAACATTATGGTAGCGTTGTAACACGTCGGAGTTTGGCGTGCGCGCAGACGAGCGAAACGCCTGGAAGAAAAGAGGAGAGACCGAGCGCGCGAGAATTCTGGTCAATGAGGGAGGCGAGGTGGTGGGGATGGAGCTCGGACTGATGACACCTGTGGCTCGAGCGCCTCGAGCCTCGATCAGTCCCGTCGCGGCTGTCCACTCGTGTCAATATAGCTAAACACGTCGTTCAAACCGTTTCGTACCACGTGACGGAACGACTCGTAAATACATGTTCAAATACATTTATATATGTTGCATGAGAGCACGGATAAATAACACGCGAAGAGGTATATAGACAAATTTTCAAATGCGATTGACCCCCAAGTGGTTATACATCGATAGACCTTCCCTCAGAGTCAACGTTGTGCCCATTATTCCGGTGTAAACATTCATTCAAACGCACACAGTCTCGATTCGCACCCTAAACGTCGCTGATATCAAGATCGTAAGCTCATCCGATCCGGCGAAACGATCAACGTCACGCCAAGGTCTTTTCGGATCGTCCGGTCTCTCTTAGGCCTTGTACGTTTCGTCGAGAAAAGTTTTATATCATATGAATAAGTCTCTATTGTCTCTTTTTCCACGTTCTCCATTGCAGTCATTGGAATATTTTTTTTCTCCGACTATTTCCGATTTTGCACTTTCATTGTTTCATCTCGTCCATCGTACTGATTTCTCCCACTTGTTTTCGATATTTTGCAGGAAGCTCGCCGTAGTTTTTGAGACTGAGCGCATTTGTATATCCATTGAACAAGTTGAACAAAATCACGAAATTTTACGTTTCGTTCTGTAATGTTACGGAAAATGCGAATAGATTGAAACAAAGTTTTAGTGTTTTGAAAACAACAAGTCAGAGATGCACGATGAAAAATACATTCAATTATAAGATAACTGCGAACAAAGCGACCAATAAGAATTTAATTTTTTCAAGAGAATCAATGAGAAGACGGAAATACCGTTGTCGCGATGACAGCTTTGTATCTTTGATGAAAATTGGGCTCTATAATAATTTCAAGTTTTTCAAAGGACTAGGAATCAACATCATGGAAAACGTTGGAATTTCGTTGTTCTATTAACCCCTGATTATGCTGTAGATTATAGCGAAGAAAATTTTTTCGAACACGATGCGCTGGCTGTTGAGAGTTTCGACGCATGTTTCGGTTTCGTTTAGAGTAATTTTTGTTTTTATTTACCCAAAGAAATTTGGGCCCTGTCTACTTTTGAAAATTCCACGGGCGATGAGTCTTCGCGCAAGGACAGCGCGTCTAACGGCCGCGTATTTTCACAGACGAACGTCTTTCGGGTAATTGTTTCGATAATTCCCGGCCCACACGGCGATACGCTGGCTTGTCTGACGTTGCAATTTTTTATTCTTCGTTATTTATTAACACGGTGTGTTGTGCAAGTGACATTTTTATTCTTTCTCCTGTTGAGCTCTGGCGAAAGAAGTATACAGTAAACAGTGTACATATAATAGTATAGATGGCAGGAAACCTTGCGGATGAAAACACCGTGTATGTATGGCCGTGAGCCGCGAAGCGCGCGCGCTCTGTTTACGCGGTAATGCGCGACGACGTAGAAAATCGGGTTTCTCTAATGCATTCGCGCAACTCTCGTAACGCTCCCTCTCTTTCTTTCGTCTTTTGTCAATGCTCTCTATTCTCCATAACGAATTAATCATTGATTTTCACTTTCGCACCTCGATCAGGATCGTTTCTCAATCATCCACGATCGCATCATTCTTCACTATTCTGCCCTTTTCAATTTCATGTTTCCAGAGTTTCGTGCTCTTCCGCGGCTTACGTCGTCGCAATATTTCCGTGGCGCCCTCTTACCGTCCACCTCCGACCCCCGCAGATACTTCTTCGCATGCAACAAATGCGCTCACGCACACACACACGTAGAACGCGACGCGACGAGAGCGCCAATGAAAATCAAAATAATAGAGGATAAGACACCAAGAGACGGGAGTGAGAGGTAAGAAAGAGATTATCGCTCTTTGGATGCCTTCCAAAATGAATAGATGATGAAAGAACAAGAAAAAATAGTTTAAACGTTTCGGCGACGTGAATACGCTGGCGATTGTGAAGGAGCGAAAGCTGAGAAAAAAAAGAGACGGGAAGCGAGCGGATGCCGGGTAGAAAGAGGGCGGGGCGGGAGGGAGGGTGGGGGGGGGGGGACGCAGAAAGGCGAAGAGTTCGTGACGTGAAGTTGTTGAGTCTCGAATCATTGAAAGCGCTCTGGAGGGAAGCGACAATTTACTGGTGGGAGGAACAACGAAGTGGCTCGAATAATAATAATAGAACGCTTACTGAGCGATACGTTTCAATCATTTATATAGCTCCAGCTGATAAAACTTGATTTCGTTTCGTCGTCCTCTCTCTTTCTTTTTCTTGATTCTCAATCTCATTATTGAAAATATTTCCTCAAAGTTCGTCAGCCGTGTCAAACATCGAATGCTGCACATTGTAACAAAGTGCTTCGCGGATCCATCAATTAGACGAAGTGAGATTCGGAGACGTTTAAGATTTAAAAAAGTTATTATCGCTAACCGCTAGTGCACATTACGAATATTATCATCGGAGTTCGCGGCTTTCGGTTGAATATAACGACAAAAATATCGACGATTATACTCGTCTCCGGTCGAGAAAATTCGAAATAGCATCGAAGGGTGAAATGACGAAAACTAAACCCGGTATTTCGGTATAGCAAAAGGTTATATATGCGTGTGTATACGACGAGTATCCATGCTGTGGTGTCACCCACGGAGGGAATATAATCGTAGTTGGTTAATCCATTGTCATTATTACCGGTAAAGTCTACAGACGTTTTCACAATTTATCATTTTTTCAAAATAAATATTTTCGATCGCACTCTCGGAGCAAATTTGTGACAACGAGTCAACTTGAGAAAAAACGATTTTTCAATCATTTTTTTAAACAGAATAAAATAAAGTTGTACGAATTGGTTGTTTTACGAAGACGAGCCAAAGCAATAAGCACTGGAAGAAAATTGACAGCCTCGTCATTACGATCGATTCTCGAACGCCATATTAGAGATCGAATTTTCCACAAAGTTATTTCAGTTGTTCAAACTCATTATGTATTCCGCAGTTTGAAATTTGCTCGATGCGAACCGATAATGAGCGATTTTAGATTCATTCGAACTCCAAGAAAAAACTTTGGATCGATCTTCTTTTTTTCCATTCGAGCACAAACACATAAAGAACTGTTGTCACGTTTTTTTTGAACGAACAATTTTATTCGCTACTGAAAAATGATTGTTTTGTACTAAGGAAATATTGTTACTACCGGACGCCCGACAGCCTTCAATCTTAAAAGTCCTCGCTTACCGTTTTTTTCTTTTATGAAATAACGTTGAATTTTTTAGAAACGCAGCATTCTATGTATGCTGCGTTTTATGGGAAAGAGCAGGCTTTGATGCTCCTTTCGCATATTTTTCAAGGTGACTTTAGCCACCTGTTCGACTCATCGTTGTTTCGATTTCGCCCACGGCTTAATTTTCGATCGGAGATACCATATCGATTTCGAAGATCATTGATAACAGATCACGGTTACTAACTCAATTGTTCCGAGCACAATGAGAATAATTTGAAATCCACGTTCTCTGTATTTCATGATCGGAAAACCGTTGATACAAAACCACCGGTTGGTTCAATAAAGTTTGAAAAAATAATCAACTAGAAAATAAAACGAATTTTATTTAATCGTTTCTCTGGATAATTAAGGTGCATAAAAATAGTTTCTAACGATTTGACAAGGAAGAATGAAAAATCTGTACACCATGCTTTGAGAATAAGGAAGTTATAACTATGCGTAATTGCTCTTCAACGCTAGGCGAATTTATACACGGTGAGATTACGAGGTCGTTATTATAACGTTTTATTACCCGTTTATCAAGTTTTCCATGTCTAATGGACTTTCGAAACAAAAGATTATGCAAACTTTTTTAGGTTAAAATTCGGTAAATAAGAATGTGTTTTCGAGGAGGATTGTTTATTGAACGTCCAAGTATTTCGAGTTGCACATCACTAAAATGACCGATGCGGTTAGTAAAAATCATTTCACTCGTATTATTTCGCGTTGTGTCGGTCAAAATGATTTGTTGAGCAGGACACGGTGTCCGACGTTGATTTCTCCTGATCCGAAAAGCACAGAAATAAAGTCCGAAAAACGTAGCGTTCATAACCTCTAATCGCGGTACAAAAAAGGAAAAGCGGTTACAGGTGGGTGAGTAGAGGGCGACACGTGGCGAGCGCGAAAAATAGTGGAAGTGGGAAAAACAAATTGGTTGATACTCTCTCAGAGCGATGCGTGCGCCTTTGCCAAGAAAGGTGCGCACACGCATTCCGGAGCGTTTTCTTCGAGAAGTGGAACGCTTACGGTACCATTATTTTCCATCGAGAAATCTGTTTCTTTTTCTTGCTCTTTCTCTCTCCCGATTTTTCTTTCTCGCTCTTACTGATGCTCGCAGGAGGCGGGCAGCAAATATATACGAGACACGTTCGGTGGCGGTGCGTCGGGTGCTATTTCCACCTCGAACCGGCTGTGCCAGAGAGCAGCACAGTGGCGGAGAGTGGCTCGTGCGACTTTGACTTGGCCGGTAATATGCGAACGGTTCCTCCGCCATTGAGCTCAAACGGTAGGGGGAAGCACCGACCACCTCGCGGGAGAGAAAAAGAAACGGAGCGATGGGAAGAGAAAAGAGCGAGAGAAAGAGAGGCGTTCGAGAGGGTCGGCGAGTGCTGGCTGCAACGGTAGGGGGATCGTTGCCACCTAGCGGCTCCTCGGTATCCCGTCTTATCTTATGATCGTGATTCCCGCTTCGCGAACGTCCTTGGGTCGCGAACACTCTTACTTTCCGATCCGACTTTTTTCTCCCTCTCTCCCATCTCCTTCTCGCACTCGCGCATGCGCGACCGCTCTCTTTCCACACTCGTAACCTCCCACATCTCTCTGTTTATTATACGTACACCTATCATCAAACCATATGGACGAAACGTCGTAACCCAATAATCTTGGCAGCGTCGGTATTGAGCTAGGCACATGCGCGTTCAAAGGTTATCTCGTAAGACTGAATTTACACCTTATCGTGAGCCAATGCACTCCTCAAACGTGCTCGGATGACGCTTCTTTAGCTTCATACTTGCAACTTGTCGTTTCACCGAGGTTTACGAGTCGGGTCTGCTCCCCGTCGATTTTCACACGACGCTTCGCAAACTCTTTACTTTTTTGTACATATTCTCCACCGTTTTGCTCATTGCTCATATTTTGACAAACTCAAGGATTAAACCTTCGCGCCGAATCCTTAATCTCTTCTGATAACAATTAACGGTGTAATATTGAGTGCACGAAATTCGATGTGACCGCACGTCGAACGCTGCTTGCAACGACTATCGCGTTGTCATTTATTTTCATTAAAATCGTCAATTTTTTCCAGCTTTTTCTTCCATTGTCGCATGAGTTTTGAAAATTTTCAAGAAAATTTTCATTTCCCTCCGTAATTCGGTCAATTTTTCATAAACCATGGACAACTCGAATCTCCGTGCATACCAATCTCAAACTTTTTAATTCTCAACGACGACACACCGTGGCGCGTGGCGTCAATACAGAGGAAACGCCGCGAACATACTTTTTGCACCCAGTGGCGACGCAGCTCCTGCGGGGTCACCCTGCAAGAAGTGGGGAAACAAGATTTCGGTATTTTTTTCCTTCTCCCTTTAACCTAAGATTGTGCACGTGTTTGTTCTCGATGAACGCCGCGCTGTCACACGACCTTCGATTCAGTTTTCCTCCGTCATTTACAAAACGCTCCCTCCCGTCAGATTTTCCTCGTCATTTAACCCCGAACATAACGCGAGGGAATACACCAGATGTGGAGAAATTCAACGTAATTCATTTGCCCTGACTTTCGGTTCTTTTCGGACAACATAACCTCACAAATACGAAAAAAACCGGCGTAAGTGACCTGTTGCGCGGTACTCGCAGATTTTGTCAATTTTCTCCGAAAAAATGGAGCGATCCACTGCGCGAACGGAGCGGGAAATTGACGACTAGAAAAAAGTTTTTACTGATCCGCGCGTGGTGCTTTCGATTCTGGGAATTGAAGCGTTATTCGCCGCAGCATGAGAGGTGAAAAAATTGTCACGAACTACGAAAAAAACATGAACGAAGTCACGAATGGAATTTTCGCAATGTTCAACCACGAAACGATTCGATTGAATTTAATGCGTCGATTGAATTCCACTGCTTGTAAAGTTACACGAGGGTGCGATTGAATTCAAAGTTATAACGAGGTGAAACGCTGCTGAACTCTCGGGAAGGAGGTTTTTAAAACTGCGCGAGAGTCGTGATCCAATGACCGCGGTTATTCCCTTTTTCTATTTCCATCGAATGGCGTGTTGATAAGAGCCTTTTGCGCTCGATCACGTCCAATTGACCTGTTGAAATTTCGCGTGAATCCAGAAACGCGGCCGGATTGAGACGCTGGCTAATTAGAATGAGACGGCACGGGCTGGATCGGGGCTCGCCTCGCGTTACCTCGTTCGAAGTCGCTCTTTTTTCCCAGCACTTTTAAACTTGGAAACGACGCCACAAGGGAAAGCGTCCTCCGATGAAAAGACTGATGCGATTTATCCCGTGAATTTTTTTTCCAGTCTCGCAGGTTTCACAGGACGGACGAATCCGAATTCTACACTTGAAACGGCGAATCGCGCGTGTGTGTGTGTGTGTGTGTGATTAAATCTGCAGGGAGAAAAAAAGTAATGAGAAAGTAAAGTGTGTATCGAGCGTAGAACGGTAAAATTCTCGCGGGTTGGCGAGTCGGTCGAAAAGGAGGTATACGGAAAGATTCTTTTTTAATTTCCTGCTGTTTTTTCTGTTCCTTTCGCGCTACGTCGAGAAGCGAAACGACTCTTTCCGCGGCTTCTCTCTTTTTTGTATCGTGGTGTATATAAACGACGTGAGAGCGTCGCTCGTCGCGCGTTCTACGGTCGCGGAAGGGATCGCGGGTGGGTGGGGGGAGTGAGCAGGCGGCGGAGGAGAGGGGAGGAGAGGCCGACAACGGCGGCCATGCTCGAAACTAAGATCGCACGTGCTTGAACGCTACACGAGCCGCTGTCAGTCGCCGGAAAGAGGTGGTCGTGGCGCGATGCGGGTTCTTTTTAATCTTCAATAACAATATGTATATATCGTTAAACGCATACGTATATTTTCGTGTGTATACAAACATGTTTTATTGTGTACAGATCCGTACATGTTTACGGGCTATTATCGGTGTGTAACGGGTGTGCAAGCTCGCTCGTTCGCCTCAACAGGCTGCTATTAGCCTTTATTTTAACTTTTCGAAACGAGTTTAGCCCCGATTGGCCGACTTATCCGTGATTCGGCAGTGTGACGTTGACACAGTCGCTCGCGGTCTTCCCTTCCCTTCAATCGTTATTGATAACGTATTGTGACAGCGGTGGGAAATAGACGAGTAGGAAAAAGCTATTTTCGTTTATTCTGTTAATTTACCGATGTGGAAAGTGCGTCGGTTTTTTTTTTTCATGACGTGTAAAAACGTTTTTTCAGTGTCGTTATCGAGGTTCATATTGTGTTTCGTGTAAACATATGTCCATGAATTTATATCTATGCATACGCGTACGTGGGCAAATATAATTATTCACAGAAGTAAAAAGATAAAAGTTAAATCGATAAAAGGAAATGCGATGAGCAGTAGGAAACGCGGAATAAATCGGAGATAAAGTTTATTTGCCCGCTATCGTCGGTTTCGTTCGTTCGAGCACTCGTTCGAGCTCCGTGTGCGAGTGGCGCGCGTGTCGTTTTAAAATTTTGCCCTTCTCTAGTAACCGCTCCGACACGAGCAGTAGTTTCGGTGCCCGCTGTAAACAGATTTTCGATCGTTATTTTTTTTTCAGTTTTCACATAAAAGTGTGATTTTCTCGAGGCTCGAGAAAAACCTCGCGAGATTCATGATTGTTTCAATCGCTTGAACGCGCCACCACGCTTCGACGTTTGAGACAGAGGGAAAGACCAGTGTCAAGCAGTTCAATCGCAAACGGACCGGAACCGTAAACGCGAACCGGGTGGGGGACGCTCTCGCGAGAGACTCCTTCGCAGTAGAGTTTTAATAACGGGTTATCGAACTGAGACTATTCGCTCTGTGTGTCACCCATACGAGCTCAACTCGCTCAGCGCCTCTCTTGCACGCATATACACTTAAAAACGTAAGAGGTGTTCAAACGTACCGCGTTCTCAAACCAGGCGGCGCTGATTACATGCGCGAATAACAAAACGCGCTTTGCCTTTCGTCGTTGCTCTCCGCTTTTCGGCCACACTCTCGACACTTCTTGACAATTCGTTCGTACGATTTTTTCAATGTTTTTCAAATTGCGCCATTCTTTGCAATTTCTTAGACGATTATTGAACTCTGGACTTGATATCGAATAATTTTTTTCCTGCTTTTACGACACGTTTCGACGTGCAATCAGTATTATTATTGTGTTACTCTTAACGCTGTTATTCTCAATAGAATACTTGGAATGCGATCGTTGTTATATTGTTCCGATGTTTATCCAAACATTCTCGGTAACCGCGACGATTCGGTATTCGATAAACGACATATTTTCACTTGGACATTTTCATTATGACATTTAATCAATGATTCGGGGGCCGCGTTACATCACATCGTTATCGAATTGTTGGGAAAAATTCAGCATACGGATCTTCTGTCACAACATTCGTTATTCATGCCTTCGAATATTTCCAATTTGATGTAACGATACGAAAAAAAATTCGTTGTAGCGAGCTAATTTTGTTTCAGTGGACATTCCGCGTGATGAAAAAAAAGTTTATTCAAATATTTACGTTTGAACACAAGTTGAGCGATTTCAAGGAATTTCTTTTGCGACTGAAGATTAAGGCTCGTTATAATTCGTTGATCCTAATACTTTGATTTCTCAAATGTTGCGTTTAGAAAACGGAAAATCGCGATGAAGATGGATCGAATTGCCGGGAAGTGTAACTAACGGAGAGGAAATAAAAACTCGGACAAGTGATTACGAGGGACGCTTTCGAGGGAGGTGAAAAGAAAGGAAGAAGGAAGATTGCGAGGAGAAAGAGGAGAACTGCGAAGAAGCACCGTGTCAGCTGTTGGCTCTGTTGACAGAGAGAAATCACAGCTTCCGTAAATGCCAAGAGAGTATAATAAGATAGGAGAGCGAAAATGGGAATGAAAAATTCCTCGAAAACAGGTAAACAAAGTTTGTTTCGAATGCCCTCAGATGGTTGAATCATGAAGGGAGATTCTCGCTGAGATAAGCAAGCGATTGACCTTTCGCGACAATAGCCCACAGCGTGCTGTGCTAGGTTTCGCGAGCGCCGGAAATAACGATTAAATAAAGACAAACATCACTTTCGAACGAGGCTGAAGTGTGCGATCGGTGTACTGTTGACGGTGATATCGTGCTCGACGTGACATCGGGACGATTATTATACCCCGAGTGTGTTGAGAAGGCAGAAGGCGGCTTAGGCTCTCGGTGTATCAAAGTGAATTTCAATAACGGGTTATCGAAGAAACTCTCTCTCGCTTATACCGTCGTGAGCCGTGAATGATATGAGAGAGAAGGCCATCGGACGGGACAAGACTTTATCGATGGCTCAACACTTCAACGGTTCTTCTCAATTCCACGCTCTCCGCCGAAACATCGTTCCAGTTTTTTCTCAATCATAACTCTCAATTATCCCATTTTATTGTCGATCTAACTTATCGCTGCTGGGAGTGCAAAGTGAGGAGGAATCAGAGTGCTCTTCCTTCCACATAGAAACCTCTCGGTTCTGACAGCTTCGCTGAAAACACTCGAACTATTGCTGTTTCACGTTTTTTCCCCTGCTGCGATGCGCTCCTCCGTACGCTAACTTCGAAATCAGTTTAATAAATATTCTATTGATACTTTGAATGAATAAAAAGAGAGGATGAAAAGTGGCAGCGGCGGATTCGTCAAGGAGACGGTGAATGGAGAAACATAAGAGAGATCGTTCTCGCGTTTACAGTGATGCAGTGCCGTAGTGCGAGTGCCAAGTGCCCCGTGCAAAATCCTTGGATTACTTGAAGATGCCCTCGTCGACGGGATATTATGACGACAGGAATCCACTGCTCAAGGGCACATTATCGAGGTGAGTTTTTCCTCTTCACCATCGTTGTTTTTTCTTCTTTTTTCACTTGTCTCTGCTTTCGATCATCCACTTGTAGTATTTAAAATTTATTTTATCCTTCCGCGTGACGCGTGAATTATGAAACGTTTCTTTTGGCTTGTGTCGCCTTTCGCCCAGCTCGCAAATGTCATTATATCGAGTTCCGTCTGGAGCTTCCAAATAAAAAGTATTCGCTCGAAATAGAGCCTGTCACGTTTATTCTCATCGTTCGAGCCGCTCTCAGGCCTCGAAAATAGGATTAAAATGAAACTTTGTAGACACTTTTGGGCGTTTAGGAAGATTGAAAAATGGAGAAATCCATTTGCAGAAACGGAACGTTCCATTGTTTCCTTTTTCCATCTTCTCCGTGCGAAACAGGATTCAGAAGGTTATGAAAACGATTTAAATATATTCTCGCGGTAGAGCACACTGCTCGTTCGAAGTTCCAGGCTTTTTTGAGCCTGAGAATCCCAAAACTCGTACACGTACGTCGGGGATTGAGAGAGTGTTGGAAAAAGTGGATAAGAAATGCTTTCTTGCCTGTCAATCGAGCAAACGTCATCGTTACTATTAAATCGAGCTCATTTAGAGCGAAGAATTTTTGATTTACCTTCACTCAAGTGAGCATCTCAAAATAGAAGATCGAGTTCCAATAATGTGCAGTGAGAAATCGTTCCTTTAGTTCGAGATGCTGTCAACGGAAAATTTGTGCGAGTTTTTGCACAGTTTCGAAAGTTGGCCACTGCGTCACAATAATTTGATGAATCGTGGATGAAAAGGGCGAAAAGAAACGAGCGATGAACGACGCTGAAGTTTGCAACGTTGCGGTCCACCGAAATGAAGGAAGAAAAAAACATTTGTAATTGACCAATTATTTATTTCACGAAGTATCAGTGCAGGTTGAAAAACTTACTGGAATTATTGGAGGCTTTTTTTAGATCATTTCGTTGGACTCCAACGCTGCAAACTTCAGCGTCATAGCAATGATGGATCGTAACAGTTCCTTAATTGAACGTGATCGAAGTGTTTGGAACTCGAGTGTCCAATGACAGGTGACCATTCCATATTGTAACGCGCGATGACATCGAAGTTCAATGAAGTCGAGTCCGATCGATGCCATCGAAATATTGATCATGCAACTAAACTTTGAATACGAGTGAATGAGTCATAAGTCGAATCTTGCCAATAATCGAGCCCGAAAAATAGCAAAGTTAAACAAAAACGTTGCTTCTCATTTCTCGATGATGCAGCGTCACGGTGATGAGTGCAATTTTGAAAGTGTTGGCGCGTCTCCTTTATCGGTCTCATTCTATTAAGGTATTCCTTTCGCATGAGCGTATTTTTTAGTGGCGCAAATTAGGCCACTCGTAATTTGGACTGATTCCTAATCTCTGAGAAGTCGCAGCTATATATAAGAAAAGCTTCTGCTTCTGTCATTTTTTTTAACTTCCGACTGCCCGCAGGGCCAAAAGACGGGAGTTATGCGTTTCACTGCGATTAGTGGGTGGGGGGATATTCCTTTGTCGCCAGTTTTCTCGAAAACGGTGATAGTTGTCTTAACCAATTTTGTGCTTGTCCTTCTGTGACTGGCAGAGAGTGTTCTAAAGCAAATTTAATTGAATATTTTCCTTTTTAATTGATATTTACGCTATACTCAGTTTAAATATATCGCATCATATTCGACTATCGACTACTTCACGCTGTTCTGGATCGCCTTTCATTCAGCTCTCAGCTATTAGCGATCCGCACTACCGATGGCGGCGCTCGTGTCCCACGGAAATATGGCGCTATTGAAGTGCAATTTTGACAACAATTATGCATGATTTTTATTAGTTTTTTTTCCTAAATTATTTCTGGAATTAACGACACGAATGCAAAAAAAATGCTGTTTGTTGTGGACACTGCATGTGAAACGGAGAATGCAACTCTTACTCAATGATTTAATTAGAGACTTCTCCTGACAAATATTAAGGAGGGTGGCTACGTTCGTCAAATTGATAAGAAATTGATCAAATTTGGTGATAATGTTCTTCAACATCAAGTGCGAAGACACAATTTTTTTCAAAATTTTCTTCTGCTTAGTTATCGAGTAATTACGGATTAAAGCAGATTTCTTATGCCCGGAATGTATACCTATATATATGGAAACGCTATGCTTATACACTTGAACTTTAGTGATCAATTACTCGATAACTGTACAGAAGAAAAATCTTAAAAAATTTGTATTGTCAAATTTGGCCCTAAAGAATATGTTCACCAAATTTTATTAAATTCTTATCATTTTGAAATTTTTAATGTATTTAACATGGTTTAGCATGGCAACATTGTATCGTCGGTAGCCACCCTCCTTAAACTCCATTATGATTATAACATATTTTAGTTGTTTGTGTGATAAAATTTTTTGTTTTATTATCACCTTCATTCTTTGTACAATCATTCAACTTCGACAATTACTATATTGAAATTTTTATTTTCATTATAAATGACTTAACTACCATCAATCGATATTAACCATAAAAATCGAATCTCGAGGGAGTTGTATTAAATGGTTTCTTATCTATCTTATTATTAATCTATTTTTATTTCAGTCTTTTCAAAGTTTACTGCAACTTTCTTAAGAAAAAGAGTTTAAAATCATTTTCTGGAAACGCATATCCTTTTTTTACAATATTGTTTTTTTCTAACATTCATTTTTTTCTCGACTTGGTTTTATTTTAAATACGCTATACAATTTTTCAGTCGGGAGTTTTTTAAATGTTTTTTTAAAACATTATTTTTACAAAGTTGTTTTCTGTCAGACAGTTGTATCGGGAATTTAGAATTATTTGGTATATAAATTATTAATATAAATGTGGTGATAATGGAATCTCCATGAGTTCTCGCATAAATTTTAATTTTACGGTTTTTCAAGTTTTTATCTAGAGTCGCGGCAGCGACTCTGAGACAAGTATATTTATGTTATGACGAGTTGCTGCCAGAGACTTTTTACCGGAACGATAGCGTTTCCAATTGTTTTCGAAAATTTTCAAAATTTGTTTCTTTAATAATTAATTAACTATAGCATTTCGGAGAATATTATAAGTTGACATATTTTTGATTTTTTTTTTCTTTCGATTGCGCGACCTCTTCGAACTCTGTAGCTTAACGCGTTGAAGAGATATTAATTATTCATTTTTTAATTCCATCAAAAAATAGGTCGGGTTTTCGCACACATTTTTTATGACGTTTTATAACGTTTCTTTATTAAATGTTCGATAACATGACCTGAAATTTTGCCAATCAATTCTCATGCACTTTTACTTTACTGTCATTTAAAATCAGTTATTTGTAGAATATTCGGGTCCATGAAAGGAAAACCATGTGTTACTTGTTATTCAAAAAAGCAACTGAACTTTTTTGCTCTTTTAATGATCAATGAAACGAATAAAATTTACTCTCATAATTATTGAAATTATGTGTAACTTATTTGTTGAGATTGATCAATTTTTAATATAATGATAGCGGCTGAAATACTTTTGTAGTAAAATCCTCAAGCATAATGTGACAACGGCCATGTATGCATATCCGTATTTTAAACCAGCTGGCTCATGGTGTTGTCAAACCTTCCACCGTTCGTGTCGTTATTACTCGTTGACCTCAAACAAGTGTTTTTCTTTTTCCATTTCGAAATGGTTTTCACCGGTAATAAGACATTGTGTTTCCTTATTCTCGTTTTTGGCTCTTCTAAGTTGGGAGAATTCTGTTTTATTAAATCCAAATCGTCGCACAAGGAGTGTGCCCTTAAAAAAATGTGATTTTCGTTAAGAATTTTCGATTTCCATTAGATTCGCGTGAACTTCCTTGAACACGATCAATTTTTCTCATTTCATTTGCGTTTAACCTTCCGGATCCTCTGTTACGAGACTGATCAGCGATGAGCTTGCGAAGTTTGGGAATACAAAGCATCAACGATGATATTAATGAACGTATAATAGCGACGTTGAGGAATTTCCGCGTCTGCCACAAGCCATCGTGAACTGTTTCTAAACAACTATAAAACTCTCGTCTGGATGTTGAGGCTGCTCGTTTAGTTCGCTCTCTTTCTCTCTCTCTCTCTTTCGTTCTCTCGGCTGGGTCGGCCAGTCACTAGGCCAGTGTGTCGTTCAACGAGTCGCAATCGCGTGTGCGATGTTTTTAGGAACGCGACTATACAACATCGTTGGCATAGTATTCGGACGAGAGTACACGCTCGATACTTTAGACAAATTTCTTAATGCCTCGAATCATGAAAATATCATTGCTTAGTACTTTTTGGTTCGATCGTTTTGAGGTTTGCACTCTGTTGGGATGCACCAACGAAATATTCCTTCGTTCGAGCCGCGTCGAAGCTATTTCTGTCACTTTTGAGCCGCTTCTCGAGAAAATTCGCTAAACATTTTCCAAACTTTGGAGAATTGAGAAATCGAACGATTTCAAGAAGTTTCTGACCCGAAGATCGAGTCGTGCCACGAAAAACGTTCATTTTTTGTGTCTCAACCAAAATAACACCGCATCATTTGTTCCAGCAACGAACGAGTATTGTAATGGCCCCATTTTTCGTTGTTCCTGCAAAATTTGACGTCTCCAGGATTTCGTTTTAATTGCATTTTCGATTTGGACAGCATTTTCGAATGCTTGCAGGAGAAAAGGACCAAAATACTATTTTCATTCTTAATAAAAAGTTCGATTTTCATCTCCGATCGGAATTCCAGCTGCTCCTTTACGAGGAGATCTTGAAAAAACATCGAGTTGTGACCTCACGCTTGAAACACGATTCGAATAATTCTGATTCTTCTGTAAACATTTTGAAAATCTAACAATTTTCATTAATTTGTCACTTTCGATGTATCAGATTGTTTCCATTTTCAAAAATGTTTTCATTTAGGTGCTCGAAAAATTGGATTTTCCTTTACGACGAAAATCGTCAAGATTCTAGGACGCGACGGCAGAAAAAGTTTTTTTCCTCTTCGTCGTCCCAGCGAAAAATCTTATTATGTTACAAGATTTTGCCGACGTCAACGTGAGTCAACGCTTCCGCACATAATACGCGAGTAATTGACGAGAAGCCCAACGTTGCCTCGTTACGAAGGAAAACCAAGTGACAAAATGCACGCTCGTGCACATCAAACTCACGATGCACGTTTATCGCGTTATTTAAAAAATTGAAAAATGGTCGATTCGATTGTGATTTCGTCCAACCAAAGAGGATTTTGTTGGACGAAAAGAAACATTTTTTTCTAGCGTACAAAAAGTGTAATCGTCCGATGCCGGATTGTGTGTCGTAGTTTCATTGGTTTTTTCCTTCTATTGTTTCGTCTCGATCGCGTCGCGAACAAATGATCGAACAATGTGTCGCAACGTTTCGTATCGTTCACGCTAGTCCGAATAAAGTATTCGTCGTTTTTCGTTGAACTTTGGCCCTCGGATCACCGATGAGCGGTGGCCAAATTTTGATTTTGAGAAATTTCATTATCTCACAGTCAAATTGTCGCGTTGAACCGCAGTTAGCACTTGAATTTCCGGTTTGCGGATTGGTTCGACTCAGGCTTGCAACGGCGCTAAAAATTGTTGCTGCGCGTCAACGAATCGATGTTTTCTATTCGTTTTCCCAGAGTTTTTTGGGTTCGTGAAAAAACCGGGCACCGAAAGTCGATCGAATGTGTCGAGAGTCTACTTTGAAAATGTTGCGATTTAATGATTGAGGGAAGTTGGTGAACTTTGTAAAATTTCGTGATGAAAAAGTGTCAAAAAGTATTTACATTGGACGGAAACGATGCGAGTTTCGAAAGGAGGATAAAATCTCGGAATTTATTTCTTTCCTGGTATCACCTTCGGAGTTGATTAGCATAAATTGCCATAAGTTGAGTTTGTGATTTATAACCGGTTGCATGATTTTGGATTGCGAAGTATTCGAGGCTTCTGTCCGTTTTGCCGAATTTTTAGTACCGCGCAAGTCGGGAAAATTGCGAGACGGGCAAATCGAACGATCGACTCCGAATTCACACCTCGGAGGTGCAAATTTGTGGGGAATTTTTATTCCAACTTGAGGGAAAATGGAGGCGAGACGAGGAGGTCGCGAACGAAGCCTGGTTCGGCGGGGATTGTGTAGTTTTGCTGTAGTAGAGTGAGGTCCACCTTTCTCGAGACAAGCGGTGGCCTTTACCCATTTTTTCCTCTTCGTTCCTCACTCCACGTGCAGCAGATCGATCGTCGAATCTCTTTTCGCCTCGTACACGCGTCATACGTGTATTCTGTACGGACACAGACATTTTTTCTGTATAAACGTATGCGATCTCGAAAAGTGAAACGTTCCCTCTCTTTCTCTCTCTTCTTTCATCTTTCTCACTTTGTTTGAGCGTTGCTAAAGCATTCGATCCGTCGACCTCGATACTCGAAATCAAACTTTCCAAGAACTCTCCGTCGCTCGGTGAATGTTCCTCTCTCTTTTCTTTGCGTCTACGTATCAAGATGATGGCCATCGCTTTTTTTTTTTTTATTTCAATCCCGGAGCAAGTTGAATCGAAATCGTTGGAATTTCGTGAAATTATGACGTTTTTGCGCATCGTTACCTCCCCTGGAAATGTCCACAGTTCGATAGCTCGTTACGATCGATATTTATGCGCGTCGATGAGCTCGGTGGGAAAGTCCGTTGATCGACATGATCCAAGCATAGCTTTGTTAAAACGGCGCGGCGCGAGAATCGAATGAGGCTTGACTCCGCTTCGATAAAAATTGGCGTCCCCCCGCATCGTGAAGCGTGTTCGTACAATCTCTTCGCGAAGGTTGCCGCTTTTTTATTTTGAGCTCCGCCGGCTGCGCTAAGAATCCGGAAACATTCATGAGGATTGTCGATCGTTGAAAGTCTCGCGCAAAGGCCACCCAGGATTACGGAACCCTGAGAAAATCGGAACGATCTAACGATCCGCGGCGGCGAGTCTCCGGGCCTCGGGGACATCGGCGACATTTTCATGCGTCGCCTTTTTTCATCCTCTCGCGGTAGAGTTTAATCTTTCGAAATTCGCGTTTCACCGGCGCGTCGGCGACTCTTTTCTCTCTCGTCAATTCAAATTTGTCCTCGTCCAAGTAGCAACTTGTCGTGTGCAAGATTCGCAGGCTGCCCAACCGCAAAGGAGGTTCTCGCTTTACTAGGTCGACGTTTGACCTCTCTCCAGCAGCCAGGAGCATTTCGCGCTCGGCTCGCTTGCTCCGCTGGAAACGAGGAAACAAAAATAACAACCAAATTACCGAGCTTCGTACGCGAGTGGCCTGTTTTCCGAACTTCCATACGCACACACGTTACACTTTTCGATCCTGCGCGCTTCGAAAAACGCTTGAATCCACCGCCTTCGAAATGTGCGCACATCTGCCCATCGTACACGGAGAATTGTCGATGGATCGATGAACGACTCGATAATTCATTGAATCCCGCAAATTTTTTTACCTGCTCCGATAAATATTCATTTGAATCTCAACGATCAAATTCGCTCAATGAAAAATCTTTGAATAAACGAATGAAAATATTGCGCCCATGTGTCTTTGCTTCACCGCGCGAATTCGACGAGCTGTTCAAGCTTCGCTCGTACGACCAATCCTCGTTTCAGTATTCACAAATCGTTGAGTCTTATCTCAAGAATATCTAGTTGCCCGTATCGAGCTGAACGCTTTGCTCGAGATAAAGGGAATTCGTTCCGATCAACATTTCTTTTCTCGCTGCAATAGAATTACGTCCATACGACTGTCGAGCCTCGATATCCGCGCCCGCGTGCTCGTTATTAGGTGTGTACCCACCGCGGTATGATATAAATGTGGGACAGGGTCGGAGCCTGTACGAAAATCGCAGCGCTCGGGGCTTCGTAGCCGGTTACTCGATCCTTACATTACGTTACGTTATGTCGAATTGACGCACTCGAACATTGAAAAAATTGCCTCGGGCATAGCCAGTTTTCATTTATTAACTTGCTTCGGTCGATGCCAGCAATTCGGACGAAAACAAATTGCCTCATTTCCTCCTGAGGACAGAAATTATCGAGCGGCGGGGGGGATTTTGAATTTTTTGTTTCGTTGAAACTGTGTTGCTATTTCGAGGCAATCTTTCGTCGATCTTTACCATTGACGGGCTGAGATTTTCCATTGCGGGCAAACGCGGGCGGAAGGGTCGATTAGATTCGGAGGGAAATCATTTCCCATTACATTGTCATCTCGAATCATTTTTTTTGAGCGCTGCGATCAGATTTCGTCGAATTGCAAAAAAAAACAGTTTTATTCGTTCGACGATGTAATTTGGGACGTTCTTCGACAGAATAAAAGCCGTTCAATGTCGTTCAACCTCGTTTTTTCGGAATGCATTTTTCATTGGGCCGAAGATCGAAAGGTTGATGTAATACCCACGATTTTTCGGTTCCTCCGTTCTCATTGAAAGACTGGGGAAATGTCTAATAAGAGAATGAAAAGAGCGAGGGATGGAAAAACTATAGGTTGGTGGTTCGATATCGCGGAGAGCAAAAGAGAATCTTTGTTCTCCGCTATTGGTTCGTAGCGATTGTTTTTTGCCGCGAGTGTCTCGATGGGATCTTCCCTTTTGCTCTCTTTCTCGTTAGCAGCGTTTAACTCCGTGGATTTTTGGGGGGGAACGTTGTAGAACGAAGCGAGGGGGGTTAACGACGCTTCTTTAATGGCGTAATGGCATCGCGAGGGAGGAATGAAATCGTCGCGTCGTCACCGCTCCATCAGTAATGCACAACTCGTCAAGCATTTGACGCTATTCTTCGTGACTAACGAGCCCACGCATTCGCGAGCGCGTTTGTCCCGACATTTTTTCGTTAATATAATCGCATATAGCTGTTATATAAACTCGTATATAAACGTATATTATGCCGGAGCACGTTGCGAAGGGTGCGCTCTGAGAAACGAACGCTCCGAGTCCGCGGGATCGCCATAGGTTTTGCCAACCAACCCCTTTTTTCGTTCTCTCTCTCTCTCTCTCTCGTCTCTTTTTCTCCTCCACATTTTCTCTTCAATTCTCTGATTCTCTCGTTTTTTTCACTCCGCCAACCTCCCCGGGCGAGTTTTCGAGCTTTTTCTCTCATTATCGTCTCGACTACCAAGCACCGCGACAGAGTTCTCCGATCTACACAGACATATTGCCGTAGAAACGGTGTATATTGAGCTTTGGAGTATAAGCAAAGTTAGACCGAACGAAAGGACGTCCTATACGGCTCTTTCACGCGCTTATAACAAGTGCTCTCCGCGAGTCGGCAGGGAGACTAACCCGAAAGCCAAAGGAGCAAGAGAAGACGTCTCGAGGGATGAGGAAGAGACGGTGTGGATGCTGGGGACCGGTGAAAAACGAAGAAATTACGTCGGTTCGTTATAACCTCGGCGAAAGACCAAACTCCGATCGATCCAACGGTTTGCTTGTACGAATTTTTCAGCATTTCCTCATCGCTTCTTCATCCACTTTTGTGATATCGAAAATCGTCATCGGGGCTCGCGGGTTTCCGATCATTTTTGTATCATCGCGAGTGTCCTCCATCAATTCGCTTAATTCATCTCACTATCTTCGAATACCGATAAGATTTCATTGACTTCGAGAGAGTTTTCTCTTGGGACGACGAAACAAGAATCGATCCCGCGATAAAGTCCACTCGCCGAGGGAAAGATAACACGATGTTTCGACCGCCTTATTTCGCTATGCTCGTGCGCTATTATTCTTGGAACTTTTCGCACGCGCGCGCGCGCTCCGATAAGCATCGGAAGACAAAGAGGAAAAGGGAGCATTTCTTCAACGAATCTATTCTTGACTCGACTCGGATTAAATTCTCGTACACGACTCTATGATGCTCGAATTGTTGACGCGATCGCAGGCTCACCGACGCTTCAGCAGCCAATAACTTTGTCACGTAGACCACTCGATGAAATCAATTTTTATTTCACGTTCTTCTCAACTATAAATTACGCGTCTGACGCACTTTTCTCTCCACTGAAATACCTTTGGCCCGTTGCACTCCCTTTTTTCAACGATTTTTTCGCGTTCTATACCCGCCCTGAGAATTCTCTTCCGCTTGGGAGCCCGTGATAGAAAGTTTTTATCACAAAGAGTTTTCACGTCAGTTTGCCGCCGCAATCTGGAAGCGTGAAGAAAATAAAACTGCAATTTCATTTCTCCAAATTTTTAATCCCAAATTATAAATTAATAAATTCAATTTTAAACCTGAAAAAAGAGAAAACAAAAACGAATAGAAAATCAGTTGATAATAAAAAAATAATATTACTAAAGTATCGACTGCAGTTAGGATGCTCGAGCATTTGAAAAAATCGATGATCAAACGAGCCTTTGTTTTTTTATCGATTTAAACGATGCGTCAACTCAATCGAAATTGTTTTCCTCGGTTAAGACTACTCGAAGGTTTTCCCACGTGCGAAAAGCGTACTTTGCTGCATGAAAATTCGTCCCGAGCCTCTCTTGGTATTCCCTGCATAATCGCCACGCGTGCGGATACGTGCTCCGAGAGCTCAGCCAGATTTCCCGAACACCTTCGGAGAGGTCGTTCCCGATTATTCTCTACAACATCGATAAAATATATATCCAGTTTGGTGTGCATATACGAAATCTGCTACTGCTTCATGCTCGTTTAATACTCGCTGCTGCTTAGGCTAGCTCCGATACCGTGTCGAGTGCCCGTGTGCTCTCGGAGCCAACACTTTCACCGACGGATTTCTAACTGCGCTGTTGGCACGAGCTTTGGCATCGTCCACAACGTTTCTACAAAGCCCCCATATTACATGTTACATCTTATGTTACTTTTTAAAATACCCATCCTCCTCGGGCGACTATTCTCTTGCTTGCAGCGATCGGTACTTTGCCGATGAGCACATCGCATGTACGAACTTCCCTTCAGCCGTGCTTGCTCTTTTTCTCTCTTTTTTTTGCACTTCAAATTCTCCTGATTTTTTCGTCCAAATTTTTCGTTGTTGGATTTCGAGCGGTTGGATCGATTAATCAAGGCGAACAAATGAAATTTGGTGATTCAGCGAAACTTACGTTGATGTAAGGACAGTTTTGACGCAGCGGGAAGCACCCGCACGAGAGTCAACGAATCGAGTGCTCGAATCAACTGAATTTTCGTTTCGCTCGACAATTCGTTGATCCAACAACAAATTTAGTTGAATCACAAATTTATGTTCCTGCAAGACGCACCTTTGACGGTTGTGTGCATTTGTCTGGATTTTTAATGAAATTCTAATTCAGGTGCGTTGATTGATGATTTTCGGAGGTCCGAAAATCGTGCGTGATAAGTTCGGTTTGGAGGATTCGAGCCGGAGAAAGCGGCGTTAGAAAATGAGTGCACAGCCGAATAATCCACTTGTTTCGAGTTTCCTCTGACCCGAGCTAATCGATTGTCTCGAACGAAAAGAAATCACGTCCGGAGCAGCGATGAGATGGCGCGTAATAAATCGAATCGTACGAGCCTCCGCGCAGTCTCTCATTTTCGCGCGTTTGGCACGTTCGTTCTCTCGATTTTCTTGCTGTTTCATTACGCTTTATTTTCCCAGCGTGGGTCGACGCTCGATTATCGTTCAAGACACTTTCCTCAGTATCCGTATAAATACAAATATCGTAATAAATACAACGCGGAAACTTACGGCGCATTTTGACGTCAGAGCTCGCGTTTGCGGGAAAATTAATAAATATTTTTCTCGTCGTCCGAACGTGCCGGTGCATCCTGACATCGGTTAAATTTCATTCGGAAAATATGAATTATTTCGTTTGCCATGAAAAATAAGATCGAAAATAAGGTCGCAGCTTCCACGGACGAGGCGTGCCACGAAGCAGCTCGTGCCGTGAGCACTTTTGGATTTTGACGTCTTTGAGGCACGTTAAATCTGCGGGATTCTAGCGATTTGAGGAATTTGCGATATTAATTAATAACGAGAGCATTCGTCGCGTTCCAATGACGTTCACTCGAACAGCGGCGATACACGCGAGGCTTAAACGTAAGGATGAACAAAGGATCACATTTTTTACGCTGTAGCCTCGTTGGCAGACGCGACTGCGAGGCACGCAAGTTAATAAGCGTTCCGGCCTCCGTATCTCACCAACATACCTATCTCGATGATATCCGTTAACGTGCGAGTGTACGAACGATCGTACGCAGGTGAAAGTTACAACAGAAACGGCGGAGGAGAGCTTCGGAGCGTCGTCGAAGGCGCGCTGGCCTCGTTCGCACGTACACACATATCTATGTACATTCGAAGGAGAAAAAGGAAAAAGCATAGGATAGCTAAAGATGAAAAACCTGGAAATCTTGAGCGCAAAGGAACAAAAAGTCGGGGCTCATAATCGCGGCGTATACGCGGACGCTTCAGCCTCCGTGTGAACGCCCCTTCAAGTCCACTGGCCGCGAGCCTCTCTCTCTCTCTCTTTTCCTCTCTTTCTTGTTCTCCTGCCGCCACAACACTCGATATTTATACAAGAAAATGAGAGAAGGAGAGAGAGGGACGCTGTAAACGCAAAGTACTCAGCAGAAACTCTATTATGCATGGAACCACGTGCGTCTTTAAACCCATCGATGGAGGAGCGCATATGCAACGCGATGCGGTGTCGATGCACTTTGAATCTCGATGCACTCGTGTCCGAACGCACACGAGATTCAGTTCCCGATAACGCGTTAATCTCGTTTGCTTTTCTTTCTCGTTTCCAGGCTTTTCTCTCCCAATCGGAGATTTTTCATTGGTTTTTCGCCGTTTAAAAGACGCGTTATCGCCCGATGATGCTAAAAGGTGATGACTTGCATCGGGTTTCCCATCCGTTATTGCATCGTTGCTAATTAATGACGAGGAATGTGGATTCGGTTATCGCACCTCGTTCAAATAAGATTGCTCGATTTATATTTCCATCGGTGATGACATTCGTTTCGTAAGATCGACGGAGCTTCTGTGTACTCGATTATTTGAAACTTGAGCATGCTTGGAAATCCGGTGTTATGTTTCTGTGACGATTTTTCATCGCGATGGCTCCTGATGCACTGAAAATCAGGTTTTTTATTATCGATTGATGGGGCCTTTGGGACTCTTCTTCAACGACTTTTTTTCACTTTCTGCAGTTAGCCGAAATATTTGCTCTTCCTGCTTCGGTTTACATTCATATTTTACTCGCTCGTCAGGCAACAGCTTCTCGAAGTTATACACCGAAAAGTACGAGTCCCAATCAGCGAATGTCAGTCGTTAACAAGGTCACGCATATGTTTCGTTATCGCACGAGTGCCACAGGTGACGACCGTGATCGCTATTTATACACTGGGCTTCCAAATTTCGTCACAGTTTTGCTCTCAATGACAGTCGCGTCGATTTGTGAATTCATGGGAAATTGGAGCCTCCAAATTCCACGAGGAATCGAGTTTACTCGAATTTTCAGGAGTTCAGTTTTCGTACGTTTGTCATAGAAATGATGAATCCTCGGAATAATAACTGTGAAAACGTGAAACTTGAAAGTATTTTAATTAATATTTTCTCCACTTTTTTCAAAGTCGACGAAAAAGTATTTTCGTTTAACGCCTTACATGCGTCCAACAGTGCCTAAAACGCGCTAAAAGAAAAACTGTTTTTAGAAGGAATAGCAATAAAAGTTAATAAAAATAATTTTTATACGTTGTTTATCTAAACTTTGTAAAAAAGCTTATTTCATTTTTTTTTTTTAAAATTACAACATAAAAAATCACATTTCCCGAAGCACTATGAAAAAAAAGGATTTTTGAAATTCGAAAAATTTAGCGATTTACGGCAGTTTAAAAAAAGTGTCACAAATGTCACGCTTTAATCAAGTTTATGGAATTTTTTTCATCACGATATCAAAAATCCGACTCGACAGACTGTAGAGAAAACAATTTGAAATGTTAAAAAAAAGCATCAAAAAATATTAAAAACTCGATGGGCAGTCATACGTTTTCTTTAATAACTTTCGATCCATAAAGAATTTTTACAATCAACTTTCACAGAAATACGCCTAAAACTATAGAGAATAATAATCCGTAAAAAAAATAGATTTTTTGAAAATTCTGTACGTACGTAAGGCCTTAAAAAACATCTCTGTTTTGCGGTGTCGAGCACTTCGGGCCGAGCGAATCGAGTTTGAAACTTCCAACTTTTTCTCAACATTGAGAATGTCAGGAATGTACAGAAAAAAGAAGCATTATAAAAATCAATGATTACCGATGGTTTTCATTGAAATAACATTTCATGATTTCGCTCTAGTGAAAAACGTTTGTGCGATCGATCGCGTACGAGGCCCCGAGGGCTCAATCAATGTGTACGCGCGTCTACAAGACGTAGGAAATCATTAAAAGTGGATTACAAGAAAGCGGTGTCGTTCCGAGTCACGAGCATGTAATTTAAGAAATTGCGGAAAGAAAAATTTTCTATCGGAATTCGTGTGTACAAATGCCACGGAAGCAGAGACTATTTAATTGGCAATAAAATATGATTTTGGTAGCTGCTTCGCTGCGAGGTTTTCATAGCGGTACTTCGAGCAAATCGACCGAATGGAATATCCGTAAGATTGTTGCAAATATACTTTTATGAACGTATGTAAATAAATGCCCACCTGATACGGGAGCATTGCGCAGGAATGAATTCCTGGGCCAACAATTTCGCTCACGCCTCGCGAGAATCCTCTCTGCGTTAACCGTTGTGATCGATTCTCTCTCGGCGGTGTGCTCTGACGTCACACAATCCTGCGGATACATAAGAGTTACCGTTAGGTTGCTTCAACGCCAAGTAGGCAGAGCCAGCAGCAGCACCAGCAACACCAGCATCGCGGCTAAAGGTCCGTGGGAATCTCACCGAAGCCGAGGCGAAGAGCGAGGGACGAGCGTGACACGAGAGCAACAGAGACGTCGAGTGTACACGCGCGCTTGTACAAATACTCATAAATTGTGACACACTGCGCTTCGCAGGGACCACTGCTGCGTTCACCCTCACTAATTAAACCCTTTTTTCATCTTTCGCGCTCTACATTTATTTCTGATTTACTATTTTCCCAGCTGATCGTTATACGGACCGGTCATCCATGTAATCGTTAGCCGTTATTATACTTGCAGATTGATTATACAGCGCGAATGTGTAATCGGGAGATGCGGCAGCGAATCGACGCCGATCCAGCATTACCGGGCATCATTTTCAGCCATTTTTTTAACTCGGCGTTCAAGTACGCACATCCAAGTTTCCGGTGGGGGGAGCAGCTTTTTCGTTTTCGTTTTCGTGTTGCGAGTGTATAGGAAAATCAAGGGATTGCGAAAATGCATGGATGGCGAATGGGAATAAAAAAATAGCGTTTACTCAACCCAATCATAAAAACTTTTCTTAATTAACCAGATCGCTGAAGCCAAGTGACTTTTTTCGAACAATCTGAATTATTTATTGGCTCGCGCATATCACGGGGAAGACGAATGCGTTTTGCATTGTGAGAAATATAAATTTTTCAAGAATTTTCAAAGTATTTTGCCAACGATTACAAACAGCATAGTATTTTTTGAATTTTCTCATATTTTTCGTCCCTTGAAAACTCCAAACAGCTTTATGTGAATAGCAAAAAGTGAGGCACGTGCGAATTATAGTTCGTATCGTTTTCGAGTGTTATTCGTCATGTCAGACTAGCACTTACTGATAAGAACTAAATCACAAATCTTCATTGTCAGCATAATAGTAAATTCTATGATAAATACACGGATATACGCCGAATACGTGTGACATTTTACCATAAATTTAGTCTTTTTTTTCAGGCTTGCCTGAGCACCTTTACATAATACAAACATTTCAAGTGACTGAAAACATTTTTTGCTGTGCCTGTAAGGAAAAAGACTCTTGAGTCATTTGAATAAAAGGATCAAACAATTCTTATTACTGCTCTTCGAATTGATGCTGCAATAAAAGTGTTCAGCCTCATTTTCTCCGTGTAGGCGTACACGAACGTGTATTTGGATCTGAATTATAAAATTGCCTAAACGGTGATCGGTCGGTGAGTTTGTTTAGCCTCACACAAATTTGTTTAGTCGCACCAAAACTGTGCTGGTTCGCGAAGAGTTTCAGCATTCACAAACCACGCTGTTTTATGTGAGAAACATTTTGTTGTCGGTGCGCCGGACGAAATATTTCGTTTGAGAGGAACGGAGCTTGTTCCGTTCAACGAATATTTTTTTCTCACCGTGCGGCAGAACATCAACTGCTTTATGAGCGCTCTGCCCCGGCTCTCTTTTTTCACGCACGATCCTCCGATGCCTTTTTCTTCTTTCCGCATCCGATCTACATCGCAGAATGCGTTTTATTCGCGTGCTTCGACGTTTGTTCGGAAATAAAAATCTCAGATTTGTTCGCCCCATTCGAACGCTAGCTGTCCAACGAGTGTATGCTTATTCCGTTTTGTTATCGTTTTTAGCGCATATTTTTGGTGTTTCGGTCGATACCGCTTATTTGAGGAACGGTCGCCAAGGTCGGCAAGGCCGGTGACACGTTAATTAGGTTTTTCTCACTTTTGCTCCTTAATTCCTTGGTATTTATCGTCGCGAGAGGAAATATCTGCGGTGCGAGCGCGATCGCTGATTGGCGTCGTCTCCACTCGATCTCCCCGTGGCTTCGGGTTCGTCGGAAACTCGGCTAAATTTAAGCCTCGCTTCCACAATAAATTAACGGGACGAGTTGGTATTTTGGTTTGCCGCCGACGGAAATACCGCGGCCTGAGTAACGCAGGCACAGTCAGCGGGAGAGGCGAAGGAGAAAGAGTTGTTCGAGTGTTCTTCTCGCGAGAGGGACCCGCTCGCGTCCGCCTTCACCGCGGCGAGAACATTAACGTCGAGGTCGCGATATCTGCAGACCAAAGAGATCTGTGGACGACCAGTAGTGCGATGAATAAACTGCAGTTTATGTACTTTTCGCTCACGAATCTTCTCCCTATGCGCGATTATTATTTAGCTCTTAGCAGCCAGACCGAGTGTGTCACAGCTTCTGCGACAATGACCCGAGAACGTATGAAATTTCACAGGAATTTACTCGGCATGCGGTCACAAAAATAAGAGTGTCAAATTGCTTTACGCGCGCATCGAGAAGAGACTTTCGTTCATTCAACCGAATCTTGGAGGTTGGAGGACATTTTGGTTGATCCAATAATTATTTCGCTTAATTGGCTCACGGATTTTTCATCGATTAATCAATCGAACCGTACCGTCGAAGCCAAATTACTCCAAGGATACTCGAATCACTACTTATTCGCTCATCCCTGCTTTTAAGTTTCTGAATAAACATTTGTTTGTTTCAACGACATTTTGTTGCTTCAATACGAATTTGTTTGGGTGCTCCAAAGCATCGATGCTGTGCGACGAATCATTTACAGTCTCGCCTACAAAATATTTCCTCGTCCTCTTCGAGCCGAGTACTTTCCTCGAGGCAAATCGAGTTTGTCTCGATCAACAATATCGTCGTTTCAGTGTAATCGCGAGGACAATGCTGCGGGTTCGAGTTGAATAAGAAAAGCCAAAGTCGGATTCAACCGTAGCGATATTATTCAACTCGAATTGAAAGTTATAACAGCATAACTCATTCGAAGGGATGAATCAATTTGGCAGGGTGTGTCTCGGAGATAATACTACAAGACGTACTAAATGACAGCGGGGGGGAGAAGCTGCTCCACAGAGCGAAAAGATTCGAGTCGGCGGCGTCTCGAGCCCCTCGTAACTGCGAAATAAGCGACGCAATAAAGGCGTCACGTGCACGCTCGTTTTGTTTACGTCGTATTCCTACCTCCAAAAGCTCCCTCCGCGCGCTCTCTCATAGTGAAAGTTTTCGCGAGACTCGCGCGTATGTTCGCTGCTCCTACGTAGATATATCACCAGTCCCAAGAACGAGGATAACGCACACTTTCGTAACAGCTAGTGTATAGGATCAAATCGGGCCACTTATTATTCTCGTATAGGTATAGATGCAAACGCTTGTCCACGGCGACAACGACGCGGAGAGTCAGCTCGGCCCATTTCGACTCGTTGGATGCACCGACCGGTTGCTTCGAGCACTGCGGCAACGCGCGTACGAGCTCCAACATTCTCCCGGAAGTGCCAGTATTTGGCACTCTACGAATGCACCGTTGACAAGTTTCCCGAAGCTTGATCGCATCGGTCATATTAAATTTTCATTAACGCTCGAGATTTTCATGTTAGAATTATTGTTATAGTTGGTGCGTGTGGGGCGCGATGATGAATTATCTCGAGTTTTTTCATTTCGCCCGGTGCAACGAGGGTTCCGCGGTGATACTTGATTGATCGGGGTCTCGAAATTCTTTGACATTTATTCTAAGTCGGTTTAGAGCTCGAGTTCGCGATTAATGGTCGTGGGAGTCCCGCGAGCCGAGTTCTCGTCGAGGAGGCTCGGCGATTCTTAATTCATCGGTGGAGCGCGTGACCGTTTGGCCATTCCATCGATCGCGTATCTACATAGGAAAGCGCATTTTTAATGAGCTTTTCTTCTTCGTTTTCTATGTTTACTTAGCTCTTATTACTTGATAATTAGCGGTAATTGGGTCAAATTTATCGCCCGATGTCGCAGTTGTCGAAACTGGGTCGGGACGGGGGTCAAGGTCACGAAGCGTCGTGCTCGAGTCGGCCTCGCTCGTAGGCGGAATTAATGCTAATCGAGAAAAGGGACGTTTTCTCTCCGTGGTCAATACAAGCGCGCACGAATAAACTTGTTTTAGTTCCGAATGAATTTATAGCGGCTCTTTTAAAAGGTGCATCAAAACGCGCCTTCAAAATGTTCATTGCGAATGCAAATTTTTCCGAATACTCGATTCAAAGGTCCCCCCTTTTTTAAGCATCGTTCCGAGGAAGCTAGAACCCGCAGGCACACTTGGCATCGTTTACAGGCGCGCTAATGACATGAAATTCATCACGCCCATTGATACGTCGCGGTTTCCAAACGGGGATGGATCCTCGTCGGTGTCGAGAAGCTCCTTTAGCGCATGATCAAGGCTTAACAAGTGCCTACAAATTTCGTGGTCGTAACGAAGCGCGTATTAAGCGGAACTGGCTGCTTTGCGGGCTGTTACTCGAGCCCTCGTTCAGCGTGCTCGTGTCCCACATTTCTTTGGCTCGTTCGCATGCAAGCGGAGCGTGTCTGGCGCCCTTCGCGTTCGAACCTTTCGTCGTATACTGCGAGCAGTCAACCCCTCGTTTCGTCTTCGTCTATAATCGGTGCTGGAAGGAACGGAGCGAGAGAGGAGAGTCTCAATTGTCATTCGGGGAAGGTGAGTCGATTAACGAAGCCCTCGCGACTGCGGATATACTACTTCCCTGCCTAGTTTTGTCCTCGCAATCTCGCTCGCTCCCTCTCTGCCTCCCGTTCGCTCTTCTGGCCCGTCAGCACCACCCGCGTCGACGTTGACGCCGACGGTGCCGGCACCTTGTCGCGACGACGCGAGAAAGTTCGAGAGAGATGGAGAACGAGATGAGGCAAAATACGGACGGGCGGAGACGCGGAGATTGGGCGAGCGCGCGTGTGTGCCATTGAGCGAGAGAAGGACAGGAAAGTTCGGTGACGCCGACGGGTCGACGCCACCGACCGTCCTCTCATCGTCGACGTTTCACGCGTTACGTTACGTACGTACACGCACTTGCACAATTCCGTGTAAACAATTGACTTTGCGACTACGCACTGTGTCAAAGTCGATGCGCGCACCACTCGCGAACCATTAAAAAATGTGGACCAGGCTCCCCGCGTTGAAAAACTCGTCTCTCTCCTCCTCGATTCGCTCGCAAATCTGATGCTGCTCTGACCCCTGGTCAACGCCGATACGATCATCGCCGTTCGTTCTGTGCCTGCTTCCTCCGGGGATCTGTCCAAGCGGAATTCCACGAGATTACAATTAATCGGATCATTTGAACCGACGATTAATGGGAACGGAAAGATAATGGAAAGGGGGAGTGGAACTACGGCTTCGGTGATACTCTGCCGAACGAATCGGTGCCGAGATCGTCTACGCGGGTTCTCCGTCATTCTTCAGGCGAGAAACCAAAATTTTTAATTCTCCAGATTGGGATGCCGTTTCGAGACAATCGAGTCTCCTAATCGCCCTTTATTTCGAGACCGCACCGCCCCGGGGCGTAAACACGGCCAATTACCATGGGAAATCCATCTTACGTATCAAGCACAAATGCTTGTGGTTCGATATACAAAAAGGTGCTTTGCATACTCGTAAGATAAACACACGGATAGCTTCGTACGCAAGGAAAATAAGGCCTACCAGAGACGCTCGCTAACTCGCGCGTGCATTAACGCCCGTATACTCGTACGTACGTGCGATCGCGAGCGAGTCCATTGGAATGCGAAAAGTGCCGTGGCGCGAGTTTGCAAGAGTGCGCACACAGCGCGAGTGTGCTCTTTCTCGGTCTTTCTCGGGGCATGCGATTGCCTTCAAGGCGACAAGTTGCCTGGCCAATGAACCGCGGAGACGTGCTCTCTATGTATACACGCGGAATATGCGTTGAGGCACGTGTATCACTGTGTCGAGGAGTTGAAGACGAAAGGGCGTATGTTTAATCATTCGAAATACAATATCGCACGATCAATTCGCCTTTACGCTCTTCCTCGCTTCAAATTTCATTGTACAAAATAATGTCGTTCCCATTATTATAGACGCGTAGATATCGAGCTCCGGTGAGCACGCACGGATCGCGGGATACTTACGAATCCTCCGCCGCGACTGCGGTTTCTTCGTGCCCCGCTTTTGTTCTCGTTTTCACGATAATTCAGAGAAATTCTGTTCCCGAGTCAAAGATTCGTCTCATTGGACATATTTTCTGTTCCGGAGACCCATCGCCGTCGTCTTTTCTCTTTTCTCACCGCGCCGGTCATCTTCCGTTTTTTTCGTCAAGCATAGAGCCTCTCAATTCGATTCCTCTTAACCAGTTTCATTGAAAACGCATGCACGCGCAGTATAACCGACGCAAAACGACGCTCCGATTTCATGTATCCTCGGATACTGCACTTGACCGTGTCCTCGCCAGATGGCTGCGATTTTATCGCGGCTCTACCGCACTCGATCGCCCGTCGATTTGCGTTTCACCAACTCCGTCGAAGCGCCCGCTCTTTCTCGCAATTCTCATCCTCCTCCCTCCTCGTTTCTTTCTTCCGGCTCTCCCCTCCAAAGTCTCTGTTTTTCTTCGTTCCTATACGAACGTCGGGGATGCGCGGTACTTTTATCAGCGCATCGCTCCCCTTATCTCCATCTGTTTATCGGCGATCCCATTGTTAACGACCACTGATAAAGTAGTACTCGTTTCCATTAAACATCTCGAACGGACAACGTTTTGATCCTGCTTTGGAAAAGTCAAAAATCGATTGTTTTCGGAAATGTTTTTAGGATGGACGGAAACAACTCACTACAGCGAACTTTTCGGTATGCTGGTTTCGAGGATAAAGTACAAAAACATTTTTTCAACGTGAGAAATACTCACTTTTACATGGTTTATGCGCAAAGTCTGATTGTCGAAGCTTCTCAGCTGCGTAGAATGTGGTGATCGTAATTATTGTCTGCAACAAAAATTCCAATTTTTCTTTCCATTTTCATATATTTCTCTTCCACGCGAACCTATAAAAACCCGAGAAAATTGGGAAATTCTATATTCTATACAGCACGTTGAAGCGATATTCTTCTTTGGAAGCGTTTTTTTTTCAAATTCACTAAAAATATAGAATTTCGCAATTTTTCTGGGTTTTTATAGGTTCGTACGGAAGGAAAATATATGAAAATGTAATAAAAATTGGAATTTTCGTTGCAGACAGTAATTACCATCTCCAAATCGTGCGCAGCTGAGAAACTTCGACAATCAGACTTTGCGCATAAACCATGTTATTTCTCACATGGAAAAAATGTTTTTGTACTCTTGAAATATCCTCGAAACTATACCAAAAAGTTCGCTATACGGTGAGTTATTTCCGTCTATCCTAAAAACATTCCCGAAAATATCGATTTTTTCGACTTTCTAAAGCAGGGCTTATACTTTGAAAGGGGTTTTAATATTTTTTATGTGTGAGTGAACGGCAACAGTGAATGTTGTTTTGCCTTGATACGCATCTCAGTAACGAGTTCTATTGTCAGTTGATTTCGGAGTAATTTTTTTCATCGCTTTTGCTTGATGTTTCTCGATGCCGCGTATGAAATACTTGATTTTTATGACCTTCCGCCACGCGCTCGTATCGTCGTGCATCGTTTTCTCGTCCGTCACGTTTTGCTCGCCCCCGCGATCATCGGAGTCTCCCCTCTTTCTCGCTCCCTCACACTCTTCCTTTTCTCTTCCTGTTTCCCGCGGCCACACGTGTTACCCATTAACTTTCAATTAAGTATCGACGCATTATATCACAGGAGGAATGTTTGCTCGTCCTCTGATCAGTGCGAACTTTGGAGATTGATGACGATATCGGATTGCCTCGAAATGTCTCTCGGCCTCGTAACTCAAAAGAGATTAATTGTCCGATGGGTCGGTCACTTATTATCATCGGAATTCCGAAATCTCCGGTGATGTTCGAGGAAGTTATTCTCCCTCGCTATTCTAGCGTCAAGAATCAGTCGATTGTCTGTACACTTACTGGGATTATTTGGATTCGTTTGTACTGAAAGAAGCGATTCGTTCATTTTGTTGGGCGGAAAATCCAACGATTTTCTGTCGAATAACTTAATCTCGAAAATTCCTTGCTGATGATTCAATTTACTCGTCGAAGCTGAGTGCGACGACTAAATGAAAACTCGCATTTCCTTTTTCCTCGGTTGCTCAAACCAATATTTGCTTAAATTTCTTTTGTCGAGTTGACTGCGAACGCGGTGTGACTCAACGTGAATTCTCGTTTAGCTGCACCAAAACTTCGTTAGTTCGACCGATAACTTGTTTCAGCATTTCCATGTCATAAACAACGGTTATCTCGGAAATATTCTGTTGCCCGATTCGAGCCGAGTGTTGTGATTGTCGGAAACGGAATTTGTTTCGAGCCACACAATATTTGTTCGAGTCCACGAACGTGTGGAGTGATTTTTGCGAAATACTTCAATCGATTTTCTTACTCGAGAAATGAATTTATTCTCGCTTATTTTGGTTGAATGCTCCCAGCGACTCGCCATCTTCGTTAGTTTTTCATAAGCTTGATAAATTCTATCGTACAATGCATAAAACCCAGTCGGAGCTAACAAAGAGCGGCAGGAAAAATGGTTGTAGCGAACTTATGTAAAATGGATTGTTGTTCGTCGGCTTCATGGATTTTCCCAACTGGAATGAGATGAAGCGTAGCGCGTACGTGGCATTCCGTCTCCTGGTGTGTATGTGGGTCGAGAAATGCTGTACTCGCTAAATATATCCATAGGACGTTCTCCGCACGCGTGTACGTGCGAGGGAAAGAGGATCGCAGCCGAGCATTTCTCTCTGTTCCATGACCGTGCGCGCGCGCGAGTCCAACGACTACGAGTTTCTGGCTCGATTCTTGATTAATGACTTTCCTGTCTTTCTCTTTCGGCATTTTCTCCGATGTAAAATGTCTCATAATTTTCTCTAAATTCACGAGAATCTCGGAGCAGTTTCGCTGGCTCGATCGCGAATCTTCTGTCGAATCGGAGGCTTTCGTTGTGACGAATCATGAGAAACGGGGAATCGATGGTTCCGCTGGAAAACGGACTGTTTCCACGGTTTGACGTTCGAGTAGAAACTCTCGAAAATCCATTCCGGATCTCCTCTCGCACTAAAACTGGAATTGCCCCGACGCGTTCACTCGAAATCGTTGATGAATTTCCCCATCGTTATGGACGAGAAAAAAGAGCCTGTAACGACAAATTCCTAGCTCGGTGGATAATAGCCATTATGGCTGGGCTGTTACGCGCAGCGAGAGTTACAAAGTGTCTTTGATTCGAGCCTCCGGCTGGAGGAATAATAGTTATTATATAGAGATGTCGCAACGCGAGGTTGCGAGGTAGGATATTCAGAGAGAATCTTGCAAGCGCGAGTTCTCACCAAATCGGTCATTAGGAATTGATGAAATTTTTGTCCTACTTTGATAGCGTTGTTCGTCCGTTTAATGAGTTTCGTCGATTACGAGTGATCCGTCGGGAGCTCGTATCATTCCAAGTTTCGTGTGCTCCGAGCGAATTGAAAATCCTTCGCTGAGTGTGTCACGGAGCCAACATTCGCGCGTACGCTCTTTTGTTTGATCGTTAATCGAGCATGATCGTCGCATCGACAAGGTTCTCGTGATCGTCTATTACGTATTGTTTACGCGATGGAACAACCCGGGCGGAAACATGCGCGAGGCAAGCACTGCTGGGTTCGACTACGGTTTCGTCGCGGTTCGCTATTTCATTTTCACTCCAAATTCCCCAGCTATTCTGATTTAACCGCGATCGAGTCGAGCGCCGCTTTTCCGCAGTTACGAACGAGCATGAAATCCCTCGTTAAATTTCACTCCATTTTTTAATGAGTCGTTCAAACGCTCCCGTACGTTGCCAACGGAATAATCATTTTCCCGAAATTACTTTATTTCCCGATAATAATTCATCATCGAGGAGGCGAAGTTTCCGCCTTGAAAAGGAGCGCCGCCGGACACGGCGAGGATAAGTATTTACAAATTGAGGGGCCGAGGGAAAGGGAAATGAAAAAAAAACGACGTGCACAAATGTATAACGGCAAATAAGTATATACGAGAGTGAGCTCGACAAACCTCTAGCCGAGTCTTGTAGAAAGCTGCTGCTGGGCGTTGGTGTGTCACGCTCGAGGATTCAGGGATTGCGCTCGTCGTTTGATCTCCTCGTTGCATGTTTCCTCCTCTCTTCATCTCGCCTTTTCCATTATTGCCCTCTCTCTCTTTCTCTCTCTCTTTCCCTCGTCTCTTTGAGAGCTTGATCCCGCTCCATGCCGAGAGAACTCTCGCGAAAGAACGCCGCGGAGGAGAAGAATGAAAGAGAGAAAGAGAAGAAACGTTGTGGCCGACGCCAGTCGATACTACTACTAGCGGCTGGTACATTTACTGGCAAAACTCGCTGTTACCGCTTTTGCTCCGTTCGAGGCTCGCACGGATCTGCGAGCACCGGTTAACCGGTGCTGCTGCTTATTCCAGTGCTAGACTATTTATTCGTTGACTATTCGATTACCCTTGACTCCGCGTTAATTATCTCTCTGGATCGGACGGCGAACAATCGTTGTCAAATTTACACAAATGAAACATCGCCCGTAAATCGACCGTTTTCGAGCAATTCATAATTCCGAATTCAGGACCCGAGGAGGACGCCATCGATTTTTCTTACGAACTTGCCGCTTTTTTTTACCCGACGTATATATTTATGTTCTCGCACACACACACACACACACACACGCGCGAATGAGTATTTATGCGATGCTCGTCTCTCTCCCGTGGTGTGCAGCGGGAAAAAGAATCAGAAAGAGTGTAAGCAGACGTGTTTCGTAGCAGAGAGTCTCCGAGGCTCTCGAGACCCGCGAGGGGAGGATTTTCCTCGGTCACACGTGTCGATACTCTCGATGCGATCGTATAGTGATGTTCCCGATGTGGCGAACAGTGCACAATGAGCGGAGGATAAAAGTATAAAGCTTATCCGCCTCTCTTGCTCGACGAATAGCAACCGTAAATAATCCCACTTTTCCTCTCTCATTTTCTTCTTTATTATTCTTCTCTCCTTTGCCTCTTTTCTCGCTCTTCATCTTCTTCTCCTTCCGCGCGTTTTATATCACTTCTGCGCGCACTCGTTCGTTCAGGCCTATCGTTATATTTTATACGCACCTGACGGAAATAAGCGGACTCGTGAATTTTTCATAATCGCGTACGTACTCTCGTCGGTGATACGATCTTTCTGGTAATACAGACCGAAAAAACTTTTCGATTATTGAAATTTCATGATGGCCTGAGAATCGCTAGAGCCGATGTGTCATTTCACACCGGCGAGAACAACCGTTACTCGAAGACGGCAAAAAAATTCGCTCATCGAACAAAATTCTATTCGGTTCGACCGAAAAATCTTCGATGCTCCTCATCTTTTTCGTTGGAATCAATCAAAACTTTTGGCATTCCACAGAAAAAATCAAGTTTTCTGCATAGCCGGTCTTCGACTGATAAATTTCTTTTTCCCACTTGACGATTACGCTGGGAATGGAAGTGTGCGTGTGTTACGAGCTACCTGTTGGCACGCGATAAATTTTGAAAGAAAAGTAAAAATGCTAATTCCTTCGCGATTAACCGGCTCCTCCCGTTCCCTCCCTCGCGCTCTCTACCTCTCAGGCTCTTAATTTCATTATTCGCATTCGCATTACAGGAAATAATAATTTCTCAGTCTTGATGGAAACGCACAATAATAACGAGCCTAAGCGGTTTTTTCCTCGAATATATAGATTAACAGTGAGATTTTCTATTAAACTCTTGGTAACGGTACGTCATGTAGTTCACGCGGATATATGTACAAAGCTTCATTTTTTTCCACGTAGAGACACATTCGAGGCAGGTGTTTCCTTATCTTGGCACACGCACACGCACACACACACATACGCGTGCGTATCTATGCATCACTTACGCGTTTATACAGCCAAGTAATTTATCGCAGTCTCTCCCCGAGTTTTTGCGTGCCCACAAATTCTTACCTACTTCCTCATTACTTTTATTGTCAATCTTTTTTCTCGCTCTCTCACTCGCTCTCCCTGCTCCCTTCCAGTTTTTATTTTATTCGCTCGCCTCGAGCGCGCATTCGTTCTCTCTATTCGTGGCCGTCGCTGATTCCGAAGCTCTCGTCGGGGGGCCGAGGGTCCTACAGGAACGGCAATACTTAATACACTTTTTCTCTCCCTCTCTCACTCGTTCTCTCTCTTAGTCCCTTCGCCGTACAGACTCACCCTCTCTGGAGGAAATCAATAGAGAGAACCCCTTGTACCGCAGCATACGGCACTCTGACAAGAATGAAAGAACGCAGTGTTGCTCGCTCTCGCACTCCCTTAACCCCATGGAAAATATCAACTCGCGAATAATAATGAATCGCTACTAATCTCGCTGTTGCCAACGCGCTTACCACAAGCCACGGACTCTCCGGAGTTAACGATCTCGTGTACCATCGCTCAAATTTCGGCTCATCAATATTGCATGAATATGCGCTCCATCGATTGACCATTCGTCGAAACACACATTCCACCGTCTTTTCACGCGCTTTCTGCTGCTTAATTCGCTCCATTAATGCACACGAATTCGTAATCTCGATCGATGAGGGCTCTTTTTATGATTGCGGGGGCGTTAAAGTCAGAAGGGTCTCGCGCCGACCTCCGCACTGATTTCACGACGATGGCCAATATCTTTTTGCCAATTAGCTTGAACCCCCGGTATTATTGAGATTAACGGGACTCCTCTTTTCCGAGTTGTCGCCGCGATTACCGATTCGTCTCTGCGGTCAACCCCAACGATTCGTCACTTCTCAAACATCCCGTGACTCGAAATGAAAGATTTCCGAGTTTAATTAACTGCACGGAGGTCGGATGATCCGCAGCAGCGCCGAAAGGAGCGAATCGCTCAGGCATTCCTCTCGAGCCTCGTCGGCCTTCGCTGCCGCTTCGAAAAGCGTCGCCGCAGTGTCAAAATTTCATCGGTCGTCATCGCGCACGGAGCGTGCGAAAATTTATCTCGTTTCAGCGTCATCGGTGAAACACGAGGCGCGCAAATATATTATTGAGAGGCGAGCACAATGCTCGGGTTGTGACGTTGCCGATCAGCAGCGTGCGTCACCGTGCAACGAGGCGGATTGCGATGACGTCATATAATGCTCGCGTAGGCCGAACGAGACCAGCGCGATTGTAACAGTGGAAAGAGCACCCCGCTCCTCCCATTTTGACGGGAAAATCGAGCCAATGAGGACTTGTTGCACGATCGTTTCCACTCTCCTCGCTCTCTTTTGTACGTTATATCCGACGTCTTATCTTGTCCTCGGCTCGTTACGACCGGCGCAGACCGCCCGACACGCCGACTCAGGCCCATTGTCCTCTTACAAGTTTGCATACTTTGTCACGCCGCAGAGTCGACTCGCTCAGCGGAGAAAAACCCTCGGGGAAAATCCCCGACCCTTTTTTCTACCTAACAAGCCTCGTGTTTATGGTCTCGTTATTTACACCCGTCTGAGCTCATCCCCGATTCAGTTATTGGCGCCCCATCGGTCACGCCAACTTCGTCGAATGATCGACCAACGACACCTGTATAGATCTTTGTCGAATTTTTCCTCACTGCGCTAATCTTTGAGTACAAATACTGCAGGGTTTTCTGTCGAGACGAAAACAAGAATTTCGAGTGAATAAAATTCGGGGGTTTCGTGAGCTCTTATTGCTTTTCTTTTAATCACTTTATCGCTTCTGACGCGAGTTCAAAGATCTCAGGATATATTCGTTTTATTTCGAGCTTGAACTTTTTGCATTTTAATTCATACTTCTGTTGGCTCACGAGAACTCACGTTCTCACGAGAGAGAGAGAGGGGGAAGGGTATGAATGGTAGACGTCAAAGATCAGCTGATTAATCGTTCACACTTCCGAAGCGTGAATGAACGACTCGTGAGACAGAAAATTGGTCTCGAAACGCTGCAGAAAAAGAACTCGACGTAATCCGTGCCTGTCGCAGGAAAAACGTGAAAATGGAAAACTTTGATATTTTCAACACACTTTACTATGAGCGTCGGAATTTTTGCTTCAGCCCAAAAGTTCAGGAGACCGTTGGAGCAACGGCCCTCTCGATCATCGACGACCCAAAGCCTACAAATCCGTTGAATAACCGTAAGCCAGACGTGAAAATTGTAGAGAATGCTTCGAGAAAAGTCAGATCGAACAAGTGCTCCAACCTCGTTCGCAGATATAAGCACACGCCGCAGGTCTCACTTTCAGCCAGTTCATTTATTCGATTTTTTTCCTTCTCACACTACACGAGCCCTCGTGAAACAAACTCGCATATAGATCGCGGAGTCCACCGGAAGTGGGACACCCGGAGAAACATACGGACGGGGATAAGTCGACCTGGCACGATTCCCAAATCCGCGCTCGGTGCATACTCTCCAATTCGAGCCTCCCTCCGTCGCTCGTCCTGACCGCACACATCGTCTCATGTCAAAGTAGCTGATGTGCGCTTTCGCTCCGAGAATTATTCCATCCGCAAGGCTCGACACATTCACTCGAATAAATACATATCAATCCATCGTCCCGACCTTTTTCTTTATCTCTGAGCTCCGGAAAGTGTATCGAGTTTCATGGCTGCTCGTCGCCCGATCATCGGAGTTTCGATCTCCCACGTCCCCGGGCTCCTCCATAACGATAATTGAACCGCGCGTGTACTTTTTAAGCCTCGTAACAATGCGAAGTGTCGTCGTTTTAAAAACTAGTCTCTACGCGCGCCGATTGAATTATATATTGATAAATCGTTCACCGCGGACACATAAATATCACGCTTCAGGTTTATCGCTATCGCGAAATGCACCTACTTCCGGTGTATATCGAGTCTCATTCGCATTGGGGTCAACCGCGCCGGAGTTTAAGGACCGAACGTGATGAAAGAGAGTCACGAGTACCCCCTTGTTTGAGCACTCTTTTTTTCTGTAGCTTTTTTTAGCGATGGTGCCGATACTCCGTTTCGTTATGGTCCCAATTTTATGTCGTTCGTCCATCAAAGTTTTATGAAATTCATCGCTCGAAACTCATTCTTTTTAATGCCATCGGTTTTCCGGTTTTCAAATTATTATCGATAAACTGCTGCGCTATTTCACATTTCACCAACCGACTGCGAAGGCTTCAGCGATCTCGCGAGTTGACCGGCAAGTCGGCCGAGGCCGATACTCGGATGGGTGACCGCTTAATAGCCATCAGCCGGCTCGCCCATCAACACCTCAACTGAAAATAGTTCTTCTACGCTTCTCATCGCCCCGATCGGCTGGAATCCCGTAAAAATGTGGCCGCCCCTATCAGCCGGGATTTTTTTCACGGTGCCTTTTGGCTCTCGTGCAAATGCGACACGATAGTGCAACAGTGAAGAGGGAAAAGTTTGAGGGGGCTCTGCTTTAGAAATAGTCAAAAAAATCTATTGTTTTTGGGAATCTTTTTAGGGTAGACGGAAATAACTCATCATAGCGAACTTCTCGGTATAGTTTCGAGGATATTTCAAGAGTAGAAAAATATTTTTTTCATGTGAGAAATAACATGGTTCAAGCGCAAAGTCTGATTGTCGAAGTATCTCAGCTGCGCACGATGCGGAGATCGTAATTATTGTCTGCAACAAAAATTCCAATTTTTTTTACATTTTCATATATTTTCCTTCCATACGAACCTATGAAAACCCGGAAAAATTGCGAAATTCTATATTTTTAGTGAATTGAAATAAAAAACGCTTCTAAAGAAGAATATCGCTTCGACGGGCTGTAAATATAGAATTTCCCAATTTTCTCGGGTTTTTATAGGTTCACGTGGAAGAGAAATATATATGAAAATGGAAGAAAAACATTGGAATTTTTGTTGCAGACAATAATTCCGATCACCACATTCCACGCAGCTGAGAAGCTTCGACAATCGGACTTGGCGCATAAACGATGTATACAAATGAGTATTTCTCACATGAGAAAAATGTTTTTGTACTCTTAAACTCCGTCTATTCTAAAAACATTCCCGAGAACAATCGATTTTTTCGACTTTATAAAGCAGAATCCCCCCTTCAGCGATGGCAGGGGCTCTCGGAGAGCTGCGAGAGAGTGTCAAAATAAATAATGCATTGTTATTCTTCGTGACAGAACTTTTATCGATCTGTAAATATTACAAGATTTTTATGATCTTAAAAATAGGCCACTTTTGGGGTCGAAGAGGGCCAAATCCATAATTTCATAAAGAATGTTAAAGAACGCACTAGAAGAATGCGATTCCGTTAGTACGTAGCGTTGTCAAAGAAAAATTCGTGCCCAGCCTCGTTATTTGATGGGAGAAAAAAAGTGAGCAGAAAATAAATGGCTGAGTGAATCATCGTCGAAGCGGTTAAGCCCGGAAACCGATCAATTTTGAGCTCAAGTATTCATTTCTCTGGTGCACGTGTCGACGCACTGAAAAATCTGAGCTCGCGTGTGTCCTCGCGCAAGAATAAAAGGCCCTCGGGGCAAACGTCTGTCTTCGAGCTGCAGTGACATATTTTTTGTGTCCGATCGTAAACCCTACATTTGGAGACTTTTGTCTCGATGTATTCGTTCGCTTATGAAGCGTTGAGAGACCTTTCTTCGCTCCCTTCGGGGAGAGACCGTCCCGGAGAAACGGAAGAAAGATAAAAATAATCGTTATCGACTTTCTAGAACGAGCGCTCAGGCACCGATTTCAAACTCATTATTTCGTCGAATATTATCGTTTTTCTAGGACAACGTCAACCGAGTTGGACTCTCCGCGCGGCCCTCGGAAAAGGAAACTTTGAATAATTCGTTATCAGCTTCTCCCTTTGTTCATAATTCTCCGTCGTTATTTCAACATCACATCTCAATTTCATGATCGATCGATCGTAGCGTAAAACTCGACTTCATCTCTCCGATTCTCACCGGCTCGATTTTTTCTCTGCCTTTTCCAGTTTTTCCACCGTGCTTCGCCCTCGTACACGCGCGATCGACATTTTATTCCGATTATTAAAAATGCATGAATCAAGAAACACGCGGTATTTGACGCGCAAAGATATCAATTTGTTTAATGGATCGCGCGATGCGGACAGCGGCTGCTTTCGAAAGCAAATTGTATTTGAATCTCCAGCAGTTTTCCATTGTTTCTCTCATGATGAAAATTTTAATCGTTAACTCGCTAATAATAATGTTAAGAGAAGCGAAATCAAGAGTGATCCGCTTCCACCGAGTCGAGTCGCAATAATAATTGCAGAGAGAAAAATCAATAAAAATATAATTGGAATATCATCATTTTTATCGATGAAAAAAACGTAAATTAAACGGAACGATGAAACGATAAATTTCACGGATTAATTGGAAAGTTTATGAAGAAGTGGCGAGCCATCTCGTTCGCGTCAATCAGCGAGACGCGAGCTCGAGTTACCTTATCTCACAGTTACAATATGCATGTATACATCAAACGGTAGTCGACACGTGCTCGCCCGCGAGCGAGATGCTTGCGATGGTGTACGGCCTCCGCTAATAATCTTGGACAATTCAGACGCGACGATTAATAATAGTTTCGTGGGTCGACGCTTCGTGCGATTCTGTGACGTACGTATTTCAAGTCCCGGATATATTGGAACGGAAGATCGCGTCACCAACGATAATTGAATGTTAAAAATTGGGAGGAAAGTTTTTACCTTGAATTCGAAGTACACGATATGTTGCAGAGTTTGAAAAGTATCGAGTTTCGATTTTAAGAATCAAGTTATCTCCTGGCCTCGGTGTAAAAGCCCGAGAAACGTTGGCAATTCCGGGAATATGTACTTCGAGGCAAACGTTGCGTTTTGTTAATTTTCGGTTTCGTGAGGTCTGAGCACGTGACAGTAGAATAATAAAACGGGAGGGAAGAACGAATAAAAGTAAGAGGAAAAATGAATTTATTCGGAGAACAGCTGCTCAAATTTGGGCCCTTATCTGTCGCATTTTGTATAGCTCGGACAGCTCAAAGCGTTGGAATGGTGAGAAATTTGGACATTTGTATGCGCGTTCGAGTTTAATAGAGTGTTTGATATTGCTTCTGGCGACGAAGAGAGATGGTCGTACGCGTGGAAAACTTGTAACAAATGATCAGCGATTCGACGACTCTATACTGTTTGATTAACGAGAACTCAAAAGACTGAATGTAAACACGTAAATTGGTAGAGAGTAAAAGCAGCACAAACGGTAAAATCGCGTCTTGGAATACAGCGGAAAGGTTGAACGATGGTCCGGTAGATGGCGATGCGATGTTAGCCTCGCTTTGAACTGTCCAATAGGCGCGTGAGACGGCGCGTTGCGTCCCTTCCGTCTCTCCTGCCCGCCGTTGCCGACTCCTGGCGGCGCTCTATACACGGTTGTGGAACATTACGGGGTACGGCGCGATCGCAATATGGCTTCCGCCAGCGCGAGCAAGTGAGAGTAGTCAAGTTGACAATCGCGTTTGTTTCGCTTTAATCATCAAATATCTTGAGGGACAAATAATACGTGTACTCACGTAATAGCTCGATTCGCGTATTCGCTTCGTGGGAATATTGTTTTTTCGTGTTCTCGTTGACGTTACGAGTGTCCGAGGAGTTTTGAAATCTCGAGATTACCGAGATCGTGTGTGCGAGCGAGGGAGACGGAGAGCGCGAGCGAGAAGGAGAATCCGTGAAAAGGAGTAGCAGAGAGCAGTGGTGGGAAAGAGAGAGAGAGACGCAAAAAACAGACAGAGACAGATAGACGGTGGCTGATCAAGTGTGGAGGGCACGGTAGTCGTTGTGTCGTCGATCGGTACACAAACCTCACGCCAGAGCGCCCCTTCTCTCTTCCAATTGATACGTGTGTGCGCGTTTAAAAGTGTACAAACCCTCTATGTGCATGCACTCGTGCACACGTCTGCATATGTTTCTTTTTCGCGTCGAGAACATTTTGCTCCATCTCTTTCAGCCCTCGGAGCACGTTTGTCCACGTAAATAAATTTAATAATGAAAATAAATGAACAAGGAGACTCTTTACGCGAGTGTAAACGATTTTGAGTTTTAAACGAGCATTTTAAAGTCGCGAACGTTTCGCGTTGAAAACAAATCTTGGAAATAATATTCTTTCTTTTGCTAAAACGTGGGAGCCCGAATAAGCCGCTCTTCGTTTTTTTTTTCTCGTCAGGAGAAGCTCGCGCGCACCTTTTGCTTCGCATTGACTCGAGAATGTTGACGACGTGCGCGGCTGACAGTATGAGAAAACATCGAAAATTTAAAAACACTCGCTAACGTGCCAACGCCGTGACGTTTTTTTCCTTTCATTTGTTCGCCCATGCGCGTACATTCTGAATAATCGTTTTTCAAAATGCAGATACGGGACAAATGTGGATGATAACGGATTCCGTTAAATCACGAAGATACATAAATTTTCTTGGGTTTCGTGTGTTTTTACAAGTATCTCCGGAATAGAGTACTCGCCGTAACTGTTTTACCGCGCATCAACGCGCGCTCGAGTCTCTCCGTCCGTGTGTCTTCTGTTTGCAAAAGAGAAAGAAGGATATTTATACGCATATCGAGAAAGAGAGTGAGCGAGTGCGACCGGAGCGTTTCGTCCCTCCCCTCCTTCTCTTTTTCACCGCTCTCGCACACAACTCGAGTCATTTTCTCTGCTGGTCGTTCGGCTAAAGCGTGTCGAAGTGTTCTCGCGCGCGTACACATCGAGAGCGAGCACACGCGCTCACACCCATACGAAATACGTTCGTCTTCTCTCCTCGAGAGACATTGTTATCCTCGAGTCTTTAACATGTGTACATGAAGCCAATATCGCATCGTAGAACGCCTGTTTATACTTTTATACGTATATTCCGAGGTGCGCGTTCGTCCCGAGTCTTCTCCGCGGCTGTCCAAACTCTCGACAATCATCTCGAGGCATCAATTAATCTCCTTAATAAATAAACGGTTCGATCGGGCCCCGAATCACCGGTGAGACACCCACCATCCCACCAGCAAGAGAAACATCTGAGAAGAGAGGAGAAAGGGAGAAATTAAAAAACGGCGTCGAGTGCGAGAGAGGGAGAGAAAGCAGGGAAACGCGGCTTTCCGAGAGAACGTTTCTCGCTGCGAGGTGGTGAGAGCGAGCGAGCGAGCAAGAGACAAATACACAGCGAGAGAAAGAGAGGCCACGGTAGAGTAGAGTCGGTGGTGGTGCTCTCGTGCCTGCTCCCTGCCCGTCGTCGTCGTAGTCTCTCCGACGTCCTCGTAGTATAGTCGTCGTCGATTTTTGTGCTCTCCCCGTGCGTGCGTGTATGCGGCAAACCGTACAACGGTGTGCACATTGGTGTGCGCGCACGAGAAGCTCGACGAGGCGCGCAACGATGAAACGTCCGAGTGAGAGAGAGAGCCAGAAGAAGGAGAAGGAGAAGGAGAGTCCTGAGGAGTGAGCGAGCGAGCGAGCGACGTTGCCGGAGCTCTCTTCCACTTTCCCCTCCTCCCGCTTCCCGCGCCTTACCGCCCCCCGCCCTCGGCCCTCTCTCCGGGACAACTCGTGCCACCGCTATCGCGCGTAGTAGTAGTAATACACTGTATAAACACATATTTATACGTGTATATATGTATATAGAAATAGAGCGAGGACGGTGAGGAAGAAGACAGGAAAAAAGAGAAGCCGATTTATACGAGTGTCTTCTTCTTGCTCCGCTTGTGTTTTTGTGCGCACACGTGTGTCCGTGTGTGCGCGCGCGTGTGCTATAACGACAGAGCACTGCAGATACGTATATCAGAAGAAGAATACAAAAAGGGAGAGAGAAAAAAAGTGAAGCAAGTTGCTCGACGGAACGCATAAAAAAGGCTAAACAGACTGGCCGAAAGTGTTGCTCGTTTAATGGAAATACATCGAGAGCGAAGCGCGCTTCGGGAACCTCTTCGAGATAGCCAAAGAAATATTGTTGTCATTTTCGTATTACACGATTGAGGAACGATTGAGACGAAAGACTACTCTCTAAGGGGCTCGAGAACTCTTTCCGCGAAGCCGTCGTTCCTCCCGTTCCTTAACCCGCGAACCTCGCCTCGTTTCCTCACTCTCGGTGTCCCTTCTGGCCTCTGTGTTACCTCCTCAATCTCAAACGTTACGTTGTGCTACTGGAGAATAACGCGGCGAAGAATACACGCTGATGCCATGAGAGACAACCAAGTGACGGACGACACGTGACACTACGACGCGTTACGAGGAGAGCACGAGCTCGCGCGCCTCTCTGTCCCCTTAAAAAACTCGACGCCATGAAGAGGCCTCGGTAAGTTTACGATTTATCGTTATCGATCACTCTCCCTTCTTTTTACCCACGTATTTTTTCTCGTTATCCTCTTCCCGCCATTTTCGTCCTGCTTGCCGGAATATTTACTTTTTCACTTTTACCATTATCGATTCAGGCCCCTCATCTCCGATTCACACTTGGAATATTTTCTGCCTCTGAAAAACATTGGTATAATACGCATTGAAAGTGTCACGATACTCACCGCCACATGTCGCCGTTTAATTCATACACACCGAGCTTAATTATTGTCATTTACCGTTTTGCAATTACTCTTTGATGACAGTTACATCGAAATTTATCGCTCGTGTTGAATTTATTTGTGGATAAATGAGAATAATAAACAAATCGTTTTCACTCATTTTATTATAGTCAGTTGATAAGCTTTTCTTTTGGTCAGTCACTTCGTGGCGCAGCTGTTGTCGCGTCGATGCGCCACAAAACAAGCGCTAATGTGCGCGCCACTTCACTTGCCTCGTTTACGAACGATCCTTTAGTGCTCACTCGGTCAATGCCTATCGATACAAAATCGTGTTTTTCTACGAAATATTCCGACGTAGAAAAAATAAAATATTCGTCCAAGTTATTTTAATGTGGAACGATTTTTTTCACCATTTCTTTCAGTGCAAAAGAGAGCCATCCGAAAATTTAACAAATTCAGGCAGCCAAGAAAAATCACTTTCTCTCGTGATAGGTACGGCGATTTTACGAGATTGAGGAAAAGCCGAAAACAATGCTCGAAGCCCCCCACTGAAGCGTGTCGGAAATTCACATTTTTTTACTAGACTACGAAAATGATAACTGATTACTCTGATCATCGATTACTCGGGGGTCGAAGAAAAGTGAGATTAGACTTGCCGATCGAATCAGCCGGCGAAGGTCGAAACCTTTTTTTGCAATATTACTCGTTCGACTACCCGATGGAACTTTGTTCCATCAGAATTTAGTTTATCAACGACTCGGATTTTTTTAGAGCAAAACCGTGATCAAAATGCTCGAATTTTCGATCTTTTTACAGAAAATCCTGACGGTCGATAAGACCCCAGATTTTTGGCAGTAGGCGAATAAAAATATTCGTTCGAATTCAGTCTCGAAACAGGACGCATTCAAATTTGCTTCAAGCTCTTTTGCATTCGTCGCAAAAGAAGCAAGCAAGCCCTAGCTCGAGCATTCGCCGGTTTTCAAAGTATCATTTTTCCGAAGCATTAAATACTGCCAATGATAAGATGAAGGTAATTGTATTCAAAACGTACTTTTCGACGATAAAAATTCCACTGAAGAGATCACCATTCGATCCTGTTATTGCGTCGTCGACAACCTTGTACGTATGTGCTTAAAGCATGTGACAATGTACTTGATAAACTCGTATTTATCATTGTATCAAATATCGTGAAAGGGGATCGTGTGCACCGAAACACACTTGTCAATCATCGTGGGGAAATAAAAAGACTCCTAAAGCCCAACGATCTCATCAATTAATCTCTAAGGGATGCAAGATCGAATCGCATTGGGCGTTTATCTACCATGAACAAGATAATCAAAAGTGACAACAGAACTAACAATCGACCCCTCGTGAGTTAGAGTTCGTTACCTCAGTGGCAAAAAAGTATTTTGATAAAGAAGAGTAATTTCAATGGGAATCAAGTTCCAAGGCTGTTATATTATTGATAATTTTGTACATTGCGGTATGAAACAGTGCATTATATATAAACTTTTAGTCTTCGTAGGTATGAAACACAAGTAGTAGTACGAGCACCATCGAATCAGAGTTCAAAATACTTCCATTTTAGCTATAGCATTGAAAACACAAGAAGTTGTTAGTCGAACGAAATCGATTTAGGTAGATTGAACTATAGTGGATGCAACGTTTTTTTGCCAATGGTAAATATTTTATTCCATTCGACAAGAGAACAGTTGAATCCTTTATTTTATCGTGTTTACTAAATGGATTTTGTTCGTTAAACGACATTTTATAATCAGTGCAGCTTCACAGTTTCATAATCATTGAAAAAGTATTTTTTTACATGGAAATTCTCGTTTAAGGAAGATCACGCGAAATCGAAAATTCTAACTTTGAGAGATGAAATCTGGAAATATGCTAGAAATACACAGCGTGCACTTATTCCCGGAATTATTATAGGATCTACCGTCTAGTTGTCGAAAAAACAATTAACGAAAATTACATTTTTTGAAGGGCACGCTCCCTGTGCGACGATTTGGATTTAACGAAACAGGATCCTCCCAACTTTGAGAGCCAAAAACGAGAATAGAAAGCCTTGATACCGGAAAAAGAAAAACCCTTATTTGAGGTTGAACCACGGTCTTACATACAGATCTTGAAACGTAGCCAGTTTTCTATAGGACGGCGTGGTTTTCTTATTGTCCGCGTATTAAATGTTTGATATGGTCGTGGCGTGGTGGCGCTGCAATCTAGGGATGTACGTAGGTAGGAATGTAGTAGGGATGAAAACGTGCAACCTATTTTTAAACAATTATCTAACCTAAAATCACTAAAAGCAGCGAGTGCCTTATATGGTGTCATACCAGTACGACAAATAAATTCCCTACTTTTATATTATATTCAATTTCTATAATTCTTAGTGCTTATCGTGAGACGTATGAAGTGAAAAAAAACGAAAATGGTTAAACCATGTGCGGTCCCGCGGTGGAGATTTTATCGTATATACGCGATTGTTTATTACATTCGTTTGCGTATGAGGCAAAATGTTCTTCAAGAGAACAGAAAGTTACAACCAAAATTTGTAGTAAAAAAAAATGTCAAAATTGGTGAACCAATAAAAATAACGCCGTATTTCTTCAAACTACATACGTTTATTTCATTTATAACCTCCGTAAATACTCTTGCCTCTAATCTCCATATACGTTTCATTCATAATAATGAAATCATAATAATATTCATATTAACTACTTTTAAAATCGTATTAATTAACTACTTGTATTCATAGAAATTCAATACTTATAACAACAATAATAATAATGTTTCTTTTTATTAGAGCTATTAGTGCATCGCGCATGCGTTGATTATCCATCCCTCGATCACAACGCCGATCTGGCGGCCACAAAGTTAAATCATTGAGCACACGTTAAGAGAGCCACCCCCACTACCTTCGTTTCAAGACCTGTATGTAAGACCGTGGGTTGAACGAGCCAGCTGGTTCAAAATATAGTTAAGAAAATAGCTGTTGTCACATATTTTGCTTGAGGATTTTACTACAAAAATATTTCAACCGCCATCATAATATTAAAAATTAATCAATTCCAACAAATAAGTTACACATTATTTTAATAATTGCGAGAATAAATTTTAATCGTTTCTTTCATCATGAAAAAAGCAAAAAAGTCCAGTTGCTTTTTGTTGATTTTTATTACAGCATATCTTATTAAGGTGTAAAAAATATTAAAATCGCTAGCTTTGCAAAAGTATCAACTGATAAATGCAAATTTCCACGGTGACACCCTTTCATTGGTATCTTTCAAAGAATTATCTGCGTTTTTTCATCGATTTTATTGCAACAAGTCTCATTTTGTTCGTCAACTGGTCCTCTATGAATCCACCATTTAGTTGTTTTTTTAACTCGATCGTTCCACTGTTGCAGATAATTGTTCATTAAGTGAAAAAACTTTTTCATTCATAATTTCTGAAGGAGTGAGTTTAAAGGAAAATCTACGCGGTGAATTCGTAGAGGATCAGTTGAGGAACAAAATGAGACTTGTTGCAATAAAATCGATGAAAAAACGAAGATAATTCTTTGAAAAATACCAGTGAAAATGTATCAGCGTGGAAATTTGCATTTATCAGTTGATGCTTTTGCAAAACTACGGTTTTTAATATTTTTACATGTTACTAAGATACGCTGTAATACAAATCCACTAACAATACATTTAATCGGTACGTTGAACTTGGTCTAAAAGCGTTTTGAAAATTAACCACTCATTTGACTAGCATGCAGTAAAGGAGTTAACCCCTTAAGGGGTTTCATTGTTGTTGATGAAATTTGAAAAAGATATTCCGTAGCGAATTGAGACAAAATTCGTTACAGCTTGAGCGTGGTTCTGGTTTGTATCATTAGGTTTTCCTCGTATCTTTTCGTCTGGATATTCCTTTGATAAGATTTTATATTTAAAAATTTTTCGTATCGCCTCGTTCGTCAAATTCATCGAAGAATATTAAAAAGCTATGCATACGCTATTTCCGGAGATATTATTTATGGGTATAAAAATTCGATATGTATGGAGTTGTCGAAGTTGGTCGATCAATTTAAATTCGTTGGATCGCCGTCAAACCGCGTTCACTTCCTTCCTGTTTGCCGCTCTCGAATCTTCCTCGTGCTCGATAACTTATTTTCTGACTTTGATCCTCAACCTTCGTATACACGTTGATTCGAGGGAGCGAGTGAGATGCGAGTATCTCGCGTGACGTCTGGATTGTCTGGAAACTCGATAAGCGTTGACTCGTCGCACCGGTGCGGCGCTGCTGGGAACTCGAAGCTCTGTCGTCAGATGTTGCATTATAGGGACGATGGCGGAGTTAACCCCTTCACACCGGCCATTCGTTCGTTCCGCATTCGCCAGGAGTATCCGAGTATCGCCAACTTTTTCGTCCTCCATTCCCTAACCCCAAAATAGGGGAATCGGAATAAGCAAGGTGTTTGGGGGGGGGAAAAAAAGCGTTTTCAGAGACGAACTTATTGAAGCGACGTTTGCAGAAAATTTCTTGAACATATCGGCACGCAAACGTGCCATTTTAATTTATGAGTCTACGAGCATAAAATGCAATGAAGTCGTGACACTGAGGGATTATTGTTTCGGTACATTAGCATCGGTATTAATACTTTCCCACTCTTTTTCCCCTCTCTTTCTTCCTCCAAGTGCGTCCGTCGCCCTTTCTCCGTTTGGGAGTCCCGAGCTAGGCAGGTGATGGCAAGGTTCGTTCGGAGGTAAAGATTCGTGAGGCATGGCGTTTGTATGTATGTACAAAAGTGTGCTTATACATACTAATACTATGGCGGTGTGGTATAGAGCGCGCTGGTAGTGGCGGCAGTGCAACGACCAGATGGGTCTCTCTCTCTCTCTCTCTCCGGGTAACGACGAGTGGATCGAGTCCACCGCCGCCACCGACACGCCGATGGTGGGCCTCTTTTCTCTCCTTCCCTCACTCGCTCTTTCTTCCTTCCTTTCTCCCTTTCTCCCTCTCCTTCTGCATGTCCCTCTTCCTCGTTTATCCCCCTTGGTCTTTTGTAGTCGAGCGACTCGCTGAATTACTCGGATACAACAGAAAAAAGTAAGAGAACGAATGGGGCAGAGGGAGAGGGGGGAAGGTAGGGGAGCAAGAAAAAAGACGAAACGCCCGTGAGTGGCCTGGGAGAGAAAGAGGAAAGGCAAAGCTCCTCGGATTTGTATCCACCTCCTTCTCCCCCCCCCCCCCCCCCCCCGCCACCGGTCTTCGAACGAGAAGTAACCAGTGGCGCTGTTTACAAACGCTTTAAACGGCAATCACGATAATTATTTCTCTTTATTACGCACAGCTCGAGGTGCCGTTTCCCGCGAGACGTCGGCATCCCGACGCTCGTACATTGTCTTCCTCCTTTGGACTCGCTTTTCAATAAATTCTTTCGCTAAATATGAAATCCCGAGCGCAGAGTCGAGACAGTTCAGTGACTCTGGCACATATCGACAATCCCCGATGCCTCTTCGTGCTGTACTCGTCCCATGAGTTTTATGCGTGGGAAAAAAAATTCTATTGATCGAAGCCGGAGAGGCTCTTACCCACCGAATGACCTGGCACGAAAATACTTGAGAGTTCAACACATTTTTTCGTTTACACGCTCTCCTGCGAACCTTCTTTTCTTCGATATTTTTACTATTTAGAAAAATCGCCGAATCCAAATCGTCCGGGCTCAAGACCTTCTCATTAATATTTCTTCTCGAGGGTTCTGATTTAACGAGCAGAAAAGTCTTCTTTAAAAGCGATGCGCCTCAGCGCCGAAATCATTCTCGGGTATAAAAGTAGCGTCACGTTCCTTCATTATTTAACGAGCGAGAACGATAAATCACCATGATTTTTCAACCCGATGAAAACCGCATTTCCGAAAGTTAATAACGCCCCTCCGAATAAGACGATTAACTCGAGTCTGGCATGAGTATCCTCTCAGCGTTAAAATCTCCCAACGTTTTATAAATAATCCCAAAAGTCTGCATTCAGAATGACGACGCTCGATGCAAAAGTAACAACGAATGCACATCGGCGTCCCGTTTCCGCCCACCGCTTCCGATTATCCTGCAAAATGAGCGTTTCATTATTTACGAAATTCGCTGTGTTCCATAGCATTATTGCAGCCCACACATAACTTATTTCCGGCTAATCAGTCAGTGGCTCAGAACCCAATGCAAATCTCTTGTAAACGCTCTTAATCACATTCCGAATGAAAATCCCTTTGTCCTCGTCGCGTATAGTCACGTGTACCGAGTAATAACGCGCGTGCAGCCACCTTTGCACGGTCAAACAATTTTGGATAACATTATCAAATCACTTTATCCCATAAAATAAGCACAAAATGATAGCAACACGGGGAATAATCGCGACAACGCGGGAATGCTCGTTAATATCAGAGCGTTGCTAATAACGTTGATGCAATGACTTTTGTCGAAGCGAGGAGGTGGTTCTTCATTTCACGTTTATAAACGTTTTGTCTTTTCGTGACTAACGTATATCACTCGTATCTTTTGAGCTCCACTCGTTTTTTTCTCTCTCGTTTTATTTCGGACTCCTCTTTTCTTCTTCCCTTCGTCGTAGCCTGTTACACAGGCTGCTGTCTCGTCGCGGTCGATATTCCTCTCTTATATACACGCGTATACACACGTATGCGCCACCGGCGAGAGTTTCAGACGTTTTTGCTCCAGCCTTGTATTTATATACGTACGAATGTGTACCTGTGGAGTATCGGATAAGAAAAGAGCGAGGGAAGGAGACCAAATCTGTGAGAATTTCTTACGATCGCCACATGGCTCCGGCGGATTATCTTTCGCCTGAAATTCTTGCAGACTTCATTTGTTCCCGAATGACTCGAAGTTTTCAATCAATACTTGGACACTTTTGCGCGCGCTTCGAATCACGACGACGACGACGACGACGACGACGACCCCCGACGTCTAATCGTTCCGTGAACAACCGGACCGTTTCTCTTTATACCCTAAATTCCATCTAATCTCCCGTGTGTACCGATGTACATGCGTAAACGTGCATGCAATTTGTGCCAATCACGTTTCAACGGTTCAAACGCTCTCCGAGTCTATCCGCATGTATCTATGGGCAAGCTTTCCCTGCAGCACCCAAACGTTGTCCGCTAATGTACCAATTTGTGTATCCAAATATCCATTACTCCGGATATTCTCAGCTATGGGCCGATCCACGCGAGGTTCCTTCGGCTCAGTTTCGCTTTTGGCCTTCGAATGAATTTTGGGAACGTCGTTGCAGCGAATGGGGCTCGCGAGGTCGATATTTTTAAATCAAATTTGTTTTCTCCTCCTCGACAATATCGTAGTACGTGCTTGCGTCTGTCGATTTTCCTTCGGTCATATATATGCGTCACTCGACGATAATGAATTCTGGACGCTTCGTCACAAACTTTTAGTTTTTCCAGACAAAAGATCGACGATCTATTGTTTGCCGAAAGCCTCCTATTTTCGGGCCCGAGTCCATTCACTAGCTTCTGAACATCGCCCGATAAGCCTATTTATTTGGTCTCGGAATCAGGAGCAAAGAACAACGAATAAATTCCGAGGTATAAATTCCCTCGGTCGATGCGATAAAATACCTTCATTTTCATAGCGCGTTTCCATAAAAAAAACTGGAGTCGATTAGTGCGAAAGTTATTGAAAAAATTGAGATAATCCGTGGATAAACAAACGCGCGAAAAAAATTTGTAAAAGAGTACAAAGAACGAGGGTGTCTCAAAGTTACAACGTCGATAAAAAGGAGATTGAAAAACAGTGGCGAAAGTTTTGGCGTGTTTGAGTCGCGATGGAATGTCTCGTGTGCCGAGTTACTATAAATACTGTATTACGCGTATATTAACCGTAGTAGGTGGCGCCCTCTCGAGGCCATGAATTCCAAATGCGGAGATACACATATGACGGATCTGCGCTCGCTTCGTAACCGCTGGTTCGTCGATGATTAACCAAACTTTTCCATCTCTCTCTCTCTCTCTCTCTCTCTCTCTCTCTCTCTCTCCCTCGCCCTTTCAGTCTCTTTCTCCACTTCTCCGTTGCTCTCACCGGCGCTTTTCATTCCGTGCGCACCCCCGCCGCGAGTGAGTTTCCACTCAACTTGTAATGGAATGTAACGTGCTTATGTGCTTAGCTCGCGGGGTATATTACCTGGCCTTTGTATCGCAAACAGCGAGACCGAACGTAAACACCACGAACCGCGAGGCGAAGCTCAGCTGGGGAGCGACCCCCTTCCGCCCGCTCTATTCCGTAGTCATTTTCCACCGAGGGGGCGAAAGAGACGGAGAGAAGGAGCGGGAGGAACGAGGGAGAAAGCAGGTGGAAGCAAGAATATTCTACCGCCAGCTCGTTCTCGCGAGTTCGTTCTCACTCGCACTAACGATTTCGAGCCCGGACGTTCGACGACGGGGCCACCCCACCGCTAACACCAGTATTGCAAACGACCCATACCACGTGCGCCCTCATACATGTTTATACGTATGTTTACACGTGTCCGTGTAATGGCGCACACACGCGAGGGAGCAGGATAGAGATATCGCTCGGTTGACCAGGCCCGACGGGTGTGCGAGCTTCCTTGTACGCAACTCCGTACGGATACAGACGTATATAAAGCCCTCGCGACGAACGTACGAGCGCGCGAGAGTTTCGCCGGCGTGTCGACCGGGAGACAGTGCTCGCAGGAGAGGCCGAGGGACGCCAATATTTTTGTATATCTGTATATCGCCGAGCGAGCATACATATTCACAGCCTCGTAGGAGCACCGGGTGGAGGGAGAGCCAAACAGTTCTTCCGCCTTGCCCGACTCCTTTCTCTCTCTCTCGTGGATCGAACGAGTCGCTAGATTAATGCGAGATCCGTGCGCGAGGCGTTGCAGCGGCCGCAATCTCACTCCGAGCACGCGACGAGAGAAATTGATACTCTGACGCTTCGCAACGCTCAAAATCATGAACGAAGCGGATTCACCCCTCTCGCGATGGCAGACCGAACACCGAGAAAACTTGGAATATCCCCTTGGATACAGGCTTCAGGCTTTTTCTCGATATACGGATAAAAGATAAATATTGTGGCTTCCTATCGTCTTAATGTGACGCTATTTGGTCGAACGTCGAATTCCCAACGAGATAGCAAATGCCCGACGATGAAAGAGCAGTCCACACACATTGCTCCCGAGTTTTCTATTTCACATTCGAATTTATCCTTTTTTCATCATACTCGGGGGCGTTTTTTAAAACAAGATCAAATGAGCAATTTATCAGGAAAAGTTGTACTTTGGCGAAATTGTATTACTTTGAATCGAGACTCGTTGATATTCATCGTCGCGGTAAACGAGAGGTAAATTAATTCCGGGGACTCGTAACTAAATCGATTAAAAAGCTGAAATAGCATGTTTATTCTATCCATTCGGATCTCCGAGGAACCGTACGGAAAATATTCCGATTGCTTTTTATTCTGTCTCTATTTGAGACACACCCCATTATTGCTTGTGCAGAGGACACAACGAGAATAAAAACGTTGACAAATTTTCCACTCGCATCTTCTTTCGTATTCTCACTGTTCCCTCCCAGGTATTTGCTCCTCTCGACCCCGCCCCCGCCTACCTCTTTTTCTCTCGCTCATTTAGTCTCGAGGAACAAAAGTGTAGTACAACCGTGCACTTATAGACGAAACGATGTACAGGTATATCGAAAGTAGGCACACAGAGACAATGCCGAATGGGGTGGAAGTTTCTCGCAGTCGAGTAAGTCTGGGTCGAATCATTCGGATAATCCAGATTCTTAAGCGCGTATGTAGTTCATTGAATACAACCTTCCCAACCTTCGCATTCATACGTACAGTCATGGGCTTATTCGCGTCGTTCAAGAGACACGAACGAAACCTTAGCATTCTTTTTCCACTATTTCTGTGGCTTTCTTCTATAATTTGTATCCCATTGATGTCTGCCCCCTGTGCATGTTTATGTAGGTCGACTTCCAAACGAGCGAAGGGCGCACCTTTTCTTTGAAATGGTTTTCTTTGAAAATGGAGAGTCAACCTTTGATCTCGTCAGCGATCGATATTGTATCATCTTTTGCCGTTGATTTCTCAAATCTTTTTGCTTTTTCTTCCGTGCTTATTTGGAATGTGAAACTTTTTGGCCTCTCTCAGAAAAATACACGCGTGAAACGGTACATTTTTTAATTCCCCAATTCGTCACTTCCCACGTAAATAGCACACGTTCTGCTGACCAACGAGGATTTTGAAGAGCGAGGAAATTCTTAAGCCATCGCCCAATCAGCTGAAAGCAAACTTCTTCTCAAATGATCGTCCTTTTAATCAGCTCAGTCGATTCAACCTCCGCGTTATCGTTTCCCTAAATTAGAACTGCCTCTAATACAGCTTGTCGAATGTATACGTGAAAGCCAAACCCGAAGATGCACAGTCGGAAGTTGTTCGGGGGTATGAAAGGGCGTAAAACATATGATTTAATATATAAAGTTATGTCGATGATAACTCTCGTGGATAGGCGTATATATAGGACGAGTGTTTAGCACAGTTGGGGACTCTCTTCTTCTCGTCTTCTCATGCGACGCATCCTTCGCTCGACTGTGGGCCATCTCTTTCTCCTCTCCGATAACACTGTACCGACGATAAAGGCTGCGGCTGACAACCCACTTTGATAAAGGCCTGTCTCGACCCTGCCACGGGGGAAGAGAGTTAGAAAGAGAGTGAGAGAGCTTTCCGTTGTTTGCAATTTCAGGAGAGGCTCAATGCCCGCGGTTATATCCGTACGTGCTTCGTTCAATATTACCTCGACGCCCATTTTCCTACCAACGAGAGGAGAACTCGGCTCTCCTCTTGTAATACGGAGAATACGCGTCGTCTCGAGAGTTTACTTTCCTCCAGGAAAATCTACGTGTCTCTTTCGCCATTACAATTTATCGCTTAACTCCAATTTGTGTATCTTGAATTTCGATAAAATCTGTGCGACGGAAAGCCTCTCGCTACTTTTCTACCTGCCGGATATTGCGACAGGAAACTTCGACGCGACTCCACCTCCATCGGACAATATAAACTTTGCCTCACGAGTGTTTATCTCTGGAAATTGATAGTGCTGCGAGAACACATCTTCCGCGGGTTTGCAGTTAAAAACACGCCATATTTTCGAACGAGTCTAAGGAGGATAATATTATTCAACGTCGAATTATTTTTCGTCGCTACTCTTCAAAACGCGCTCTCGCTCTATTGTAATTGTCTAAATAAGACTAGTTTCGTTATACTTTTGAGCTCGCAGTTAAACTTCTCCCTGGGATATTCATACATGCAAAAATCTAGTTTATCCCCGTTGAAAGAGTTGAAAGGTTGAATGAAAAATGAAAAATAGAGGAGGGAATGCGATGAGTCGACATGTTTTTGCGAGGCATCGATCCGTCTCGATCATCTTTGTCCTAGAACTTGTTTCTCATTCTTCTCTTTCTTGCTCTTTCACTATTCATTTCTCCAATTCTGCACAACTTTGTAGACCATTACAATACATTTTTTATCAAACACTTGATGCTTTACGTAGCGTGTAATATTCACCGTTTGAAACATCGTTGTATCGCAGAACGTCGAGTGTGGGCTGGGCGCGTTCGCCTGCCGACGTAGGCGGTAAACAAGACTGCGCTCAGGTGTATCGAAAGTTAACATGATGAGATTTAGAAGCTCCGTCGTATAGGGCTGAATTTCCATTCCCGTTATTCGCTTGCGGCATTAACCGTTGCGTTATTTACTCGCGACATTTTTTGTCCTCGTAATACAATCTCTGCGAATTCCGACCCACGTCACTTTTCATAGTTTATCGACAATGTTGGGGGTGGTTGATCTTTGCGAATTTCATACTCAGTTTGTACTCGTCTTATTTCTTACATTAATTTATATCTTCTCATTGCACAACAGCTTCCAAATCGTAACAGTTTATTCACTCGAATCATGCAAATTTCTCACTTCGACTGCACTTCGGGTCATCATGACCCAGCAACTTTTCTTCCGTCGAATGTATCGCAAGGGGGGGGGGGGGGGCGCGATCTATTCACCAAAATTCCGACGCCACATTTTTCCCTCATCTTTACTCTATAAGCGGACACCACATGGCCCTTCCCCAGAGCCTGTCGGCACACCTACGCCCGAAAACGACGTTGGGTCGTTTTGACCCAGTGCGTGCAGCAGCAGTGCCTTATAAATCCAATTGGTTTTCGCGCAATTTTGGGTGAAATCTTCAGAAGTAAGTATTTTGTGATAGTAAATGTGTTTTATTTTGTTTTATTATAATAAAAAATTATGAATTTAGGATGTCGAATGATTTGACAAGAAATGTCGGATGAATGTAATAATCGATACAATCAAATGTCCGTTTACTATACAATCAGTAAACTCCGGAATGTTCCGTTAACGACAAGTTTCTGTATACAATTTTTTACTCCAAAAATTTTCCGATGCGTAGGAGTTGTTTTTCCCACTTTTTACTGCTCCGAAATCCCCATTTTTTTTTAAATAGAAAAAAAGTACGATTTTTTCTGCGTAAAGATGCATTTTTCAACATATGCCCCACTGTGAATGGATGTATTGCCATTTAATTTTCGGTTTTGATGAAAAATGAATATCGGGCTATAAAATATGGATAATTTACTATGATAAACGTCTCTGCAAAACGAAAAAAAACGAAAAAATGCATATTTAACGAGGTACAACGGTTTGAAAATCGCTTTGGGGGTCTGTATGCAGTTATAAATCGGTGGCGGAAGTGTGCAGTCAAAGGTTAATCAACCGAATCGCCGAAGGCCGTATCAGCTGGTATCATTTATTTGTTTATCCTTTTTTTACTTTAGACCTTTGAATTTCGGTACTATTTCACCGATCGATTTCGCCAGATCGTCGAGAAGATGGGGAACGGTTTGAAAAATGGGTCGTATCAGTTGTGCGATGCTGAAAAAATTCTCCACTTCACTTTGATGATCCATGAAAATATATACCGAGTGAAAAGCAACGAAGGAACAAAGAACCAGGCTTTTGTCAAGAGAACCCTTTGCGAGAAAAAAAATAATAAGAATTTTAGCATGGTTTTGTACAGATTTTTTCAAACTCTATCACCGGATACGCAAAAGAACTTTGTGTAATTTCAAGCCACAGGCATGTACACACCCACATACAGAGGCGTTTCGCGCTCTACTTGGTTTTATTTGAGCAGCGACGTTTCGTCTCGCTCCTATCCCTGAAAAACATATGTGACCAGTGCATATACACGTGTCACATGTTTTATCGGGCACGACCCTTGACTCTTGGCATCTCTCTGGTTCCTCGTTATCGTTTCCTATCCACAGACACGGTACATCGAGAATTTTTATTTTCACTTTATTTCTCGGTACGTTCGCGTGTACGCGTTCGTTAATTTTTGTCGTCGAACTAAAAATAATGTACGAACTGTGCTTGTTTATATTCACGTAATGCGAATGAAATACAAATGCTAGGCCCGAGAAGTCGAACAGACGCGCGAGCAGGTTGGGTGGTGGCAAAGCGACTCGTGTCGGAGGGCATGTATTTCCGCGTAGGAGCAAACCCGCGCAGCCCCTTCTCCTTCTTTCTCTTTTTCCGTGTTTTTTGTTTGAGTTGAACCTGCTGCGCCAGTTGCCTCGAAGAAAGGTGAGAGGGAAACGAATTTTACCTGTGTGCATCAACCTTTTACCTTTTCTCTTGTATCTGCGATGTATGTGCCAACAGTGAAGTACATACACAGGCTCCGACGGTCTTTCCCCCATCGGATCTCCCACTCGGCTGTGTGTCACACGATGCATAATTATTTAATTGGTGGCTGCGCGCGACGAGCGACGAATTTTCATTTCAAAATATTCTCCTCCGACTCGTCAGATTTTTATTTGCGCGAGTGCTGCTGCAAGCCCACCGAATATGAGATCAAACGAGGGCGAGCGTTTTTCTTTTTTTCTTTTTTTTTTTTTTTCTATTTTCACAACCTTTCAACTTCCTTCTCGTGCCCTCCGGCCACTGCTCTCTCCTGTTTCATTCATAGGCAACGCGATAGCCGATTGTATACTTAGCGCAACAGTTTGGTCCTCGGAACTTGCACGTTCTTCGCTCTCTCCGCAAATCGTTCGATGGCTCTCCCGACGAACCCCCATGTGTGCGCGATCAGACCTTCCATCTTCGTCTTCCGTTCGCTATCTCCCTTTTCCACTCGCTCCATATTCGGGCGCCCCCGCGTACACGTCTTTTTACACTTCCTCTTCCGAACCCATACACCGAGCCATAAGCCGAGTGCTCCTTTCTCACATTCTCTTCCGTTCTGGCTCACCAAGGTGGTTTTCCTCGGTTTTGGTGTATATCGCCTCCGGCCGCCCCAGCGCACTCTCGGTGTCACTCATTCGCCTCGACGACTCATCGTGCGAGTGGAATAACGCGAATGAGAAAGGGCCAGAAACGAATTTACGATTCGTCAGGCTTCGCCAAGTATCTGGCGACTGCGGCAGGAGCACCAAAAGCGTTTCCGGAATGCCCCGTCATTTCTTGTCGTTATTCCTCATTTTTATTATTAATTCCCTGATAAAAAAAAGTACCGATGTAAAATCAGCAACGGAGGAGGACTCCGCAGAGGATATAATTGGAATGGGTCTAAAGAATGCACGAACCTAAATGCCTCTCGTTTCGTATTCGACAAATCGACTATTCGCCGCCAGCCGTTCTCTTTTTGCTCTCATTTCCTCGAACATTCATCGTTCGGTTCGGGGGTCACAATTTTTACAGGCAGAGGCCACTCTTACGCTCGTGTCTATCGGTGAAAACGAGAGCTCCGAGGAAAAGAGTGTGAGTGGGGGAGGGGGAGAGAGGGAAAGAGGGAGAAAGCGGGACAGAGACAGAGAGAAGTTCAACCCCGGCGTGCACCGACCCCTAAACCAAGTTCTTTCGTGCTCATCCGACTATCGCCCCCTCCCTTCGCTCTCTCGTCGTCTCTCTCTCTCTCTCTCTCGCACGTTCATATCCCAGGGAACCCCCGCGTACGCTCACTAAGCGCACACTCGACGAGACGCGCCAGTTGCTCAAATATTCCTCAAACGATGCACGTTCGAGGCTTCGCTCCGAAATATATTATACGCCCCCGCGTTTAATACGCCCGCGTTTCCGTATCAATCCGCGTTAATCCTCCTCTGTTTCGTCGATGAAAAAGATAAAGCAAAACAGCAGAGATGAAAACAAATTTAAAGAGAATCGTGCCCGAAACGTGCACAAAGTGCCAATAGATTTTATATACACTTTTGTGATTCGATCGAAGAGTGAGAGAACGCCCGTGTGTTCCCCCGAGTGATGAATTAATAAAACGCGCACTTTAAAGGATTACACATCGTTAATTTCTACACGCGAGGTGAACGTAACAGGTACGAAACATTAATATTATCAACCGATCTCGTTCTTTCGCAACGCAACGAAAGCCACTTGATTTCGCAATAAGAACTTAAAGAGACTAAGAAATATGAGATTTTTTATAATTCGTAACATTCCAAAGTGCCGTCTTAATTTTCTCGTCAAGTTTCTCACACAGCTCCCTCTTTCTCATTTCTTTCTGCCTCCGTCTCCTCCTCGCTCTTTCTCTCACTTTGCCAAAGTAGTTGGGAGTGAACGGTGGGCGTCGGTATATAAAGTCGTCGGTTCAGCTCTTTCTCCTCTGGGTATTAGGACACATTGCGCGCTGTCGGAAGGAGGAGGCGGAGAGGAAGGAAACGAGAGACGAGAGAAGGTTCTCTCCGCATGATGACCCGGAGCTCGGGAGAGGAAGAGAGCTGGGTGCGATCCCGGAGAGCGCTCGCCAGCAAGGGAGACAGGAAACAGGGCGACGAAAGAAATGATGAGACGAGTGTGTACGAGAGCCTTTATATGTTTATATACATGTATATATTTGAAGAGGCCAAAGAGGCGGAAAAAATGAGTAGGACAAAAATTCCTGAGGAGAGCGGGAGAATGAAAATGAAGGAGAAAAAAAAAGAAGTGAATCAAGACGCGAGGCGCACGGTGGCGGTACGCTGAGCCTCTACGGAATATACTTTTACTAGCAAAACGTTTCTTCTTCCTTCTATTATACATTTATACGTGTGTGTATAGCTATAGATCCGAGCTCGGCGATGTTCTCGGGCGCTCACTATTCGTCCATGATTCCCCATTCACCTTTCTCGGTGCTTCCACCGCCGCTGGTATACCTGCTCGTGCTCCGTCAGTCCCGAGACACACCGAGCGTGTGAGCAAACATTGTAAAGAATGAGAATAAAAGAGAAGGAAATAGAGGGAGCGCGGAGAGGGGAGGAGGAACGAAGAGGCGAGGAGAAAGACCGACTAAAAGTGTTCTTACTGAATTCGAACAATCGGCTGTAAGAGTGAATCTTAATAAAAATTAGGTATGCCACCGAGGCGACTCCGGGCAGGTCAAAAAGACTGGAAACATTGAGAACGCGAGCGCTCAGCTTAACCATAAATTCATGAGTAATAATCCCAACGGGGTTTCGAACCTCCGTTCTCGTTTGTTTTCAAACTTCCCGACCGCTTGGATTCCTGGCTTTTGCCTTTTTCGCTGAAACGACGACCCCTCGTTCCTTTCAACGCGGTATCGCATTTTATAATAAAAGTACTTTTGACAATCGCATTATCGCTCTCGTGGTCAAGCAGTGCGCCGATGGGGCTGAACATTTCACTCAAATTCCCCGTCTTTTCCTCATATCTCGCTCCACCGATCGGCGCTTCTCGAGCTCGCAGCCCATCGCCTTCACCCAATTTCTCCTTATTACCATTTAGTATTTTCATTCAAAATAATAATAATAATACGTGCTTTCCGTATTATCGTCCTCGTCGCTGTTTGTACACTTTCGACAGGACTGCAAGAACTCCGCTCGATCTTAATTAGAGCTCCCCCGAGCTCCTTTGTGCCGAACGGATGGGCGAATTTGTCATTGCGCAAAAGAAGGCTACGCACAACGAAGCGTCGCACCACAGAGCGATTTTACCTCGTTTCATAGCGCCCAAGTTATGTTAGAAGTTAAGTAGACACACATACAAACGTCAAGAATTTGTACGCGCCGTACCTGCACGAGGTGCATTCTATACATGTATTCTCGAGGTACGCGGATAAGAGCAGGCCCCGTGGAGAAGAATAGCTAGGAAAACCAAGATTGGCACGAGTATATATGCTCGGCTATAGGAAAACGGTAGAGCGGAGAGACCGCAAGGTATCCCTTCCAGTAAAGCATCGAGTCTAGGTTAGCTCTTCTTGTGGTTTCCGTGTATCCCTGTATATGTATATACATTGATACAAACGTTACAGATATGCTCTCGTATGCATATCTAAAAAAGAGAGACAGAGAAAGAGGAGGGGGGGGGGGAAGGTTGAAGAGAGAAGCGCTATTTCGTTTCTTACATCTCTCGTCGCGGTAAAGAGACGTCGACGGTTTGTGCTGCGGAAAGTGTAGAGTGGTGAAGCGAGGAAGCAGAAGAACGTAATGTAGGAGCGACTGAGAGAGAGAGAGAGAGCAATGAAGAGAGCAAAGTGGGAAAGGAAGGGGGAGGAAGGTTCTCGTCTTATCTGGGGCAATGGAACAACCTCCCCCGCTTGTCTTGTTGCTCCGCGCTCTCTCGCACGCTTATTCCCTCATATCGCTACCTCCTTGGCTAGGTCGAGCCGCAAAATGCAGGCACATTCTCTCGCACACAGACGCATCGCCCGAAAAAAGTATTCTCAAGAGTGCGACTCCGGATACAAAGTAGCAGAAGTCTCCGCAGCGGCAACACAGAACAGCGAAGCCAACGACTGTGCTGCATCTTACGTAAAACGTAATCGTAAAAGTAGCGCTAATTACACCTTGGATCCTCTCCCTCCTTTTTACTCTACGTGTGTATGTACTTGTCGGTATATACGTCGGTACTTGCTTGAAAATACCACGCTGTGTGAACACCGCAGCGACCACCGAGCATGCACACGCGGTCTCCGCATCGTTCAGAGACTTTCTATTTACGCCTCTCGAGCCTCTCATCCATCCTTCTCATCTTTTTTCTTATTCTCCCCTCTATTGTCGTGATTATTCAACGGCGCCGATACTCTTTCGTGAACAGAATTCCGAACTTCCAGTATTTCCGATCGCTTCATTGGGGCCTTTTCCAACGGAGCTTTTTCAACACCTGTTTTTTCGTGCCCATTTCAACGTTCTATCGATTCGGATTAATTTTCACTCACTCGGGTTATTTCTATTGTTGTTCAGCTCATGTGTGTGATCGTTCACCAAACCTCGGTCCCCAGTCAGCCGAACTTTCGTCGTGTGTGAGAATACTGAATGGAGCGATAGACGAGACCGCCCGCTTGTACTTTCTGCTATAACGGGTTCATCAAATAATGAAATATTGAGATGCAAACGACTTTACGAGCATCGGAATATCCGATTCCCTTATTCAAATATTTATTCGCCCGAGCGATAGACGACAAGTTTGCCGGTGTCAAACGAGCCGCAACGGAACAAGCGAGACACTTCCAATAGTTTTATTTCAATTGTATTTGAATAATCAAGCAATCCTCGCCACCGCGTCGAAGTACTTGATCGCTTTGTTTGCTCATCGATCCGTGCCAATATCCAGGAAAATATTGTCCGTTCATTCACATCCGCGTTTTGTTTCGAATTTTCCGAGTTATGTTTTCCATGCCAATTGAGCCCAATCACCGGCTCACATTTGCATTCGAAACACCTCGCGTTCCTCAAATTTTACCTTATTCATTAACTAATTAATGGAATCTCGCTTCGAGATCGAGCTCCCGAAGGTTATCAGCGATATTCGATTTTAAAAGATAAACGAAAAACGAGCGATACGACGATAACGAGATTATCGAATTCATAACGAGTGGAGCAAATTGTTTTATCCGGTATATCGAGAATTCTCTTATCGCCGCGACGGAACGTGGCCTGCGACAAGAATCTTCCCATTCGCGATCCAACTCGCGGATGAGAATCTTTTAAGCAGTCTCCGCGCATCGTTCTCACGACTTACTTCCTCCTAAAAAATGATGCGGAGTGAGTTTTTATTCATCATTTTGTCTGGACGATCGCTTCAAAACGGCGGTGCAATATGAAATCCATTGGTCCGATGTGTCCAACAGTGAGTCCCTAACGAAATTACGATCACCATTTCCATCTTTTCCCGCCCGAAACTCCCCGAGTCCGGGTCTTCGATCCTGCGAGACACCGGGCCCTGAAAAATTTTCAAAAAATCAGCTGATCCCGACAAAGCCCTCTTTTTCGTCCGCTCGGGCAAGTTAAAAACACTATTATACGCGATCCGGGGGATTACGAGAGGAGAAAAAAAGCGCGTGTCGCTCTTTTCGGATTTTCGTAGATGGATAAAAAAAAAATAAAAAAAAAAAATAAAAAGAAAACGTGAAAAAGGCGATTTCGACCGGAACATCGAGTGTCCGTGGATCTCCGTATTGCAAAACACGCATCGTACATTCCGCCGGTTTATACTCTCGATTTCGCAGCTCCCTTCACCCACGCGTTAGTCATTAATGTATATAATACCAACGCGCCATCTTGATTCGCGGGTCTCGTCCCCGGCGGTCGTTCTCGCGCGGTACACGGAGAGTGCACATATCGCAGCCTCTCGCTGCGAGTGACCCACACGCTCGAGTGTTTGCGCGCGCGTCTCTATACACGGTGCATGAATTCGAATACGTATATACGTAGCTTAACGACGAATACCGCGAGACAGTAGAGAGTTATGACGGGAGAATTTCCAACCAGAAGCCCGGAGATGAAGTATGTAACGCGTTGTAACAGCAGCCGAGAGAACTCTCGTGGATATAGATCGACGCTCGGATAGCTCATCATCGTGGCTGACATAGAGGGAGGCGAGGGCGGAGTAGACAAAGAGAAGAATCAAGCTCGATGCGCGAACGCTGTACCCGTCATTATTTCACTCTCTCTTTCGCGGCTAGCAATTCCCTCCGCTTTGTGACTTTTAAACTGGACCTCTTTTCCTTCATCCCCGCCTGTCTCCTCTCCCCCCTCCGCCTCCCTTCTCTAACTGTATACTCCGCAGATTCCTTTTCGCTCTCTTCCCCGTCTGAGGCTTCTCCCATTTCACAGCTACAAACGACCCGATCTTTGCTCAGGCATCTTTAATGTTGAGCGTACATTTTATTGTCGCGTACCAACTCGCCTCGTTAGTCTTACTTTGTACGATTCATTTTCTTCTCCATTCGACTTTCTCTCTTTTTCCTCGTCATGCAAAAAAGAGACTTCCGGTTGTACGGATTCTTATTAAACGGTCCGGGTTCATTTGGAATACGAACTCGTCAACGGACTCTCGACGGATCTGATGAAGTTAACACCTCCCGATTGCTCCGATGCGGTCAGATTTGTTTGAGTCGCATTGATCAATTTATCGCGCAATAGGCGAGAAAACGTCTCGTCTGCGTGAGCGAAGAATATACGCGAACTCGATGTGTTCCACCCTGTTTGATTTACGGCTCGCGCTCCTCACGTCGCTTTTCCTTTTTCTTACTCCCGCGGAGTCTTTTCGGAGCGCGTACCGAGCGCTCGAGGCCGCCAATAAAGCGGCTTACGCTCCTCCGTGCCACAACACGTGCACACGCTGCTCCGTCTCCGTCTGTTTTAATCCGGTATCCTCTGCATATCTATATACGTTCAAGTAGCGTATATCAGTAGGATCGAAGGGAGGAGGGAGAGGAAAAGAGAAGAGGGGAGGGGCGGGCAGCGAGTTTGCCGCGGGAATATAGCGGAGCAGCGCGGTAGGAAGCGGTGTGACGTAGGTCGGGAGGCTCGCGATCGTCGTGGCACAAGTATACACCGACCGAGCAAAAACCCCGGCGGCTATAACGCCGTCGTCATATCCGAAGCGAAGCTTGCAACGTTTATACACACACTCTCGAGTTCTCGAGACCGCAAATCGCGCATATTTCTTTATCGATGCCAAATGTTCCGAGAGCTCCCCGTTCGTGTTACGGGGGAAGCCGATCGAGTTTAGGGCTTTCTGGATAACGACGCGCGCCGAGGATTAAACGAGAGGCTTTTCCTTGTTCCTCGTTCTCCCGTCAGTTAACAATCGTGTCGACGCCTCCGAGCGGGGAACCCTCGCGGAAAGGGGCCCGCTGCTATACCCCTTCGGAATTGATTACAATCGCTAATTGCGCCACTTTGATTGTATCAGCGGATTCAACTATAACATTTATCCATATAGAAATCTAGTCCCGTTCATTTATCAAGTTGGGCAATTCCCCCTGCCTTTTTTCACGGGGGTATCACTCCGGTCGCAACCTTCGCACCCCTCCCCCCCCTCGCTCGCTCGCTCTCTGCTTGCGGGCGTACGATTCAGGATCGCGTGCAAGTACTATTTATTTATAGTCCACTGAACCGAATCATTACCTTTACCCTTCGGAAGGTCGGAATCGCCTCGGAATTAGCAAACGAATAAAATTAAAAAATTGACCTTTTCGTCTTTCAGCAGCGGTTCTTTCAGTTTATCGCGAAAACTATACTTGGTTTTACCCACTGTAAAGATCCTCTCCGCTATTTTTTACATTTTTCTGCTTTTTTTTTGCTCTCATAAATGATAAAAAAATACTCGCGTGGATACACGTCGTTACACCATCAGAGCCACGTTCTTTGACGGAAAATATCCAATAATTCTCCGAGATTCGCTCGTGTTTACTTATTTTATCGACAACCCTCGACGTTGCTAATCTAATATAACGTTGTAAAGTCATCTCGTGGTTAATTATTAAAAAGTCAATTCCATTCGGCATCCCTGACTCGAAGCTTTCCCTGGTTTATTATAATTAACATTTAATTATATTTAGCACTCGCTACTTCGTTATATTTATGAAACGAGATCACCGAATTCTTCGGGGATTGACATTCCATGTTTCGCGAACACGTTAATTACCACAAAACTTAAACATAAAGTTTCGACCCTAGTTCGATGAATATTAAACGCCTCATGAATTACAAGAGATTGATACAACGCGAAGCTCGCACCGAAACTCAAGTATTTCGTGGTGGAGCCAGACGACAGAGTCATTACTGCGAGACGAGAACAACATTCGAACCTACGTACGTTGCCAACGAGTTGGGCATATCGCTCAATTCGCAATGTCACCGAAATTCTCAAAAGACCCAGCACGAATCTTAATTCCTAATGAATTCAGAGCTAAAAAAGACTCCTCCTCACGGGCAACAGAACGTGTGGAGTTAACAAATTTTTTTCGTTCCTAGAAAATAATTTGTTGATTCAGTAAAAATAATGATAGAATTGAAATGAAAATAACGAAGAATTGACGAGTGACTGAAACAGTCAAAATATTCTGTTGACTCCGCGTTTGGCTGAGACAACAAAATTGAACAGCGACCCAACTGATCGGAGCTCCCACGGTTGCATCATCAACAAACTCGAAAAAACAGCCTCGCATGCCCTTCAACTAAATTCTTGATCATGGATAAACCCCGATTGGTGACGCTAAATTTTTCCATTTCGAAACTAAATGAGTTGTCAAACGAATGGACGAACATCATCCGAGCAGTTTTTCGCTCATCCAAGTTTCTCATTTTACACACGCACTTACGTGGGCCAAGTGCGAGTAATTACATTTTTTCGTGACACTGCGCGGACATTTGCAAATTAAGAGCATACAAGTAAATCGTAAAGGTGAAAAAATCAGTTCCGTTTCACTGCGAGACTCCACGAGAGAGAAAAAGCAAGAATCGTAAAGCTCCGCTCGACTCAACTGGACCGGTAGAACTTTCTGAGGCGTACATTTACGCGAATATTATACAATCGGCAGAGAACTATATTTACGCCGCTTCCCGATCGATGTCAATCCTTCGTTGCACGCGCCGCGATGCAAACGATCCGTTACACATAGCGGAGCGCTGAGTTTATTCCTTTTTTCGATAACAGCCGAAAAACGCTGAATCATACACTTGTGGAATGCTCATCGAAATTCTATGACGTTTCCTGGAACTTGTGCGAGTTTTTGCAGGCCAATTACCGATATAATTCGAGTCGATCATTCCAATATGAATTATTCCACGGGAACGTGTTCGAAAATTCTTCCGCCAACATCGCAAAGTTCGGAATCACTCGGGGATGATCGGCGATCGGAATAGAGCGTGGACGTGCGAGACTCGCTAGTTTTTGACAGAATCGCGTCATGCGCCAGAGTTTGGCACGATTTATGAGTTTGAGATAATTCTGCGAAAAGATGGTCCTTTAGAATTTCGATCGTGTTGATTTAATCGATAAGTGACGAAGAGAAAAAAGGGGAGAAATAGTATCGTATTTTGCAGGCTGAATGGCGCGGGTTCGCGTCCTTTTTACGTTTGATAGGAGTCGCGACACGGATATACGCATACATGTATATCCATTTATACAGATATTCGTCGGAGGTTGTGTCATCGTCTCTATGTGCGCGCGGCGGGCGATCCATGCTTTCCGCGCGAGGCGGCGTGACGGTCGAGCGGCCATTTTGATAATCCCTCCCACTCTGTAGCCGCGCGCCACTTACTCCTCTCGCGTTCTACTCTTCGCGCTGGCTCGCGCGCGGCTCTCGCGTTCTCTCTTTTCGTCTCTCGTTGGACACCCCCGCGCGCTCCTCTCGCCGCAAAAGCCCTCGTCTCTTCCGCCCTCGCGTCCTGTCTAGAGCTTGTCTTCGTTGCGCGTTTTTCACCACGTCTCTCTCTCCCTCTCGCTCCCTCCCCCGTCAGCTTCCATTTCCACTTCTGTCGCGCTCATATATCTTTCGTTTTGTATTTCTCTTTCGTGTTTTTTTCTCCCTGAATTTTTTTTCAACGTCGCGACACGGACTCGCGTCGTTCGTTCGGGTACACACACCGGAGAGTCGCGAGCTTTTGCGGCAAAGGATGAGCAGCTCTCTCGGCGCGAGCGACGAGCGAGCCAGCCGGTTGCCGGCTCCTGCTGCCTGCCTGCCGTTCCTCTTGGCTCGTGTGCGAATTTTTCCTCTATGTACATCGCACGTCCTATATACAACTCGTTCTCCTCATATAGATATATCCCCGCGTATATTCACTCTCGCGTCTCGTCTCTCGCCCGCGCTTGCCGTTCTTATTCCCCCTCTCACCGCGCGCGCAACGTCACGCTCCCACCTCCGTCGCTGTATCTCCGTCCCTCTTCGTTTCAATATCTTTCTCTCTCTGTCTCGCGCGCGTTCCGTCGCTTCGCCTCCTCTCCCCACCTTCGCACAGCACTCCTGCTCCTCTCCGTGCTCCTGTCTCGCTCTGTCCCTCGGTTCATCTCCGTCGCTCTCTCCCGTATCAGTGTACCCGTGTGCGTTGTTCAGTCACGACCGGAAAGTGCCAGTTTCTCTCGAGCTCTAATCGCCTCGTTGCGTCTCCGCGCGAAACGCTCCGGCATCCTATATACGTTTTTAACAATTATTTCATCTTCTCATTTTCATCGTATACAAATATACGATCGAACAAATATTTTTCTCCCGATTGTGTGTTGCGATAATAAAAGCTGAAGATATATTGAGCTCGTGATGTCGTTTGTCCTGCCCCCGCGCGATCCGTCGAAAACAAATGAAATTTCGTATCGAAAGTTGCTCGATTGTTAACTGACTGCGTTGATTAATTAGTTACGTCGGTGCGGCGCTCTGTACGGGGGCATTTCACAGTGCGATAACAAATGTGTGCTCGTGTCGTCGTACGGCTTTGGCCCTTTAAATCACAAGCGCCCAACAGCGACATCTGTGCGTCCGAAAAATCTTTCGGAGTTGGCTTTTTATTTCGTTCATCGCCTGCTCACTCACCACACTTCCCTCCTCGAATTTAAATTCCGTATTAAGAATTTGAGACTCGACGCTCGATCGCGACTGATAAAACGTCCGCGCGCTCAAACGCTTTGACGCAATTGTTCGACGCAGTGACGCGCCACTTGTCACGAGATTACGGTGTGACGTACTTTTTTTTCTCGTCATACTTGGCTTTTTTTTTATTACGCCGGAGCTCGGGACACACGACCGAGTGTTTTCCTCGTTCCGACTCTTCGCCCTCCTCTCGCTGCACTCTCTCACTCGATCCTTCGCAGTTGTTTTTTTTTTTTTTTTTTTTTTTTTTTTTTCCATAGCTCTGTCGCGCGTATCTTCGGGCGAGCGGCAACTCGCCAGTTTCTTGACTACCCGCGCTCGCGATAACAAATATTATTTCGCGATAACGCGCAAATCCGGTGTCTCGGATACGATTCGCGGACGTGCGTGCTCGCGAGCGCGTGTTTGCGCAGAGGTGACCTTTAAGGGGGTCGAGAGGAGCTCTCTCGCCGAAAGACCAATCAAAATCTCGATCGGAGTTTCACGATTAATATCCGAGTGGTCTCTTTCTCTCGGACAGAAACGAGGCAATACGCGCACAGAGACGACCCCCGCACGCCCGGCCAATACACGTAAACCCACGTTTCACAATCGCTCAACGCGCACTCGGACGCTCCTCTTTCGAAAGATTCACTCGCGTTCGCGAAACGGGATAAAAGATAGATAAAGAAATATAAAAAGTGGTGGAGGAATTTCCGTCGCGCTGACGGATATTCCCAAACACGGATGATCCACGTTGCTTTCTTTCTTCCTTTCTTATTCCGCACCATCGTTCTTACCTCGTGAAAGTGATCGCGCAGTCGTGTGTGCATCGTCGGAAACGCGAAAACTTACGTTTTATCTCGCCGTTGTGCGTTGGTAGTGCGCGCGGTGTCGTTTCGCCAGAACGATCGCCGAATAAGAGAACCGCCAAGTGTCCCCATTTTTACTCCGTGACCAATCGGCTGAGGAGTCTCCAAGTACACCTATACAGCCGCGATCATTATAGTGTCTTCGTGCGACTTAGCCGAGGTGTGATAAAGAGTGCGGAGTAGAGGAAGGAGAATAAGAAGAAGAGAAATACGTGCTGGATAGTTCTTCTTCAATTTTCTTCCCATTATTACAGTCATTATAAAATTACTTATTTTTTTTTTTTTTTTTTTCATCTTTTTTCTTCGTTATTACGAACGCGACAGCGTGCGGTCGAGCCGAGAGGAGCGCGCACTCTGGATTAGCCGCTTCCTCGAGGCCACCTGATTCTATATTTTTATGTTTACATTTGTTTCCTCTTCTCTGAATACACAGTGCATTTGTGCGGGAGTGCGGAGTGCCAATTTTTGGGGGTTCGAATGATGATGATTACGCCCCGATAACACGTTGATCAGTGTCGTCAGAAATAATTCGTTCGCGAGAAAACGACTCGAGAGTTTAGTCGGATTTGCCAGCCTCTTTTACACTACTCCGAGGAATAAAAGTTGGAGCGCGCCAAGTCCACGTTACAAAAGCATGATATTGCGTCGATCGTTCTCAGTAAATTCGAAGCCAATGTTTATACGCAGCCGTCGTTTGCTCGGCACTCTTGATATCGAGACTCCTGCAGAATCGACAGAATCAAATTCACCCACTAAGACAGCGGCTAAACCGACGTCAGAATTATATTTGGAAGCGGCGCGACGCGCGCCGCCCTCCTGAACACCCGGTGAGTGTCTCCTTTACCCTCACGCATTTGTCGCCGTCTCCGATACACGCTACGGACGATCATAAAATGACGACGTTCAAACGAACCCGATTGTCCGACCATTCCGATATTTTGAAATTCTCCTCCAAGAGTTTCATCACCGGGCTCCAATTCTTCGACTGGTTGCTCTCTATTCCGGAGCACTTCGTTGCCCCAATCGTTCGTGGATTTGACACTCCGTGTCGCACAGTGGTCCTCGCCCTTTTCGCCAATGTCAAGATTTTTCATTGAAATTCTGATAAATTCAACTGCACAATAATGTTTTCATTCGAATTGTCCGACTACCTACGCTGTGGATCGAAAAGCTCGAAACAAATACGGGACACTCGAAACCTGCAATAACTCATTGCGGTTATTCAAACCAACTTCGAATTCGCTTTATCAATGAAAATGCATTCGAGTTTCCAATGAAAAACTCTTCATTTCAGGGATCATAAAACATTTCCTCAAAGCCGCAATTGATGTTGAACGAAAGAAAAAAAGTTTCCCTCGATGCAAAACTGACCAAGCGCGCATCGACTCGGAACAGCTCATTGGAATCGAGAGAAACTAAAAGTTTCGCGGTTGCAGAGAGATAAAACGCGCGTTTCTTCATGTCAATAAACGTATATTCTATCTAAAGTACACAGATAGATAAGAAAATGTCGACGAAGAGGGTTGATGGGAGGGACGTGAAGAAGTCAGTGACGTCAGGAGCTCCTTATTTGCTCGATGAGCATGATGCTCATTCGACGAAAGATATTGTCGCAATATGGCTGTTATTTCTTGTGGTTTCCCCCTTTTTTTTTCTTGCCCATTCCTTTTTCTTCGTTCTCTTCCCCAGCAGAGTTGAATCGTTGAGTTTGTGGCGTCCTCGAGACTCATATCTCTATTTTTTATTGCTACGATAATCCTCTTAAGCTTCCTTTCTTGTTTAAGGGAGTCCTGCTTCGTGGGCATCGCGTTTTCTCAACTTATTTGCGCCACTATCATTTCTCTTACTTTCAAAGAGAATAAGAGAAAGGAGAAGAGATCGACGCAGGGAGTATGTTTGTATGCATATTTTCGGAGCGTATTGAATCTCGCTTAATTGCTCGTTGAGGATAATCGATCGTTCTCTGGAGAAATGGAAAGTCTTCTTCAAATTTAACTCTGGTCTATGCGAAGCCGGTTTACCAAATCGTTTTTACAGCAAGATTATTTTCAGCTGTTTTTCTTAAGTATGAATTTTAGCAAATAAGCCTTGTTGGTTCCAACAAATTTTTTGCTTCTCTCAGTGTAAGAGTAATTTATCATGGATGAGTTTATGGAGCTGTTTTTCAGGTTGAATATATTTTCGTATCTCGTAACTTGCAAGATTAGCTCTCCGTTAACGTCTTTTCGTATAAGCCTGACGTTCGTAGTATTTAGAGTTGCATCCTTTTGTATCCATTTCATGCAAGGTTTACTGCGAGATTGTTTGTGGTTTGGAGAGCGATAATAGTACGAAGATTAATGAAAGAGAATGACGGAGACTCGGTAACGAAAACAAGGACAAAAAATGTTGGTTCGGAGTACCTGTGCACGTGGAGTGATTTGGACTATGATTGGATACAGCAGCAGAAGCAGCGGCCGCTCCCAATCGAGCTGTCACGAGTAACTTTTGCCCCAAGTTAACTTCGCGTCGAGAGCATCCTCGTCCCGTCGTTTTCCCTTTAAAAAGGCGACCTTGAGACAAAGTTATGAGAACAATTTTTCTGCAGAACCCACATTCGAGGACTCTGATAAAACTTCCACTTTGACGTTTAACTCGCCTCCCCATGAAATTGGATCAGGCAACTTTTCTCCTTTTTTTCTCCCCTTCTCAAACCACATAAAAAGCTTAACCGAAGTTTAAAGTACCGTGGTACAATTTTCAAAGTCCAGCGTCGCCTAATTACTCTCGAAATATTTTTATTCACTGTGCAAAAGCGATTAGTCTTATTGCCCGAACTACGAAAACTGTGCTCCGCGCGACTTCGGCACAATCCCCGCTCATTCCATTGCTCTCTTTCATTCTCTCTTCTTCCATTCATCCTCAACTCGCTCATCGGACTATTTTCAACCAAAATAAAATCCGCATCTATTCGAGATCGAGAGCGATTTTCCTTCAATTCGGAACTCCAACAAGGCGTCGCCGTTTCAAGGCTTCCCTTAAAAAAATCCAACTCTCCCGATACAATGCGATCAATGCCCTTCCCATCGTTCAAGTTTTACCTTCGGATATAAAGTATACGAAAGAAACGTTGAAGCGTGTTGGAAACGCTACGAATATAATCGAGAGCACCACCAGCAGCAGCAGCAGCAGCAGCAGCCACAGATAATTGGCTAATGGATACCGTTCCTACTCGTCTTCGTAAATATGTATGCCCGACAAGTATGTGAGAAGTGGCCATGTATGGATAACTCGTTGCACACGCGGAGCTTTCTCTGTCACGCGTTTAAACTATCGTATAGACATTGATGGATAAGCACGTGATAGGAATTTACGATCGATTATGCGCCCCGGTGTTTGCGTGTCAGGCCTATCACGTGTAATATTACAAATATCCGCATGTGTGCCTCTCTCGATACTCCGCATTGCATTACATCACATAGACAGATGCACACGAGTATAGAATGACGAAACCGGTACACCTCAATCAGTTATTAGATACATATCTGCGGATAAATGCGGTGGTATGAGTGTAGTACGAGCGGATTTACCCCCGCGGGGGGCGCGATAAACGGAACGGTATGTTTGTATTCATCGCGCTCGAAACACCATATCATTATACAGTATAAAGATCAATCTCGCAGTGGATCCTCGAAATTCAGTCGATTTTTTTAGCCAGCGAGTTTTGTCTCTTGGTTAAACTTCGTTGGCACGATATCGAGGGCGTTGGAACAAAAAACTTTTTTGACTCGGAGAGACGCAATTTTTTTTTTAAGATCGTTAAAAAGGGCGAGACTTTTATTGGGGGGGGATTTCGTTTTGTTCTATTGTTTTGCACGTTTGACGACGGGAATGCGAGCGGGAAATGTGTGCTTGGGAGACCGCGTAGTCTTTGCGGTGAAAACAAATAGGAGGCTTTCGTCGATTACGAAGCGGAGGGGAGCAGTGATTGATTTTGTTTGAAAGTTGGTACAACTTTCACGTGTCACGAATGTTGATGTGAATTTTAAAAAATTTCAATTTGTTGATAGTTCTCGATTCCGTGAGTTGATTTTTGCGGAGTTTGTAATATTTTAATTCGGTGCTTAGTCGCGTGGTATACTAGCTCAGGATTGCGGGTTTTTCTACATACAATTCCACGATGAGGAATATAATGGGTTTTATACACTTGAGAGAAAAAGCATTAAAGGAGACTCGTATCGTCGCTCCTCGGAGCCGCGGGTCTTCCGCGATATTCTTTTGCTCACTTTTTATTCTCATTCTCTTTCCCCTGCTCTTTCGCTCTTGCGGGATAAACTGAGACGAAGATACGCGGATAACAAACCGCGAGTACGAGGAATGTCAATCTCAAAGGGGAAACTCCGCACGCACGGTGCAAAGAGGCTTGCACAGAGCTCGAATTACACGGACTTGGTTTTTTCTTCTCCCTGCTCTCCCTGCGCTCTCGCTCGTGCCTCCTATTTCTCCCTCTGTCGGGCTGTTCGCGTACACTCTGAAGTTTTCGCCTTCCCGAGAATCCGATACTTTTCGGAGTGTTTTCACCACCTATACAACACAAACTAATCCGTGCATTATTCATACTCGTAATACATAGAGTATGAATATTTATGAAAAAATGAATAGCTCCCCGTTTCCGGGCTGGAAAACTCGTCACACAATTGTCTTCCAGAGGTCGCCTCCTCACACGCCGCATTAATCTTTTAATTGTTTAGAGATTTTTATACCTGTTGACGCTCCCAGGCCTGCTGCTCAATCTATATTTAAAATCGGAGCTCGAAACACGGAGTAAATAATGGTACAAGCGAGTCGACGATAGAACACTTGTCCTCTTGTAACGAGGCTGCGCGTCGCGGTGCTACTCGATGCGTGATATTATATATTATTATTTATTTACGGGATGCGATACATCGTGTGCGACTATGTCGTCATTAATTTTATAATGACGACGCGTTCTCGTCTTACTTTGTCCATTCACGAGGATATTGATCGTTGCGGCGACACATTGTAGGACACGATAGTTCAGCATCTGACGCAAGCCTCTCTCGTTTCCTCTATGATTTTCTCCACTTCTTTCTCTCCCCCCCGTTTCTCTCCGGGAGTAAACGGGACATAATTGTCCGGCGAATGACCGGGAATCCGCGCGGCACGAAACTTCCTTTTGTAATTCGCCAAGTATTCGTGATTTCTCAAAAGAAGCATCGCACGCAGCAGCGAACCGCGCGCTCCTCTCGGACGTACAGTTTTTGTTGGCGAAGCCACCGCGCGGGGAGGAGAGCAATGCAGAAAACGCATAAGCGTCTTTAGTTTCGAGTACACTCGCACATGTTGGAAAATTATTGTTGTCCTGTATAATTAGGAGTTACCGCGTGTAATTGGAGATATGAATAAGGGATAGAAATAGGATTATTAGAGCTGTACGTGCGTATATTTATCGAGTGTATCATTGCCGGGTATATAAGGAGTTTGCGTGCACCCTGGAAATTCTCGTGAGTTTTATCGACAAGCCGCATTAAACCGTTATTTATGTGGAGCAGCACCACCCCGAGAGTCTGTATACGTACTCGCTCTTTCCCGCGTCGAACGTACACGCTCCGATGTCGCATGTTTCGCGGGCTCGCACACACCGCGCTCGCAACGTAGCGCGCGGCGGCGGCCTCTCTTACTCTCGTTTCACTTCTCCGGGCTATAAATAGTGTAGCGTCGGTGGGATCGCGGTCTCTCGCGAAGCAACGAGAAACCGTGACTCCGGAGCTGCTGCGCGCGAGTGGGTTCCTCACTCCACCTGATAAACGAGAGATATGATATCCTACCTCGTCGTTGCGCCCCGGTGCATTATTTTCAGAGAGTATTGTACGACGATATCCGTGACAGCCGAGGCTCTTCGACGTGTCCCCCGCCGCTGCCCCGAGGTCCGTGAACTTCGCTCCTGCGCGCGTCTCGCCTTTATTCGTGCGCTTGCGATCCCATTTCTTCCTCTCATTATAACCTTTCCAGGTGTCGTTTTAATCGGGTGCGTATACGCGAGACGTCGGAAGTCTCCGAACTCTTCTGAATTTGGCATTATTCATTCTGGCATCGATTGTCGCACGTTTGTCTCTCCCGCGCTCACTTATTCACATTCCGCCGTCGAAAGCCCCGCGGCCTCGTTTCCCACGTTCGCCGATTTTCCTCCCTCCTCCCCCCAAACGAGACTCGCGCTGCCAGCGCCAGACCTTTTGTCACTTTTTTTTATTTAGTTATCCACTAATGTTCCGACCCACGCGAGCACCCTTGGCCTCGCGGCTACTTCCTCCGACTTATACCGCGGCCCCCATTTTCACACTACACTCCCCATTGGAATATCTATCTTTATCAGCGAGCGCGAAGAAAAAAAGCGCTCATAACGTATAATCGACGATTAGGTACTCGTCGACGACATCGTATTAGCCGATACATCCGTGTCCGTACACTCTGCACACCACGCCGTAATTATAATAATGGTTATTACCTGTCGTCAATGAATGATAATTGTACGAGCTATTTCAATTATAACCTCGCAAACAGCTCACCCCGCGCGACGACACGGCCGAAAGAAGCACTCCGCACGACCGGTTTTTCCGATCTCCTCGTCCCGGTGTTATGACCTTGTCGCACGTGTGCTACGTACCTGTTCGCGTTTGCCCTCGATATAACGATAACCACCGCCTCTTCAACGACACATCTCATACATTTTAGATCTCGAATAACCTCCTTGAAAATTCAACATTCTTCGTCTCGTTTCTTTCCACGAGAGAGAGAGAGAGAGAGAAAAAACACTTGAACAGATCGTGTTTTGGCGCAATTAAAAACACGCTTTTTCATTCGATAAATGATCGATAAGCCGTAAACATTGGTCAAATCGTGTGAGACATTGACTGGATACAATTGCCCTTCGATCGTGACGCGAGTGCGCGATACTTGTTTGCGGATTGCGTCCCGGCAAATCGTAAACAGTAAATAAATATAAATTTCAAGACTATTTATGGCTCGAGATAAATTACAGTCCGTAGCCGAGCTCATTTATACAGTTTCCAAATAATTTTAGTGCGCTTTTAGATCGTCGGACATTGTTTTTACAACGGTCTCCGTCGTGTGTTCGTACGATAACAGATTACCGACATAAAACAAATATTTTTCAACAGCATCCGTTTTTTCACTGGTTTACCGTGTTTGGTTTACCGTGCTCGTTCAATAGAATTAACACACCGTTCCGTCTCAATTATGCGTGACTCTCGGAGAAAGTTATTGTCATTACGAAACTTGCTTCGCACGAAGCTTTTTCTCCATTGTTCGGCGGACGGTGGCTCGACGATTGATCGAACGTGCGCAGTTTTTGTTTCTATTTTTGTGCTTTCGAAGGTAGACGCCGAGTTTGAATATCTGTACGGGGTTTTATTAACGCGTGCGTTTGACGTTTCGTTTGCTGGATTGGTAATGCTCGACGTAACGGTGTCAGTGTGTCAGTGTCGAGGCTCGCTGCTTCGCGAGTGCTGGATGACGCGTGTTATCCTTCACTCTCCTCACTCCGCCCGCGCCCGCCTGTAAGCCTCTCCCCGTCCCGCTCCCTCTCTTTCTCACTTTCTCACGCGAGTGATCGGAGTCTCGTTTATCTCCGTGCCGGGGGGGGGGTCTCTTTGTATTACAGAAGGAATTCCTCGGTTATATTTTTCATCAGCTGTGTGCTCGGTGGGATTCGTTCCTCGGGGAATTCCGCTTGTACGCTCGCCGAATTATATCACGTGCTCGGGCCTGCGTCACCTTTCCTTTCCTTCGTTATTGTTTTGAGCGCTTTTTCGCTGGTTTTCGGTCCGGCGATTAACGCCGTTGGAACAGATCGAGAAATCTCTCGACTCCCGGCGTGTCCGATGCTGCGCGCTCAACCTTCGGCTCGCTCGAAATAAACTCGACAGCTCATTCTCTGGTTAACGCTCTTGCCTTCCCTACACACTGCATTTATATTCGTCCACGAGCTTACCGAATTCGCTGAGATTCTCTCCCCCCCCCCCCCCAAGTCATGCGTTATTTTGTTAGTATCTCACCGCGCGCTTTCAATTTGCCCAAATATTCGAATGAACTTATGAAACAATGTGGAATATGTAAACGAACTGAACGAACGACCGAACGCGCTTTCGAGTTGCCCGTTCGTTCTATAAATTCACAACAATTTACACAAATTTGGCACTTTTCGCTTTTCCAGCTTCCTGACATGTCGATTATTTCAGACGAATCAAGTTCCCACTTTCTCGAAAAAAAACTTGAATTTCGCGCGAAACCAAAAAGAAATTTCGTCGAATTGCAATGACGCAAAGTCCTCAAACGTCCTTGAAACCTGCTATGATCTCAGCGATGATTTTCCACCTTATTTCCATCGATTAAGACTTATTCTCTGTGATAGTTTAATGACGTTAATACGTGATTGTATTGTGTTACAGCGTGGACCGGGACCGGCTTCGAGAGCGGGAACGTCAGGCCCGCGCGGCGATGTCGGTCCAGGCGGAACAGGCGGCAGCGGGAGGCGGTCCGGACACCCGCCACGGCCATCACCATCACGGTCATCACAATCACGGGCATCATCACACAAATCCACACGCGTCCGCTTCCTCATCGCTCTTTCCCCGTGCCCCAGTTAGGGTGAGTCTCGAGTTTCGACTAATCGAACCAACATCCGTAAACACACAGATTAAAACGCAATCAATCGCGATTATTTACGAGCGCCCCGTCCCCGAATTAGTGGCTTTCGAAATACATACTTTTCCAACCAAGACCTTTCACCTGTACGAAATAACTGAAATGTTTATCATTCTGCTTAAATTACTCCGATACACGAAGAATATAACGATAATTGAATAATCATCGAACCGAGGGATTTATTATATACGTTCGTTCAACAACACCGCTGTTTCATCGAGATCCCGCAAATCACCGTAAAATACTTCCGGTTTTATTATATATATATTCGCAATAAAAATGAATACAGGCTCGAATATCACGAAGGAGAAAGAGAGAGGCAGAAGCTTTTATGGTTATTATTATTATCATGATCCTTTTTTATCGGCGACGTTGAGTTCGCTTACTTCGTTCTCTTCGATACATATATATTTTTTGTTCTCTCCGCACCATGTGCTTTTTTTTTCTCCTTTTCTTCTTACCCTTCTCTCGAAAGCGTTTTATCGACTTACGAGTGGGTTCTCCGCTCTCGTCGATAGTACACATCGATCTACGACGTGAGATTTGTCCCGTGGTGAAATTCCATCGGGACGCTTGTCTCTATTTTTGTGGCCGGAGGCACGTCTCTCGTTTCGAGGCGGAGGAGGGAGGCTCGGCGCAGAAATGATTCCGAGTTGAAGATACAGCGATCGGCCGAGTAAGAAGACTGAAAAAGAGATACGGGCGCGCTCTATTTCGAGAAACGCCGTTAGCGCTCTTCGGTAAAATGAACTTTGCTCTTTTCCGGGAAGTTACTATTTTCAGGAAACTGAACAAACATTCGCCATTGCAATTCCAGCCTTTTTCTTCGCGTTCACGATTTCTTGTCGTTTTTTAACTATCGCTCGGGAAGTGATCACGCCTCCAGACCTCTTCGGTGCGCACCGTTACTTACGCACCGTCGATGTACATCATTCACCCCCAATTTACATAGAAATTGCCCCATATCCACCGCGAGGGACCAGCACCTCGATTCCCAGTCGATATTTTTATTTAAAAATCCACAATATCGGGCTCCCTTGTCCTCGCCTCGTCCACGGCGTGGTTGCCAAATATTTCGTTTCACACACCTCAGAATTTATGTTGAAATATCATTTGAAAAAACGAACCTTCAACTAAAAGCAATTTGAGAATGGCTCGAGCTCGAGAATTTGGAACAAGCCGTGAATTTTCAAGGACTTCAATTAATGTTTTGCGATATAAATCTGTCGAAAAAATAAACGTCATAAAATCTTATCATCGATCGGAGATTGAATGATCAGATTACTCGAAAAAAATATACTTTCAGTTTTCATGACGAATTTTAATGGAACTTAGATTCGGCGTAATCGCTTCCGGCCCAAGATGAATTTGTCAGGCAAATTATGCGAGTGGCTGCTGGGGAACGGCCAACAACTGTGCTGCTCGTGCAGCAAAGCGTAGATCAGGACGTGAGCAGCTGTCTTCGGGTTTCTCAACCCTCTTGTGCGAGCACCCAGACATTTCTCGTAGATGAAAGTCTGTCTCTTCACTTTCTTCGCTCACACATACCTCCAAGAGGAGGATTTTGTACGTACAAAAGTGCGTACGAGAGTGTGTTTTCGAACAAATATTCCGGTCTCGAGCGACAGGGAAAATGTGCCCTCGAATAGCTCGTAAAGGGTCTCAATAGAGCGAACCTACGATCCGTATGACTCGGGTTTTCTTCAATAAATATCCGTTCCGGAATTGGTCCTCGAGATTTATTGCTCGCTGACAGCTTTTTCCACGTGCAACTCGACCAGCCGCAATGTCCGGCCACCACTTTTCCGCGTACATCGACGATGCATGAATAGACGAGAACTCCGTCAACGTTTTCATACGAATAATTGACAAAACGAGGGACAAATAACAGCGAAAATCGGTCGCCCGATGACCGTGGCATTGCCCGCTACGTCGAGGATCTTCGCCGGAATAATAAATTCAAGATAAAAGTGGAAAATAACGATGTAACACCGAGGTCAGAAACGTAATCCGAGCTTGCTCGATTCGCAATGCGCATTCCTCTCGTAGACGACATTCTTTTCTCAATCTTTTCTTCCAATAGCTCATCCTCAAGTTTCGACCAAAACTAACAAAACTTGGGAGTCTCATGTCGCTGCCGCGATCAGTCATGTTCAGTTTTTGTACTCCGAACGAATGTGAGCTCGAGAGGCTCGCGTACCGTCCACGACAAACTTCCTCCTGCACTCGAGGCTCCCCAAGCTCACGAAACTTTTACTTATTCTTCTATATAGATATATGCGTAACATCATCACGGAAACTCATAAATACATCGGAAGCTATAGCAAGCAGAAGGGCGCCCAAGTTATTTCTCTCGGAGTTATTTTTATCGTGTAGAAGTTCGAAAGGCCATGTTTGACTCAAACTGTCAAAGATTCTTCACATTAACGTCTACCATTTTTCCTCATTTGAAAAATAATTTTGACACTTTTCTTATTTACGAAATGATGGGGAGTAGCGCAGCGTGCGATTAAACAACCGCTTCATGTCGTCCAACTTTTTGGAGTACTTTGAAAAGTTCGGAGAATCAGAGTCGAGGAAAATGAAGTGAAATTCAGCGGTGGGCGCCTCCGTTATTTACAAACTCATCGAATAATCACAGTGCATACGATTTTTATTGAATGGAGCTTAGCTCGCTCTCATATCGAGAGACACGGTCGCCTGTCATTCCTGTGAGATAAGACTACTGGCTTCCAATTCGCAAATTATATGTAGATGAAATGCAACATAGAGATGCGAGAAGCGATCGCAGTCTCTTACGTATGCATTATCGAGCTCGTATAATTCAGTCGCTCTTTGTCGTTTTTTGCTCTCTCAACTCTCTGCTCATGGAGAGGTTACGCCATCGGAATCGGTTTCTCGATTATTAGTCGATCGATAAATTATATCGCGGTGGGATAGAACGAGACGGTTTTTCGCTTCTCGCGAATAGGCGCTTCAGACAGACCGAAGAAGCAGAACGTTATCTGCGTCAAGTATTTTCCTTCGACGAATGAAGTTTGTCAGAGATACGAAAAAATCAACAGACTCTTCCCCACACTCCGAGATTTCTACCGTCGCTCGAGTATAGTTTCGCGTCTGTGAGCGTCTCGAGCACGCAGTTTCGGTTGTTTCCTCGAAGCGATAAACGTTTTGCGCCCGATATACAAAAGCTTTGCTTCGCGATTATTCCGATAAGAAAATAAGTACGAGAATTGGACGGAGCGTGAGCGCGAGCGAGCGAGCGAGCGAATGGATTGTCGATGAGAGACAAGAGATCGAGGCGCTCGTGGAATATCGTCGAATCACGTGCGATCGTTGTTGATAAGGGCGTACGATAACGCCTGATAAAGTTTGCTCTACGCGTGAACAACCCGGCAAAGCCATTCCCACACACATTGCGAGTTATTGCGAGGCATTCGCTATAATGCGTGATTGACCACTCGCAGACTACTTTTATTTATACCCCCCCACGTGTTTGCTCTTTTCCTGATCGTTGTCCTCAAGCTTTTGCGCCAGCCCAAACTAAATTGGCCGCTCTCTATCATCCTCCTCTCCTCTCTTTCTCTCATTCCTGAGCGATCTTTCCTGCGCGAAGGTGAATTCCTCCATTATTGGCCGTGTAAGATAAAACCTCTCTTTGTGATCGTATAAATTGATAAGTCACTGCCTATTTATCGAGTCGTGAGAAGAACACGAATACGATTATGTTTAACGGAGAATTGGGGTCAGCGGAATATCACGAGCAGTTGGAATAATTATTCCACATTTTTATGCCTACTCACGAGCAACCTTTCATAAATGTAATAAACATTGAATATTTTCATTCATGTTTTTCATTTTCCTTAATTACATTCCATTGTTTCTTTGGGTTTTTATTCTCGAGTTGAGGTAGTTCATGTACGAAACGATTTTCTTGAGAAAATCTTTAAATTTACACAGAGTTTAAATACGTAGTCGATTGACCCTGATATCAAATTGTAAATGCGTAAAAAATCGTTTATCTTTCCATATTACGAATGAACGCTTTTTACGAAGTTTGTGAAAAACGTATACAACAACAATGGCGTATATAATGAAGGTTTGGGAAAAACTTGGAGACGATTGTCTTACTAGTAACTCGTATTACCTCACATTTGCTCATTTCAGCATTTTGCTTCTTCTTGGCTTGGCCCATTCCTGTTATGGCCTTCTGTCTTTTTATGAATACTTTTTTCTTCATCCATTTCCCTTTGCGCTCTCTAACGCAATTTTACATAAAAAACTGTAGTATTTTAGCCAGGGACGAACGAAATTTGGGGTTCGGTCAGTGATGGATCCCCGATTAATAAACGGTTTGTAATTTCATTTGCCAAAAGATGAATTGAAAAAATTCATTCTTTAGTTATTATTATTAATTTGGAAGTAAAAATCGATAGAATTTAAACACCCATGAAATGCGACCCTTCGAACACTATCTAGCTTAAATTCAACCAACGAATCGCCCGGCACAAATTCCTTTATCCACACAAATTAATTATTCCCGCTTACTTTTAAAGTCGCGATTACATTTTCTCTAAAAATCCGATCCCTGAACTCGGATGAGCGCGTTCCCACATATGTGGGAAAATGCACGTTCAAACATTGATAAAGAAACAGTAAATAAACCGATTGAGGCTCGATAATTTCGCGCTGTTATCCGCTACCCGAGTCTCTTTCAATTTCGCTAGAACGCGGTCAAAGCCGTCCATATAGTTTCAGGCACAGACATATTCGCCACAGGTTTACCAGGGCTCTCCGGCATTGCCTCCATTCCCCTCGTTTTGGCACCAAGCAACGAACTAAAACTCGTAATCGTAAATAATGAGGATAGATTTGAAAATTATTAAGGTTGTATGTTTCTTCGAACGTTGATGTGTCGTCACGTAGTGAAAAAGTAGCGGCTACCGGACGCCACGTTCGTGTTTTCCGATGGCTCAGTGGAGCGCGTGTGTTCTCGCACGTACGCACCAATATTCACGCACACGTACTGACACTTGCGCGCGTTCGTGTGTGCGTAGATATTCGTATAAATATACTTGACACTCACCAATCTACCGTGTACGATATTGTGCGTGTATATATTCATATCAAAGCCTTTAACCAACCACTCGTGCACCCGAAGAGCAACCCTCTTTTTTTCTCTCCTCTCTCTCTCTCTCTCTCTCTCTCGGTGTTTTTCTCTGCCGCCCTCTGTCGTCCCTTCCCACATCCGTCCGAGCGTGGTCGGAGCAGCAATCACGAGCGGCGCTCACGTAAACGGACGCACGCGTACACACTCTGCCGGCTATTCCGGTCCCCCAGTAGGTCACGCAGCCGTTGAATAATTTCCATCGTATGTATCCCATCGTGTTCTCGACGCTTGCATCTCGCGTCATTCATTCGCAACGACGTTCGATGACTCGGAAAAATAAAAACACTTTAAACATACTTTCTCCTTCGCCACAATAGTTCCATCGATTTTCGAGGATGAGCAGGTTTTTTTCCTCGAAATCGCCCTCACGGATCTTGCATTCGTCGGATATAGCGGATAATATTCCGTCTTCTTCTGCGGGTTCGCTCGCGAACACGAATGCATGGAGAAAACAATTCGTTTATTGAACAAAAGCCACTTGGCTGAACGAAAGTTCGGTGATTCCAACGATTTTGCTTAACGATCAACGATTCGGATTATTCGAGTGAATTATAAATCTTCTCCATCGTGGAACCAATCGAATCGTCGAAGCTCGAACAAATCGTTCATTTATTCGTTTACGCATGTTCTTTTTTAGTTGCCTCGATAAATGTTCGTTGGAATCTCAATTATCAAATGGACTGCATCGTTATTTTTCGCATGAATAGATGAATCAGTTTATCGCCCCGCATGCTATTTCCTCGCATTAACAAGAATTTCTTTAGCTGCATCAGAGCTCTGTCGGTTCGACCAACAACTTGGGTCAGCATTCACGAGAGTGGTCTTGAAAATATTCCGTCGCCCGTACCGGTCCAAATCTTGCGAGGCCGCGGTGACGAACAAAATGTTTTTTTTTAATTGTACGAATGGAAAAGACTCGAAGGAGTTGCGAAGGGTGCGCCGATTACATATTTGCCCCAATTGTTTTGACCTCACATTCATTCACGCTTTTGCGGCTCGTTATCACTCGGGTCGGGATAAATAATTGAATAATACAATTAACGATGAGGAGCCGAGGGGGAAAAGTGAGCGAGGTTCTTCCGAGATGTGCAGGGGACACGTAGTGACAAACTTTTGACTCTTGGACGTAGTTACGATCCACGAGATGTCGCATGCATCGTCGAGCACTATCTCGTCGACTCAATTAGCCTAATTAGCTACCAGGACGCGTTTACGCACTCCTTAAAACTCGAGAAGCTCGACGCCTCGTTTCCTTTTGTCTCGTGTAAAACGAGCACGCGCCTTTTTTCAGCTACCAGCATACTCAAACGTGCCACGTTACACAGTCGAAATTCGTCGATAGCGAAGAAATCGAATTCGATTTCTTTCAACAACGTCTCGATATTTCACCGAAATTTTCTTCCTCACGAGAATATCACAAGTTTCTCCCCCTCCCTCGTTTACCCGCGACAATAACTTCCGGTATTTATCGAGGCGAACGCCGAAGGGAGAAAGGGACAAAGTCTGAGCGCCGTTTGTCTCTCGTCTCGGATACGGTAGTTGATAATTGTCGAGGAAATCAATCGTACACATTGAATGGCGGGGCTCGCTAAGACGCTCGTTTATATAGACTGTTGCGCAATGGAACAACGGAGCTTTAACGAGCCCACGGATTATATAGTATTATTATCCGGGAGAGTCGTCTTCCACTCTTGCGGATATACGCCGCACTGTTCATGACACGAACTTGCTTGCGCAATGGTAAACACAGAATGGCGTGTCTCTCGTTAACGGGGATATTCTCGTCTTGTATTCAGAGACGTATATTAAGGCTGCAAACTTTTTACTTTTTTTCGAGGAATCTTCAGACTTTGGCAATCCTGTTGAGGCGCGGAGGAATTCTCAAAAACTGAGAGAACGACGAGTCCGTTGAGTCTCGTGAAAACCGCTGCAAACAACGCTCCGAGCAAACCAAAAGGCTTCTCCGATTTTCGAGGTGTGCATTACTCAGCATAACGCACGTTTCGAGCTTCCGAATGCGTGAAGAAAACGCCAGAAAAACAAACCTATTTGTGGTCCCAATGAATATTTTTCTCCTACCGAGGAACTTGCCAGGAAAAACATTGTCGAATACTTCTTTTCATATTCCACTATCTCACTGTTTAACTCGGCCGTTTGCAGAGTCGAGACTCCGTGTTTGCTTTACTACGCATCCGAATTCCTGAGGACGGCTTCAACTTGGGAATTACAATTGTCGATACGCAAAACGCTCTTCGTGTTCGTTAGTTCGTAACGAACGAATTCATACATGAAATATCATGTTCACATTCGCTATTTGTTTGCCTTTCGGAAATTCATTTTTAATACTATAATTCGCTTAGGAAGAAAATATTGATCGTCGCATTATTTCGAGGTCAACAGTTTCTCCATACGTAATCAATGTTCGTGACTCTTAGCTCGGTGCTCGAATATCTGTATGGTATCCTCGCACGAATATTCGAGGTTATCTTTGGATTAATTTGCGGGAAACGCGGTAGGCGTGATAGAGGGCGCGTCCATGTGTTTATATGCGTTTATGAGATATTAGCTTTGAGGATAGGAGTGTGCTGGCTTCGATCATCTTTCTCCCTCCCCCCTCTGATCCTCTTCTCTTCTCGTCTCGCCTCTTCTCTTCTCACGGGCCCCAATCGCCGCGGCGAGAAGCTCTAAAGCGCAGCTAAGCGGAAAGCGAAGCCCGTGATTTGTAGGTCGGTTCGATCGTATTATACGTTGTGCCCAGTTACGTAAGCCGGGCGCGTGTCTCCGCTCGAGCATTTGTCCTCTCCTCTATCTCTTGTCTTCCCTTCATACACTTTCCGTACAGGCCCATTCAAAATGTGTGGAATCGACGACGCGGAAGTTTCCAACGTTGGAGGCCGACGTTGCGGTTGAAAAATTACGAATTGCTAATTCGGCAGAGAACAAAATTAGAGATTTACTCGAATTATTCGAGAGTTTTTTTAGATCATCTCGTTGGACTGGAACGTTGCGAACTTCAGCGCCGTGTGGAGTCCTCGATTCTTCATTTTCGTTACCAGAATTTCTATAATTTTTTTTGGATATCGCTTCGCATATATGCACTTTTGAAAATGAGCTCCATCGCTGGACGCAAGCCTTTGGCACACAGCCGATTTTACATTCGTTGTACAATTTTTTTATTTACCGTTTTGTTGTTTGTTGTGTAGTACAATTGATACCAGTAATTTTTATTAATTTAAGCTTATTTTTTCATCAATGTAGCTTATACCAATTTACGAAAAGAGCCGAGACGACGATATCAGCGAAAGGAAAAACCAATTTTTCATTCCGTCATTTCGATAGCCTTGAAATTCATAATCGAGCCTCGTTGAGTCGTTATTTTTAGTTGATTGGTCAAGCGACGGGCATACAAAAAGCTTTGTCGATCGCGCCCACCGTTCGATTCACCGTTGAACCTTGCTATGAAACTTTAATTGCGACGATTATCTCGATGAAGATTATTATTTATTTCACGAGTCATTAGAATCGAGAAAAAGCGATGTCGAGTTTTTCTCCGGCTAATTGTCGGCTTGCTCGGATCCAATCGATTTGTACATTTGAAATCCTGTTTTTCTTCTCGTTTTTTTACTGCTATCCTATTTTCGGAGTACTTTTGTAATGTCGTTGCAATCGTATAAGAACGTTTTTCATGAAATTATCTTTTCTAAAGATTTCATTGGAATTCAACAGCTTCGCGAAAGAAGATTGAGCGATTCGGGGGGTGGGGATAAAATGTTAAAATGGCTCAAATTTCGAACAGCTAAAATCTCGAGTTTATAAACTTTGAATGATAATACGGAGACAGATCGGTTCGGCCAGAGCTTTGAATTTCGAAAATAAATAAAGTAGAAACTTCAAAGTTCGAGGCACGTTTACAATCGAAAATTAAATGTAAAATCGCCCATCGTACGACGACTGAAATATCGTTTTTTCCGAAAATTCGACCATCACTCTTTCAATTAATAAATTACTACACTCAGCAATACTGTGAATATTCACAATTTCGAAAAAAAATAACGAAAGCCCTAATATTACTGAGTTTGAAATACTGAAAGACCAAAAAGTCGAACGATCAAAATGGCGAAACGTTAGAAAGTCGACCGACCAAAATGTAGAAATCCAATTTCAAACACCGCTATTTTGACTTTGGCCTTTTCGAGCCACCGCTATTCTGCATATCCAAGTTTTATAGGCTAGAAAAATTCGCGTTCGATTTTTTCCCCACTCCATTCTCGTCTATCTGTAAAACGACTACTCTCCATTATGAATTCGAAAATATAAATTCTTGACATTCGTATGGTCCGTTAAAATTGCATTCGAAATGAAAGCCATGGTAATATATACATTTTCGAGTAAATACGAATTGAAATAAAAAATATTCGGTTAAACGCGTAATCTGCTCGGCCGATCGGAAATGAGAATTTCGAACAACTTATTTTTCTCCAATCTGATATCACAACTTGAAAAATTTTCAAATATCGACCGTTCTACAATTTGATTATTTGACATATCGAACTCTGCCCAGTGATTCGACGTGCAGTAATTGCAAAATATTCACTCCTGTTCTGAAGCTTCCTGTAGATATTTAGTATACACATAAATATAGATGAACGCATACGCGTGTATAATCTGCTGCGCTTATATTCTCGGTGTCTCTCGCGTTCTCGACACATTCTGTTTCTCTCGCGGCGCCTCTCATACGGGGAGCATCGTAAGTATCGTATCGTTGGAAAGATTACGCTCTACGGCGCGTTATTCGCGTCGTTGTTGTCTCGATGCTGGTTCGAACGCACACTTTTTCAATGGTACGTGGACATGCAGGGGGGTGCGCGCGTTCCGCGAGCGCGTTAACGTGTGGGAGCTCAGTTAGATTATAGGTTGGTCTCTCCGCGACGTGCGTCGCGGCGACCGATCAACCGTGCATCGTTTCAAGGTCTCGGAAGATCGTACTTTAGCGATTGTCCGGACAAGATTGTCACAGCGACGTTGCACAGTATATTATCGATCGCAGAGACAAAAAACAACACTCGACACTCGACATTTTTCTTGTATCCTTCTCGCGTCGTTATTCTCTCTCGTTTGTTCCCCAACCGAAAGCAACGCGCGTTACGTCGCTACTGAATTTCGGAAGAAAACACTTGACTCGAGTCTCCTTTTCTCTCGACGATTGTGCAAACTTATAAACGCTTTTAACTTGAAAGAAGCTGCGCTAGAAATATGCTCTAGAACGGTCCGAGGAGCGAGGGAGGAAACGACGGAATCGTGCTTCCCGAAATTCGAGAGACCGAATATTCCCTGCGCAAAGATCTTCGAAATAATTTCCGAATTCACGACTATTCAGAATCTATTTTTCCCCCCTGAATAAATTCATCGGCAAACGCTTCGTTCGGTTTGTTTTTCTGGAACACGCGTTCTGAAAGGACGCAAAAAAGGATCTTTCGGAGTAGGTCAGTGATGTCGATGGGCCACCCGCCGGCCTACGTGACTCTCCTATCTGCTCGAAAAAGTTTCTCAAGGCCTCCGGAAGATCACAGTTCGTATAGTCAACGCAGACAGGCTGCGACGGCATACCGACCATTCCATAATTACTTTCATAGACATTCGAGGTCAACAACGAGCAACTGTGCGAGCACTCGCTCTTTCTGGGCTGCAATCGGCGGCGTGGTGTGCCAGTCGCTCTGTTGATCGACGTCGAGAGTGTCGATTCGTCGCAGTTGAGAAATACCAGTGTACAGCACTTCGACCATTTTGTCTACTATTAATTCCCACATGAGAATAGTACTCACACCAAGCCCGTACGCGCCTGTGTACACGCTTCTGTTAACAGGCTCCTCGCTAATGCAGTCCGCCTTATATGCGGACTGCATTAAAATGAGGTTTTCGTACGTACGTACGTCAAGGCCGCGCCGCAAGATCCCGGCTTACCGAGACGAATTTCCAATTTGCACTGAAATAACGAGTATTTTTCGTCTTGCCCAAATGCATCTGCGTGCATCGATGAGCGAAGGGCGCACTTTTCCGAGCGATTTGCATTCGTAACTTGACAATATCATCGTCCTTGATTCGCTGATATCTCCTTTCCCTATTATTTTTTCGTCGTTTACCCAATGATCGCGGAACACTCGTTTGCCATCTCGCAAGGCCGTTTTAGGAAGGTTTGTGCATGCTTTTGAATAATTCCGAAGGTATTAAAACGGCTTATCCCTCTGGATTGAACTCGACATCAATCGGATGAATGCAAAGGGCTTGACCCAATTTATTTGACACGTAGCTTTGCGTACTTTACGACATTTTGCTTGTTCGCGCTCGGTTTATTCGTTGCCCGTAGCTCATATCGCGAGTATTATCGCTCAACACGCTATCGCTCGAACCCAAAGAGCTCTATCGATCGTCAAGGTCAATAATGTGTAGCCGGGACCCAACGTCGCGACCTCCATTATATCGTTGAGCTTTTTATTGCTCGATCAGTAGTCACGGCATTTCTCGCTCCGATTTTCCCAAGAGAAGTTCAGGATGAGCGGGCCTCTCTTCCGGCCTCTCGATCGTTATCGACGATCTCTCGAACGACCTTTTTGAACTTTTGCTTCCCCCTCGCTGTCCCTATTTTCAGCATTGTTTTATAGACTAAAACGACGATCAAGTTTTTATTCTGATGCTAATCCCGTTAGAAAGATCGGGGGTAAACAACATCGTTACCAAGTCATAAAACAAAATTATATAGTTGCGCTCCACGGAATTATTTAATTGAATATCCGAAAGTCGTCTCGAGCACACGATCCGAATTGCTTTTTTATTTTCGTCCAAGATACCTATTCGAATGCAATTGGGAATTTAAGGTAATTCCTGTACTGCATGCTAGTCAAATGAGTGGTTAATTTTCAAAACGCTTTTAGATCAAGCTTAACGTACCGTTTAAATGTATTGTTAGTGGATTTGTATTACGGCGTATCTTAGTAACATGTAAAAATATTAAAAACCCTAGTTTTGCAAAAGCATCAACTGATAAATGCAAATTTCCACGCTGACATATTTTCACTGGTATTTTTCAAAGAATTATCTGCGTTTTTTCATCGATTTTATTGCAACAAGTCTCATTTTGTTCGTCAACCGGTCCTGCTCTATGGATTCATCATGTAGTTGTTTTTTTAAATTGATCGTTTCACTGTTGCAGCTAATTGTTCATTGAGCGAAAAAACTTTTTCATTTATAATTTCTGAAGGAATGAGTTTAAAGAAAAATCTACGTGGTGAATTCGTAGAGTATTAAAAAATACAGATGATTCTTTGAAAAATAGCTGTGAAAATGTGTCATCATGGAAATTTGCATCCGTCAGTTGATAGTTTTGCAAAACTATAATTTTAAATATTTTTTCACGTTAATAAAATATGCTTGAATACATATCTACTAACAATAAGTTTATTCGGTAGGTTGAACTTGGTCTGAAAGCGTTTTGAAAATTTACCACTCATTTGACTAGCATGCAGTACAGGAGTTACCTTAAGTTCCGAACTCACCAACTTCCGACTTATCTCACTCCGCGGGAAATGAATTCTTTCAATATAAAGCAAAAGGTTGCCAGTCAATAATGTAATAACGCTCGGAGTACTTACGCGTTCGGTTCACGAGCTAAATACGGTTAACCCCGGAATATCTTTGCTTCGTTAGTCTTCCTTTTGATACTCATTTCACTTCGTTATCGTAAATCGCTTATCTCACTTCTCGTACTTGCCTGGATTACGTTCAACCGCGTGTCTCGCCTTTGCGAATAAACAACCTTCCGAGGTCGCTGCTTTTACGCGACTTTTTTTCGCCTCCGAGCCACCGAGACATTTTGAGTATATATTTTAGGCTTCGTGAAATCTTGAAAAACACGAAATATTCGTCGATACGTATAACGATTGAGGGAATTTTCATGGGGACTCGAGAAAGTGGCGGATCTTTGAAAACCTTCATCGCACCTTCAAAAACATATTCAAAGCAATTAAATTAAAAGCAGCGGTTCTGAGATAAGTTTGGTCGTCGGCCCATTGGAAATTCGATTACAGACCAAAGCGACTCGAAACAAAAATTGAGCCTGACCACGTACTCTGCGTCGCGCGAAGTAAAACTAATCGACTTGGAATAAGTCGAATAATTCTTTGGGACATGGTCGTACCAGTCTTCGTTAATTCTGCTCATTAATTATCGAACTTCAGTTAATTTTGCTCTCGCCACTTGGCTTCGTTTGCACAAATGTTCGTTGGCTTTATACGTGCCAACGGACGAGACAGAATCATCCTGCTACTTCTCTGTACGTTTTCCTCTCAGATAATTAACTCGTGTTTGCACACCCATCGAGGTTTTTTTCACCTGCTATTTTATCATCTGCCTACCGCTCTTCAGAACTCAGACTTTCGCCATATTTTTTTCGTTGCCTTTCGCCTTTTTTGCTCGCACACGTTTGAGCCATTGTTATCGCGTAGAGGGTCCGAGCTCTCGCGATACAATCTCTTTCTCAACACGATCGAGCGATTAAACTTGACACATTTACGCTCACGTTTCGAAACGATCTTTGTCTCTCGGTAAGATTTTCACGTATGTACTAAAACTGCTGTAGCATCATATCTGAGAAAAAAAAACAACATTTTCCTCCAATTTAACTCATTCTCCGGCTACTAAAAAGCGTGCATCTTTCGATCAAAGAATAATCGGAAACGAAATAGGAGCTTATCAAATCTTTCTTCTCCCATCAAACTTAGGAACTTGATCCACGAATTTTCGTTGCACCGAAGTGTCCATAAATTCTCGATAATTGTCTCGACTCGACAAGCTTCGATTTGAGATATTTCAGGCTCATACGATCTTGTTGAACTTATCGATTCTCCGAAACTGACGTTCCATCGTTTGCACGAACATCCCGCTCCTGTCAATTTATTCACAATTCACAAAGTCTAATCATTGACGAAGATGAGCTTACTCCCGACGGTTCGTCGATTGGAGTAGGTGTTTCGCCACGCATTTGCACTTGGTATCCGATCTGCTATGGATCTGTCTTGTCCATTCTCCCTGGTAGCCTCCTGCCCTCGAGGTTTATATCTCGTTAACGCACTGACCGTTCAGCGTATATGAGCAGAAGCTCTCGCTCTCTCTCCTCTCTCTCTCTATTTCTCTGCTCGTACGTTGGCTGATAGATGGATCTATTATGCTGTGTGTATTTGTATATGAGCGGCGCAGGGAGCGAGACGGAGAGGGAGAGAGAACGTCAGAGCAGGAGAGAAAGATATGCGAGGCTGTCGATTGATATTCCACGAGTGCCTCAAGGCTTATACGAGACACCTCTACTTGTTACGGTGATACAATTCCAATCACGTAATTCCATGATTAGAAGTTTCCCCTCCGGAAACATCTGTTCTGAGATGATGTACAAATTATTATATTTGCGAAGGAAACAAAGCTCTTTTTATTCGAAGCTAATGTTTCAGGAGGTTTTGGAGTTTCTGGTTCGCTTGGAACTTTATAGATCCGGAAAATTCGGGGGGAAAGGATCTCGACGATGGGATATAATGCGCAGCGCGGAGGAGGAGGCTTTGAAAAATCCTTCCGCATCTCGGTGATTTCCCACGTGATTGTTTGTTTTCTCCGATTGAATTATCGGGTGAATGAATAATTGATTTAAAACGGAAATCGTTGAAGTATTTATTGGCCATTTCCGCCATATCCCCGTGAAAGGAAACTCGACGCTTTTCCGTGTCTCTCAGTTCTTTATTTTCTGGAAATTCAACCTGACGACGATCATACTTGAAGCACATTGGAAAAATATCCTTGGGGCTTGGCTTCGTAGAATTTGCCAGAGAGTCCCGGAGTAATGCACAAGGAAAAGGGAGCAAAAGAGAGATTGAGCGAGCCAGGGGGAGTCTTCACTTTTCTCGTGCACGAGAGGCCTTGCATAATTCAAGTCCTTCGCCCCTTTTCCTCCTCCCTCTGGCTTCCGCGCTGCACGAGGGGGTCAGGACGTCGCGCGATGAATCCTGAGAAGGCGGAGACCGAGAGCGAGGAGAAGCAAAAGCGCGGTAAAAGTGTCCGAACGCGAGTCTCGCGTCGTCGTTTCTTCCGCACGCGCTCATTTCTCCCTTCAATCTCGCATCGGGCATCGGTCTTTCGTTGTACCGCATCTCGTCTCGCCAACTCTCGGAGCAGGAGAAACAAACACCTTTTTATCCCAAGCTCACGTCCCATTCGGCTGCTGTTTTCAACGATATTTAATGATCCTTGGCCCGTGCAATCTACCGCATGAAATTTAAATTCGGTGTAAATTAAGAGAGAAGGAGGGCAAGAGAGACGGACAGAAATAGTGAGCGAATTGAATATCACGAGGATTTAACTCCTCGCGACGGATCATTTCCGTGTCTGATTTCAATCTAAATATTCCGTTCATCGTTCGCTAATTTTACTCCGACGTATGAATAAAGCACCTCCGTTAAGCCCCAAAAGGAGTTTTTGTCGAATTAATTAGCAACGATAGAGAGCGCGTTTAGCCTGATCCTTTGACGCGCAATCTCGTCACCGAATTCGTGTGGGAACGTACGCGCCGATAACCTCTGTCAAACATATCGTTACACGTAACATAGCGACAGACATGCATAGATCAAAGCGAATTTTGCAATAACGTACGCAGAGGCGCACTCACACGAGCAACTATGACGCGCTTCGCTCTCCTCGTACCGTTCGAGTGTCGGGGGTTCGGGAGCGAGTCTCTCTCGACGCGATAATACGCGCGTATACCCATTCGACTGTATATATCATATCTGTAACACATCTATACAAGTAAATATGCTGGATACCCGTCTATATAGAAGTAAAGGAGGAGAAGCAGAAGCCCACTGGCATTTAGCGTAATTTATTAAGCCACTCGGTAGCCCCTAGACAGTTTTGACTGTATAGCTCTCGCTGCTGCTCTGCCCGACCGTGTTTGCTGGCAACGGCAGCAGAGATGGCTCGAAACGGTGGTAACTTAGAGGAGGGTGAACGCCAGGAGGAGAGGGGTCGTTGGGGAAGGTTCGAGATACGGAGAGACGGCACGAGAGTTTTAGCGGGAAAGCGAGGTGAGCAAGAGGGACAATGAGCGCGAGACAAGGGACTGGGAGAATGAGACGGAAATTTAGCGTCGGGGTTGCACACACAGAGATCGCGAAGACGAAGAGGAGAGAAAGTGGGAAGAAGCAGGGGTGAAATAGATGAACAGAGAAATAGCATTTCTCTGCGCGTGTGTGTACGTGTATACATATTTATGGGAAAGATGGTACGCGTTGGGGAAAAGAGAGGGAAAAGATAAAGAAGCGTAAGGAGATAAAGGGAGATGAGAATGGAAAGAGGTTGAGCGAGAGAGAGAGGAAATAATGTGGGGAGGAGGGTGGCCCGATGTAGACGGTACACGGGAGGGCGATTCCAGGGGTGAAACGGCCAACACACTCACCGACACATTCAAATACTCGGTGAAGCTTGGACGGGCGAAGCAACGACGAGACTATGTATACTACCAACACTATTTTCTACTGCTACCAGCTCCACGAGTCTCCCGCCCGACACTCTCGTTCTCTCGCAGGCTTACGCGAGCTGTGCGGAGCCGGCGAGAGAAGGAACGAGAGAAAGAGGGACCAGACGCGAGGAAAAGAGACGGCGAGTGTGAGAGAGCCTGCCGGAGCAAGGCTCCGGGGGTGGGAGCGGGGCGGGTAGATGGAATCAATACCGGTGTGTGAGCAGGGTGAGTAGGATAATGCGGTGGCTTGTCGAGAGTTGTACGCGAGACCGGATACTAGTAGAGTAGTACTAGTACTAGTACTAGTAGTAGTAGGAGTAGTAGTAGGAGTAGTAGTAGTAGTAGTAGGAGTAGTAGTAGTAGTAGTAGTAGTAGTAGTAGTAGTAGTAGTAGTAGTAGTAGTAGTAGTAGTAGTAGTAGTGATAGTGATAGTAATGGTCGTGGCAGTAGCTGTAAGCAAAAAATGGGGGAAGGAGAGACTCGAAGAAACTGGGAATAAGAAGAATGATAAATAAACGTGTGAGGGGGAGGAAATCTTAAAAAAGGGAAAAGATAGGGTCACTCGGGTACAGCGCTGCCTCTTTTTATCGTGTGGCGGCATAGTCATTCATAGTCGCGGTATGCACCAATAACTTTTCTACATTCCGGTGTTTATTTTCATAGTTTAACTCATAGAGGTGGCAATGCCCAAACTTTTTGCGGTTTTATAATCGTGTGCAACTTTTTATTGTTCATATCGCACGCGCTCCGATCCTCTTTCTCTCGTTTAGGGTGTTTGCTCGCCCACAAATACGTCGCGTACATATAAATACATGGGCGAAAACCCACGGATTTATGGACTATTTCAGTCTCTTCGTCTCTCGACCGATGCCATTCCGCTGCCCTTTATTCTACTCCTTGCGCTTCTGTCATCGTCGCAGAATTCCTCTTCACTTCGCTAGTCTCAACTCCCTCGTGTGGAGCGCACACATCCAAAGATGCATATAAATATTTTTTCCTCTGTGCGCGCTTCCCGTCCTCCCTTCCTCCCTCCCGCTCGCTCGCTTCTCTATTTTTTTCTTCCTCTCTCTCTCTCTCTCTCTCGGTTGGCTACCGACCGAGAAATAAACAACGAAACGCCACACCGCTAACCCACGTTTTATGGGCCAACTCTCCGCTCTCGCGCGGCAAAGGCCCCCTGGCGCAACGTATGTAACTACCCTCCATACACGCTTGTACCTATAATAATCTCTGCATACCTGTGTGCATGACTCTCGCGCAAGTGTGGTGTTCGTGGCTTCTCCTCGTGCCTACTCGACCTTTTATTCATTTTCATATATACACGTATCCATGCTTGTGGGTATATATGCTACTGGCGCCTGCGGAGAATTAATACACTCGCGTACCAACTCTGTACACTCGAGAATCCCTCGCTCTCTCTCTCTCTCTCTCTCATCGAGCAACGTCGATAAACCATTCTTGATTCCCTTGCTGTTCGTTAAACGATGAATTCTTTATATCTTCCACTGTCGATACCCGGGCACAATCCGTTGTTATGCGTATACGTTCCAAATGAACACGTTGTATTGCCTCTTAATTTTGTATTTTAATACGCGATAAAACAAACGATTATTAATCAGTGTTTACGATTTTGCTCTACAGAAACATAAACTGCATTAAGAATTTTTTAAAAGCCTGTATTCGATGCTATTTATAGGACACGAGTTGAATGGTTAACTTTGCGTTTTGTATTTCGCACACATTATTAATGTGCTTTGGCCAATTCAAATTGTAAATGTTTTCTGTATATAATACACGGTGAGTGCTTGCTCGTCGGATATGATTTTTGAAATTTTATTCAACCGGTTAAGCATATAAGCACGTTTATTTCCGGGCCCCGGTATCATTGCGCGCAAGTGACGAAGTATACTCGACGAAAATTAAATCATGGCTCGCGATGAATCGTGAACGATTCGCTGCCGATTCGGTCTCTGTGGAAACGAAATTGAATAAAACTGGTCTTATTGTTGTCCAGGACCTTTCGAAATCTTCGTTAATAACGAAGACGTCGCGGTGAGGCTGAAAAATGAACGAGTATTTTATATATGCCAAGGTTCAATCTGCGCACATGCGGACCCAGCGGCATTGCAGATCTTTTAAAATTCCACTTTTCCTCGCGTAGGCAGAGAGCGGCGGTGTATAATGTATGAATCATTTTGTTATTCACAGAGAAATTGAGTTGCGTAAAAAAGGGAAAATGGTTTGGAGCCAACAAGCCGCGAGTGTTTAACGAGTCGGTGTTTACAGAGGAGCTATTACGATACACGAGAAACTGCGACAATTTTATGCATATTTGCACCGTCGCTTCGTCACATCGTATTACTCACCGAAATATTTTTATTTACGTATCTTGAAACGTGCTAAATCCCAGAGTTAAATGATCCTTGATCGCCTCGATGGATTTAATACTCTGAGACAAAGGGCCTGAGGATAACTCGGTAGTACAAGTGGCCGAAGGAAACAAGGGGTTTCGAACTAACACGTTAAACCCAACCCTTGTCTTTGACCACATCACTTCCCTCTCTCTCTCTCTCTCTCTCGCCTTCCCACGCTTCCTCTCTGGATCGCGTGTGCATTCTGACCCGACTCGGCCGCCGCCGGTGGTGCATCATGCTACTCGGTCTGCAAAGGGATGAGACACCATCCACACCCCTCATGAGCCGAAGTAGTGCCGCTATAAGCATGAACCACGAGCAGTAGCATCGCCATGGTGGACCAATGCCAAGGGGCACGATTAATTAACCTCTCTCTATCTTGCTCTCTCTCTCGCTCTCGCTCTGGTCCATCTGGCTCCTTGGCGCCACACGCGTCGCTTGTGTATACGCTTCTCTATACACGAGAATTCCCCGGACCGGCTCTTGTTCAGTACCGATATACTGTATACCTGTAATAAGCCCCTTACACCCTTTCGATTCAATAGCCACTCGCTAAGTGGTAAGTTTCCGCAGACGATACGATATCTCTCCTCGCTCTCGAGATTTCATAAATCAGGGCACGTACAACATTTCGTAGGTTCGCTTGATCGATAAAGCCTTGAAAATGAGAAATAATAGGGACTATTTATGGCTCATTAAACGTTACGTGATTCCCAGTTGAATCGGTGAGAATCGCTACACTTTTTGTTGTTGTCGTTTTTTTCTTCATTCTACGAGAGAAAAATACTTTCATAAATCCAACTCTCTGCTTTTATTTTCATCGAATCCAACGGACGAGATTTGATTAATGGACGATTTGACTTTGCCTTTTGTTTCCTCACAGATAAAATCAATTTTCAACATATTAATCCGTTTTGCCCCTCAGGCTGTATAGCCAATTGCTTTTTATGAAATTGTTCTCGCCTCCTTTGAACAATGAATAGAAAACGAAAAAGAAGGAATGAATGGAGCTGCCTACATGTATAGCGGTACTCGTGTTTTCTTCACCGTCTCATTTTTTTTCCCGATTTCTCTTGTTCTCCACTATCTTTTTTTCTACTCTCTCTTTTCCCTCATTTTTTCGTCATTCTCTCGTTTTTCTTTATTATCTTTTTTTTTTTCTCCTGTGGCTTCCGTCGTTCCGCGCTTCGCCGAGCGCCTCTCTCCCGGGTAGCTGCTCTGATAAAACACTCTTTTCTCCCGTTCTCCCTTTTCCTCTTTGGCCTTTCTCTCCCTTTTTCATCACTCTCTCTCTCTCTCTCTCTCTCTCTCTCTCTCTCTCTCTCTCTCTCTCTCTCTCTCTCTCTCTCTCTCCCCCTCGCTCAGGACGTCGCTGTATCTCTTTCAGGCAAGCTTTTCCTCGCTGCGTTGGGCACACGGCTCTCTTTGCTCGTATATAGATATCATTGCGCTAGTTCCGATGTCGTATTTAACACGGGAAAGAGAACGTCGAGAGCCAGACCGCGCAGAGAGCCTCGATATTTTTCGCGCTCTGCCGCAAGCAGAAATACATATATCGGAGAGCCTACCGAACAAAAAGCAGGCCTCGACGAAAATCCTTTAAACTCACGCTCACGTCGGCTAGGCCCTTGTGCCTCTTAACGAGCAATATATGCGGATGCATAATCTGTCAGAGTGTGGGATGACACGTGAGTACCGCGTATACAACACCACGGATCGGTAAATGCATGTAGAATGAAGATATTCGAGCAGGGAAAGAGACAAAACGAGAGAGAGAGAGAGAGAAAAAACATTGCGCAGAACTGAGCTCGCGAGAGCCACCATGCACCGCTAACAATAACTATGATAATAACGAATGGAGTCGGATACAGAGCGGAAGGAGCGGAAGGCAGACGACATTTGCCATCTCATTCTTCTCTCTTTCTCTTTCTCCCATCCTCGGGTATTTGCAAACCAAAGGATTTCCCAGTGTGCCCGCAGCAGCGCTACCGCATGCTCTGCTGTAATTAGATTCACTCACTGGGTAGACCGCGCTCGCCCGAGCGCCTGTGCTCTCTTAACGTTGTACACACCAATCGCCGGGGACGAGGGCGAGAGAGAGAGAGAGAGAGAGAGCGAGGGGCAGGTCAGGGGATTTGTTTGAAGTATTTAACACCGTTAGAGATTTTTACGCGGCTGCTGCTGCTTTCTGGCTCTGCCGCGCGAATAAATCGGCCAACAAATTTCGTAGACGCGCGCATTCTGCGGAATTTTGCATTCCATCATTCCTCAAGATGTTATACCGATTTCCGAGGATATTTCCTCCGCTTTTGGAATTCTCGAAATGTAGCTTCGAACATATTTCACGCGTATATATATATATATATATTTGAAATATATATTTGATATTTGTCGGGCCAGACATTCCACGAACGATGAGTCTACGCTCTATTCCGGGCCTACGCGCCGGCTAAATACGGCGATTCTCCATACTTCCCGACACTCTCCCTCTCCCTCGCTTTCTCTCTTTGCGCTGCGCTTTGTTTTTGTTTTTTTTTTTTTTACTATTTGCGAATGGTCGCTCCATTGGATCCAAGAAATGAAGTTACTCGCGTTTCGAAACTGTGCACAGAGATCGCGTCGAATCGTGTGTCAATCAGTAATCAACGGTGACGCTTCGAATTTTCATGATTTCGTTCATATCACACGCGTTGATTTTGATTTCGATCACACAGCTGAGCGAATCGGAAACTCGATTGTTCCGTAAACGTATTTATACGCGACTCAAATATTTGTTCTCAATCTGGGCGATCCGATACGAAAGAAATTGCGATTTCTGAACCGTCAGCAGTTTTACCGAAGCACAGATAAACCTCTGCGGATAAAAATGTTTTCGTGAAAAGGATTCTGGCGATCTTTCCAATTTTATACAAAAGCGCGCTTGCACGGGTGCTCATCTTTCTACGAGGAATCGGCAGGGGAAAAATAAAAGGTCCGCGAGCTGAATAAAGAGTTGGAGCTCGCGCCGCGGACGGTCAATGTCCTCGACCTTCAACCCCCGTCAACTCTGACAAAGTTCCCGGGGGTGACGAGCAGGTTACTGTACGAAAAAAATTGATGGCTACCGCGCATACATAAGTATACAAAGTAGCCACGAGTTAGCGTGATCGAGAGCGACTCACCTTCCTTTTTTTTGGCCCTTCTCGCCGCGTACGGAACACCCCATTTCGATCTTTCCCACATTTTCGTCTCCGCAGCTATACCTATACGCTGCTTCACCTTTCCTTCGCTTATTTTTTTTTTCCTCCGCGATGCCATATATACAAAGAGACGTCTGGCGCGTCTACGGTAGGCGGCGCGCAGGGGGGGGGAGGTGGGCAATACACGAGAGAGGCTCGCGACTCTCGCGGATCGAAGCGGCTGGCGGACGTACAGGGAAAGGACCGCGAGCTCGAGTGTGCGAAGGAGAAACGCGAGCGAGAGAATTCGGGGTGAAACGAGCTCGAGGAAGGAACGCGGAGCAGATGAAAGAAAGAGAAAAAACGAGAGATTTCGGTGTGCTGCTGCGGCGCGAGAGAAAGAAAGGATGAGAGGATCGGGCTTCGGAGAGACGCGGAGGGAGGACAACATTTTCCCTCGACTCCGAGGGACTCTTTCGCCAGCCACACTCGGCAGGAATAAAGTTGCGTTAGTTTGGGTGTAAACGGGTGAAATGAGAAGCAGACTGGAGGGCAGAGCGGCGGAGGCCGGGGGAGAAGAGAGGGCAAAGAAGTTGGCCGTGCAAGCGAGCGGTGCTGATGGAAAAAGGAAAAGATTGAAGGACAGAAGGAGAGAGGGAGAGAGCGAGAGCCGCTGAGTGGGAGGTGGCGATACGCAGGCATGCTGGGAAAATGAGGGTTGAAAACAGTATGACAAAGGAGTAAGAGAATACTCGGAGAGCAGGAAGGTCTCCCCGTGTGCACAGATACGAAAATACTGTAGACACCGCGGGGCCGTGGAGAAGCGAGAGGAAGAAAGAAAGAGGAAAGAGTGTAGTGCGTTGGTTAACGAAGGAAAATGGGAAGGCGAGCCGGAGGATGCGACGACTGCGACGAGGAAGCTCTCTGCTGGGCGCAACGGGGACGATTGGAGGGTGGAAAATAATCGTGGATGAGTGGATAGCTGTACGAATAGAACCGTTTCCCTGTATCTCTCTTTTTCCCCCTTTCTCTCGTTCGCCTTTCTCCTTTTTTTATCCTCGAGCTACACCAATGATTAGAAAGCTCTCCTCGTCACTTTGAGACTTCATTTCCCGCGCCCAGAAGCATAGTCTCGCTTTAACGTCTCATCATTGCAAATTCTTATTTTTCCGCACTATTTTTCCTTCGTAAAGGAACACACAGACCGAGCGGAACGCGGCGGAATATTGTCGCTCCTTAAGAATTATCCCGCTGGCTCTTTATTTTACTCTCCGCGCTCTTTCATCCCGGCGTCGTTGTTTCGCTAGCTGCTGCCTTCTCCTTCTCCAGTGATTAACAAGCTGGTGCTCGACACCTCGGAACTGCCACGGAGGAAATAACAACGGCATGCCCAACCTTTATTATTCGCATTTGTCGTGCGACACGATCCCCTTTCCCCGTTTATCAGGTTAATTAATGCTTTTCCGCACCCGACACGCTGCATAGATGAGAGGTCGTCAAATGTTGTAAGCGAAGCGACTAAACGCTCGTAAAAAAGCATTCCTTCGCCCATCCGATGATAGACTTTATGCCGTAGCAGAAAAATCTATGAAAAAAGTAGAAACCCCATTCACCTTAATTGTCTCTTCGTACGAACGGCGACGCTTATCAAAAATTCTGCATTCCCTGCCTGGCGCAGGGACTAACCGACGATAAAGAGAGCACAGAGAAAAGTGAACGGACGGACTACGCGGAGGAACGGGAACGATAGAAAAGGATGAAAACGATAGCAGGAGAAAAGAGAGCTTGCTTGAACTCTGGGGAGTCCCGACCATGCGGGACACGTACGTTTTAAAATGTAAAGGAGGTGGAGAACTGCTGCTGCTGCTGCTGCTTCTACGAGAGCTAGACTCGACGCTATACATCGCTACCACTGGCTGATGCACGTACGGTGTACACGAACGCGAGGGAGAAGAGCCAACCATCCAGCACAACCGACAGCCTGTACATATAAACTCTTCTCTCGAGCCAGCCTCTTTCCTCTCCACACAATATTCGCCCTTTCACGTGCCTTCTGTACTCTCGACCTCGCACGGCCAACCCTCGAATCTTTTTGATGGAACGATTAAATTCCGTGTGTAACCGCGATAGAATATATAAAAAAAAGGGAATAACATCGAACAAATGAAAGGCATCGGAATGAGCTTAATTTACGATAACGATAACGATTCTGTCGTCTGCGATGGGATCGCGAGTAGCTTCAGTGCCTATTTATTCACGGATCGTGACGAGAATGTAGAGAAAAAGGAAGAAAGCTCGCCTCCAAATACTTTTGTTCGAACCTTTTAATCCGGCAGTTTTCAAGTAGAATTTAACTTTTGCCTTCGAAAGTTGATACTCGCTGGTAAGTCGAAGGTTGGCCTTCATCCTCGGTTGATTGAAATTCAACGGGACTACTTTACATCGAGTAAGATTTTTGCAGAAACCCTGCTGCCAGAGAGCTTCCACCAAAGTCGTCTCCTGTGAGTCGACTCCGCGCAGTCGAAGCCATAAAAAGCTTTCATCTTTCTCGTACAAATCTCTTTGACGTTTAATTAAAGAGTTCTCAAAATGGCTCGCTCTTTTCGTGTTACGTCGCGCGTTTGTGCGGAGCTCAAAAACAAGCTCCGCTCATTTTCCTGTTTTACATATACTTCTTTTTCTGCGTTTGCCCCCACGTATTTCATCCACGTCGCGTCTATTTTTTTTATCTCGACGATAGCCCCGAGCTCCTTCGTAATTTAACATCGACGCACACAGAGTTAAACTGCACTGAAATTCTTAACTGAAAGTTGACAGCCTTGCTGTCGCAGGATCGACCACGAGAGCTGCTCCACTGCGAAAATTCATGTCCAACCGAAAGACAAACACTGCCCAGCGCTTCTGAAAATCACAGCTTCGATCCACTCAATTGACTCTTGAAACAGTCCAACAAGTCTCAGCAGTGATACATCCAAAAGCCCGACCAAAGATATGTTCTCCAGTGCGTTAAACTCTCGCGTTTCGGAAAGTGCTCCGATCCTTCATTCCTCGCGTTGCTCCTGTGCTCATCTCGACTCCTCTCGCTAATGAAACGCTAATTGACGTTTCACTTTCGGAGAGATAAAAGATCTTGCGCAAAACGCTTTGCAGGGCATACGCCGCATCAGCCGCCATAACACCAACCCGAGAGCTCGATGCTCTTTATTCTTCCTCCATTTTCTCCTTCCAGTCTCTCTCTCTTTCTCTCTTTCTCGCTCCATCACACACTCGCACACGCTCCTATCGAGTATACACTTGCACCGCGTCCTTTTTCCTCTTTCTATTGTGACTCTGCTCGCTTCTGGTTGTTCTCACTCGCACAGTTTCCTCGTGCACACCTCGCCACTTCCACCTCGGCTGACTCGCTCCGCTCCCTCGGGACCTTGACTCGTGCGTGATTAATTACCGCTTGCACGGTGTGCACGCCAGGCAGCTTCCTCGTGATCGAGCGGTGCACATGCAGGACTGCGGATTGTGATGTGCCAGTGCTCGTGGACGGTTCGCGAGGCTCGAGCCAACTCTATAAACCGAGCACGAACCTCCAAGTGCATCTGTGCGTACATCTCATATCTATATCCTCATCCTCGTCGAAAAGTTAAAAGGTCATTTCTCACATAATTGCACATGCCAGATTCTCCGAGATAAGCCCTTATGCATTTCATTATTAAGACACGGCATTGCGTATATAAGTAACTGTACGAGTGAACCGGGCGAGTGAAGACTCGATAAGTTTCTTATTCGCGTCGCTTTTTTTTCAGTCAAAACGCAATTTTTCGGATCGAAGTACGATTTTTTGCAACGCTCAATGTCCCAACGGATGAATTTTTGTATTCGAAAATTACGCGGAGTCGCGCGAATAATGTTCCGGTTGGCGAGGAATCGACGAGTATTTCCGGTTTTGAGATATTCGCTTAATTTTCTCACTCGAGCAGACCGTAGTAGAAGAGTGTCTCCGTACGCACGAGAAAAACTGTCTTTTCAAATGTCAGACGATACTGCGAAACGTATAGCGAGAAGCTTTTTTTAGTTGGGCAAATATATCTCGCGCTCATTGACGTTTTTCCTCTTACTCTCTCCGGTTCTTGGGTTTTTAACTTATCGTTCTCGTTCGTCATTGGCGCGACTGGTTTTCCTCGTACGACGAACTCTCCTCTCTCGTTTATATAGCTGTATAATACACGTACTCTGTAAAACAAGGAAACAACGCCAACGATGAACCCGACGAGGACGACGACGTTTCGAAGTCAAGTGTACGAGTGTGCGAGAGCGGAGCTCGTATGTGTGCGAAGCTTTAAAACGTGCTCGTTGAACGAGCGAAATAAATAGCGATGGAGAAGCTGTGTGTGCTCGGAACAGACTCTCTCGGCGAGCACAAAAGAGAGAGTTAGCGAACCGTCGAGTTCAACGGTTAGAGGAAACTTGCTGAGAATTTACACATATAAATCGTCAACTTTGTGTCGGTGTGTATTAGAGGATGTATCAATGGTGGTGAATGCTCGCAGTGCCGTGTGCGGAATCCCGCTCTCGACTCCGAGCCCGCCGCCGCGATCTGGCAAATGATTTTTTTATTTTCCCCGCCAATTTTTATTTTTATTTGCGTGTTTACGTACGTGTCTGTGTGTGTGTGTGTGTGTTGCCTTATTTTTTCTTCGTACCCCTTGATCCGCTTTTCCGCTTGTCCATTCACCGCTCGGTAAGCAAATGAGCCTCGGAACCGTCGCAAAGGAAAGATAAAGGGCGAAAAAGCGAGGAAAAAGGTGTTTGCCCCGAGAGCAAGAAAGATCCGAGAGAGACAGAGAGAGTGTTAAACGGGAGAGATAAAAACTGAAAGAAAAAACATGCCACCGCATGCTAACACGAACTGAGTCAAAGCAAACGTCCACCACCTGCTTTAACGAAAATTGCTGTGAAATTTTTTATTCCTCTTACTCTTTGAATCGCTCGCGTGGAAAAGCCACGCGCGCGCATTCACTTCCCGTCTTGCACCCTTGCACCACCAAGAGGCATATTCCCCGGGGTGTGGGTGCACTCGATGTACGACCGATAGGGGGCGAGGCAGGCAGATTTTTTCGCTCATAATGTGGCTTTCTTCTGCTCTTTATTTTCCACGTTTTATGAAGATTTTTTATTCTCCAGAGTAATTTACCAAACGACGCGCAGTTTTAACTTTGTACTTTTCATGCGTATTTTTATCACGGTTCAATTCACTTTTAGTACGCTCCCTCCGATGAAACGGAACGTGCTGTACAAACGACAAAGAAAACTAATACACGAGTGGGAGTATGAATACAGCGCACGTGTGCGTTCTCGGGGTATCCGTTTTATCACAGTTAACGCATGTTGGCACCCACTCTCTCACGCGATGACGGGGTGCCAAAAACTGACGTTCAACCAGCCCCGCGCGTTCTATCGCTCCCCCCTCCGCCCTCCCGCCATTCTCTCTCGCTCTTGTACTCTCTCTCGGTTTTACTTTTCTCTCCTATTAAAAATTCGGTCGAACATTCCCTACTGCAATTATATGACGAAGCACTCGTCGGTCATAGCGTTTTTATTTTAAATAGACGCTCGGAATATCGGATTTTTTCTCGATCGCGGCACCAGCAGCAGGGAATATCCTAAAAATAGAATTTTCACTCGTTCTCTTGTGGCCGATCGTGAGTCTACGGAGGAATTTATACGGACGTCTGACAAGCGGTTTTCGTGTTTTATCGGATCTCTCATTCTTTCGTTATGTCGTATAAAAAAGCGATTCATTGCGCGGGAGTTTATTAAAGAGATAAACAAGCGAAGCTCATTGTTATTATTTAGCAATAAAATCAAAGCCCGGTCTCGACGTGTCGAGACTTCGCTTTAACCGACAATGATTCCACCGCAATTTCTGTTACGAAACAAGCCGAATATGTGCATTATTTTAAGAAGGAAGGAAACAAGAAAAATAGCTACTACAATTCGCAGGGGGCGCGGGAAAAGAGGCAGCATCGAGACGGCAGAAGTTTTCACTACGATGAGGGAAAAACACGTGCATATCTATATGCGCGACGAGAAGACACGAGAGAGAGAGAGAGAGAGAAGAGTGGGCGTTATTGATTTCACGAGAGAACCGAGTGAGCTTACAGCCATGTCTGCTTCATCTGTGAATACATATATTTATATACGTAACCCTACAACACTGGCAGGATACACGCGTATTAGAAAGGCGAAGAAACGCGTACGTGTGTTTCGTATGTTTGTATTAGCTTCGAGTTTGCTTGCTCCACTCACCTCAACGTCGTGCGCGTATAATTTTACGGATGTGTAGGATCCTATCACTGAATAAGATGTTTAAATCTACCTTCATCATTCCGCTTTGTTGTTATCTCTATCCCATTTCCTCTCGCTCATACATCTCCTCACTGCGCGCCTCTTTCCTCTTTTGCTCTCGCTCTCTCGCACCATTTTTCAGTCATTCCGTACGCAATGCATCCACGCGCAGATGTGTTTTTCTCTCTCCACGTATTTTTTTACAACCTTTTTTACAAAATGATTTTATTCTCCATCGTATCGCAACTTATGCTCGGGAATGCCCGAGGCTGCTCCGTTCCGCTCGTCTCTCGGCTCTCTCATATTTTCATTCCGCATCAACGTCCTGCTTGTCTGAATTTTCTTCTCAACGAACGAAACTTCATCCACATTTATCTGGCGTTCGCTCCTCCGCGCTCAGTCTCCGGGCTACCAAATTCAGTCCAGTCTCTCACGTACCCTCTATCGCTGTATATCCGTACCGAGCTATTGCCACTCTTGTATCAAAGCCGGAGGAAGCAGCGAGGGGCTGGAGAATGAGAAGCGAGCGAAAGAGCACGGAGGTTCGAGGCGAAGATGAGATCGTTGCAACGGTACCAGCATATCCACAGTGTCGGTTCAAACGGAACAGAGATGCGGAGCCAAACGCGCGCGTCTTCGTCGAGGCAGCTTCTGTGCACTCCTCTCATTCCGTTACCGGCTTTCTTCCTCCTCTCGTTCGTACTTTTCATTTTTTCTCATTCTTTCTCCTCTCTCCTTTTGTGTATCCGAGTTAGTTGAACTCTCTCGAAATCTTTTGACGCAAATCCGGGGCTTCTTTTTCGCTCCTCATGACTTATCGCGTGTATCTTGTTTTCTCATTCGATAAGCTTTTGCGCTTAACACTTGCCTCGAAACTTGCCGCGGAAAGTACTCGTAAAAAAGAAGGGGCTTTTTTCCTACTTTCATTCCCGTTTTGACGTCGTTGTTACCGCGACAAATGACGCTTTTACTGCGTCCATGAAACTAGTGTCTTCGACAGAAATACACGCCTGCCAGTCCTGCGTATAGATTTTAAATAGGAAAAGAGAGAGAGAGAATGCGCAACGTGCATGTACAAATGTAACGTAGAAGTGTGTCTATGTATTCTGAAAGATTCTCTTTCCGAGTAACTCTCGTTCAGTCCCTGCTGGCTTCCATCCCATCGCATCTTCAAGGCTTTGCTGCCTCTTTGCCCATCTCCGTCTCGGGGCTCGCGTATAGTCACGGCATAAAGATCGAGCGGCGAGCATGGCACACGGGCTTTTGCGCGAATTCTCTTCGAGATCCACTGCTGCCTCTGCCAGCAGCACCGTTCCTTCTGCCTCCCCCCGCTCCTCCGGCGCTCTCTTCTCCTTATTTTTCTTCTTCGTCGTCGCTCTGTCTATCTCGATCTCGGGGGCCAGGCGCGCGCAATCTTCCCGAGCTCGTGTATTTTATATGCGGGAATGTATCTATCGCGAGATTGTAAATGAAAGTGAATGATTTTGGACGAATCTTTTGATCGTTGCTGGCGCGTTGATCGTCCGGCAGCCGGTGGAATCGCGCTTTAATTAGAGGGAACAACGTCAAAAAAGTGGAAGATCCGCAGAGAGGGAACAACGCCAACGAGATTATTCCGGGGACGAAGCACTTGCACATTTGGAGGGGGGAGAAAAAATAGAATTTAAGATGATAGCTTTTTTGCGACACCCTAGCGTATACACTGACAAGTTTATAGAAGTTATATCCGCGTCGCTTGCCAAGCCTGCAGACGAGGAGCGAAGAGGACAAGCATGAAGAGAGGAAAAAATAAAGAGTTGGAAAACGACGACGAAGAAGAAGGAGAAAATGCGACGAGGCATCTCCCTCGGTGCTTCACTTTGCTGTAAAGAGAAAAAGAGCGAGAGCACCGCGCGCTCGTCTGCCTTTTTTTATCCCTCGCTATATTTCGCAAAGTCGCAGTCACTGCCACACACCGGCACATGCCATCACCCACAATCTCTGCCTCTTTTTCTCTTTGTTTGCCGGTGGATCATTTCTCACGAGTGAAATCTCAACACTGCATGTTGGATAACCCGACGCGCCGTCAAGAATCCTCGGATAATGTACTATCCTTCGAAATTCTTTCATTCTTATACGCCGTGGAAAACGCCTTTGTGCACCTTTTTTCTTTCTATCTCCGACGAGCATGATTCCATGATGTATATACGCGATTTCCACAAGAGAAACATTTGTGGAACATTTATACGCACGGCCCGAGGAAAAACCCCGCGATGATCATTCAACATTTTCAATCTTCAGCAACGCCATTTTTCATCCGCCATTGAGTCCTTGTAAAAAAAGCTTTAATACCCGTCATTTTTTGTCGCTGCTGCAGTCGGTTTGCTCAAATCAGAATGGTTCAATGTCGAAAACATTGAAAAAACGAAGAAGCGACGCCGACGCGCGTTTGTCTCACCGAATATCCCCTCGTTTGCAAAGCAAATGTCGTTGAAGCTTGAAAAACAAAAAAAATGTAATTACAAAGTCCATCGTTCCCTCGCGAGAGCACCGAGCCAGTCGTAATATCATATTTCGCTTCATACAGTTACGTAGTTACGTACCACGCAATGGTAGTAGTATACGTGAGAGCGGGGGCGCGAAGTGTGCTGTAAGAAGGAGCGGAGAGGAAAGAGAGAGGGAAGTGGTAATGGTGTGCGACTTGGAAGGTGAGGTTAGCCGAGGTCGTGACGGACGTGAAAACCCTGACCTGGTCACCCGTTCCGCTCCTCTCGGTTCCTCGGGCCTCCTTCTGCCGCTTCTAGCTACCGATATAGCAACCTCTCGTTGCCCCTCCCCTTTAGGCTGAATCGTCCTTTCTACTAAATCGCGTCCAAGGCCCTGGTTTAGGCAAAGGTCTAATGGTCTCGGTGGTCGTTTCGTACTCGTCAAAATTGCCGTAGAGAAGAGAGTCGTCGTCTAGCCGGTTGCAATTTCGATGCCCCGAGGCGACCCCGCTCAAACCGTAGCGCCACGTTTTTTTCTCCTCTTTTTATATCTCTCGTACTCTCTGCGACGGACACTCTTCTTTTCTTGTTACATCGACAGGATAGACCTCGATTCAACCTCTTTCCGCTCTCCGATTCGCTTCCACTGACACCCACTCGCGATATACACACGCGACACAATACATCCCACGCGCGGCGGATATCTTTGGCTCCGTGTGCGCCTTTCGATGAAAGAAGCCCTCGGTCAAAATGCCAGAATGGCCATTACAAGGAGTAACGAATTTCCCGTCGTATCGAGCTCCGCAATCTCGATTCTCTCCCTTTTTTTCTTGACAATTTCGCGTCGATATACCAGAGCCCGAAGTAACTGTGAGATAGAAACAGGAATATGCCGGAGTCGTAGTGGACCGAATAGTTTGAGACTTCCAGCAGCAGTGCTGCGCGACGAAGATGACGACGAACGAATTTGTAAACCGTTCTTCGGTCTCGTTCTCGAATTTCACCATTTTTTCCCCTCCACTGGCGCCTATTCGCGATAAGATCGATTGCACGATCTTCGTTATTTCAAACGTTCGTGAATTCCTCGATGATGATACTAATTTTATCTTATTCTTAATGTTTCAGGTAAATCCGGACGCTCAGGATCGCACAACGCTTCAGATACAATCGAAACTGGGTGATTATACCCTCGTGAAGCATTTGCTCGACGAGCCCAAGCGTCTGATTGGGATCGAGGGCATACCGGCTAGTCCAGCGCCCGCGGGCGCTTCTGCTGCTAGAATACCCTCGGTCACCAACACATGCAGGAGCTCACCGTCGTCCCAAGAGTTCAAGAAGCCCGGAAGCGGACCTCGCTCCTCGTCAGGCTCGAACTCATCTTCCTCGGCGAGCAACGCCAACACCGGTACAACCACCAATCCAACCTCCTCGACATCCTCGAGTCACGCGTCACAAAGAGGTGGATTCGTCAAACCTGCCGACGGCAAACCGCCTTACGGCGGCAGAGGGGGATATCCTGGCTTACCGGTCAAACACGGTGGCAACAGCAACGATCATCGGAGCCACGGAATTCTTCCGGCCAAGGGACCACCTCTTTCTTCTTCTTCTTCTTCTTCTTCTTCTTCTTCTTCTTCTTCATTGTCCACCTCCTCCTCTTCGTCAACTACGAATCCTCATACGGGAACAACGGGTTCGAGCGGTAGTCTCGTGACTTCCGGTAACGGCTCTTCAACCGTTACGAACACCAGCTCCGGTACTCCTGTTAACTCCAACAGAATACACTCGGCAGCTTCCAGATTATCGAGGCTACCCCTCGACAATGTGAGTACTTTTTCCTGCGTTTTTTCCTTCTCGCTTCTTCCTTTTCTCGCTCACTTTTCTTCCGGCACGAATATCAAGGGAATCTCGATTGCCAAAAGTACGAATAATACATTTGCAGGAGCTCAAAACGTTCGGGATCTTTTCCATCAAATATTTTTCCTGTTTTATATATTATATTCGGAGATTAAAGGAAAAAGCTCAGTTGCTTACTCCATTTTATTTCTTCCATGGGTCAATCGATTGAGAACAAAATCGAGGATTTTTATACGAAAAACGAAACGTCGAGTTTGCCGCGAAAATATGATTCTTCTCAAATTGTTTTTTACCATGATTTCAGTTGTCAGTTTATATCGAATAATGAAAAATAATTGTCACTTACGTTCTTGGGGAGGGGAATGGTTAAATCGTCATTTCGTTACGTCCAAGGCCACGCGTGGGATAAGCGAGAATCGAGGACCTCGATAAGCTGAGATTGATTCGCCTCGTTAGCACAGCCTCTTACTTCCAATTCGTTGTGTTTCTCGCGCGATTTTGCTGACTCAAGACAGAAAGAGAACGAGTTATGTCTGATGAGAGCTCTCGATTCAGGAGCAAAGGAGAGAAAGTGAGAGAAAAGAGTGTTCCATTCTCTCGTATAAATGAGAAGAAACGCGTATAGTTCGGCGCACGTTGAAGATAAAACCAAAGGAAAAAACTGCATGGGGTTGGTCGGAGTCGAGGGCTTACGCGATTAATGAAAACGATAGATCCAACGGCCCTTTTCGTCTTTCAATTACTTATGATATTCTCCTTCTTCTACGCTCCCTTTTCTTCCCTCTTTCTTCCACTCAATCTTTTTCTGCTTTCCTAACTCTCTAACACTCTTTTTTTCAAGGATTTATAAAGGGGAGGTGTAAATTTTATTAAACACCATTTCAAATGAAGCTCGGGGTGAAAGATTTCTCTCGTGTTATTGAAAAAGAATCTTCGAACTTTCGTTTTCTCTAATGGGCCATAAAATTTGCTGTTTTTTTTTCTGTCTCGACAGGGTACGGTTTCTCGGCACGGTATTAACGAAAACTCGGCCGATTTGGAGCACATTCTAAAGGTAAGATTTTACAATTATGCGTTAAACTTCTAGAAACAATGGAATGAAGAAAAAGTGAAAATTTCATATTTGTCTCCAAGCAGCTTTCCATAACTCGCCAAAGTCGCGTTTCAACAATTTCATCAAACTTTTTGCCTCGTTTCGATTCAAATTCATCCGAACTCTCGAAATCTCGTTCAAGATTCTTCAAAATATTTTCCTTTTCAATACTGCACCGAAAGTCTTCAAGATTATGGAACTTTCCTCGAAAAGCTCCATTTGCACTCCGGATTTTCGATTTTTATAAAATAATGTCAAAACAAAAGTTGCATAATTTTTTAAAAACCTCACATTTTTATGAAGCAAAAAAATGAAAGCTTCCGTGTACATGTTTTTCCAACACGAATGAGTCGACGAGTTTCGCGTTCATGTTCTTCGACAAGTTCAAACAATCTCGAAAGTTCGCGAGTGCGTTTGCCTGCATTTCTTCTCACCCCAAAAGCGTGCGACTTGCAACCACGACCGTTGAAATATACCATCTACATTGAGGTAGGGAAACGATAATAGATAATTGGAACGGACATTTGTAAAGTTTCAAGATGAAAGTGCCCGTGCAGGTCGCTGTTGCGGCAATGCCGCAGTTATTGTGCGCAGCAACCGTTGGCGAAAAGTTTAATGAGGGTTTGAAAATTACGATCGATTTCGAAAAGGGTTCTCTCTCCTCCCGCGATGTATGCATACACGTGAGCAGTACGCTTTTACCGGAGATACATTGCGTTCGTATTTTCTCGTGTGTACGCACGAGTCTTAAGCATAACAGAGAGAGGCGCACGAGCTTATCGATCGCTGCAACAAACGCCTTTGCGTCTCGATGACTCACCGATGCATAGTTGTGTGGTATAATTCCATTGGCTTTCCCGTCTCTGTAGCACAGTGCTCCTGACGTTCGAGATTCGTACTCGTTCGATGGGCAGGATTGGCGGTGGTGGTCGACAAACTGGCAACGAAGCGACCACTCCTATGATTCATCTCTCGTCCAGCTTAGCAAGCGCGTCCCTCTTTTTATCTTCGCATCTCTTTCTTTCTTGCTCTCCCACACCGATTTTTCAGTCCTTTTTAATCCTTTCTCTCTCGCTCTTGTACGTACGGCGTTTATTGTCTCCGTTCAATCTCGTGACGCATGTAAACGGGTGTGCGCGATCAAAAGCGTCTGACAGCTTCACGCTCGTACTCGAGCGTATAATAATCGCTAACCTTCTATCCCTTCCAGTCGGACAATTTAATCCACGTTCTGATTTTGCACCCTCGTTAATGGTCTCTAAAGTTTCTTTATTCCTCGAAACAAACTCGTTTGCGCGAGGCACATTTTGATGTTGACGAAGCCCACAAATTCCGTCTCGACCGCTCAGCACCACCAGAAAATCAGTTTTGCGTTCTTACTTTTTTTTCGTCGGAGTCGAGCAACTCTTCGAACCGGAGCGTCAGATTTACAGAAGTATTTTTACAGCTATCGATTCTCTCTTTCTTCGAACGAGTGCAAGGGTTAAAAAACTCCTCAGCTACTCCTATTGAATCGGAACTGATCGCTGTAGAGTCGTTTTCCTTTTCATTTTACGCTTGATCATGCGAATGTAGTTGTTGATATGAATCCGTATTAAAAAATTTCGGTTTCTGGTGCAATAAAGTGTAAATTTTTATTGAAAATAGAAGAAAATTTCTGCGGGTACTGGAAGAATAAATTTGAGATTGATGCTCGCGAACAAAAGCGTTTCACGATGGACGCTGATGGACAGCGAAGAATGTCGTGAAATTTGATTGAGAAAGATAAATAAAAGCGCACCATTGTTCTTGAAAAGTTTTATCCCGGGCGATCCACGAAGATACGAATATCCGCTAATAAAGTTTGACAGGAAAAGTTGCATCGTAGGAGGAACCGCGCGAATGAAAAAGCAATTGGACGGGAGTGTGGGGCGTACGAAGAAGGAATGTTTTATTCATCGATTCGCAATAATAGGATATTTTGGTAAATCCGAACATGTTGGTAATACATCAGGGAGTAGATGAGCGTGGGCCAATCGTTATATATTTGTTATGGTCACGCGCGAAATTTACTCGTTCGCAGCGCTCCACATGTCGATCCATATATAAAGGAATATATATTTTTATGGCACGGGGAGCACGGAGTGTTGATCGAGTTTGTGGACGGGGGCGCGTGCAAGCGATCGATTGATCGAGTTTGCTCTTTGCTGGTGCACGCGGGAAATATACTCAACGAGCTCCGCGCGCGCACCGAAAGCCGGCTATATTCACGGGCTAACACACCGATAACCCGATCATGCTTTGCATACACCCATAAAGAGTCCAACGCGAATGATTTATCGATGAAAAAAGGCGTACTCGATAGCCGCGAACGTATTAAATCATGGCAATTTAAGGCTTTCTCATTGCAAGCGCATGCAGTCCGAAAGGGATACATACATGTAGATCGTTCGGGTTTTATACCCTCGTGACTGTACCGACGCGTATCATCCTTGATCCTCCGGCCGGTGGTTCGTGGCAGTGGTGGTGCTCGATTTTACCGGAGAATTTACGGGCTCCGATGGTAGTTGTTCCCCACTTGCTCACTGTGACCAGAAAGATCGCGGTAAAGAGAAACAGCCAGAGAGAGAGAGAGAGAGAGAGACACACACATAGAAACGTATCGGACTTTCCGCCTTCTCTCGAGCGAGATCCGCCAAACGGCGAGTGAGAAAGAGCTTCGGAATGGTTATAAAAGCAAACGAGATGGAGCGAGAGCTTGACGAGCAAAAGAAGGAGAAACCTGCGGACGTGGTCGCTGCTCTCTGTTTCCTCGACTACACACACACTCACACACACACGTGTATCACTCTATCTAATAAATGTACGTGTCTATGTACATCCACGCGCGCATGCATGTGTACAATTACACTACAAAAGCCCACGACGGACATGGAGAGAGAGTACAGGAACGGAGAGCAACACACCGCACGTACACACACACACACACACGGAGGGACCGCGCGAACGCACACTCGGCCGAGCGTGGCATGAATTATTCTCACGGCTTGCCCGTGGGAAAATACGGGTTTGCGCCGGTAGACATCGTAAATGCTACTGCTAATTGCGCTCACGATCCAACATCGTTGCCCGCGTTATAACCCTCTTTGCTACTGAAAAATGTCAAATCATAATCCATATTTCGCTCTCGTTATGCTCCTCCTTCTCGCCCCCCCGGCCCTATCTTTTCTCGCAATTCCGATGCGAAACCTCGACGAACGTCTCTCTCGAACACCGAGTCTCCGCGAGGGGGAGAAAGCTCTCGACGACTCCTTTTCAAACTTGCTTCTCGAAATTATTCGACTTTGTGACTTTTTATCAAACCCGTGGACGGCGAGACTCCAAACGCCAATTATCGAATGAATCCTTTTCACGGTTTCCTCTCACTCGAACGCTGCAAACGATTTAATACTTTTCCGGCTTTTTAAAGCCTCCCAAAAGAGCGGGATTTTTCATTTTCTGGGGCTCGAAGAATCACGCTCTCGTCGCTATTCCCTGATGAAAATTCCGCGGCTTTCCATCCCGACCCGCGATCGACAAATCGCTACATTCCTCGCTTTAAATAATCCTTCAAACTCAATCGTGACTTCTAACTCAATTAAATCCACTTCCGAATGACAAATCACTTGTTCCGTCGATTGAATCGAGAATCTTCGATATTGAAAAAACGTGTTCGAAGTCTCTTGAAATAAATGCTCTAAAAAATACTTCGAATTCCCATTCATTCCTTAGATTCCTCGAGTAATTTATCGCAAGTTTTCAATCGAACTTCGCATCCATTTCCGACTAGCTAACTCGCAATATTTCCCATCGCCAGGGACGTTTATCTTCCACGCTCAAGATATTTAGTCTTGACAATCAATCGGTATTGCGCAGCACGAGAGAAAACAAAAAAAACGTACGAGACTTACCAAGAACCTATTGGATGATGCACCGAACGCTTACGAATGACACACAAGCACATGCACGTACAGGTGCGCGAATCTGGGCCAACTATTTCTATTGCGACGATGCGGGAGGGGGTCCGTGTACATCGGATTCGTTCGACTCGATGTATGCGATCAAACGAGGGAGAGAGAGAGAGCGAGAACAAATGTCCAATCGATTGTGTCATCGGCTAACTAACACTATTGAGGCGCTACGACGACGACGACGACGACGACGATGACGGGTGTAACTTTATGCCCCGTTGTGCAACGGGCGACTTCCCCCGTTTAAATAACACCGATCGACGATTCTATACACTCGAGTCTCTCGGTCCCTCTCTCTTTCTTAGTGTCATACGTCAGCATCGAATCTCGCCGATGAAAAAAGCGTTTCGAACGGTACGACGGGGAGAAAAATTGACTGTTGAGCCCTAATTGGGTGAAATTATTCATTTTATTTTGGTAATGCGTTTGAGCGAGATGAGAGCTGACGTGAATCTGGGCGGTGCGCACTTTTCGTGTTGATTGACAGAATAGAATAAATTTTTCTACACTTTCGGGGTTATTCGAAATCACTTTGCGTTTGATTGAATCATCAAATTTTTTGTTTACTCATTAATCGCAGGGGTTCCGACGTTCGAATTATGGAAAATGAAATATTTTGGCTAATTGGCAAACGCGTATAGAAAATCGCTGGCTCGTTTGGCCCGCGGACACTTTGATTCGTCGAGGCGCACTTTATTTCATTAATTTGCCGTTGAGACAGAGTTGATCTCGTGCAAACGAGCTATGAGCGCGCGGTACATGCTCATAATTGGTGAAATTTCGTTTAATGAGAATCGAAAATTGGGCCTGAGCTCCCGGTGTGCAACGCTAATGAATCGCTTCTAATTTATACATTCAACGCGGAACACGCGACAGGCTCGATCCTACGTAGATTTTCGCTCGAATTTAGCTGTGGCTTTCCAAATAAGTTTTTCAATTATCGCGAATGAGAGGAATCGCAGCAGCGAATAAACAGAGATTCAACGGCTCAAAAGTATCTCGTCGCACTGGATGATCTCGCGACTCGGATGGTCCCCCTTCTTTCCGGCCTTTCAGATCCATCAGTTCGCGTGCCTCGAACACTCTTGTTTCCGGTTTCTCCCCGAGTCTTTTTCTTTTCCTCCCCGCACTTCTTTCTCTCCCGCGTAAAGTCATCTAGCGATGCTACTTAAACAAACGTATGCGCCGGCTGGTGTTTCGCCTCGTCGACGGAAACGTAACTCTTCCACGGCCCATTACGCTCACGTGGCACGAGGACCACTCGAAGCTCGAGTGTGTGCCGGCGACCTCGAGGGTACCGCGCGTCGACGAGACGAGAGACTTACGAGTCCCGTGGCATTTCGGTTGTTCCTTTTGTGCGAGTCTTCCATCCACGAGTCCATGCGTTAATTCAACGCTGTTCCTGTCCGATTCTTATCAAGTTGAGAATCTCTCGCGTTACGGGGGACGAGGTATGCCGCGGGGAGCGGGTCGAGCAGCTGATCGATGACTCAAGAATAGAAAATTCGACTCGTCGTAATTGCGACGGTTGAAGCGCCGTTGAATTTACAATCGAACCGTCCGTCCAATGACTTCATGACTTCTCTAGCCCCGGTTCGTATCGCGACGAAAAAATGCCTCGAATCTGGACGCATAAATCATATCGAGAGCGTAAAAACCGTCTGGACGAGAGGCTCGGGTTTTACGAAGCTACGCGAGCGGCGTATGCTCTCCGTGAAAACTTTGTTGAGCCGTATCACGAGGCCGAACGTCACGCACGTAATAAGCCTTCTGTACGGATGTTGTAACGGGTTTTCTCTCGCTCCTTCACGTGCCCGGCATAATTACCGTCCTCGCGCGGACAAGCTCGCGCGCCTCAGGTATCCTTTTATCCTGTGTATTTTATACACGTATATACAGACGCTAATGCCCCAGCGCTATCCACACTCGGCTTATAATCACCTGCCCTTCCCCGAGCACGTGTGTGCAGCTGGTGCCGCATCCTTTTTTCTCCTTCCTTTCGCTGCTGCACCCGCCATTAATTTTCTTCTTATTTTCCACCCCCGCGTTTTCCATTCATTATTGAGACACTCTCGGAAAAATGTTAAACCACAAATGAGCCAACGTTAATTACTTCTGGAGCTACCTCTTTCACGGGATTTCATAATTATTTTAATTACAAGTTTTTTGGGAGTTGAATCTTTCCGGAACGTACCGCGAATGAAGATGAATTTTTTTTCTCAAATTAATCCACACTCGAAGCTACCCTCCTTCGTGGCGATAGAATGATTTATTTGTTCAAGGCTCAAAGTTCAATTAAACGGGGCGCGAATCATCCTCAAAAAAAATGAAAAATCCCACAGTTCCTTCGTCCCTTGCGAGCAAACGACTCGACCGTGAAACCGCGTTTCCCCATCAATATCTATCGGAAGCTCTCGGGTCATGAATTTTTATTGTAATCTTTTTCGTCTCACCTCTTTCCGCAGCGAACGATCACGGTAAAGATATTTCCTGCTGTTTCTCCATTTTTCTCGCAGGTCCAAAGTCCCTGTATAAATCCGCATCTTCTTCATTACCTCTCTCCCATGACCGTGGAGACTCGAGTCGTTGGGATGCGAGCGAACCGTTTATTACTCGCGCGAATTGGCACTGCGATAATCGAACTTTCTTCTCGATCTTGCGCGCCCACAAAGTTGGACACTAATTCTCGAAAAAATGTGCGTCATTCGAAATGAATGAGGAGACTGATGTGTATAAATTGCTCGGCTTGCGTAACACCATTGTAAACTTCAATAAGATACTTTTTCAACGTCTAGTAATACACCGGGGTAGCTAACAGAACGCGGGAGATTGCTCGTTAATTCACAAAGTTTCTCTAAAGAAGGAGCCAGTCGAGGGTCGTGTATCGAGTCTCTTTGGGAGCCTCGGATACCTCCAGCGAAGGCCTCGCACACATTTTCCAACATAGAAACACCTCCTCCGTGTAGAAAGAGCGTGTGCGAGGTTGAGACGATTTCAAAGTTGTTCTCGACGGAGTATACTTGCTCGGAAAGTCTTGGGGAGCGGGAGCAGGAGGGAGGGCTAGCGCCTTGGTAAGCAGAGAGTTGTAGGGTGCAAGCACCCCTCTTATATCCACCAGGAGATTCTATATCAACCTACATCTACACAAACATTAGTCTAGATGTATATAAATACAAACATCGAGTAAATCGACGTACGGACACAGACTTATGAACGGGCTGTACGCGACTCCCTGTAAAAGTGTGTTCAACCTCGGTGGAGAACAGCCAGAGAAATCGATAAGTCGCTGTTGGATGGTGTCTGCTGTTTCGCCGATAGATATATCTCCTCAAAAAGTACAGCGTCTCACTTACCCACCGGAGTTGTCACACGCCACGATTCTCTCGTCGTGTACTATACGCTCAAATTGCCTTCTCTATCCCACGCTGTGACTCATATCGTTATACACAGTTGAAATTCATACATTCTTTACTGACGTAAATATAACCGAAAACGGATGACAATCTCGTCAACGACAAATCGATTTCACGAACATAACTGTCCCTTGGTGACACTCACCCTCCCTCGCTGATATACCTCGCTCTCAACCTCGGCGACGTTAATTACGATATCTCCGTCAAATCTACGAGATATCGACAGCGCTAACAGCCCTGTTGGCTCAAATGTGTACTCGGGCTCTCGAGCATCTGGTCAACGTCGTTTGCAAACCCGATTAATTACTGTTTTAACATCGGTATTAGCTCATTTCAAAAATAGGATGCTCGTACCACGAGAGGGGGGGGGGGGGGGGGCGGCGACGACGACGACGACGACGACTCGAAACTTTTATATTTGATTGTTCGATCGAATGGGAGAGAGCGTATTTATTGGAAAGGTGCACGAATAAACGAGTCGACTGTGTTCACGAAGCATTTGGGCCGTCGCTCTTGTGCTATTTCGTGCAATTGAAAAAGTGCAGAGATCTCATCGATTCGATTAAACTTTTGTCGACCGCAGCGAGGCAAACGGTCACGCACTTTTCTTCTGCAAATTTTATTTTGTTTGCAGTCCACGGTTCCCCAGTGAAAGGAACGAACCGTCACTGAAAAATTGCTTTTACAATGTAACGCATCGTTCGTCAAGTTTCCGAGGACGTTGGAACGACTATTAAAACAGGCAGCGCATAACCGCGAAGGCGCGAAGGCACTATTCTTTTTTTTTTCGAGTTTAAGAGCCGAACGAAGGTGAAGCTAATTCAAAAAGCGTCCTCGCCGAATCTCACTTCAGTCCCCATGCTTTTTCTCAGTATCCTTCAATTTTGTTTACTCCACGTTCGCGTATCATTCGCCGGCTATAAGTCACCCACTTTATTACACACTCGTCCATTTTTCATCGTATACGCATACTCGATTCTTACGAATCGAGCGAAATACTCGCAAACGCAATGAACTTTTTCTCTCTCTTTTTTCATGGAACGCTAATTCACAAATGCGCTTCTTTGCGATTGCAGGAAATGACGATGCCGCCCACACCACTCACGGCCATAGCTCAGACACCGAGGAAAGAGCTCGAGTCCAAGTTCACTTTCAATCCGGTCCTGGCTAAGGTAAAAAACGAATTTTTTCAACGTTTCTTATTTCTCGTACAGGATAAAAACAATTGACAAGAACTTGGCAAAGATTTGTTCTCCTGCGTCAAAAGTAATTTATCGTAGACGTTTCCTCGTTCAACTGTCCAAGTAATTACAAAAAATCGTCTCCGTATGTCTTTCTCTCTTTCTCCAAATATTGTCCGGAGAAAAAAAAAAGTTTTGTTTGATGAATCGCTTTCGTGCACTGACGTTTTTTCGCAAAGTTCTCATACAGCGACATAATAGATTGTAGAAACCGTGCAATGAGAAGTAGGCAGCTCGCTGTCGTCACACTTGCACGAACAAAAGTAAAGTATATAATTTGTATGAGGGAGAGAAGAAACGAGGGGGGAGGCAGCAGGAGCTAAAGATCGCGAAGCGACTTGCCAAGGCATCGGAGTACACACATCCTTAGCCATCGTGCCACTTGGCAGAGTCTCAAGAAATTTGCGAACTCGCGTGCCTGCGTCGTGAAACGAGAGCGCATTATATACACACCTCGGGGTGAAATCGGGGTAGTCGGTGAAGAGAGTAAGAGAGAGAGAGAGAGAGAGAGAGAGCCCGAGAAAAGCCTCGTGGTATAAAAATAAAGGAGAATGGAAACCGGAAAATGTGAGAAAGACGCAGGAAGCGGAAAGCGAGGAACGCGAGAGAGCGAGAGAGCCACTGAGAAGGAGGCAAAGGAGACATTTTTTGGAGCAGCGAGATTTCGTCCGCCATCAAGTCCCAGTGGAAATAAGCTCGTAAAAGAGCTTCAGTTAACTCGGTCCCATACTTCTCGAGTTCGCCACGTGCTTCTCCTCCCCATCCGCGGACGTAAATTCTCCTCATTTCTCACCTCTCTCTCTCTCTCTCTCTCTCTCTCTCTCTCTCTCTCTCTCTCAGTCTCTCGCCCTTTCCCCACTTTCGTTCTTTCCTCTTACAGCTCCCTTCTGCCTTTTAATGCTCTCTTCCATGGGCTCAGCTACAACCGTCGCTACAAATATGTGTAACGAAATGTTAATCTTCCTATGAAAGATCTTTGCACATTTCTCCCTCTCTTTTGCGTCACATTTGCACACAAACAAAAGTATCGATCATCATTTGATTTAGTTTTGACTTAAAAGGCCTTAATTACTGATAAACAGTGAATAACAAATCATGTAAATCCTCGACATGAATAACCTTTTTTTTTACTTATCGTTGCAGCTGACCGAGGTGCCATCAGTCGAGCCATCGAAGCCACCGCCTCCTCCACGTAAGTTTCTTTATCATCCCATAAAACTCCCTTCTTCCCTATAAAATATCTCGAATCCTAAACTTGCCATTCGAGGGGAACCTCCGTCATTCTTCCAAATCGTCGAGGCTCTTCCAACCACGATAATACTTTGGACGAGTGTTTTCCATCGTGTAATAAGTGAGAAATAACAGTAAAAATCGATCCACCGAGTCACATTTCGGTATAGAACACGGATAGCCCCAAAACTGATGCTACAGCTCGAATTTCCGGTTTTTCGAATCATACATTTATTCTCACATTCTTCAATCAACGCGTTGCGTCCAAAAAACCAGACGATCCGATAACTTTTTGTGGCTATCAGAATATTTTTACCATGCAGTTTATCGATTCGCCCTTTTTTAAATTTAACATTCGAATAAAAATAGTTTCCACGTGCTCGATACAAAATGAGCAACTTTCTCAGGTGATTTTCTGCTCGAAGACAATTACCAATAACTCGTTCAAATAATTATCTCGATTGGCAAGATTTCCTTTGTCGAATGCCAATAAAGTATTATGAAACCAATAAAAACGCTTCCGGAACTTTTGCAATTCCAATCAACGAATTATATTTCCTTCATCGACAGGAAAATCAAAGAGCAAGTAATTAAATCGTTGGAAACATGAAAATCAAAAAGGATATAACGCAGGAGCAACAAGAATGTAAAAAATAAACGAAATAAAAAAAAAAAAAAAAAAGTACTTTTCAAAACAATCGATTCAGAACTTTTTCCAATTTTTCACCATAGTTCGTTGAAAAAAAAGAAAAGAAAAAAAAAGAAGAAAAAACGATGGAAAGCCCAATCGAACCTTTTCGTTCGTCTTGAAATGAGATTCCAAAGACTGCGTATCGAGGGCTTAATTATAAACGAATTTATTCGTGCCGATGATGGACGTCGATATATATTTCCTCGGTGCATAACGAGCGACAAAGCCCTCGCGGAATAACGCGCACGAGCAAATTTTATGAATTAAGCATTGTGATCGAACGCTATCGTTCAAGATTCACTGTAAACATGCGCGCATATCTATGTACATGTATAAGTATGTACTCGGTATGTACATCGGTGTATAGCGAAGTTCGCGCGCTATCAATCCCATCGTCCAAACCGTCTATTATCGGCTTAACGAACCAGAGCCGTCAAGCTCTCGTCAGCCACGCGCGTCAAACTCAAGTACGGTTTCCCGGCTCTTTCCATTTGTCGACTCAAACTCTCCTTCCTCGATATACAACTCGTTTTGTTCGAAGCGTCGAAAAGCTCTCGCATTGTTCGAGGTGTGGAAACCATTAACGCGATCTCCCTTCTTGCTGCATTTATTTTTCTACAGCCACACGCACTCAATCAACTAATCGTATAAACAAAGTGCACGGAGTTTATCTAATTTGATAAAATACTCGTTCCTTTGTCTTTTACCTCGCGCCTCGCACTCATTAACCGAGGCAAATGTACGCGACTCCGTATCGAAGCAGCGCGGGTCGTTTTGAAGGAATTATTAACATTAAGCAAAATCGAGGTCAAATCGCTCATTGATTTCAACGACGTCGCGCGACGTTGTTGAAATCCTTGCCTATTCGACGAAGAGTTTGAGCGATTTTAATGTTCGTTGGAATATCATAAACATCCGGAATAATTGTCGAGATTATTGGGCGGATTTTCTCAAATTTCATCCACTTTTAACTCTCTCGAATAATCACCACTGGAAAAATGAGTGAAACGATCGCGCGTTACGCTACATTTGGAAATTCAGTTGTAACGATTCGTAGCGTGTTACCGTTTGGTATTGAAAACAGCGAAAAATTACGACACGATAAAGTTATCAGTTGCAACGAATAATTTAGTATTATAAAATGAGTTGAAATTGAACGCGCGATCACGCAGAGCCGAGCGAATATAATTGAATCCCGTAGGATAATTAGCCTCGTTCGATGAATGAGGTTCAGAGTCAAAAGGCTTCTTAAAGTAACTCGTCTAAAATTCGAAGATGATGCAATAATTATAATGTACATAAAACGTATGTGGGCTATGCCCTTAGCGAGTTGGTACATTAACCTCGGTGACACCGGAAGAGAATTTTCGAGCTCGCGGCAGAGTCCACAGCAGCGAGCAATTCCCGTGACATTAATTATTGAAATCGCCCCTGGCAATAGCCCATCCTGCTCGCTTCTCAGCTCTCTCCCTCTCTTCCTCTTTTCCTCAATCTCTCTCGGCTGGCTCTTTCTCGAGCTCTTCTCAGAAACTCGCTGTACGACGACGTCGTCGACGATGAGGCCTTCACCTCCCTTCCTTTTACCGTATAATCCATCTTTCTCTTTAAACCTCCTCGAGCCCCATAGTTATTTCAGGTACTCCTAGATACATGGCCCTCTATATGCATTTAACTATACATTTTAGCCAGTACTCTTGAGGAAGTTTGATGCCGGAGTCTGTGCCACTTAATATTCAATCGCTTCCTCGTTGTACCTTCGATCCTTCACCGCTCCCTTAATAGCTCTATACACGTGTATGTCGTTTTGTCTGTCCATTCCGATTTTCCTAGTCACTCAATGTAAGCTCGTCCCTCGGCTATCTTTTTCTCGCTTCTTTCGTCTCGCAGCGAGGCGCGGAAAGGACCCCTCGGGAGGGGAGTACCACTCTGAATAAACGAATTTGATGAATTAATATTACTCCGGGGCGATAAACGCTGGGGATATTGGGCGGTAAAGCAATTTCGACTTTTTATTTCTTCGTGCTATTTTGAGATTTTCGAAATATCCGTGATGAACATTTGGTAGGTTATAGAATTATTGCGTTGTTAATGGAATAATTGCGATCCTCGTCGATTGGGGAAACGAGCTTTATTTATCCTCTCGAAGAGCCCGAGACTCTCGGCCCGTTTCGAGGTTTTTTAAGCTTCATTTTAACGATCGATTCGCCGCGAGAGCAGATGAATTCATTGCTGCGGTCGTACGGCGCAATTTTCAGTGGAATTTAATGAATTATCGAATTCCACGGTTTAATTCGGCTCTTCATTAGCGCGGGGGCTCGAAACAAATGATTTTGTAAACGACACGTCGGTAGCAGCAGAGGCGTTTCAATAATGCAACAAAGTAACAACACAAACATTCCGACAACACAGGTTGCCCATTGAGCGTTGTAGATATCCGGAGGCGTGCGCGCGTACGCGTTTTCCCATTTGGAAAAAGAAGAGAGAAAAAGAGGGTAAAACAAACGAGGAATAATCAAACGAACAAAAAAAGCCGGCTGAAAATGACTGCACTACGCAGATTTGATATTTGATTCGAGAGAAAGCTTTTCGCGCGAATGAATTTCACCGAATATAGATATACTCCGCAGGGAGGAGAGGGCTGCCTTTGCCGCGAGTTCATTCATCGACGAGTAGAATGATTGGCCTGACTCCATGCTAGAGCTCTCGGTTAGCGAATAAACAAAAAAAGAAGAGAAAGAGAGAAAACAAACCGGAGGGTTTACTTCGTGGGTCGCTGGTTAGCGGCCGAACGCGAGTTTATATAGACTCGTGTGCATAGAGCAATCGAAGGGTCGGGTGGGAGAGCCGTGGACACCGGAAGTCGACGTCCACGGCTCGCAGAGCACATGCTTCCCGCTCGAGAGGGCGGTCCGCGGCTTCGTGTGTCCAAATTAAATATCGAATATCGATCCCAGACACCTATATATGCGGCAAACTCCTCCCTGCACATCGAACCTTCATACTCTCCTTCCTATGTGTCGACGCAGACCTACGGAATCGCGAGTGCTTGTGTGCGCGATGGCATAAAGCACAGAGGGAAACGGGGCTCGAGGAGGCTCGTTGCCTATCTGCACTGCACCTCCGACCTACTTGCCCACGATCGTGAACCACAACCCCGCGCTCTACCGTAAGAGATATCGCAATGCGATACTGCCGCGCGCTTCCACCACCGCGGGGTGTGCACAGGATCGCGAAGCGCTTCCCATTTTTCCCGAGCGATCCTCGATGTTGAGCGACGACTCGAGAAAAACAAAACTCCTTGACACGCGCACTCTTTCGAGGATGAACACGAGAGACGGCTTTCGGGTGGTTGTATTCCCTTAGCGGAGTAATTAGCATCCTCGCGGAAAAGACTCAATCGAAACTTTGCATTTCCGTCATGCCAACTTTGAAAACTTGAAAGAAGCTTACGATCCTTTTTCTTTTAATTACGTAGACTGCTGATGGAAGGAGTCATTTTGCAGAGAAGTTTGTTCGCGAATACTCGTTTCCCGAACATCGCGTATAGTTGACGAGAGAGAAAAACACGGAGGAAAAGAGAATGAGGGCGGAGTGCGACGAATAATCGCAACTATTGTAACGCTCCCTAGAACTCGTGTCGTAGTCGATACACAGCCGAACGCTCAATTATTACGTTCGAACAGGAATTATAAATGTTCTCAGTGTCTGGCCGAGATCAGGGGTCAAAAGGTTATTCCGCGTATGTCTTATTACCCGCGGAATCGCGTGCACGTTCGAATAAATATTTCGTATGTAACGTAACGTAACAATCATCATTCATGTCGGACACGTTTACGATGTACTTGGTAAGCTCTCATAAGCTACCGCGGGGGCAGGTGTTTGTCTATCCAGATCGCGTGAAAGGGTAGTTTAGCCGAGGGAGAGAAGGAGAGTGGCGGCACCAACCGCGAGTCGCAGTCGTTGTCGAGTGCAATGGAGCGCGCGAGTACAGCAATGACAAAGTCACGTGAAGCCGTCTTCGCGCGATATAAACTCGGGGAAAGTGAAGTATATTCGGTATTATGGAGACACGAATATGTCTGTATTAAAAGTGTTCGATTTAATAGGGTGGAGACATTTACGCGCAGTGACGCGTCACGGAGCTGTCGCGAGACCGGCGAATTCGTTCGTCACGTCGACGAAAGAGCGGGGATTATACATCGAGGCGGCACGGTTGCGATCGAGCCGGAGCGCGAGAGAGCGTACACGAGCGTGCAAACAGGCACACGCACAAATTCGCTTTTCTCTCGATATACTCCCTCTCTGGTGCTCCGAGGAATGTTTTACGAGCTCGACGTTCCGCTCTAAATTTATCGCGGATCGGGCAGCCTGATCGTCGGGGGAATTAAGTCGGGCGGGACACTGAGTTTTCTATGGGACGAGTTTTTTCGGGTCTGCGATTCTCGCGAGCGTAAATCAGCTGTGCGAACCGTTTGCCGAATGCTTTATTTGCCATATTTGTTTATCAGTGATTAAAACTCGGAGGCTCGTGCGCGGGGGAATTTATGATCGCGGGGTGAAACTAATCCGCTCGGATCACGAATCAAAAGCCGCTGTCCCTTTTCCTGTCGCCACACCTCCTCGCTCAATTAGATATTCAGCCGAGTTTTAATCCCGTGGCGGACAAGTTATTAATGAAATTGCACTCGATATCACAGAGTCGAGACGCAAATATTATGCAAACGCGAAATACGTCGATGATCCGTTTACGTTTGAGCACCCGCCGCGGAAAAAATGTGACGGTAATCACAATGATGAGAGTATATTAGACGAGAGAGTGAGAATCTCTCAAGGCCCATCGATCGTTGGTTAGCCGCACGAACGAGGAGAGAACGCCGCGCGAGAGACCGGAGGTACACTCCGCCACTCTCGTGCGCTCTCGATCGTCCTCGACTCGAATTGGAATAATTGAAACGTTCAACTTGATTAACCCCTACCCTCCTCGTCTTTGCCCCTCTTTAACGATGTCACCGTCTCGCTCGATCGACTTTCCCCTCTTTCTCCTCTCCTTTCTTCGCCGAGCCTCGCCGTTCCTCCGTCTCTCTTCTCGATAGAAACCGGCAACGTTTCACTCCCGTCTCGCTCTCTCTCTCTCTCTCTCTCTCTCTCTCTCTCTCTCTCTCTCTCTCTCTCTCTCTTTTCCACTACGCTGCCAATCTTTTATCCTCCATACACGTACAGAGATACCCGGGCGCGCATATACATACCGGAATCTTGTGAGACGATCCAATCCTCTGTCTCTCCATTTCGTCGTCGCCGTTACGTACTACGAGCTACGCGGACGAAAAGCTCCCCATCGAGAAGGTGCTTCCTCTCATCGATGCGCCGAGTCTGATTCAACCGACGCTCAACGAACCGTGTACTAATCCACGAACAAATCCAGACGGACCTTCTCCCCGCTTCCGGTTGCTCTATTCTCATCCCTCTAACCTAAAAATCTCCGAGTCCCACGTGTCTACGTAGCCTCGCATAAGTTCATCAAAACAATCAGTCTCTGCCAGCGTGTGAGATTCCGCAACACTTCTATTCGTCCGTCTCGCTAACAAAAATAGCATCTAATCGAATGAGCCGAGTCCATTCTCTCGTTCCTTCCCCAAAGTCAATTACGGTCACCAACTTTATCCTGCAAGCCTGCTCCGAAAACTTTTCAACTAAGCTGTTTCGGGGAAGGGAAAACTTTTGTTTTTCACATTCTCCCAGTTATTAATTAGTTATTAGTTCATGGAAACATCTCTATTTTCCCATAAACCAGAGGGCTGCAGCTTGCTCATAAACGAAGAAGAAAAAAAACGCGAGGATCCTGCATGGTCATATCTCTAACGTGGCGGTAAATTTTGGCATACTGCCCTCGGTTTATGGAACGTTGCGAGCTCTCCGTAACAGCTTGATCGTTTATTTAATTATACATTTCCATTTATATGAGACCAGCACGCACCGAGATATATCGGTGTATTATTTATAAACAATTTCGTAGTTACGGGGTTTTGCATAAACACAGGCACGCAGACTCGCTCGATAATAATTAGCACTTCTCGGATGAAAATTAGTATTTAACGAAAATAGACAATATCACGGTTGATCCACGAGGCGAGTTACTTACCTCGAGTTCCGAGATGGAGTGAAAAGATACACGCAAATATAGAAGCAGCGGTAGAAAATGGTTTATTTTCGTCGCTTTGTTGTCGAACGAAAATATAATGAGACAATTATATGGCAAACGGAGAAACGATCGTGTCAATCTGTTTGTAGTTTCGTGACAAAGGCGTTTTTTGCATTGTGTCGCTAATATACGGGAGAGAAAAAAGCGGGAATAAAGCGAGAGAGGGAGAGACACTGCGAGGATATTTTTTTTCGATGAGCGAGAGAATGCCGGGCAAAAGCCACGAGAAAGCCATATAATTGCTACCGCGACTGTAAAGCCTTGTGTCGATAAATATCTCGTAAAAGCGCAACCGTGCCGAGTTCTTCACCTAATAATCGTTAGCGATCTTCTCTCTCCCTCTACCATTCTCTCGTATTCACGAGCCTCTAAAAGTAGGACCCGGCGCGAGGGGAACAAGGGAAATTGAGGTTCAACGAAACGAGAGAGCAAGAAGGAAAGAGCGAAAGGACTCGATCCTTCGACTCGATAAAAACCTATCTCGGATGCAAATCTTTCTGGCAAAAGTCGAACGCAACTGAATGAAGCTACGTTCACCGCTGACCGTCTCTCTCGCACTCTTGTCCATCTTCTCCTCCTCCTTCTTCTTCTTCTTCTTCTTCTTCTTCTTCTTCTACCTCGTTATCGCGACTTAATATTTATTCATTTACGCGCGGCTCAAGCTCGCTGATTATTCACACTCTACTGAGATCTCTTTCAAACAATTTTTACTGCAAACTCTATTTCTATCTTTCAAAACGTTTGTCAACATTTTTATGAATAGTTTCGACAACAAATCGTTGCAATTGTCACGTCTACGGACGCGAGTTCAAAGCGGAAAATAAACGTTTGACTCATCGCGGCGCAGAAAAATTCTCACAGCTCAATTTTAGTCGGCGTTCTCTCATTATTTTCATTTCTCTCTCGCGGCCTCTGTCACGAGGCATCATTTTTATTAGCATTGTAAGTATCAAAGCGAAACTGTCCACTCGGTTGGAAATATACGCAGACTTTTGATACGTAAAGAGTACTTTTAGAGAGAATCGAGTGCAAACGACTTGACCTTTTTCGCAGAGAGTCGCGACACACACACACGCGCGCGCGGCGGACACACGGAGGAGCCTTCCTCTCAACGACTCTTCGAACTTTGACTTATTGACTCTTTCGTGAAAAAAAGTTTGCCGTTTTCTTCGTCGTCGCCCGTCCTCCTCATGGTCATATATAACTACTCTGAGAAAAACTCTTGGCCGAAGTTGAAGGTGCATCGGAGCTCGAGAAGTCTTTTTTCTTCGGTGGAGTCAAAGCGTGAATCCGTGTGAAAAGGTCCCCCCCCCCCCGTTCTTTTCACCTTCATCGATGCGCAATTGCAACCTCATAAGTACAGCTTGATATTGATCCTTGAGAAATTACGAGCGCCCCGAAAAAACATAGTTTTTCATTGTTATTTGATCAAACAGAAGATAAAGTCAATGTTGCTACAAAAAATCATAAAAATGTCGTTGCGAGTCAGTCTCGGCGACGCGATTTCATCGACGATTTTACACGCGCAACTCTTTTTTGCGAACTAATTTTTGTTTGAACAACGACAAACGAGATTTGTCAGTTGAAAAGTTGTTTAATCCAATCGAGATAGCCGAAACATACGAGCACAGTTTGAACGAGCCAGCAAATGCGCTGGACTTTTAATTGTCCTCTGACTGAATTGAAGTTTAAACACGTTCTGTGTTGGCGAATCGTTTAACCCCCTCGTATAGAAACTTTTCGGCTTCTGTTCTCGGCCCCTCCTCTCGTTCAACCCCAAGCTCACACATACGAATACGCGTGTACCAACAGACTAAGTCGGAGCGGGTTTGCCTGCGTCCCTGACACGACTCCCGAGGAACGGTTCAAGGCCAACGAACTTCGACCGGCACTGTAATACAGCGCCGCACTCACGACACATTCATACTGCACATGCACTCTAATAACTACCCCATTATTACGTCCCACATAAGTCATGAGCAAAGTAACGACCCAGTTAATCCAACGATTTCGATATTATCGAGTTTCTACCGTTGACAACACTCGACCATTCAAACGAGATTCAAAATAGTTCATTTTCCTCCTCGTTTTACGCGGAATGACAGAAACTGTCTCGAATTTGAGCCTACCACTTGTTTTTCACTAGTTTCGAGTCAAGACTGTTTTTTTTCTCAAACGAAATTGATCCCTTCGGTTGCACTCGATTTGGGTGGGAATAAAATATTGGAATGATTCAAATTTCGAACAGCTAAAATCTCGAGTTTATTAACTTTGAGTGATGAAATGGAGACGGATCAATTCGACTATAAATAAAGTTTAAAGTACAAGGTTCGAAGCACGTTTACGTCGAAAATAGAATGTCACAATTGCCCGTGGAACGACGACTGAAATATCGATTTTCCGAAAATTCGACTATCACTTCGAAAATATAATAACGACAGACTAAATATTACTGAGGTTGAAGTACTGAAACACCGACAAGTCGAACGGTCAAAATAGCGAAAAGTTAAAAAGTTGACGTTTCGCTAGAAGGATAGTCGAAGAGTTCGTGTAAATGGCTCGAAATATCATCGTAGAATCATCAATGAAACACATGAAACGCGAACAAAAACGAATGAGTTCCGAATCTCTAAAAAAAAAAAAAACTGTAAGAAACGATTTTCAAAATCGGGCTTCTTCATTTCGCCTGGCATCAGATGACTCACAGTCTCGTCTAGCATGTTCCACTGCCACGTAATTGAAGCCCGTCGTTTGGTAAGCTAAGTGGATCGCGGAGAAGAGGAGAGTTTCGTAAAACTTGACTAATCTTATTTGAAGCTGTTAAAAGCGTCACTCTCACCTGTTGTAACGAAACCGAGTCCCTCCCGCCCCGTTATCGAGAACATCATTCCCGTGTTGGGGGGATGGCGACGGGGCCGTCGGTGGTTCGGTTTCTCTCAGTCTTTTTCCTCGCGTGTCCACGAGCGCGGTGCGCAAGGTGGGCCGATGGGAGCTCGCGTTCGCGAGCGCCTCAGATTATACAGCTCTTGGTGCGGAAAAAGAATCGAAAACCAGGTGCAAGGTGGTCTCGAGCCGCGCACCGGCTGTTAAAAGCGCCGGCGTGTGCCAGCCGTCAGTGATCTCTCCTCGTACGAATACACGAGCGCAGAAACGTTCTTTCCCTGACAAAATTCTCTCCGTTTGTTATCTCGATACACAGCGAAACTACAGAAACGACGCAAACTGGATTTCCAAAAGATTCTTTCTTCTACGTGTGTTTACTCTCGCATGAGAAACCCGAGCGATCTGAACCGGGTGTCCTGACAGGTGTAGCGGTTCAGCCGCGATCGAGGACGAAAGCGTTCGAAAATCATGAGGATCGATACGGAGCCGCTTTGCCGACGACAATAATCAGATAAATCAGTGACGTAATCCATATGCCCTGCACCAAAAGTCCAGTCTCATCCTCTTGCAGCATCCCGATCGTCCAGAAAGCTCCGCGAAGTCATGAACGACCAGATTATTAAAGAGCAGTCGATATCCCGCGTAATGTGCACATCTACGCTTGATTTGCACTGTTAAAGTATACACGAGGAGTGGCGCGAGCGGGGAAGCGACGCTCGAGTCGTATATGCATTGATGCATCCACAGAGATTCGTCCGCTGAAACGCACGCTCGAGGGAGCGAGAGATCTTCTGCTCTCCAAGTAGTAAAACCGGCTCGGCCGCGGACATGAACAGCCACAGGAGTCGGGGCCCTGAATGAACCAGTCAACCGGGGCGCCGGAGATGCAGGCAATGCGCTATTTCGTAGAGAACGTGAACCGACCAATATCCACGTGACCGCGTGCACTTACACCGGTCATACGCGTGTGTGCAGCGCTCGAGTGTTACACCGAGGGCAATAATGAGCTCGAAAGCGTTCTCTCACGCTTGTAATAACATTTCCTAGTTTCCTCCCACGCGCGGAGCTCCATATAGAACGCGGATCATACACACTCCATTGAAAGTATATTAGACTGGGAGCGTAACGCTCGGCAGGGTTAATACAAACGCGGAGATCCATTTCCTCACTGCGAAATAACGTACAACTATTATACTCCGAAGCGTTACGAACGGACGGACGTAAAACACGGGATTCGAGGTGTAAAAAGAGGCGGGTCGAGTCTCTTTTGTTATCGCGTAGTCGCGGATCTCGTGTGCGAGCTTATTGCTGAGAGCCTAAGAGCGAGAGCCTCGCGTATCTTGACGTGCTGAAAGTCATTTCGGTTGGGGCCTTCTGCTCCTCAGGCTCATCTAACATCGTTTCTCCATTCGTTTCGTCTCGCGAAAAAAATAAGCCTCCGTCCCTTACGGGCTTTCGCGGAAATATCGCTCTGCAGGATAACTCAGTGCTGGCCTCACTGGAAAACTGAGCTCGTTGCGTCGAACAAACGCGCACGAATTTATACGATTTTTCGGGATTTCCTCCGTCCTCGCGAGTGTCCCCCTACTCACTTGGCAGCTTCCAATGAGCTTCGATCTCGCGACCGGTTGGATGGGTTTTTCTTAACGGGCTTTCAGTGCTTACGCGATACATCTCCGGGGCTGTTAATAAATTCGAAATGTCATTTCCTACCAGGTGGAATATCATTTAACGCTGTGTATAATTTCTCGCTTCGTTACGATCACACATTCTTTAATCGAGAGTCTTATTTTTTCCATAGGACACGTTACAACCAAGACAATCTCAATCGGTTCATAAATTAATCTCATCCAAACTCTGAGCATTTATCAAGATCGGTTAATGCGAAATATAAATCAGACTTCTCCGCCCGTTTCGATCTCAAGTGTTTCTTTCCAGATTTCATGAATCATTGCCTCACAGAATTTAGCCGCGTTCGAAGACTGACCGTAATACTGGACGGTTCGATATATCCAGTTTGATCGAGTTTTCTACCGGGTTGGCAAACGGTGTCCCGGTGGTTAGCAAAATCGCCGAGAGATGTTTGCGGGATGTCGGACGAGCCTCGTGAGCCCGAGTTTGTCGCACTCACGAATTCATTATTGGGACATTACGCGCGCAAGAGCCAGGGCAACGGAATTGTACGGTGTATAACAGTAGTGACTCGAGGCCGTAGTCGCACAACAAAGCATTTCGTCGTTGGTTTTGGCGTAACCGTACGAGAGGCGGCTTTGCTGTTCGACGGCGCAGGTGAAGCCGATATACCAGCCGAGAGCGTTGGGCTTCATTCTCGCACATACGTTCTCCGCGACGCTCCTTTTCTTCGATGTATTGTAATACACGACTGTGTGTATCGTTTCGCTGCTACCAGGCAAAGCCAGGGACGATCGGCAGCTTCGCCCGTTCGCGAACAAGCGCTCGTTCGACGAACGCACGTTCAGCAGCAGCAGCAGCAGCAACCTAAAGGAGGCGGACGACGAAGAGAGGCGACACGCGCACATTTATACGAGCCGCCACGCCAGCGAAAACGAGGGAATACACGGACTATACCAATGGGGTTCCTTCTTTCCTCTTCTCTCTCTCTCTTTTCGTTTTCCCCCCCACCCTCCATCTCTCTCCCTCTTTCTCTCATTCATTCTTTCCATCTTTTTCTCTCTTCGTGTTACACGTTCGACGTATAGCTTCAACCATGTGTCTTTAGCCCCGGCGTGTATGCGTCCGTGTATACGTGCACGAGCATAAAGACGTGTACACAAAAGGAAGGAAAGTAGTGGTGATGGCGTGCCGCCTGTGTGAGGCTCTCTTTGCCTTGCCCTACCAAGAGCCATTTGCTAGTATAGTCGAGGTTCCCGCTGCACACTGGCCTCAGTCAAGCGAGACCCGCGTCCGCGTGTACTATATAACCAACTGTACAAAATCGCTCCTAGATATCGCGGAGTCTCTGTCAAGCGGAGCAAAGAGCGCTCGCGTCTCCGGTCCTCCTCGCTCGAACCGCTCGCTCCTACAACGCCATGTGTTTTACCATTTTTTTACTCCATCTACACGCGTCCGTATGAAAAAAAAAAACGAACGGTTTCGTTGGCTCCAGTCTGATTTACGCGTCACAAGGTTTGCTTCGAGTGAATCGTAGCTGTGTGTGTCAGAATACAAAGTGCATCCTCGTTTTTACTTGCGTTTGATTTTTTACTCCGGTGTAATAGCGTACCGCGAAAGAGTTGCAATAGCGCCTGCTGAGCCTTGAGCGCATTTGGGAGAACAAAGGAATCGCGCCGCGTGCGCCAATTCTCATTTCTCAATCTCTTTTCAATCGCGATTATATTTATTTTCATTCGGCAATCCTTTCGCGCCTCGGATACCCGCGTTTTAACCGTTTTTTCGGAGAACACGTGCCGATTTCCCGCCAACTTGTCCTACCGGCTTTTTCCCCAACCACGTGGAACGATCCGGTTGCTGGAAATAAGATTTTCCGGTGGCAAACTATAAGCGGGTTTTCGTATGGATTTCAACATCGATTTTCACGAGCTTTTCTTCCTCGTTTTGCTCCCCCTATTACATGGGAAGTCATACCGACTGCGCGAACGTTCGCTTCATCGATAGCACCGCACGCGTGCCATTCCCATGCTCCCGCTCGCTTTTGTAACTTCCCCGACTCGACGTTGTAACGATCGATTGGAAGCTTCGCTTTTTAAACTTGTGTGGCCCCGCCGCCGGTCCTTCCGGCGTGTTCGTACACATGATTCATACCAATGTGCGTGTAACGTTCCACAGCCTCGAGAATCGGGCGCGCATGCGACGCTTTTGTTTGATTCTTTCCCCCCCACTCGCTCACCGAAAAAGACTGGATTATGCGTTTTTGTCCCGCCATCTATACAACGCAGACCGGCGGGATCTCTTTCTCGACGTTTTCGTCGCAGTTACTAAAACTTGCACCTCGATTGTTTATTTTTCTGGTTTATCGCGTTGCTCCGCTGTTTACAAACGATACTCGAGTCTATTTTGATCGATTCGCTTTAATTTTGCCTACGAATCAACACTTTTTTATGTTTTGATCGACTATTTTGAGGAAGATAAAATAAAAATGAAATCCAAATAATTAATACAGAGAAATTCGAACGGTCCTTAATTGACCGTGACCCGCGAAGGTGCCCAAATTCGGGATGTTGTTGACAGCGATTCTCGCAGGTGTTCGAGGCTCTCATAATCTCCGGAACTTATTTGTGACGAAGTCGTAGTACGCGTTCCGTCAATATTTTTACTCGAATCAATTGACCTAGATGTGCGTACATTTGATCGGTAAATAGGAATCGTGAGCGCAGGACACTAGAAAATTGCATTGACGGTCATGTTCGGCTGAGATATCGCGTAAATCGGATTCTAGAAAAATTTACCGTCCGCCACAATGACTAATTATCCGCGTCATCAGTCACATCCGCGTGGCTGGAACGATCGCCTTATTTTTCCGTTGCAAAGCCCACTTTTATGCTCCGAAACACGCAACGCTTGTTTCTTCTTCTGCCGAGCGATGAAAGCAAGTTCTCCGGTGTTCGCACGCAACGCTTTCGCTATCGATTTTCTTTCGTATTTTCGTGACAATGAATTTTATTAAAAAAGAAAGAGCCACGGGATGGGCGGCCGGGTGAAACTTTACGAGCGCTTCTCGAATTATTATTCCTCCTCCTCCTCGGTCTTTCGTGTCCTCGATCGATTTGCTCGCTGTGCCCTTCGGAGTTAAGCCAGTTGAGCCACCGGATTCGCCCGGTCTACGCTCCCGAAAACCTACTTGTCTAAAAGTTCTTCCCGCCGGCTCCAGGCTAATGGGATTTTCCCAAAATTTCAGCCACCACTCGATCGCACGGGGACACGAAAGATTCCGAAGTGGGGGGCTCTCGCGATCGTGTATAGTTACATCGCGCCTAGCACGCTGCAATACGCTACCGAATTGTAGCTCCGCGAGCATGTGTTCCGAATGACGCGGGCTTCTTTGCTCAGTGATGTAGTAGTGAAAAAAACCGCTCACACGGACTTGAATCTGAACACTTGTATGAGGTACCGAGATGTACACCAAGTTCGAAGTTCTTCAGGGTATCGTCAGCTATCTTTTAGTCTCAGGTGAGCGCAAACCCCGTTGTTTCTTTTCCCCCCATTTTCCTAATAGTCTCTTCCATTTTTTCCTTTCCCTCGCCCCTTCATATTATCCGGCAGTAAATAAAATACGCGAAGATAAATTATCGGCTAAACTAGCAGGAACGTACTGCTGTATCAAAACGGAGTATGTTGCTGCGGCGAAAGAAAACGTTGCTGACGTTGAGGAAAATGCGGCTTCGCCGACGTGGCTACTAGTGAAGCAAATCATTTCCCTTCTCGCGTCCTCTTCAGCCCCCTCCTCCTGCTCCCATACGGAGATAATAGTTTTGCGCAACAGCGCGATAAAAACTGCTGCGGCCAGTTGCGTTACGAGCGGCAGATGGGATGGTATAATTTTCTCAGCCATTAAACGCTTTTCGTTAATAGCAGAGTACTCCGCTATAGGAACGAAAAGAAATTTGTTTTTACAGGCAAAAAGTAGCGTTTAAATCGTGCTTTTTCACTCGTCTCTTTATACCCGTACGTTTTCGTGATGGAACGCTCGTTTCTCGCGTTGAATAAACATGTCAATCTGCCCTGACACAAGCCCTCCCGTATAAAGCTCGTCGCGACCCCCAACGAGGCAGCTCCTTCGTGACATTTCTCCTCCCTGCAGTCTCGTCATAGCTTTACTCTCGTACCTTCGAATATATCCATCTTTTATCGATGCGACACGAATGTTAAAAACGATCGTCTTTTAAGCGATCGTTACCTTCGGTCCGGTACAAACGCACCCGCTCGCTCTCCCCACGGAGACGTATTGCCACTCGAGTTATAAACTCGCGAACAAGTGGTCTTCTCAATCGCATAAATGAAGCTCGTGTTACGAGCTTTCGGCAAGACGAGATGGAGTCTCCTCGTTTGAATTTAATACCATTATCTATTACGATCGGATATATCGCCCGGAAAATAAGCATTTTGGATTATCTCGCATACTCGTCGACAAGTGCCACTGCAGCCATGGAAATTCAGGGCGCTGTTACGTGCGTGCTACTGAAAAAAAAAATTGGAGTAATGATTCTATCGCGGCTGATAGCGTTACTCGCTTGATTGATCTTTCGAAACTTGTGTCCACGCGCGTGTCTAACTTTGTGGGTAACTTTATCCCGAAGAAGGATCACAATGTTGCAATCAGCAATCGTTATCTTTGTACAAGAGTGCGAGAGTCGAATGAGCGCAAACAACTTTTCGATCGAACGCTTCATTTTTGTTTTCGATATCGTTATAATTGCTCTGCTCCCTCCTAATCCGTTCGCTTTTTATCAACAAACGTAGGTGGAATTCCTGCGCGAGGGGGGGGGGGGGGGGGGGGAATGTCTCGAGTTTGCACGAGAACTCTGCGTCTGCATTTATTCCGGTGGGCTTGTTACAAGGCGTACGATAAGATAGCTCTAGAATCGAGCTGATCACCGATTCGACGCGTCACACTGCACACGGAGTTATCGATGTGAATGTGGAAAAATGGAGAACGCGCAAACGCTCGAAAAGTCCGCCGTTGATTTAGCGTCATTTGTACAGAGCGGCTATTCACCGTAAGACTCGATACGAGTCACACGCGTTTCCGCGTGTCCTCTCCAGCTTTCTCGAGATGTGCGGGAGCACTGAATTCACGCGAGAGTGACTCGGATCGGTTTTGCCCGCGGAACGGCATGCTCGATGATAACACGCAAGCCGAACGGGACGAGGAAACAAAGAAAACACGATCGGAACAAAGCGCTGCTCTCCTGGGCACGTGAATATGCATGTGTTACATTATCGCCGGGAGAAAAAGACGGGAATTGGGTCAGCCGGCGGTGATCCAGACTCGTATTCTCGAGATTTCCGCCTCGACTTTATTCCTCCGCTCTCGTTTCATACTCATTTTTCTCCCCTCTATATTTCGTGCATTCATCATGCTTCCGGTATGTCGTGCAACACACCGCTTGTATCTCCGTACCGAATGTTCCTATTTTTCAAGCATTTCCGTCCCCCGATACTTGGCTCGTATAGAGTAAATAGACGTTAAGAGAAAATAAAAAGCAGCTCTTCGGATGCTCTCACGAATATGAAGGAGAAATTCTCTCTCGCGTAGAATTTCATCGCGAATACTTAGTCGATTAAATTTTCATCGCGAAAGGTCAATATTTGTCTGGTTATGATGATTTTTATTAGGGAGAACGAGCGAGCCGAGAACTGATTCGAATTATCGGATGATCGTCGAGCGAAGAAGCGCGGATATTCGCAAAATAAAAAAAGGCATGCAGTTATCGGTGAATAAAGGAAAAGAAAGCGCGAGGGGATTTTCTATAGCGAGCGTTGTCTTGTGCGTCGTACACGTTAAGACGGATTCAACGCCCCGTGAGTCTGTCACGTAATACTACTTCGTACATAGCGGAATAAGATATAAAAGAAAATGAAATGAACGTGCGGCTGTGTGCGGTAACCGAGTAAAATTCATGCGACGCAGCCGGCGCTCTCTGGCCCGTGTGCCAGGTGCTCGACATCATCCCCAAGGCAGCACAGTGCCCTGGAGTGAGAACATCGAGTTTCTAACCGTGCGACACACACCTTTTGGATCTTCGAAACATTCGCCTTCTTCTTTTTCCTCTTTCAACTCTGCGCGTTCGTGTGTACGCGTGCGTGTGTGCCTCTCTCCGTTTGAGTACGTATACACGAGTTTTTCATCGTGTACAAAGACAATTCCATCTTTCTTCTCGGTTACCCGTATTCTCACTTCCGCTTCTCGTACGGAGTTTCATCCACCTATTCGAGGATCGTTTTTTCCCCCCTCGGCGTCGCTTCCTCGCCCCGCGTGCACCGTTTCTCCGGGTTTGCCACTTTCGAGCTTCCATCGTCTCGTCGTCTTGTTGTACGTGACGGAAATACGCTTTAGCTGTGGCGAATATCTCGAGCTTTGCGGGAAAAGCATTACTTCCGATCGTGATTCACGTTAAACCGAGCGCCGACGTACGCCACGTAAACCGGCAGCTTCCCCCTTTGCTCCCGCGTACACATACTTGCCCCTGTACCCACTCTTCGCGTATGAGTTGACGCGTACGTCCAGGAGACAGGTTCGTGCACATGCAACGCTCGTGTGCTCATCCGGAGGCGAAAGGACGCAGCGGACCTTATTATGGCGCGTTAGCTCCTCGGAATCGTGCCCTTCTGCTGCCCACTCGATATTTCTTCCGCTTCATATACCTTAAATATCCTCAGCGTTCTTCGCATTCGTGTATTATATACACTCTTATATACATGAGTCTCGGAGGTTGGGTAAAAGCCGATTGGTTCAAAGCACCAGGAATTCCCCGCTCTCGTTTCTCAATGTACACCGCACTACACTTTTCCATCCTTTCTTTCCGCTTCCTTCATTCCTTTTTTTTTTATCTTTCTTTTCTACCGCTTCATCTTTGTCTATACTTCGTAGCACGTATTTTACCGCGTTTTTTTTTTTACCTTTTCTTTCTCATCTGGGTGCTCGCGCGTTCGCTGCCTCCACTTCAATATCTCTACCATCGACGTCGTCCCCGCTTGCTCCTCGGTCTTCAACGAGTACCCGAAAAGAGCTCCCTTTTTTTGTTTTCTCTCTTTTTTTATCTCTCTCATTTGCCGCCGTGCACCGCGCGTTTTTTTCGCCCGCGCGCCTACCAAGTTCCTCATCGTCTATGCACCGATATTATTTTCATGCAGTCGGCGGATGCTATCACCCCGCGAGCTCCGAGATATTTGTTCTGTAAAGTAGGCGCGGTGGCGCAGGGCGCGGACGATAAGATGCGTGTACGTGATCGAGGCTCGAGCCAGCACACCGCGGAACCGCAGAATCTTTATTGCCTCCGGAAATAGCCGAAATTATGAATTAACGGAGCCGAAAAAAGTAACGATAATTGCACAAAAGAGAAAAATTCGGTGGTAAAAAAGAAGAAAAAAAACAACGGTTGCGGGGCGAAGCAGAACCACCAATTACGAGATGCGAAAGGAGAGCGTGGTCGAGAGATCAAAAAAATGAAATCTCTAACCGAAAGTTTCGGGCTACGGGGATATACATCGAGATAAAAAAAAGAAAGAAGAAAAGAAAGAAAAACAACTCACGAAACACACCCCACTTGTTTATCCCTCCGGACTCTCGGACCCTCCTGGACCAGGAGAGAGAATCTCCCTCGCCTCGAGGGCCACGAGACACACACACGCCGATTATTCAATTATTTAATTGGCCCCGATTTCATACCACATATGCCTAACGGGCGTGCATACATTATAATCGTATCTCTTTTACCTGTGTTTCAGAACGCGAGCGGCACGCAACTACCAGGCTATCAGCGTAAGTAATTTACATCAAATTTACCTCCCCCCTGCGCACACACAACAGATGTACGCGCACTGCTTTCCCTCCTTTTTTCCTTCCCGTTTCCCCCAATTTTATTTCACTTTAACTTCGCTCATTGTAAAAAGTTGTTTACTCTCGTAAAGCAGGTATGAAACTGCAAATACAACGAGCTGTCGTGCAGAGAGAAAAAGAGAACGCGCGATGTTTACTATATACTTTTATGCGCGCGTACAGTATACAGCACGCCCTCGATACGAAAAACTAGCAACGAGATAAATCTCCCCCAATTATTTGCACGTCAAATTAAACGCGTTCACCAATAAAATAAAGTACGAACGAGAGACCGAGAAAAAATTGACAATATTTTGAATAATGAATAATCCTTCCAACGTGCGTGACTTTGCTCCTATCGCGTAACGTTCTCGCAACCGTACAATGTTTCCTCTCCGTATAATTACGTATGCGTTCTCCATGTGTGTATAATACTAGGACTCGTTCGCACCGTTCGCGTTGCTCGCTCCGTATAATCAGTCTAATCACGGTTCAGCGCGCGGATCGCGAACGCGCTCTCACTCCGGTTGAGGTTTCCTCTCTTTCACGGAATTGTGCATTAACCTTCCACCCAATGAAATGCACATACTTGCGCCTGCATCCCTCGCATCTCATTGACAATGATATATCCCATTGAACGCTCCTGCATGGATACACTTTGTCCTTTGCTTTATATTATAATATCAAATAACTACGCTCTCTGTAACGTCGAGCTATCCTGTTTACACTTGAAATAATATACGAAAAATCATCCAAACTACATCATTGTACGGTCATTGCTCGAAAAAAAAAATAACAGCTTTTGAAGAGGTCGAAAATTCTAGAGAAAAGTACTAGCAATACAGTATCTCGAACTGGATTGCAACGTTAATTCGAAGAGGAGCAATAAAAATTGTTTTATTCACCATAGTAAAAAGACCAATAGCCATACTTTTTATTCAAAGGACTCAAGAGTGTTTTTCTCTATAAGGACCGTGAGCAGCGTCTACAGTGCCACAACACGGCTAATTCCAAAATTTCTTAGGTGCAATTTAAAGCAGGCGCATATGAGAATTATTAATTTTCACATTATTCAATGGAATAAAATTATTATTTTTTTATCATTTCTCGATTAAGAAAATATTTTAGTATTCAAACAGTTTTTTTCTTTTACGTCATTTTGGTTTCGAACGCGATCGTTGATAGGACGAAAACAACCGTATTTGATTATTTTTAACATTATTTTTTTCCAATGATTCTTACGTACATCACTTTTTGCTATCCACATAAAGCTGTTTAGAATTGGAGGGATAAAAAATTCAAAAAATACTGTGCCATTTGTAATCGGTGCCAAAATACTTTGAAAATTTTTGAAAAATAATACATTCCTCACAATTCAAAACGAACCCGTTTTCTCCGTGTGTGAAAGCAGCGAATTTTTCTAACATTTTTTCTATTATCGCGTTCGAGGCAAGAAAAATCTATTGACGGCGCATTTTCGTTCTCGCAGCCATCTCCTATTCGGGTTGTTACCGGGTCTGCTCGACCCGATGTCGAGACCATAAAAATTCATCTAAAACGGATACGAATTCAACTCTGCTCGTCACAATGAATATTTCCAAAGGTTGATTAAATTTAGAGAAATTCGTTGGGATATTACACGGGAATAAAAAGCGTGTCTCTTGTCACGTTTGCTACTCGTGTTCGAGGGAATATCGGAGTTCCTTATTTTTTTACGATCCAATTATCACTTCTCAAGCTCGCACATAGCAGCTGGAGCTTTAATCCAATCCGGAAACTTATGGAGTTGGTCTCCGGCGAGAGACACGCGGTTGCAGTTCGTTTACAATATTTCTATATCGCGTGCCCTTATCCACGAGACATTTTACGGGAATGGCGTATCATAAAAATAAGGTTGGGACATGGAGAACCTAAATAGCGTCGATCGGATTATGCTATCGTGGCACGGATCATTGAGCGCTTAATCTCTCTATAAACATATTTCACTTATTTATTTTCAAGATATTTGTGTATCGCCAAGGCTTTTTACGCCCCACCATTTTCTTCTTTCCGCCGATTAACTCACTCCCATTAATACAAATTTATATACCCGCGTACACACGGGACTATGAATTCAATATGATATTCGAGAGATTCGTAAATTTGAATAACTCCCAGCATGAAATATCGCTCACTTGCATAGATATACGAATGAGTTTGCGAACATTTGCGAGCGCGGATGCTGCGGTCAGGACCGGTCCCTGTGCTTTTCCTATCCAACTCGGAGCAAAAGTCGTTCCGGCTAACACACACACACACTCGTGCATAATACTCTATCGCATTCATTATTATTATAAATGAATACTCGCACACGAAGAAACGGAGGGGCGACGATTGCGGAATAGGAGCAAAAGGAGGAAGATCGCGCGGTCGTTGGTACTCGAGGCGCGTACATAAGTTGACAAACCCACGAGCCTGTAAGACGAAGGCAGAGGAAATATATAGAACGACGAAAAAGACGAAGCAGAGAGAGCGAGAGAGAGAGGGACAACGAGTCAGAGATCTAGAGACTCGGAGAATTCGACTAACGCGACCATTAATCTGTCGAGGAAGCAAATTAATTATACATTCGTAACTAGAGTGAGAGAGGAATGAAGATGAAGCAAGGATGCAAGAGCCAGCAGCGAGGAGTGAGATTATCGAGAGCGGGTTTGCTGCTTCTGGTGCGCACCGGGCTCGAGTCACATCGCGAGAGAATTTCTGCACCGAAGCTTCTCCACGCGCGCATATAGATGTTTCAACGTATATATTTCAGGCGTATTCTCCTAGTTCACTAGCTTCCTTTCGTACAGTCTCCATCTCTCCGGGTTATCAATTCCCTCTCGCCCCCTGGCCACGGTACACTCTATGTATATTATACACGTATCTGGAGCCTCTATGAATGTATATATATACATGTAAAGTCGTAGCACAGAGAGTCTCGCGGTCCACCACCTCTCACTCATTCGTTCGCCTCGTTAATTCTTAATCGCTCTCTTCGCTTCTCTCCTCCAGTCTATATATTCGGCTCGGTACCGCGCGGCGCGGCACGTGTTGACTATACCTCCCGAGAAAACCTCATCGTCCTCGAGCTCTTTGCACGACTTAATAATTTTATTCGCAATAGAGTTTCTCCCGTGGTTTCTCCGTCTCTCGCTCTCACCGTTTCCATCTCTTTTTACTTCCGTCTGTGCGACGCGCGGCACTGAATTCCCCTCGGAGACACGGTGCACTCCGATGTGACGACGCTTTATAACACCCTCGGGATTCTTCGAGAAGCTCGTGCGACAGGATCGTGCATGAAAATGAGAAAAATGCAGTTCGCTCTTGCATGCATCGTTCACCTCATCAACTTTTATCGGCGCTATTGTATGGAAAGAAATTAACGCGAGTGATCAACTTGATCGACGTGTCTCTTTAATCCCTGGGCGCTCCCCCAGCTTTCACTGCTGGGAGAATTCAATGTGAAAATTGCCACGTGAAATTATCATCGAGCTCGGGGATTCGGGGTCGCTTTTTCTCCCCAAGTCATCGTTCTGCGATGAGATTTCAAATACATTTTTCGTGCATTATAAACGCCGGGTGATTTCGTTTGATCGAAAGACTTTCTATCGGTATTCCCACACGTGCTGACACTTTTGGCTCACCAAGATCGTCACTGTTATACACAATTAGTGAAAGTCTTCGTTGGTGTAATGTAAGAAAAAAATGCTGGAAATTGAAATTTGCAAATTGCTTTCTCAAGATGCTGGCCAAGATGCACGATGCTCAAAAGCTTACTCTATGAGACTTTTTTAATAAAATTTCAACTTATTTATCGACTTTTAACTTTTCCAAATTAATTTACAAAAATTAAAGCGGATATTTCGAAAAACTCATATTTTCGTAAAATTCCAGAAATCATAAACTTTAAACCGCTCGACCGATATTTCCCAAATTCAATACCAACCTTCCTATTATCATAATCTATTTATAAAGAAAAAAAAAAAAAAAAATTATTAACGAATCTTAAAATTTTCGAAAGCTAGAGCGTCGACACCCTTTTTATGAAAATTTCAAAACGTCGTAGGATTCGTATTTTTTTTTTTCAAATTTTGACAAAACTATCAGAGAATGAAGAGCTTGTTCAGATTAACATCTATGCAAAACGGTAGCGCCCTGTGTCTCAAATCGTTTTCGAGTTATAAGCGTTTGAATTTTGCAGTGCCATGACATACACACACATCCGAATATTTTTTTCTAGATATGATTTTTTCACGTTTTAGGACATTTTGAGCACATTGACATTGAAAACTGGAAAAAAAAGTTTCATCGTCACGTAACTTCCTCTATGAGGAAGCAAAAAAATCGATGCATAGGTTAAATGCCAGTCGTAATAATGAGGAGAATTTAGAGCCCGCGCAAAAAACAGTGTTTTGCTTTCTGCACAATACGCCAATGATGAAAAAGGTTTTGAGCTATTTTACAAACGTTCATAACTCAACGTACACATGAGACCCCAAGCATATGATTATATAATTGGAGTAAATTAGAGCGCACTTAAGTAATCGAGAAAGAGAGAGAGAGAGAGAGAGAGAGAGAAGACGTATATAGTTGGCATATTTGCAAGTTCTTTGCACAGAGGAACCGTTAAAGAGTAAGTGGACATGTAACTCGCCCAGAGGAGCATAAAACCGCTGTATATTTGGCGAAGAAAACAAAGCTGCTCGTTGTCGTGGTTGCGCCGTTCAATAATTCAATCGATAAACAGTTTCGTATTTGCACGAAGCAGGGGGAAATGCGTTCGCGTACATTGAGTCGCGATAGTGCATCGCGACGAAATTGAGCCGAGGTATTGTCAGGTGTGAACAGCTCGTGGAGTAGCGTGTGTGTCTTAGAAAAATTGCAGACTCTAAGCGAAGAAAAAGTTGCTCGTGGGGTCGTTAAAAAAACAATAATATGCGCCCGAGGTAATCGAGCGTACGCGAGACTAGCGTAAGAAAGTTGTGGGAGCTCGCAATTTATATGGGTCGTGTTTGCCGCGGTAAAAACCGCAGGGAAAACGAGAAAATTTGTAGATATACATTATTACCCTATAGCTCCCGTCCTCGTCGCTTCTCCATGTCGCACTATCTTTCTCCCTCCCTCCCGTATACACATATACCGCGGAGAAACACTCTAGCAAGTATAAATAGGATCCCGAACTCCCGCTCACCCCTTCTATTACGAAAACTTTACGAGTTCGCGACGTTTCCGGTATGGGGTGGAAGAAGTCGGCGGAGGGATTGCGCGAGGCAACGATCTCGTTGACGTTAGGTAGCGCCACGCAGTGGAAAGAGATCGTTGCGTCGGGGCCAACAACACCGGGAGCATGGCTCTCCAAAGTTGTAACCTCTCGTTTATGCGCTAATAGGTAGAGAACTCCTGACGATTCGCGATCTACCTACACGTCGATATTAAAGCCTGCTGCATAGTCACGACGCTTCGGTGAACTTCATCATTCTCGAATACTCGGCGACACGTGCACACACCGACGACAGGCTTCGGTGTAGTTCAGCGCCGCTGCTTCACCAACTGTATTTGTACTGGCCCCGAGCATGGATGTGTGCTGCATTTCGATTAGTTCACTGGGGCACCTAAAGTTGTTTACATTTTTATGTAAAACCATTAAATTGTTTGGAAACTTTGATCCGGACTATGACTTGTTTACATTAATGTTTCGAAGCTGCCAAACCCTCTGCGACGCTCAACAAGAGGCAGAATATTTTTGGATTAGCCATTGGAATGAGTCGTTATTGTGATTTTGAGAATTTCGAAGAGAAGAAGCAGCAACTGCGAAAATGAAAAACGAGAGACACATTCGCCTCGTACGTTTGGTCGCGTGACTCATTTCCTCGGGACGGAAAATGTAGCGTTTCGCGACGTGACTTACGTTTCAATTCACGCGCGCTCGAAATATCCCTCGGATATAATCAATCTCGTTTTACTTCTAAGCTGATAAATATGCTGTTTCGAATTGCCGACGAGTACCGGGGGCACCGCAGTAGTCACGTTCATAGATACAAAGCCTTTTGATTAACACTGCGTGTAATGTGCTGGATTCGTAAGTCGCATCCGTGAACGTGTCGCAGTCACACAAAACTATGACGAACGTCAAGTGTGTCAGGAACAATGAGGAAAAATATGATAACGGGAAAATATCGACAGATGTTACAACTGTGAAAACATTTAGTCGAAATAGAGTTTTACAATAAATGGTACACGCGCAACCGTACATTCGGTCCGATCCGTAAAATACGCTTGGCGCGCGATATTCGCGATATGTAAACGCTATTATTTTATTGGTATAATCGAGCTCTCGATATAACTCGTGAATGAAAACAAAAGGATTCTCCCGTATTCAAAGGGAAATGATTTCACTGCCAAAAAGTCGGTGCACATGGTCCGCCAATGTCAGGGGGCGAGCGGGGGTGTACGCGCGTTTGGTGAATGATTATATATAACGGACGGAATTTGGTCGTGACCTCCGTAAATTAGATTCCGGGGTGGCGCGGGCGTTAGCGCGGTTTATAGATGATCATTCGTGCTCGCGCAGCAATTTCCTGAAGCGGCGAGTTTCACCCTCCCGTCCGTACGTATGCTTCGTACCCTTTTTTCTCTCTCCCGTCTCTTTCTCTTCGCTACGTTCATTCCGTATAATATGCTTTATCGAACCGAGGAATTAATGAGCCGTCGACGACGAGCGGGGAGAGCAGGAAGGAGAAAGCGAGAGAGGAAGTTGGCCAGTTATCTCGCTCTCCGGGCATGTGAATCTTTCTCGTTTATCGTCGCCGCGCACCCGAACTCTGCCAAAATACGCCCTCGTCCTCACTTTTCATCCCTCATAATATAACGCTCGAAATGTCCATTGCGAGCGGAGAGAAACCCCCGTGCAAATGGCCCGAGAGTCTGTTTGTCTCCGCGCGCGCGCGCGAGCGAGGAAACGAAGAGAGAAAAAAACCAGAGAAAAATAAACACACGAGAAGAGATAGGAAAACGTCATTTTTCTCGCTCAAGTCGGATGAGGTCACTCGATCTTCTTTGTTTAATGACGACGCTCTCGTTATTTCCTCGTGTATTACGTCTGGAGCTCCGCGTTTTTCTTGTAACCGTGCGCGAGAGAAATGAACTCGCTTTCTCTCTCTCTCTCTTGTTTCTTAGTTTATCCAGAAGTCGCACGATGAAAAAACACGTGGCGATGCGCGAACGAGGTCGAAATCGAGGCCCGCTCTCTGAAAATTTATCAGTCAGTCGTGCCCGCGGAGCGAGGCTACCGAGCTCGAGAGATAACGCGACAAAAAATATCGCCACTCGCGGAGCTCAATGCTCGCTTGATTCACTAACTTTTCGTCAGCCCCTGCGAAAACTGTGCATCCGCAAACGAAGCAACAAACGCCGCCCTGTTGTTCGCTACACTCGAAAAACTTCTTATTCACATTCGTTACTAAAAAAAGAGTCGTCGCGGAGATACGAAAAAATATAAAACCCGCCGACGCCGCAGATCGGAGCAACTTTGTATCGAATGTGCCACACGCGTATCATAGACATGCTTCTCGATCGTATGTGTCGGCGCATTTACGAGGAATGGGGATATTGTACACTGTGATGGTTGTTTGGTCGAGCGGCTGTTCCATTATCTCGTCTCCGCTGGTGCATTTATTTGCGGTTACCCGCACCGAGTCATAAAAGAAGCATACGACTTTTTCACTTTCGTATACGTGCGCGTAACTCAAGCACACCGAGCACGATTGGAAGTTAATGGACGTACAGATATGCCGTTTTTCTTCAAGCGTATAACGCGTTCACGAGCTCCATCACTACTTTCGTACAAACACTTTTTTCTCATCGCATATATGCAGAAGTAGATTTAATAATAATTCGTACAACGAGAATCATCGCTGGAGATTAAATGATTGCGAGATCATATATATCCATTGGCTAATTGTCCTCACGCGACTTTTCTCTCTTCCAAAAGTTATTTATTCTTCGTACTTTTTTAGCGGTCTCTGCGGCTAGTCAATAATCGCGTTTACGATTTGTTCGCGTACTTTTAACTCGCCTTATCGCGTTCGCGGGCTCTGCTCGTTCGTTTATTCTTCGACAAACATTGGCACAAGGAAACGTCGCGTTTATGATAATTTCTACGAGTAACGAGTCCTCCGATATTCATGGTAATATGCCATTTTTCCTATGCTTCGGCGCGAATGAGTTTTTAACTCGGAACGAACAATATCGCGGGATGGGGAAACAGTTCGTTAAGCGTCGTTCAAAGTACGAGGCGACAACCCAAGGAAATATCTCGCGGAACATCCGAAATTCGAATCTTCTCGATGTGTATACATATATTGAAAGAGGGAGAAATAACAACGGCTGGTCGAGAAAGATGGGTTGGGGCGCGGATAGTTGAAGAGGTCGATGTCGGAGGAGATCGTCGATTAGCGCGCTTATCCACCGGCTCGGAAACTCATCAACGGCATCTCGAGTGTAATCTCGGCCCTCTTGGCGAATTAATAAAGCCAACCAGAACGGATTCGTCCTGTTCGTTTTCTCTCCTCGTTCGGTTTCTCATGCAGCTTTTATTCGTTCAATACTCTCGTAACTCAGAGTCTCTCTCCGTACAGTAAACACGATACGAAGTGCGATTACTTCTTGCAACGATGCTTCAAACCGAGCGGGGTGGATACCATCGGGAGACTCGGCATGAATTTTTAATCATTTTTGTGAATTTTCTCTCGCCATTAGAGTATGAAAACTCTTGGAAAAAATAAGGAAATTGATGCGAAGCGAGCGCAGGCAGAGCTACGAACATGGTCAAACTTTTGGAATAAATTATTGATAAAGATTTGAAGATATTCTTTCGGACGAGACGATTTTTTAACGGAACGGGCCAAAGCATTGTACTCTCCTCGTGATAAAGAAACGAGGTCATCTTCGTTAGGAAACTCCAAAGTTGGTGAACAAAAGTCAGAGATCCGTGATGTCATAGAAAACGAGGGCCGCTCGCATTCGCAAATGCGCTCCTGCCCTCCCTTCATCCCGCCACATCCGAGCACCTACCTAAGAGTTGTCTCTGCCATCGTATTTACCCTGCTCTTCCTTGCCAATTCTCCGGAGCAAGAGAAATAATAGCGAGAGGAGAATAACACTGTACGAAAAGTTTGGGGAATCGCGATAAGAGGTTATCGCACTAGTCGAGTTAGCTGTACGCGTGCATGCGAGAGGAGCTGCTGGCGAAGGAGAGGAATCGGTGACACACGCGAATCACACACTCTCACTCGTGAAAGGAAATCCATTCGTGCCATGTCGGCCAAGCGAATATGAGAGAAAACTATAAATTCTTTCGAAGAAACTTCAAAGACAGGAAGAAATTTTCTCACCTTTGTTTATAGTTTCCCCTAATTTTAGTTCTAACGAAACTCAGAGTATCCAGCAGTAAAATTCTTTCTGATTCTGGTCGTAATTACAGCTCAATTATGCCTGGAACTCACGAGAGAAAAGAAAAAGATGAAAGTTTACCGAGACTCTCGGATTCTGTGCGAATCCCTTGCCGAATATCGGGCAAAGTAAAATAATGTAAGATTTTATATAACCGTGATGAGATGCAACACGATTTAGTGCGTAAGCCGGTTGGCATTTAGCTGGAGTCAGGAGAGCGCGTTTAAGCTTTAAAGACCCTTAATCCTTGAACCTCCGTGCCAGGGCTCATGGAGAAGATAAAGTGCGCTATTGAGTATTATGAATACTTTATCTACGTACAATTTTAATACTTGGGATGTTTCTGTGGTCGTCGAGTTCGGGGAGTCGCTATAGTTGTTTTATTCTCCTCTTTGATATATCTTGTTTCAGCGTTGTCGGCACCCTTCGTGCTATTTTTCAATGTCACGATTCCTCGAGTGTATAGCGAGTGGCTTTCGTGCATTCCTACGCCTTCCTCCCCGTAGCCTCTTCCCTTCGACGGAGGGGTGCTTCGTTTCTAATTATAAAGACAGACGCAAGAAATTCTAAACGAGTGTAAGTTGTTCGATGGATGAACGTATCTTGCTACTTGAGTGAGAAGTGAGGCTCGAAGTTGAGCTAGAAAGAGACGACGGGCTCGGGGGGCTCAGAGTGCTCCGAGGATGCGCACGTGCGCCCGAATTAAAGTGAACACGGAGTTTGAACCGCCACGTCGGACTCCGCTCCTGTGAGTGTGTTTCCCTTGATCGATGTCTTTCAAAATCTCGTCAGCACCACCCGAGGAAACATTGCATGTTATTCGCTTCTCTCTCTCGCCTCCCCCCCGCCGTCGGCCTCTTCGCGATGAGTTTCATTGCATCTCTACCGAGGATAGCTGTCTTTGGACTGAAACTACAAAGCTAATTTCGTTGCTCGTACCGCTGAGCCGAATAGATGCAACGCCCCTTTTGAACTACATCGTCATATTAATGGTACACGAAACACAAAATGTATCATGTGCGTTGCTAACACCGCCTTTACCTTTGAAGAACACACGTTGTTGAAGTATCCACTCGAGAGAAAGAGACCAAGAGAGCCAACGGGACGAGGCCTCGAGCCAAATGCAAGAGGAATCAATGATGCTGTACAGCTACCGAGAACTTGGTGCCCATTTGAACCTCTCGGCAACTCGAACCTCTTGCTATTTGCACGTACCACCTATATTTACCTCTTTACATATATGTGTTCTGTAATTTCTGCTGGATAAGAAAGTACGAGCATGTAAATTAGCTACTTTCAATGTAATTTAAACTACAACATACCGTGAAGTAGAGGCAACAACGAGTAAACAGATTGAAGCAGTGATCCGCATTTCCACTTCTTTTATACTTTATGTGTACCTGCACCCCGCTCTACTTATTTCGTGGTTCTCGAGAAATCCCCCTTCTCTCTCTCTCTCTCTCAACCCTTTCTGCATTCTCATACTCGTTGGCACTCGACTCGAAATTCACGTAATTATTTATTCAAGATTCTCGTGACGTGGTTGTAGCTACTTTTGTTTCTCCTTCGAAATGAAACTTTGGGATCGCGAGGTCTTTGTGAGCAGGTCACGTTTTTGTTTGCTATTCGTCGTGAAATGAAATGATGTTTACGATCGAATAAATCGATACGGACGATGATCGTAATATTGTAAATATAAAATGCATTATTGCGTCGAATTACAATTGTAAAACGAGATTGGGAGCTGATCGTTGTTCCGGAATATGAAGTACACGATTTAATACGAAAAGAGAAGAAACGCGTTTTCAGTTTGGCTGCTGTAAATCAACAAAGGTTACACCAGCAGGTTTGTTGAAATTCGTGAATTTCGCCTGTTCACTAACTCAGAGAATAGGGTGCATATAGCACCGCAATATGAGAGCATAATTCGGTAGCGGATGGCTGAACACGACGGAGGTTCGGTGAACTGCAGAGACTGCGATACCGTGCGCATATAATACAGCCAAGTTCTTGCGATTGTGCGCCTGTGTAGGATCGCGTACGCTAATATAATACTCCCCGGAAAGAAGAAGCGCAGAGGAGGTCGGGCGGAGTTGGAAAGGAAAATGTAGGAAAAGTTTGGCCGAGTAAAATTCGTCGCGTGTGTGAAAGTGACAAATACTCTCGTATCTCGACATCCGCGGGCGAGGCAACCCAAAAAAAGGAGATTCGAGAAAAAGAAATAGTATGGAAAACGGCAAATTGCACGATCCAGGAAGAAGATACACCCATAAAATATACGTACGCGTTGAGTGAGTGCAGGTCGAGGCATAAGGTTGACGATAAAAAAGAAGAAAAATTGCAGGATCGACGGGGAGAGTAAGGAATGAGCGGAGAATGAGAGAAGGAAGAAGGAAGAGCGACGAGGAGCAGGGCGGGAGGAGGGCTATTGAAAGGGTATATGTAGTGGGTAAAGAGTAGTGAACGAGTGCCGGCTGGAGGTGAAGGTTGCTGCCTCGCAGTGCTACACCGGAGCTTGCAAAATCTCGGTTGTGTGCGTGTACGTGAAAGAGTAAGAGAGCAGGGAATAGCTTTTGGTATGTACACGTGTGTATATGCGCAACGCCACGAGCTCGAAGCAACGTGATAAAACAACTCGAAGGAGGTTCTTACTTCTCATGGGAGACCAAAGAACGATAAAGGATAGAAGACAAGTGTATTTTATCAGGTAGCTGGGTGAAATAACGAGAAAGTGAGTGAGAGTCGAGTGCACGCGAGGAGGAGAGAACGGGAGAAGGCAAAGGAATGAGCCGGAGAGAGGGAGAGAGAGGAAGGTTGAAAGTTCATCTACCAGGGGAAACGTGGAGCAAGTAAATCGAAAGAATAAGAGAGGATACGCTAGGAAAGATACAGTGAATTAAGTCGATTGTGGAAATGACTTTGTACCCGAATAAACCTAAAATTAAAGAAAAAGTCGAGGGAGAAGAAAAACAGACAATGAAAATTTCTCCTCCACCAAAGTCGCACCAACTTGTACTTTCTTTTTGTGCAAACTACGTATACATACAGACTCTACGAACTCTTTGGAAGTTATTTGAAACTGACAAAGTAGAGTCAGATGGAGGAGGAATGGGTGGAAAAAAAACGTATGAAGTAGAGAGAAACTCGAATCGCAGAATTCTCCACATCTTAGCTCCTCCAGGTACTTTCTTCCTCCCTTCGCTCACCCTCCTCCCCGGCGTTTCTTGAGGAATTCCGCGTCTTCGCGTTTTCACTCGAAACGTTATATCCTCGGGTCCGTCTGCTGCGAACGGCGATCAGCGGATCCGAGAGAATGACACCGAAGACCTCCTCTCATTCTCTTCGGTCGCTTCCTCCTTTTTATTCCTCTTCTTCCTATTCGTTCTTTTGGATACACTTTTTACACCATCTACATATATAGACCACGTTCTCTCGGCTTTTATTGCTTCCTCCGTTTCTCCCCGGTTTGCTCTCTCTCTCTCTCTCTCTCTTCTTTCCTGGTTTTTCTCTCGTGCCTCCGCGTTCCTAATGCGCCCGAGAGAATCGCTTACTGCCCACCAGCCAGGCCAGTGCATCACAACCAGCAAATGGTTACACACGAGCCTGGAACGTTAAGCATCTATCCCTCGTGCAACAGCCTACACCGGAGCTTTATATGCACATACCGAGAGGAGAGGACCCTCTTCCCCGTGTCTTACGCTGCAGCTTGTTCCTAACTTATACTCGTCTCAGTGTGCCATGTGCTTATAATTGTGCACACATGCACGCACATTACGGAGCTTATGAACCCTCGGTTCGTGGCTAATCCGCAAACCCTCTCGTTAACTTTTCTTACGTTCGCACAATTCCCTCGTGTCCGTGACTTCGCCATTCCGGACCTTTTTCATCTGCGGGGTGACGCGAGCCGCGCGAACCTGAAATCTTTGACGGCTGTTGAAAAACTATTGCATCAGTGCAGGCTGCTCGCGAGATCGTTGATCCGAGCCAACCCTTTTACTTCGTCGTCGGTCATCTTTGGCACGTTCGCTGGACACATTTTCCGTCTGCATACAGCTTGAAATTATCGTTTGTAAAGGGAACGGGCGAAGATTTTTTTGATGAAAATATGCATAAACTTTGTAACGGTGTACAACGCGAAAAAGATGCGAGCACTGAGTCGCGCGAAAGGAACCACAAGAAGTTATATTTAGAATTAGCGCCAAAAATAACGTGCTCGCTGTTACCCAATGGCCTATTAACGAACGAACAACCGGAATCCGAGTAAATTAATGATCGGGGTTGGCTCTCGTTTTACACAATTGGTTTGAATATTATTAGACCGGAGGATTGTGTCGAACGATATGCATCGTCACCGAATCCAATTAACGATTTTCCGCAGCTCAAACCCGCGGTATCTTCTTTCAAGCTGTCGCTCCCGCTCTCTTTTTATTATTTATTTATAGATCGTCCTGCTGGGGTTTAACGACCCTCTTCGCGGGGACATTGCCATCGACTGATTCCCGTGTCAATTTAACTTTCTAAAAGACTGCTCGCCGCATTCGCTCAATGTGATTGGAACATTCGGTTAATTGGTCGAAATAAGTAACCACCGCGGATCATGGATTTCGATCGCTCTCGTTACAAATTCAATCATTTTATCTCATTGAGTTTTTCCTCGATGAAGGATCGCGTCGAGTCTCCTGCGTGTACTTCGTTATCGTCGGATCCAATAACGAACTGTCAATTCGTGTTCCACAACACTTTTCAAGCGACTTTTCACGGGGACTCCGTCAGATTCATGGCATTCGGTTCATTCAAGCGAAAACGATAAGGAACGAGCAGGAATTAGACGCATTAGGTATCTGGCAGGAGAAAATCCGAGACGAGAGGAGTCACTGAAAAAATAGTTATAACCGCACGGTGATACGAGTGATAAAACAGTGTCGAACGTTGAAAAAGGGGCGAGAGGCTTGACGAGTGAAAGTTTCACAGTCCAACCGGTGTCGCGAGCATGTGCATATGTAAATTCGTAAAAAAAAATGTCGACGGGGGCGTGAAGCAACGTCCAGGAAAAACGCGAGCGTCAATGGACATTTTGCGACTCTCCTCGTCTACTTTCACCCCCGGTGTCCTCGCCTCATCTTCACCCCTCTGCTCTTTCCGTTTCTAACACTGTCTGAGGAAGGAGCCGGGTATGAGGAGATCGCTGCTATCGATTGCTGCCAAGTTTCGAGCTCGAGAGGGGCCGTGCCCCGAGGGGAGTGCGAAAAGAAAGAAGTAGCGGTGCACCGAACAGCAGAGAGAGCGAGGGAGAGAAGAAAGGATGGACCGAGGATGAGAGAAGCGTCGACCCTGTATTGTCACGCTTTTGCCATTCGGTCCGAGAGGTCCGAGACACAAAAGTCCATAGATTTTCTTTCTTCTGTCTTGAACCGAGCGTGAGCCCTTTTTCGCTGTAATCACCACCAGCTTTTTCCCTTATCCAACAAAATCCCGAATATCGTTTTCATTGTTTCCTCGTAGCGGCGTAAAACCTCGGTATTTCTCATAAAACAAAAAAGAGATACCGCCCTTTATTCATAATTTCATACACGCAATTATAAAATTAGCGTGTATGAGAATGCGATTCAAGGAAAAGCGAGAAGCGCGCACAACGAATTAATCGCAATAAAGTAAAACGTCTTTGTCCTCGACAAGGTCAAACTATTCCGTTACTCAGTGGCATGCTCTCTCCCTACGTGTATTCGTGCACACGCAGGTACACGCTCCTTTTTTACCGGTCTATTTATGTATACATATATGTGCATTTTAATATACCACATATTTCATCCATGTATTTATACAAGCGTAGAGAAAATACGTAGACTCGTTCCGTAACGGGGAGATAACTCGTTCCCTGGCCTTGCCGGAAGCTGGCACTTCCTCGTTATACGCGTGTCGTGCATCGTTATACACACGTACACAGAAAGAGAGCCGCGGCACATACATTCGAATGGAAGAGCACCAAGTTCCTTTGTTCGTGTGTGTGTGTGTGTGTGTATGTGCGTGTATACGAATTCGTGCAATCGAGTCACGTTACACAGCTACTCTCTTCTCTCGTTCCGCGAGGAGAGAATCGGAGGCTCCTCTCCACCGATCTTCCTCCACTGTGTAGAAAATGCCCTCTATCTTTGTCCATCTCTTTCTCTCCCTCGTTCTTCATACGAGCATATAAACATATATACATGCGCCTATGTATATTCGCCATCCAACATTATATACCGTGTCTCGAGCGAGCAAACTAGTTTTCACCGCACGTTGCCACATTTCGTGATATGGAAGGGATGAAAAGCCAGAGCGGATCTTCGAATAACGTGTACGAGTCTGTGCGCCACGATGTACCCGATATTCTCACCGCTCTTTCGTTAAATGTGCCGCTGACGAATTTCCTTACGAATTTTCAACTCGCCCGGACCACCAATCTCCGTACAGAACTGCATCCCCCTTCCCTCTGCCTCTCCGCTGACACTTGATTCTCCGAAAGTTCGCAACATTCCGAATGAAACGTTGCTCTTAGCAACGTTGAATTAGACGAGCGTATAACACGTTTTTTGTACTCTTCGTCTTTTGTTTTCTACGGCCAACTGGACCGAGGCTCCCCGAGGGAAGGTACGAATTTCGTGGAAATCTAAACGAAGATTCTCACGATTTCGGTTCATTCCCGCAGAATATCGTTGCGATTGAAAATTCTCGAAGGAATTTGATGGAAATTTGATCTCCCGATAAATCAATATTAAAGTTATTTTGTTTTTCGTATTAAAAAACTAAGATGGCAGTGGAGAAAATCTATAGCGCATCGCGCTCAATTTTTTATTGAATACATATTCGGAGAAAAATGAAACTCGTCAGTCGTAGCCGAGATGTCATGTTAAAAACAAATAAAGTTATTTTGTGTTGTTCATATCGTGTAGTTTTATTTTCTCTCAATCTTCAGGCCTTATAATATTTGATCTAAAAGGTTATGGGCCCAGATCACGCTTAATTACAAATTTGTAGTCTGTGAGAGAAAAAGAAAAGTCGGAAACACGAAGAGTGAGTGTTAGTTTATTTTGTCGGGTCAAAACACGAGTGATTCGTATTCGAAATGTCCCAAGATATCTCAGCTCGTCATGTTAAGAGGTTTGATGGAACGAATTTTCAAGGTTGGAAATTTCAATTAAGTGCATTATTAATGGCAAACGAGATCAACGATATAGTGAGTGGAGACCGGGTTCTACCAGCAGATCAAACAACGGCAGCCACGGCGATCACGGCAAAACAGTGGGTACGTGATAATGCGAAGGCGATGTTTCTCATCTCGTCAGCTCTTGAACCAGCTCAAATGGAGCCGCTTCTTGTGTGCAAAACCGCGAAGGAAATGTGGGATAATTTGTGTCAAATCCACGAGCAGCGATCTGCGTCGAATAAACTTTTATTATTGCAAAAATTTCACGAATATCGCATGGGGCCGAGCGACTCGGTTGTACAGCATATTGCGAAAATTCGAAATTTGGCTGCGCAAATCACAGATATTGGCGAACCCGTAACGGAAATCACTGTGATAGCGAAAATTTTGGGGAGTTTGTCGGTGAAATATGCTACTCTACAAACTGCATGGGACAGTGTGCATCCGAATGATCAAACTCTTCAAAATTTAACAGAACGGCTTATTCGAGAAGAATCAAGATTGGGACAAAGTGAAGAAGGTGACAGTGCCTTCTCAGTCGTCAAAGAGGAAAAAGAAAATCGATATAAAAAAAAAGGAAAGCTGAAAAAGAAAAATGATAAAAGTCATGTGAAGTGTTATCGATGTAGCAAAATGGGACATTTCGCTCATGAATGTCCCACGAAAAAAGGCAAGGGATTTGGTGATCGTGAAAAATCGCAAGATTGTGCGTTTGTAGCTGAAAATATGCGAAGTATGAATCATCAATGTAGTGAAACCGCGAAGCCTAACGGAATACAGCTGAGAGAGCTGCTCGCGATTAACAAAAACGATGTGTGGATCACTGATAGTGGTGCTTCACGGCATATGACGTATCGTCGTGATTGGTTGACGGATTATGAATCCATCTCGGATGGCGGAACAGTGTCGCTAGGTGATGGAGAAGAGTGTCCTGTGGTCGGAAAAGGAGTTGTACTCGCGAAAAAGCTCGTTGGGGGTTTATGGAGTGACGCGCGAATTGAGGATGTTCTCTATATTCCCAAACTGAAGAAAAATTTATTTTCTGTGGGTATGTGTACAAGAAAAGGTTTTGAAGTTATTTTTAAAAATAATTTCGTCGATATTTTACGAAAAAATGAAGTCGTTGCGTCCGGTGTGAGACAGGACAACGATATTTATCGAATGTTTCTTCGCGTCGATAAATCAAGTGCGGAAGAAGCAAATACCGTAGCGTACAATTTACGCGTGTGGCACGAGAGACTCGGTCATGTGGACAAACGTGCAATACGTGAGCTTGCAAATAAAGGTCTTGTTCGCGGAGTATCGATGTGTGATACAACAGATTTTGTGTGTGAAATGTGTCAGCTCGGAAAATCGCATCGTTTGCCATTTAAAAATCGCGAAAAAGTCTCAACTAAGCCGGGAGAAGTATTTGTTTCTGATGTTTGTGGACCGATGTCTGTTGAATCACCGGGGGGCGCGAAATATTTTCTAACGTTCATTGACGACGCGACTGGATATCGTCATGTATATTTCTTGCGGCATAAATCCGATGTATTCGAGAATTTCAGAGTTTTTGAAAAATTTATTGCAAACAAGTTCGGGCGTGCTATGAAGATTCTGCGATCGGATAATGGAAGAGAGTTCCGAAACACTCGAATGGACGAATATCTTGCAGCACGTGGCATAAAAAAGGAAAATACAGCACCGTACACACCGGAGCAAAATGGTAAGGCAGAAAGAGAAAATCGAACTATTGTCGAAAGTGCGCGAACCATGATTCATGCAAAAAGTCTACCGTTAACTCTATGGGCTGAGGCAGTAAATACAGCCGTGTATGTATTAAATCGCACCGTGTCATCCGGAGGAACTTCGACACCGTACGAAAAATGGTTCGGGAAGAAACCAACAATGAGTCATCTTAGAATATTTGGTTCCGTGGCATTCGTACATACACCGAAGCAATTTACGAAAAAACTCGATTTGCGTGAAAAAAAAATGATTCTTGTGGGATACGAGGGTGATTCCCCAAATTATCGAGTTTACGATCCAAAAACGAAAAGAGTCAGTGTGACGCGGGATGCAACTTTTCACGAACAAATTGGAAAAGTAGAAATCGAGAAGGACGAAGATGATGCTGAAATAATAACGCTTGAAAAAGGAAAAGAAGAAGTTCTAGTTCGAGAAGAAGAAGAAGAAGAGGAAGGAACTCAGCAACAAGCGAAAGATCGAGAGGACAAAAATCAGCATCAAGAATTTCAAGAAGAAAAAGAAGTTGTGGAACCGTCAACGTCAACAGAGAGTATGTGGCGAGTATTACGAAATCGAGCAACAATTCGTCAGCCGGATAGGTTTAAATTCGAGGTCGACATAGCCGAATATACAATACCAAATACGTACAAGGAAGCAATTCAAGGCGTCGATGCTTTGCAGTGGACACATGCTATTGATGAGGAACTTCAGGCACATGCAACAAACGAAACGTGGAAAATTGTTCCAAAAATACCGGGAACAAAATTAATCGACTCTAAGTGGGTGTTTCGAATCAAAGAGGATCCTGTGAAAGGAGTTCAACGATTCAAGGCAAGGCTGTGCGCACGAGGATTTTTACAACAGCATGGAATCGATTATACTGAGACGTTTGCACCGGTCGTGCGTTATGACTCTCTTCGCGTTCTTCTAGCAACGGTGACCCAAAAAGATCTCGAGTTATTGCAATTCGACGTCCAGACCGCTTTTCTCTATGGGGAATTAAGAGAAAATATTTTCATGGAAATTCCGGAGGGTCTAGTGGTTGAAGGGTTCAAAGCAACCGAAGTAATGTGCAAATTAAACAAATCTTTGTACGGACTCAAGCAAGCACCTAGGTGTTGGAATAAGAAGTTTCTTGAAATTTTGAGTCAATTTGATCTTAAAAGCAGTCACGCGGATCAGTGTATTTTTGTCGGTCAAGTAAATGGTGAAACTGTATATTTAGCCCTTTTTGTAGACGATGGTCTTCTAGTGGCGGAGACTGAGGCTACTTTGAATTTTATAGCAGATAAATTGCGTGAAGCATTTAAAATTAAAATCGGTGACTCCAGTTGTTTTATCGGAATGCAAATTGAAAGAAATCGTGAAAACAAAAGTCTCTCGATTCACCAGAGCGCGTATGTCACGAAAATTATAGAAAAATTCGGAATGCAAGATGCAAAGCCAGTAAGTGTACCGATAGATCCACATATAATTTTGCATCCAATCGAAGAAAATAATAAGCTGTCAAATTCTGTTCCGTATCGCGAGGCAATTGGGTCGTTAGTTTTTCTCGCAACAGTTTCACGACCAGATATTACTTTTGCAGTTAATTCTGTGAGCAGATTTGTAAATCAACACAGTGCCGAGCACTGGCGTGCAGTTAAACGTATTTTTGCTTATCTTAAAGGAACGCAAGATTACAGTATAAAATATAAAAGTGGTGGTAGTGAAAAAGATCTTGTCGGTTTTTCTGACGCGGATTACGCAAACGATGTTGAAACGAGAAGATCAACCACAGGATATATTTTTTGCATGGCAAACGGACCAGTGTCATGGTCTTCTCAAAGACAAAAAATGGTCGTATTAAGCACAACCGAGGCAGAATATGTAGCTGCTGCGACAGCAACCAAAGAAGCTATATGGCTACAAAAATTGATTAGTGATCTTAACTACTCGTGTGAACGTGAATTAACATTGCACGTCGATAATCAGAGTGCCATACGATTGGTGAACAATCCTGTTTTTCATAAACGCACCAAACATATCGACATACGTTATCATTTTATACGCGAAAAGTTTGAAAACAAAGAAATAATGATAATGTATGTTCCATCAGAATTACAACGAGCAGATATTCTTACGAAAGCACTGCCGAGAGATCGGTTCAGAAAATTATGCGAATTAATTAACATTACTTCAAATTAATGTGAATACTCAAACGGTGGTAGTATTAAAGTTATTTTGTTTTTCGTATTAAAAAACTAAGATGGCAGTGGAGAAAATCTATAGCGCATCGCGCTCAATTTTTTATTGAATACATATTCGGAGAAAAATGAAACTCGTCAGTCGTAGCCGAGATGTCATGTTAAAAACAAATAAAGTTATTTTGTGTTGTTCATATCGTGTAGTTTTATTTTCTCTCAATCTTCAGGCCTTATAATATTTGATCTAAAAATCAACATTGATTTTGCCGCCCTTTTTTCCCGGAGCCTCAAATCCCGGGGGATATATTGGCTCGGTTTGACTCTCTTTCTCTTTCCGCCTTCGTATGCACCACTATAATATCCGCCCTTCGCAAGAATGGACGTAATGCCTTCTCACGATTAGCCGCGATTTACGGGTTTCGTTGGTCGTATAAGCGCTCTCAGGATATACACTCCTCTTCCCTCTTGCCTCCTCTTTTCTCGTTTTTTTCTCTCTCTTTCTCTCTCTCTCTCGTTTTGCTCGCTTGCTTGCTTGCACAGCCGACGTCGTCGGGACGTCGAGGCTCCAGATTCTTATCGGAGTTACTCGAGCAAGCCGCCTCGTAAAGCCGGCGAGTTATCACGGTCCCGGTATAAGTCGTCGGCTTTCCAACATATCTGTATACCTCCGAGCCCATACACACGACATAATACTTTGTGTGTAAGTTTCTGTTGTTGCTTTTCCTCGCTTTGAAAGCGTGTACTCGCATGCCACCTATTCCTCGAACGGGGAAGTGCATCTTGATTGTGTGCCACAACCAAAAGGTACTTCAAAATGTGAGCACAATAACGGCGAAAGCAGCGACGTATCGTATAAAAAAGAAGAAACGCGAGCTGGCGCGAAATGTGGGAGTAACAAAAGCAGGGAAGAATCGCGAGTCCTAGGAGAGCGAGAGAGGGCTCTCCTCGGACGTCCGGGAGCGTGCCGATACGTTTTTTTCCCGCGCCGACACTTCCACTTGCGGTACGCTTTAAGCACGCGAGCACCGAAATAAACGTTCAGTACGAACGATTAAATTTACTCGAAACAACGCGCCACTCGTTTTCGTTACTGGCTTTTTGCGCCTTTTTCATCGATGTCATAAACTCATCGCGGTACTGCGAATAAAACGTTTCGTGCCACAACACATGTTCCCTCGAGTTCGAGGACATGTGTGTGACAATGGTAAAAACGTCAGCGCGATAAAGCGGCCGCGCCGGTGACAAAAAGAGAATTGACGAAAAGGGAAAAAATCAGGGGGTAACGAAATACATGGGGAGAGAGAGAGAGATATAGGAGGGGGGTTTTGTGCGCGAGAGGAAATAGCCAACGGTGGTGAACCGAATGAGGAACTCGACGTATATATGCGGTGCCTGCTTCCGATACAGTTGTGACGAGCAGTGGCGGATGCCCGTAGCACCGAGAAAGCACTAGACACTCGCGCGTACATTACACATACAGACAAACCCGTATATAAATATATGTATAAACGTGTATATATTTACACATATTGTCAGATGGAATGATCAGGGAAGGCTGAGAGAGGCAGCAGGCTGGTTAGCAGTCATGCAGGAGGGGAGCCTTCGTGCCCAGCAGACGACGTAGGACAGTGCGCGGGGTCGACGCTCGCTGTCCTCCGCTTCCCTATACCTATTTACCGCTTTCTCTGTGTTCGTGTAAACGTATATTTGAGCATGTGGACAAAACCATACGAATGAAGGATGCGTATACGTGCAGTCATTTGAAGCCCGTCGTTTACGTACGTGCCCTTGTGTGTGCGTGCGTCTCGATGCGTGATCATCTGTACGTGTGTGTGTGTGTGTGTGTGTCTATGAATTCCGTGTGCTGTATACGACTCACTCGTATTATCCTCCACTCGGTTCCACTCTCCTCTCCGTACGTGCTAGCTACAGAACGATTCCGCTTCACTCAGCTCCACTCTATCAGAACTTCACAATCCCGGTGCTTTTGACGCTCCTCCCATGTCGAAGAGCCCCCCACCGAGACACACACACGCGCGCGCACACACACTTTTACTTGTTTCGTTTCATCCGATGCTTCGAGCATCACCAGTACGAAGCTCTTTCTCATTCCGTAACACCGCAGCAATATTACACTCGGTACAAAGATTTTTCTCAGGGCCAAACTCGTCTGCACATCCCTTATCGGCCATTCTCACGAAAAGGACTCGTTCTCATTGATTTATTTGTACTTTTTCTGTTGCAGGGATCTCGAACGCGATCTTAGCCTCTCCGAAGACAGTGAGGATGAGGGTACCGTCAAAGTAAGTAGCGCATTACACATTTCATGATTTTCAAACTTTTTCAAAGCTCTCGTGCCAGCTTTTACTTTTGGCGCGGGGATCGTCGACTTATCGTCGTGCAGCTTTTATACCGATGCTTCTTCTTCACAGGGCACCGGGTCAAGGCTTCCAAGAGGCAACAGAAGTCCCGATCTCACCGTTGAGTAAGTATTCGATTTATTCGTACATACTCGCGCACCTTTTAGTCGGAACGAAACCTTTTCGATTCCTTTTTCTCTCTTTCTGTGCCGAAGATTAAAGCTAATCCATGCTCCGATTTAATCTCATTCGTTTTGCTATTTTCTCTGTTTCTTCCTCTCTCTCTCTCTCTCTCCCTCTCTCTCTTTCTCTCTCTATTTCTCCCTCCTTCATTCAGTCTCTCGAAACCGTTGATACCGGTGATGACGCCAGCTCCGCCACCTCTAGCCCCCATGTCGCCAATGGGAATGTCCCCACTTGGCCCATTATCGCCGACGAGACCTCTCAGCCCACCACCATCCATGACACCACCGAAACAAATGACGCCTCAACGCGTCCTCTCACCACCCCCGGCAAGTCCACTCGGTAAGCGCTCCCCCAGTCCAAAGATCATTCACCAAAGGCCACCCAGTCCACCAGGACAAGCTCCGCAAAGCTCCGGAAGCGCTAGCTCCAGCTCCGATTCCGGATCCGACTCCGGCACCGACAGCAGCGATGACTCCGAGGACGAAGTCGCTCCAGCCCCTGCCAAAGGCCCGACTACACCGCCTTCCGTCTCACCCAAACCAACCCTCGAAGAACCCCCACCAGCCGTCGAGGAATCCAAACGGTGGAATCTCAGCAGCTTTTTTAACAAAACCGCCGTTCAATCGGGGGATCAAAATTCCGAAAATAAACCTCTTCAGGTAACTATGAATTTCACTCTTCGCTATGTTTTGTGCCTGGCTTGTTGTCCAACCTTTTCGTACATTCCTCATAATTATGCAAAACACGGTTTTCCCTAATTGCAATATATTTTTATTATGTCGACACTTGGTCGTCGGCTATATTGATTTAACGTCAGTTTTTACATTCCCAAACGTGTTTAAAAAAAAAAAAAGTTTCTATTTCTCAATTCTTATTGTTAATTTTCTTTAATACGAAAAAAAAACTTTCACGAATCCAATTGCGTAATAAAAGTATTTGTAAAAGGAGTTACCCAACAAACGCCAAGGCAATTTTTATTCCACGAATTGGTTGACTTGGGAAATTAAAAGTGTGAACAAGCACCGGAGCATTGCCGTTTCTAAATGAATATATTCCGTGCTGTATCGTTATGAGAATATGTTTAGAGCGCCATTAACGTGTGCTTTTCGCGCTGTTTTATTTATCTTCAGGATGACACGGCTAGACGGGGAAGTTCACCGGAGAGAGTCAACGCGGAATCGAGAACGCGTCGCAATGATCCTGGTCACGCGAGCAACACGGATTGGCAACTCGATGAAGCTCTGAAGAGGACGAGAAACGCGCCCATGTTGACCCTGTTGAGCGATAGCGACCACCATTCAGACGCTGATAAACCGATGCGTCAATCGGTCGAAGAGACAAGGTCACAGGCTGACAAACCAAAGCCCCAGGACGCGAGGAAACGTGGACGTCCGAGAAAATCAACGAAAAGTCCGAAGGGTCGGAGAACCCCGTCCGAAGATCCAAAGTCGAGCGGTGGAAAGGCGCGTAGTAGAACGCGAGTCGTCAGTAGCCCAAAGAAAAAAGTGCCGATCTCAAAACCTACGGTCGACACGAGTGACGATGCAACCGACGCGAGGTGAGTGACAAACGTTTTCTAATTCCATCGAAGTTCAGGCCGTTCGGTATATGCAACGAAAATCTTTTTCTGTACTCTACGATTTCGTGCTTCACCGGAATCGAGGTTAATCATAAAACTTGATAATTTTTTATGTAAAATTTCATGAGTAAAGCTTCAGAAAAGAATCGGCTGTCTTCCTTAACGTGAATCTATTAACGAACACTTAATTATGTTATGTAATTTATTTGTGGACAAAGTGAGTAACTCCAACAATGCTCTTTTTCTTCTATTCATTTCCTTGTGTCGCGAGCTCTCTCGGAATCCCGATTGAAAATGGTTATTTGATGAATCAAAAGCGATGGTTTATTGAACAGCTCCAAGAGAACGGTTTATCTTTTAATGAAGTTCTCGTCGCTCGACGTGAAGCTGAACAGCGAAGCTTTGAAATCCATTGCATAATTGCTGTGAAGTCCCATCCAAGAAGTTTCAAGTTGTCGAATAAACCAGAGATATCCGCCGTCCGATATAATCATGATCAAATGTAAATACGTCTGAACAAACTGTAGACTCTAATAATATTTCAGAAATTTCGTAATAAAAAGGTGTCACTGGGCACGCTAAAATATGAATCTCTCTGCATAATTACTTTTCTTGAATTTCATTCGTTTTTACTGCGATTGAGAAAAAATATTCAACTCATTTTGCCCTTTTATTGTCGGGAAGTCGTTGGAGCAGTGGAAAACTCCGTCCCAATTTCTTTTTCTTTATCATTCGAACATATTCCTGCAGCATTATCGATAATTGCTCGACAGAACTTGTAAAAATAGTTTCGAATTTAGGTCATCGATGTGTTCGAGTCGTACGAGTACTAAAAAAATCATATTTTTCTGTCTGATAGGTCTCCAGAACGTTCGAGCGACTCGGAAGCAGAGCGACCTCGGATCAGTTCGCCGGTACCAGCGGCGGAGAAGCGTCGATCACGATTGAGTATAACGTCGAGCGACGAGGAGAGAGTACTCAATAAGAGTAACAGCGGTTCGGAAGAAGATCCCCGCTGGCGAAGGTTATCCCTGAAGCGGAGCCGACACGGTGAATCTCCGACGAAAAAGTCAGAGAAGAAGAAGAGTCCGGCGAAATCGAAATCTCGACGCCCTCGATCGAGAATAACGAATACGTCGGGCTGTGCCACGGATTCCGACAGCGAATCCGAGGTCGCGCTGCGAAACAACCGTATTCAAGTAGCCCGGGTACCACCGAGACCTAGAGCGCCCTTGACGGCACGTGCCACCTCGCCGGATAACTCGGACAGCGACAATAGTCCAGCCCCGAAGTTACAGGAGGAAGATGGTGGCAACGTGCAGGACAAGAAAAAGAGCGACACTCTGAGGAAGCTATTTTCGAGCGCGAAAGGCGGTGGGAAAGGAGGCAAAGGCGGAAAAGGTGGAAAAGGGGGTGGAAAATGTGGCATCTACGTGGAGGAATATACGGGCGGTGCAGCGAACACACCGACCGGTAGCGAAAGTCCTTACAAAAGACCATCTTCGCAAGCCTCAACGGCCACGAGTTTCCCACCATTGGTTTATATCAACGGGGTACCGAGTTTACTCTGTCGACTTGATCTCAATAAAATTCCACACATACCACAATCTTCCAGAGGACAGGAACTGAGGCAACGCACCGAATTGCCGGACACGAGGCCACCCTCGAGAACATCCTCGAGGCCATCCTCGAGACAAGCTGCTTCGAACAATCTACCATCAGGAGCACCGTCGACGGCTACCATGTCGACGCCAGCGCCGCGACCCTCAACTCCCGAAGAAGGTGAAATCATCGAAACTCCGAGACCTCCCTCCTCAGCTGATTTAAGGACACACGGTGAGACTGTGAGTGTTAAAGTGAGCGAGGAAAACGAAGATATTGGGATCAAGAGCAAACGTAGCGTTAGTAAAAACGAAACGAATGAGACCGAATCAAAAAACCGAGCTGTTCCCGGTGGAAGCGGTAACTCTAGTTGTAGTGCGGGTGTTGGCGGTCACAGTGGTACTTCCGGTAGTTCTTCCGCGACAAACACGAGTTCCGGTTCTAGTGGAAGTGTCGGTATTGGTAGCGCTAGTGTCGTCCCTCCGGCTGCTGGTATAAGTGGCAGCGCGCCAAAACGAAAACGTAATTTGAGCTGTAGCTCAGTGTCGGGTGTGAGTGTCTGTTCCGTTGACTTGAAGGTTAAACGCAGTGGTGAGCACAAAGAGAAGAAGAAAAAGAAACGAAAACACGCTGACAAGGAACCCAATCCGTCGAGACCTTCGTCTAGTTTGGTAAGCTCTCTCTCTCTTCATGTCAAACAAATCAAAAGAAAAAATAACTTTAATTATTTTCACGACTAACTTATTCTTCGATCGTGCAAACACAGCAACATGACGTTCAACCTACGAATCATGAGCGGGAAGAACAACCCGACATGAATCTGTTACCACCGCCGGCGGCACCGCCCCAGCGTGTCTACTATTCCTACTTCAATCATCAGAGGGAAGTTTTGGAGGATCTGGATAGGTAAGGAAATTTTATACTCTCCTGTGAGGCAGAAGTTTTCTTAGAACTCTTGATATTTGTTGAGATATCATATAAAATTGATTTTTCTTTCCATTGCTCATTATTTTTCATGCGCACAGATATTGAGTCAGTCGTCAATTCCGATCTGAGACAACGTTTTAACTATAAATAATATTTTCAATCGATTTCCCTCCGACTCGTTGAACCTATTTTGATTTTCGCAATATTAACCAGTAAGAAAAACGCATCAGAGAAAATAATTCATAATGAAATTTCACTTTTTTCTTAAAATTTTTCTTTAAATACTCAAACAAATTCGAGCTCTTGGTGAAAAATGTGCTTTTTGTAATCTGTCAGAATAAACTAATTTATTCGTTACGAATTCAGGGACCAGAATCAGTACCTGACGGAAGCAAAAAGATTGAAGCACAGTGCCGACGAGGAACGTGATCTCACGGCACAAGGCATGCTGTACTTGGAGGCGGTACTGTACTTTTTGTTGACCGGCCACGCTATGGAGTCTTATCCCGTAACGGATAGAGCATCCTTTACCATGTACAAGGACACACTTAGTCTTATAAAGTGAGTGCGAAAACCACGTGCAAACACTTCTCCAATACCTGATCGATCAACAATAATCCTTTGCTTTTATCGTCGTTCTCTTTATTAAAGAAAATTGTAAAATATTTACAGATGGATATCGTCAAAATTCAAGAGCCAACAAAACAACTCACCCGAGAGTAGTATACACAATAAATTGGCAATCTTGAGGTAAATACCGCAACTAAGCAAACCTAGAAAAAATCTTGTGACCATAATGTGATCATAAACATCACATACTGACGTTGCAATATATTTATTTTTTCAAGCTTGTGGTGCCAGTCCCTCATTTATCTTAAACTCTACAAAATGCGCGAGCACGAAGTAAAGGAGTACCAAAAAATACTAGCTGATTATCATCAAAAGGTTAGTCACGTTCATTTTATTTGGGAAACAGATGGGAATTTTTTAAACTCTCGTTCCAGTCCTCGTGCAAAAGGAAAAAATTTGAACTCCATTTTTCTTTTTGTTTATTGCTTACAGCCGGCGCAACCGACACTAGTACAAGCCGAGGGCCAAAACACACCGTCCTTGTCACCGACCCCATCGCCTGCTGGCTCGGTTGGCTCGGTCGGCAGTCAAAGTTCCGGTTACAGTAGCGGGGAATTGGCAAATCGCGGCGCTGTTGCGGGTCAACCACCTGCGGTAACGTACGTCAGCGTACCGATGAGCATTCACACCGCTATGCAGAAACAGAATCAGCAATTTTCGTTACTCATTAATTGTCACGAACTCTGGGATCAAGCGAATGCTCTTGTGACCGAGAGACATAGAGGTAATTATGAATACATTTATTGACATCGATTTGAACTATTCATAATTAGAAATTTTCGAAATTTGAATTTTTTTCTTTCCAAATTCACTCGAAATTTCTCCAAATCTCAGGTCGACTTACAAGTCGTATGAAAATTATTTTAATCTCCGAAAATTGAGTAACCAAATTAAAAATTCACGTAACATTAAAAAACCTTTTAATTCCATCTGACAAAACGTGATTCAGAACGGAGTAATTAAATTGAATCTTCTTCTCTGTACTGGGTCGTTGAAGGGCCAAATGAAATCTAGTTATCGAGAATTCCCTTCCAGATTTTTCTTCCTACGAAGACTTTAATTGGACGGAAAATTCTCTTATAAGAAACCCAATATATTTTTGAGACTTCGAAAATCGTGGAACATTTTATCAAGAACCAGAAATATGGTACTGAAAAGAAAAGTTAATTGACGAAAGATTAACTGAAATAATTCTAAATTGAGGAATTTGAAAAAGAAATACTGAAGTCATTTCATAGCTAACGAATTGAAACGTTTGATCGAATCCGAGTTATTCATTTCTTGTTGACTCAATTGCGTGCTATCTTTATGGAGGCCTTCAAAGCGAGAAAAAGTATCTTGATGCCATTTTATAAGAAGCAAATAAAAAAAATAATTTATGTAACTATGGTTTCAAAATGATAAGTCTTTCGAAAAGAACAGAATAATGAGGAAAAATAAAGAACGTCCGAGAATGTCGTAAAATTTAGAAAAAAATTGTTTCAAATTATTATTTCGGGAATCGAAAGATATAAAATTCTTAATTTTTCGTCCGAACTCCAAAAGTATTTGGCAGTTCGGAAAAAATCTCGATTTCTAATTGGGAAGTAGGTAACAACTTGAGACGATTTCGAAAACAGTAAGTCGCGGAACTGCTCTAGTCACTAGTTACAAAACATGTTGAGAAAAATAATAAAAAATGTTAATTGGACCGTTCGATCGTTCGTGTTACAGACTTCTTCATCGAGCTGGATGAGAAAATGGGTCCTCTGACGTTGAAGAGCTCGCTCTGTGATTTGGTGCGTTACGTTCAAGCAGGAATAAAGAAGTTGCGAGCCCTCTGACCCCAGTGGCACAGCCCCCGGCCGCCGACCCCCAATTACATAACTTCGCTACCACACAACATGGCGACGTATCCGAGCATGTTGACGTAACCTCCGCGAAGCTCATGTCGCTGAAAAGGCAATAATAAATTCGAAAGAAAAATCCTGGACACTGGCTTGACGAGTGGGGTCCAAATAGGATAGTCGGCAAAAAGGAATTGGCAGTTAAACGCACGTTTGGCGCAGTATCAAAAAAACAAAATCTTGCGGTAGTAATCTACCGCAATTTCTCCCAAGGCAACGAGAGGATAACCCTACGAATGGAACTGTTCGAAGAAGCATGTAAGGGGCCAACGAAAGCATTCGTTATACCAGATAGAACTTAACGAGTCAATAACGATTATTACTCGATCCGCCGAATCTAAGATGTTGTTTTGTTTTTTATTGAGAAACCTAAAGCAATTTACTTTCCGGTGAGACTGATAAGAGCGCATCACGGAAAAGTGAAAAACTCGTACGAACGAGACAAATGAATCTTGGGGGCACAGGCGGAACGTGATCCAATTGCGTTTTTACGCTGATCGAGATGCAGAAACGAAAAAAAGGGAGAGGCTGCGAAATTTAGAAAATGAAGGGAACTTGAGGCCTGAATCGTGAACGACGAAGTGCCCACACTCGCCTCTACTTTTTCTCTCCAGAAATGTCCTGCTTTTGTAATATGTGCGTAGATACAATAATAGAAAATTGTCGAGTGCGAGTCTGAAAATACGAAAAATGGCGATTCTCGAACTACTGACACCTTGACAGTCGAAACAATCGACTCGTTCTTAGTCTCTCCTTCCCCCTTCGTCCGAGACGTTGGGACCGCAGTTCCACTCGCATCCTCTCGGATGATTCGCAACCCCGAATCTATAGTTTATTACGTATATAGATAAATATATATGAAGGAAATAAAAAGCAGATGTAGATCTATACAAGTGTATACATACAGATACATACTTATATATATATGTATATGTATATGAGAAGAAGAGGAAATACAGGAGAAGGCTCGTTTATTGAGACCACTGAAGATGTAGAAAGAAAACAACGCTCGTCCTGGACGCACCGCGGGTCTACAGGAGCCACCGCTATACAAAATAAGAATAAACATACACAAATACAAAACCTTGACACAGAGATGCGGTGAAACAAATGGAAGGAGATGAGGAATGATTGGCCGAAATCAATTTTTTTTTTTACATTAAGCAATGACATGGAATCGGAGAACATAGCTTTTAGTCGTAAATACGCAACAACAGAAACAACAAAAAACTAAAAACCAACAACTAAGAACAAAATACAAATTCGTAAAATAAATTAGAGTTTAACTTGTTGAGGGACGTAGTGGTTTCTAGAATACAATGATAATAAACGCCGCGCGAGATATTGGGAGAGAGTTTGCAATTAGTTTGACCGAGTAACAAAAGATGAAACGGCAACAAATATGAACAAACAAACAAACAAACAAAAGAGCAGAAATCGTGGAGAGGCTTTAAGGAGGCAATTACGGGGAGGAGGTTAAGAACTCGTATGTGAAGAGTATAATAACGAGAAAACAGAAGTAATGATGTAAGTTGCTCATGTGTATATTTTTGTAAATAGGTATTGTGAGTGCCGCCGCCTTGAGGGCAGAGTCTCAAACCGCGCATAAATTTTGTCTTGCGGTCGGGCTCTTGTCCGCCCCAATTTTTGCTACCACGTCTTATCGAGGATATTCCAGTCTATTTCTGGAAAAATTTCTGTCTCCACCAAGAATCTTTTGTAATGAAGAAGCTGTCTCTCTCTCTCTCTCTCTCTTAATCACTGCTACCCTCACTCTTACCCACGTTTTATATTGCTCTTGGCCTTTACGAATTACACAACGTTTTTTCCTTTATCCATTGCATAAACTCGTCCGATTAATCAAACAAAATTAGTCAGCGTTTTAACATTCTTTTTGTATTCCGTTGATCATAACGCGAACATGGTGTCCCAGTGTGTGTGTGTGTGTGTGTGTACGTGCGTATGGAAGGGGAGGGGGGGGGGGCGTGTGCATGTGTGTGCGCGTGCGTATATGTGGTAATAAAGGAAACTGGAATGAAATTGTCTTTCACATGTATGTACGCGAAAATGAATATGATTTATAAAATTGGAACGGGAGAACGAATTGTTGGCGTAGATGGTCGTGGTTGGCGGGCCACTGGTCCTAGGTAAACTAAGCGTGCGCGGTCCAATGGTTCACGGGGTACAATTTTATAAATTCAGCAAATTATTTTGCTGAAAAAAATGTCAAATGAAAACTATAAGAAAAGGGAATTAAAAAAAAATGTCATTACGAGGATAGAAGAAAGAAAAGATGGACGATGAAAACGAGAGTGAAAGTTGCTATCAAAATAATTTTTTTTTTTTTGTATTTTCGAGATAATAAGAGATATCATGTATATCATACATGTGTTATGATATTATAATCGTATGATGTATATCAGGCCCGGAACCCACCGACTTTCGACCATCCGACGAAGCTCGTTATTCGTAAATTCTCCCGTTCATCTCGGTTATCGGAGAAAAAAGAAGACTCCGAAAAGAGTAAATTTTGCATACTTCGCTCACGTCAGATGTCGGTTGTTATTCAATATAGGATAGTTATTTTTCGAGAATATCGTTCTTTATTATTGCTAGGTAAAATAGAAGTTTGTTTAACAACAGTATATTATAAGCAAGAAAACTGATTGAAAAAATGTTGAAAAATCAATAATTAGTCAACTTTATCAGCCGGAAGAAATCACACGAAACAACATACAGAGTGACATGTCGAAAATAAGAACCGAGAAAACCAAGAGAGCCAGAGAACTAGAGAGAGGGAGAGAGTGTGAGAGAGAGAGAGAGTGCATGGTTGAAACGGGAAATAGATGTCAAGCGATCCCCGACGAGATTTATTTAAAGCAGTTCGTTTCAACACGAGCCTTCACCACTTACACTATAATTGTAATATATTTATATACTTGCATACATATGTATATATATATTTATGCATGAACAAACACTTACACCACAAAACTATCATGATTAATATTAGGTTAATATTACATTATTATTGCTACATTATTATATCATAATTATTTTATTATATTCGTACCGAACAGTATACATATATTTATATATATATATGTATAAGTACATGTAATTATACATAAATATATATATATATATATATGTATGTATGTATATGTATTGATAATTGCCCATTTTCGATGAAAGTTCCGTTGAAACTGAACTTGTCTGTCCTCGTGGTTGTGCCAAAAAGTATAAAAGAATTGAGAATAAATCGAAAAATATTTCGTGAACGACGGTTTTAATCATCAATCTGTTATTTCGAGAAGTAAAACAACTAGCACGCGTAATTGAAATTTCGATTTTCTCGCTAAATTGAGTATTGAAGAGATCGTGAAGCTCGGTGGACAGAAGAGTTTAGTGAATTCAGGGCCGTGGGTAGTGGGCGGTGCGTGTCAACACGGTGCACAAGTAATTCGTTATTTTACGTAGGATCACGTTTTTTTTGGCTCTTTTTCTTTCTCGTCCTTCCTACTACGAGTCTGTATTCGTGCAACAGCGCAATACGACTATTTGCTGGGATAAACTTCACGTGCGCACACGTGTATATAGACAAAGTTCCGATTTTATAATTTAGAGTGATATCAAGAGAATTGAGAAACCGTTGGAAGAAAATCGCTCGCCTTTCCTAACTTTGATGAGCATCAAAGATTTTCCTCGGATAGATGTATAGTTCATTTCAACAAAGCGCGTACGAGATTTTTTACGCAATTGCCCCGTCGAATAGAAAGAGAGAGAGAGAGAGAGAGAGAGGGGGGGGGGAGTCAGTGCTCGTGTGCAAAACGTATCGTTTCATATTTATTTTAAAATAAACTCCAATTACCAGTAAATACGAGAACAAAAAACTTAAAAAATATATTTCTGATACACGAATCAACGAAAATCTATGTACGCTGATTTATAGTTTATGGTATACGTTTCTTTTCGATCGGAATGAAAAATGAAGGACACACCACGTGTGCACACGTTTGAGAATTCTTACCCCAAGATTCGGGAATAATCGAACAAGAAGACTCGGGCAAACGGACAATCCGATAAGGAATTCAGTTTCACGATATTTCTTCTTCTTTTGAAAGGTTCTTTTTGTTTTCAACTTTAGAGTGGCACGTATGCAAGCGTTGGAAATCTTTTTTTTTAATGGAAATGAAGCAGTATGAAAAAAAGATAGGAGAAACAATAAAGAGTGAAAGAGAGAGAGAGAGAGAGAGACATGTGAAGGACAACCGCACCAAGGAGAGACCAAACTCGCTTAATGAGAAATAATTACCTATTCGCTTTTTATTTATTATTATTATTATTATTATTATTGATTAATTAATTATTATTATATTTATTGGTGTGAAGGCTGAGAAACACCGTCGAGCCAACACTCCGACGCAGTAAATTGTTGACACTAATCTTATTGTTACTTAAATAATATTGTTCAAGTTAAAAGAAGGAATAAATTCATTGAACAAAAAGAAATCGATTGTGGGTTGAAGAAAAAAAAATGTATCGTTTATTATTGCGCGTGTGTTTTCTACCCGAATAATTATTTTTTCTTGTACAGCAACGATTTTTCCAAGGACGGAATAATAATATTACATTAACTTTTCGTACTCGTCTCGTTCTCTACTGTCGATAAGGAAAAGAATAGTGTGAGAAACTCACAGAGAAAATTCACTCGTAGTGTTGTACTGAAAGTCGATGTGGGGGAAAAAACCCGTGATTACACACGGCTCGTGAAAAAACTGTTTATCGTTGGATAACACCATTTTTAGCATTGTCATGAAATTATAACGCTCGTCGGAGTGATATTTATTATTGGCTCGGCTCGGTAACCTGAACTTGTGTGAAATTGCCGCACGCACAAATAAAAAATGTGAAAAAAACGTGCGAGTTCCATGAATCATTGACCTCGCAAATTTTATGATAAATAATAATGAACACACATTTCAAGCAGTTTCGTTGTTTCCTTTAAGTTTATTTTGTTTTTATTCTTTTATAATTTGTATGAAATCAATGATGTTTGTGCAACGAAAAATCGTCGCGATTCCGAGATAAATTTTCTATGTTCCTGTTGTAAAAATACTATTTTGGCGACCCAATAAACGCAATGGGAAATTGTCTTTCTGTTATTTCCCGTCGAAATCTGTTCGACCGAGCATGTAGAAGAAATTAGCCCGCTACCAGAAGCCGATCAATATGGAAAATCGCGCATCGCCGATTATCGTTTATCAGCTCAGTCAAAGTTGGCATTTTTATTTTTATTTCTCGTCTCGAACAATCACTATTTCATTACCCCTTATGAATATTATTGCATACCAGGATTATTCTATTTCGTTTGCGAAAAACGCGCTAGCCAATCGGGGATGGAGCACGCGTTCCACCTCGTTTTATGCATAAATAAACCGAGAGGAAAATGGAACTATCCCTATCAGCAGCTTCACTCAGACACGATATGAGAATGAAGAAATGGAAGAAGAAAAAAAAACATTATAACTGAAAATAAAAATAAAAGAAATAATAAAGAGAATACGAGAAACACCGTGACAATATATACATAGAAATAATTGCGAGATATTTTGTGAACAGGGCTTTTTTACCTATTTTATAGTGTATAATCTCAGCTTGAACGAATTGACACCCTTTGAACACAAGAAGATAATTAAATGAACAAAAAGCGATGAGCAAACAATAACGAGAAATAATGATTGTAACAAATGAATAAATCAGTCTGTAAATGCAAAATATAGGTAGGATTGCCGCTGCGGTTATGGGGATGATTCACTGCAACGTGTACTCTATACATACGAATAATATTATCTTATATATATATATATATACTTTTTTCTTTTTCTTCTGTTCTTATTTCAATTGTTTTTTTTTCACTTACTGTTTGCGCCCTACGTTTGGATTATCATTATTATAATGACCTTATATTATTGTGTATATGGTATAAATTGTAAAAAGAAACGTATTTACTATATCATATTCATTTCTTGAGGAGTGACTGTCCTCCAAATGAACATATTGTTTTAAAATAAATTGAATGAATAAATAAAACATTGACCATGTCAAATTAATCGAAAGGCTTTCTTCACTAATTTTCTAAGGCTTTTTTCCAACCCAGCACATAATTTGAATCATCTGAGGAAACTTCGATTTGACATTTTTGTGGAACGGGACACCAACGATTCTCTGAAACGTTGGGCAGAAATCAAAGAAAAAAAAGCGAAGCATGGAAAATTCGTTGTTACTGACTCCGATACCAACGACTTCAACGGCCTAATTATTCGGAAATAGCGAGTCGAAGACAAGCATCTTATGTGCGAATCGAATTTCGTCCGGGGAATTCCAAGCCCGAAATATCATGATTTGTTCTAATTTGCTACTTTTTATTCAAAACGAATATTAAATCTTCTACAATAGTCTGTCCAATCGAATGTTCGGAATTTTTTTTCAGTTTTTATTTGGCTCCTGTCTACCCTTCGTCATCAAAAGCTCGAGTGGCCTTTTCGTCGATACTATTATAGTAATTCACTGATATGTCAATCCGGATTGAAATTTCACGCTATTCTACCCGGATCGAGAGTTTCACTTTGGCACCGCAGTACGAAACAGTTTCCTTAAACGTCAATAATTAAACATATTGCTCAACTATCTCTGATCCAGAACAATAAATAAAAATTTTTTGTCATTATTTATGACACACACACATAAGGTGGCGTTATTGTATGAAAGATTTTCTTAATTGTCGAGTCCTTTGCATCTGTTGTCATTTATTTTTATCGTATGTAAATTTGCCAGAAATCGGCTGGTGTTGGATAGCAGTGAAAAAGTCATCCTCCAATGTCAATAGCAGCACACCACCGTCGAAGTTGGAGAGATAGCAGTTCGAGCAGTAGTCAATGTCATTTTCGAAGAGCCTGAGCAAGCTTCTAACTGCGAAGATCGCTGTTTTTACTCATTATCGTGGATTTATGATGTTAACTTTTAAAGGACGGGTCTGGTCGAAATATCGACCACTAGTTTGGTCAGGAATTCCGCTTAAAAAATTCATCAATATTGTGAACAAATTTCGTGTAAAAATAAGTTGATTTCAACGTAAAAATCCCCGTTCTTAAAAGGTTAAAGACCATCCACCTGGAATTTTAGGCAGAAATACTTCGAGAATAATCTCTATACTTTCACATTTTTTTTGGACCAGGAGAAATGGGATCCACCACTTACGGACTTATGCCCTTGTGCACCGGATTAACTACCGTCCCTTGAGAGGATCAGCATATCCAATTTTGATACAAGAAATAACGAATCTTTTATATATAGGGGCTCATTTTATTTAGCATCTTTTATTATCATCAATACAACGGATGTAATAATATCAATCAACAAAAGAATACTGTAACTGTGTATTATTGCTGTAAACTAAAAAAAAAAAAAAATTGCAATTACACAACACGAATAAACTGAAACATAATTGAGATCTGATTTATTGGATCACGATTCAATACTATTGATTGAAATCAGACGAAAAAAGACGTGAATCGTAAGAAGGATATCGTGCGATATATAGAAGTATATTTTATTATGAAACACAGAAAAATCTGATCGACAACTTTGAGATCGTTCACAGAGAGATACTAAAAGACAATCGTGGCAGTATTACGATATCTGTGGATCCAAAATTTGACCATGCAGCCTTTGTATTAGAAGCCCGTGGACAATAGATTGCCTAAAGTCGCAGATGCCCAGGAGTATCGGAAAAATTCGGCGACGTTTTGATCCTATAATCTGGGGTTTGTTTTCTTAACCTAACCTATGTATTTTTTAAAATTCTTTTTTCTTCAGAGAAGTTTTTTCTTGTAAATAAAATTGTAATTTTGTAAATTTTGTAAAATTTTGAAACTTTTGAAAATTTCTTGATTATTCATAAGGCCGCGGTACGAATTCGAAGTTAAATTAAGATTCACCCTATTAGTTATTTTCAGAAGTCACAGCAATGAAAAATTTTCATCATCGGAAACACATTAATCATATTCTATTATGGGACTTTCATTTACTCCATCCGACCAATTCTCTATAAACGGGGACCACTTCAACTTCACAAGACAGGGGAAATTGCTCAATCTCGAGTATAAATACGCTGCCCGCTCTAGATTCTTTGGAATTATTCAGAATATTCTCGAATTAATAGGAACTTGTCAAAGTGGCATTCATTTTACTTGTGCAGATATTCCCGTTCGATTGATTTCGAAAGTTCTGGAGCTCCACAAAAAATAATTTATTGCTGAACACGGTTCTGGCTAGCCTATAAATAAACACAAAATACTCGGAGAAATATAACTACAACATTTTTTATTATTCATTTCAGGTGTATTTTACTAAAGTAACGGAGTTAGTCACGTTTTTGCAATATAATAGAATAAAATCTGTAAGTTTCTGTTACGTTATATGAATATATTTTGAGATCGAAAGACTCTATTCTTACGATTGAATTTTCGAGAAACGTTATACAACGTTCTTTTGACAAAGTATAAAATCAAATGTTGCTTTTCCTCGAACTTTTGAGCTTCTCCGGAACAATACGAAACCGTATTTCAACAATTTTTCTCGCACTAACGTGACTAATAAAGTACCTTCAGAGAGAATAGAGATGAGGGATGAAATGGCCCCTCAGAGTCAGGTATATTTTTAACTGATATATTCTCTGACAATTAATACGACAATCAATTAAAATCGAACCAATTGTGAAATATTATTTGCGTTGGATGAGCAATATTCCAACTCGTAAACAAATTCAAACTTTTGACTGATGCAGGCTCACGCGTGCAGTTGAATTACTTATTTAAAATTATATTCAAGGCCGTATTATCGTACAGAATTCAGTATTCAAATGCAGAAAAGTTGAGCTTTTCACTGGATCGAAATATTCGTGGAAAAGATTAGTCACTAAAGGATTACGCCGATTTCGCTCTAAAATAGTTACTCTTGACTCGATGCTATCCAGTTTTCCCAGGATAGTCGCTTCAACTTGGTGCACAGAGTACAGTAATTATACAAAACACCGAACCAACCGCCGGACTCATCCAAAAACTTTCAAGTGGGTTCATACTACGACAAAGGGAAGAAAAATTATTAAAAAAGAACTTTCTGCACAAAAAAAAATCGATCGGAATTGTCATCGTTCAGATATACGTACGCAAAGACCGTACGAAGTGACGTATTCTACGATCCAGTAAATAAGAGAATATCAATCAACCTTCGAGCACAAAACTGATTTTGTTCAACGTCCAAATAGTGCTAGAATGTCTTTAACTGCTGATAATTTCAAAATAGTGTACTTTCATCTGTTAGCGCCGATTGGAAGTTCTTCCAATCCAGATATCCTAAAACTCGCAGCAACATTTGGAAGTGAAGAATTTTATGTTTGGGTCGAGCCTACAAAATCGTTATCGAAAAGAACGCCACTAGCTCAGAACGGTTTAGTAGCTGATGAGGATGGCGAGTTGTTTCTTAGGGGTCTATGCCTGGATACTGTTGACTGAAGTACCGCTTTAACGAAGTTTTATGAATTTATCACATCAACACCGGAGCCAGTTTTACTTGTTACCCACTCTTCGGGAATCGAGTTAATGCTCCTCTCCGAAGCTATCCGAAATACTCACACGACTCGTATGTTTGAACGTGCTATTCAGCGTGTTGCAGATACTGTACCGATATTTCAAAAACGTTTTCCAACTCTAAAAGGCGTAAAGAAACTCCAATTAGAAGTTTTAATTTCTCATCTGACGGGGGAGAAAAAAAGCAGAATGTTTACAATCCTGAAGACATCAACTTATTTGAAATGCCTGATGTGGCTGGTAACCAAAAACGTATCAATGTCCGAGTTGATTGAAAATAGCAAATCTAATGAATATTTTCTTCGACATCCATCACCATTGTTCTATAATCCACTATGTATAGAAGACTTAAAACCCATACTGGGTGAAAATGTTTTATATAATCTGAAAAAAACGAACATTTCATTTGTGACATTGAAAAACTTATCTCAAGGGCATGATCTCGAAATACTCGATAGCTACATTAAAAAACAGTGCACTGGAAAAAATGCACACATTAGTAGAACATCAATATTGAAAATATTCAATGTATTGAAAAAACGACGTCCACGTGAGCACGAAGATCATTCGGTTAACACACGACAGGAAGGATTTGTCAATAAACCGGGTTCATCAAGGACACCACACGGAGAACAATATAACAATGATTCATTGCTCAGACAACAAACAAAACGCACCAACTATTCATCCACCGGAGATCAGGAGAAACAAAAAAGACAGAAGAACGCGGAGTAAAATTCGACAATGATTAGCCTTTGAGCCCCGAGCAGGAAGAACTTCCCCATGCCATGGATCTTTATACAGATTAATAAGATATGAACGTGTGATCTGGTTGGGTCTTTACGAGGGGTTCATGTCAGCAGATTTGGAAAATGCAACGTTAGAGGCCTTATTCGAGGAAGCGTCTTCGGAATCCGCCATGAACGATTTTGAATGAGTGTTAAAGTAAGGGTTATAGTTCTTTTCTTTCCTGTTTCTATTATTGAGTATTTTGATTTTTTTCCCCCATTGGGGTTTTTTTTTCCAAAGATTTAAAATATTTTTCATCTCTTATATCTTTTATTCTAGACTTAAAATGGTTCGACGAGAACGCCGAAGTTCTCGGGGGGGGGGGGGGGGGGGGGGAGTGTTACGTTCTGAGTTTAGTTCAATTATTATTTTCCGCGATTATCCTCGCGCCAGAAAATAATGATTGAACTAACCCGAGACATGACCACGCTTCCTTTCAACACAAATATATATCTTTTATTAAAAGTGCTGGTGCGCCCTTGGCTCGTCCTCTGCGCGACTTCGTGTCGTCGGGAGTCGAAGAGACCCCTTGGAATTCGTCGATTCGGCATCGCCTGATCACGGCTCCCGAGGTGGCTCGATTATCTCCCGGAGAACGACCAAAATACTGTGTCGCGTAGAAAACCCCGCCACGATGATCGCTTTCGAGTCCTCGTCGCCGTGGCGAGGATTCCTTTGCACTAGTTCCGATTGATCCTCAACAGACAACCGGTCGTCCTCCGTGTAGTACGGTTACTCACTTCGGTGTAGTAAATCCCTATAAACACTCTGCAGCACCAACCTGACTCAAGGACGTTCCAACACGAACAGAGAAAGCTATGTTTCGTCTGTTCACGTTTATTTTTATCTTTTCTTGTTATTAAGTTATAATTGTTATGCGAGCGTGTAAATCAGCGTACATCTTGTAAACGCGGGTTTTTGTGAGAGTGTGGAACCGTCGCGGGGAGAATTGTCCCCGCAGAAAACAAACGTGTGTAAGTTGTATAACATCCGCACTCAGAAGATTCTTTCGTTTATTCCTTAATAAATTCTATAATTATATCTCTTTTGTTCTTTTGACAATTAATAGTTGGAGCGATCATTTCCTGTTACTTATAATTAAATTCATTTGTTTCGATATTCATTTCTAATCGACTGATTCCAATTATTTCTTTGATCACTTTAATATATTCAGAAATAAACATTGAAATACTACTCTAACCCTGTTCGTTCCTTCAGCAAATTAAAAACAACACTGGTACAGGTGATAACCGTGATTATCAATAGTTCGTACGTGTAGTTGAATTACTTCTTTTAAAATATACTAGAAATATCCGGCTCGCCGCCAGATTTTGAGAGGAAAAATGTTCTGTTTGGATTAACATCGAGACTAAGGAAAGCATTGGAAACAACACCACAGAACGCAGTAAAAACTCGAATTGGAAGGTTGTTTCTTCGCGATCAAAGTTCGAAACCTTTTGATATGAAAACTGCCACGGATATAGTTTCATGAATTAACACGTCATCGCAACATGGAGGGCCAATTTTACTTCTGAATAACTGTGGCATTTTAAATACGCTCACTGATATCATCAAGCAAAATAAATTGATTTCATAATAAAGTAATTACTCAGAGATCGATTGGTCGAGAATTTATGAATTTCAATGAAAAGTAAGTACTATGACGATTTAAAGAAAATTAAAGAAACTGAAAAACGAGTCGACTTCTTTCATAGAGGTAGAAAAGTAAGAACATCATGTCAAACACATAACCATTTTTATTGATAATTCGAACCTAGCGGATAGAAACCGCTTAAACGAAAATTCTTATTTTTTCAAAAAATAGATTTAAATGAAATCAATGTCACGTATACTTTTTGATGGGATAGGGATCGAGCATCGAGTAGAGTTCAATAATCGAGCTCGTCAAACCACGAAGAAGAAAAAAAGTGTGGCTCGGACGAAATTGGACAAAATTAGGGAACAACAAATTCATGAACAACCAAAAAATGTCTCTTATATTTCGATAATTACAAAATGTCCAATTAGTAAAGTTACCGTAGTTCTACTGCTGACAGTCAATCCGCATAGGTGGCGTCCTCTTCGGTACCGTATTCGATGATGACTAATCTTATAAAATAGCATACCAAGCATAAAGCTGTTTTCATCACCTCAAGTTAATCTTAAGATGATGGATCAGTCGGTAATCACACCTCGAATTTTTGAAATTGAAACTCTTTGACATCGTTCGTCCGATTAAAATAATAAAAATGTCATTGTACGCAGCACGATCGCAAAAATCCGATGACATTTTTATTTTTTCGATCAGACGAACGATATGGAAAAATTTCCTTTTCAAAAAGTGCAGCTCTCGCACTCACGGTTGTGATTACCGACTGATCCATCATCTTAAGAAATCTGTTATCCGACTAATAAACTTATTCGATACTCTGAGTACCGGATATCGGCTCAGAACGTCCAATTAATGTCATGACATAACTAAAAAATCTTCAAAAGTTCGTACGCGCATGGGCTGCATTGGAAATAAATATGTTTAGAGCGATATGGATGGATGGTTTTTAGCTACGACCATATTTGACAGTTAGCTCTCCTTTATCTCCTGTTCCGTTCTGTCCTTTCCGTGGTTTCTACATGAGTTGTGAGATATGCTGGGAGGCTTAGTATTTCATTTGGAAATAAAAAGAAACGCTCGGCGTAAGTAAATTTTCCTGAACCCTTAACATTATCCGCAATTGTTACGGACGAATGTCGGATTCGGAATATACGCAGTTCATTTTCGGATTATCTTCAAAAATCGGAATAGAATTTTGGCCTATGATGAAGGGTACTTCCAAAAAGTGGAAAAGCTGATTGCGATTCGAAATTCTGTTAATAATAAATTTATTCATTAGGAATAATTTTTTCCATAAATAGAAATGATTTACAATTAAATATGTAATTAAAATGGTGAAATGATGGAGTTATAAATAAAAATTCGAGGTTTTTCGGGTGTCCTCGCGACGGTTCCGCGGGTTCGCAATTAAGGGGTCGAAACGTTACTACTCAATTTTCGCTGGTAAGGTAGGTTCTCTAAATAAAAAAATATCAATCTCAATTAGATCGTCGTAAATATTGTATAATTCAAATTTTTTTATGGTAATCGGTTGGTGTAGAAAAATGTGATATTTAAATATTATCGCACGGATTTTGGATAATTTCTTCGGTTTGTTTACGTTCGTCACGTGTTTACGTTTCACGCAATTACGCTTGGTCGCTTGGTTGTGTACGGCCAAGGAATTCGCTTCGTAGTCGGCAATCCAACGGACGGGTGGAGGAGAGGAGTAAACACCGGCTGGACCGTGAGACAGGAGAGGCGCGCAAAACGTTTCGCTTCACTCACCGCTCGTCGGGCGGGCCGGGCGTGAGCGTCGGTTCGGTTGTCACGATTATAGATTCCAATGAATTGAGAAAACGGGGTAAAAAATATGCAAAATGTGGAATTCCACTTTATCGTTGATGACTAAAATCATCTTTTTCTGCAATTTAATTTTTTTTCAATCAATCGAAAAAGTCAATAGAATTGAAAATAAACAATGAACAGGTGAACAAATAAACTAGAAACAAATGAAAATTGATAGCGGTCGTAATTTTAGCAGTTATTTCACAACTTTATCCGTAATTTCACTCTGACTAAAGCAACTGATCGATTAAATTACTAAGTATAGAACGGCAATATGTAGGATCGTACGAATCTATAAAAAACACAAAAACACAACGAAACGAATATTAGCATTAAAATTTAATGAAAAATAACCATTCTTTCATTTTTGTCGTTCGCTATGAATAAACAATTTTTTCCCTTTGATTTCCGAGATTCTCTTTTTTGACACAACTAAACGGATATGCCGTTAGGGAAGTCTCGCACTCGACGTTATTTAGCCACAAAATTTGCGCGTAAATGAATATTTTCGAAATTTTTGGCAATTCGTTGAAAATAGTATCAAGATAAGGGCTCATGACAGAAACAGTTTAGTGACGCCTGCAACACAGTTTCAAGGGTCGCACGCACGTGTGTTCGCAAGCGAGCCAAGATGCAACCATACATGCGAGCAACGTAACGCAAAGCAAAGCACGGTCCTAAAGCTATTTACGCGAAAATGATTTTTTTTGAGAAAAGACGTAGGGAAGAGTGGGGCAAAACGAAGCACCCCTCGAAGACGTTAACATTTTTTTAAAAAACTTAGAAAGTAGAATTGATCATTTCCAATGAAATGATCAAATTCTCCTTTCCATGGTTTCATTGAAAAAAAAAATCCACTTTTTCGGGGGTTGCTCTACTCTGTCTCAGTTTTCCCTACATTTTAGAGTAAGAAAAACAAAGAAATAATATTTCGATTGTACATTATTGCAAGAGTCCGTTGTGGTTCGTTCTTCATATAAATTTAAAAATCTATTCATATTCGATCAGTAAAGTAGATATCGAGTTTTCATTATCGCGCCAATATAAAGTTCGATTTGTGACGGAAAAGCCTAAGTTGATCCTCGAAAAAGTGACCAGCAAAAACATAAATTAGCGATAATGAATCGATTACGGTTGCCTGCGATGCGAGGGAAGGAAGACAGAGAATGAGAAGATCGAGGGCCGCATCTGCAGACGTGAGTAACTACACCAATCATTTTTTTCATAAGTATGAGTGCGCGAAATATGAAAAATGATTTTTGATGTTACAAATGTATCTGACTATTTGAATGATCAAAATACATGAACGTCTCGCGATGACGTTTTGATATTTTACGGAAACATTGTTTTGAAAAAATATTTGAAAAGAATAAATTCGATATGGTCATTGTGAAAAAGGGCGGAGGTCAACTCGGGGGATACACTTTCGCTTCGTAGGTTCAACGCGTACTGTACACTGCTGCCAAATAATTGCAATAGCAATGTTGTCCCGCCATAAAATATGGCGTTTTAATAAAAGTTAATATTTCTTTTTTTTCATTTTTATAAAAGGAAAACCTACCTTATCAACGAAAGAGAGCAGGTAGCTACGTAATATGATAGAAAATCTTACGCGGAAGAAATTTTGGTAGATATTCTGAAAATTATTTATTTTTATCGTACCAATAATATTACAAGATATTCCTCAAAATAATTATCATTGTTGCAAAAGACTCTTCCTTGTTCTATGTTCCAATCTGTCAATATTCTCGGCACACCAATTCGAGAAATGAATAAAATCTTCCGCTTTCATTATTATCGTATGAATTCACATTATATATTCTACTTAAACATGGTTGAGACGATGGTAGTTTAAAAATAAAAAATATTAACGTAATCAATTTGAAAGGGCTGACTAGTGGAAGCCCATTCAATGGTGTACGGTATCACTGGATCTCTAGTAACTACGTATCGACGTTGCAACCGCGTCGAGAAGCGCGTCGGTAAAGCATTTTAAATCGCTAAGTTAGAGTTCTGCGTTACCAGCAGGCGAGTCGATATATTTTCGGTTTGTTCGTTGCTTGGCAACACCACACGGGGATTTATAGCGCAACGATCTAATACGTGAACGGTGTTTCGTACTGTTCGTAGTTCGTAGCTTGGATGCTTGGATGGCTCGAATCCACGGGGATACCCATTCGCTCGCAGGCGCTTGAGCGTTGTTCATCCTCTTTGAAATTTTCATTCCGGGTTTAAGTTCGCGTCTCGCATTCCATTGTTTTTGTTATTCGCACATGACGCTCATCGTGAAGCGGTCGTTTTTTTCGCGGCGAATCGTAATGGTAATTGTCCATTAACAGAAGGAGACAAAACAAATGTGTTTCGAAGAGTGAGAAGAGTGATTGAAAAAAATGCGTGCGTGTTCCCCGTGCAGAGTTATTATTATTCATTAATGTTATTTCATTAATAATAGTAATTTGGTGATTTATCGCTTATCGTGTGTTTCCATTGTCACCAACTACTTGAAATACCTGAAAAGAAAACGAGAATTTTTCAAGGTAAGATAGTTTTTCGGTCATTCATGTGTGCTTCGGAAATTTAACTCGTGAATAAGCTTGTACCAAAGTTGTTTTGATCGACGCGTCCGTGGAGGAACATTGTTGGACGAACGAGTTTCCAGCGGGTACGGCAACTCGCTGCCACCTGTTGGCCATGGAAAAGCACGAACTACGGCTCCGACGAATCGGGATTGACTCGAAAAAACTTTGTACATTTATTTTTATAATTACACACGTTTTTATCACTGATCAGACATTAATTTTCTGTTCCATTTGATGAGCACAAAAAACAGTGCAATTTTCAAAATATCCAAGAATTGACAGCGTTTGAAATAATTTCTAGAAAAAAAAGTTTACTTTTGAAAAAAGATAAAAAGAGCAATGTGCGTAGAAAAATGAAAAGCGATTTTCACTTTTTTCAAGTTGCCTCGATTATTAAACTATCACAAATCTTTTTGTGCACAAAAAATTGACACGAACGAAGCAAAGAATAATCGAGTGATGACCATTTTTTCTACTACGTTTACGACACAGTGATTTCGTTATGAAAATATATTTCTAATTGTAATCCAAATAAAGCTAGCAAGCTCAGCGAACAAAAAACAAGAAAACGATGTATCCACGGAAAAGTTGTGAAAACAATACTCAGAATTTTGTCTTGAATATGACTGTACGAGCACATTCTTAATCAGTGTTTTAGTCGGGTTCAACACGCCATTGCCAGGGACTGCACAAGCGTTTTTCACAAAAGTCTTGCGTGATATTGCAATTGTGAATTACCTCTTCGTAGCAATTGGAATTGTGTGCCCGAGGGAATGTTCATCCCCGAAATCGTCGAACGATCGTCAGTATATTTTCCTCGCAAATATTTTTATATAAAGAAATGAAAAATGAAAGAAAAATATGCACGAGGTGGTTGCAAATGAGAAGTCTCCGGCTCCGGCGAGAGAATTCCAACTGATTAGTGATTCAGATTCAGTGTTTCTCGACTGACGTTTTACGAGGTGTTACGATTTTGTTTAATACCAAAAATATTGAGACACGATCTTCCATCCACGAAACTCGCTCTCGGATCGATTTCAAATCTATCGTTTGTTTCGACAACTGTGACGACGCTGAATTTTTTAATTCACGAATCATTAGCGTAGCTTGAAAAACTACGAATGGCAAAATAGGCGGGGAACAAAATTGGAGAATTACTGGAGTTATCGGAGAGTTTTTTTTATATCATTTCACTGGGCTCCAACGTTGCAAACTTCAGCGTCGTCAGGTGTCATGGAAAAAATATCGCGCCGTGTCTAAAAAATCGGATGACGCTGAAGTTTCCAACGTTGGAGTCCAACGAAATGATGCGGAAAAAAACTCTCCAATAATTCCCGCAATTCTCCGATTTTGTTCCCTGCCAAATTTGCGATTCGTAGTTTTTCAGGCTGCACCAACGATTCGTGAGATAAAAAATTGGCGAATCACAAACGTTTTTTTCGTTCGTTTCGTTGGACTCCAACGTTGGAAACTTCAGCGTCGTAAAATCGGGACGTTCATCGACGAAAAAAATTATCAGATTCAACAACGGGATCGTGACGACCCGTATGCTGACTTCTACGAAGTGTAACGAGGAAGAGTTCCGTATGCAACGAATATCGGAATAGTATAGAAAGTGCGATAAGAAGCTTAACGAAGCTCTCGAGTTATGGCATTGGCAGTCGCCAGACCCTGGTCAAGATCAGTCGTAAATGTGATGTTTGTATATTCCTCCAAATTTATGCTCGTCTCTCGAAGGGTTTCTCGGGGATTTTCAAAAGCTCTGAACCGGACATTTGCAGAGCGATAAGATGAATGAAATAGTGCAATGAGCAGAAAGAGAGAGAGAGAGAGAGAGAGGTGAAGGGCTCTGTCGTATCTAGTTATGGCCGACGCCGTTGTTCGCTCAGCTAGATAAGTTTTCTCGGTTCGTTTGGAGCGTCGAACGTTTTGTCGCCCACTTGTGGAGTTTCCGACCACCCAGCTGGGACGGTCCGGTGTGTGTTCGCTCGGTCGCACCGAGCGTGGCATTCCTTCCCTTCGTTCCCTCTGCGTATATTTATATGCGATATCCTCGGAGTCTCTGTGTGAGAATGGAATTCATATTCTCACTCTCTCGTTGCTGGTTCTTTCGTTCTTTCTATATTTTCCGGAGTGCAGCACGTTGCGCGCATTATTTCTGGGACGGGGCGAAAGAGAGGGAAAGGAGAAGAGACTTTGCGTATAGCGAATAAAAAAAAACGCTTGCAAGATATTTTTTCACTTCTCGACGCTCCGGACGATTCCCGGCCTTTCCCATGCGCCCGGAATCCTTCCGCAAACTCTCAAGATCCCTCATATGTGCATGCACATACACTGCCCTCTTTTCTGACGCTACTCATGCGCGTGTTATCCAACATCGAAGAGAGAATATTTCCTCACCCGTAGTAATCTGATCTCTCGACGTCTCAATCATCTTCCATGTAAGACCAAAACTTTTCTCCTGACGATCCCGATGCACGCTGCTGCTCACATTTTTTTCTTTCATTAGCAATCGCTGCTGCACCCTTCGAGCTACGCATGTCTGAACAGTCGGTCTCAATCTTCAACAGAATTATGCTCGCATGGATTAATCAATTTTTCGTTTAGATATGGAGCCGAGGAGCCAGCACTTTCGAGATCGGAACAACAAATTTTGCACTCCGAAAGAGACGAAATGAATTGACATTTGGAAAATATTCGACCAATTTTTGCTTCCTCATAGAGGAAGCTTTGTGACGATGAAAATTTTTTTTTTTCCAGTTTTCAATGTCAATGCGTGCTCAAAATGTTCCAAAACATCGAAAAATCACATCTAGAAAAAATAGATCTGTGTGTGTGTGTGTGTGTGTGTGTGTGTGTGTGTGTGTGTGTGTGTGTGTGTGTGTGTGTGTGTGTGTGTGTGTGTGTGTGTGTGTGTGTGTGTGTGTGTGTTATGGCACTGCAAAATTCAAACGCTTATAACTCGGAAACGGTTTGAGATACAGGGCTACCGTTTTGCACAGATGTTAATCTATACGAGCCCTTCATTCTCTGATAATTTTGTCAGAATTTGCAGAAAATTACGAATCTGACGACGTTTTGAAATTTTCATAAAAAGGAAAATTTTAAGATTTATTAATAATTTTTTTTTTATAAATAGACTGTCATAATAGGAAGGTTGGTATTGAATTTGGGGAATACCGGTTGAGCGGTTTAAATTTTATGACGTTTTGAATTTTACGGGAATATGAGTTTTTAAAAAAATCGTCTAACCGCTTCAATTTTTGGAAATTTTTTAAGATATTGTGTATAAGTCTGTACTTCCTCTATACTTTTCAGCAAAGTTGTCGGAATTATTTAATTTCAATGTAAATATAAAAACGATGAAAATTGAAAGTTGCAAACTGTTTTTTCTGATGGCTCGTCATTTAGTTTTTTTTTAAATGAATTTAAACAAAGAGATAAATTAAAGTTCGTAAAAGAAGGCAGAGAAAATCCATTATTTCCTTGTATACAAAAAAAATGCTGCAAATTTTATTTTCCGGCATTTTTATCCTGTAAATACGTGAAAAAGTAATTTTGAAACGCCACTATTTTGCCACCTCAAGAGCGACCAAGTTTTCTTCAGAAATCACTGATTTTCCACGTACCGAAGCGTCCATTGCAAAAAAAGTCATTTTCACCGATCTCGAGGTTTTTGAAGGCTTGAAAATAAAGTCGCAACGAGGTTGTCCGTTCAGTGCACCACCACACATAATGCACAGCTTGTCATTCGAGTATTACGTTACAACAGCAGTGTCGGGACGCCGGAGGAACTGAAAAAGGAAAAAATGTTTAAAGGGTACTCGGATACGTATGGGATAGGCATGTAATCGCTGCAATGAGTGAGGAATTCGCGTATAATAATAACACCCACGCTCGATAATAATAATAAGAACAATAATTGCACGATCGGATCCTCTTCGCTGAGGCCGAACGAATGTTTCAGACTGCACGTAATCAGTATAGCGCGCGGTAGTAGGAGCCTCGCATATATACGTAATCTCTTGTCGTGTTGGTACATGAGTGCGCTTCGCCAAGGCGACCTCTGATCTCAACCGTAATTATGTATCTTTTTTTTTGCGTATCAGTCCTGCTCCATTCGAAAGAATACAAAATGAGGTATGATGCGCCTATCCCCGAAATTGGGCAAAGAAAGCATGGGTTCGAGTGTTACCGAGAGCGAAAAAAGAGTGAAATTCAGAAGGGATTTCATCTCCGAAAGCGAATCTGAGTGCTCGAAAAAAGGAATGAAGAAAAGTCGGAGCTTTCGAAATTGTTCGCGAAGGATAGGCTTTCGATTGTTTGTATTTCAATACGGTTTTTGTTCTCGAATCCCATCAAATTGTGTTCTCAACGATGAAAAAATGAGAATTTTGGTGAAACCATTTTCGTTTCTCTGAATAAAAATTCCCAATTTGATATCGACAACAAAATATTTCTGAGACGAGATGAAATAACTCGTAAATAAATGCACTCATTCAATTGACTTGCCGATGATGTAAATCGATTAACCGGTTACGAGTTTAGTTGAATAAACAAAGTTTTGATAGTTGATTTTGTTGAATTGAACATCAGGCAAATAAATCGTTGAAACAACAAAAATTGATTTGCCTCAGTGCTTGCGGATGGTTTGACCTTGATCGTGACATATTCTTCGATCGTGTTTCCTGGAATACGAATTAGCTAAAAATTCTCAGTCGTCAATAGCTCGGTGCAACGGTTTTCCATTCCTTTTTCGGAGAATTCCTTAATAAGCAATGAATTCTGAATCCATCGGCGACGAGAAACGATTAGTGGGCTGAAGTTTGGGCTCACGATACGATCGACCAGATATCGGAGAGCTTCTCGTCCCGCTCGTTTCACGACGTGCTTAATAATATCGTTATAAATTTCGTTGCACAGTGGACTGAATAAGCAAAGTGAAAAAAATACGGCAGGAAGGAAGGCTGCGCGTTCTAGTCACTGAAGAGAGGTAATACGGCCTTGAGAGTGCTGAGAAAAGTGGAAGAGAGACGAAAAGAAAGAGAAATATCGTCCCGCGGTAAGACGAGTGGGCTTTTTGCTCTCGGGAAGCAGAAAATGTGTCTGGTGCACAGAACGAATGCAGGGCTTGTTTCTTCATCGTGGCTCACGGAACACTCTTTCGTTCCCGCGTCGATCGCCCAAGTGGAAAATACCGAGTCTTGTAGGGGGGTGAAAGGTTCGAGTTCAGTGCCAATGAAAAATTTAACGTTGTTCAATGGACGCTTCGCCTTCGCTGCCTTTCTCGTACCGAGAGCCGTTGCCTTGTAGAGCAGCGTCTTTTTCGATACTTTCCGCACGTTATTTACGTCGAAAAAGTTCTTTTTAATTGCCTCGAATAAGATGTTTGCGTTGAAAAATGGCTTCCAATGGAAGCCCGAAGAATGATTCAGCATCGTGGGTCAGCAGGAAATTCTTTTCTGAAAATAGTTTTATAAAAACGCCCCCGTAGCGAAAACACCGAAGACGCCAGGATCGAGAAACCACGTGGAAATTGCCTCAGTTCCTCTGTCGAAAACCAAACACACGAAACGTCTCGAGCGCTCTTTCAACGCTGTTTTTATTGCGTCTGAACTCTGCGGAGGATTTAAAAAAAGCCTCTAAGGCGAGAGATAAAATAGCGAGGGTCGAGATGAAGCAACGTGCATCGTATCCGTTGTTCGTTGTTGTTGTTTCGGAGCGAAATAGAAGTTGGAGGCAAGTGCATACATAATAAGGGCCTCAGCCTCCGTTCCGTCGAGCCAACAGATCCGAGACATCCGGACGACCTCGATTCTCTTCAGGGTCGTTTGTTCTTCTTCGTCTTCGTATACCCCCCCTCTGTACGAAGGAAAGAACTCGGCGTTGTTTTCTTAGGACCGCATAAGAGTTTTACTGTCCCGAAGTTGAATTCGACCGCGAGATCACTCCTCACAGTATTTTCCACGCATCTACATCTGTATATATGAATATAAATAATTCGTGCATATGGATGTAAGAGTCAAAGGCAGACGATCGGCAGCATCGTTTTCGTTGTCTCTTCGTCGTTCGAAGCTCGTGGCGATCTTCTTCTTGCGCTCAGGTGGTAGTGCATCGACCTGCAGCCAACGGCGACGAGGAAGCGAATGACTTCGAGACTCCCACAGCGCACTCCGCCACAACTTTGTGTATGTGAGTCGAAAGATGCTCTGAGTAAATAAAAGACGACGGTCTTGCTTCGGTGGCGAGCCGTGTGCCTTAAAACGTGCAATTCTAATCGAATCTTTTAGCCAAACTGCTCCAAAATTCTTGTAGCCTTTGTGTTTGATTCCTATGAATTGAGTATGTATCGTTATCTTTCCATAATGAAATTCTTTGATTCAACTCTGTCGTGCATGTTTGAAGCAACGCGAACTCATATCACTGATTTGTATACACTCTTCTCCATTCATCTCTTGAATTATTCATGAGACGAAAAAAAGCTGCGTTTGGGAATTTTCTGAGGATTTCATGGACCTCGATAATGATATTTTTTAATCTTCAACTTTTATGGTAAAATATGTGATAAAAACAACAATTGGAATTCTTTCGTCGACTATATCGCGCGGTTGATACGAGCTGTAGAGGAAAAAGTTCCGAATGAAAGTTTCAGCAAATACAATACTCTGCAAAAAAGGTTTTTATCATTTTTATCGTACAACGCACCATTCATGAAATATCTGCAAAAACACGTTTTTTTTAGACAGAAACTTTGAGTCATTAGGACTCTTTCCTAATATATATTTAAATCGACAAATCGAGGGTTGAACATTTTCAAAATTACTATAGAAAAAATCACTGATCGAAAATAATTATGGGGTCGAAGGGTTCAGAAAAAGTTGGTCGAATAATCATTTGTGGAGCTTAATTTATGAACTATTGCCAGCAATGAGGGTATCGTCGAATCCCCAATGGACTCTGACGTCGAGAAATGTTGACGCGAAAAAATGGATTAGTGATTTTTGTGCCTACACAGTTGCTGTTTTACATTAGCCAAGCATCAAGCATATGCACGACTTTCACCACGGAAAGCTGCTCCGAGCATATTTGCAATGAAAATAAATGGAAGAAAGCGAAAGGAAGGTCCTCGTGTCGTATGCAGTATGGATAAAAATATAGTGCTCGCGGGTCAAACGGGTTAGTTGATTCATGAGAAGCTTGAGAGAGTAGGAAAATTGTTATTTCCTCGTCTCCCGAGAGCTCTGTCAAGGCTCTAAGGAAAGTGGATTTATTCAGTATGGAAGTTGATGATAGAGCGATATAGTGAGTGACTTATGACACCGAATACCAATTGGCATTAATTTTCGCAGTTTGTAGAGGAATGAAAACAATTTCATAATTCGATTTGCGAAGCTTTTTGTCACAAGCCTCAAATTGAGATTCACTCTCATTCGTCTTGCACGTGCGCACGTGTCGCACAAATTTTCAGCTTCTGGCGGAAAAAAGATGCAATGGAAAGAATGAGCTAAAATGGTTCAATGCAGCAACACTCGAACAGTCAAGATTCCGTTGTAGTATCGCGAAGTAATTAGAATCAGTCACTCTGCTCCGATTCGGTCTCCATTTGAAAAAGCAGCGACTGAAGTCTGCTGACACGATTAGTCGCGATACTCTCAGGTCAACTTCTCTTCGGCTGGCAATGTACCCGGATGTTCCCCACGGCGATCATTGCTCACGGACAATGGATGTTGCTCAACGACTCGTTAGCATTTAGCATAGCTTCAAATCCGACGGTCACGTATATAGAGGTAATTCTATCAACGGTTTCGTTGATTCTTCGTTTTTTCACTCGACGCGGAACTCATTAGACACACCCAAATCGTAATATGTTATGCGATTACGTGACTATCGATTGCCGACTGTGCAATCGAAAATCTGCTAGAAAAGGAAATGGTTTTCGTCCATCGGGAGTGCCGAACGCCATTTTTAATTCAGCATTCAGGAGTCATAGACTCCGATGAAAACAGTTTTGCTTTTTTCCTCCATTTGTTAACGAATCCAGCTAAAAATATTCAAGCCTGGTTACGCTAAGATTTTGAATTGACTTTGATGAAAAAACATCAACGAAGGCTCACGAAATTCGCTGTGGGGACGAAAACGCAGACGGATGGGTGGAGTTCGCGGTATCAATTGCTTCTTTGATCTTCGGGACAGCGAGGCAAAGCAAGCTTCAGTGCTTCGAGTTCAAACAGAAACAGAATGAGAAGTTTGAGATTGACCCTACCAACTATATTTGAAAGCTTGTGTAGATAGCAACATTCGATGCGTAACGCAGGGGTGCTACATTATCAAGAGCTTGATGTACTGTATACTCACGTACCACAAACATTAGTCATTTCAGCTGAATTCGTCGGTCCGAAGGTCCGCCTTATTTTAAAAAATTCCAAACCCTCGAAGCCTACATTTCCTGTGGTGTCTGACTTTTATTAATAGAAATTTCTTACCAAATCATCACCAGAATTTATTGCCTAGAGGATCGTAGATTTTGGTAAATTTTACGAGGGTAATCACAATCGGCATGACCCCGTTTAAGGTAGTTCGATAAATTACGGTGAAGGTTCACTTTTTTTGCGATAAGTGATAGTTTAAGGTCCTCTGATAACGATAAGCACAGTTCCGGGGCCTCTTGCGGGGCAAAATTTGGAATTATTTCATTCACAATTTTGAGTTTTTAACACGGTACTCTATGGGAGAGCTCACAATAATATTTAATTGTGAAAAAATTGTACGGTGTTCGAGCTTCGGAAAAGTTTACATCGCGCAGAAAATTTACCACGGATTCTGTTTCTTTAAAAAAAACATTATCTTATGGGGCTTTTAAGAAAGAAAATAAAAAAGAACTTTAATTATTGACGTTACGTTTCATTACGTTGGACTGCTGCGGTAACTGTTGATTGAACTTCGAGCAAATTCAGGAATCGCTGGGATTTCATCAAATTTATTTTTGAGACTCACGTGCTTTCATTCCTCTTGTAGCTTCGCTCTTTTTTTTAATGAATTGACCCCATTCCTTTTTCTCGGTGCCATTCCACCGATACAAACTTTCTTTCGCACAACAAAAATGTTCCCTAGGTTATATGTGTATTTTAAGTGGCACCGGTATCGACTCGATCATTAACTAGTCAAGTTGAAGTATAAATTTTATTATCTCTTATGATATTTTTAAAGCATTTTATTGCATTCTTCTGATGAAAATATCATCGATGTAAGTGTTCATTAATTTTATTAATAATTTAGATTTTAAATTAACCAATATAAAGTAGTTGCAAAGTTGACTAGTCATAGAGCGGCCGAACTACTTCAACGTAGCAAGTGCAGTGGCTCCCGTCTCACATTCTACTCATCAATTTAGCAAAATCGCCTAACTCCCCAGAGAATAACATTCCAGTATCCAACTGCGTAGATTCCAGTTTCATCGTTATTTCGTCTGCTGCCTTCCAACTGAGCGGAAATAGTTGCTAACGCAAACCGCGACCTCATTAACCATGAAATATTGATCGGGGGCTGAAATTCAGCTGGAATTATGTCCTTTCTTCTTCCGCATAAGATCGTAAGGTATCATACATAAGCCGGCGTCGCGAGTACGTTTTCTCGTCGATCGAACTGGTTCGCGGATAAGGTCTTTAACCTTCTATGCAGGCTAGTTCCGACTATAGCAAGAGTTATAGTCCACAGGTATATAGAAGAGGTTCGGACTGGATGGTGGTAAAGAGAGCCAGTCTGGTCGAGCGCGAGGTGCGTTTATATAGTTAGGTGGAAAGAACCTGGCTCGCGTCGTACATCGAATGCTCGTCGTGCTGGGCGCGAGTTACTTTAGAACGCGCGCACATTGCTGGATACGATAACACACGTATTGAAGCGAGTATAAAACATTGGCGTTCGTATAGGCGAGGAGCACGCGCGTATTACAAGTATGCGAGTCGTTATTACCGGTAGTTTAACGGCTGGACGATTTTCTCGGATCTTTGCGAAGTAATTTGCGCTCGGGAGATGTACAAGTTGAGAAGCGAACATACCGATGTGGCATCGGGACCTGGGCCTTTATCGTTGCGACTTTTAACGACAATGCGGACAGGAACTTCCATGAGGGAATGAGCTGCGCTGTTTTTCACGCTTTTTTCCAGGCGGCATCTCGTGCGATAAGCTTGATGAAAAGTTGGGATATTCTCGTGTCTTTCGAACAGAGCTTTGGAGATTGTAGGAAGGAAATTGTTACGAGCCTGTGGGGTTGTGCACATTTTAACAGTTCGTTTGGAAAATGAGGCTCCTCGAATGTTGGAAGCGTCGCGAGAACGTCAACTGCGCAGTCTTTGATTGACAGAGAAACTCATATTTTGCAAGCTTGCAAAATAATTGGCTTTGGAAACCGAACGAACACTCGATTTTTCTGGTCTCTCCGAACTCGCTACGAACACATGCGACATATTTACGTACTTGTGATAAAAAAGAGAAACATTTTTCTGTGGCAGGTGTTCGTCGTTAATACATTTTACCAACACAAACACACGGGCACATACAAAATGCGGGGACTTAAGCGACAGGTGTGAACGATAGCACGACACCATGGCATATATCATCGCGATGATCTTTTTGTGCTTGGCATTCTCTCCTCTCGAATAAAACGCTCTGCCATGAAGCGACTCATGCTTTTCACCGTCGTGACAAGTTGGCTTTCCCTCTCGCTCTGGTAAATTAGCAGGAAAGCTGGAGAGATTGAGTCTCCAGCGTGTGTAACACGAGCCAGCAGCGCCGATGAATATCAACATATTCATTTTCTCAAATTTCTGCGTTGTTTATCCTTTTTTTCGTATAAACTTTATTCGAAGAGACAGCGCCGGCTGGTTAAGAGCGAGTAAATAATCATAATAGGCATTGTAATTACCCTCACGTATGCGCTTAATTATATCTCATTAGATTTTTATAGGCGTCTGAACGAAACCATAGAAAACGAGAAGCGAGACATTGCTTATTTGCCGCTCAACCATTCGTTTCATTCGTTCTATTTCCAATCAATTATCATTCTCTTTTTATTACCTGTTAAATCACGTTGAGTATATAGCGACGGCTCTCATTCCACTTTTTTGCACACATGCATCGATGATTCTCGGCAAGAAATAACTAACTTTTACCAAAATACCATAATTTTTCATCAAGCTGGTCAATTGTGCTGCTCGTTTTTTGAAACTTTTTCACGGCGGATCGTTCCGTTCGAAAGTACTCGACGCGCAGCTTCGAGTTCAAGTACGTCTCGTATATATGCTCGAGTACGCAACGTTTTCAGCTCGTACACTCGTATAATTACAGCGCTAACACGAGCTCGCGCTGCTCCAGGTCGGTGGGTCACGAGGCAGTAAAACACTCTTTGTGTATGGTAAATATCGCATGAACATTCGCTTAATAATTAAGTATAAGAGAGAATAAAGTGAGGAGGGATCTACGGAGAATAAAGGAGCTTTAATTGTTTTGCACTTCTTTCTTTCTACGCTTTTTACTGTGAGGTTCGAGTGAAAATTTCCTGGATCCTTAGTCCACCTGGTTCCTCGTCGTAACTCTCGTTCTCGCCACGTTGATTTATTTGAAAAAAAAGCTTTAAACAGCATGAACTTTCCGTATAGTTTTAAGCAGCATTTTATCTTTGTGAACAGACTTCTGGAGTATTCTCATTTCTGCAGAGCCAAAATAATGTGGAGTCGGTAGAAAATTTCTTATCCGAATAATTGTGTTTGTATTCGAAGCCTTAAAATTTCTAAGATTTACGTCGTTCGAGAGTAAAAAAATCAAATTCCAATACGACCCTGAAGTTTGCGACGTTGGAGTCCAACGAAGTGAACGAAAAAAAATATTTGTAATTCACTTTCACCAGGTATCGGTGCAGGTTGAAAAACTACGAATTGCAAATTCGGCAGCGAACGAAATTGGAGAATTATTGAAATTATTATAAACCGATGTTTTTAAATTATATTTTTCGGGCTTCAACGTTGCAAACTTCAGCGTCACATTCCAAGCACATCTTTCCCCGATACAACTTCGTTACTTTTGGGTCACGAGAGTTTTACTCCGTTGCTTTTCATCAATGAAGAGAAATAACTGCGAATAAAATGAAGCGTATAGAATTTAATTCGCTACTTTTCCAGCCGTTTAATCGTTCGGGACGAACAACCTCATTTATGTATCGGAGATAGTTTATCGAAAGGAAGTCTCGTGCCTGCTGCAACGTATACGAACGTATGCGTACGATTTTATGCACGTGTAAGTTCTTCATTTTGTATGCGTGTATGCGGTAGTTCGCACATGTGCGTGGATGAAAGGTCTGTACTTTCTACGAATGGTAAACTCGGCTCTGTACCATTACGCGAAGCTCCACGCTCGAAATATCCATTGTAAAAATTTCTATAGAAATTGCAACGTTCTCTCTCCGCATGTAGGGGCATTGTACAAACGAACTCGATGCCCGAAGAATTCCCCGTTGCATAATCGATTGCCTGCGAGTATACACGAAGTGTGCGGTAACTTTCTACGAAAATAAATATAAAGCCGTAATAAATAAAGGTGTATAAATACCGAGCGATATTGTCGGAATTATTGCGCAGGTTTTTTCCCCGTCGAAGCTTTGTACGTGTACGCGACGCGAGCGTATTGAATTATTCAGTTGTGCCATGAAATCTTTTGTAGAAGCGTGTTACGATCGTGTCGCAGCAATTCGCTCGTTTTTTTATGTGCACCATGAACTTTGTGTGATTTCGTGCCCGCCGCGTGGTGGAATCTCTCTCTCTTGAATGAGCCAAGAAATATGGGAATGCTGGTGCTCGAAAGAGGTTTTTTCGATGACAAAAAAGTGGAGAAAAGATTCCTCGTACCGAATGAAAAGTATGCACGCGCGTTGCTTTCAGATTGAGAATAACATTTTTATTTCGTCCCACGTTTTCGAGGCGCGCTCAATGCAATTTCACGTTATCCAACGTCTACCTCGAATACAAACCGATATTAATACTAATACGTTCACATATGCTAGGAACACTCGAAACGTGCTGCAAGCGAACACACGAGAGGCTACGCTCTCGGAGCAAGAGCCCGAGAGAAGATTCGACCTCGATTCTTTTCTCGCGAGCTCTTTGCCGATCATCTATACCCGTTTTTTCCTCGCTTCTTCTCCTTTCCTCTCCTCTCCTCTCATACATCTCCTCCCACGCTTCTCTCGGGTCGAGTGTGCTCTCCGATGGCATCAGCCGAGGCTCGGCCAAGGCCACAACGATTTCGCGGTCTTTTAAGCCATTAACGATAAACGTGGAGAAAAACAAATTCATTCGATTAGCCTCACGTGTATCCATTTTGTTCGATAAATTTTATACTCCCGGTCACTTTATTTATCTCGTTTTACTTGATCTTGCATATTCCGACGATCCTTTGCTTCAATTTTATTGTGACGTGAAATTCTTTTATTTCGTGACATTCAATTGAAGAAAATACTTTCCAAGAGTTTTGCACGCATTTCGGCCACGATTTGACCGAATTTTTTCATTCCGAAAAACATTTTTTCGGTCGTTTATTCCCTTTCGTGTCAATTTCGTTTCAACTAACCAATCTACAACTTCGAAAGCAACGATTCTGCGTTTTTACCAACAGCAGACATAGAGATCTTGGGACCCGTGTGGGGAGATCGTCGTGGCACGAATGCGATGGGCACTGGCCCGCGCAGACACGCTCTGCTTGTCACCGGCAACGCGAGACTCATTATCATCGTCCTTTCATACATGCATGAGCCATACCTACATAAAATAAAAGCATGCGGATGGAGACTTTGTAAGGGGGGCGTGTTATATGCTTTACACCAAAGTGCGGATGAACTACGCAATAGAAACGTCTTGATAACCGAATTGCCTGATAGAATTTTAAGTGGATGAAAATTGAAGCAAAAAAGGTGAAATTTAACGCGACGAAATTCACCTCCGAACTACAGAACCTTCAAGTTTTTATCGCAACAGTGTCGCGTATTCGTTTTTTCGTTTTGTCGAACTTTTTTCTCACAGATTCCGCCTACGACCATCATTTTTACGAGCGCACGACGCTGAAGTTTACAACATTTGTGATTCACCAATTTTTTATTTCACGGAGTGTCGGTGCAGGTTGAAAAACTACGTATTACAAATTCGGCAAGGAACGAAATTGGAGAATTACTGGAATTATCGGAGGGTTTTTTCATATCATTTCGTTGGACTCCGACGTTGCAGAGTTGAGCGTCACAACCCACGGTGCGACGCTACGGACAGAGACGATTGAAAAAAATCAAGATTCTACATGAAAATATAATTTTATTGATCCATGAACAGATTTCGTTTCTCTCAACTGAAAAATCAGTTCGATACGAACTAATTTCTGAGTGGGACAAAAGAATTTATTAGATTATAAAGATTCGAAAAATATTGACTGAAGCAACCGAATAGGTTCGGCTTCGATGATGTGGTTGATTGTTTTTTTATTGTTCAATAAAAATTGTCATTTCATTTTTCGAACGAAACTTTTCGCTATTCAACAAAAAAAAACGGCTGTATCTACAAAATCTTCGTCAAACCAAATGGATTTAGTTCAATCAACTAATTTTGCTCTCCATGTTATAAACGCGAGCTTCAGTATCATTGAGTTATACGGTCTTTGCACATGGTATTAAGGAAATATCTACAAAATATGTAATAAAAAGATAGCAAGATAAAGACACCAAAGACACCATATAAACAGGTCATAACCGAAGAAAATGATGCTCCGTGACCGCGTGACGTGAACACCACCCACCTCGATTCGAGGATTCACGTAGAGATCAGTCACTCGCAGTATCACATCGAGATTTGCCATCAAATACTGCGTCGGGATGACAAACTTTTGAGATATTGATAGCTTCGTGTATTGGCCGGGGTCGTTACAATGGGAAACAGCTGCGAGGCCAAGGAATAAAATTCCAAAGGGAAAAAAACACGAGGCAAACGATGCTACTACACCCTCAGGAAAACTCAAGGGATTCCCCTTTCTTTGCTGTTACCACGTCACTCAACGCTCAGTCAACTCGTGCGTTAAAGGAACACGTAGGATTTCTTCGTGACTTCCTGTTTTCACGTCTGTTCCGAAGTATCTGGATCGACAAGCCAGGGGATCTCGGGAACTAACGACCCGATCGCTCGTCAGCTCTCCCCGTCCGTGGATAGACACCGGGAAAGTCCTTACAGTATTCATTGAAGTTATAACCGTCCCGAGAGTCCCCTGCAGGCTGAACTTACTTCAGCGCTCTCGCTCTTCCGTCCATCTCTCCATCCTGCCGCCCCTCAATCTCTATCTTATTCGAGGATTTCCTTGGCGCGTATAGCAGCGTCGAGACGCTCGGGGATTCCTCGGACACACGATGAAAAGGAAAAGGATATGATCCTGACTTAGGGATTCTCTACGAGTCGCGAGGGAGCGAACTGTTGTATCTGCGTATTGACACGAGACTGGGGAAGTGCACTCAAACATCTATAAAAAATTAAGAACCCTTGTTGAATCAATATTCTTAATTAGCTAACTCGAACTTTTAGTGAAGCTAAATCCTGTCGTTCGTTCGGTGAAACTGGCTTTAGTTTCTACGCAGAAAATCAGATATCGTTGCATTTTTCATTTTCATTTCGTTTCAATTTTTGTTCAAAAACAAAATTCTTTAACGATCAAGACGTTTTCGGTTCTTTCAATCACCGAGAAAACAAATTGGGCTATTGAGCCCGAAAGGCGAATAATTCGATGGGGTAATGGAGCATTTTTTATCGAATGATTCATCGATCGTTAAATTTGAACTCAACATGCACTCGAGGTCTTGTCGCTGTTGAGATATAAAACTGCTTGAACCACTGAATCTCTTCGTACATTGAATGAATCTCGAAGCCAAGTGTCAGAGCGAGAGGGTCGATCTGGGCCGCCGGCGACATCCTTCACACCGAGAATTTCTCAAGGGAGAGAAGCGGGCAAGGAGGATGATGGGGAAAGGCACGAAATTCAACACCACCCACATCCTATCCTGTCCTTGGTTCCCAAAAGGATTCCTGTGGCTGCGACAGAAGCAGCGAGTCGCACGTCGCATGCTCCACTTCTTTTACCTTCCTTTTCTTTAGACAACATCTCAATTTCTAATCGTTTTTGTCTCCGTGTTCCAACTCGGAAATAAAAATGATGTTTTTCCTCGAGAGGTCAGCAGCTCGCGTATCGGAGAATCGTAATCACCGGAGTCCAGCCTTCTGTTTGTTTAGCACGCTCCTTCAATTCTTTTCACTCTCTATCATGATTCAAAAAAATCCGAGACCTGATGCGTGACCAAGAGTTGAAGGTCCTAAATTTTTCATGAATGATCGATAGCCCTATAAATCAGCGGCCTTCTCGGGACGTTAGAGAATGATTTGTTGATTATTTTGGGTTTGCGTCACTTGCATTTCGCCACGATATATTCTCCGGCTATGAGGATTGCTTCGAAACGTCGAGTCCTTGAGGAGCGATACATAGTATGTTAATTTGTATACACGCAGAGAGGGAGAGAGAGAGAGAGAGAGAGAGAGAGAGAGAGAGAGAGAGAGAGAGAGAGAGAGAGAGAGAGAGAGAGAGAGAGAGAGCGATTTGAAATCGGACAGCCTACGTGACCCACCTATCGAATCCACTCCCTAACCAGTTGGATCTCATGAGCGAACGAGTTATACGGAGAGAATCGTCAGCCTTGAATCGTGGTTTCGTGGCCTGCCGCAAATTCAATCCGCCTCGAGATCAATTTTCAATCTCACCAATTGCCGCGCGTACACGATGGCTCGTGTTGTAGCGTACTTTCCGGGAGAAATATGCTTTGCACGGCACGGGTACGGAGTTTATTCGATCGAAGCAGCTCCAAACGTTGCGCAATCGACGTGTGAACACAAAGTTTGGCGGGACTAGGCACGCGCGTAGATTGCATGTGTCTCGATTTACGCACGGTATTGATGAGAAAAAGGAAATTCAAATTTGATTAAAGGAAAGTTCCACGTACGATAAATTAATACAAACTGTTACTTTGGTTAAGTGAATCTTTCGAATCTAGGACAAAGGGTAAGCGCTCTCCTTCGTATCCAGTCGGCGAGAGGACCGAGGAACCGCCGCGAGCGAATTCGACGTGTCAGACACTGTTCTCATCACGATCCAATTAGGTCTCGTGGAGCAACAACACACAAGTCTCAAGGAAGAAGAAAAAAGGAGGGCGAAGGAGTCTCTGACCTCGCCACACGAAACGTTACGATAGCCGAGTACCCCAAGATAAATATGCGGTGCGATCGGAAGCCCTCGAGTATTTTGATTTTGCTTGTGAAATTTTACGAGCTCGAAGAAACTTTCATGCGAGGTGTGGATTGGATTACCGTTATGCCACGCGGTCGGGCTGCACAACGAGTATGAGGTAATATGTTCGGATTGCGTTAAATCTGGCGAATAAAGATCTCATTCCTCATCTCCATTTATACGAGCTCCTAGTCTACGAAAGGAAATATCTGTGAGAACTGTGGTTATTCGATGACGGGCTTTGAAAATCTGAAGTTTCGCGAGAGGAAACGGTCGTTCGGGTGCGATAATTCAATCGTAAATTTGCGTGATGTACGCCGTAAAAATGGCAGGAGATAAAAAGACTGGCCAATATCAAAGTCCATCATTAGACAGAAACGCGATGTTTCTTACGAAATTTCCCGAGGGACTTTCGGCAGTGAAGCACTTTTATGTGCCGCTCTTTTAACATTGCATCCTCCATCCCTGCTCCGCAATACTCGTAAAAAGTCCAGCTATCGGTCACAGGCAGTGATCGATGTGAGAAGAAGAAGCGGAAAAGTGCAATGACACGAGTCCGTCCCGAAGGTTTGCCTGCACGGACTCATCAAAGCCGCGCGGATTTCCCGCGAGAAATGAAGAAGCTCGTTGTGTTTTTCGCCTCCTTTGCTTCTCTCATCGCTCCGGAGGTTGCAAGGCTCCTACCAAATGCAAAGATCAAAAATATACATAGACTCTCGAATCCAGCTTCGGCCAGCGCGCCGTGCGGAGTTCGAGGACGAGAAAGAGGAAAAGTAAGAAAAGAGAGATGCCCGGCTATCGGAGGCAGCAGGTAAATTCAGGGGCAGGTATGTACACGGCCGATCGTTAAACCGTGAAGAGAACTAGAAGGGAAACGGGTTTGCCGGGGCGAGGAGGTGGGGCCCCTCTGGCCGATGCTGTGTAAAACATGCCTCGGAGGAAGCCCGTTCGAGGCTTTCATTACCGTTGTAAGACTACGGGCTCAGGGCCGTCGTTACGCAAGAGCCCGCTCTTCTGTGCTCATTCGCCATCCGAACAACAACAACGATGAAAATCAAAAAACGAATACAACGAAAACAAGATTTTGGAGCGTCCGAACTCGAGGAGGTGTATCGTTGAGAATATAAAACAGGTGAAAAGAATGAGTCGGATGAACTCTCACGTTTTTATGAAGGCGCCAAGAGAATCGAGAATATTGAAAATAGAAAAATGGTCTCAGACTTCATTTGAGGCTGATCGCATGTAAATGCGAGGGCTGATGAGACGTCGAGTGATTAAGGAAACGGTCCTGGTCCTCGGTGATCAGAGTCGATGGAAAATTGATTTTTTGGCAAGCTCATCGGTAGCGCGTTAATGAATCGGAGCTCGTCCATGCCATTCTTACTAAGAAACAACCCCATTTGACTTTCACAGTAATATTCCGTGGATGCCTATTCTGACTATTCGACGGACTGCCCCTTGTTCCTCGAACACACTACTGCAATATCGATCCGGACGAGCACGAGAGAGTTTCCGAGAGGCTCGGCAAAGGCACCGGGGACAATGAACCCGCGGCGATGAATTACACTTCGACGACGCTCGTTGGAAAAACGATCGATAAGCTGATGAGCTATAACGGTCTTATACGAGTCCGTGTGCTTTTTTCTCCGAGTACTCCGTCACAATAGCCGATGACCCTTTATGTACTTCGTCATTCAGTTTGACGGATGGCTCCTTTGACACGTGGACTAGTCATCGAGCCTCGTAATTCGGCGTTCGAATGCACCAGAGGCTTCTTTCCATTTTTCTTCTGTATGAGACTGAAATCTTTTCATTATCAGTTTACTCGTACGTCAAACAATGAATGCGATCGACGGAGCGTCGTATTAAGGGAGAAGATTGAAATATCGATTATCTATTTCCTTGAAGCTCGCTCTATTTTCGTTTAATCCAATAGCAGCTATTTTTAGCGACGCAAGTCTCTTCGATTTGTTTCTGTTGGTGCGGTACTCAACGCATTCATCGGAGTTCTCGAATTGAAATTTACGCTGGCTCCCTCTCCTGATCAGTTTCATTGAAGCGTGTTCGAGCACACTTGATCCACGAAAAGAGCTCCCCAAATGTGCATAATATCCATGTGTCTTAAGGGGTCTAACCTAATTAGACGGCCAAAAAATAGACTATTTTCACGATTTTTTTTCATCGGTATAAATTATAAGTATGGATATAAAAAGTGTTAGGTCTGAAAGCTACACTCTTAAAATACACAAAAAAAATTTTTATGTTTATTTTACTCCGTTTTCGTACAGAAAAATGGGGGAGAAGACAGGTTCAAAAAAAATATGGGTTAGTGCTGTTGATAAAATCTCTGGAATGGATGATCGGAGAAAAAAAAATGCTGGAAATTGAAATTTGCAAATTGCTTCCTCAAGATGCTCAAAGCTTACTCTATGAGGTGCTATATTTTTCATTTTGGCTTCCTCCTAGAGGAAGCTTTAAGCATTATTCTAAAAGCTTGAGAAAGCAATTTGTTACTCTTAATTTTTTTTTTTTAAATAAAATTTTAACTTATACATCGACTTTTAACTTTTCCAAATTAATTTCCAAAAATGAAAGCGGATTTTTGGAAAAACTCATATTTTCGTAAAATTCCAAAAATCATAAAACTTAAACCGCTCAACCGATATTTCCCAAATTCAATACCAACCTTCATATTATAATAATCTATTTATAAAAAAAAAATTAATAATAAATCTTAAAATTTCCGGAAGTTAGAGCGTCGACATCCTTTTTTTAAAAATTTCAAAACGCCGTAGGATTCGTATCTTTATTCAAATTCTGATAAAATTATCAGAGAATGAATTTTTTTTTTATTTTGATTTTTTCTAAATATGATTTTTTGATGTTTTTGAACATTTTGAGCACATTGACATTGAAAACTGGAAAAAAAAATTTCATCGTCACACCGCTTCCTCTATGAGGAAGCAAAAGAAAAGTGGTTTTAGACTCAATGGGTAAATGGCCATAGCGCATATCATACGATTTTTCATATTTTCAAAAATGATAAAATGGCGACCATTTTTCCAAAAATTACGAAAAAGCACGTTTTTTTCATCGTTTTCTGCAGAAAAAAATAGTTCCACTCAAAATTTCAAAATTCCTATGACATGCGCTATAGCTATAGTCATAAAAAACATGTGGTCACATTTTGGTAAAGATCGGTTGAATAGTTTCGGAGATTTTATCAACGAGACGTCCAAAAACGTAGTTTGAGAAATACGCGTTTAAAAAAGCAGACACGCGCTATCGTATTGGGCGGTGCGTATTAGCGCGCCCAGACAGCCAAGTAAACGTCGCTCAAAAGTATATTCAGACTGCTCAGATCTTTATAAAATTTTTAAAAATGCAGTAAAAAAATCGATTTTATGAAAACTCTAATTAGGATAGACTCCTGCTTAAATACTTGCGGTTCCCTCTCATTTTGACCAATTTTTATAGATTCGTAGGGAGTAATATCTATCCTTTTTTCACCATATGCATCTTCGAGAACCGTTCTGTAAGATAAAAAAAAAAAAAAAAAAACTCAAAAGAGCCAGCTCTCGCCGAAGCATGCAGCATCGATCATCGCGTGTGCGATCTTAAATTCCATGCATCGTCCTAGTCGTGCGCTCGCTCCATCTTCCTTCCCCTCCATATGCATTCGAGATTGCTGCACTTTCTGGTGTTCGCCGAAGAAAACGTGACAGCGCCCCCACAGAGGTCGCGCGAATAAGTTCTCGAAGGAAGAGGGGAAATGGGGCTTTCGAGGAGAGGACAAGGCACTCCCGCGATTCGAGAGATCCGCGAGACAGTATGTCGGGCATTTTCTACCGCACGAAGGGTCGAGGTGCACCACATCGTGACAGAGCCTGAATCCAGAAATATTGGAGGTTCTACACGTGCTCTTGGATACGTTGGCCTTCTCAGTGCTTTCTCATCTTTCCTTACAATATAATGTGAGAGTACGAATTCGGCGATTCGTGCTCAAGAGGCTATGAGAAAGTTGGTTGCATTCGCGGTTGTGAAAAGATGCAGAACATCGAACAAGGGCCAGTTCATACTTCGGGAACTTTGCTCCCAAAAATTGGCAGAAGCACTAGACACGTCGGGATCGAAAAAAATCCATTTTTCAAGCTCCCACAGCGCAGGTGAAAAAAGGGAAAAATATCGACTTTGCTTGGAATTCATTGCGCCGTTTAATAGAGAACACGCATTTTCTTACTGGTGCATTAGAAAATGAGTTTCATTCTGGTGGCAACGATCACGAGCATCATAAAGTGAAAGTCTCAATGATCCGGAAAGTAGCCTGGACTCGAGTGATTTTTTCAGGGACAGCAAATAAATCAAAGGAACTAAAATGCATCGCCAATGCACAATGAACGATGTGTTTTCAACTGTTTTTACTATATGCGGAAACAAAAATTTTACAAATCGAAACAAATATCATTTCACTCAACCAACATTTTTAGTTCGATACGGAAATATTACTGAGCCGAGGCGAAATAATTTGTAACTACTGAAGCAAGTTACATTGGTTGAATCAACAAAAAATTATCCAAATAAACTAATTTATTCAATCAACGATACAAATTGTTCGAAAAAAAAAACAAATTGTTCTATTCAATAATTCATATACTAAATAATTCTCAATTCTTGATAGAAGCTGTCGCACAGATAGAAAATAAAAATGTAGCGAATTAACGATAGAAATTGGAAAAATGGCAGAGGCAGAAGCTTTTCCTATATAATCGCGACTTCTCCGTTTAAATCAGTTTAAATTTCGAGTGTCCCAATTTGCGCCACCAAAAAAACCGCACATGCGAAAGGAATACCTTAATGACGCAAATCTTCAAGAGATTTGCATAACGAAATTGAAAAAATCAAATCGTCGCATCGTCCAACCAAAAATGAACAATTTTTTTTCCGCTACAAGCTTTTTCAGATATTCATGAAGCCTCGCGGAAAGTCCGTCGCTCATAAATCGAGCAAGCGTTACGGAGATGCCCCAATGAAGAATGGTTGGCCGATCCAAGCGCGGTGGTTATGCAATTTCTCGTGGTTGCGCATATACACACGAATGATCGAGTTTCGCGAAAGCGGCTCGTACGCCAGGTTAATATTGAAACGCGAACGAGATTCTCTTCCCTTCGTTACGTATTTTTGTTTTGTTTGCATTATAGCAATACCGCGTGTACAACCTTCTCGCTCTTACCGCTTGTGGGAATGGCGAGTTACGCGCGGTAGCTGTACGAGATCATCGCGGAGAAGACGAAGCGCGTGAGAGCCGCGTGCCATAGAGTTATTTCTCCAGACATAAACTCTCCTACGTACATACATATAGTTATGTGCTCCGGTGTATCACAGTAGACGTAAACCGTAGCCAAGATCTTACATGTGAGCCACGTGTATGCATGCGGGAACGATTAAACAACGGGCTCTCACCCATTTATAATCGGTAATCGGGTGCCTACCAACACGGAAAATTGTTCCATGTACGATAAATCGTTTCACAATGAAACTCTCCATTACATCGGAGTATTCCGTACAGTATTATTATAGGAAGATGTAATTGGTGAATATGCTGGTGCGAGGACGTAACAATTAATTTCATCTTGGCTGGTGGATGAATCATTGAGGAATGGAAAACCTGAAAAAATCATGATGAGTCCGAACGACGAGGTGGGAAAGAAATGATAAAATTATGACGATGGTGCGGATTGGAGGATCGAGTTTCACAAAATTTCATATTTCGTTTCAAGTTTTTTAACTTTTAGGATGAGAATAGTTTATGGTCAAACTTCGGCCGAGTGTTTTGACTTTGGAATAGGATGACGGAAAGCAATGAAATAAACGCTTCTTCTCAGACTAATAATTGTGGTGCCCCGAGTATGCGCGCGTGTTACCAAGTCAAACAAAAGGAAGGGAGAAGGAAAAAACACACGAAGAATTAACAGACCTGGAAAATGTCTTAACGAGCGAACGAATCGTTCGATGTAACTCCTCTGCAGAGACCTCTCCGTTCAAACAGTCCTCGATCCTTAGCTGATTATAGCGAAACTCTCTTGCGCATTATCCAATCGTTCGAAACGAGAGGAAAAAGAAGACGAAAAGATCGACGAGACGGAGAGTACGCGAGAGAGAGAGAGAGAGAGGGTTTGTGTTCAAGAGTATACTTACGGTGTTTAGCGACTTGGAAGTCGTGACCGAGTAAGTGGTGGGAATCCGCCCCGAGATCGACTCTCATACGCCTCACCCGCAATCCTCTTTCTCTCTTTCTCTTTCCAATACTCGCGACTCGAATTCGCGGTTTGCACGAGTGTGCTCACAGTGTAAACATTTTTCGTAGCGGACTCGCTGCTCTTTCAGTTTTCTTCGCTCTCTCTTAAACTTCTTTGCACGTGTGCGTGTCGCACACGAGCAGGGACACGCACACCAGAACTTTTCGATATTTTTCCCCAGACGATTCTCGATCAGCTTTCGCAGTTTCATCGCGGCAGCTTCGAATACGAAGGAGCGATTTACTCTCGATTATCTTTTACCTTAAGGCGCGCGCGCGGGCTCCCCCGTCCGTCGACGTATGTCGGCTGCGTTCTCCTTTCCCGATCTCAATATTCCCAGTCCGCATGCCATTGCATCCGAACGCTAATCTATTCGGAATGATCTCCGACCTCCTTCGATCGTGGCGCGTTTTATCTGCCCGTTCCCGCGTTACTCGACGCGTACTGTATTAACACCTCGCTGAAGAAAAAATCTTAAATACCGGTTTGTCTTTCAATATGCAACTCTTCGCAAGCCACGAACCAGATTAGCACAGTGACTCGCGCCGGTACACGAGCAACTCGTGCGTTTTTGTTCGCCCTCGAACCTCCGATGAGTACATAATTACGTTAATTGGATCGGGTATACATGCGACTAAAAGGTGAATCTCGCTTTTCGAGTTGTAGATACAAGTTCTCGAGCTTCTCAGCATACCCAACGATCGTGACTGTTTCTCTTCCGTCTATCCTCTACTTTAGCTTCATATTCCGCAAGTGATTTTGGAGCTTCTTGCGCTCCAGAGTAGAGGGATGAGTTGGATACGTACTTCGACAAACTATATAACAATCTTTCTACAAGATATATATGAATACGCGTATACGTATATAAAGCGCGCGGAGAGGCTGAAGCTTTCGTCTCTTGAGCTTTTCGTCGCGGTCTACGGACCGGCTTAGATTCTGAGGCCTCCCTATCCTGCGCGTCTCCATATATCTCTATACCTTGCTCTCCATTAACGGCGTTGGCATCTTCCGGAAATAGTTTCATCGTCGTACCGAGACGAGAGACCGAGGAGAGCAGGGCAGAGATATAAGAGGCTTTTGCGGGTCCCGCACACTGAACGCGCTCTTCTCCCGTTGCGCTCTCTTCTTATAGACACCAAAGTGAAGAGTAAAAAAACATGCTGCATGGAATACAGAGGGGCAAACCCGGAGAAAAAAAACAGGAAGTCAAGTTTTTAAAGCCTCCGTTAAGAAGCAGGAACGAAGCGAGTTTAACGCTTGATATTGAGGTGCCGGCGGTTGCGGCGGAGCATAACACCAAGTTAAAAACTCAAGAGACCCCGTGTGCCTTCAACATTTTCATAGTCGTATATAACTCGTGATGAGAGGGCGCCGTTAACGCCGGGAGAGACTCGACCGTTCCTCTCGACCGAGATTACGTTGACATTACTTCAGACCCTGCTCTGCCCTGGGCGCACGAGTCACTCCTGAGCTTTTCACTTTGCTTTTATCAATTATACTTTCCATATCGGCTGAAGCCGCGTTTCTTGAAATCGAGCATTGTAACCAGGTATGAAAATGAGGATCTCGGTCCCTTGATCGAAAGGTGGTGACAGAAATCAGCAATAATATTACTGTGGACTTTTTGCGTCCAACTAATTGAATGTTTTTTCGAAATTTGTAGCACCGCCGTCGAGTTCATTTTCCCCTTTGTTATTTCTTTGTTCCAAAGTGAGAATTCGAAAAAAAATCGTCACTAATATTGAGATTTTTTTTCAAACTGTTTAGCACTTTGCGTCGAGCCACCGCCGTGTCCCTTGATTAGTCATGCGATTACATGAAATGTTAATACCCAGTAGCTCCTGGTGATTCGTAGTCATCGGCGACTCCGATAATTGATTCGTGAGTCGCCTCCCCAAGACGCGCGTCACTTCTTATCAGTTATGATATGCGTAGTTCTATTTACACTCGTACAGTGGTAGAAGGGCAGAGAGAGACTGAGAAACCAAGAAAGCTTTCGCCCTCGTTTGACTTCGAGTTTCTTGTCCCCCTGACCCATGTAAAACCGAACACATAACGCTGAAGAACTCAGGCATTTTCGCACACGGTCTAAGTTCGCGTATACGTGAAGAGTGTCAGATTCATCCTCGATCACAACGGTCATTTACGATTACTATCGCAACGTCGACGACGCTTGACGGTCCCATAACTGCCACTTTTTACGTTCAATACCGTCGCTGCTGCAATTTTTATTCACTCTGCCATCATTTTTATCACCGAATTTATGTTTTCCTCGAGAATAATTTCACATTTAAATTCAGACTCGCGTCTATTATCTTATATTTATATGGAGCGATATTTTTCAATTTTTCGTTCGATTCTCAAACTGATTTGAATGTTTATGTAACAGATTACTCATTTCTCGAGCTAATGATCGGAGATATTCCAAATAATTGATTCTTTTAGTTTGGTAAAGAGCTTAGTAAAGATAACAGCAGTGAAAATTGTGTTGAGTCTCCGCTCGTGTGAGTCAACACTGCAAATGACGTTGAGTGGGCTCCGGGAAGCGAGAGTGAAAAATGCATGATGAGTCAGAGGGGCGATAATTATTGAAACCGGTCTAATTTGACTGAGAAATCAGGCCCGTTTCTTTTTATTCGAATCGCTCGAGTTGTATGCCCGTGGGCAACAATCGATCGAAAAGTGACTAGGAATTTTCCTAAACTCGCCAATCATTCTACCTGATTGGAGAAAACTAAACTGAATCACCAGATAAATCAGCTGGTTCGTGCCTCAGAAATGTTTGCCATTGACATTTCTGGAATTCAAATTTTCTTGCATTTTTTGCTGGTTTCAACGTTTCCCCAACAGCAAGTCAAACTTTTTTGTATTCCTGGCCTGAATCTCATTTTCCCAACTAGATATCGAGCTCCATTCCAAAAATGCAGTATACCAGATAATAGAAAAATAAATTTCACTATGCACAGTCCTTTGATGGAAGCAATAGCACTTTGTAACTATCGAAATTCTTCGTTATCAGGACTAGTTCGAATGTTTAATCGCCTCGTGTGTGCAACTCCCGGTGTCCTCGACGCGCGGACAGCAATTAACGCTCCTCATTGATTAGCCGAAGAGCGAGAGATTGAAGAGAATGAGGACAGCGACAAGAGGCATGTTGAAGGGATGAACGTACATACGTCTCCCTGGGGAAGCAATTAAACACGGGGAATTGGATGAGAAAGAGAGAGAGAGAGAGAGAGAGAGAGAGAGGCATCCACGTGCACAGGCATCCCTAGCAGGAAGTCATCGCTGGTCCTCCGGTCGTTTTACGACGAGTTTATACGTCGCACCTGTTCGATGAAATGGTCCTTCCTTCATTTCTCATAGTTGATTAAAAACGATCGACTAGACGTCTCCGTGCATGTGTGTATAGAGGCGTGTATGAATCTGTACGAAAAGCTTTTCTCTTACGCAGTAGAAACGAGGCATGATGAGACTTTTTGAGTTTTCAGACTCCGTTGAACTTCTGTATGAAATATCGAAGAAACTTTTGGAGATTTTCAATCATCTTGCGAGCAATATGTACTCGTATATGGATGGGAAACAAAGCACACGCTGTTTTGAAAGCCTGAAGCAGACGACGCTGGCTCTCTAATCGCCTCTTTTACCATCAACTCGACAGTTTCTTTACACGCTCTAAGGAAAACTTCTTGAGCCCAATCATCTTCGCTCGTTACCTCTTCCATGTCTTAACTCATGTATGAGTAAAGGTAAAAACGTTAAATCCATGAATCTTTATATACAAATGTACAGAGACACTCGGTTCGGAGTTTAAAAAGATGGAAGTGAATCGACTTTCGTTCTGGGACGTAAAACGCGGTTTCTTTCACTCTTTTCATCGCTGTCATCATCATTATCATCATTATTCTTATTATCATCGTTACCTTGCGCTTTAACGGTGTGTGCGCCCCACAACAACGACGATCGTTAACGAGACCAAGAGAGAATATGAAAGATAGTAGCAGGGAGGCACAACTAACTCGTACAATGTGTACGTACTTAATATATTTTTATTTACATATATATACATATACAGAGACGCGCGTTGTGTCGATTTCAGATAATGCGAGATACCGTGTTACGCAGAAGCAGAAAGGCTTCGCGGGAGGCGAGTTAAGCCCCGCGGAGCAATTTCGTTCATTATTTATCGCACATTTCTCGTGCTCGCGATCCGGCCAACCTTCCACTTCGGAAAATACGCGTATATCCATGTACATCTGCTTCTATAAAACACTCTTTTCTTCCTACCGTTTGTTCGTTCTATTCGCTCGCTGGCTCATTCGTACTCGTTGTTGTCTCGATGGCGCGACTCGCGTTCCGTTTCACGGCGTGGGAATACGAACTTGAAAGACTGCTAAGAGAGGAACATCGCGACGAGGACGAAGACGAAACGACCAGAAGACGAGACCCAGAGCTTTCCTGCGGTTTCTAGATGTATTTTTGTTCGTACTCCATCCGCATCTCTCTCTCTCTCTCTCTCTCTCTCTCTCTCTCTCTCTCTCTCTCTTTCTCTCTCTGTCCTTTCGCTCCTTTCGATTTACTCTTTCTTGTTCTCTCTTACTCCATCGCGTTCATTGCCTTCTCCCAGCAGCGCACACACTCCATTGCTTCTCTCGTGTCATGTATTTTGTACGACAACACGATCGACCAAGAGAAAAAAAATCGTGCGAGGAATAACACTCTCGTGACGAAGCACAAGAGGATTCGTAAAAATATGGAGCGTATACGATTCATAATGATTGCGACGATCGAACTACCATCCTAACAGGTTTTTCGAGCTTTTTCTACTCGCCGCCCTTCAATACTTCGTTCGAGCTCGAATGCAATGAGATCTAGCGAGTTTGGAACCATTGTAATCTGCGTCGATTACTCGATGCACGGGGAAAATTAAACGGTAATATTTAGCGTGAAATTCACTGTCAAATCTACCGTAATTTGCGAAATTCGCAGTTTTATAACAGTAAATATTGCAGATAGGACGTCAAAATTTATTAAATACTCTGGTAAAAGTTCCTACTTTTGGAAGGATAAATATTATTTGATTTTAAAGGAAAATTTGAGTTTTCTCCCATAATAATATCGCGAATTTCACCGCGCTATCGTTATTCACAGTAATTTTCAAATTTAATTCTCTTCGTGTAGGAATTTCTCGAAAACGTTTTTCTGTTTATGGACCCTCGAAATTCTACGTTCATCAATTTTTCTACGATTGAGACATTAATCTTTCATAAACGGAAAGAAAGTGCAGTTTTTATACGGCGAAGTACGGTCAGAAAATTTCTTAAGAATCGTACCGTATGAAGTCGACGAGTGGGGCAAAATTACTCGTAAATTACTGTTCCTGCTCGCGTGTTACAACCGAAAGTCTCAAAAATAATGAAGTTAGAAAGCGCTCGTAAGCCAATGGTCACACTTCGATGTTTCAATTCCACAATAATTCTGGTTGGATTAACTCGTTGCGTAACTTTTTATCAGCAAGTAAGAATTTCTTCAGACTATTATTTCGAAAGTTTGGAGCCGATGAAAAATACAGCGAAACAGGATTCGTGTCGATTACTTTTTTCTCTATTTTTTCGTTCATCTTTGTACGCGGATGGTTGAAGCTCTTCCTATGAGATTTTTTGGTTCGAATTATTTTCTGACCACTCGAGTGAGCGAGCTGAAACCAGCACTTTGCTCTTATCTATTGATCGAGGTATACTTGCTCTCCGCCCTCGAGTCCTCGCTTCTTTTCGATTATTCGTTCCAGCAACGCTCGGATTTTTGCTTCACTCGTTTTGCTCACTGGAAATGCGAAAATGTTGTTTTCCCGAGAAACTCGACGGACAGACCTCGAGAAAATGGGACTCCGGGCTTCTCAGAATAAGGGACCGATGCTTTCGGATCCCTCGCTCGGTAATCGGTCCGTCAATCGGAAATTTCGAAAGGGAAAAGCGAGTAGACCGTAAATACCCGAAATGGGGCTTGAATCGGTCTTTTTTTATCTTATCGTTCTCAGAGAAACTGTAATTTTTTGTTTTCTTTTTCTTATTTACTGATCTGTCGTGTCTGCCACAACGAAGTTCGATTTTTATCGTTTTCTTCTTTCCTTATATGGATTTTGAAAAGAATGTGGGAGAGACCAATGCTCCCAAACGCCTCGGAAATCTTTGTGTCACTTCACATTTCGCGACCTCGCATTTTCTCTGTGTTGGAGAACAGTTAAGAAGAACAGAGACACTCGCTTCGTTCTCTCCACAACAACAATGAGTCATCCTCGCGTCCCTCAGAATCTGCCACTTTCATGCTCCATTTGTCGAGCATATTTCGCTCCAACAAGTTCGTAACTTGGGTGAATTTTATTTGGTCATTTGAAGACAAGATGAAAAGAAGATATTTGAGTCAATGCAATGGCGGGGGTTCGATTTCCTCAATATTTTTCCCTTCGAATAGCCCACTCACAGTAAAACTGACTTTCATATGTGAATGCGTTTCATTCGAGCAATCGTTTTATCTTATAAATTCGCAGTTTAAAGTCGATCGCAATCAAAAGCGAGGAAATTTGTGTCACTTTTGACGAGTCGAATCAATTGAGCGCTCATTTTTTCGGATCAGGGATAAGAAGCGCGAGTCACGCTGTTGAAAGATTGAAAATCGAGGCCGTCTCCTGAGGTTGGATGCTCACACACTCTTTCTCGGTTCTGCATCTGCGATGTTTTTCTCAGGGCAATCTGCGCTCCTTCAACGAAGAATCCTCTTCCGTAGTAATTTATTTTGCTTAAAACTTCCTTATTCCATTGTAAAGACGTTTGGAGGGCAGCAGTTAGACCGGAATTCAGTGATTGAGGTAGCAATTCGCATGAGCATCGACGATGCTTTGGATCGTCGTTATTGAAATATTTTTCTTCCAAGTCTCCGGGGAATAGGCAACTAAAATGTTTCGCACGATCGTTAACCCGGGAGTTATTACGTCGGGCGATTGAACTGAAAACCCCGCCATCACTCGAACCCAGTGAACAGAAAGGAACGTCGTTTTTCCGATATTTAAATCCGCAAGCAAAAAATGATTGGCACGAGTACAGCTTAGATGAGAAAAGAACGTTCCCTTCGACCGAGCCCACACCGCGTATGGGAAGAAGCATTTTCAACAGAAAAAAAGGGCGGAAAGATGTTCCCAGTGAAAAGCGAAGCCCTCTCGAGTCAATTTGAGTCATCGTTATAACGTTCTTCCCCTTGTCATTGTACCGGTCCACTCGAGATGAATGCAAACGATGCGCGAAGGGGGAAAGGGCAACGGATCGAGTTTCTCCGAGGGTTTGACTTTCCCGAAATGCGTGGACGCACGCACCGCGTGCGTACGCGAACGAGGGGTTGAACGATGAGAGAGTATACTCGAGCAGGAATATCCATAGAATCGTTGAGTTTACTGCGAACGTATTTATTTAAAAAATAAAAGGCATTTAATGATTTTTTTTACGGGGAATATGAACGATGAATAAACAAATGAATTCACCGGTTTATTTATTTGCGTACAACTTCTCTCAGGCCGTATGTTTCTGGCAAATAAATGAAGAAAATGACGCGATGACGATAGAGGCGTAAAGGAACTCTCGGATGAGTGCAACGCTCGGGATATGCGCACGGCGAATGCAAGTGTGACTCATTAACCGGGCCCCACATTCGCGTACGACGCACATGCATACCTTGGTGTATCCACTGGAAATTCTATTTCCGAACGAATTTACGACTCGCCGAATGAACGGAACGCTCGCGTCGAGGGCGATGAGTATGAATTTGTGTTTAGCGTTGCGCTTTCGCTCCTGTTAGCAAAACTCGTGTCAGCCACTGCAAAAACATATGCTTTTGATTCACAGCTCGCGTCGAGGAGTGATCTGCGACTCGGCGATCAAATAAATTGGGTCATATAATGAAAAGCCTTAATTTATGCGAGACCGTTGTAAAAATCAAAGAAACGTAGACGCGCCTCTGACTTTATGACGAAATTGTAACTGGGTGACGGCACGTTATCAATAATACGGAAATAATCAATTGAATTGATGCAGAGTAGATGAAAAGTTGTTGAAAACCTGGTGGCCCGAGGCCTTTTCTCCATCACCAATATTTTCTTCTCGACCCGGAATTATTTCTATTGACGAGCTCACGGAGCTTGAATAAAAGCCCAAGAATTTTCTATCGCAATTGAGTATTGGAATGAACCCAATGAAAACAGCTTCGGGACGAAACGAGTGCATGCGTTTCTGTGTTCACTCGCGTCAAACTTACTATTCGATCGACACAGAAAAAAGCACGATGACTCTCCGCTCTCGCGCGGATACTGACAGCAAATGTACGCGGTTTATCTTCACACCGCCGGCTCGATACACGCGTTCGAGTGATACAACGAATATTTTCTTTCTCTACACGCGCGGACTCTCGTCGTTAACGAGGCTTTTGTGTGCACGCTGGCCTCGTACTCGTCGAGTCTTTTGACATCGAGGGCACTCGAAGAACCTTAAATCGATCGGTGCTTTGCGACGCGAGGCTCGATTGAAATGAGAAATTATTTGATATTCACTCGGTGCGAATGTTCGCAGAAACAACAGCAAAATCAATAACGATTATTGAAAAGTCTCCGCTTCTAGAAAACTCTGACATCGATCGTTCCACCCAAATTTACTACCCACCGACAATATCGCCTTTGAAACAAAGGCGGAGTCGAAAAAAAGTGAAAAAGTGGTTGGAACCGAGTTTGACAATACTGCTTCGTGGCTTGTTCTACTTTTACGACATTGTCAAGCGCGTCCACAGAAAATGTACGTGGACGCAGTGCTTTACGACGTTGAGACACGCGCATGTCCCTTTGCGATGAAAATTCCTCTCAAAAGCTTTGTTAAGCGGCGAAGAAAACGAAAAACCTCGTTTTTCGGAATTTCAGTGAATAGAAGCGAACCGGGTCAACGGTCTGCTCGGGATTTATTTTCGTGCGGAGAAAAATGATATTGAAGTTTGCCCGGTTGGAGTCCAACGAAATGAGATCTAAAAAAATTCTCCAACAATTTCAGTAATTCTACAATTTTCTTCCCTACCGAATTTGCAATTCGTAGCTTTTCAACTCTCACTACAGATGTTTTTTTCGTTAAATTCGTTGGACTCCAACGCTGCGAACTTCAGCGTCGCGAAGAAAAGATTTTTACAACGGGACGGAGAGACAGAAGTGGGAGGAGAGATGAAGCCACAGTCGCAGGATTGGAGGAGTCGATTTTTTCCATTGTCGTTTCATTCCACATTGTGTACTCCCAGGATTCATAAAAACTCGAAACAAAAAATGTTCGCTACATCGACAGAAGATCATGGAGCGACGTTCGCGTTTCGAGATAACGGGAAAAAGAGCCGGATGCTGTGGGATGACGAGACTGGAAATTGCCGAGGAAGCAGCTCTTTGCTTTTGCATCACTGAAAAAAACATCGATCCTTTTGTTGTTTTCTTTCTCATCCTCGAATGAATAATCACCGGCTCTCGAGACGACGTCTGCCCTCCCGAACTTTCCCATTTTTCTCGTCAACCTCCTGATTGTCCTGTTTTTTAATGCTCCGAAGCTTTTGCACTCTGAGAATGTCCGGACCCAGCGGAATAAGCGCTTCGAGACTCCGCTCCCGGCAATCCGGATGAAAATAGTTGGAACTAGCAACGAAATGTGAAGAATTATAATCTCCGAAACGGTTTTACTCTCTCAGAAATACTTTACTCCTCTCATCCACGAACATTTCACTGTATTACGCACTCGCAAATAACACGCGCTGCAGATAAAGCTATTCTCGCGTAGGAGACGAAACACCCGATAAATAGGTTTTCGCATCCTTTCGATTGAAAAACAGGAAGTTTAAGCTCCATTCACACAGGAAACGCACGTTCACGCGTTGGTGTGAATGGGCGATTCGATATTGTTGCCGCCCGATGCATTCAACGAAATCCGCAACGTTCTTCCCTCAGGTTCTGCCGCGATACACGTTGATGTTCGCGTCGATACGAAATTCTGTCTCCGAATCATCGGGCCATCGAGCATCACGTTGTGCAACAAAACTTTCCATTTTTGGCCGAATTTCGTTCCAGGAACGTGAATATTTCAATCACGCAGAAAAATTGGAGTGGAAAGTTCGCAGAAGTTTTTTCACTCGCGCGTGTTTTCACGTTTGCAGTAAACGCAAACGTTATCAGTGCTGAGAGAATGAGTAAGAGAATTCTTCGCTCCCAGTTTCCGTGAGTAAGAAGGACAATGAGTAGGAAAAACGTGGGTGACAGCTCTCGCACGGCTCAACGTCCAACTCTCGTGATAGGCTTTGTCTTGTGAACTGTGAACGTTTGTCACAACGCGCCGCCTGTGTCTGCGCCCTCGTCGGTGTGAAGCATCGCGAAACTTGTTACAAAATGTATAGACGAACGAGGAATAAAGTTTGTGTGCTCTCGCGAGAGGGACAACGACTCTTGTTGCTTGTTCCTCGTTGATCGTTCCCTCGTTGGCCTAGATTTTCTTCCTACCAGTTTTCCTTCAGCCTCTTCCTCCTCTTCCTCGTTCGTTTGCATTTATTTTGCAGTTGTATTTTCTATATTTAGAACACACAGCGCATCACGTTGAAAAGACGGGAACAAAAGTGGCAACCGAAACGGAACGAAGAGGGAGGAACAAAAACCCTGGGAAAACGGTTCTCTCCTCGCCCACCTAATTTTCTCCGATCGAAGGGCCCCATTCAGAATCTATTTCTGACACGAATTATTCTACGCTTCGATGAATGTACCCAGCCGCGTGTACGTTCCCATTCTGAGAGTCCCGGCGCAGCATCCTGCTCACGGACACGAAGAAAATTAAAGATTTTGTACGAACACTGTGGAAAAAAGCTCCATTGGACGAAGCTTATTTTGTTCTCTTCAATGGAAATATACACTTCGACACGGACAACGAAATATTTTGAATCTATACGAATCAATAATTCGTCGATGCTGAAACGAGTCATTGATCGAACCGACCGAGCTCTCGTGCAGCTTATCAAATCCGTTGAGTCAACAAAATGTAATTGGAAAAAACTCGATTCATTGAGATTCAAACAAATATTTGTGGAAGCAACTGAAGTTTTTATGCGTAAATAAATAAACGGTTCGAATTGTCCGAGCAAAATCATTTGGCTTCAGTAATTTGTGTGATTAAAGTAATTCGGCCGTTCGATAAAGTACGGTGAAGGTCCACTTGTTTTTGCGGTAAAATTTTGAGTTATTTCATTCACAATTTTGAGTTTTTAACACGGTACTCTATATGGAAGAGCTCACAATAATATTAATTGTGAAAAAATTGTACGGTCTTCGAGCTTCGAAAAAGTTTACATCGCGAAGAAAATTTACCACAGATTCCGTTTCTTTAAAAAACATTATCTTACGGGGCTTTTAAGAAAGAAAATATGAAACAAATTTAGTTCTTGACGAGTCGAAAGCGGATGTCAGTCATTACGTTGGACTGCTGCGGTAACAGCTGATTGAACTTCGGGCAAATTCAGATATCGCTGGGATTTCATCGAATTTATTTTTGAGACTCACGTGCTTTCATTCCTCTTGTAGCTTCGCTCTTTTTTTAATGAATTGACCGTTCCTTTTTCTCGGTGCCATTACACCGATATAAACTTTCTTTCGCACACAATAAAAATGTTTCCTAGGTTATGTGGATTTCAAGTGGCACCGGTACCGACTCGATCATTAACTAGTCAAGTTGAAGTATAAATTTTATCTTTTATAATATTTTCAAAGCATTTTATTACATTCTTGTAATAAAAATATTCTCAACGCAAGTGTTGATTAATTTTATTTATAATTTAGACTTAAAATTAATCAACACAAAATAGTTGCAAACTTGACTAGTCATAGAGCGGCCGAACTACTTTAACCAATGTGAAGTTTTCACGGTTTATTTGAATAATCTGAATCATTCACCATTCGACAAAAAAGTTGTTGAATCTATCAAATTCCTATACAATAAACGGATTTAGTTTGATGAACAAGTTTTTTTATTCCGGGAGGAAGTAAAAAGCGCAATTTTCCGAGGCTGTAACGCGAACTTTTCCTCCTGGGAGTTGGGATCGAGCTGAAAATTCGTTGTTAGAGAATCCGTGATTCGAAGACACTATGAATCCTGAACAAACCGACGGTTTGATTCGGTATTTTATTGACGCTGCGACCAACGATGCACAAAAACCATCATAGACTTTTCGACTCTTTTTTCTCAGATCGAGCAATGACAGTACGAGCATTCGGTAACTGGCGTGCGAACAACGCGCTCGTTAGCTCGAATCGAGTGCAAGTTTACCGTTGAGTCATGGCAAGGAAGAAGAGGGTGACTTATTAGTCTCCAAGGAAGAAAAGTCCGCGGTAAAACGTGAGGTCGATTCGCCTCGAGCGCGCACAGCTTACCTCGAGCCACGTTTTTCCTGTGACACGAAAGATGGAAAACATAGCGAAAGGCTCTCGTGCTGATAATGCACGGCGAGTTCTCACGATCTTGGAATAAATATCTGATTCGTGTAGAGCCTGTTGAGAGAATAATTATTCGGCTCGAAGGTGCCTCGTCTGTGAGCGAATACGAGTCGAATATATCCGCGCGTTCAGATTGGAGAAACGTACAAAAATATTGGTCTGCTTTCGACCATAGTCGTTGGCTGGTCGGACTCTCGACCCGGCGAGTTTATTTTCGTGCGTGCGCCACGCACTTCGTGGCCTTTATACCCTTTTCCTCGGGCTTACAGCGGAGCACATGAGTCGTCCCTTGGCTGCCGTTGCGTTCGTTCACTCTTTGTAATAATTATAAATAGATTTGTGTCGAGAGAGTTTACCGAGAGAAAGGAAGCGTCTCTTTGTCTCTCGTAAGTGATGCTTCTCCTTCGAAAGAACGAACGAGACGGCGAGAGAGACGGAGAAAGTGTTAAGAGAGTTACGAGACCTTTTTCCCTCTTGATTTATTTGTATTCACATGCCTGACGGGTAACGGAAGTCTTGAGATACAAGAGCTCGACTAACGTCACGTGTCCGCGAGAGATATTCTTTGTGTCTGATGAGCTATTTACCGTTTCTACTTGCGACGAAATTTGAATAATTTACTTCACGAAGCGTTCAACTGCGAAACGTGGTCATTTCCTTGCGGAGATTCATATTGCGCAAACTCGAGTGAAACCATGAGACGATTTTTTGGAAAGTTTAAAGCCACAGCGTACTTGGACTGATTTTAATCATCGCGCCTATCGTTTTTGTTACAGATTTTCGGAACAAGGACACGCGAATCGCCCCTGATATGCCGTTTTTTCTTTAAGGTGAGTCGAGAAACGTCTAACCAATGGCAATCACGATCCCTGATTTACTTTTCGTTGATCAACCGATATTACTTATACGTTTCGAGCCGAGGCCAAAGTGATGGTTCTATTAGCGTCGCGTTTTATCCGTAATTGAGTTGCTGCCGCAATTATCAGGGAACCGGGGCGAAACCACGGCCGATAATTCATTTTGTCAAGACGGTCCGAGATCATTATCTCTTAATGGCGTATCGATCAGAGCTTCGCGTAACCCGCGACTGTATCTCGACCAGCGATTCCAGTGCGTGGGTGTTCCATCATAACTCTCCATCGAAAATCGATTCTCGACAATTCGTGAGGCAATATGAAATTCTGTTAAACGTGACAAAACTCGATGGAAGTTGATATTTAATGCTTCTGAATTCTAAACACTTGGAAGTACACTCATCGAGAAGCAAGTCCTCCAAAATCATTTCTCAATTATTTCGATCCAAGGGAAACTGCACTGAGAATAAAATTTAGTTGAAACACTTGAAAAATGTACAATTTAACTAAAATATTTAGATAATCATTCAAATAGGATTAAACCAATTGAGGGTTATGTGACGATACTTGGGTTACTCTAACGTCATATTTTGTTGCTACGAAAATATTAGTTAATGCATCCAAAAACTAGGAATACAAAAAAAAGTTTTTCGTGCCGAAAAGTGAGATAAAGAAAATCAACTATTTGATCAGGCAGAAATTTAGTTGGTTAATCAAGAAATAAGTAAATCGGTTTAACTAAATTATACATTAAATGTACTGAAGTTTCTTTCGAGGTAGACATTTGTACAGACAATTGATTTGGTTCGTCATCTTCACTTCATTACTCGACATTCAAATAAATATATATCATCAAAGTATATGTGAATTAAGTGAAAATAAACAAATGTTTCGAGTTCTTTGAACAAAAGATTTGCTTTCACTCGTTTAATTAATGCACATAAACAAAAATTCAGTGATTCGGATAAATGAACTATTCCTTATTTATCGCAAGCGGATGTTAGTTGGACCAAGCAACATAAATATCAACTAAAGACATTTGGTTGTTCAACGATTTTTTTTCTCGGTGTATCAATTGAAAAAGACGCTAAATTCAGTCACTTAAGCTTCACGAATCCTAATTTTCTTACCATTTTGGTCTACACGATTCTTTGGCTTATTGTCAAAAGTGTAAAATATCTGAAACCGATATTTTTAGGACCAAGATCCCCGCTGTGAACTCACGAGCAGCTACACTGAAAAAAAGTTCGTTCATTAAACTAAATCCATTTTGTTAAACGAAAATTAAATTCCAACAATTTTTTAAATGAAATCACAAGTGTTTCGGTTTATCGATAAACCAACACGCTTTTGATTTGCTCCGACGAATAATTGTTTAAATAACAATTATGAAATTGACTGAATAGTAATCGCTCGAACAAGTAAAATAATTTGTTTATTCCGCAGATATTTTTATTTACTCCAACGTGATTTTGTTGAGTTACCAGAGCTCCTGTTGGTTCGACCACCATCGTGTTTCAAAATTCACAAATCATCCGGTCTCATATCTCAGAAATATTCGGTTGCCCGCGTATCGGAGCAAGTATATTGTAGTTGCGAGAATAGGAATTAGTTTAAACGAAGAAAGTTTGTTTCTCAGTGTTTCCCCCGGAAATTAGTTGAGAGCGAGGGAAGCATTGTGTACGGCGAAGGTCGCACGAGGACGATGAGGTGGGTGGGAGAAGAGCCCAGGAATTGCCTGGAAATGCACGTAGAGTTCACGAGCTTTTCCAGCGGGTATATACACGCGCATTGGTGCACCGAGATAGTCAGCTGTGCTGCGACAAGGTCAGGGTCGTATCTGGTCATGGTTGAGGGAGGGTTGGGTCGGGCTGGCGTAATCGATGCCCGCGACTGGTCTGTCTGCCCCTTGCTCTCCGCTGCCTTATTCTCTTGCCAGAAGAGCACCCCTTTCAGCTGCAGTAACCATGGCAACCATCTCTCCTGACCCAATCCGGTCTCTTATATACATAAATGTACATAGAAACACTCGTACATGCATATTACATACACAGAAACAAACGTGGATGAATTCGGGGCTGTACGTGTGTCCGTGAATCCATATACAAAAGACTTCTGACATATAGAAATGCAGCATCGCATCCAGAGCTTTGGCAAAGTCGCGACGACAGACATCTCGGCAACGGTTACTGCAGTTCGGTCTCTCGAGTTCTCCAGTCACATTCTCTCCTCTCTCGCTCTCTCGCAGTCTTCTGAACTGCTCCCCGAACGAAGTTTCCTCCACTCGGCCCAGCACAAATCCGTCTTGTTAATTAAATTATAGGGCCGCTTAATCGTTGAGCCGAAAACGCAGCCTGCTCGCGCTGACGTAATTAAACAATCGCGTGAAAAGCTGGCGTCGTGCGCGTCTCGTTGGAACTCGGACTCGGTGTGCGTCGTCCTTTCCTTCCATTCCGTGCGCGTGTGATTAATCGTGCGCTCGAAGAATTAACAAGCTCAACCGCGTGTCTCTTCCCTGTGATAAATTCGCTCGAAAGTATCGCATTGAATGGAGAATCGGGCGTCTGGAAACTGGGAAAGTTGGTTAACCAACCAACATGCCACGGCTCAACGCGTCCCCAATAACAAGCCCACCACCAATAAGACCAATTCCATCCTCTCAGGCTGGTATCATCGCGTTAAAGAATCCTATGTCGCAGCATGGTTCTGTCGCATGTTTCAGACCGGAAGAATGTCAAGCGCCCCCGCAGGAGGTGCTGCCGGCGGAGGAGGCGGTGGCGCTGTCGGGGGTGCCTTAAGCCTCATGGGCTGCGTCAGGGAAGCCTCGCCACCACCCCAGGATCACCATCATCTCAGCCTCGGGGAATTTGCCATGCAGCAACGCGCTGTCGATACATTACCGAAAGGTGAGTCCTCGCACTGCCATCATTTTTCCACGAAATTTCATAAATCTGTGTCCTCTCGTCGCGCTCACATGCAATCGCCAATTTCTCACACGTCTTGCGAGCATTTTTATCGGGAGGGGACAACTCCGAAGAAAACAAATCTCGAGAAGTTTTTCTTATAAACAATGCGACAAACCCTCGGTATTCGAGATCCATCGGGAAAGACCCGCGGCAGGAACAAATTGTTACGTAAATTATCGGAAAAATCATCGGAACACGTGACATTTTTTGACACCCCGTTGTCGCACGTGCCCGCAGTGATTGGTTGGGAAAAAAATTACGAGTCTCCCTCCGAAAACAATGAAAAGTCAGACACAATGCAACGTTTTTTGCCCAAGCCCCTGGCGCTTCCGAGCAGAAAAGCGGCAACCGGGGACTGCGTTACCTACGAAGATTCGTCATTAGGCCGAGTGAACCTCGAAAAGTGGAGGTTCCTCGTCGAAAGTCAAAGAAAAGTCCGGAATAATGTGGAATTTTTGGCGCACTCCTCAGGGCTAAGAAAATTTGAAAAGAGGATGCTATTACGAAACTTCTCTACAATGACTTCCGCGGGGGAAGTGACGCGCCATGGTTTCCGAAGTTTGGGTCTGGTCTGAAGGAAAAATGGGAGAAAAGGCCTCCGACATGAAATCGTACTCGGAGATTCCGCTCGGAGGCCTTTTCGCTTTATCGCGCGAAGCGCCTCACGCGATAGCGCTCCAATGTTTCCATTCGCACGTGTCTGTGCGATTGTACGTACACGTGGATGTGCGCTCTTCTCACACAGCTACGGTGTCTGGAAGGTGAGCCCGGGGCGGGAGTCTAGACGCTCGAGACGAGAGCGAGAGAGCGAAAACGGAAAGAGGAGAAATGAAAAATCGTGTCTCCCGAAATTTCGCCTCTACGTACCCGCGCGGAATACCAGTTCGAAAATGATATCTCAACCTGGCCAATCCGCACGGGGGCGTTGATAAATGCACCTCCTTCGCGAGCGTACAAATTCCAACGTGTACGTGCCTCCGCACATATCTGTACGGTTCAACTGGCTTCGGAGTGCAACGCTCCCTGAGATTATGGCAAATGTGTCTGGGATTACAACACCGGCATGAAAAGTGTCGAGTCGGGGTAAAAACGATTCTTATTTTCAGCCAGCCTCGCGCTCGCTCTCGCCGTTTCGTTGACGCACTTCGAACATATGAGAAAACTTGCAAAAATTTTCCTGTTTTTAGTACGAACGTTTAAAGATCTTGAAATCGATGAATAACGCGAATCATTTCTCAATTTTATTGCATTTACAAACTTTTTATCTCGGTTGACACGCGATTTGATTCATCCATCCGGGAATTGAGACGCGGAAGGTCAAAAAAGGAGAAGAAACGTTTATCCTTGCATGAAGAAAATGTAATAACATTTGAGTCGAGAAAAACCGATTGATTTTTCAATTCAACTACGCTCGATCGAATCGACCTCATTCTTTTTGGTAAGTGAACGCTTTATTGCAGCCTCGAGCCTGGAATTTAGATGCGAAAGGAAGGCGGAGGAAGGGAAACGGTTCTTTTTTTTTGTCACGAACGTCAAATAACATTAGAGTGTAGAGAGCCACCCAACGAATATTTTAGTTTCGTTCCATCTGGACCAAAATCACCAAAATCACTAAAATTGAGATGCGAAGTGCGAAGATATTTGTACGTCCGTGTCGTTATTTGCTCGCAGAAAACGATCGTTGAACTCGGTGTAATCAGACTGCAGCAAATGTTGGGTGCAACCCACGCGAATTGGATTCAGTATCGTTCGAAAGGTCGGAGGCTCTTTGATCATGAATAATCTGCACTGAGAAACACGACGTCGATGGGGATAGAGCATCGGTAGGGAAGAAGGGAATGCACTTCCGGTTGAGCGAGAACATCGAGCCTCTGAATGTTTTTTTATTTTCTTTCTTTTTTTTTTCATCGAACGAACGGGAGGAGATGGAAAGGAAGGTCTTCCGCCACGCTGCAGTCTGATAATCGGTTCCGCGTCGTATTGCACTTAAGTACGAATGCTGGGATCACACTCGTTGCAGGGCATAGAAAATCGAATAGAAATCATTTCCAAGCGAACACTTCGAGCGTCAAATTTCACGGATGAGTGGCTCGCTCTCTCAGTCCGTGACTATTTCCATACAACTTCCAGCATCGCGATTGATTACCGGGCCTTGAAACACTTCTCGATAATTTTTCATCTCGTTTCTTACTTCTTCGATTCGGAGTCCATTTTCTTGCATGACTTTCACGCGGGCCCTCGACTCCCTTTAGTTCCTCGTTCCTTGTTAAAAAAACGATTTTGCTTTTGATCACGAAATCACATCGGCCAATGAGCGTTTCTTTTCAATCTTTCGCCTTGCCAAGTACACTCCAGAGCGAAAGATTCGAAGCGACCGATCAGTTGGCGAAACAACGGAAAATACGTTGATTTCGAATAGAATTTTCGACACTTCGATCGACGCGAGCTATGCAACAGACTGCAAAAATCCACGCTTCCTCTTTTTGCGATTCAATCTTTGATCTACGAGAACTTCTCGACAACGAGGGCCCCGTAACGTTGTTATCGGCGCCGGAGACTCGTTTGATGCAAGTTCCAGTGAATAATGCATATTTTCCTAGTTCGCTTCTCGAGTTTATCGATTTTTCCGACTCACCTTTGCTTATCGTACTCGTCAAAGAGACGGAGAGAGATAACGAGCGCAATGTCAAGAACCAGAGAATCGATGATGTCAAAAGCATTGAATTCCTCACTCCCCTCGCGGTCTTTATCGTAAAACACGTGCCCCCGCCCCCCCGCCGCGCTGCTTTTCAGCCCCTCATGCCCGTACTCTTTCTCCTGGATCCGGTTTTCCATTACACAACCACATTCACTTTTACTTTCTTGTTGAAAGAATTGAGCCGCGTTGTTATCGCATTCGTCGCTTGAATTTGGGTCAGTGGAACACGATGAAATATCGCTACCTCCTGTTTCGTCGTTATCGTCGATGAATCCAGTCACATTCGCGTGTCCTGCTGCCGATCATCGATGTATGAATTTATAGAATGTGACGAAATTATGAAGCTTGCTGTATTGAAAAAAGTCAAGTTTTTATGAAAACATTTGAAATCCATCAAACTTCGAAATGTTAGGGATCCCGTCCTTGAGATTCTGATCGAATCGACGCAGTTTTAAGGAGTGCGAATCAATTCGTTCGAACCGGTTCGGAGAAATTGTTACGCTGATTCTACTGCGGTCTTTTGAAAGTTATTCAAAAGTGTTTTTTTCTTTCGTGGGCTGAATTCGTGACTTTCGATTTCGTGATGAATCTTGATTCGTACGGAAAAGAGATTATTTTGGAAAAATATGAGGGATTCTCTGTCAAACCGGCCACTTTTTTTTCGACCATCTCAGATCTACCTCATAACTGGTTATATCAAAGTACTACTATAAAAGGCACTCTATGTAAATTTTTTCAGATTTTTAAAATCATAATTTTAGAAAATACCGTTTTTTTTCAAATTAATATATCTCGGAAACTTGAAGTAACTGAGAAAAAATGTCTTCACATAAAAGTTATAGTTTCGTGTTAGCTTCCGAGCGGACGACTCGAAATAATTTTTACGTTCTGGTAACGATGACTTTTTTACGAAAAAAGGGGAGAATTATTTTTTTATTCAGGAACAGCCATTTTTTTTTGGCTGAAAAAATTACAGAGTTTTCCAATATGTCTGACGATATCGCGAGAAAAATCGCCAGAATGGTACGGATCGAGGTACCGGTATGAAAAAATTAATTTGTGTAATATTTTATTTTTTTACCTACCTCGATTCGTGCCACTCTAACAATTTTTTTGCGATATCGTCAGACATATTGGAAAACTCTGTAATTTTTTCAGCCAAAAAAAAATGGCTGTTCCTCAATAAAAAAATAATTCTCCCCTTTTTTCGTAAAAAGTCGTCGTTACCAGAACGTAAAAATTGTTTCGAGTCTTCCGCTCGAAAGCTAACACGAAACTATAACTTTTATGGGAAAACATTTTTTTTCAGTTACTTCAAGTTTCCGAGATATATTCATTTGAAAAAAAAACAGTATTTTCTAAAATTATGAATTTAAAAATCTGAAAAAATTCACATAGAGTGCCTTTTATAGTAGTACTTTGATATAATCAGTTACGGGATAGATCTGAGATGGTCAAAAAAAAAGTGGCCGGTTCAACAGAGAATCCCCCATATTCGAGTCGCCCGAATTTGTCGGATCGAAAATTTCGTAATCGGAGCCTCGGTTTGTTTTTGGTAACGATGAACTTACGAATTTTTTAAATTTACTTTCGTTTGGCTTTTACGCATTATCGTTTCGTCTCCTCCCGCACGACGAGAAAAGTGATAATAACGCTGCAGTTTGAAGCAGAATGACTCGGAGTTTACTGTGGAAAAGGATTCGGGGCAGAAAATTTGTTTGATAATTGAAAGACAAATCCTATTTATTTGCGGGTCTGTGAAAGCGGAGAGTTTCGTTGAGAGGGAGTAAAATTTTTCCTCAATTGTGGAATTATCATCAAGAGGAATCTTGACGTCGTTACCAGGGAAGCAGAAAATTGCTGAGAAAATGGTCGCCCGCTTTATTCTATCCGGTCTGGCAATGTTCACAAACGCGAAAATAACACACGGACGCGCGCGCACGTATTATTTCGACGTGCATAAACAAATGCTCGGAAATGAGCGTGTGTGGGATTTAATTCGTCAGACTCTAGTGGGGATTCAGGTCAGTAAAGCGATTCGGAAATCATTTCGCGTATACAGAAGCGAGTTACGATCCCGTTCGATTCACGGAAGGTGCCGCATCTCATTCGAGATTCTCAGCGTTTTATGAGCCTTTTCTGGAATAGCTTCCTACTCTTGTATTATTCCGAACGAATTAAGGTCGAATGGCGAAGGCGATTGAAGTCGTTACTCCCCGTTTTCAATTCGATCTTCTCATCGGACGCTTGAGGTTATGCTTTGACGTCTACCGTACCCAGCCAGCACTTTCACTTCATTTTGCACAATTCCCTTGCAGCCTTCGCCGACTCCAACTATTTATTTGCGCGAGTGCTACCTCCCTCTCGAACAATTCGCCGCACTTTTCCGCGATCCCCGATTACTTTTGTTCCATTCGCTCCTCCATGCAATCACCGCCCTCAACCGCGAGCCTCTTTTTGCCATTCGATTACTTTCGGTCACCGAGAATATCGTGCCTTTCGAACCTCCGAATTCGACTCAGGACCAGAGCATCAAAAATCGACATTTTCACCCACAATTTTTCACCAATTCCCAAAAAAATAATATCCGAAAGGACGAATTCAACATTCACATTTTATTCTCGTTAAGTATTGATGAAGAATATTTATGTTTATTGTATGTTTAGATTAAAACCAGAATTCACAATAAATAGGTGCTTATTTCGAAGAAATTACAAACTCGTGACAACGAGCAAACAGAATCATAAATCCAACAAACTCTCACAAAATCGACACGTGACTAGAACTAGAATTTTGTGAGACATCACAATCGAATCAATGACGGACGAAATTGATCTTAAAATCAACGGGTGAATAGGCTGATGTCGTGATCATATTTCGTCAAGATTTTTTGATGGAATTAAAAATTGAGCAGCAAAACAAAAGCATATCATCAAACTATTTTTTACTTATTTCTAGTTTCTTATATTTTAGTTAACATCGATGACAACCCGGCAATATTCACACTGGATAATAAACGTCGACTATAATCACGTGATCATTTAATCATTTTGAAGAATTCAAAAAAAAAAAATTATCGGCGTTTGTTTATAAGTCGGATGATATCGCAGTTTTCGGAAAGAACCCACCAAAAATGTTTCAATATTTTCTCAATGTTTTCCTCGGTTTTCAGATATGTGGAAAGAAACCGAGCGTTTTTCAATGATGAGATAAGCCCCTTCAACAAAGATAAGGCTCTCCCAGTTGCTGCCTGAAATTCTGATACAATTATCGATAATTGTTTTCTCTCGTACAGAGAGAACGAGAGAGAAGGCGAAACAATTGGCTAGATGATATTCTCCGGCGAGCAGAATGGCTTGTGCGTAACAATAAGAATCTTGTCGCCCATAAGAGGGGTGGGGAGAAATCGCGGCTTTCTTCCAAGATATCGCGAAAGTCGTTCGCCGCTGTAGGGAGGCTTTTACAATCTTATCGAGCGCGATACTAAGTACGAATTCTATTGGCCGATGAGTCGAGCTCTAGTCAGGTGTATCCTCTCACATGGATCGAAGAGTTCGCAATGTCGAATTACAGTCTTTTACGATCGATGGCCAACAAAGTGTCTGAAGAGACTTGGACTCTGGAACGAAAAATGTTTGATCTCGGGAGAAAATGAAATTTTCGTGACGGTAGCCGTGGATTAAAAGTCGCACGTGTAGTTGAGAAAAAAAAGCAAGGAAACGTAATGGAAACGCTGGAAGATCTGGGTGATCTCGAATGGTGTTTTGGTAATGAAAACTTCGAATCGATACTCGAAAACACGTGAACAAATATTTGGGCCTGGATGAAACGATCTTTTCAATATTTCGCTCGTTCCGACGAGTTGAACGAAAGAATAAAAGTGGAATAACGAAAGAATAAAAATATGTGGAAGGCTAGCGCGAGTGATAAATATTCGACGAAATTTGAAACGCGTCTAACATTTTATCGACTCGCGTATCGCATAGCTGATGGTTGAAGAATTTTTATCTATTGACCATTTCGATGAGAGGAAGTAGCGACGGAGACGTTTTTTTCATAAACTTTTAGCACGCCGTTCGCGTCCGTTATCTCGTCTGTTTTCAAATGTGTGTACGAGGATCGACGGGCCACTTGAACAGCAATCAATGTTCCAACGGTTCGGAATGTTGCCTCTTGAGGCCTCGCGATGACATTCATTTCCGTCCATCTTATTGGACGTTTCGATCGAAACGAAACTATTTTTTTGCTCTCCCTGTCGTTCTCCTGTCTCATATTTCCCTCGCAATTATATTTCCGTGCGTGACGTTTAATCGGAACGATATGCGAGCATCTGCTGTCGCTTCCGCATGCGAACACGCGACGAGGCGAAAATGACACTTCGAAATAATGATTCTCCAATGGAATTCTGATTTCTGTCTGCGGATTAGAAAAAAATTTTTCTCTTGCGACTCGTTTCACGTGATGCCCGAAGCCCTCGCGTGTCCCACTCCGAGCGAACGCGTCGCAATCCTCTCCCGTACTTTTCACCCTTTTTTTCTTGTCCGTCATTTCCGCATCTGTATCAAGCAAGAGAGTTTTTCACACCTTCCATTTAATTCTCTGTGCCCTTTCGCTCTCTCGCTCTCGCTCTTTCTTTCTCCGGCGAGTTGAATCGAAAAGGGTGAACTTTCCGCCTCGAGCTAAAGATCATTCTCCTGTACGGTTCACTGCGAGCATTTCTCAACCCCTTTTCACACATTAATCTTTTCTCAGCCGCCGTTAGTTCTCGTTCTCTCACTTCTCTGTAGTATTTTCTCTTCTCCTGTTCTTTATAATCGATGTACGCATTCCCTCCTTTCGATGGCTTTTACCGTCACGCGCGTATCTTCGGAAAACGAAAGAAGAAAATGAATTCAACTGATGCTGCAGCTGGGGGAATCAAAGTTGGAGTAAAACTTGAAAAAACAAATTATCAAATTTAATAACCAAACGATTGAAGAAAAAAACAGACTTTCGGTAGTGTTCAAAAAAAACGACTCTATTCAATTTAATTTTCAAAATTTTTGACTCAGCGAACCAGAGAATAAAAACAAAACTGACGAAAAATTCCCAATTTCAAACGATCCATGGGGTTTTAGAAAATGATTGTACTTTAGAAAAGATTTTTGGATAAATTCGAGAAACCTGTAATTACAAAAAAAAAGAATAAAATTTGAGGAAATAAATCACCAACGTTATTCTTCTCTCGAGCATAAAAATCTTGAAAACTTATTTACTGCGCAGTCCGATTCGTGTCAGCATCGCCCATTGACTCGGTCCCATAAAAATTTCACTCTTTTATTTCGCGGTCCGTTTTCCAGGATTTTGTTGACCCAATCGATCCCGTTCCTGAGGCAAGGCTCAGTGTATCGAGTGAGTGGCTCGGGGTCATCATCGATAAGGCTAAAAATAAATTTGAAACATTCGTTCCAAGTCCCGCACCCTCTGTTTTTATGAGCCCATCCCTGCATCGTTCTTTTTACGCTGTTTTCTCGCTATTATTATACCTTTTTCGGATTCTTCGACTCCGCCTTAATCCAATTATATTTCCACTCACAAGATTAGCGCATATCCTAACACTCAGTGCCTTCCCTTGAATCGATGGATCCTCGTGGTCCTTTCGATAATTCAATATTCATCTCGAAATTCTATATCTGTATCGATGCGTTCACCCACATCCATCCGATGCTCAATGTGGAGCGAGTTTGCTGGACCATTATCATCGCTCGTCCATTATCGCGAGCCATCACGACTCGCTCTCAAACGTATCTGTGTTCAGTTCCACTCATTAGCCGCGTCTATATCGTCGTAAAATTCGCATTTCGGGATTAGGAGGAAAAAAAGATTTCACGTGCATGCGAGAGACGGGGATCGACGTTGATGTGTAGGTGCTGACGCATCAATGGGAGTACTAAATTTCTTGGAGCAATTCCATCTCGTTACATCCGATTGACTCACGCTCGACCGGCACGTCTGCTGTCGGATTAGGAAAAAGATACGGCCCGGGGCCGAAGCAACGGTCATCTTCTGCACTCAGAGGAATCGCTTTTTTCGCTTTGCGTAAAGTTCGCACGTGCCTTTGGAACGTCATTCTTATGACATTCTGGAACTCGCATTTTCGGTGTACACGTTTTGACGGCGTGAGGAAGTGATTGGTTGGGGGGTCAAGACTCGAAAATGAGCGGGGAAAAGATTTTTTATTATCGTGGATTTGAAGCGTTCGAGAAATTGGGCACGTCAATGATGAAAAGTGGAAAGAATTTTATCGAGAATTCATTTTTTTTAAAATTATTTTGCTGAGGATGAAGTTCGCAGGGAGCAGATTGTCTCTTGAGATCTTTATCATTCAGTAGAAAGTGAAACGACGAGAAAATCCTTGATTTATTCATTCGATCGGATCCTCGCTAATCTTCGCATTCGTTGCATCTTTTTACAGAACCTAAAAAAAGACGTTTCCATCCGCTCCGAGGTCTGAGAAGAATTTTCAGGCGAAAGAGTCGGGGAGCTGCGGACGCTCGACTCAGCTCACGGAACGGCGAACGGGACGGCGATCTGATAACGCGTGACCGCGAGGAAGTGACGCTTAGACATCCAGCCGGACGTCCTGAGGAGGCGCGCAGTCGAAGTGCCAGTGAACTTCTCACAGATTCGTGCGATCGCGAGAGGTACATCGAGCTTCCATTAAAAATATCGATTCATTACAAAAAATTTGAATCTCAAAGAAATTTCATTGTTTTGAGTCAAAAAAACGAGAATTTTGCTTTTTTATCTTATTTTTCATCGTTTCAATGAAATCTTTTCAGCAGACGCCTTGGCTGGCCAAGGAAATATCGATTAGGAATTTCCGTGAGGACGCATAAGTCGTTTAATAAGTAATACAACAAAATAATTGCGTGTTTGTGGTCCGTTGGAAGAAAGAACAAACGTCACGTGTTTGAGATAATGTTACCGGCTTCACTGACCTTTCCTCATAATTGCTTTTTCCACACGTCGTTAGCGGCGTCGAGAAAAAGGCCGAAGCTTGGCTAGAGAAGCGATAAGATCAACAAAAATAATGATTTTTCAATAAAAATTCAATTAACCCATTTTTTATTATCGTCACTCGCGAGATCTAACAACTTCGAAGATTGACGATAATTTCGAAGCATTTCGATAATACGCAGTGAAGTAACTTTTCGTTGCTCATATTCCTGCGCTCTTTCCCTCGTCTTGGAATATTCTTGAACCTGGTTCGGGCGTCATGATTTCATTCAGAAGGCACGTAAATCGTTTCCTACCCCAGACGATCGTTCGTCGCGAAAAAAAGTCTAAAAGAACCAGAATCCTCGTGCAAGTTGGAGCAGTCGATGAATTTTCCAAACGTCATCCAACCAGTTCGAGTCTGTGCAGTTTCCCCCTGTTCTCACAACTTTTTCCCAAGCTTCTGTGTCTCCGTTCCGATACTTACGTTACAAGAACTCTTCTACTCGAGGAGGAATGATTCTCAACGAAGACAAAAGCACGAATTGAAAATTTTACGGAAAGTTGTAACGAGATTGATAAAAGGAAATTATTTCTATCGAAATTTCTACTCTTAACTGCAAGAAAATCTAAAATAATACAACAGAATTAATTTTTGGTCGCAGAAAGTACGAAAATAGTGATAAAAATTAGAGAAAATTCGATCTCAACTCCATTACTAATTGTAAGTCGATCGACAAATTTTCTTGGTTAATAATCATTCCACTTTGCGTGAAATATCCCATGTGATTTCGCCTTGTTCGTCCGTGTAAGTCCTCGTTGACTGTACCGCGCCATCTCTCAAGAGCTGTATTATTAATGAAGTGACTTGAAATTCCAGTGTGTTCCTGAGGCGAAGCGGTGTGGAGGAATCCTTCGCGAAGCTTCGTGGAGGCTCCGGTCAACTGTCCGTATCTCACGACAGCGTTTTCCCCGGGGAAGTGCCTCACACGAGGCCCCTATCCTCGCTGGATCCTCTCGCGACTCTCGAAGTACGTAACAATACGAGTCATGCATTCTCCATCGCCTCCAAACTCTTCGTACCTCCACCTTAATGCGGGGCATCAGCTGTGCACTCTCGGGCACAAATCATTTTACAAATTTCACTCCAACTCTCCTCGGGCTCGTTGCTCGCTACAGTTTGCTTCACTATTTTTCCTCCCGAGGGATCGTCCTCGGAATTCCGCTCAAACTCCGATCGAAAACTGCTTTTCCTTATTTTCATGGAAATTAAATATGAACGTGAAACGAAACGCAGATTATTGGGAGCGCTCGTAACGATTCTGTTTCTCGGTCACTATTTTCGTCGTGCAAAGAAATCGCAATAATTCCAATGAGCTCCGACAAATCTCAGAGGAATTCCATCAAAATAATTTTCGTTACTTTCGTGCGAAAGTTGCAAATTTATGTTAAGTTTGCATAAAAGTTGAGACAATGATCGAAATCGGATTGTCGAATTTCCTCAATTTCACACTTCCCTCGATACAAAAGTACTCACTTCCAACGTCATTCCAAACGATTGCAATTCCGATAAAAACAGGATTAGCATGTCATAAAATTATGATTGATTGGAGTGTTCATAAATAATTTTTGCGTTCAAGTTTTTTGTTGAATTGTTAAAAAAGTCGGCTTTGCCGCCAATTGTAATGTCAAGTTTGCGAAAAAAAAAAAGATACGAGACTTCAAAGGTCTGTGAATGCGGAAAAATGAAAGTATAAAAGTATAAATTTTAAAACGGGAAGTGATCGAAGTTATGCTCAAATGTCGAAAATTGGAGAGCTTACTTCATAAATCTTTGCAACGATTTTATGCTCCGAGTAATAGCTCGATAAATTTTCATATTTATGTGCCGCCCATATAATGTGCCCGGATGTACGTTCCACCAGTTTTGCAAGACGAGGCTTAGGCTCCCGATATTCCGGGACTATTTTCGGTTAGCATTAAGGTCAACAGTGAAAATAGCATCGTGAGACGTGTACTCCGCTCTCATCACTCTCTCTCTCCTCTCGTTACTCTTCCTCTCTAACACGTGCGCGCACGCTAAACTAAATCTGTGTGCACTCAAACCGCGCACTCCATATTCCATCGAAGAATAGATGGCACCGAGCTTTCCCGACATAGACAGCCTTCCCGGGCTTTATCATCGTTTTCGGTTCCAATGAATATCAAGTACTTTGGTACACACGAATTTGAATCAGGTTCAACTGAGTCTGATTACTTAGAGAAAATTCAGTGCTCCATTTCATTCACGTTTCGGTGATTCGTCGTGATCATTTTTTGTAAAACAATCATTCGTTCGTTTATAACGCACCATCCCTTTGAGAAAATTTTCCGGTGTTTTATTATTACTTGTCACGAAATAAACGTAGAAAAATGATTTTTCGATCGAACCTCACAAAAATAGAACAAAATTGATCGTGTAATAAGATGAATAAAATTCTCTTTGAATCGTTTCTAACGAAATCATATTATAAAAGCTAACACACGTTATTGCATTCCAAATAAAGTTACAACGATCTGTCATTTCATCTTATTTTACTGTACATTACTGGACCTGAGTGCTCCTCGGTTGTTATTCAGTTGCAGTCACTTAAGGGGACGTCTTAAGCACAGGCATATTGCTCGAAGCTTTCGTACGAGGAGAACTAGCGTACGGAATGGGTACCGGCGATAGTAAATATGCGATATACGTACGTGGTTATACGCTGATATTGAGGCGTACGTACATACATTTATTATTCTTCGGCGGTATTCGAGTCACGAGTTAGCCGAGTTAAAGACACGGTTACACGTGTATCGTATTGCTCGCCGTGACTCGTCTCCCAATGCACCTTGGGATTTACACGTTCGTATCCATATTTTAATGTACTTTTACAAGGGGTGTCCTGGTGGACCTCAGTTCGGTAGGATTTCAAGAAGAAACAAATTATTTCGTCCCCTGATCCATAAAACTCTAATTAAATTTGAAGGGAGGCACAAGAAGCTTAAAAACTAAAAAAATTGGTTGACGAATTCACGTTTTTGGATCGCGCACCAACGACTATTAATATCTCGTCGAAATATCGATCCTCGCTTACTGATTTCTACCTCGTGAGGGAGCTTCGATGAAAACGAAGCAAAAAATTGTTTTTCCATTAAAATTAAAAAATTTTCATTCACTCCCTCGATTCTACACCGACTTCGAGCACACCCTGTACACGCGAGGATATAATATGAACGCGAATATATAGCACACCGGTTACATGCCCCCTGTCCATCGTCTACGATCACTCGAGTAGAGTAATTGCAACGCGAGACCTTCTCGCGCCGTTACCCCACCATCGAGTTCTCCCATCGAGGATATTCCCCTCGTCTTTATACGATAAACTTTGCGAGACCCAAATAAAGATGGTGCGGTACGCTTTCGCGCCAGACAACCATCACTCATTTTTTTCTACGACAGCTTACGAATAATGACGTGAAATTGGCAGCGAACAAATCGAACTTCGATAAGAAAAAAGAACAACGTGATTAGCGTTGATCGATCGACGGTGATCGTACTCGCTTCGGGTTTTACCGCGAGACGATTGAAAATACTTGAAACTATGAAACTTTATTATCCGGAATGAAAAAGAATAATAATTTTCGAAAGTTCATCAATTTCGAGCCGATTATTCGCTGTCGAGTCAGAACATGATCAAAGAAGAAATTATCAGTGCAATTACAACGATTAATCGATTCGAATTATAGAAGTCGATTAAACTTCGAGAAGTTTTGCCAAGTCCATCAAAATTCTCGGCGAATCCGCTCTCGACGTTGATCCTACCGAATTATTTTTCGCTCCACCAGTTAAGAAATCGAGGAGCTTATTTCATTACGGTTTCCTCACGTTCGTCGAGATCAAACACACACGATATACGAGCAGAAACGAACACACATGTAGGTCAATCCTAAGAACTTGAGATTGTGTTAAAAAGCACGTATGTACACTGGAGATTCTATTGCTGATGACATTCGGTCTTATGACACTTGTTTCGTCGATGCATCACGTTTGTTACGATGACGAATGCCTCGTTATCGCACGCGTTGCAGCTCTCCATTTTTGTTGATAGAGAATAATGCAGTCGATCTCACACTCGGCACTTCAAACTCGCATGCAGCATTTTATTGCGTTTACCGATCCCTCGTGCGTTCAATTATTCGAGCAACGAGCTGACGTTCCGTCCTAATACTTTGAGAAAGTCTTTCTTCCTGAGCATCTCCTAGAAATTCATTTAACATCCATTAATCTCCAGCTCTTCGATTCTATCATAATAATTCGTCTCTGTTTTTACTCGTACTTTGCACAGCGACGACAAACCAAAGCAAGCGACGAAGGGGTGCACAAAGATTATGCCTCGCGGATTCCACACGGCAACCGGATATCATTGAGGGTAAGAAATTAACGAGCGGATGCGATCGAAGCCTTGAGGGAAAAACCAATTGGACTGAAACTCGCGTTTTTTTGTGTTGCTGCTTCAAGAATTGGTAGAAAAAACTGAACTGATCCTAACAAAATCTCATTTGGATGAATGAAAATTCAGCGGATTCGACTGTGTTTTTATCGAAACAGCGAAGATTTAGTTCATTCAACGAAAGAGCAGTTGAACGATTTTTTTTCTCAGTATAAGATCAATGAAGAAATGGAAAGGAAGACACTTGAAATGGGGAAAAATATTCGAAGAGCATTCTTGTAGTTTTTCGATGGGAACAGTAATGAGAAAATGCAAAGAAAATTTTTACTTTAAGTGATGATTTAGTCCGTTACTGAAATTGAGAGTTTCGTAATTTTTGGAATAATGAGAATTTCATGTATGATTACGAATGATTTTTCAGTCGAATATTGGCCATTCCCTGACCACGAGTTTTTGGAGTAAGGAGAGCGTTAATCTTTTCGCAGGTGCTCGAGCAAATAAAGACAGTTATAGAGAACCGGAACCAACTGGCTTCAGCGACCTCCAACGAGTCCACTCACACTTCACATGTGAGTATGCACATGGTCATAATATGTTTGTATAAGAAATTCCGTGCTCAATCGAATCGATAAACAAAACTCGCATTGACGAGAAATCATCGATCGTGGTCCTTTCCCTGGCGATGTTTTTGGTAGCAAAATCATCCGGTCAATTACGTTTCGGTTCGTATCGACTTCTTTCTTTATCCGTGGACACCAGTCGAAACCTTTTCATGAAAACAATTCGGTTTATCGATTAATCAGATTTTCAAATCTTTACAGTTGGATGAAAATAAACAGAAATTCGATAATCTCTCGAGCTTAACGGAGAGTTATTTTTAACAATAATATTTGGAAAAATTATACCGAAACGAGCGATTCTTTGTTAGTTCGAAGTATTTGTTTTCGCCGCTCGAAATCAGTTTGATCGTCTTTTTAAATTAATCTCTTTTGTATTGAAACTTTTTTTTTCGAACTTGTTGAAGGTCGAAGAACATCCTCAATTCTTCATAATTCATTGCAGCATATCTTCGTAATGTCTTGAAATTTATGAATCTTATGTTGGTCGCCAAGTCCTCGAGTTTTTGTGGACAAAATTTATTTGCACGAAGCGTGTGGTTCATCCTCTTCGAATGTCTTTTTTTAGAATTTCGAAAAACTGAGAATGTTCAAATGTGTAATGATTAAATTTTTTTTTCACAACTTCGGAGGCTTGAAATATTTGATTATCAGTGACAGATTTAATAACGCATTCCGACTTATCTGATAAGATTAATTGCGAATTTATCGATTCGAAATTCCTTGCCGATAAATGAAGCGAAAAACGAATGATCGTTTGGAAAATTTCAAAATTAATTTCCACATTTTGCGATGTCTCAAAATAGTTTCGAAAAATCGAAAAGAAAATTAAACAACGAATTCTTTTAACTGGAAAATTTTTTTTCGAGCGTTCCCGTTTTCTTTATTTTTTCATCGTCACATGCGAAAATCCGCGCTCCATAAAAACGAGGGGCAGAGATCACATCGTGTTTTCTGAATTTCCAACTGCTGTTCGACGCTTCTCAACTTTTGGAACGGCTCTAAATTTTGTTTTTATCGCGCGTGATCACGTAACGAAGTACGAAAGAAAGTACGAGTCTCGGGTATTACGACTGTGGAAAAAACGTCTGCAGATATGAATAATACAAGAGTCAATGATTCATCAACACTTTACATAAGTATCGAGGGTTCTTGATTGCGTTTAATTATCATTTTTGGAGGCCTGTTCGCCTGAGAGAAGGAGCGATCGCTGGTCCGCGCGATCGCTCGCATGAAAAAGCATTCGAGGCGTTAATTAAGTACAGTGGAAGTGAGAACATTTCACGAGGATTACGAAACGAATTTGACCGAGGGAATAAATCTTTGTTTTCAGTTGCTAAGATGCGAAATAAATAAAGCATTGATCTGCGACAACGTAAAACTTTGTAGAAAGTCAGATTCTGTCATGATTGAAATTACAATTTCAATGCATGAAAACAAAACGAGACAACTTTTGAATTTACAGGCCTATAAAAAAGCCAGTAATGGTCTCCGTGTTTTGAAACTTTTCTAGTAGCATCCGAAACATTACTCATTACGAGCGTAAACGTAATGAAAAAATTGTCATACATCCCAAACCCCAAACAGAATCCGAGATAAAAAGAAACCAAACACTTTGGTGTTTGAAAAAAATGAGACACCAGTAAATGGAATCTTCATGATACAGTCTCATTGGCATGTCTCTTTAAACTGTTATGTCTCTTTCTCCATTCGAGCCACGTGGTCGTTAAATTTATGCCCCTTCTCCGTCTCCCTCTCCTTCTCTCCTTCTCTATCAATTTAGTCACTTCGTCATCGTCATCAATACCCAAGACACGCAACGTCGCACTCTGAGCTCTGCCTATAAACACGTACACGAATCTATAGGATTTGCCTGTACATATATTCTTCACTTCCCTCACCTACGTCTCGTGTCTCGCTCTCTGATGTCCCGTTTTCTTTTTTTTTTTTACGCTGCAGGCAACCGGGGAACGTTATCAGCAGGAAACCACCGAGGTGAGATAATGCGAAAGCAGCAACGTTTTCATTCTTTTTTTTTTCATTTTTATTTTCAGCCTTATTATTATTTCATTTCTGTCTTCTTTTCTCTTCTTTAATCCTACGACGTGTATTGCGCGAGTCCAAGGGGCCGGATTGACCGTCTCGGCAACGCTCGGACCTTCCTGCTCAGTGATGCAGCTCGCTTCACCAACGCCACACGCTCTTTTAGTCAATCTCCCGTGGCCTCTTTAACATTGATGCGAAATATTGTTGCGCGCACGTGCGCCCTCGGTGTGATTGGGTTTTCTATTTTGCGGGTGTGACACTTCGACGAAACTCTCGGTCTGCATGCCCCGAACCCTTGAACCGACTTCAACTCGATGGGGGTACGACAGACGAAAGTCTTTGCTTCCAATCTCGCTCTTTACTCTCGTGCTTTTCTCCATTTTATTATTGTGTGACGTGAAGTTTATTTGGATTTACAAGGATCCAACGATCTCCATAATTCGCGTAATCGTTCGATGATTCATCGTTGATCATCCTGACGTGGAAACCCAAAAAGTTTTCTCGTTTTTTCTCTTACCAGAAAATCCATTCCCGACCTTCGGAGTTTCAATGACCTTGAGATTTGAATTTCTAAACGTTTTTTCTCGTTCGACGTAACTTCCTGGAATTTTTTTTTTCGATCGCACTGTCTGACGACTCCGGCATGGAAATTCGGACACTTTTTTTTCAATTATGTTAGCGACATATTGAAGCATTAGCAACACATGACAAAACTGTCGATTTACGATGATTTTCCCTGAAAACACAACGAAAAAATGATAGCTCATTATTTTGGCTGTTGGTTTCTTTCGGCAAGGACTCTCAGTTGATTTCCTTATTCACATTGTAGAAATTAAATCTCGAAAATGAGCTCTCGTCATCTTTTGCGATTATTCAAATTTTTTGAGCACTCAGCGTCCAGTAGCTGCTGCGGTTCTCCATCACCGGAGCAAAGCAAATTTTCACTGATTTTTCGAGGATTATGAAAAATGTTGAACGTGGTTTTTCGTCGCTTGTTTTTTCTTTTGAAGCAAAAAAACTCATTCTTTTCTGAAAGCCAACATTTGAACGACGGTGGTTTTTTTTTCTTGTTGCAGAATCGCTTCGCGCATTTTGAGAAGCACGAAAAAAATGTTGAGGAAACTTTCACCAGGGTGAGTACAAACACATTCATTTACAATCGAATGCAAAGATTTTCCAGTATTTATGAGAAAAAAATTATGAATTTATGTCATTGAAAAACGCGACGATGATTTTGTTGTGCAAGCTGGTACCGCGATGACGGAATAATTTTAAATATCGGTGTAGACGAGATTACAAAATTTATCATCGATCGGATACGGGCTTCCGAGTCATCCAGGTTCTTTAAGGCCTCTCGATTCAATGGTATACGCACCTTTCTCCGTATATTTCGGGTTAAATGCAAATTTTGAAAGAACGGTTATGTAGATAAAAATATAGTCGAACTCGAGCCGTTCGGTTCGATCGTTTGCGGAAAAGAATTCATTGACCTTGGAAATGGGGACCGATGCGATGAATCACGCTATGAGAAAATCTCATTTATTGTTTTATTGGCCTCCTTAGCACAAGCGTCTGTGACGAAAGCGATTAAAATTCGAATCCATCGAACGACCATTTCGCTCCAAAAATAGTACGATTCCCGATCGACGTTCGAAAATATCTAGAAATCGATTCGATTTCGTTAGCTTTCTTTCTCGCTCCATGTAACGGAGGCGAAAACGACTACTTTGAATCTCATTCCGGAAAACATTTCAACACTTTTATTCTCGTCGCACGAATCCCTGAAAATAAATAGTATCGACATGAATTCACATAAAAACAAAATGTTTATGGATCTAAAAGTCTGATTGAGTTTAAATGTCATCCCGCGAATCAGCAGCGAAACGGTAAACTCATATTTAACCAGTGCTTTCCATGGGCTCGTCGGGGAAGGCGTTTTCTTCATTTGTGGTCGACTGTAATAAACTTCTCTTTGCGAAACGGGTCAGAGTCGCTTTAACGACGTTTACATCCCTTTTACGGAAGCGTGCAACCGTTCTCTCCTTCTCCTCTTCGTCAGCGCATAAATAAATGTATACATGTACTCTAAGCCGTGGATATATTCGTGTCCAATATTCGTACCAGGCATTCCATGTTGTGGTGCAACTCAAACTCCTCGCTAATTTCATTCTCATGGGAAACTGTTTAACGATGTTATCAAATAAAAATTCAATTAAGATGCGTCAAGTTTGCCATCGTCACCGGTCACTCTGGCAATTATAAAGTTTCGAGTTCAGTTTATGGATCATCGAGACTCGTTGAAGCGTTCTCGTGGCAACGAAAATGAGTTCAAAAAACTTTCCGTTTTCCTCTCGTCCCGGAAAAACGAAATTGCAACATCATTGGTAATGACGCGATCGAGGGAGATACAAAGAGAATAAATTTGTTATCGAAATGTCTAAAAACACGTGATCGAATTTTAGGTTCGATCACGAGCTTCCGCAAGGACTGATAAAATTGAAAAAGAATCTCAAACTTTTAACGAGCAAAAATTTTCCGTTCGGATTAGATGGGAAAATTGTTTTTCATTGATTTAGGAATGCCCCATAAAGGAACGTGCCAAATTTGACGTCGGGACTTTTTTCGAAACGATGTTGGCGCGATTATTTGAAAAATGCAGAACCGAGACGATTATTTCGCCGAGTGCTCTCCTCCGGTGATGATAATATTCCGTTACGATTGCGAGCGGTGAAACAGGATAATTAGCTATACGATTTTTCCTCGTTTTCCTTTTATTTAGTTTTCTGTGAAACTTCGCCGCAAAGCGTCAATCGAGAAGCAAAGCTTCCAACGTTTTTTCTCTCCCCGAGAGAAATCATTTGAGAAAGATTTACAAACGTTGATATGGATCAACGTGTACAAATATTTTCGAGTAAATATAAAATGTGGGAAATAGTGTTATGCGTACAAACCGGTCGTGGATCCGTTGAAAAGTGTTCGGTCGAGCTGCACGGCAGTTACATTTTCCATCTTTCTTCTCATGCAAGGGAAGAAAGAAAAAAAACGTACACGGGACAGAAATGGGGGATCGATCCACCGATCCTCTCTCCCAAGTTTCTGCTCTTTGTACAACCCGAGGAATTCAAGTCGCAGGCGGGCTTTTGAGTGTGAAACAAAAAGAGAAAAAGAGAATCGACGTTGATAAAGAATTTATGGCTTGCCACCATGGCAGACTGATATCGTGACGCAGGACTCGATCAGAAATAAAGAGAGATCGAGGGAGGATCGAAACAAAAACATTGAAATAGAGGAGAAAAAATGGGCAGAAAAAATGTGAGACGAGTTTCGAGTTAAACGATCTTGACTCTCAGCCTCAACGTGGTATCGTGAAATGAAATGTACCGTTACTCGGCCGGCGATCCTTCCTACCCAAGCCACAAAAAAAAACATTAACGAGGAAGCCGCTTTGTACCGAAGTGGCAACAATCCAAGCTCTGACGAGGGAGCCACCGATCGAGAGCTCCGGATTTCTTTACCGACGAAACGTCAGTTCTGGGATTTCAATATCAAAGAAATTATTTATCGGTTAAAGCAGAAAATGGAGTGATGAGAATTATAGCTGTTGGTAATGCAGTCCTCGTCACGAATCCGCGGTTGACAGTCCCGCATTGGGAACTCGAAGAATATTGGATTCGAAAAATTCCTACTTGACTCGAAGCGGGTGCGTAGGAGTTTATGATTCCAGTAGGTAACGTAGAAACGTTTTTATCGACAGTCCTCCAACGGGATCGCTCATTTTATCAGAGAACAAGATGTAACTTTTATTTTTCTCAAAAAATCAAGGATGCCCGAGTAAAACGTGCAACTATTTTGCAGCTATTTCTCTCGCACTCACGCAAGTGAAAGATCACCTTAAATTCGTTCGAAATAACTCTTGAACGACAGATTCTCGGTTCGTCACCGAACAGTTAGACGCCGCATTGTTCGTCTATGTAAAATACTTTCAAAAAGTAACTTAGAAACAGTAATTTTGCAAAAAAAAAGTAGTTTGCAAAATATTTAAAAAAATGAATTCTAAAAGTAAACGAATAAAACTTTTACAAAAGGGAATAGTAATTGAAAAGAACATGCCGCATCTCTAGATTTTTTGAGATTATTCGGAATATTCTCGAATTAGTAGAAACTTGCCGAAGTGGCATTCATTTTACCCGTGCAGATATTCGTGATCGATTAATTTGGAAAGTTCTGGAGCTCTACAGAAAATCATTTACTTCTGAAAACGGTTCTGATTAATTTCGTGAACTTATACAACATAATTTGAGAAGTATAAATACAATATTTTTCTTTTATTCATTTCAGATGTTTTTCACTAAAGAAGTAAAGTTTGTCACGCTTTTGCAATATAATAGAATAAAATCTGTAAGTTTATGTTACGATCTATAAATATATTTTGAGATTCTCGAAAGAGTCTATTCTCACGGTTTCGAGAAAAGCTATACAACGTTGTCTTGACAAAGAGTATAATCAAATGTTGCTTTTCCTCGAATTTTTGAGCTCCTCCGGAACAATGCAAAAGCGTATTTCAACTTTTTTTCTCGCACTTACGGGACTAATGCATTACCTTCAGAGAGAAATATATCGTCTTACGGAGAAAAATACTTAGAAGTTCTTCTCGGGTGTTTGCTGTCCTTACCGACTCTCAAGGGCCTTGGTGAGGGGGATAGGATGGCTCCTCAGAGTCAGGCATATTTTCAACTGGTATATTCTTTGACAACTAAGACGTTAATCGATTAAAATCGAACCAATTGTGAGATATTATTTGCGTCGAATAAGCAATATTTCAACTCGTAATCAGTTCAAACTTTTGATTCGTGTGACTAATGCAGGCTCATGCGATAGCTGTGATAAGCAATGGTCCGCACGTGCAGTTAAATTACTTATTTAAAGTTATATTCAAGGCCGTATTATCGTACAGAATTCAGTATTCAAATGCAAAAAAGTTGGATTTTTCACTGGATCGCAATATTCGTGGAAAAGATTATTCATTAAAGGATAACTCCGATTCCTTTCAATTTACATACAGCTTACGTTCCAGGAAGGCAAAATATGTTATTGTTTGCATGAGAATTTTGCGCTATAAAAGTTTACTCTTGACTCGATATTGTCCAGTTTTCCCAGGCCAGTCACCTTGTGCATAGCAGAGTACAGTCGTTTGATTAATTATATAAAGACATCAAGCGGACCCCCGGACTCATCCAAGAGCTTTCGAGTGATTTTATACGACGAAGGGAGAAAAGATAATAAAAGAAGAGTTATCTGCAGGAAAAAAATCGATCGCAATTGTCATCGTTCAGATACGTATACGAAGGCCGTACCAAGTGACGTATTCTACAATCCAGTTAATAACCTTCGAGCACAAAACTTATTTTGATAAATTTCCAAATAGTCATGTATCATTCAGTTCAGAAACCAGCATCTGGAATGTGTTCAACTGCTGATAATTTAAAAATAGTGTACTTGCATCTGTTAGCGCCGATTGGATATTTTGTCGATCCCGATATCCTAAAACTCGCAGCAAAATTTGGAAGTAAAGAATTTTCCGTTTGGGTTAAGCCTACAAAATCGTTTTCAAAAAGATCGACACTAGGTCAGAACGGTTTGAAAGCTCAGAATGGCGAATTGTTTCTTCGGGGTCGAAGACTGGAGACTGTTGACTTGAAAGTTGCTTTAGCGAGGTTTTATGAATTTATCACATCATCACCGAAGGCAGTTTTACTTGTCACCCGCTCTTCAGGAATCGAGTTAATGCTCCTTTCCGAAGCTATCCGAAAAACGAACACGAGATGTATGTTTGAACGTGCTATTCAGCGTGTTGTGGATACTGTACCGATATTTGAAAAGAAACTTTCAATTCTAAAAGATGGAAGTAAACTCATGTTGACAGCTTTAACCTCTAATATGACGAGTCGGGGGGGAAATAAACTAACAATTTTGGATACATCATTTAAATTGAAATTGCTGGAACAATCGATAAACGAAAACTCCATATCAACGTCTGAGTTGATTGAGAACAGCGAATCTTATGAAACTTTTCTTCGACATCCATTGTTCTATAATGCACTAGGTATGGCAGACTTAATCCCAATACTGGGTTATTCTATTGTAATAAATCTGAGAAAAGCAAACATTTCATTTGCAACATTGAAAGAGTTATCTCAAGAAGATGATCCCGAAATACTCCATAGATACGTTGAAATGAAGTGCATTAACAAAAATGTACCGATTAATAGGAAGATAACGTTGAAAATATTCAATTTATTGAAAATACGACGTCCCATTGACCACGGAGACAATTCATTTAACACACGGCAGGAAAGATTGGTCAATGAACCAGGTCCATCTAGAACGTCACACGGAGAACCATACAACAATTATTCATTGCTCAGACAACGGGAAGAACTTATCGATGATCCGGACTCAATTACGGAAGAAATGGAAGCCCCATACGACAGCGGTCATTCTTGTGCAAGACAGGAAACACAACGCACCAACTATTCATCCAGCACCGGAGATCAGGAAACACCTAGCGATATTTTGGATTTATTGATGGAAGGACAAGGAGTAAGATTCGATAATGATTACCCTTTGAGCTCTGGGCAGGAAGAACTCGCCCATGCCATGAATCTTCATGCAGATGAACTAGAAGCAACCAACGACGGTATATTCCCCGACCAATACTATGGGCCTACTATGAACCGGAATTCGTTTGTAGAAGAACAGGAAACCCCATATGATGTAACTTATCCGTTCACCAGTGAAGAGGAAGAACGCCTCGCTGATGCGATCTCAATGATAGAAGAAGCAGGAGCACGAGGTGACAACGATCACTCACTCACCAGACATTAGAGTGAACGAGAAGCAACCCACGATTCATTGACCGAACAATACGAATACGACACCAACTAACAGGGTCAAAGGGACCAAGAATTGCCCTAAATATTACATGAGGAGTTCGATTGCTGTGATTGGTGTGTTGTTTCGTCGAACATTAAGGTAGTTCACGGACGAAACGATTATCTTAAGAAGTCTTGAAATTTCCATAGAGTTTAAATGCGGGTAGTCTATTGAGACGCATGTAAAATTTTAAAGGGTTCGTCTTATCGGTTATTGAGTTAAACGTGTTTAAATATGAAGAGAAATACACAGGGTTATAGTGAATATGCATAAAAAATCGTTAATCTTTCCATATAACGAATAAATTTCTTACAAAGTTTATGAAAAATTACGCAATGACAATAAAGCATATAATGAAGGTTGAGGAAAAAATTCGAGACGATTGTCTTACTAGTGATACGAAATTGGTAATGAGCATTCTTATAACCTTCTATTTGCTTATTTCGGCATTTTGTTTCTTCTTGCCTTGGCCCATTCCCGTCATAGCCTTCTGTCTTCTTATTAATACTTTTTTCTTGATCCATTTCCCGTTGATCCCCGATTAACTAGTGACTTGTAATTTCATTCGGCATGAGATAAGTTAAAAAAATTTATTTACAATTTCGAATTCATAACCTTGACATTAATTTAAAGTTATTATATCTTTAACTAGGAAGTAAAAATCGCTCCAATTTAGACACCCATAAAATACGATCCTTCGGGCATGATCTACTTTAGCACAGTCTAAGAAAGAATAATGGAGCACTATCCAATTCCGTAAACAATTTTGACCTATTAATTAAACAGTTTTGAAGAAATCGTCATATGAAAAAGTAATAGATTGAAAGAAAAAAATTAACACACATCAATATACCTATGTATCGGACAAAAATAAAATTAATAAAGCTGTAATCTCACCAACAAAAAACGTGTTTACCTGTTATTGGCCATCTTCCAACGCGAAAGGATCATTCTATCATTATTCTGAATTTCGCATAGCAGCTTCTTCGTATTAGAAAAAAATAAAATATTCTTGTTCGACAGTCAGCTCTCCTTTATGCCCCGTCCCGTTCTGATTTTTCCATCGGTTTCGGAATTTTTCGCTTGGAAATAAAAAAAAAATTTCTTGAACCGTTAACATTATCCGCAATAGTTACCGACGAATTTCGTATTCGGAATATGCGGAGTTCATTTTCGGATTGTCTTCTATAAAATCAGAATAGAATTTTGGCTTAAGATAGAGGGTACTTCCAAAAAGTGGGAAAGCCAATTGCGGTCCAAAATTGTGTAAATAATAAACTGTTTTCGTTAGGAATGGTTTTTCTTCAAATAAACGTGTTGAAAATCGAATATTCGATCTTTGTTTTTATTTGAAAAGAAATCAGGACATGTAAAAAAATTAGCAACCGTGGACGTGCTTTAACATACGAACACACATAATTTGTAGGAACAAATAAAACCAGTAAAATCCAAGAACTCTTATCAATAAAAAGCTGGAAACAAAACCTTATGAAAAGTGATGTTAAACGAGCCGATATGACGAATGTTTTGAAAAAGGACCTTGGTCAGTTGCGCACAATCTATCGTAAAGATTTCGCAGAAAATATTTTAACCGGATGGAACAGCCACTCGCGATATTATTAGAGAAGAAATATCCCCAGAAAAAACTCTTAAAAGTGTATAAAATCATACGAAGTATTAAAAAGTCGCAACCTTGTCCGTAATAATATTTGTTCTGTTTCTTTACAAAAATATTATGATATAATTTTAATCAAGCCAAGTACGCGTCATGTTTGTTTGAATTTTTCGAGGAAAATTGAGAAAAAAATGTCAAGCTCTTGAACAAAACATAACGATAAAACAAAACTCGAAGATGTATTGTTGATGAAAATTTTCGATCGTGAAATTCATGCGTCTAATTTTTACAGTTAAAAATTAACCAATTTTCATTAATCACATTTTCTCGTGGGACTTTAATTTTTTTCAACCTACCAATTATCTACAAATGACGACCACTTCAACTTCAGAAGTCAGAGAAAATCACCCAATCTCGAGTATAGTCTGTCCGTCCTGACTAGCCTTTTTAATATTTGGCGTCAAGACTCTGCCGAGTCTCTAGATACATTTTCCTATTTTCTTCTCTATACGTATTTCCACGACTGAATCACTGAAGATAGAAAATCGTGGTGGGGAACTTTTTTTGCCGGAAATTTGATGCTCTCCATGACTGGTCTTCTTGAATTTTGTCCCATTTCCGGCCGTTTCTACAATGCACGACATTGAAATGATTCGTTCTTAAGGAGCTCTGGGAACAATATCAGACTTTTAAGATTTGCTGCCTAAGTAAAGATCACCAGAGATGAGTAACTTTGTACCCACTAACCGAATGAAGATACTCTTCCTTCGACGTGGATTCTGAACCTATCGAATTGTATAATTTCATCTCGAAAATGTCTCATCAGTCATTAGAAGATTCGAAGCTTCATTTGCGTCGCTGAACCCTGATACAGAGAAGAAAAGAAGGCTTTCGAATTTAATTGACAAGGGAACGAAATCTCAGAGTGAAAATAGACGAAAAGTCAATTATCAAGTTGTAAGTATTTCCATAAATAAAAATCACGTTTAAGCGTGAATAAAACAGTTAAATATTCGAGCAATAAATGAAGTCTATAAATGTTATTTATCGGCTCATTTCTCTCTTTGCGTTTCCGAGTGGCGTCAGAACTCACGATACGTTCGGTATAAACTTTGAGTGCTGCTGCTTCGCAATTGTGGATTCTTGCGCAAAGTTCTATCTTCACTCTCGACTCACGCTTTCTGTGTCCGACTCCAGACTCGGTTTTCCAAGAGGCGTAGACTCCAAGTCCCGCTTGAAAAATTCTGCACCTCAGTACTCGTTCTTTTTAGACGCTAAATAGCAACGACAAAACAATCCAGAGTGTTTTGGGAGCCGGAAAAGTCGTTGAAATTTTCACAGGTTGAACAAGCATCGGAAGGAGACAGAAAGAAATTTTGTCGTCGATCCACGCCTCTGTCCTTCGTGTGGACTTTCGTAGCAGAAGTGAAAGAGACGATGGTGGTATTTCAACGGGGTCGACGGACCGCGGAGGTGTTGCATTTTGTATTTCATCACATACATGTGTGTAAATGTTTATGAAATATTAATCATTTATCAAATAGGAGGGTCTTTGAAAGGCACCAATCAGGATAAATAAATCGAGCGTTACTTGAGGAAATTACGTACAAAGTTTGCTACGCTTTTATAAAAATTTGTTAAAACTAGTTTCGATTTGCTCAAGCAAAATCTTCAGTTATATTCAGGTAAGAAAATGTTTCTGAGATAAGAGTGAATAATTTGTAACCGATGAAGCAAGCTATTGACTGAACCAACGAAGCTTCGGTGCAGCTGAATAAATCCGTGTGACAGCAACAAAAATGAACTAATTTACTTATTCAGTTTATTTAACAAGTAGCGTTAAAAAATTTGATAACTGAGATTCAACCAAACACTTATTACAAGAATTTTGGAGTTTGCGCAAACAAATAACTTTTTTTAAAGAAATTTTAACTGTTAAAATTATTGAAAAATTAACCGGAATTTTTTTCTCATCAATTTATCGTCCATTTCTCGAGATTGTAAATCCATGGGAATCGAATAAGCTTTTATGGGAGCCTCAATCACAAAAATCCTCAAAATGTGATTTCCATAATTTGTTTTCTTGACTATCAGGCGGTGGGTAAACTTTGTAAAGTGCGGATCATCGAGGCTGAACGAAAACATAAACTGAATCTTTTCACTCCCTTTTATGATAGAGGAAATGCGCATGATTTATGGATAAATAGGACAGAGTATTTGTGGTTTGACATTTGGTCGCGCAGGGGAATCGGTGGGCCTCGCAGAAGCGCGGTACTCGCGGGCATCCTCTTTGATATTTGCGTGACATTTGTCGCGGTTGGGACACGTACGTGGTTTCGTACAATGGTCGGTTCGAACGTACTCGTTGAAGAATGTAGCGCGCGACAGAGAACGCGAGTTTCTCAAAGGCTCGTGAGTCCTTTGAAGAGTTTTACAAAAGAAAGAGGGGTAACGAATTCCGGAAAGCGATCCTCGGCGTTGCTCGTTTTCTCCCTCTTTTTCTTCTGCTTGCTGCAAGAGCGTGTTAATTAGAGAACACGCCCGTCAAATCGCGAGGTTTTTGACGTTCGCTCGAATCTATAAACGAAATTTATTTCAACGCGTTTGTTCCTCTATTCGTTGCCGAGGATGAAACAGTTTTACCGCACGATGCTGAAGTAACTGCAACGCGATTGCAGTTAACTTTGCTCGCTTGAGAAGCACAGAATTGCGAAAGACATTTTAATGCTAAAAAGCAAAATAAAAGTGGCTGTGGAGGTGAAGGAGATCGTTCCTTCTCGCTCGCTCCCTTTCCTCCGCTCCTGACGCTCATGCTACTTGTAATCGCTGCTGGCAGTGAGTAGGAAGTTTTGCGAGAATACGAGAGAAAGGTACGAACAGGAAAAACTTATCGAGATATTACACAGAGAAGCTTCTCACCCATGTTCGTTAGCCAACTCAGCACAAACTCAATAACCCTTTAAATCTCAGTGCTATTGATGTTCAAAAACAATTTCTCTCCCCGATGAAAATCGTTAAATCTCAACGGTTCCGTATCCGTTCCAATCACCGTTTTTATATCGCCCCTTTTCAACTTTTTCCGTCTTAAATATCCATTAGCGAATTATTTCTCGTCTTTTATCTCCATCTCGTTTCCGATGATTTATTGCTTTATCTCAATACCGATCTCACCCCTTAACAACTCCATGCCACTGCCATTTGCATCCCGACTTTTACCTTTTCATACCAGAAAATGAACACTTCGTGTCCGATTCTAACCTTTTTATCGCCCAACTATCGTGCCTTTCACATCTTTTTATTCGTCGTTTATTCATTCCCGCGTTTTGCCCTTTTCCCTGACTACCGTTTTTATTGGCACGTTATTTATTTTCATGGGTAATGAAAAAAACCGGCTGGTAATTAGACAAAAACTTTTATTCACAGTAGCTAAAGAAAATGATGCTCGTGCACGGAGCAGATGGCAAGCAGCGCCGCATCAACGAAGACTGCTCGAAGGAAAGGGAAGAGAGACAACACCGTTACCGTGCACAGTATTCACCAGTTGCGTGTTCACACTTGGTCCCTCCCTGCTGCCCCCTTCATTCGTCATTTCGAACGAATCGACCCCCACGGGATTGGTCATCCCCTGGAGGAGATTTCAGCGATAAATTCTATTCGTAACAACATTTTTCAATCTCTTGAAACGGACCAACAATTACGCGACGAAAATTCCATCGTTTTCATCATTTTCACAACTTTTAATAGATTCACTTATTCGCTCGGAAGATTTACGTGAAATTGGATTTAATGGACGATCAGTTTTGAGGAATTGACATTATTGAGTTGACAATTGAACCCTATCCGAGTTCATTAAACAAATTCGGATTCAGAGAGCTTGAAAAATTGCTGTAACTTTGCGTTCGTGCACAAAATTGGAGCCCCTGCTAATTTTTTTGACTAATTAAATTTTTCAGCGACTTCAATTTGACGCAACAAAAAAATGGTCGCATCACATGATCATCGATATCGTGAAACATTAACTGCAATCGGTTCAATCGTTTTCGATCGCAAAATTGCAAAACTTTTCAGTGATTTGTACATCGAGAGATTATAGATTTATCGTAGGTAAAAAAATTCCGGTCACTCGGCATCCTCAAAACTCACAATACTCGAGATTTTCCAATTTCGCTGATTTTTTTCTCCATCGACACTTATACAGTCCTCGAATCTCGTCGACCCCCGTTCAGCTCGATAATTTTGTATTTGGAGTTGCCACCGTAGCGAAGTGAGAGGTAAATATACTGAGAGCAAACAGTATGCGCTGAGAACTACACACACACCGATGCGCGGGGACTTGCTACGCACACGTTGAGCGCTCACTAGGCGATGAAGAGGTACGATCGGGTTGGAAGTTGGAACATGCGGCGAGCTCGGCGAGCAGTCACCTCGCGCTTTGCCGTACGTTCGGAGTTCCGCGGCAGGCACCGAAACCGCGCTCGAAACGTTCGAACCTCGTTCGTCTATTTGCCAAGTTTTTCATTCCCCTTTTCTTCGACCGCGCATTATCCGGAAGATGAGAGCCGGGAGTTCTCAAGGATTCGAAGGATTTAACTCGAGTCCTTGAACCATTAAGCGCGCCAGTGATGAAACGAATGAAAAATAAATTTGGAACCTCGATCAAGTGGCCTCGTGAATTCGAAGGGTTTACGCGTCGGCGACTAAAACATCGAGACACGACAATCCTCGACCCCGTTCTCGTTAATATCTTTCGCAGTATTACGAATAATTATTTCCCACAAAAACAGTTTTTGTGGCAAAAAAACGTAGAGCCAGAGGGCCGAACTGAGCACATTCAAAGGTTTTTTTACACTTTTAGGGAATTGATTAAGTTTAATCCAAAAATATGTCGCTCTTCTCGAAGGGATCTAAAAAAAGGAATCTTCGCGAGAATAATGCCCAGAGAGATCGAAAAAATGGTGAAAAGAACCGGTGCACCGATTTTTCAGTTCGTTCGCTCGTGAAAAAGGGATGACGCAAAAAAACAGACTTCCGAGAGACAATTCAAGCGTACAATTAGACCGTGACGATTGGCAAACACGATAATGGCGTCGAGGTTCTCACTCTTCATTTATTTCTCTTTTTGCTGACCCCCCCTCGCCCCTTTTTCTGTCTCCCTCGATCGTTTGGCGTCGAGTAAAATCCAAAGGCAGGTGGGCCTCGCCGGGCTACCTGATCGAAATTAGCATGTTTCCTTCTCGAACTTGCTCTCTCGTGCATCGCTGAACAAATGCAGGCCACGGAACCGCCTCCTCCTCGCGCCAACGATCTCGCGAACTATCCGCAGTTCAACCGCGACCGACGTCCATCAATTTATTCTCGATCCTCCTCGTTGATCCTTTCAGTGGGTTCAATAAACGTGAGATCTTCTCGGGTCTTTTTTCTCTCTCTATTCTGTTATTCCTGTCGAAATTTTCGGCCCCTTCGGACCCGACTTTTTCCGTTGGAAAGATTTTCTCACCGATTCGAAACCGGAGAATAAAGCGGCGGGACGATCTCCTGTTTATCGAGTTCGAGGGAATCGACCGCTGTGTTCGGAGGCTTCCCAACGAGTGCTCGGAACTTGACGCACGTCAGTGATCCGACGATCGCTCGATCTCAGGAAATATTAAAAATCGTTAAAACCAAAGTACATAACGAAGTTCTATAATCGTCCAATTATATTTCTAACCGCCTCGCTTCTTACGACTACTCATACTTTCTAAAAAAAATTAACGTCCTGCACTCACCCGTCGTCGGTTACGAGCTCAGTGTTGAAAAAGCCCGCAGTAACAACGGAGGGAGCTAAAATCTCAATGGGTAAACAAAAAAACTTGAATGTGTGGGCTTCGGGACAAAATACTTATTTGATTCGTTGATAGTTTTGATTTATTTGCTTCCACGGCTCGCCTGTTTCGGAAAAAAGGCGTCGCGCGCTCGTAAAGATTACAGTCCATTGATTAGATACACCGGATAACGAATCAGCTCGCCGCAACGATTTTCCTTTCTTTCGTATACTTTTATCCCTTCTTTCTTTTTAATTAGCCTTCCGAGCGCGTGACACACGAGACGATCGATTCTCCGGGCGTGACGTCCACCTCGGACAACCTTCTTACGTCCCTATCGCGACTCTGGCACTTTTTGCGATCGATGCTTCACCTGCTCTTGATATACAAACTTAACAGACCCATTGTCGAGCACTGCATCACGAGTTATCTCATCTCGAGAGTCTCGCTCGCCTTTTTTATTCAACTTTTTTCTGCCTCAATGCTGGACGATAGCGGCTAACTTTTATTTCTTTTCATTCAAGATCGGAGGGCACTAATTGCATGGAAAATTGACTTTTTCGATTTTATTGTTGTTACGCCTCTGTTGGTTCCATGAAACCGAGCGGAGAGCCTCAATTTTCTTTGGTCTATGAAAATGCGTGTACACTCTCATTGCATAGTTAAACGTATTTTTTTTTGTTTTTTTCGTGTGAAATGTTGGGAAAAAATTTCTTGTTTTTTTCATTCGTTCGCTCATTGATTCAGCTTATTTATTTATTCATTTTCCATCCATCCAATCATTCGTTTATCCATTAATACACCAATATATTTGTTAATTAATTTAATTTTCCGTTGATTCGTTCATTCACTTACTTATTCATTGAAATTGCTGTAATTTTGCTTCCGTGCTCAGAGGCTGAGCGACCGCTCAGTTTCATGACGCTGAAGTTTGCAACGTTGGAGTGCAATGATTTTAACAAAGCCTCTAATCTAATAATTCCAATGACGCTGAAGTTTCCAACGTTGGAGTCCAACGAAATGATCGTATAAAACCCTCCAATAATTCCAGTAATTCTCCTATTTTGTTCCCTGCCAAATTTGCGATTCGTAGTTTTTCAAGCTGCACCAACGATTCGTTAAATAAAAAATTGGTGAATTAAAAACGTTTTTTTCGTTCATTTCGTTGGACTCCAACGTTGGAAACTTCAGCGTCGTTAATTCCAGTAATTCCCCAATTTCGTCCCTTGCCGAAATTGCAATTCGTAATTATTCAACCTGCACCGATACTTCGAGAAATGAAAAATTGGCGAATTACAAATGTTTTTTCGTTCATTTCGTTGGACTCCAACGTTGCAAACTTCAGCGTCGTTCATTTTCCTCGTCTTTGATTTCTTCCGATTGTCAATTCGTTCTCGTATCAACAGTTTTTAAATGATTAATTTTTAAATTGAAAAACTGAGCAGAATGGTTTTTGCATTTTCGTGACAAAGGAAATTCGATCGCACCTCAAGAATAGTATTAATCGTGTTCCTTGATTTCGTCAAAAATTCATCGTCATGGGCTCGATTGTCAGATAGCAATCGTAGGACAGTTGAACGTTTCGTTCATTCTGAAGTTTGGGAAATGTTGAAAATATGTTATTTTCCGGGAATGAGAAAGGAACCGAAACTCGACTCGAGGCCGTAGAAAAAGAAATAAAGAGCGGACCTGTGGAAGAATTACTGAAGAACGTGAGACGAGAAAAACTCTGCGAAGACATAACGAGAAGAGCGTTATAAAAGGAGGGGGGACCGGTTTGGCGGTAAAGCGAGCCGGAAATCGACCTTGCTCGTGTTGCGAGCCGCGTCATTCCGTTATCTTTCGCTCTTGTCACAAAATCAGTGCAATTTTTGAGGGAACACAAGAATTTGTATTCCGCCGTGTTTGCTGTCACGAAATCGTGCAACTTTCACGAGTCGCGTATAGAGTGAAAAGTAGAAATTTGCGCAAGATTTGCCTGCACTGTGGCCTCGGTGCTTTTTGCGGAGAGATTCGGCGCTCCAAGCCGTGCGCCGCTCGGTCGAACCATTTTTTTGCTCTGCTCGAAACGAAAGTTAATCCCGAGTCGTTGGCCAGCAATTAAATTTCCGGAAAAAATATCCCAACAGCCCAGCGCAGTTTCATGGCGCATTCGAAAGTGAAATTTGCAACTTGGAGCCTCGTTTATTCCCCCGGCGAAACAGTAAACGTCAGGCCGAATAGAAAAGCCGATAAACGCATCCGCAAATAACCGAGAAAACATCGGGCCCCGACATCTAAAGCCATTCGAAGCAACATGTGTGTCAGCCTCGTATCTTTCCCCTTAATTTATGCTGAGCGAGCTGCAACTCGTGCGGTGAGAAAATTCGATTGAAAGAAAAGGGAGATTTCCTTCTCGAATTTCCCGGGGCGCTCGACTCGCATGGGAAAGCTTCGATCTTTGTCTCATTCCATTTCTGCGCCTCTTTCTCGACCCCCATATTTTCACTTGGGATCAAACAAAAACGCACACACCGACACGACAATGCCACGGAAACGCGAGCGACTTTTACGTACGTTTGTATAGAGCGTGCTAGATATTCAACATCCTCTCCTGCGTGATCACCAAAAGAGAAAGACACGCGTACGGAAATGAAGAAAGAGAGAGAGAGAGAGAGAGAGGGACGCGCGGCAGGCTGTCACTGCAATGAATTACGATCCGTGGCGAGACTGTCCGGTATTTATTTGTATACAGACGCAACGTTGCAATTGAAATCATACGAATATACCTGTACACGCTCGTTCAACTTCCGTTGATTCAAAAAAGAAAAAAAAAAAAAAACGTAAAAGAACTAAAATATCCGGCGTGTTAACGTTGCAGGACGATGGCCTCGCGTCAATCTTATCGTTTCTCATCGCGAAATTGAGTGCACGAGCGGTACGGCGCATCGGGAGCTGTTTCTTTTGCATTTTCTAAATACCTGGCATCGAAGAATACCGAAAATCAAGTTTTTTTTTGGGTGGGGTTCAAAATTTCGAATAACCGAATTGGGGCCGGGTTGAAGTTCCGAACGGTGAGAAATCAGAAGGCTCAAAAGTCCGAAAATCTAGCTGGGACTCGAAATATATAGATATACCGCACTAGCGAGATTTTCGGACTTTTGAGCCTTCTGATTTCTCACCGTTCGGAATTTCAACCCGGCCCCACCGAATTGTAGAACGGTCGATATATCGAAATTTTTTAAGTTGTGATATCAGTTTGGAGGAAAATAAGGAATTTGAAATTCTTATTCGCGATCGACTATTCAGCAGATTGCGTGTTTAATCAAAAAAATTACTTCTCTGAATTGGTATTTACCCGAAAATATATATTTCAATAGTTTTCATTTCGAATGAAATTTTAACAGACCATCCGAATGTCAAAAGTTCATATTTTCGAATTAAAAATGGAGAGTACTTGTTTTACAGACAGACCAGAATATAGAGTAGCAAAAAGTCGAAAGTGAATTTTTCGAGCCTATAAAACTTGGATATGCGGAATAGCGATAGCTCGAAAAGGCGAAAGTCAAAATGGCGATGTTTAAAATTGGAGATGACCGGTCTGAGTAAGTGAGTGAGTGAGACGCGTCTTCTTGGAGCTCCGCTGCATTTCTTTATTTTTATGATCGATCGACTTTCTAACGTTTCGCTATTTTGACTGTTCGACATTTTGGTGTTTCAGTATTTCAACCTCAGTCATATTTGGTCTTTCGTTATTATATTTTCAAAATTGTGAATTTTCACAGTATCGCTGACTGTTGTAATTTATAAGTCGGAAGAGTGATGGTCGAATTTTCGGAAAAAACGATATTTCAGTCGTCGTTCGATGGGCGATTGTTACATTCTATTTTCGATGTAAACGTGCTTCGAACGTTGCAGTTTCTGCTTCATTTACTTTCGGCATTCAAAGCTCTAGTCGAATCTATCCGTCTCCATATTATCATTCGAAATTTATAAACTCGAGATTTTAGCTGTTCGAAATTTTAGTCATTCCAACATTTGATCCCCACCCTTTTTTTTAAACGCAGCTCTACGGAGTTGCGGAACAAAGAACGGAATCACGTTACTTAGTGGCTCGCTCTTCGCAATTCTAGTCCCCCAAGGTCATGCCTTTTACAATGACACAATGAGAATCCAGATTTAGGTTAGGTTTAAAAAATTTTCAGTATATGGTTGCAGAATTATCCAGTTGTCCGTTCACGAAAATCGAATATGTTTTTTGAAACGCCGAAACTGAAATTCACAAATCTTGAAATTTTCTGTTTAAAAAGATCAACAAAATATCGTGCGACTCGACGGGCATAGTGGCTTCTGAACTGCGTGCTACAGTAGCATTGTTGATGTTTACATTGCCGTGTGGCAAGGCACGCGAACGTGGCTCCAGATCCGTGGAGAGGGAACCGAGGGTTGAGCGTACACAGGGTTTTCGGAATTTTCCTAATACCGTAAAGAAAATACGAATTCGACACAACCGATTGCGCCGTTGCCACCAAGTTGTTTCGATTCGAACATAAATTTTTCGAGTATCGAAGAAACTCGGGTTTTTAATAGAATTTTTTGTCCGTTGGATATTTCGAAGCTGAAAATGCAGTCGAGTGTAGTGTAAAATAAGAAAATTGGAAGGTGATTGGATCATCGGAGTCAATTACGTATTCGATGGTGATTGCAACACCGGTTGCGATTGATTATTTCGACGCAATCGAACCGAAAAGTACGGCATCGGTGATTCAGACGTCGATCTCGATCCCGGATTTGTCACGATTATCGCGTCTCACATTAGAACGTACAAGAAATAAGCGAAATGGAAAAAATACGGGGAATAGTAATGCCCGAGTACAGCGGGGCTCGTTCAATGTCGTATTACGAACGAGAGCTCGCAGGGAACGTTATACTTTCACAGGGAATAGTCCCGGCTGGCTGACTTCGTTGAGCAGCTTTACCCCCCTCCCCTCCGCAGAGAGAAACAGTGGAAGTTCAGCCGTTCGAAACTCCGCTTATTTTCTGGGCTCTCGACGTAACTACTTCGTAACACGCTACACGCGATTTCATTCGTCGTTATCATGACTTATTTGTATACCTATATATTGGAAATAGAGGGACAGTAGAGAAACAAATTCACTGGCCCGCTCGCACGCCCGCTCTTGTCTTCCATTTATCACGAAATGATCGATCAAGCAGTCGAAACTCCCCTTTCGTTGCTGCTGCACGCGCCACTCGTTCCAGTTTGGTCGATACACTGAGTTACCAAATCCCAAATTTCCAAATTATACGTCACCGTCTCCGATGACATTTTCGCCCCGCACCTTCACTCACCACTGATGAAAAGTTCACTGAGACGTAAATCGGAGGAACGACTTGATATTTTGGCCAAAAAAATCGTTCGATTGCTGATCGGATTTTTTTTTCGTACATCGTACATAAAAATATTGCGAGATCAGAAAAATTTCTTCAGTTTTTTCAAATGAATGAACTTTTCGAACGAGTCTCGAGCATACTTGCACTTCTGTCGCCATTTTGTCCCTGAACGATATGGACGTTTTCCAAAAGTCCGAGCGCAGCGCCGCCAAGCGTCGAGTGTTCTATCCACTCCGTAACGGCTCTCTGTGTAAAAGTTTATTTCCTGTTCACGTGAGATAAAAATAATGAATAATTTTCGAAACGTTATCCGTTCTTTCTCTATCTGTAATACTTCCATTTTGAGATAAAACCAGACTTATTATGCCAACCGAATTCTTCCTCAAGACTTTCTCTATTATAATAAACTTCTAACCCGTTTATCCGAATCATACAATTACGCGAACGAGTTCTCATATCTATTGTAACCAATAGGTGGATTCGCACATGCAAATACATAGATTCGTGTTTATATATTTGTGCACGAAGAGATGCGAGTTGCAAGTGCAGCGTGACGTATTGCACTGTCCGACTGATGCAATTAGCTCGGCCGGGGAAGAGTACATTTTGAACTCTCTTCATATACCGTGCTCGAGAGCGATATAACTTTAGCTTGTAACTATATTAGAGGCACTAAAACTCTTTGTTTTTCGTAGGAAAAAATGGTTGACTCGTTTATGATACGACTAGACAGGAAACGCTTGAATTTATATTTTCTCTCTCGTTTGACGCTTTCTGGCTGCGCAGAGGAGGACGCGCCATGCTGTACATGCGTTATGAAATAATCCCCGAGTTCTCGGATGACGAGGGGCGATTATATATTGCAATTTCCTTCTGACGTTTTTTCTCCTTTCTTTTGTCTTCTCCGCGCCGTGTGAAATTTTGTAGCTTTTTTTAAAGCCAAAGCTAGTTTTTTAGTTCGTTGCACTCGGAACAACTGAATTTCTACTTCCTGCCTTTCATACTCGGTTGATGAATTTTTTATTGGAATTGTGGCTGACCGGAGCCACGAAACTCTTCTGACTCCTGTCAACACGGCCGTTCACGTTTTTCTTTATAAAAATATCACTTCGAAGTAATACAACGTTACACATGTTCCGTGCGAATATATACGAATCGTTGAGTTTCACGGTTTTATCACTAAAATCAACTAACACAAATAGCACGAAGTCCAGTTCTGGCTTTGCACACTCCGAGTCCGACATTAATCCCTCAACTTCGCTGTGTTGCGGTTGCTTAACTTTCCTCTCGTTTTCTAGTTGCGTATAATATCCTTAAGATATACATATTCGTACGCGGATACGTATGTGGCGTGTTATCAGAATAAAAAATCGCGGCAGCTCGGTAGGAAAAAATGCACGGGTCACGTACGGGTTCATATTTCATTTTCACGTTTCATATACATATATATAAAGTAGAAATATCGTAAGTAAATACGTACCAGATACAGATAACTGCGAAGCATTTAAAAGTGAGACTGTACGTGATTGCAGTCTCGAGGGGAGTCGGCGAAGGCTAAAAGTCGCGATAAACCGGATTTTTCGTCGTTTCTTATTCTTTTGTTTGTTTGTTTTGTATTTAATTTATTAGTTGAATAATTAATGAAAGTCGCACGCTCTTGATCGTACCAATAAACAAAGAGTTTGACTTGAGCGTGATGGCGAGATTTTCACTTTCGTTTGCTCGAGTCCTGTACGAGGGCTCTCGGAGACGAGTGGAGCTTGACGATCCTAACCTCTATCGAGCTCGTAGCATATTTGATGCACGTCAAATTGTTGTAATTGGGTGATAAAAGCGCCCTGGAATCACGATACGAATATGAGTAATGGGAAATTCGACGTTTTTTCTGCATCAAACCCTTGCGAGTCGAAGAGTCTTATGTAAATGTGGGGAAACGAAAAAAACATCGCTCGCCACGCTCGCTCGTGTATACGCGAAGTATTTGCAGAGAATCCAGAGACTTATGCGTCACAAGGAAGCCTTCGAGGTACCTTTTAATTTAATACGTGCATTCGCGGCTTTTCTTGGCGTGCAACAACGTATAAAGTTACTGTCGTGTCCGTTACGTTATGCCCTTTTTGACCGTTTGGAATTTTGTTTTGAAAGAGCAATTATTACGTCTCAACGCCGACGTTTAACCTCAAAGTCGAAGGATTTCCTGCTACGTTAGTAATTACAATCGAAGTTATCCTGCATTCGACGCACACGAATGAATTTTTGTTTCTGATACGAATGTGCTTGAAAAGACGAAACGTGATAGGACAGAGTTGAGCGCTGGGTGACTGACGAGCGAGACACATACGACACGCCTTCGAGTGTTTTGTATCGAGGCGTTGAAAGTGTGCATATTCGAAGGTAAAACGACGTGAACGCGGGCGTTGGGTGACGGGGAACGGGTTGAGAAAAAAAACAATTGTATATCTTCGATGTATACAGTGGTTTACGTCGCTTTTCTAATGAGTACAACGACACCTTGAAAGTTTGCGGGGGCCCGAGCAAAAAAATGTTCTCTCTCTCTCTCCCTTCTCAACTCGTTTTTCCCCTTTGTTTTTCTCCGTTTTTCTCTTTCTCTCGTTCGTCCGTCTCTCTCATTTTCGAACGGTCTCATGCTCACGCGTAGGTCGATGTTTAGCTTCGATTTCGCACATCGAGCGAAACTGATTTCTATAATTTTCAATACACGCTTCGACAGAACCGTTTATTAAAAATACCGATGTGATCACTTTGTAGAATATTCTTATTGACTCGCAACCCGGGAAGAAATATTCATACCTGCGGGAAAATTCTCGCGACCCTGTTTTCGTAACTGCGCACCTCATTTACGAGGCCACGAAAGAGGCAGAGGATGAGAGCTCATATGCTGTGGGCGACACGAGCGTAGGTCGCGGAGGATCTCTTGCCCCCGAAACGCCAATGGGACAAAGAGCGCCTCTTGCGGGAACTCTTGGCGAATCTTGCGGGAAACTTTTTACACCCTCGCTTTCACGGCATTCTCTTTTCTCCTGTTCGAGGATATTCAGCTTTAGAAATCCACGGCACTTACTTTTACATGAATTACTCGAAATTAATTTATTATTAATTTATCAAAAACGAAACTGCGCGCACGTGTCGGAATAAAGAAACTGCTGATGATTGAAGGAACGTTCAACTCACAATGAGCCTACGAAATTATTATAAATTCATCTTTAATTGGAATAATTCATCAAATTTTGGGATAATTTGATTTTAATGTGTCCTTGGAACGAATAAATTAGTCAAATCAATCTTTATTCCACTCGGTGTGAAACGGCCCATATATTCCACCGTCGCCTGATAATTTTTCATGAAAAAGTGAGTGCTTTGCAAGCGAGGGGGATTAAATATTGAAAAATGATAATCCGTTATTGGCGCAACGGAAAACGATGACAAAAGTATTTTATCTCAAAATCATCATATCGCGAAATAAACGAACAGATAAAGCTGAAAGCTTGCAGCCGGAACAAGAGGAGAAACGGGATAAGAGGAATTTTTTCAAACGGGCAATAATCGAGTTGCGGGAATCGTGTGAAAATTCGATATAAAGAATTCGATCGTCGGCCGAGCGTATCGCTCGGCTAAATCGGATCGGGAGCACTCTCACGCCTCCTGGCTCGTAAAGTGCGAAACATAAATACGCCGCATTTTCTCGAGTCAAATTGCTCGGGAAAAAGGACAAGTTCATCCATTCTCCGTGCACACTTTTACGGGGCTTATCTGTGTGCAAGGAGGATTAAAAAATTGAGAGAAAAAAAATACGAAACACATGTGCGCGTATGTGCTTAGCGAGAGGCTCGTTATCTTCGCCAAGGTGGAAGGTCGCGTGGGAAGCGATCGAGATGCGAGTCTAGGTCGCAGTGAAACGAGGACGGGACGAGAGAGGCGTTGTTGAACTCCAAAGTCGACGGTTCTTCCTCGAGTGAATTTTTCCTGGAACGAAACAACAAAGTCTAACGTGCGAGCGTCGAATTCCGCGAGATCCAAGAAATTTTGACAACTCAACGAAAGTTGTTTTCAAAGATCTCGAATCGATCAGTGACAAGAGCAGAGTGGCGAGCCCAAAAGTTCCGACAAAATGTTTTCCCGTCCGAAGTGATCGATCGAGTCCGCGCTCCACCTTCCGTTTACTTTTCATTTGTTTCTTCAATAATCACTATGGTCGTGTCGCATCGTGAAACGACTATTTCCTCGAACATTCGAGCGATAATCGAACAGTTAAATTTGAATCCCGTCGAGCGCCGACGGTTGATCGATCGGACTCGTGAAAACGCCCGTATCAGCGCTGTCGATCCACCCACCAAAATAACCATCGGCGTTTACGGCTGCAACGAGAGAAACGACCGCATCACCGAATCAACTTCCAAGATTAAAATCGACGTTTACAAGGTCAAAAATGAAAGTCACGACTGCACTGATTCCCCCGCGAAACTGACTATCTACGAGTGCAAACCCAAAGTCCCAAAGTTCGATACGGTCGATTTCACTAATGATTCACCCGGCAAAGTGACTATCGGTGTTTACGGCAGTAAACGCGATGAGGACACCGTTACGATCGACACCAAAATACGAACGAGTACCGGAGACAACATTTCTGTTGGTGTTTGCGCGAACGACGAGAGGACACATTCGAAAAAAGTCACTGATTCTTCGGAATATGATGAAAAACCGCTCGAAATCGTCACCAGATCCAAATCGAAGGCTGAACTGAGACAAAGAATTCCGCCGAGTGATAAAATTCAGGAGCTCATCGAGGTAAACATTCGCGTGAAAACATTTCCTTTTTGTTTAGCCCGAAGGAAGAGAAAATGTTTAAAAACTTTGTTAAATTGTAGCTGAATTTTAGCGAGTCACGACGCACTGTCCTTTGACACAATATCCGCTGGAAAAGATCCGTACATTCTCGCGTAAGAATAACTGTTGCTTTAATGGTTTTATGTTAGCTTTTGCTTTTTTATCGTCGTGAAAAGTACGTGAGCGTGTGTGAGTTTGTGAACATAAAATCTTATTTTCGTGTTGAAACGGTACGTGTAGATTTTTCCATCGATGCAATTGCCTCGCACTCATTTTTTCGCGGTTATTTTTTGAGGTTATGTCTCTTGTCGTGCTTTGACTTCGCTCGTGGCAATCATGCTAGCAGAATTCGATGAATTGAGACATCGGTTAAGCCGGTTTAAATCACCGTGTCTGTATTCAGAATTGCTGTAATTTCCATTACCACTCGATTCGATGAGAGATTTTCAAAGCGTGATTTTTTGATAACCGAAATTCTCGCTAAAACATCGAAGCGCTACGGCGCTACTACGGATGAACTGCGCCTGCGCCATTTTCATCAAACATATTTTCAAAAATACCGTTACATCAAATGAAATTTGTCAAACGAATGAACCGAAATGAATATTCTCTCACAAACGTGCATCGTAAATCTTCCAGAGTTGTTACTTTATCGAGGATTCTCTCACGAAGAAACTTTGATCGTTGAAAAAAGTTAATGAAGACACGATATTTCAATTCGTGCCTCTTCAAACACACTTGCGTACATATGATGGTCACTTGTGCTTCGTATTGAGGAGCGAACCGGGCGGGGTGGGGTGAACGAGTCGGAAAAAGAAATGAAGGAACGAGTGCTAAAATAAAAATCATCTCAAATGGAACATTGACGCATAAACGAGGCGGGAACAAACCGCGGGCAAATACATATGTGTGTAATCTCTTTTTCTCGCGGGCGTTCTGCAACCGGTTTTCTTCTCTCGGCGATCGCGGTTAAGTAGACTCGCGCACTTGCCATGGGACTTGACACACTCGAAATTTACCGTTAGATACGAGACAACGCACGAGCACTCGCGCGCTCGCAACTGCGTAAACGCGGTTAAAAAGGTCGTTAACGACAAATTTCCTGATTTTAATCGTTTTTTTTCCCCTCATTCGTTTCCCACCGTCGCAAATGATCGTAATTAAAATTATGAAAAAAAAAGAAACAACAACGAGATATGAGTTTGAAAAAATGTCAAGAAAACGAGGAAAGAAGGAAATCTGTACGAAAATGTACTTTTTGCCTGTGACTTTCGCTGAGACGAGGAACGAGAGCGAAAAATGAAATAAAAACGCACAAGTGGAACTCGAACACGCCAACTTATAATAATAATGATAATACACTCGCTCCGTCGGTGTATTAGGAGATATTAAACACACTGCTCTTCGCTTCATACGAAACAAGGAAGTCTCGCTCTGACGTAACGAACAGTATGGAACGAAGCACGGTGAAACTAACGAAAGATTCCCATCTTCCTGCATCTCATGAATAATTTGTAAAGCATATCTTCTGTGCCGAGATGGGCTTCGGCTCGCTCGCTCTCGAACCGTTTCGCAGCTTTGTTTATTTAGGTTTTTTACGCGAGGCTGTGTGTGTGTGTGTGTGTGTTCTTTATCCCGTTTTCTTTCTGTTTTGTTTTCGTAATTCGAGTTTCGACGTTTCTCCGAACATTATATTCAGAGAATTTGATACGAAAATCGAACTCTTTTGAATAATATTTAGACCTGTTTCTGTGAATAAATTCGAATATATTATCGATCACGTTGAAAAATACCTTCGAATTTTTTCCCCAAAAATTCGTTCCAATTCTGCTCATTTCTCCGAACGGATTTAGTTACGAACGAGCAACGAAGTCCCTTGAATTCTTTAGTTTTATGAGCTTTAAGGAGTTTCGGTACAGAAGTCAAAATATTAAGAAATTGATCAAATTTGGTGATAATGTTCTTCAACATCGAGTGCGAAAACTCAAATTTTTTCAAAATTTTCTTCTACTTAGTTATCGAGTAAGTACGCATTAAAGCAGATTTCTCATGCCCGGAATGTATACCTATATATATGGAAACGCTATGCTTATACACGTAAACTTTAGTGATCAATTACTCGATAACTGTGTAGAAGAAAAATCTTAAAAAATTTGTGTCGTCAAATTTGGCACTAAAGAATATGTTCACCAAATTTTATAAAATTCTGAACTTTTTGAATTTTTTAATTTTTTTAGCATGGATTAGCATGGCAACATTGTATCGCCTGTACCGAAACTCCTTCCTTAAGGTTATATTTTCTTTACGCCAATGACCACAATGACGTTACAATTTTGTCCACCGCAGCGCTGTCAGTGCGAAGTATACGAGATCATCTTTATCTAACTGCGGTGCACTCACACGTGTTATCGAGAAACTTGTGAAGCCGTGATAAATATCCTACCGTCTGGTACGAATTTAACGATATAAAACTTATCGGTTCAACGTCGCGCGAAAAAAGAAACATTTTTTCATGTTTTCGTATCGCAATGCGAACCGAGATACCCGTACCAGCTTGCCGAGAGAACTATCGCACGGAGACCCTCGAATCATTCATGCTAATCATATCATATTGTTTTTACAGGTAACCAGAAATTCCGAGGATGTGACTGACAGAGAAAACTTGACGCCGAAAGAGGATTTGCGTAAGTTTTTAATTTTTAATATCCGATCGACAAAGTCAAAAACATTCAATGAAAATTCACACTTTTTTTTTGCGTAAAAGTATTATCGTCAAGGGATTAAACTGATGTGCTTAAAAAATTCGTAGAAAAAGTTTCATGAATCTACTTTTCTGACACCGGAAAATGCCAAAATTTTTGAAAATTTATTCAAAATTCAAAAATATTAATTTATTAATATAATTCATCAATGAAAAAACGTTCGTCAAAAAAATTTCGCTCGTAATTATCACGTTATTATTCCTTTTATCGAAAATCAACGATCGAGCATTCTTTCGTTTCTGTGCATTTTTTTCATTATTCCTTTACTGTCAAACTTGAATTTGAAAACGATAAATTTTTGTAAGCTTTTATTGCTGTTTTTCTAGAATTTTATTTTTTCCTTATCCCTGAAAATCTCTTTGAAAATTTGAAGCTTATTGTCCAGCGAATTTTTCGCTGAGAACTTTTGTTTTTTTTTTTTTTTTAAACTGATTTGTCGAAGTTTTTAAAGTGATTGTAACTGTTTTTCGTTTGTTTTCGAAACAGCACAATTGGAATGCGCGAGTTTGAGTCATACGGCGGCGCACCATCGCATATCGGTGCGTCCGAAAAATCGACGGCCACCACGACGCTCAACGACGACAAGCAACATATCGGGCTCGTCGATAACAACGATCAACGAGTCTTTGGACGCTCCGGACAGCTTGGAGGTGTCATCGTCGAACAGTGCGAGCTCACCGATCGAGATAAAGGGTAGCAACGGTTTGAGAAAATCGTCGATACGTTTGTCCCGAAATTCGGACATATTTGAAGAGCTGGAAGCGAAATTACCGACGAAAAAACCAGTGAGCATGGCTTCGTTGTCACCGGATAGTTTGGATTCGATGATGGCGATAGGCCGGAACAGCCAAGAGATGTTAACGGAGCCGGAGGAGACTCGAGAGATAAAGCCAGTGGTGAGAAAAGCGTCGAACAGAGTATCAAAAGGCTCGGACGTGTACGAAGAGTTGGAGGCGAAGTTACCTCGGCGTAGATCGTCGAGTAGTCGATTATCGAAATCGCCGGATAGTTTGGAGAGCGGCTCGCCAGCTTCTTTCTCAAAATCGAGCGAGGGCTTTGAGAAGCTAATGGAACACGAGGAATCGCGGTCGTCGCGTAAATTGCACAATTCGATATCAAAATCGAGCGACGGTTTTGAAAAACTGACGGAAAACGTCGTCGAGCTTCGTCCGTCATCGCGCAGGCTTCACGCTCACCAACAAATCTCCAAATCCATCGAGGGCTTCGACAAATTAATCGAAGACGAAGAAATCCGCATGCCTGTCAGACGATTCTCAAACGTCGTGACGAGCAAATCAAATGAAAATTCGTTACGATGCTCCGACAGCTTGGACGCGATCGAAACGATGGGAACGATCCCGAGCGACGATTCGATCGAACGACGTCGAAGCAGCTTCGAACTCAGGCCACGAAAATCACCCCCGAAACTCATGTCAATGTCCTCCGAAAATTTCGAAGCTCTCGAACACCATGCACGCGATGAATTTGAAATGCGAGCCGAATTGAAAAAACGCAGCAGTATTTCCGACGTTAATTTATCCCGGGGCAGAAGATACTCAAAAATTATGTCGAAATCCACCGAGAGCTTCGATGCCATGGAAACCATTTGTAAACAAGATGAATCCAACAGAACGAGCATCGATTTGGAAAAAAATGGATGGCGCAATTCCAAACGAACTACTTTCTCCTCCGAAAGCTCCGACAATCTCGAACTCGATGATCGACTCGAAAACCGCCGAGCTCGGAGACCGCCCAAAAGAGTACCGAGCACCAGTATCGTTGATATATTTCCGTTGGACAATTCGAACGAGGATGAACGACGATCCACTCCCATGAGAAAACCACCGCGGTTACAAAAATCTTCGGAAAGCTCCGAACTCGGTAGTACCGACACTCTCGACTCCGAGAAAAGAAACAAATCTTCCGACAGCACCGAGACCCTTGACAGCCTCGAAAAAGATATTGAACAAGATCCAAGAGACGAGGAAATCCCTGATAATTTACAGGACAAACGTGACACGAACGTAAGTGTCTCACCGCTTCGTTTCATATCGAATTTCAATAATCAGGAATAACAAGAAAAAAATCGTTTAAATTAATCGAAAGAGAAAGCAAATTTCCCTCTCCCGTGACATATTCAGTTAACGAATAAGTCGAAGATCCATGAAAAACTCATGAAAATATCGTTTTCATTACGTTCTTGGCGAAAACTTAGCGTTCAACACTGACAATTCAAAACGGTCAAAAAAATTTATAAAAATTTTCATTTGCTCAAGAAAAATGAAGATAATCGTACCCGTTCTATCTAAATTTCAATTCCATTTCAACTCCATGTTGACTTTGAATATTTGTTGCAGACATGCACGTTATGAAATAGCGTACGCCAATAACGAATATTATTTCAAAAATGTATTTCATTATGAATAATTTGATAACCATTTGTTGCTAGGACTCCTGGTCAGCGAATCCAACGGAAATGGAATCAGCGAACGGAGACGAGGAATCGAACAGAGCGTTGGTATCGCCGGAGAAAACGTATTGGCGTCAAACGTCAGATTCGAAAGAGAATTTCGACATAAATCAGTTGTTGGCAATAACGATAGTGACCCGTATGTCTGACAACGGGAACAATCAGCGTAACAATTCAGCTGCGTATCCAAAGAAGAAGCAGCAGCAGTTGACGTCGCCGCCGAGTTCGCCGGTCGTTCAGCAGGAGGACAACAAAATGATGTTCAACAATTTGTTGGCGAGTAAGAACGACGAAGATCTGCAAAACATGTTGAACGGCAACATATCGGAAGTTTCAACGGACACGAAGAGCTTTAAAGAGAAATTGATAATGTTTGAAAAACTGGGCAAATGAACAAGAGGAATACGATCGAATCGGAAAAGTTCGTTGCGAGATTATTTCGCTGTTTTCTTTCATGTTTTTCGTTTCGCCGCTTCGATGTAGGAATAATAGCCCAGCGCATTTTCTAGCTCGTTACAAATGAGAGTCAAGAAGAGTAGAAAGTGCTGAAACGATGAATATCATCGAACAATCGAATCGGAAAAGCAACGAGAAAAAGGCCCACACGCCAGTTTCTTCTTTCTGCAGAAGTCTCACGCGTACCGGGCTTCAACCGTTCGTTATATACTACACATGTATATACACGTATAAGAAAGCTTCGAGTTAACCGAGTGAACCCGATAGACCAGAGATCTGCCAAATATGGCGGATGTATATGAAGAGAAAATAAAACCAGATCCGCGTTAAATATATATATATACAAATACAAATACGACGATGTATTCGCCTTTATTTCGTGCCGAGCGCGAATGTTCGTTTCATTTCTTCTCAAAGGGAGCAAATTTTTCATCACGTGTTTTTGTATTGTTTTTCTTTTAAGTTTTTTTTCGAAAAATAAAAACATTTTTACTTAAAGGCAAAAGACGAAATAAACGATTGTGAAAAGATGGATATTACACGTGTACAAACTTCTGCCCCGACTTAATTTATGCCTTGTTGTTGAGAAAACGTAAATGTTGATGAAATCTCACGAGATTCGCGAAACTAGATTTATCCTAGCGCCCTAAACTTTATTTAAGTGCCTTTTATCTTGTTCACCGTCGTTTTGTCGTTCAATGTTTATAATTTCTTCCTCTTTTTTTTCCATCTCTGTGATTTTTTGCTCGAACTGTTGAAACGATCGTAGAATCATTACTCCTAATGTTTCGTTCTCTCTTATTTTTATTCACCACAATGCTCGTACCAAATCCGGCGACTCTTCGTCAGGATCACAAAAGTGAATTTTTTGAGAATATTTGACTGCACAGCTATGTTCAAATAATCGTACGTGACGTAATTGTATCCATTTTTTGAATGTAAATAAATTTGGAATGAAAAAAGCCAGAAGGTGAGACGTTGGAGGAAAAACGGAAATGAAGAATCAACGACTGCATCGAAAAAAACGATCGTCGCAGCATTATCTCTCTATGTGTATTCGACATCCCCTACGTAACGGAGACTAACAATAGTAACGGCAAAATAAAAAGAAAAAACAAGTATATACGTAAGTCGTGAAAGATATGCGTAGTTAGAGAACTTTGTTCGATCGAAAAGAAACTTAAGAGATCAATAAAATCATCATACTAGGGTTAATATATAAATGTATATGAAAATAATGAAAAACAAGTTTTGCCTCGTCTCTTTGTAAATAAAATCTTCAGTACTATCTACACTTTCCGTACAATCTTGTTTACATTACCCCACCCTAAACCACGTCACGCGATAACGACGTAAAAATTGGCACGCAGCGATACGTGATCGGACTTTTAGTCAATTTAGCGAATATTATTTCACGAAACTCTAGATTTTTCAGTCCATTTTCACGAAATTTTGAATGATAAATTTTTTACTCAGGAGTATACTTTGGTTTGTATATTCCAGATTTTGGGTACTGCAAGAATAAGTGCATGAGCGTGTGAAGCGTTTGTATTCGATCATTCATAATCGAGACAGAGACGTAAAATATCGAAATTTTTTCTTTCCGGTTTTCTTTTATTTATTATCTCCGTAGAAATACTTCGTGTACAAAAGAGGGAATGTAACAGTGATCCGGTATTGGCAATTAGAAGATGCAACAATAATTTTTTGTCAGTTTTTCTTTTCCTATTTTCCACGCGCACCTCACTTCCACGCCATTTCTTATAAATATATCTGCGTGTTGAAAAGAAGTCAATGGTTCACGATTTCGATAGAAAATCGTGTCGTGATGTGATGCCCCGTTATTGGTAGTTCTCCATTGATTTTTGACATGTGTAAAAGGTGAGCTTTTTCCATCACCATCGGTATGAGCATTACGCTTTCTCATCGTTTCAAATATTATTATTAATAATATACGTTGTAAACAACTCATGATTCTTATGTGCGGTTACGTCAAACTCGCCAACGACTTAAAAATTTTGTTGCACATTCTTGATATTATGTTCAACTCGTAGAAATTCATTCAAGATTGTACCGCCGAGAAGCAACGAAAATTTTAGTTCTAAAACTTATTAATTTTTTTGTATTAAGTTTTGAAGAAAATGTATCCACGTTTCGCAATTAAAATAAATTTTTTGATGTTTCACGGTGGTACAAATTTGAGTGATATGACGGATGAAAAAGAAAAAAAATCAGTTTTTTCGTTTATGAACAGTTGTATAATGTAGGATATAAAATTTTTTTAATCACTCTTTTCATACCCGATTACGCATCGATCGGGAAACACGGTTCACGAGGAATTTCGTTTTAGTGTGATTTTATACTCACGACCATTTGTCGAGATTGATATTGAACAAGGTTAAAAAGATCGAGCGTTAAATACGTTTGATCGTATAATCGTTTAAAAAAACATGTGCTCGTGCATGTACGTTTTGTTCCTTAATTCGTTTCTTTTCTCAGTTTCTTTGTTGGTTACGAAAATACTTGGTTGCCTCGTTTTCTGTGTGGTTTTGAATTGTTCTTTTGGTTCTTCGAAGGTTTTGCGACGTTATTCTCCTTACAATTCCTCGTGGAAATGACGCCTATCGATATCCGGATTACAAAGAGCCGGCGTTATAAATTCCATCGCGTATTCGCACCTGCTTGGCTCCGAGACCGAAACAAGACGGTTTTCCGTACCACAACGAATATTTACAAGAACGTTACGAGCCGGACCGTTCCAACACGTCAAACCACGGTCGTACTTCATTTTTAAGTATTTGTTCGTTTCCGGACCGGCCCATTCGTGATAATGACCAAGGTTCACTTCGGAACCACCTGAAATAGAACGTTGTGTCGCTCTGCCGAACGGACACATAGAATACACGTACTCCGAATCACGATACTCGAAACATTCGCCATCGAGAGGTGCGAATTCTTCTTCCGGTCCATAATCCCTTTCGTTTTTCTCTTCGGATGTTCTGATTTTCATTTGCAACTCCGAACAGGCTTTCTCGGCTTGCTGATACTGTTCTCGAGCTCGAGTTGCCTCGTCGATCAATGCTTGAGTTTCTTCGTTGTATTGAACTTCCGGTGTCTTTTCGTGAGGCTCCTGCTCCTGCTCCTCGTCTTCCTCTTCTTCCGGGGCCTCGAATTCTCCTCCCGTCTCTATATCCGCTTCCGCCGGATGTTCCGGTAAATCGTCATGTTCCTCCTGAACTTCCTCCTTCTCGTCTCTTTCAGTCGGTGGTTTAAACGATCCTTCAAAACAATTATCAGAAGAAATTTTTAATAATTTTCTTCAAAATTAAATTAAGTTGATGAATTCCAGGAAAATTTTCCATATTTCATTTTTCTCTTTTTTGATAATCTACGTATAGTGATACTTCATAACTCGAGTAAATTCACGAAGAAGGCTTAATCAATTTTTTTATGAAACATCCAAAAGGGTCGGAAATTGAGAAAATTGTTCAGGAAAAAACCGAATCAATAGAATGCATCAAAACTGTGCATTGATAATATTATTGAAGTTTGCATTGAAATACAATGGAAATATTTGTTCATTCACAATTTTTTTAATATCAATTATTTTCTTTGAAACTTATTAAGGCATTCGAACTTCCATTGTTCACACGGAAAACTGAATCTCATTCGACTGAATTCCAAAAGATATGGGAATGCAAAACAGTACAACCAGTGAAAAATACAAACCCTGTTCTCTCATGACGAAAGGTTTGATCAATGGCCAAGCTAAATTAACAAAGTCTTCCATACTAATTTCCTTCTTATTATTCAAGAAGAAGAGTGCTTCTTCTTCGGTCACCTCTCCATCACCATCCTTATCGAAAGTGACCCTAGTTGTAATTTCGGCAAGAGTAACAATGCCGCTCTCATCGGAATCCAACATTTTAAAGTAATCGGTTGCTTCGATGCCTGGCTGTTCTGCAGGTACTTGTGGTTCCACAGGTTTGTATTTTTCAAGAGCAGCATTTTCTCTCTCTTCTGCCAAAGTTTTAGTGACTTCCTTTTCTTTTCTAATCAAAACGGCTTCCTCCATATCGTGTCGTAACTTAACGAGGTTGGCTTGATTCTCAGTCTTCAATCGCTTCCCAATTGCAATCATTTCCAATCTTATTTTGCTACCTTCTTTAAGCAGCTCAGCAGCTTTTTCAAGTTCTTTTCTGGCTTCTTTACCAAGTTCATGACAGTTTTGGAGACACTGTGCGTCCGAAGCCCATTCGTCACTGGCATCGCAGCAATCACAAACTCCGTCGTTGACACGACTGGATGGTAAATACCTAGAGATATGGCCTGTGTTTTGACAAAAAAAAACGCCGTTTGGGCACGCAGCGGTTCCAGGCTCATCACTACCATCTCCGCAGTCACAATAGTCATCGTTTACACGATCAAAACTCATCAATCTACTGCCATCGAGACATTCAAAATCACGATTCGGAGCATAGACAGCATTTTTTGACAGTGGGATACCACGAACATGAGGCAATTGACTACCGTCTGCGTGGCCACCACGCTCGATCAAAAATACGAGCAATGTAGTAAAAATATTTAAAAAATTGCACTTATATACCATCTTGCTTTGTTGTTTTTACTCAGCGTTTAAAAAATCTACCCCTAAAATTGGGGTACGTTGAGAACGAAGGATTCGGCAAAAGTGCCGAAACGGCAGGAAAACCAAAATTCCAATCCTCTCCGTATTATTTTTACGAGATTTGAAACATTCGACTTGCTGGTTTTTTTTTTTATCGAAGAGCACGTACTAGCCTCTTTCTACAAGATATGAAATATATATCTGTTCGCTTTTTGAGGTTCTGTTCGAGTACGCCGCAATTTCGGAGCACACGATTCCCCGAGTCGAAACGCGCACTCACCACACGTTTATACCACTTGCAACTTGTACTGTTTTTATACTTGTTTGTAATGTGTTAGCACTATCGAGACATTTATATATCTGTATAAAAACTTCACGGATCACCTTCTTCAATAATCCCCTCAACTCTCCCTGACCGACGCGGCAAACCGGTAAGGATGATACACGTCGACAACTTTGACTCGCCCAAAATGCCGCCATCTTTAGAGACATGATAACGTTTTGAATTAGAGTTTCTAATATTTTTTCTGTACCAAAATCTGACAGCAGAACGATTCTCCATTTTTTCAACAAAATATCGTTTCAATGATTTCACGAGTATACCTTTCTTCCTATTTAGTATTTGAAACATCGTTGATTCAATGAATATTTTCCTTACAAATGAAAGTGATCGCCAATTTAGAAATCATTTTTTTGTTACACTCTTTTGCGAAGAACACTCACTTAATACAGCAAAATGTACAAATTACATCTGTCACAAAATCATGAAGACTTTTTTTTTTCACCGATAACAACTAGCTTTAGAAAATTTCTGATTATAGTTGTACCGAAAATTCAGTCATGACCAACCGTCACAACAAAGGTTTATAATATACAGAAATTACTACTTGTGCTCTTGCGGAATCTTGAAGGCATGAAACGTATACATGAATCGTACATGAAACAGTAGCAAATTTTTTTTTTTCGCACCTTTTGAATCTGTGTCATGCTGACCGTGTCAATTCGCGCTATTTCGTCTAGGGATTTTTTCTTTCTCTCGTCCTCTCTGATTGTTGGTTATTGTGATTTCGAAGTCCCCACTCCCCACTATCACCAGATGGTTAGATGGTTTAACGGAATGATCTGGAAATTGTCAATTTTCGGCACCTGCTTAATTGCCAGAACATATGAGAAATTATTTACTAATTAATTTGATATATCTCTAATCGTAACGCATGACATAGAACATCATGTGTATTTAAAGTCACTCGAACGCCAGTTTTTCTCTTGAAATCTAATAAAAAAACGTTTTATTTAAAAAGTGAGGTTAGGAGTACCATTATTTGCGCCGTTAAAGCAGAACGTTCTTTACGAAATAAATATGTCTGGAGGCAACGATAAATGCGAGGCGAAAAGAGATAGCGATGGGAAGAATATTACTACGATCTCGTGTAGTCATTGTCCGTCGAAGATACTCAACCGCGGCACTGCGACTTTGATTAATCAAGAGGTAGGTATTATAACACTTTACTGCTCCAACGATGTTTATTCGAAATTTTACGTATATTTTGCAGTGAAAAATTTCTCCCAAATAAAATTTTAGTTAACTGGCAAGGTCCAAAAGATTTCTGACATCTTTGAGAGGCTACGAATACTGATTTGCATAGTCATTAATTTTCAAAGTCTTTACAGCAGATTGTTGAATCGATGATTGAATCATTCTTTGTTATTTAAAATAACCATTCTGACATTCTAACCTCATGGGGAAATCAACCAACAACTACAAGTGGATTTTTTTCTGCAAAAAAATTTACTGATTTCTGAGTAATTTTCAAATAATTGTGAAAGAAAATATGAAATTCTCAGAGGATTCATGGTTGTAGCAAACATTGGTTAACTCGTTTGTGACTATTATAGTTTCAATTTCTAGTATCGAAACTGTATTTGATTCTAATGTTTTGTTGAAGCAAGAGTAATAAGCAAAAGATAAAATTTTCTTTTGTTAGGGTTCCAAACTTTGGTTAAACTATAATACAACAATTTGGTCCCCAGTTTTCTCTACCATACGTACGGCGCAAGGAAGAGGGTGAAACCGACGAGAGGGAATCCATTTCCGAATACTGGCTCGTCGAGGATGTTTATACGTTTGAAAATATTCTAGTCTCAAAAACTGCTGACAACGTTAAATATTTGGCGTGTGCCGATTGTGAAAGAGGCCCCATAGGCTGGCACGATATTCCTACAAAAAAATCTTATTTGGCGCTCTGCAGAGTCAGGCACGCTTGATACCTCAATTCATTGTTCAATTATTTACAAAATAACTATATTATATACAATGATTTTTACAGTTAGACCCATTCCAACGTTCCTAACGTTTTTATTTGAAAAAAGCACAACAAATTTATCATTGATAATCTATAATTGAGTATTGTATGTAAATGCATTGAAGTTTAAACATTGTTTTATGAATTTATACTATTTGTACGCAACAATAATAAATATGTGATTATATGCCACAAAAGATTTTTAAAATAGTTAGTTCCATTCTCATTACTATAAAATTCAATTTGAGTTATGCTTCAGTTGCATCAAACATCTGTTTTGTTCTCATTTTTTTTTCGTTTACTGACGAGGCGGTGAGATGAAGAGTATCAAAAATACTTTTGTTTTTTCATGTTCTAAATCATGACCTCAACAGTAGGAATTTGAGTAAATAAGTTTTTCCAATTTTTAGTGGTTCGAATTTTCAAACGTGCAAAATAATGGAATAAAAATTGAACGGAATGGTCACGTTGATTATTTATAATGTAAATTAATATTTACAATTGTTTCAAGAAGTCTCCCCATAAGTTAATGAAAACGAATTGTAGCAGCAGAACTAGTGAAAAATATTGAAGTTTATTCAAAAACTTTGATCTTTCTTGCACTGGAAAAGGGTCAATATTTTCACTGTTGTTTTACAAGTATTTTGCAGCGAATTTTTCAATTCTGAGTCAACTTTACAGGCATTCGATTGTAAAGCTTTCTCGTCTCGTCAGGAATACAAGGCTATAGAGAAAAAGTATCTCGATCCTAGACCCATCGACTTTTATGTATTTGGACGTATCATTATCACTGAGCTTTTATTCTTTCACCAAAAGCCCTTTGAGGGTTTCTACATCAATTGTCATTGAACTAAAAAAGTATTAAAAAATAACAAAAATAAACGCCCCCGGGTGGGCTCGAACCACCAACCTTTCGGTTAACAGCCGAACGCGCTAGCCAATTGCGCCACGGAGGCTTGTATATCAGACGTAGAATGAGAGTCCGTCTTCAGGAAAATTCAAAGAGTGTTATGACTCGATGAGAAATTGTTATCAGTAAACCCATCTCGTTACAGCTGCGATCGTGTAGAAACAGAATAAAGTTCGGTTGCGAAATAAAATTGTTGAAATTCGAAGCAATTTTAGTGTACCATAGAACGGTACACTGAAATAGGGCATTCGTAGTTTCTATATAAGTCCACAGAGGGCCTTACTATGCGGTCTTTTACCGCATCAAATTTATGGATCATTTTTATCCAGAGTGTCAAGCACATTGCGGTTTCGAGTTTTATTGCTTTGATTTAATTTTAGAAAAATCTACCAGATTTCAAATTCGTCTTTATTGGGTTTATTGTAATTTTTCTGTTATTACTTCTTACGTGGCAAAATTAAAAACTAATTAGATCGTTTTATTTTGACTCCTAATATTCGAAATAAAAAACTTCTTTTACCAAAAGATTTATTTGCTATTTTTTCAGAGTCAAATTATCTATATGCAGTATCGATTTTTGTACAAAGTTCTACGAAGATACATCGGCAGCTTTTTTTTTGTACGTGCGAGGTTGAAAATTCAGATCGGTCTTGAGTGAAGGTTAAGGGGATGAAAAAAGGCTGGACCACTCCACTGCCAGGCCCATTAGTTACCATTAGCAAGGTCCATAGTTAGACTCACACAGTTTCAAGCCCTAAGCAGATCGATTAATGGACCAATTTGCATTTAAGCGTAACTACCTTAATGCGGCACACAGATGCATTTATGCAGACTCGCTGGACGCCTTACAAATAGACATTTCACCCCGTGTACTTCTTGTGGTTCTAGAACTGGAGATTCAGAAACGTAATCAGCTCGTAAAAAATGATAGGAAAGTCGTGATAACGTTGAAATTTCCACACAAAATTACCAGCCTTCTGGAACGCGAAGACGAAAGTATAACAAAATGTTTTAACGATCCATTGGGAAAGTTGAAAAAACACCAAGTCAAACGAACAAGTTTCATGCAAATTAGATTTTTACACTGCAGACAGAAACATTGGCGAAACAATAATAGCACCTCGAAGTTCAGTTGAAAGAAAAGTCTCGTCAATCTCCTCCTTCAAAACACCGAATCCCTTCAATTTTGAGGGAACGCCAAACTCGCTAGTAATTTGACGAAACTTTTTGCGATGATCGAAAAATTTAATTTGCTTGAGCGCACTCTCTATGGAAAAGAGCGTCGAAGAGGATGTGCAAGAAACGAGGTAACGGCGGAAGCGAAGGATATGCAAAAAGCTAATATGTTTGGGAGTGCCGATGGCATATTCGCGTCTTTAAATTAAGACAGCAGTTGAGGGGAGTGGCACGAGGTGTCGATAATGAATCTTCCAAGAGTTAATTAGCCCCGGAGGTGAGGCAAAGATAGGAGGTTGGTCGTGGCATACCGATATAAAGAAGTCTCTCGTCTTTCTATGCTCGTAAGTGCAGAGCAAAACGTTCTCCACTCTCTGTAAATCGTTACGCTCTCTCAGGGAGCTCGAGCATTTGTATATGTACGTATGTGTATTGAGAGTGGCAGGAGAGTGCAAAGGTATCGAAGAGAGGCGAGTGAGAGCCTCGGAGCTTCTCGGGTGAAGAGCCAAAGCCTAACTGAAACGTCACGCCACTTGTTACTCGTTAGTGTGCACGATGCCATCTTTAATGTTGGCCACTCAGTGTAACCGGGCCACGTTGGCTTATGTATACAGTAGCCACGGCACAGAGGGCACATCGATCCCAACCGGTCGGCGTGTGTAATTAACAATGCCTTTTTCCTCCGACCTTTTCCTGTGCTCGGTTCTCCCCTTGCCGTTGCTCCGTTTCCGCTCTGTCTTTGGCTTTTTTCACGGTTTTCGATCGATCGGGGGAGTAGGGCGAGTGTGAGGGATCTCCATCGAAAAATGGATCTTTTGAGTCTCCGGGGAATGAGGAGTCGAGGAATTCTTGGGGTTTCTTGCCAATTTCAAAATCCCGAGAATGTGAAATAGCTCATGCGGTTTAGCCGTCCATTGGAATTTCAACGTTCGCAGACTGGGCTGAAAAGCGATTACTTTGAGCTGGCTTTGTACTTTGAACGGGCTGTCCAAAAAATCTTGAAGAGTTTTGTCGAGTGGCTTCTTCGTATCTGAGCTTGAGCACCGATGCAGGATGGAGTTGAACAAACTTTGGGCTATTCGCAGCATCGTTGGACTCGATGAAATCTTTGCTACTCGCCAGTTCATCTAATTCGTGAACGATCAAGACAAACGCCTTGAATATTTTCTTATGAAATGGCAGAGTTATAAAATTTGAAAATGCAAAATGAAAAGTGCGACGAAATGCCGGACAATGGGGAAGGATTTGAAAACGTGTCGGACTCGACGAAGCAGAGAACGATCGAGCCACTAAATATGCCAACATACGCGCACACTGACGAGTACATCTATGCTGGTGGAGACTCGATCGGACGAAGAGACGACGCGCATTAAGCTGGGCGGTGGTCCCTCGTTATATCCGGGACAGGCAGCTCCGCGCATCTGATAGTACGAGGATTTATGGCGACCCTGATGGTTCATTTAGTGCTGACATAGGGAACGGTGGCTGGTGCGGTCGGTGCCGGTCGTGTCGCGCGACCGGTAGCGAACCGAGTAGAGAAAAACGTGTGTAACGTAACGTAGAAGCGTCGAGAGTGTGCGGGCGGAGAGTAGCTTTCGTTGCTTCAGTATCACGGTCATACGGAAATACCTTGTTAAAAAGAATAATCATAAAAAAAAAGAGAGAAGATGGGTGGCCACGCGGTATTGCGGGCCACCATAACCGTGACGGAATTCAGCAACGCACAGGCCGCAACGATTGCACGAGGATAACGAGAGACGGTTACGACGCTTATACGTAGAACCGAGCAAAAAAGCATCTCACTTTTGGGACAAAAGTGCAAAACATTCAGGGAGACTCGAGCGGAGAGGAGCAGGAGAATGAAAGATTGTGAACTTGCAGAGTCGAGGCCTTTACGTGGCGGTTCAGAGGTCACCCTCAAACGATTTCATCAGTATATCGCATACGCGTGCTATAAAAGTCTTTAAATAAATGGCACGAACGAAAGAAGGAAGATGAGAAAAGACTTTTTGACATGAATTACAGACCTTAATCCCAAAAGTTTCTTACAAAATTCGAACTTAGACGTTATCAATTTTCAACACCCAGCGGGGTTGAGCGATTGAATTCGAAAAGTAGCAGCAGCATTCAAAGTAGTTCGGACGTTCGATAAAGCAGGGTGAAGGTCCACTTTCTTTTGCGGTAAATGGTAGTTTAAGGTCTCCTGATAATGATGAGCACAGTTCGGGGGCCTCTCACGGGGCAAAATTTTGAATTATTTCATTTACAATTTTGAGTTTTTAACACGGTAATCTATGGGAGAACTCGCAATAATATTAATTCTGAATAAATTGTACGGTCTTCGAGCTTCGTGAAGAAAATTTATCACAGATTCCGTTTCTTTAAAAAAAAAAACATTACCTTACGGGGCTTTTGAGAAAGAAAACATGAAAAAACTTTAGTTTTTGACGCGTCGAAAGCGGATGTCAGTCATTACGTTGGACTGCTGGTAACAGCTGATTGAACTTCGGGCAAATTCGGGAATCGCGGGGATTTCATCAAATTTATTTTTGAGATTGACTCACGTGCTTTCATTCGTCTTGTAGCTTCGCTTTTTTTCACCGAATTTATAATTTCTTTTTCTCGATGTAAACTTTCATAGCGATATATAAACTTTCTGTCGCATAATAAAAATATCGACTCAATCATTAACTAGTCAAGTCGAAGTATGAATTTTATCTTTTATGATATTTTTAAAGCGTTTTATTACATTCTTATCATAAAAATATTCTCAATTTATTAATTTTATTAATAATTTAGATTTGAAATAAATCAACAATATCAAAGGAAAATTCACGTTTGACAAAATTCGAATTTCTAGCCAAATGCAGTTGATCCATCGCAGTGGCTAGTCAAGAGATCATTTCAATCTGTAAATAATCCATAAAATATTAGTTCAGACATTATTTTAGTGACAGCTGAATATCAATCAAAAAAGTTTCTTCGTAGAAAATTGGTTCCAGTCACATTCTTTAATTAGCAATACTATAAAATATTCATCAACGTTTTCATGGTCAAAGATATTTCTTACGAGCACGCTTCTCTGGCATCCTGTTTTGGAAATCGGGTTCTCCAGTTCCGCCATTCAATGGAAACAATCTGATAGTGTTCGCATTCGGATTGGCTCCGCTTTATTCGCGGTCACGTTTAGCGTCTTCTCATCTACATCGTATAGGCAGAGCGGTGGTGGCAGAAGGCATACCGACACTCCAAGTAACTGCTCCACTAAATTGAAATTTTTTAATCATAATATTTGGCAAATCTCAGTTTTTCTCATTAAAAATAATGTTTACGGTTATGCGAAAATTTTTAAATTCTATCGAAAGTATAACTAATTGCGAGAGCTTGATATTGGGGCTGAAATGTCCATAAAAGCCGAGTTTCCATGAGTCGTGAGTGCTGGAATTTCCAAAATTTCTCCATTATTTATAGTTATAATTGGTCGGTGACTGCTTTCAAATATCCTCTGAATTTTTCCGTGCATTTCGAGCCTCGAATAAAAAGCAATCGAATCTGTCTCTAATACCGCGTTTTGTGAAAGGTCAGCCTGCGTGCGTCATTGTGTCCAGCAGGATCGCGGTGAATGTCTGAAAGAATGTGATTCCCAAACAGCAGAAAAAAGTGTTGGCGATGAAATAACGAGGGTGTTCGACACACTTCGAAACGAGCTGTGCCTACTTTCTTGATTTGAGTTTTTTAGCATGCGCATAACGATCATGTGGTAGTTCATAAAGGTGAAGATTATGCCCGGCGGATATGAGTGCTGAGGACGCGGTGGATTTCAGATGGATTTGAGATTGCTCGATTGCTGTGTAGTTCCAATGTGAGTGTGTACGGAGTGGGGAAATATTACGGAAGAGGCTTTTTCACACGGTATATGAGCAGGCTGCAACTGTTGAATATTCAAGAGAATCGAGAGAGTTTATGCTTTCACCGTGTGTATGCCGAGAATCATCAAATAGATAAGTGATTGCCGGGTTATTAAGCTCGTCAAGCGTTTCTCCGAATGTTTCATATTTCTCGCGGCTTACTTCCTTTTTTCCTCGTTGCAATATTGATTAAACATGTGCGCGCGGCGACGGGGTTATGTCCTTCGGAGGCTGGCGCTTCGCCGCGGATCGCGTTATGCATCATTTTATTTTGTCCTGAGCTCGCGGAGGATTAGCTCGAGGTTCACTGGAGGCTGTGGTGAGTCCGTGGCTAATCATCACTCTATAAATAAGCCTCGATCGCTCGGTTGCCGTTGCGAACGATCGAATTTTCATCCGGAAAAAGCGCACGTTCATCGCGAGCCTGGAAAACTCAAATAAAAGCGCGTTTCTCCCTCGGGCGAGCGACACAACACTCGGCGGAGTGGGTATCAAACATTTGTGCTTTGAGGGTCGTAAACCGTTCGGTATACGAGGAGAGATCGAGTCCGCGAATAGGCAGCCGAGTTAACCCATAAATAGTCGTATACACAGGCATACACACCGCCGGGACGTGCGCATATCTCGAATGCGTGGGGTCGAGGTACTTTCAGCTCGTAAAGCTACGATATTGAAGTTGGCGCTCATGTATTTCGCAGGACTGCGTCCATGGGTCGTCGCATCCTGTTGCGACGATGAAGTTTCTCGGGACGAGACGCGCGCGCAGTAATTCTCCGTCGTCGCATATCCCTTGCTCGATATCCCCGTTGCGGTATTCGGTTAGCGGAAAAGCAACCTTTCTGCGCGAGTCTCGCCGCGAGCGCGCTTCATAATCCATAATATTCTTGAGAAATATTACGATTGAAACGGCCACGTCCGATAGCTGATTAGTTTCCATTAGTCTATCGCGGAGCACTAAACACACTCGCTCTCAGGACATTAAATAATGAGATGAGTGAAAAGCCTCGTCCCCTTCGCTCTCCCTCCCTTCCCCCCCCCCCCCCTCCTCTCCTCTCCTCTTCTTTTCCCTGCCTTTTTTCTCTCACCAAAGTTTCACCAGATCATTTTGTATAGTATGTAATGAGAAGACTCGCGATAAATTTGTCAGATTATCTAATACACTTTGTGGAGGGAAATTAGAATGCATAGGAAATGAGTGGTGCTCCGGCATACTCGGAGCGCTGCTGGTCAGACGCGGTGGTCTCGAAATGACGGGGAGAGTGAGTGAGTGGGTTATAAGATGTGTATACTGCATTTAATCTTATAATCATGTACGTACAAACGTAAGTGTATGCGTGTACTCGCTCATAAGTTTGAGCGCACCAAGAGACTCGCCGCTTCTCTCTTAACGCCCGTTATAATTCATTAATATAAGCGCCCCGGCTAATTGATATCATGTAATAGCGTATAGCGAGCACGCGCGTTACAAGCATCATAAACGAGAGCGTGGGATCGACGGTGAAAGAACCGCGTTAGCGAAGCAAACTCGATCTCGGACTCTCGCTGTGATTTGCTGCTCGACTCTCTTTGGTACCACTAAATTCATGTATAGATACAGTTATACGCTTTGTTTATTAACAGAGTGCTGGAGCGTATTCGCTCAGCACGCGGACGATGGACTCGTTTTACTGGGGGATTTGAGTCCACCGTTTTTGCGGCTCGTGTACTCCAGTGGCTCCGGTGATTTTTCATCGATTCTCTTTCAGTTCCGCTTCAGTTTTCGCTCTTTGAGAGATTCGCACTTTCGATGTAAATTATGAGGGTAAGAAATGATTGAATTTTTGAATCCGCGGAGTTCAGTTGCAGATGATACGTCGGATCGTTGCTCTAGTCTCTTCGCTGATGTGTTACCGCGCTGAAAAACAGGATCGGTAAACTCGAAAAAAATTGAATCGTTTCAACCCAAAACTACGACAATGGCGAAACAAATATGGAATTGTTTAAACTCACCAATTTCATTGATTTTGAAACAACGATTTTTTTTAATTTGAATCCACATTTGATTGATCCAACAAAATATTAATGAAATTTGATTTTTCAATTCATAGTTTCAACCAAAATGAGGATAATTATTTTATAATTTTGTTGTTGATTTCGGTAAAAATGCGACGGAAAAATATTATGTTAACAACTGCAAAATTATTTTTCACTGCCCGCGTGATGCTCATCGCAGTTTATGGTATAAATGTGATTGGGTTGAGAAAATATGAAGTTATTCATATTAATAAAACTATGTAGTTACATTAACCAAATCGGTTTTATTAGATCGCGACTATTACGTGTTGAAGTTTAACTAAATTTGATCAATTTTAACACATTTTCGTTGATCGCATTTGGCGTGTTTAATTTACCAATCCTTTTTTTCAGTGCGAAGATACGAGAAAACGAAAAGCCTCGATTAGGTGAATTTCAATTTTTGGTGATCATGGCTCAATCAGGCAGCGATTCTGGTTGTCGAAAATCCATTTGATTTGGATATGAAAGGACGTGGAAGACACACAACGCGATTGAACGAAACTCGATAAAGATTTTTCGTAGCTGCGATCAAATATACGAATTGTAAAAAAATGAATTTGTATTTATGTGCTGTAGATTATTCATCGATTGTTGTTTATTATGAAGGATCCGAGTCGTGAGAGAGCACGGCGACGGTTAATCTGCCTTTCTACATAAGTTTCCCGTGCCGGAGGACTGATTTCTAATGGTCAGTTCACCACTCGTTGTCTAGCCGCCGCTCTCTGGATTGTGCAATTCTATTTTTATTGCTCTCAACCTTGGACACTGCGCTTAAACTTACGAACATCACTCAACGGCGTCCTTCCGTAAATTACCTTCTCAGAGCTTTCGATAAAAGTACATTTAGCTTCGTTGCCGCGAAGACTTTCTTGCATTCGCGATATGCGATTATGGACTCTCAAGGAGGAGCCATAAGTCTTTGACGAACTGCATTCATTTCGCGGAATTGAGACAGAAAGTAAAAAAGCATTAGCGGGCTTGAAACTTCCAACTAATTTTTCTAAAATTGTGTTTTTTGAAAAGTTTCATCGAAAAAATATGAATGAGATATATCGTGGATAATCATCCGTTAGAAGCCGAATACTTTCCGGGTTGTAAAGTGACGAGGTCAGCACTGGAATGAGCAGCCTCGAGGAGCTTCTCAAAATCGAATAAATATTTGTGCTCGTGAATAGTTGCATAGCAATTTTGGGAGGTAAACTGAGAGAAAGAGCCTGGTTAACGGTAATTCTATGCGTTTACGATTGAATAAAAATTTATTTCAGAATCGACATTCAATCGTGGTAGGTCTGATATTGAAATATTGGACGATGCGGTTGATACCGCATCGATGGAAATCAATAGAGAATTTGTTGTTCGATATCAGCATATATGCGAAATTGGTTTTCTAGATGTTGAGGATTAACTTTAGAGGTTGGGAGGATTAAGTTTTGAGTGGAACGAGCATGCATAAATATCGCAGCGTTTCCTCATGTGCTATGCTTTTTCATCGTTCGTGTGCGCAATAGAAAAGGATTTTGAAGGGCAGTAAAATGGAGATGGTGAATGCGCCTGAAAATCGTATCGTGCACGGGTTGTGTTTTACAGCTTTTCGAGAGGTTGGGCGTTATATATGCGCGGTGGAAGTTGAGTTGGAGCTCTTAAACTGATACAAGACGAATATACAAAGATATATACGGAGGAGTTGCAATGTGCCGTGGGAAACGTGACATCGATGCTAGTTGTATAAAGCCAAGCCGAAAGTCTATATCGGGTTGTCGATATAGAGGTCAGAGCGATGCGTGCGTATATATTTATATATTTAGAAGTAGCCGCGGGAGGATAAAAGTGCGCTGGCTGTACGATGTTCTCGACTGGCGAGTGACGAGTCTGCTGATCCTTCGTGTCTACCATCGATCACTCGTCGATCACTTTACTGTCGATTTTAGTGATGATGTTTTTTCTTTCAGCCGTTTGAAATTCCTCAGTGAAAGGGGGGTTACTCAATCTCTCTTTCTTCTGAGGATATTCAGTCTTTTTTATTTTAGTTTATTGGCGCGATGCGTCTGGAAGAAAAACGGAGTGATGCGCTTTGGTTGGAAAAGGGTAAAAACGAGGAAACGAAGGAAATTTGATCAGTTGATCCCTTCCTGGTTGGTCCACTTGAAATTTCCTTCTCTCAATTCGTCCGAGCATTTTTCCCGTTCGCATATCCCGCAAATTCGACCCCATCAGCTCGCAGTCCTACCCTTTCGCGTCGAAGTCAGCGGAGCTTCGCTCCTCTTCTCGATCGCAGCCCGATCCGGGATAAAACACGGAGATGAGCAGGGGATTGATCGATTAGAACGCGAGCTCTCGAGATCTGTGTTGAACGAGCGATAGATGATTCGTTCCTCACGCGCGATTACCGGTACCGATCTCGGCGGAGTGCACGATCGGTACGATCTCTATTTCCTTCTATCTCTTTCGCAGACTCCTCATGCCCGTTCGTGCTCCTCGTCACCCCCCGTAAAGCCCCGAGAGGCGTAAGTACTAATCTGTTTTTAATCGCAGTTCGACTCTCCACCTCGGTCTCGCAGCGCGCAGCGCGTACGTGTATAAATATATTTAAGGTAGTACACATGCTCATATATTGTTAAATATATATCTGTGTAAATGAGCTCGAAGAGATCGAGAGCCCGGACTCTCGTTGCGCTCGACTTTCACGAGGTTTATAGCGGAAAAGGAACAGTTCGAGGGCGAATGAAACGTTAGAACGTTACGCGTTCTCCAACACGTATGCGTATATGTACGCGCGCGAATACATTTAGGAGCATTAGTACATAAAGTACGAGGTTTACGCTCGCCTATACGGCGCAGATGTATGTTGGCATGCGGCGTTTTTTCTTGTTGGCTCTCGCCATATCGATCAAATAACGTCCCTCGTCTGCCGTCTAGCTAAGAGACGATCATTGACGATGCGAATTCTCTCTTCGTGTATCGCGCTCGGCGCTCGCGCTCGCCGAATATATCTGTATTAGCAATGAACGCGGCTGTAGGAGTTGCATTGATTTTTCATGCAGGCGTAGATATATTATAGCCATCTTAAATCGATGCCACATGTGAGCAAATTGATGAAATAAATATCGATTATGTAAATGGAGAATGAAACAGGTTTTTATTTATGCGGCAGGGATCGCTCTGAGGAAATTTTCTCTGATATACACACGGTTTTTATTGGCACTTGTCGCTATAGGGTCTCATTTTTACAGTTCTAGTCTCATTCGGAGCTTATTTGGACGTTGATGAGGGAGTTGATAAATTGTCTGCTTCTTTTTCTCCAGATATCGTGCCGTGTGAAAATTTGCGATATCGAAATGAGACCTCGCAGTCAGGCCTTTTCCTACTGGAAAAAGTGGGTAGGGCAGAATCGATGGGAGGGGTTCACAAGAAAATATCGAAGGTTGCGTGATCGACGAGACGTATTTTCGAAATAATTCTCCGAAGCTTCGAAAAAGCAGGGGGAAGCGTCGCTCCGTTCTTCTCGACCCCATTTCCCTTTTCTGCTGAAGCTGCGTTGCGTTCCCTTGTCTCGCGAAGTCCGAAGCATGGGAATGAGGCGAAGAGATTTTTTCCGCTGTTGACACTATGTTAACGTCTCATTTCATAGGAAGTCTCGGGCTGATTAAGAATCCAAAGTTTCCCTTTCCCACTGGGACACGTCGATCAATCGATCTCAGGCGGCGGAGTTTCTCTCCCGTAAATGTTTGTTTCCCTCCGTTATCTCTCCGTACCCGAGGAAAGACCCCTTTTACAAAGCGTACACAAAGCGGGAATGCGGTACCGCGGGGATCTCCTAGGAATATCCAACGAGTATTTGCACCGCTCGAGGTCACGATGAAAGATTGTGTCGTGCGTGTGAGCTTTCAGGAGGAAAAACAAAACGGAGAAATAAATACTAGAGGAGGATATATTTATATGGTCAAACGTGCTGGCGACACATGAGCAGCTTGTACGCTATTCGTACCGAGGTGACAGCTAATAGTACTTACTCAACCGTGTTTTCTACTACTAAACATGGTGATCATGCCCTTTTTTAATTGTTAATTACTGATTAGAAGAAACATTACACTCCATGGGAAATTTTACGATTGCCACGGGAGAGATTTTCAAACGGGCTTCAAACTCTCAGGAAAAAATATCTTCAGAGCTATACGGGCGGTCCCCGATCGCGTGACCATTATCAGAATCCCATCGCAAAGATCAAAGCGGCGGTTTTATTTAGCGCCTCTCGTTTTTTCTCTCCCCTCCGCCAAACCGACATTGTCCACAGGATTTTGCTCTGATCTCGCGAAAAAGAATGGAGGAAGGTGCGTGCGTGCGCGCTCGTAAAACATTCCGAGGCTTCTCGCACGATCGTATTAGCTTCGTGATTCGAAGCTTCGTCTCCGATATTTCGGTGTTTATCGAAATAGCAAGACTTTTTATTCTAATAATTGTCCATCACCTTTTATTTTCGTACGTCTGACTTGAAAATTTCGGTACAATTTTATACTTTGCATATACAGGAGATCGGATTGAAACGAAAGTTTCTGATAAATTTGGCCTGCTTTTAATTCCTACTCGAGATTCCTACTTTCGTCATGCCACAGTTTCGTCAGCGTTTCTAAACCTCTTCCGACAACTCTATTCATCAGGGAAAGGGTAAATCTAAAGCCAGAAACTTCGATCTTCCACGAAGTTTATCAACGTGGATGATGACGAAAGGTCCAGTTGCCTCTTTCCTTTTGAGCTGCTTCCAGAACCAAAGGAATTTGTAATTCAGTACTAAAAATGCTGCACAAGACGGACACGACTGTGAAATTTCTCTTTAATTCGAAGTACGAAAAGTGGGTTGTCCTCAAATCGAGATCATCGCTCCAAATCACGGTACAACTTTTCTCCAATTACGAGCACAAATTCGCCCTTCAAAGTCCCTTTTTTTGACTCTGCCAAGCTTTTCGTGATGGATTTGATAAAACGAGGGGATTCCCCGACGACAGTAAAATCGGATGCCTGATTTTGCGGAGATTTTCAATTAGACGATTTCGAGCCTTATACGAATGTATAGGAAACGCTCGGCGCAGTAGTACCCCGCGTATTTGTAAGAATCCGTGACACACGAGATAAATATACAGGTGAATGGACGCTGCTAAGCGAGGGGAAGAGAGTGAGAGAGACACGGAGGGAGATGACTTTCCACCTGGGCGATAAAATGCTTCTGGGTGAAATGCGTGTGCGCACGAGTGTTTAACAGGGGCCTCGTTCTGGCGCGTCAGAGGTCGCAATACGATACGGGGCCACCGTGTGTGTTCCTCCGATCCGATACAGCGATACGTCGAAAAAGGAATTTCCCAGTGATCCGCACGGGGCGCACGCGCAATCTTCTTCTTCTCTTCCATATGCATGCGCGCACGATTTCTCCGATTCGGAAGAAATGATAAATAAAGAAATAGCTGCACACGCATGTGCAGCGTATGGCTTGTGTCACGCGCGGATATGTCCACGTTCGCGTAAACAGCGAGAGCAGCTAAGTGTATCTGGCGACACGGTCATGAAAAAGAGGTCAAAGTCGTTGATGCACTCGTCAGCTGATCGATTATAACAAGCCGTATACGTCGTCGCGTGTTATCCTCGTTCGTCGGAGCGCAACTTGCAGAGGTTGCGAGTATAATTCGCTGCGCCAAGGATGAGGAAAGGCTCGGACGAAGTAACTCACCCGGCTCGATATCCGCAGCAATTTTATTCTCAGTTATATCCCTGCAGGATTCTTCTTTTTCCAAGAAACTGCATCACTCCGTAATCATCCGATTATCTTTATATTTGTTTGTGTACAGAGTACACCGAGCTATGTCGACAGCTGTTGATACTGTTTTGATGCAGCGCGTAGTCACCAAGCCCCATGGTTGCAAGATCGAGAGAAATGCCTTCGCCATGGAACGCTCGGATTCTCCTTTCTTATATTCTCCTCTTCAACTCTCTCCCTCCTCCGGCTTATTCTCTCTTGTCTTTGAACCGCGCATTCTTATACTTATGGTGGCATTCTTTAGAGAAGGCGAGCGCCGAGATTCCTCTCGACAGCCATATCGACGGATTTCAGATCGTGCAGCTGTATATCGAGCCGCTAGTGGGAATTAGGACCTCGATTTTCGTTTCAGTACGCTTCTTGTTGAGGAATTCGTCGAATGACGAACAGCTGGTAGGTCATCTTTAGTTCAGTGAATTTTTGGAGAATTCATTTTGGCGCGATTCAATGTCTTTTTATTGTCAAAATTCAAATTGGAAGCTTCAAACAAGTGAAATTAAATTTTATCGTTAAATTATTTCACTTTGATCAAATTGTTGATCCGTTGTAATCTACACAATTTACGCAACGATATAGGAAGGACCGGAGGCGAACGGGGAGCGCTGAAATTACGGGAGTTTTCGTTTCCATTCTCTCAATTTTTTATATTTTTCCGAAAACAAAAAAAAATTGGTCCTTTCAAAGTTTCTTCTTTCCGTGTTTTTTCTATTTCCATTTTGTCGAAAATTTCTTCTTTCAACTAATAACGCAGAGGTAATTATGCAATTGGATTGGAGATTTATCACCGCAAAATGAAAAATGTTACGCTGCAACGGAGTTCGATTAAACGGAAAATTCGCACGGAGCAGTGATCCGAATTCACACGAGTTCGGCCTGTCCACAAAAAGCTCTCGTCTCTAGTCCCGTAATAATGCGATTCGATATTTACGTCGTTTTTCCGCTGAGTTGCGATGGGGAGCCGATAGATGTTAAAAGTAATCCTGCTGGAGAATCCGAAAGCTCGTACGTACGATCCAGTTTTCCTGCGGCACGCGCGTCTTTTTCTCTCTCTTTTCCTTGTCTCAAGATATAAACATTAAATGTATACTCAAGACACGTCAAGATTCTCGTAATTCCCTTTTATGAATTTAATCGGTGACATCGACAACGCCGAAGCGAACCCCGCCGAGCTTCAAACACACAAACGCACACTCGCTCGCACACGTACGAACACACACTGGTAGGGTATCGCGATTTCCGACGTCCCTTTATACACGACGAGCATACACGTCAATTTGTAACCATTACGAAGTTATTCCGTCGATTACCTGCCGATAAAATTACTCGTTTCGATAGCATGCGTCGGAGTACCGGTCTAGAACGAGACGGCTTTAAAACGCAGTTTATCTCCTCGTGACCGCGCCGATTCGAGCCAACCCGAATCTTCATTCCCTTCTCTTATGATTGTACATTATTTTTCATCGAGAACAAAACGCGTTTTCGAGACCGTGTATTAAGATTCAAAAAATCTCTGATAATAATTGCTTTTTCCGTTACGTAGCATCGTCGTATCAAAGAAATATTACCTTAAGTTGGCCAAAAGTAAGGAGCCGAAGGTGCTCATTACGAGATATTTCTTTCGCACTTTTTCAATGCATTGAAAATGAAGAAAAAAACGAGTCGTTTTGCGACACTGAGAACCGGAGTAACGTCTCAATTTCACAGTTTTCGACCGATTTTTTTCTGCTTCCTCGTTCACTTCTCCTTTTAATGTCAACGTCACATTGTTTTTTTTTTCTACAATGTTTTTCCAGATAGGACAATCTCAAATGGGAAGCTCTATACGAGTGTTCCTTTGAATTTGAGAATGAAACGATGAACTTACGCCTACAAAGCTGCATAAAACTTGCGATATAAGTTAAGAGGCACCGTCGAACAAACGACTTGACAAGAATTGAATTCGCTTTCGAGCAAAGACTTCTAGACAGATCGATAAAGCTTCGATTGCGAGTGTTCGACCCCGAATCGATCATTTCTGCTTCAAGAATTGCGACGATCGGCCTCAAGATAAGTGAAGTATTTTTTTTCGTCCTTGCCAAACGAGTGGAAAAATTGTAAACGAGTTTGAAATCCACACTTCGAAAATCGTCAAGTATCCTAATGAAGAATAGCCATGAACTCGATCATGAGATTTTCCACGATGGGAAGGCTCGAGGCTTCTCGCTGTTTGAGCCGCCGCAGCCACGCCGAGAAATCATACGGATATGGAACAAAGTACGGGTTGCGATTAACCGCGAGCGCGCGGCGTATTCCATATTTCAGTAGTTGTAATAATAATGTCGGAGCATTAGTCTATAGTTTCGCGGAGATTAACGGTGTCAGGGCGTCGAGCTAAATCAAGCCGTGAGATATTTTACCGGAGGAGAGAAAACCGCGTTCTCCGGTAGCTCGGCGAAGAGACCTTGATTCACACCGGTGAGCAAAGCCACGGTCTGTCTATCTGTCTCACTCGACTTTTATCCATTTTCGTCTCGGCAGCTTGGGAACAGATAGAAAAAATGCTGAATTCCTATGAATTTTCGGGCCGACGAGGATGCGGGGGTGAGGGAAAAAGTGAGAATTTTTCAAGACACAAAAATCAATTTTCTCAATTTTAATTTCATAACCCTGCCAAATACAATAATAATGATAATAATATTAATATAATATGATAATAAAAATAATAATAGTTGTTGTAATAATGATAATAGCGATAATATTATAATAATAAAATCAAATAAAATAATAATATTCATAACGGAAGATTAATAATGATAATGAATAATAATATAATGTAAAATACGTATTCATTATTACGATAAAGTTGTAACTACTGATAAGTGCTTTTTCGTGCTACGCATTCGCGTTTGTTCGTTCCGTTGTTTTTGAGTTTCCTTTTATTTTTATTTCTATTTTTTCTTTACTAATATTGCTGTTTTCTCGTATCTTGATCGCGTGTGTCTGTATTCGTGTGCGAGATGAAGGTGAGATTTATCTACACACATGTGAAAATGATAATGAGACGTGTGCTTCGTCGTAAATATATTGAAATTTCGTTATTTTCGTCTGTTTCATTGGAGTCGTTTAATCGAGGGTCTGCAAAATTTATCATTCTCTCGGCTTCTTTAAAAAACCACGTATTCCAACGTGTACGAAGTAATCCGTATATAAATATATAATTTCGTGCGTTATATATATTTCACTATATTTTTATTCATCTTGATTTTTTTTTAATAATATGCTTTTCTCATACTTTTTACTCTCTTAAATCCTCTCAAATTCACGTATCACGTTTACGGCTTATGACGATCCGTCTAACGCTTCGTTTACTCCGGAACCGTTAAAATTCGCGCAATAAATAAATTATCCAAATAATCATTAATAATAAACAAACAAAAACACATCGATGGATAACAAGTCATAGTGTGATAGTTACAACCACAATTTACAATCATATATTCAATGTATATTTATATATAATGATGTGTCTGCATATAGATATACATACATATATAGATTTATACTCGATAATGAAATTTCCCAGTACGACTAACGAACCTTCCCGGTTTATAGTCGTGGGGATCGAGCACGCATAGAAACAATCGACGATTTTCTCGTTTTGCTTTCAGTACGTATTTTTCTTCTATTTTTCTAACCTTTTTTTTAATGAATTTCCGTTTTTTGTTTCTTTTATTCATATATATATATATATATATTTATTTATGCTGTAAAAAGTTAGATTAATGCCTTCGTTTACATAGTGAATTCATATATTATTGTTCTACATTATTGTGCCTACGTTTTTAACATATACAATATATATTATTCTTAACAATTAATAGTTTTTAGCGCGCGGTCTTGATCGCTCATCCTTCTGTCACACACTCTCACAACAATAAAATGTCTCTTTTTCTTAAACTTCATATATTTTTATTGTTTTTGTTTTTTTTTTTCTTTTTTTAAATTTTTTCCATAACTTTTTCTCGTTTATTTCACTTGTTTTATTTGTTTGGGTGTTTAAATTAGCTTGTGGCTATTTAACGAATGCTAATTCGGCATTGTTGCATTACCGCGCGCCCCACAGCGTATAAATCCGTGCGAGATCCGAGAGAGAATTACTGGCCCCCATTATTCGTAACATTTATTCGTAAGAAGAGGTTGAACTATAATTATATGTATCTAATTTACGCTCTCGCAGCAACTTAGCGGCAAACTTTGATGAGATAAAAAAGTGTTGGCGCAGCAGGGGAAAAGTCGAAAACAGGAAATTGACAGAGAGGAATATAAACGCTTGGCGAAAGAATAACGCGAGGAAGGGATCGGAACGAAGGACTTTCGGCGAGTTTTTTTTTTATACAATCTATTTACACGACCGATCGGATTACCCCTTAATAACTAATAGTTTCACTTACACCTGTAGCGTCAATTTTTCCTAATAATTCGATCTACGTACGCGTCGCCGTGTACGTTTAAATACGGTACATTCGCGCATGCACCCGCACAAATATTGCTGCCGAAGCACCGAACGAACTTGAGCACTCTCCCGTTGGTTCAATCGAACGTCCGATTCACGTTTGTTTTTTTTTTTTTTTTTCATTTTGTTTTGTTTTTTTTTTTTTTTAACCTCCCTTCAGTATCGTTTCGCGGGCAATTACGGTTCAGGCGGACCGAACGAAGTATAAAAAGTACGTATGAAAATAAATCTTTCTAGAATGCGCATCGGCTGGGAACTTGTGTGCGTGCTACTGGCCCTACACAGATTCTTTTTTTTCACTTAAGTTACGTACGATGAAAAAAATCAATAGCAATACGGAAAAAAGAATAGTTGAACGAAAGAGAGGAAAGGACATAAAAAAAGGAGACAAGATGTTGAGAATGTTGGGAAATCGCGCATACTAATCTACATGAATTCTAGAACGAATTCAGAACGATACCTATATAACGTGTCATTGTGCAATCAAGTTGAGACTGTCTCGTGTCGACGTGTCGAAGTCGTTAAGTTGTAGCTATCCCATGCACTTACATATACATTTATATGTATCCAGCTATAGTAATATGCTTCACGTTGTAAACGCAGCTATCGAGGCCCCGGGCAAAACGCGATTCCGTCTCGCAGATCTCCGAGCAAAATGAAAGCGCCGCAAACTCCCGATCGTGCTTTACGATCGAATCTCGCGCCTTCACCGAGCTCTCTCTCTCTCTCTCTCTCTCTGTCTCGATGTGCATGTAAATAATCAATGCCCCTCGAGCTATTACAATACCTCTCTATTCTCACGTTTTTCACAGATGAGTAATTGTTTTCTTTCGTTTGTATGCCTTTTTTTAAACTACATTTTCCGGGGGTGAACAGTGAAGAGGAGTCGAGAATCAGGTTGATTTGAATTCGAACAATTTTTTTTCAACGAAATTCGCCTTCGTTGTTAACGATTTTTTTTTGGGAGGGTTTTAATTTGTGATTCGTTAATAATTGGAGCTTTTTGTCGAAGATTTATATATTCGTTTGAAGAATTATTGTTTTCTTTTCCAGTGTTGATTGACGTCTATTTCTTTCATCGATTCTGCCTCCGTCTAATCAGTTGAATGTTCCTTTTCTATGTAGAGGGGCGCACGTTTTATCGATTCGAATTGATCTATCGCTGGTTCGGATAACAAACGTATCTTATGAACGAAACAATGTCACGAGACAGTCCGAATACGATTTACAAATTGACCGATATCCGTACTCGATTATACTCGTATTCGTATAGTTATATCATTGGTGGCTACAACGCGTTTTTTTAAGGCACTTGGAAATGCTAATTTACCTGTACAATTGTGATGGAAAAGTCTGCAGAAAGTGCCGAGACTGAACAACGATCTTCTAATTTTTTTTCGTTTCATTGTTCGATAGCGTTCAGCATGGTCAGAATTTTATAAAAGATTTTTTCATCGACAGATATCAATAACCTGCGGCGTTGAGTTGAAAAAGAATTGATAATTTTTCTACTTTTGACAATTTTCATCGATTTTTTTTTTTTTGAGAATATTATGAAAACGAAAATAATTGATCGATTCTCTTCAAGTTTTCGACCGAGGAATATGAGGGGATTATAGTTTTAGGTAAAAAATGCTTGGAGGACGATCAACCGTCGTTTCTTGTTATAGAGAAATTGCAAGGAACGCCGACTTTTCTCTTTTCAATTAAATTTTTCGATAAAAAACTTGTATTCGATTTTTTTTCTCGTGTTTCTCTCGAGGTGTCGATCAAGGTGAAAAGAGAATGAGAGAGAGGAAAAAGTGAGAGAACAAAAGATACGAAGAAAATAAAAAAGATTAAAGCCACGGTCCGAGCTTTCACTCGGTTGGAATGTTCGATTAATGGAATGGCGCGATTATCGTGGACGGATTCGAGGGTACGTGAAACGGATCTTGCATTTTTTTTCTTCGCTTTCCCTCCTTCTCAGCCTCCTTATTCAATCAGGGAATACAACTCGATTTTTATCAAAGACGCAAGAAAAACAATTCGAAAGTCGTAACGAAAGTGAGAATTCCTTTCGCGCCTCTTAATGGTCCCTCTAAAAGCAATTTCGTTGTCGACCATTTTCTCACCTCTCTCTTTCTCTCTCTCTCTTCTTCTCTTCCTCTCTTTCTCAGTGTCCAACACTTTTTTTCCGTTCGTTCATTTGTCTTTATCTCAAAACTGCCCCCGCTCTTTTAACGTCGTATTGGATCGAGTGAGTTTCAAGTGATGCTTAAAGATAAATTGTCCATCCGAAAGATCGCGAATGTTCGAGTAGCGTGTAATATGACGATGATCGAGGATCTTGTCAGGTTCGAACCTCTGGCAACATTTCTCATCGAGCTTCTGCTCGGAAGAGACTTGCAATCGCTTCGGGTTACCAACTGGCCTTTATCGTCGAAATAACCTCAAATGAATTCTGAGGGCACCGAAAATAAAAAGAGAGAAAATAAGAGACGGAAAAATGCTCCTGCACTGACCGAATGGATTTTAAATTCACTCAATTTTCACCCACGAGATTACAGTTGAACGATCAATATTTCACTCCATCCAATTTTCTTTCTACTTTAAACGTACATGAAAAAAATGAGATTTTCGAGATTTTTCATCCTCCATCGTATCTAACATATTCAAGACAAATTTCGATTTTATAGTACCAAAAAAGACGTTTTTCTATCACCCCTCGATGGACATCGTTTACTCCATTCGATTTCGATTACGAATCCGCTGAACAAGTCGTTTCCGGATTATTTTTCGTTGTTTTGTAGTCAAATTAAACGATGATAATGTTATTCCAACATTCGTCACGACTTGGGAGGCGATAACACGAATTTCTGCGTTTATCCTTCGTCAAGAAACGAAAACCTGATTTGCTGACGGATCAAAATTTCTTCGCGGATCGACTCGATTAAAAAATTCCTCGAAATTTTTGAAAATTGCAGTAAACGATTTCTCCAAAGTTTTTCAGAACGATATAAAAGTTTTTTCCAATCGCGTCCAATAAAAGAATCAACAAAGAACAATAAACCTCATTTCCGCTAAGTGAAGGGATGAAAGTCAATCATTTTCTTACGACGTCAGAGTCGTCATTTTGGGAATGCATTTTCCAGCAATGATACACAACAGTACGAAGAGAAAAAAAAACTATGAGTCCGACATTCGCGAGAATTAAGGCACCACAGCGATCGACTTAAAAAATTACAAGGTCTAACGAACGCGCAAACTTTGCGATGCTTAAACGTTAGAAAGGCACTATAATCTATAACGAGATACAGATATCTAATATATTAGGTGTTCCGTGTACGTGTCTACGTGTTTATTCCCTCTGTTGTAAACCTGCATGTGTCTGGAGCGGTGTGTGTTGTGACTTATGCTAAATATAACAGCGTAACAATGTTAATTCGTCGAAACTCGGTTCGTCATTGAATCTTATACATAGAGGTTTACGAGATAAACTGGCTCTAGCATATACTGGCATCTTGTTCCATCGTCACACGAAGTTTATCTAATCCCAACTCCATTAGGCGCATAAATTGTGCATTTTTATACTCACGGAGTATCGTATCGAGAGAAAGTCGATTTCAACAACATTTTTTTTCACTTTCTTATCACTAGAGTCCTTGCTTCGTCATAATTTTTCACTTCTTCCTAAAGCACGTGTCTTTTCCCATAGATTTTATAGTTTTTCTGTTCGAATATAAAATAATGCAAAAGCGGACAAGCGTTTTACTTACTAACAAACGAACAACCGTTGGCTGCGAAAAATTCTTTTTTCTCGATCGAAACTGAGCAATTTTAATTGTTTTTTCTCTCCCACATATTCATCTTCTTTCGTATTCGATTATGAATGTAATATTTACAGGCCGAGATTGCGAGGCTTATGTCTTCAGGGTCCGTTTCGGCATTACTCCAGTGCTACTACGTATTGAGTGCGATGTCATGAGAGACGGAGGGTCTGAGAGAAAAGGATGGGGAAATTTGATTGCTTCGCTAAGTGATTCTTCCCCTCGAATCATAAATTAATAAGTTTTTTTTTTATTTAATATTCATCTCTCCCTCTCTCTCTCTTATTTTAATTGGACGAGCTTTTCTCACCTTTGTTCGATTTTCTAGCGAACGGGAGAGCGGGGAAAGGTCGAGAGGGAGGAAAAACCGAGGGGGGAACCGGTGGATAAAGTATTTACTCTACTTTGGCACCTTTGCGCAAACCAACTATGACCATTAAATAAACCGAAGTGTATAAAATCATAAATGACGTACGAATGATGAACTGGCTTCACTTTCGATCCTTGCGAATAACAAAAGATCAATATTTTATATCCTACGTCGCGATAAGGAGTGGAAAGAAAACGCAAAAGAAATGAAATAGATGCGAAGAAGAAAAAAAAACATTCGTAATACTGGCTTTTCGTTATTCAACTTATATTCGTTTTTTTTTCTAGTCATTTCTTTCGAACTCGAAATATAACGATTATTGAAACATTATTTTTATATTTTTTCGTTTGCACAGACCGAGCATAGTTCAGTGATTGTCCTTACTCGAAACGCGAAATTCTTAGTGCAATTATTATCCAATTATTACAATTGTCTATTATACCGATTTCTTTGAATGATTTTATTTACTTTTAAATATGATTTTTTTTTCGTCAAATCACGATCACGATTTTCGTTTTGTTTAATTCATTTAACTGAGCATGCTAAGTCCCAAGCTCCGTAACCGGAGGTTTTATATTCTCTGTACAATTTTATATTTATCGTTAATTCATCTATCATATTTTCTATTTACATATATGTGTGTTCGGACACAGACATATACGCGTGTATATTTGTTTTATCTTATAGCGTACTGTACTGGCTCGTATTATTCACGATAGATTTTATTAACGGTGCTCTAGACTAGTTGAGCTGGCCTTAATGATGATTTGATAAATAGAGAAAAATCGGAAAAACTTCGAGTGAACGATCGATCGTCGCGGAGGGGATGAAAAACGTTCTTTTTACATTGCAGTGATCAACAAAAGACACGTTTTCGTAATCTGAGACATGAACGGAGCTTGAGTCTCGACGATGGCCTCGGTGACGTTTCAGAGCTTTCCCCGCAAGCACCGCCGACTTTTTTTTCTCTTTTACGCGATTGTTTCCTTCCAAAATGCCTCCTTGCTTGTTATCGTTTTATCTTTTCATTCGCAGTTAAGCTCTAAATCTATCGTCTGCTCATTTCTGCTTCTTTTCTTTTCTTCTGCAGTTTCGCCCTCTTTCTCCACGACTCGAGACTCGCTGCTTCTTCAGCCTCTCTCTGCCCCTCCAGCAACCGCTGTCGCGAGCGCTCTCGTTCGTTTTCAGGTCCCGAATGTAAATTACACGATCTCGTCGAGCTTGTTTAGGATTCGCCACGAGAGGTCAACACAGCGCGATCGCGCTATTCCACGATAATGAAAACGAGGATACCGACGACGAAACGCTCAAGTCTCGTCAGTGTCTCTTCATGTGGAGCGAAAGATGATCGCTCCGCGAAAACGATCGCTGACACAGATGGCATTTGAACGGCTTTTGCCCCGTGTGCTTGCGATAATGTCGCGTCAACTCGTCCGAACGGGCGAACTTCCACGTGCATCCCTCCCACGTGCACTGGTACGGTTTCTCACCTGAAACACAAACAAATCACATATTTTTCCTCGATCTCAAGTTTCCTCAAATTTATCACTCATTTTATTGCGCTCGTTCGTAATAATATAAAAAAAGTACGAAATTTCGATGTTTTCCGTGCGAGTGCTCTGCGGTCAATTTTTTCAAAAACATTAACAATTCTTGGGGTTCAATAATTTTGGCTCTGATAAATCATTCGGTTCCAACGTTCCACAAAGTTAGTCTCCGAGTCTGGAAGAGTTTGAGGAAGTTTCAACGTAACTTTCTGAAACACTCGGGAAGTGGTATTCGAGCAGAAGCGATTAGAAAATGGTTGGAAGATCGTAAAACTAATGTGGAGCCTGATGAAAAATGAGACGAAAAAAGTGCGAGTTTTCCAGGCGTAATTTTAGGAGCGCAGGATTATAATTTTCCAGAGAATTCAAAGATTATGATTCCCATTAACGGATTAACCTTAAGGAATCTGAAGTCTCTCGCCATAAAGTTGCGAGCTTAAGGTGGGCAGGATGGTTAGTTAGCGAAGTTGGTAGTGAGTGGACGTGCGCGAAAAAAGTAAAAAGACTAAAATGAGGAAAGGAGATGTTGGGTGATCTCGCCATTAAATATCCTCCGGTTAAGCTTGTCTCTTATTCCCGCACGGGTAATGGGAGAGATCTTAGTGCGAGCTGCCGCGTCGATGGTGATTTAAGCTCGGATACTTCGTCTTCGTCGTGGAGCGCAAGAATGTAAGTATGTGTCTACGGAGCGGTGAAGTTTTCGTTTTCGTCTCCGTTTATAAACGTCTCGATCGAATCATCGAGTTGTGACCACGGAGTTTCAACAGATCCTATTGGATTTAGGAGTAGATGAGAGTTAGAACAGGGAGAAAGAAGCGTGAGCGTGTGGGAGACAGAAGATATGGAGAAAATGTTGGGGAAGGATCGACTTTGATAGTCACTCGAGTCAACCGAGGGACCGAGTGATGGAAGGGAGAAGGAGATGGACAGATAGAGAAGAGAAAAATCAGACGTTTAAAGCGAGGATTTTATGGAGAGCAAAAAAGAGAGAGGAGATAACGTTCTATTCGTGGCTTTGTAGATTGGCTCGGGAGTAAAAAAGAGAGAGGGAGACAGCGACGGGGAAGAGGGAGGGGAGGGAGGGCAGAAAGAAAGATGGCAAGTATCGAGGGACCTTTTTTTCCTGCCTTTGGGTCTCACGTTGGATCAAGTCCAGTCGAGTTCTCGCATACAATAGAAAGAGTGATGGGCAGTTTCTGAGATCTCCGTGAGAGGGCAGACACCACGTAACGTGGACGACAGCTGTCAGCCGATCGTTCCGTATTGGATTTTCTCGGTTTTGCACTCATGTGAGCAAACAGGGAGGGCTCGTTGGATTTGATAAGAGGACTTCAAGGTCCGATGCACCTTAGGGCTTCGAGATTTATTTATATATACGTTTATACATTTATACATGGATGTGCTTGTGTACGTGTATGCGCTTGAAATGTAACGAAGCTGTAGACTCGGAGGTAGACACAATGCAGCGCGCACGGTGACGGATAGAGCGCGAGGACGAACTCGAGGACGCCTCTCACATTCACCCGGATAGAGTCCCAATAATTGGGTGCGAAAAGACGTCGATCCGCGGCGACGTTCCGATTATATCGTGATGCACAATTCTCACATATTCAAACATCCCCCCTCGCGCGGCCCCCGCCCCACTCGAGATCTTAAGTCTAATGGTACATTTCGCTGCGGAAAAAGAGAAAGATAGGAACGCTAACGTATGTGGCTCGCTGCAACTGTTGCGTCGATGTCATCCCGCTTGGGACGACATGCTTAAGTGCATTTGGCTCTTTCTTTATGGGGCCTCATGATTTTTTCGTCGCTTACCGAATCCTGGATTATATACTAGCGACTCGTGTTTTTGTCGAGGGAGGAATCCGTGTCGGAGAAAGATCGCACGATCGGCGAAGCTTGCAAAGATTCAACCTCACTAATTAAATCGCGATATATATTAATTTGCTAATCAATCTCCCATATTTATTTGTCTTTGGTAATCTTGCAAGTACGCTTCGATGGACGTAACGAAGAAGAGTAGTTTGTGAAAATATTCGCCAAGATCGTTACTGGAAATACATGCTTTTTCTCCTCATCTGGACGAACCGCCGAGGAGGGCGATTCTCGTTATTTCCAGTCCCTAATTTCCGTTTAACGAGGTTTGTACAAAAGTTTACGAGCCTTTCTTTCGTTTTGTTCGGCGCGGGCGCTCGGTGTAGACTAGAATCCAAGTGTACCGAAGCGTTTACGAGTTTTGTAGGATTCCTCGTGTCGTCGTGCACATACCATGCTATTCAGCGCTGCTTCGATGGGTTTAATTAGCGTCTTAAGTATAAGTTGATTAGGGGCTTGAAGGTAGTACGGGCGCATGTATCTCCTGGTCAGAAAAGCGTGCTCGCGATAAATCAGACGTTTGAGACACGCCCATGATTCGTCGAGAGAACTGATGCATCCCGCACACAGAGCAATTTTCTAATACTTCCGCTGTAACTATATAAATAGTATGTACTTTGTACTCTCGCTGTGGATGAGAGTCTGCGCGCGTGAGAATGAGATACGCTCCGCTTCTTTCACAGAGATCATCAGGCGCCCGCCCCCCCCCCCCCCCCTCCCTGCGCCCGGAAGGTAATTCTTTGAGAACTTATCAAGGAGACGCTCTACAGAGTGATTCAGAAGCAATTAAATGGCGAAAGTTCATTTTTTCCTTCATCCCGGTGGTGCATTGACGAACCGCATTTTTCATCGGAAGCTCTGAGCCGATCGGGAAAGCGTCGTATATAGGAGCGTTCGACCGCAAAATTTGAGTTCACAGCGAATCTTCAACCTTAACGAATAAGTGAACGACAGGCAAAAGCTTTCTGTAGTTTCGCATAAATTCTTAGCGCTTTGATAAAAGGCTCAAAGCCCGTTTCACCTCAGGATGGAAGAGTCCGCATTACTGGGATAGCTTCAAAGTATTTGGGGATCGAACGAAGGGGCATAAATCCAAAGGAGCTTGAAAGATTCATCGTGGAGAATGTCGCCCGATGACAATCGTTCGATCTATTTTGGCAAAGATTCAGTTTCCCATGCAGAACAATGTGATTATGCACGAGCGAAGGGGGGCTCGTGTGTATTTAACGAAGGAGGCATATATGTGCGTTGGCGAATTTTGGATAAGGATATCGTAGCAGCCCTGAATCGATATATGGTTGTTGGGACTTGAGGTAAAATTGTTGAACCCGACTGGAATGCAGTTTGCGAGTGCCTTAAGCGGTATAACGCATATGTAGGTGCATTGTTAATGGTAGGTCTGCTGACCAGAAGCAGTCCACCACACGGACACACGAGCTCCCCACACAGAGACTGGTAAACATTACAACAGAGTGTGTTTGAACCGCGGCAAGAGAGAGCAGAGAAGGCAGGACCGCAGTCGGACGGTTCGTCACGACAGGAATTTGCCACAACGCTATAGAACTCTCCCTTCGATGTATTTGTGCCCCCGCTCATTTGTATGTGTGGGTTCATGTGTTTGGACTTTCCTTTGGCGTTAAGCATGCTAGAGGATTCCTCGTGCTGTCCACGACGATATAAACGCGGAACTTCTCGAGTCTACTGTCGGTCGATAGCACACACGAAGTCGATCTTAAGTCGGCTGTATGACTATACTCTCTATGAACACGAAATATAGATATATTTGGCTGTATCTAGGGGCACTACATATATCTAAATATAGGCAACGCTCGTGCCCAGGCTAATTCGACTTAATTGATACACGAGATCTCACCGCAGCCGATCCTCTTGTCTATCATGAATCACGCTATCCTCTTGCTGCTACCTTAATCCCCTATCGATACCATGGAATTCCTCCGCTGAGACTAAAACCCTTTGAGATGCTTGCTTTTGCTTTGAATACCTGGCAACTGCCGTTTCGGAGCTTTGGCAAAACTGCTGGGCTGTTAATCCTCATGGGAGTTTTCTCATTGTAGAAACAACACAGGGAGAGTGTTGAAATACTAAAGAAACACTGGCGTCCTTCAATGCCTGATATTTTAATAGTGAAAACTCTACAAACGGAGTTTTAGAACGTTCACCGAAATTTCAGAAATTTTCAAAGTTGTCATATCAGATTGGAGATCGTAATTCGGAATTCTTATCTCCGATCGACTATTCACCAGATTTTCGAGTCCAAACTACTTTTTTGCTCAAAATTATTCTGAATTGGTGAATTTTGAGGAAAATGGGACACATGGAGGGCAAAATGGATACACGTGAAGGTCGAATTTCATAAAATTCATTTTCTTTTAGATCCAAACCATGTTCTGATTCTAAATTAAGTTAAATTGTTGAATTATAGGATGAAATACACACAAAATTCAAGTTTTAGAGCGAATAAAAGGATTTTTTTTATTCTTTTTCACAAAAATCGCACTCGTAGCTCATATCGTCGTCATCAACACCTGTACACAAGGTGCGGGCCCATTTTTTGCATTTCGCACAGCTAATCGAGTCTTCGGAGGAAAGCGAATACAATTGTTCCGTATTATCTACATCACATATGTGGAGGTAGCACGGAGGACTTGAATCCATAACGCTTACATTTTCCAGTGATTTTAACTCCATTTCAGTTATATTTGTTATAGAAAAGTTACAGATTCCTTATAAGACTTCTATAAAATATTTGTTATATATTTGGATACGTAAACTTTTCGCAAATAATCTCAACTGTGTTGGCTGGAAATCGTGCATTTCCACGAGATGAAGATAAACACTCTGTTGTTGGTGTGAAACCAATAGTTTTGATTTTCTTTTTCCCCAAAGGTCAAGGCACTCTGAATCGTCAAAATTTCTCGGTCCTTAATGCTGTAATGGTAATCTTACATTGATAGATCGGTGGGCCAGGAATCTTACAGATTGGTCACGAGGGTGAAATCGACACTGGGCCATGACTCCTAATTTCTTCATTCCCATTATTCCAGTAGACTCGATTTTTGAAGGAATTTTAAGAAAATTCAAGCATAGATTAAGAAATAATCGACGAACGACCTTGTCTCAATCCAAAAAACCGTTTTCACTGGCTCATCGTGATTAATACACACTCCGCCATAATAGTCGGTGAAATTTTAATTATTCTTTATCATGCGTGTTATCGATGCGATATTAGGAGCCGATAATGTTCGCGATCCAAGATAACGAGTAAGGGAGTGTGTTTGGTATCGTCGTGTCTGTATTATATCGAGGAACAAATGCACCAAGGATAATAACGTCCGGTGAGTCAAACGTGTACGGGAACCACCGGCACAGCCGCAATAACCGCCTCTAACAGTATATTACACCGGCTAACTATCGTTTACTATCCCCCTACGGCAAGACCGCGGTGCTATACTCTTTATTCGCTTCTTCGTCGTGAATCCATACGGAGGATCTATTCGGTGGATATTTCACAATGAGAGTAATGAAAAAAATGAAAACGGACGATTCGAGGTTGGGAGGGCGCACGGTCCACTCGCTCGAACCGTTAACTTGCGACCTTTCGGATCGCGAAGAGTTTGTAGACAAAAGTTGTGCAAAGTTGCTGCATTTGGCTACTATAACCGGTCCCCTGTGCAATAATCAATGCAAATGCGTTTCTCACAAACTTCCCTGGAGGCAAGCCCACAAAAACTTGCACAAAAATGACAGCGAAAGCTTTCTTAATTGTAGATGGATGGAAGGATAGTTATGGCGAGATTGGCGAACTGAACTTTCGATCGGTAAAGGCTCGATCTCATAGATTCACCTTCACCGGGTGTCCCCGTACGCAAATTTTCGGATTTTGCGAGTGTTTCGCGAGTCTCGGGGCTTTTCGGCGTGTGCAGAGGGTCTCGACGCCTCACACCTGCGCCCGTGTTTATGTATATACACGTATTTATACATGTATAGAGTGCAAGGGAGCGAGAGCCACGAGTGCGATTTCGCGAAACTGTCCGCGATTTATAATGGTCGCCTAATGGGCGAAACGTGTTTCTCCGGGCGGTTACGTATGTTTTGTTATATATACAGACCGTAAATGCAGCCTGTACACGTATAAAGCTGTTTCGTCTCTACCTCTTGGTCGTTACGAGAAAAAAGCATGGATCCAACGTAATAGTTGGCCCAAGACGAGTGGGCGTGACCGAAGTTTGTCAGATTTATGAAAAAAAAAATTGAAAGAATGACAAACTTTCCGCGAGGGACCGGAAATTCGGGAAGAAAGTTTCTCCATCGAATTTTCCATCGGCGAATCAAACGACGAAATCCCCCCCTGAACGTTCTCACTGGTTCACGTCTCAGAACGCAACAAAGTAAGGAGCAGAAGTGAGAACGAGTAATATGATCACGGGCAATGAGTTTGCGAAACGAAGAGGCCTTGCGGACGAGTGTGAAGAGAAAAAAATACAAGAAATACATGTACATTTGGACCGCAGCATCCGGTTGAGAACCACGATCTCGTCTCTCTGGTGAATCTCCTGAGAGCTTCACCCTAGCTCTGGACCGGACGAAAGATCCTGGTTCTCACGACCACGCCCTCCCCGCCACCACGAGCCACCACAAGCGCGCAGCATCTCTCTCCTCTTGTATATTCTCGCGAGCTCTCTTGGCTCGACTCTCCGGTGCCTCTCAGGGTTACCAACGGTAGACGGATAGTCCTGCACCGGTGCTACATGTTAATGTATATATGTCTCTATGTATATACGGTGTACAATGTTTAACGTGATGCAGGATCGGGGACAGGTACATGCACCCACCGGAAATTCCTTCTTGTGCGCGCGGACCTATGCGAGAGACTCGAGCTCGCGATCGAGTCTTTGATCTTTGCACTCTACTCCCGTGTCTTTGTATGCATGTGAGGGCATGTGCGTTGTGTTATTTGCGTGTGATTCGAAGGATTGGAGAGGAGGAAGAGGTGAGTTATGATGAATCGAGTAGCGGAACATGTAAATCAGGTATTTTCTTTTACATTTTTTCGTGTTGTTTATTTTGGGAATGATGAACGAGGCTGATTTCGCCGGGAGAAAAAACTGATGTAATTATTGGCTTGGAGCAACAATCGACTTTTAGATGACATACCGCGAGGATCGCCGTGTAGAGGGGAACGGAAAAATGATTTTATTCTGTTTTTCAAGAGAAACGATGCAAAACATCGTCTGGGCTAAAGAGTAACACAAAAGTCATAAACTAAGGTGGCTTTATAATGAGGTAAAAACGATCGCGGTATCGTTATTTTTCTCAGGCACTCATCGCTTTTTCCAAGCACCACGTGATTCAGTTGTCACTTTTTGTCACTCCCCATTCCCCGTCTCCCTCCGCCCATGAAAGCACCGACTTGATTTATTGCTCTCCTGGACAATGATAGTATATCGCAACGACCACCATTTGCATTGTTGTATACGGAAAGGAGGAATGCGCTCTCAGTTATTCGGCGCTAGTTCGAACATCACGTTAACGTGGGAAAAATCTTGATAATTGGCTCTCGGGGGTAATATCTGCATCGAGTTAAGGCTCACAGGGCGTCTTATAGAACGCGTAAAAACAGATTTCCTTTTCCCATTTACGTCCGACGCGCCAACGAGTTTTATACGCCAATGAGAGAGAGAGAGAGAGAGAGAGAGAGAGAGAGAGAGAACGCCGGGCGGCAGATCCCTTTTGCCACGACGACGACGACAACGACGAGCAGGAAACACTCTCGACGCTCCGCCGTATACACGCTCATATTTATTTGCGTAAATAACTTGGTTCATGTAATTAAAAAAGCGCTTACAGCATTGTTTTTTTCATTGAAAACTTCCCGTGGAAAAGTTCAGGTGGTTCGTACTTCGAAATCCGTTTAATGTGAAAAATTGTTTTTGAAATACTTTTTCTTCAGTGCCCTCCCATTACGAACTGGTCAGTTGTGCCTCGAGCCACAGAACGTTCGTGGGATCACGAGTTTTTTCGCTTTTTTGTAAAAACTTTTGAATGACATTGAAAGTGACATTGCGCGCCCAATAAAATGGTACAAAAATATTTCAATTTTTTTTTCGTAATTGTCTGGCTCATTTCCAACTTACCCGTGTGAGTTCTCTTGTGCGCCTTGAGGTGGGAGCTTTTCGTGTAAACCTTGTCGCACCCTGCGACGTCGCACCGGTGAACTTTGCGTCTCTTTAGCGCGTCACCGCACTCGCTGTCGACATTGAGATTTGCACCGTTCCCTGCACTAATTCCGCTGTTTCCTCTTCCAGCGAGAGTTATGCCGCTCGCTAACGCTGGTCTCTTGTGAAAAACTCTGCAACAGATTGGAAAAAGCGGTTTCGTGAGATCCGGTCATAGAAATTGCGAGCAGTTTCATTCGTTCGTATTCGGGAACTCGATGTATTTTGTGGTCAAGCAAATATTCTAAAGGCAAATGGAAAATTCGATAACCGAAAGATTGACAAGAAAATTTATCGTTATTGCTATGACACAACCTGAAAGATTCAAACGAAAATGTGCCAGAAAAACGACTCGACATACTTCAAGCATTGAGAAACCGGTCAAATTGTTGCAAGAGTAAAACGAAGTAAACACGAAGAAGAGCAAGAGAAGCCAAGTTGTGCAGAGAAATCGTTATTAAATGGCATATGTTTACGAAGGAATTAAATTAAAAAAGTATTTGTCGCAGGGGCGATCTCGTCCCGGTTGTCATCGATTATGACGTCCCTCTATCGGAGGCAAAAAATTCGAGGACACGAGTTCCATGCACCCGTGATTCTCGCGAAGAATACCGATCGCCGTAAATGCGCAAGAAGGTACGAGAACGTCTTCATTCTCTCGCATGTTCTTCCAGCCAGGAACGCTCTCGAGCTTTACTGGGGTAAAGAAACTCGTACTCGCTCATTTTTCTGTTTCGAACTGTATTTACGAAACCGTTTATGGTTTATCTGTACAGTCGAACGAACACGTAAGAATCGATTTTTTGCACTGAGCAAAGGAGTTCATTGATTCGAAGCATTCAAAATTTTTTTTCGAACCGACGAATCGTCGCGGACAAAATGAAAGTCCTGAACAAAAATTTCAAATAGAGCGTCGGCTTGACAAAAATTTTGCTGAATCGACAAATTTTTTTCTCCCAGTCGACTCTGGGGACGAACATCACGGTACTCCAGTTTTCGTTCGCACTGAAAATCGTGTGTAATTATACAAACGCAATTTCTCAACGTGTTCGAGTCTCGACACAAATCGTAGGGTTCTCGAGATTCGCGAATTCGAGCATCGTAATTGAATCATCTCCTCGTGCAAGAAGCGAAGGATGAATTTCTCGAAATATTAAATGTCACTTCCGAGGTGTTCTCTAATTTGAGGCGTGCTAATTGAAATTGGAATTTCGATATCTGACCGAAAAACGGACGCTTCAATGGGATTTGGATCGACGTTGTTTTATCGGCACTTGACGCATTTATTTTGAAGCTCATGCATTTAGAGTTTGCAAATTCGCTTGAAACGGAGGGTTCCACTCGAATGCAGTAAATTAATTTTGTCACGGTGGAGTCTCGGGAAAAGTAGAATACGAAGAGATGCAACGTTGTTTTATGACGACTCGGATGTATGAACTTTGCGGCTTTAATTCTCGAAGGCAACGACTCTGATTACCGTTCTTACAGCCTAATTGTACGGGCGCCCTGCTTGAGTATGGTCTTTACCGCACGAGCTTCTAACCCATCGGGTTGCTCACGCGCATGTACGAGATCCCGAGATATTGCGCGAGTAAAGAGAATTACGAGTGCCGTGTTGGATTTTTCTTGAGTGCTCACCGATGCGCGTTGAGAGTCGATCTTTCCGAGAATGAAGAAAATGTGCTCGTCGAGTCCGCGGAAGATCGGTTCACACGGAAACCATACGAAGGATGAGTCTCGGACCTCCCGCGAATCTCAGGGCAACCTCGATGGAGCTTTGTCTCCTTTTTTCGTGCCGCCGTTCTCTCTGACACCTCGTGCACACCGAGAGGAGAAATTCCGAACGCGAAATTCCCCAACTTTGAGGCAAAGTTTCTCTCGTGGCACTCGAAATAATTGATGATCCTTTTAACGAGGCCACGCGAGCGATTCGAAGCAAATTCCTTTGAGCTCGTACGAGAATCGTCCTCTGCTCTGCCATTATGAGCACGCTCAGAAGTTCGTAACATTCGTCAATTGCTTCAAGCTCTCATATATAGCGAGGGAAAATCCTCCCCGTGCTCGACCCCAACCCAGAGAAAGTATCATTTCTGGCTAACAGTATCGTGAGAGATGCAGGCGAACCTTCGCACTGGCAACTCGATTAACAAGTTCGAATCTTCGGTAATAAGAAAATCACTGCCCTTCACTTCTCTTCGAAGAACACTCATAGCGACGAAAATATTGGAACGTCGAGGCACCGAATCCAGAGTGAGAATGAAAATAGAGTCTTCCTCCTGGGGAAAGCTGGCTTCCGAAGCTGCACGAGCCGGTGTCTTTCACCCTCTCTTATAAAAGTGTTAGCAAAGGTCAGGAGACTTCTTAAGTGCGAGTTTCACAGTCACGTTTCACCGGGTTAGACGCGTCGGGGGCGATACTTCGAAGAGAAATAATATACATACGCGTGCATATATAAAGGAGGAGAGGAAGCTCCTATAATTTTCGCTGGCAAGTCGTATTTCATCGAAATGGAGGAGCGACGCGAGCACACCGCGTGAGCTAGCGCATCCATGCGGTCTCTCCTATCGTAAACTATATACGCGCGCGCGCGCGCGGGAGGCGCGCACAGTTCTTAAACTAGCATAAATTCCCCTTTTCCAAGCGCGCGCGAATGCTGCTGCTGGACTCTTCCATCCCGTTTTCTTTCTCTTCGACATGTCCGGATTCTTCCCGGAGTAGTAATGCTCCGGGCTGAATGATCAATGATAGAAATCCCAGCCGAGGCTTCATATTCGAGTTTAGGGCTCTGGTACTCTGACAAGTTTCTGATTACAGTTAGAAAAACGACCAGCAATTGAATCGACCGAGATTTAGTTCGTTCGAAATGTTTCCTTGTCCTGTGATGGAACTCTGACTTTAAGGAATTATTCACATCGATTTTGATATTTCAATATTTATGATCAACCAGAATCCTATTTTTCGATACTTATTCAAATAAATTTGAATATATTAAACGAGCATGTCGTTGAGTTGAAAATAATAATCAATTTTATTATTGTTTAATATTTCTACGATTCTGACATCCAGGCACAAAAATTCACGAACGTCTGTTTGTTCTTAGGCATAATCCGTATCTAGTAAGAAAAATAATCGGACTTGGGTTCCCCGCAGTTTATGTGCCCGTCCAGAGAGCTGTGCGTGCATAAAGAAGTGCCACGCAGTGGTCGAAGCGCGCGCGAAGCTTTAACGCCGGTACTTGGGGAAAAGTACTAAAATAGCATTGCTCATTGATTCGAACGCAGCTTTTCGGTTGAATAAGCGAAAGAAAGTGTTGATTCACATTCGAATAATTCACTAAATAATCCTAGTAAATATTTGAATGCATTTTTTTCTCAATGTATATCAGAAAATCAAATTTTCCACCGAGAAATCATCTTTTTTATGACTTTCTAGTATATGGACCATTTCCGGAAGTCGATCGAGAAGCGACCGACCTTTTAAAGTCCATCTTTCTATGCTTTTGATAACTCGATTATTCAAGCTAAAAAAGCTCCTTTCGCTACGGATGTGTACAGGAAGAGAGTGCCGATGCATGTGTGATAGCAGATTGCCAATTCTTCACCGTAAATAACGAATGACTCATTGGAAAGGCCGTCGATGGAATGAGAAACCATCGTCGAAATTTCCATCTCGAGATCAGGTGCATAATTGAACATCCGATTTCCGTCATCCCGGGTACGTGTGCGCCGTGAGTTTATGGATGTTTCAGGGTGAAACGAGCTCTTATTATATGAAGCAATTTCCAGCCGAGGAATATGAGAGCACGAGATATTTTATACGCCTTCATATACGAGAAGCTGATATATAAATCATTTCCATCACTCTCGACACATGTCCTCGACCTGTTAGAGCTTCTCCCACAATAGCAATGTTGAAGCTCGGAGAGATGCGCGCATGTGGCGCCATAGATTTCTCCCTGCAACATATAATGCCGTGTAAAAATAGTAAGAATAGCTCGTGAAAAGAGGCAAAGAAACTGCACGGCCGAGGGACGAAGATAGGAAGGATCTTTCGTCTCTTTTGCTCGAGATTTCTTACGGAATTTCCAACTTGTGTCTGCGATTGAAAAGAGTGAGAGAGAGAGAGGGGGGGGGGGGAGAGAGACGTTAACCGGAAATTGAGGAAGATGCACGGAGACGGCGAGCATTCTTCGAGCGTTTAAACTACAAAACCGTTTGGAAAAATATCGTAAAAAGGTATTAAATAATGCATCAAGTGAATAGCGTATTCGAGAAATTTCAACGATTTGTCCTGATGTGCTCTCGCGGTGTATATTTATTACAGAGACGCGTACGATGGATGGATCATCGCATCATCGAGGATACGTCAAATATGTTGGCTCGCGAGAAATACCGATATCCGTCGAAGTGTCAGGTTGATTGAAAAATGCGACCGATCTCATAAGTTCTTCACTGCGATTTCATTTTATATCGGTATGCAACAGGGATCGAGGCACACGCATTTAGCGATACGTCGCACGCACACGTGCAGGGATTGCGTGCGTTTCTCATTGGCGGGGCTGGCCTCGTCAACACTCGGGAAGGGAGGACCAGGCGAGGGAACAACTCGGCGAAGAGGTCTCTTCATCTCTCTATTCCTACGTCAGCGTGTGCGCGCACCACGCGGCTGAGAGATCTTCACGCGTTCGTGGAAGCGTCAGGCGCCACCGAGAGATCTCCCGCTTCGCTGGTGATCACCGATAGATACGTTAAGAGGGAAGAAAAGAGGAAGAGAGGCGCGATCGAGCACTCGCCTCGTCGCGAAGCCTCTTTCCGACTCTTATACATAAACGTATTTATCTACAGATATACGTTAATATGTGCGTGCTCCTCGAGCTCTACTATATTTCTATGCATTTGTCGTAAAGTATTGCGCGAGCTTACAGTAAGTACTAGGAGGATCCACCGCGGGGGTCCCGCCGCGGCATGTATACTATGCGGGCAGAGCTAAAGTCGTATTATATAGCTAGACACGCTCCGAGCTGTACATCGACATAATGCATATAGATATACGAGAATGTTGTCTCGGAGGATTGCATGGCGTCCAACTCTTTCTTGGGAGAAAGAGTTGCGAGGACTATTCTCCTCTCCTCTTCTTCTCGTATGGCGCTCGCGAGAGAGGATGCCCTCGGTAAGATCATCGGGAATTTACGATCGACGAAAAGTATAACTATTCCTGACGGCTCGAGAGCCGCGCGCCGTGCGCCGCGACGACGCGCGCGTTCTCCACCCGACTCTTTTTTTCTTCCCCTCGTTTCGTGTTTCCTCGTTACTTTTGTTCTCGAGTTAACTGAATTATTATCGAGCAATGATAAAGTTATACGATACCAGTGTCGTCCTTCTTAACGCCCGGACCTGTGTACACGAGGATGAACAGTTTTTATGTATGTTTTACTCACAGCGATGCCTCCTTGATCCTCTGCAACGCGAGAAGCGCCGCTGACGAGGAAACGAACATCGGATCGGACGTTTCCATCCCGCACACCGAAACCTCTCGCTCCCGCTCTCTCTCCCGCTCCCTCTGCTGTCTCTCCCGGTCTCGCTCCCTCTGCTCCCTTTCTCTCTCACGCTCCCTCGTCTCCCGCGGCCTCTCTCGCTCCTGATGTTGCGCATGCTGTCGCTCCCTCTCGCATTCGCGCTCACGCTCCCTCAACCTCTCCCGCTCCCGGTCTCGCTTACGGTCACGCTCCTGATCCCTCTCTCTCACTACGTCCACGAGTGGCAGAGCTGGCGACACTGTAACACAAAATATGGAAAAAATACTTTTTATTTCATGGAAACGCTAGCAGCTTTTATTAAAAAACATGCACAGTGCTTTGGCATTCGTCTCATTTTCGTCGGCAACGATCCTCTGAAAGTTCATATTTTCGAGAAGTTTTTTACACATTTCTCGACAGAGTCGCGGATGGCTTTGTTGGCAGTAGCGCAGAGGTTTGCGATAAACGGACTAGGAGAAATTTCAAAAATATGCGAGCATCTCGGCGTTTGGCAACTGAAGATAATTGACGCAATTGTAATGAAGGATTTGGGAAATACTGGACGCAGAATTTTGGAATTTCGGCCGACGATACATTTGTAGTGTTCAATTATTTATTAATCACTCGTTCAGATAGAATTATTGATAAAATTGGAAAAGTCTCTAATCGTTATATTTTCGGAGCGCTTTTGAAATGGTTTAAGAGTCAGGGTGGTTATATCGGGAGGTTTATCTGGTCGAGAGATCGCAAGATCACTTCATAGAAAGGTCCCGCCGCTACGGCAAGTAGATCGATTCTAATCTCGATGACAAACTCGCGCGTTGATCGTGGCTGGCTCAACGATACACGAACGTGAAATATCGAAGGCTCCGAGCCGCGGAGTCGTGCAATCCAACGATTTTTTCATCTCCGATGCGCCCCTCTGACTTCAAGCAGCAAAATATAAACGCGAGCTTTTTTCTTCGTGCAGTCATCTACTTTGCTCACTCACTCGTTGAACGCGGAGGATCGGTAAATGGACTATTTGCGCTGCACAGTATCTCGCACACAACAGGCGCAGCTTGCTTGACGTTAAAGCTGCTCGCTCGCTCTCTTTTGCTGAAACATACCTCTGGCCACAGCGACCGAGAAAATAGCTCTCTTTTCCACATGAGTGAAATAGCGCGAGCTCGCATACTCGCGCAACAAAAACGTCCAATGACGATTTATGTGCTCAACGTCACTTGAAAGGGGAAGATCGATCGCGATCGGAGATCGATCGTTCGATGACTGCACCGCCCGGTCGTACGCACGATCTACGACCTTGTCGTCGATCCCAACCTCTACTTCGCCTCTCGTACGGTACACACTCGCTTAGACAGAAGCCAGCAATGTTGCATTACAACCGCCCCCCGTCTGTCCGAGATTTATACGCGCATTTATATACGTATATACGCTTTCACGTACAGGGTGCTTCGGTCCCGTGGGATCGAGTCTAAATCCCAACTTTTACAATATTTATTCCTAAATCAATTTTCCCGCATGTGGATGTCACATTTGTGGCGATGATCTGCTACAGTTTTTATGAAAAGGGTCATTTGGACGAGTCAATTCATCATGACAAACAAATTGGTCTCGCGGGATCATTGATTTTTGCTGGGAACTTTAATTCTCTTTTTGAGATTCAGTCCAATAAAGGGAGGAATCAAATTTTCGATGAACCGTTAAACTCGTAACGTGGAGTTCCAGAAAAGTAAGTGGCGTGACGTAAATTTGAGGTAATTGGATAAAAAACGATATTTTCAATGAGCACCTATGAGGTTGCCCATTGTCCCGAAGATCCAGATACCAAACGAAATTCATTTCGCAGAGCGCCATATTGCGTGAGAGGTTTGTCTAATCGAATCCGGACACCCTTTATGTGTATAAACGCAGTACCTTGAGTCAACGCATTTTCCGGATGGTCTAGATTTGCTCGATTATGCTCGACATTCAAATTCAAGGACTGAGCTGTCTCGATACTTTTCCCAGTTAGTCTATTTAGCGGCAATCACATCGAACGTGATACGATGTGGGTCACTATTTAGGCGTCCGAAGGTCGCTTCTGTACTATATCATCACAGCAAACGTAAACGGTAGAGGGGGATCAATAGAATTGACTTTAATTCGAGCATGGGATTTTCCTGACGTTTTCTGAGCAGTGACAGCAGAACGACGACAAACTTTTATCCGAATGATCTTCGTGTGTGTTTCAGAGATGTCAAAGGGTAGCGAAAACGTAGGCAAAGAATGAAAATGGCCAATGCCATTTTCATGTGTTTTTTATCTTTGCGCTGAGAAATAGAAAAGCAGAATAATTAAGTAGAAACAAATCTGCACATTCGTAGTTGAAGGTTCAAAATGGCGTGGTTGAATGGAGCCGGCAGGTATCGGAATACCGGGGAGGTATAACGATCAGAGAGTATCCGAGTTTCAAAGACGCGGAGAGGAAAATCGAAGGGCAGGAGAAGGGTATGAGTGCCGGGGAGCGTTGAGTATTCGTATAATCGCTAATTAACCTTGTAATCGTTGCTCGGGTGGTACAAAGTGGGTACATCGCATAAGCTCGTGGTTGAAACGGCCATACTATTAGAGAAATGCATGATCAGGCTCACGCGGTTTTGCATTCCGAGGGAATGCTGAACCTCTTCTTGGCCGGGTCCAGCTGACTCGATTCCGAGGGGGCCGCGGGAGTGAGAGGGAGTGCAGCTTCGCGAGGGAGAGAGGCAGAAGGGAAGAGAAAAGAGTTAAATGTGCACAGATATGTATGCATGTATTACGGAAAATTCCAAGGTATACCACTAATGGCGAGTATATTATTTTAATCAGGGAAGACGCCGCACAACTCGGCGAGACTGTAAGCTAGTAGCGAGGGAAGCGCAAAAGATGCTGACCGTGTGGCCGGGAGAGTCACATCGAGGATCCTCGTCCTTTGGATTCTCTTGAGCCGTAAATAAATGGCTTACAGTTCGTTAAATCGACTGGAACATAAATAATCGTGATAAGCGAAAATGCATGAGAGAGAAAGACCCGGAGAAAACGGGAAAACGACGGTGGTTTTTTTTTAATTTTATTTTTTATATTTTTTTAATATTATTTTTATTTCCATCATTTCGCGGGATCCTCACCGCTGCTTTTTGATGTAACTCTGAACTTTGCATTTAATTATATGCTCTCGCAGGTACGAGCGCGCACACCCCTCTGCCGAGTTCTGTCTCTCGTCACCAGGTTTTTGTTCATCAGCGTTTCTCGTACATGAACGAATGTGAAATCGCGTGGCTGCTGACTCTCTCTCGCTCTCTGTCTCTCTCTCTGTGACATTGTTTACGAGCGGGTTAATGGCTCTTAGCAAAGAGGGCAGCTCTTGCTTTCGAGTAAAATTCCGTGGTGAGGTATTAAAAAAAAAGAGGGAAAAAACTACATAAAAAAAAACAAAGAAATGTGTATAAATGGAAAAGTGGTTTGACTTTAACAACTCGGAGCGATGCTCGACGGGCGTGTCTGGTACTCTCTTCGTAGTATATTATCGTAGGGTCGTACGTGGGTTGTATGCCGCCTTGCTTCAACGTGTACCTTTCCTATATAGCACATACGGATGTGTGTTTAAAATACACTTTGATACGGTTAGAAACACAGAGAGTCTGATGTGCAAGCTCGTTAGCCACGTTATTTTCTACCCTGCGAATAGAAATATAAGAGAGCACTTTTTCCATCCTGTGTGTGATCTTTGTGCGCTCTGATGAGCTAGTGAAACTTCTCGAATGCCGAGCCGAGCACATCTTCCTATCAATGCTCATGTATTCTCACCAAATCTGCGTTGCCCGAGGTACGAAGTAGATGAAGACCCAGTGGATGAGAGGATATAAACGCACGCTCACAAGCCCCCTGAACTATCCTGCACGAACACGTCAGGTTTACAGTCTCTCGTGTACTCGTTGTAGAAACTTTTGAGGCCCGTTGCATTACGAGCGGCGAAGCTCAGCCCCCCATCTAGGGACACAAAGCTCAGCCATCGCTGGGGATTCTTGGATAAAAGAGTACGGTTTATAGACCCGTATGAAGATGTGATTACAGAGATCCGCGGGAAATTCTATATGAGAGGATAGTGTAAGATTTCATAAGTATTTATGAGATTTCGACAAAGAGTGGAATCGTGTGTAACTCTTTGTGCGATGTAACTCTGGCCCCGGACTCGTATATATATATTATTAGTGTATATCAATCACCGCATCCATTTATAGACCGTTTGTTAAATTGTATACATTTTTATTGAATGCTTAACGGTTACGTACAGCCGGAACGAATGTTTTCTATTTCGCTCATCGAGCACTTGTTTTCAAGCGTGTAAAACGAATTAGGGGGTCTACCTTAATTAGACGGGTAAAAAAAGCTATTTTCACGATTTTTTTTTCACTGGTATAAACTATAAATGTGGCTATAAAAAGTATTAAGTCTATAAAATACACTCTTAAAATACACAAAAACATTTTTTTATATTTATTTTACTCAGTTTTCGTACAGTAAAATGGAGAAGACGGGTCCAAAAAACGATGGGTGTGCGTTGTTGATAAAATCTCTGGAATGGATGATCGGAGGAAAAAAATTAAAATGGTTTTAGATTCAATGGGTAAATGGCTATACCGTATACATCACACGATTTTTTATTTTCTCAAAAATGACAAAATAGCGGCGATTTTTACAAAAACTACGAAAAAGCACGTTTTTTTCGTCGTTTTTTGCATAAAAAAATAATTCCGCTCGCGCAATTGTAAATAATGTCGCTGTAGCCATAAAGAACATGTGGTCAAATTTTGGTAAGGATCGGCCAAATAGCTTCGGAGATTTTATCAACGAGCCGTCCAAAAACGTAATTTTGAGAAAAACGGGGTTAAGCAAAGGCAGGTACGCGGTACCGCACTGAGCGGTGCGTATTAGCACGCTCAAGCAGCCAAGTAAACGTCGCTCAAAAGTTCACTTAGATTGCTCAGATTTCTATAAAATTTTGGTATGACTCAAATATGTAGGGGAACATGGGGCAAATTGAACTTTTAAGAAACTAAGACAAATTCATTAATGAGCACACGGTCTTTCACTTGTATTTGAGTCCCAAAACTGACTACCATCGCTAATTTTTCAAATTTCGAAAAGAAAAAATTTCGGGGCAAAACGAACACGGCCTCTGCGAAGCAAAAAAAATTATAAAAATATATTTCTCGCAATACAGCCGTTGGAAATGACTGCTCCCGGATGTAATGCAAGCTCTGGCATACGAGAAAAGAAATAGGACCCCCTCGAGCCCATTTATTGGATGCACGAGAGGAAAAAATGGGGTTAAGTCGCAGATCGCTTCTAAACCCATTTTTTGGTGACATGTGAAACATGAACTTGGAGTTCACTGCGCCAGGGTATAAACGATATTTCAACTATCTTTAGGTTTTGAAACAGATTCCCGTTCCCCGTAGGTCGGATTTCGTGAAAAACGATTTGTGGGGCAAAACGAGCTCAGCCTCAGAGAGGCATAAAAAATCCGAAAATTGCATTTTTCACAATCAACGCGTTGGAAGCGACGGCGTCCGCGCGTAAGACGAGCTCTGCTATGTGAGAAAAGAAATGGGACCTCCTCGGGCCCATTTATTTCATGTCCGAGACGAATAAATGGGTTAAAGTCGCGGATTTTTTCACCAATTTCTTATAACATGAAAAAAATTAACTCCAAATTCACTGCACCAATATATAAATCATGATTCAACTATGTTTATGTTCTAAATCAGTTTTCCCGTTCCCTCTTTCTCGAATCTCGTAAAAAAAAAATGTGGGGCAAAACGAATTCAGCCTCTGGGAGGCATGAAAAATCAAAAAATTAGTTTTTTCGCAATAAAGACGTTGGGATGAATTCAATTTTTTTCACCGTGGATTATATTTCATCCGGAGACGGATGAATTGTATCATTGCGATTTCTGTAGAAAACAATTCCAATGAATTCAATTTTCTTTGTTTCTTACATTGTTCATCATTTCATTTAAAAAATAAGGGAATTCAAGAATTAAAGAATTTTTCGTAGTTCAGAAAATTTTGCCTCTGCCCTGTGCCCATTGTGGTTTCGAAAAGAAAAAAAAAAACAGGAAATTTTAATATTAAACTTTTCGCTTCGAGTCGTGTTCGTTTTGCCCCGGATTTCGCGATCACGGGGCAAAACGAACACGGTGTTCGTTTTGCCCCGTGTGTTCAATTTGCCCCATGTTCCCCTATACTCTCGAAAAATGGGATAAAAAAATGGATTTTTCGAAAGTTCTAATTAGGGTAGACGCCTTAATAAAAATTTCGAATAAAGAAATACACGGAGGTAGAATCCGATGTGATTTTATCATCGTGCTTCGTACACATGGAAGCACCAGGACTCGAGATGCGAGCATGTGAGTTTATATCATTCGTACCGATCTTCAGTAACGCCAGTCCCGAATCGTCTTGTTCGCGCGGAGTTTGATAGACTTTGTGAGTTTATTGCGAACCGGAGGATTAACATTCAATGAGGATTCTTTTCGTAATCACCGCGAACTTTCATCTCGTTGTCTCAATTAAACACTCGCTTGAGCGAGCGTTCCACGACACTATTTTTCGTTCCCTGGGACCAAGAACGAGCAATGCTTGGCTAACCGTCTCGACGTGGTGATTCAGCAATACGGATTCACCTCGTTAAAGTTCGCAGGATTCTCTTGTGTCGTTTCAGGTTATTCTGGGTCTTCGAGATCTATGTTTTTGCTGATCCAATTGGAGGATTCTCAGTGAGACTGGGAAACATCTCTCGGCTCTTTATTGCTGCGATCGGTTTTTGTTTCCTTGTGCATTTCACACCTTTGCCCACCGCCGGCTTCTTCTCCGCCGGCCTAGGTTCACATTCATTCTCATAATCGACTCGCTCTGTGAGAACGTTATCAGGTATTTGAACGAGGGGCCCATCCCGAGGGCATTACCGCGGTAATCGCGGGCGTATACAGGGAGAATATACGCTGCGGTAGTGCTGGTATTTTCTCATAGGAATATCGAGGTTTCACCGTCCGGTCTTTGACTCGTGTGTTCTGTACGATCTCGCTCTATCCTTCGAGGATAATCGCTTTCTCCCTTTCTTCCTCCCTCGATTTCTCACTCAAAGGCGCGAGCGATCGATCCTGGGCGAAAGAAAGGGGGAAGAGAGAGGGAGACGGAAGTCTAAGTATTTCGTTGGCTGGTCTCGTACATCTCTTCGGACTTGGAAAAGGCCGAGGGTAATTGATAATGTTAAACTACGAGGTTAATCCGCCGATTTATGAGCGGAATGTATCGTAGATTTTTCGAATCCTTTGAAATTGAGGGGATAATCGACAGGCGTTTAATGCACGCTCCCTTCCTCTGTCTCTTTCGGTTCATCTTTCTTCTCTCTCTCACTCTCTCTCTCTCTCTCTCTCTCCCCCTCTACCCTCCTCGTATCTCTTAACCCGATGATTATTATTATTGATCCTTCGATCTCTCTCTCGGATTATCCATCGCTTAGATCGTCGGAGGAAGCTCGGGATAAGTGGCAATCGAGGTTAGCGGCCACTTTGCGTGGGTTGAGGCCAGTCGTATAGGTCATATACATATATTTATACGTGTATGTGTAGCAAACGATCGTATCCAAGATGTCACGCAAAGTAGGCGCCGACTGCTGGCCAATTACGGGACTAGTCGCAGGCCCCGTGATTCCTCTAGCGGTGTGATATCTTGACGGACGTTTCAGCAGTGCTCCTCATTTATTCCGATCATAAAAACTTATATTTTTATCGCGACTAAGTTCAATGATATTACCTCGGAAGTAATTAGTATTGAACGTGTTAATCGATTATTTTATCCGTTAATCCCTCCGCGAGCATTTCGTACGAGCTGCGCTTTGGTGTTTATCGTTTCAATGAAAACTTGTCGGAATTGGTTGACTTTTATAATCGGACAGGATCATTAAATATTATGCGCCAACGGGAGGCTGCGAAGACGGCGAAGCAGAATAAACATTTTGGATATTATTTCGAAAAGGAATTTTACAATTCACATTTTAGGTTGGGTCACGCGAGACGAGAGTCAAAAAGTCATGGATGTGCCCGCGGCAAGCGCGTCATCTTGGACGAATTTACATGAGAAATGAGTTTGGTTTGCCGGCTCCAGTTGCAAAAATTTCTCTATGCCGTTGGAAGACGTTTAGCCCGCTGTGTCAAGCGCGTGATCGCGGAAAGATGCATAAAGACTTTTGGAGCCGGAGTGGAGAAGCGAAAGAGCGACTACCGAGATTATCATAATTAACGGTCGGTCCGTGTTCGCGCTAATTCGAGAAGAGTTAATTACCAGACGGGTGGGTGAAAGTGACGCGTGCCCAGCATCACGATTGCTCGCACTCTCCTATGTTACAATGGTACACGTCGTGTCGCACGACTCTGTCGCAGTCCAAGAGAATATGAGAGAGAATAAAAACCGAAATCGCATTCGTGCTCATAAGAGGAATTCAAATTGCTCGCTGGCATATTGCACGAGCGTCGAGGCGTTTCGCCTATGTAAATATGCTCATGCCTTTAAACGCAGCACTTTCCTCTCCCGTATCTGCGGTGCACGCTGAGAAGAGCAAATAACAGAAAAATCATTTCTCCTGCGCTTCGTAATTGAAAGTACCGATAAACAAGTGCTCGCGAGTGACATTTTTTAAATACTCGACTCAAACATCGGTAGTAAACGTCTCCATAATCTGATCGCAAATAATAGTATTTCCTCCAATGAAATCCCACCGTGCGCACGGCAGCAGTGCGAACTACCGTTTGAGACCCTCTGCGCCAGCAAATATCCCGCGGGCCCTACCGGACTCGGCTTCCCTCGCATCGGTTAACAAATACCCTATAAGAATACACCGCAAAGTTTTCGCAGGCGGTGGAGCTTATTCTCGTGTACGTTACGAGAGACGTACGGGGAACACCGAGAGGATCTAACAAGGCGCTTGTACTTTCTCGGGTACGTTCGCGCGCGATCGTGAAAATACCACAACTGATTTTTCCGATCAATCATTATTTATAGTCGCGATTGAGGTGGCTAGATAAGACGATGGTAGCGCGGGGCTCCTCGCTAGATATACCGTAACAATAAGTAACCCGCATCGCATTATAGAACGTTCGATCCTTATATATAAATATCTACACCGCGGCGTATGTATCTATAAACTTCAGATATACACGTACGTATGTAAATGTGGCTGCGCACATTCGCCAGTCCAAACGTTGTGTGAAACTTATTGTACGGACATGCTTGTCGGTACAAGTTCATGCACACACACACACATACACAGATCCACGTGCGATGTACGTACGAGGATCGAAAGGCGTGAGAACATCGATACTAATGGTGGACGAGCAGCTCGTCGTGTTAACTCGAGCTGGCGCGCGCTCGATACTCGATAGGATCTTCCCTAAGTGCGATATAATGTCATAACTCCAGAAACGAATCTGCCACGCGGTACAGAATGTAGAATGCGTCCAACTACGTTCGTCGTGTGTATGCATATTTGGAGAGGCGGCAGCGCCTCGACGGGGCAAGTATTAAAAAGATTTTTGACGCGATTGTGTGATTTCCTATCGGTTCTAAACCTCGGGTTGGGTCGCCGCGTTGAAACATCATTTTTTACGGATTCAAATATTTTGGGCTTTCGAACAATTTCACACGGAGCGCAAGGAAATTTTCTCCTTGCCTGGGCACAGTGAAAATCGTCGGGGAATATTCAACGAACGGTATATCCGCGCTACTCGAACGTAAGTTTACTCATAAGATCTTGGAACAGCAATAAAAAGTAGCGGAGTCGATAGCATTCGAGGGTTCGGATGCACCGATGAAATTTCTTTTCGAATTCTAGTTTTTTCGTCTTCAATTTCTCGAATTATACGAACGCGCATGTTCGATGAGTCTCGATACAGTTGTAGTTAAAGTATCCTGCGCTTCTGCTCGAGAGATCGTATCATTGGAGGGGAAGCAAGGAAAAAGGAGCACAGATCGTATTACGTGTTCTGAAATGTAAAAAAAGACGTTGAGACGTTCGGGATAGGGGATGATTTCACCTTTATTTTCTGGTAAGAGGATTATCGTGGGAAACTCGAGAGCTTTTTCCAAAAGTTAATAAAGTACGTACGGAGCTGTACACGGGATAGGAGACTCGCGCGGGCTAAGGGCAATCGAGTATCATCTTCGTTGAGAAAGATCGTCGGATCGCTCGTTCGCAAAGTCGTATTTTCCGAAAGCATGTTTATACGTATACGTATGAAGATGTGAGACTCTCGGAGAAGGAATGAGGAAGGATGCTGTCGCGTGCATTACGTATAATGCACATGCAGCTTTGACTATATGCGCGAGGTATAGTTCGCAAGTTTATATTCCTTCGAGAGTCGAGACTGTGGCAACAGATGCTGTTGAGCTTGACGATATTGATGGTGGAAAAACACGTTTAAAGAACACGAGAATTGAAACACAGCATCGCGTTTATTTCTACTACAAATTCAGATTGTGATGACGCGCTTTTTCTGGTGTCGTCGCTAACCACTCGCTGGGAGAGAGCTCCGCAAAAGAATTTTGTGGACTGGAGCATGGCGCTGCTTTCATGTTCGGAAACTTTTCGAAATCTTCCAAATGGTAGCGGGCAACAAACTTTTTTTTAAATGCGGATCAGTACACTGATTTTTGCGAATTATTCTGATACTAAAAAACTAAGAGATGTCAATAGAACGCACGATTTTGCCGATGCGACGTAATTTTCGAAAAAATGCCTTTCTCGAATGTCCCAGAATGTCCTCAGAAGAAAAAATCTTTTATGGTAGCTCCGTACTTTTGTTGAAATCTCAAGAACATTTGCCAACTGTCAAAATTTCAAATCGATTCACCATTTTGTTTTCGAGATATTCGCGATTAAAAATGGGTCTTTTGTGCGCGATGCTTATACTCAACACGCCACTGGATAGCACTTTGTGTGCATTCTTTATTACCGACGCTAAACGGATCTTACGACTTTAAAATAAAATCAGTCGTTTATATAGTAATACAGTGGGATAAATATTTTAAAAAATGGGAATTTTTGACCTTCTAAGTTTCGGAGACATCGACTGATGAACTGTGTTCACTTTACGTGACGCGGAACCGGCGCATGATCAGCTGTGACGACCTGGGAACCGTGTACGGTGCGGCGAACTAATAGGCGCAATAAAAAACGTTATAAAAGCTTTTTTCTCAAATGTTCGACCAACTTTCTCGATTGAATTGGCATTTGAACACTTTTTAACTTTTTTCGTTACGAATAAATAAGATTTCGGGAAATACTGACATTTTGACGATCAACTTTATAGTAATACTCGAGAATGACGTTGTTGCCCCAATTACAGCGCCACTTTCTGTACGTGTAGAGGACCTATTCGTGCACGAGGCGTGATTTGCCTAGGACAGGCAGAGTGTACAAGCTCTGACAAAATCGCGTAGCCAGCAGCACCGTATAAGCATTGTATTTCATTGTACGCCGCAGCCCCAACTTTTAGTTCGTACGCGTACGTACAGAACTACCTTAATGAACCACGACTCTCATCGCGGTGGACCGATGATATTTTACGATCATCCAATTCGTAATATTCGATCGGCCAGCTTATTTATTCCGAGCAAGAATACGCAATTTTCCAGACAAATCGAATGTTATTGGACTAAAGAATATTTTCAACTTCGCGTACTTGATGATATTGAAGGGAAAACAATTGAACAATTGCTATGAAGCAATAAGTGATTTAGTGGCGGCAATTGGATAGTGTATGTTTCCGCCCCATTAAAGAGGTTAATATACCGTGGTTGGTATATTTCGATTCTTTCACGCGAGTAGTTTGGGTTGCCTCCCTCGCAATAAATATATTTGGTAAGTAGGAAGATTGTTCTCTCTCCCTCGCTTTCATCGCTGGCTCGCGTTTCTCGCGATCGCTTAACTTTGTTTTGTTTTTCTGCTTGTTCCTGCCCGCGCGGTTTATTCTCTCAACGGTCTTTTTAATTTTATTCGCTTATAAGAGTCGCAGGTTTATCTCGGGATGGTTTTGGCCCTCTCCGGGTGGAAGAGGGATGAGGCGGGGCGAGTCTGTTCGAGCGAGCTCGTAAAGTGCAGCGGACTAATTCCCTCTCTTTCTCAAACCCGTGTGTTTTATAGCGCGCCAGCAGGGGCGCGATCCGTTAGGTCCAAGTTTCGTTTGGCTCTCCTGTAATTATACGGGGCCGGTCCCTCTCGCGGCTCTCCGCGCGCTTCGATTTCAGCTGCTGCCGCACACTCTTCCAGGCGATTAACCTCCATTACCTTTTTCTCTTTTTTCTTTATCTCTCTTTATTCCGAGCTGGGAGAATGATAAAAAAAGTGAAAGAAACGATCCAAACGATCGGCACTCTCCAGTCTTTTGCCGCTCAATTCGCGCGCGCGAGAGGACTTACGACCCGTTGATCGGAGGCGCGTGGGTGGAAACGCGATTCGCGCTGCGGCCCGGAGGCACCCAAGCGAATAAACTGAGTGCATGCACAACTTTGTATACACGTATACCAATTTCGAGACGCGATTCGCGGTCGTTAACACACACACACACACAAACAGACGGAAACGAGTACTCGGACGCTTCTTTTTTCACCTGTTCCCTCGTCTAATTTTTTCCTGCAGTTTCTCACTTTCACGGTTGGCGTAACTTCCTACCCGTAATTACTTAGCTAACGCGTACCGTCAAACGCGACGTGTTTCTTTTCATTTTACGCCCGACAATTCTCCATTCTCTGTTGATAATCAAAGCAACGATATATGCCGTGCAGGAACGTAGAAACGATTCCTCAGGGAGATCGCTCTTCAAAATAAACTCAGAAGTGCGACAGTTTAATGATCCAATCAATGCGGTAAACGGCCCTCGAAGATTATATGAAAAATTATCGAACGTGTCAGTGAAGCTTCGTACGCGATATTTACGATGGTAAATAACCTTCGGGCTAGGAAAAAAGGAACAATGCGACATAAAAATGGCCGGGGAAGAAGTTGCCTTGCCTTGATTTCAATGAGCGAGAAAGGATCCTCGCGCGCACGTGGCTAACGTTCCCCCGGGTATATAGACGCAAATGCAACCCATAGACACGTTACGTGTATGTGAAAGACGCGCGGGCGAGCGCAAAGTGCCGATACTCGATAAATCCATCGTCCTCCGAGAGAGTGATAGACGGTCCCGAGGTATAGTTAACGAATCCATATACACGCTCTCTATATATGTGTGTTATGGCCGAGCGAGAGACCTCGTTTATATATAGTTGCACTTTTCTCCCTCGATCTCGCACGAGGCGGCCTCCGACACGTTTCATGATCCTCCTAGAGCTCATCTGCGTTCACCTGCGCGACCGGATGAGTTACTCCGAGAGAGTATTTTGCTCGCGAGCCACATCGGCTTCGATTGCCAATCAGAAGGGTGTAACAAGCCTCATCCAGAGACCAAACGAATTGATGCTACGCCTTTTTTCTACGGAGGCTCGCTACGTAATGTCCATCCATACATTCATATGTTACGGATATACTGCACGCGTCTATGTGTGTGTGTGTGTGTGTGTGTTTCAATTGAGAAGATTCTTCGCGTACTGTTCTTTATACTCGAGAATCGATATATCTCGCTTTTGTAATGGTAAGATTGTGCCAAGGATTCGCGACGTGTCTCTCGGCGCTCTACTCGCCGATCGATCGATCGATCCGAACGATAACTTTTCTCATCTCGGTACATCACCGCCGATAGATAACCGCTCTGCTCTCGCGTCTATGCGAGATCGCGAGAGACGCGGGAAAGGCAAAAAAACGAATGCGAAGAAATGAGAGAAAGAGAATGCGAGAGAGGGAGGTATAAAAACCGAATTGAAATTCTAATTCAATCGAGACAGCGGATTCATCTTCGCAATACATATTTATTTCGTATTACGTAAATTTATACGGGAACAGAGATAATAAATCGTCGTCTCATCATATTCTCTTTTCGTCCTCACATTCGCTGTGCGCTTCCATAGAAACAGCCATGTTATCTGGTACACACGCGTGTCAAGCGAAGTGTTTGACCCGCAAACGTGTTCACGTTTGTGTGTTTATCTCGCGGCTCTTCTCTTGGAATAAATTTGCCTATTTTTCGCGGGAACATGTTGCCCGGAAAAATGATGCAGCACCCAAGTGGCGAGAGCGCCACGGAAGAATCTTGTTCGCCGCGCGGGACGGTGCGCGCGAGAAAAAGGCGAGAGAATGAAAAGGAAAAACAAAGAAATCGAGTCGAAGTGGCGATTACGGGGATAATAAATTAACACACGCGACCTTATCGGGACTTATAATTCATCAAGCCAGAGGGGCTACGTGCGCGCGATGCTGCGATCATCTCACTCGCCCTCTCCCTCTCTTTCGAAGAGAAGAGCTCTCTCGCATAGCGAAACATTCTTCAAAAGAAAGAGCAACGAGCCCAGGGAGCACGCGCATTAACCTCGTAAAACTCTACGGAATTCGCGCTCCGATGTACGTATCCCCCTTAAGTAAAAAGAGACTGTACGCGAGCCTCTTTTCTCAAGAGCAAAGCTCTCGTGACGCTTACGCACGCCACGGGGCACCTCACCACTGCTGTTTCTTCCTGACCGAAAAACAATTCTAGGATAGTTGTTCTATAAAATATAAGAACAATAGAAGTCGTAATAATATCAATTTATTGTGATCTTGGGTCAATTCCTCCGGGCGTAACCAACGACTTCGTGTACCTTCGCAAGATCGTATAGACGCAATAAAATTAAGGAGCACGTCACTGGAATATACTTCGGATTCAGTGGCGGGTTTGGTTTTTGGATCGAAGCTACTCATGGTAAAACGCGCTTAATAACGAAGCTATATGTCGTTCTTCAGGCTATTACTCATTTTGCTTCGAGTAAAGCAACATTTTCTCTCTTCTTTTTTCATTTCAATAACTGCTGATTGTTGTTGAATTGAATGCGGCGGGAATGTTAATTCGTACATTTACGAATGCGGTGCACGTGGCAAGACTGCGTGGATCGATCGATGCCTAAAGTTTCTTCGCCGACGAAAGAGACACGTGAAAGTTCGCAGTATAAGTTCGCTCTCGATCCTTGTTCAGCAAAGTGTATCACTGAAAACGAAGGAAAGTTCGCGTGAAGCGAGGATTTAATGGCTCCGCCATAATTCAGCGATAAAGCTGCAAAGTAAGTAAGAGCAGAGTTTGAAAAATGGAGCGTGAGGTATAGAGAGAAACGTGAGTATTTTTTTATCGTTTTTGGATCATCAACACCATATTTCTGATGGGAGATCTCGTAATGAGCGTCTTCAGTTGCGCAATGATCAATAAAACAGAAAGATCCAAATAATGATCGACCGCGTGTCGAAACTTCGTGAGATTGCGCACTCCTAAAAACGTGCATCATAGTTTCTCGAGTAAATTGTGCGTTTTCTACCCATGCATAAGATTCATCTCGGCTTGCAACAGTCGCCATGTGCACACGTTCGAAAAAAAGGGTTATCATTAATTATTTCGAATGACTAGAACAAATAATCCAATTCCGCATCGAGATCGCGGCGCGGAGTGCACACCACGAGAAACAGTCTACGAACGTATGTGATCTGAAACCTTTGCTATGTTCCCGACATACATAAATGCAAAGGGGGAGTACCGCAACTGCACTCTCTCTCTTTCTCAGTCTAGTTCGTACATAGGTAACGCGTGCAAGTAAAAGTAATCGAATTCGCGCGTTACACGACTCTTACACACTGATCCTCACGCAGAACTCTTCATCTCGCACGATAACTCAGGAGGACTAGTGTACAGGCTTGTATAGAGGGTGAAAAAATAAGGGAATAAAATCAAATGACCGTGCTGCGCGAGAGCATTGCGGGAGCTGCTGGCGGAAGAAAAGGCGAGGAGAAAACGGGGGAAAAAAGAAAAATATAACAGGCGATTCTCCCATCGTGATTTGAGATGCCGTGAGTTCCTACAGCCTCCACTCTTCCCCAGTGTGCGTTTATATCCCCGGGTATATACTCGGCAATAACGCCAAAAGAGCTCGGTTCATTGCGGCGCAGCACCGCGAGCTTCTGGACACACATGTATAGTTACTTGTTGAATCTGTGAACAGGACATATTCAACTGTATAACGAGGCATACAAAGAGTATAAGCTCCTGCTCATACCGAACGTGAAACCTCGGCGAGTCCAATCGACTTGGATTCTTCTTCTCTTTCTATTCATATATACACATATTGGAGATGTTTGTTTATTGGCGTCTGTGTACGAAACAGTGGACCCATCGATATGCCATGGTCCATAGAGTTCCGTACTTCTACGCCCCGCAATGGATATACCCAGATCGATCGAGAGGCGCATTGAGCACCGGTGCAAAAGGCAGCTGCCATTATCTCCAAAGGCAGAAGTATCCTCTCGGACTTGGCGAGAGAACATGCACCGATCTCTGCGCGAGCTTACTCCAGGACACTCTCAGATCGATCCGACTTCGTGTTCGTTATATCCAATGTTTGTCGATACCGATGAAACTCTATAAAATAAATATCGATCCTTCCTACTAACCGCGTTCCCATATCCATGCGACCATTACTCCTGCACGAACAATATTATCACCTTCTTTGTATGCATTCCATTTATATACGTTTACACTCATACACGATAATATTCGATGTCAACTAATCGCTCGTTTGATTCTGCCGATCCAACTTTTCGCATCGATTCTAGTTTTTTTTTTTCAGTAAAATCGTATTCAATCGGCTGCGAACTTGAGTTCCATCGAGTTAGCGACGATCTATGAAATCGGATTCATAGAAATTTACGTGGGAAAGACTCGTTGGGAGTCGATCGAGTTTTTCATGTCGTCGAGTTCAATTAGCCACTCCGGCTTCATTGATATATACTCGTTGTTCAAAAACTTTCCTTTCAGCAAAATGTCTTTGGTTCGCATTCTTTTCTTGAACACTGAAATGTCGATAAGGCTTTTTCCACCCAGCACAGTGAGAAAAAATAATTGTTGACTCGATAAAAATTAATTGTTACTGGAAGAGATTTCTTAACTGCAATGTTTTCGGAGAGAATTAATCTGTAGTTTGATCTAAAACTCTTTGACGATCATATTGGCACCCCGTAACACCAAATTTCGCAGTTCCAATGACTTTTTTTCCTCAGTGCAGTCACTGGAGAAAAATGGGGTGGAATATTCCGATCGAATGCTGAATTTTACTATACTTTTTTCCCCCTGGCATCACATCTAATATTGAACCGAACTCTTCCTTTTCTCCTGCGAAAACGAATAAGGATCCCAAAGTAGAGGATTCTTGGACCTGAAAATGCTGTAAATCTCAGCGTCATTGCGAACGGAACTCGTGAGTTAAGCAGCGAGAGGTTTGAATGCACCATGAATTTCACCGCTGTTCCGCGAGCGGCTCCGATCGGCACTCGAATTTGTTAGAGTCGTTTAGAAGAAAGATGAAAAGAGAGAGAAAGGGATCGATGCTGTGTCCACAATCGCGGGGTCCAGCTGGGTGAGCGAGTGTTTTTATTGCCGGTAGCCGTGTTCGGATTGAATATAGTTTACTCGCTACTAACTTTTAGCTTTGCGTTAACGTGCTTTATTTGCGTATAGCTATGTATAAATGCGCGTGTATATTTATACACAGATATTCGGTTCTCTTTCATGGGAGAGCTTGTGTAACACGTGAGAGTGAATATTGTGGAGAGTCCAACAGGATTAAATATAGCTGCGAACGTGCAGTAGCTCAAATGAACCAACCCTACATTTGTCAATATATAGCATGAGCGTATAATGTGAATATCTATATGGATATGGGAACGTAATAAAGTAGTAGCACGTTATGTAGGACTGTGCGAGTGTAATATAGCAGAAGGAGTCGAGAAAATATTCCATTTGGCTAACGAGGTGTGCAATATTGGCTGGCCGGTAATTAATTAGCGGTTCGGTGGCGAGAAGCGAACGAGGCTGGCGTCCGGCGCGAGAAATTGGCTGATACGAACGTACACATATTCGCCGGAATGAGTTTAACTTTTAGGTGTTCCTGTGTACCGAGTTACGGTGGCGAGTGACCCGAGGCAAAATAGTCTTCTGTATTAAGCGGGCTGAACACCTGGAAATTCCAGCTCCAAGTTTTACCTCAATAACGTGTCATATTCTCGCTTTTAGTCACCGGGCTATGAAATATTCGCGTTGTCTGCCCTGGGAAATAAGGCTTTGCCTCATAATTTATGCACCTCCCGAATGGAATTCTCGTGGATCCGGAGACGTCATTGCACTTTGAATTTATTCACTAATGTGTTTATTGAGGTTGAATCCTGGATTAAAAGTCTGAGGAGATACGCTCCGACGTGCAACTGCTCGGCATATCGGGAGTTATTTGAGACTCTTACGGAAATCATGTTTCTGATGAAAATTCAATATTCCCTGACAAGCTGAATGCAGAGTGCTCATATTTATGAAAATAGAGACTCTAAACGGGCGAGTTCAGTGAAAGTGCTGGTCCGCTCGCGGTCTCGGAGATCACAGGGCAGCCTTTTACTAATTAATTATTCTCTTCTCGTGTACATAGGTAGGTTGTTACAGTTATTTATGTATACATACGTAGTTAATATATATTGTATGTATAGACGTACTTAATCCATGAGTCGTAAAGAGATGAGGTCGATGGCTTTTTAAACACCGGTCATTAACGATGTTGGCTCTCCGGTGGCCGGGCTTTCTACCACGATTTCATAGCGAAGAATCTCTTTAGCAAAAGCCTGCGATCGATTTTTTGTTGTCTCTTGATTTGTTGTTTGAAATAAAAAAAGAAAAGAGAAGAAAAAAAACTAAAAGATAAACCACTAATCAGGGCAAATTGTAGATCTGGTTAGGGTCGTGGGGGCTTCGGAGATTACTCGTTTCAGGACCGGAAGTATTTTGCCATTTTGTTTTTCATTGCTTTTTCTCGATCTTTATTCAGTTCCCAGCATCTCTCCCTCCGAAGGGGGGTTTCTCAATCATCGATCCCTCTCTCCTCGGTTCAAACGTTCCTTCCATAGATATCTATTACCCGTAATATCTAAATCACTTTGTCCAAGTCTCTCCTCCCCCCGGCATCCCCTCCCTCAATCAAGCTCTTTCTCTCTTTTCCTCCCTCATCTTCCGATGATGGTTGATGGCTGTTGCCCGTTATAGCAATGAAAAATCTTCACGTATCGCGAGAGGCTCTGCGAGCTCTCGCGTTGAGCCAACAAATCACTTGGCAACCGATAATCCCTTTCGACCTCTTCTGGTGACCTTACGTGCTCTAGCCCATAGTGATGCTGGGCTGCCCTCTTCCTTCGCTGACCGTCCGTTTTCACGAGGCCGGATAATACTCGGTGGTATTACACCCGGAAGATTCACTCTGAGAGTTTGCTCTCTCAGAGAGACTAAGATAGAACGCGAAGGGGCGAGAGAACGAGAGGGAGGGAGGGCAAGAAGTGAGACTGGGGAAACGAGACGCGACGTGATCGAAGAGCTCGCACGTCCTAGAGAGAAAAGATCTCTTCGAAACTTCTTACACGTAATATACGAGCAGCATTATACATGCGTTTGGGATTAACGCAGGTGCTTCGCAAATCAAGAACCTTTTCTTTCTCGCTTTCAGTCTCCGGGAGGAGTACGCGCCGGCCGAATGTCGTGCTTCATGGAAATTCACCGAACCGATTAATGCAACGAAGATGCTCTCGTCGATGCCACCTTCGAGGCCCGAGCTGCTGCGCGCACTCCTCATATCGGAGAAATAAATCGACTTGATGCCCGAGAATCATTTATTCGTTGGGCTGCTTTTCATTTGAAAGAGCGCGCTAGTAAATTTGTTGAGTGAAAGTGACGGAAGTTGGTGCACGCTTGCACATGCACATGCTTCATCCAAGTTGAGCCGCATTTTATCGTTATTGTCGAGTTGCGTGCCGCACAAACGACGAAGAAAAGCATTCGAGTTATAAAAGCGAAGCGTAAGCTCTTTCGATAACCAGTATGTGGCTTCGCGTTGCAAATAAGGTTAAGCGATGTCGTTACTTCGTGTTAACCGCGAGTACTTCACGCGAGCGAACGTAATCTATGAGGAGAGGAGCAATCCGTGGCTGGGTGAGAATAACACCGCACACTGAGGAGGGCGCGTATAACGCGACTGTGAACAATGAGCGGGAGGGAAAGGTGTCTCGTAAATTTCTTCAATCTTACGCGTCCCCATGAGGTTTGTTGTTACCTCGTAGAAAACAAGTGTTGAATCTACACGTGCGAGATTAGAAAATCTAGAAAATGAATAATATCCAAATCTATGTGAGGGAATTCCATTGAAAATGATCTTCAACGGGACTTGAAGATGGGCGAGATCGCAACGAATGACAACGATTGAAATGGTCGATGGAAAGTAGTTATTTGTCGTAGATCAAAATGGAAATTATTGTTTTTCATTCGAGCCTTGGAAACTGGAAGACGAAAAGTTGAGCAATTCAGCATGAAAAATTCCGGATGTTCGTGACCCTGGAATCGGACTCTGTTCCTCTGGAAAATCTTCGTCACAAGATTTCCATTTCGAAGATAAAAAACTGAAGTGTTTCAAGAGGGACGATCGTGTCTGCGATAAAAAATGTGAAGACTTTTATCCCTTTTTTCTTCTTCGCCAGAGATGGAATATAATTTGGTCGACTTTTGTAAGCGTCTTTTCGGGAATTGGTCCCGTCCGTTTGAATAATTACATCGCCTTGAGTGCGCGGGGCCGATGGCAGAGCGCCAGTCCGCCCCATTGGCCTGTGGGCCGACGAATCGTGTCAAAGCTGCGGCTTTCTCTGATCCCCGGGTGAGTTCACGTGAGATCGGTTTTCGAAGTGACAGAGAAAATTTCTCAACTCGAGCGGGCCAGCTCAATTGAGCGGTACACATGCTGAGCGTCCAGGGTATTAAAAAACGAGAATTTATGTTCCGAGTTCTTCTATGCATCATTGGACACTCCGAGCTGTACTAACCTTATCATTTCCTCATTCGTGTTTTACCTCCGGAGCTTCCTAATTGAGTCTGTCGATCAAGTCTCCTCGCTCGCGATAAAAATTTTATTCAGGCCGAGGGCTTTTCTCATCTCCCGTCAAAATCCCAGCCCGATTTATATTCTGGAAAATGTGACGTGGATCGTGATCATAATACCCGTCATTTCGAATGCAATTTCGTAATGCTTAGTTTGGATTGATATCAATAATGGTCCCGCGTAGAGAGGCTATAAAAAGTAATATCTCGGAGGTCTCTTTGCGGACAGCTATTGCTGCCACGCACGCACATACTTTCTTTGGGGGCAATAACGAGCACCGACGATATTCCTATTTTAATTACAGCGTATCTATTCCGGGAGGACGGTAACGAGTGTGGCTGTCGCTTTCCGTCTATCTCTCGGGTCCGCACGTATCGACACTTTTATTTGTATACACGTGTAACGCGTATAAAAGGGAGTGCACGCAGATACGCGTTTTCCCGTGACTTTTCTATCGAGGCTCGCTCCGGTGGAGTCTCGCGGCGGGCAATCTATATGAATATGTAGTTGCACCAGACTCGCGGTTGATCCTTAAAAGGCAACGTTATCACGACGAGAGGGGCGCGCGAGTACAGGCGACTAGAGGCGCGCACACATTCTCGGACGTATGGGGCAACGTTCCGAGCACGGCGAATTAATCGGTTAATTAATTATCCACCGACTATTGCGGTAACTCAGCAACGTATACTTACGCACACGTATTTATGGGCGAGTGAGTGAGCGTGCAGAGGCGCACGCGCGCGTCTTTTGATCGTTGCTGGATCAAAAGTATCGGAGGTAAGACTCGGCGGGCCCCGTGTGTACAACCGAGAGCTGTCATGTATTCAGCGTGTCTTACGAGGCGTCGTGCGTTAGCCACTTTTACAAATAAACTCGCCGCCATCGAGAATACCACCTCAGAAGAACAACAATTACTCCGGACTCGTTGTTCTCGCGCCTCGCGTGCTAAATTCTCGGGAGTCCTGCTCGTTTAGCACGAATCATACTTTATTGGTGTGCGCGCACAACTTTTTTTTGCTTTTATCGTATTCGTATTCGTCGACACGGGGAGGGGCGAGAAGTGTAAAAATGAGATAGACAACCGCGTCGAAAGTGAGCGTATTTTTAATCGATTTTCCTACCCGCGTCATTCCTATTTCTTTGCGTTATTCATAGGTCTAGGTCCCGCGACCAAGGGATCGGAGAACGCTGTTCTACTGATACACGCTCTGCTCCCCACTCGCATGTGTGCACAGAAAACACAAAACAAATATACGACACGCCGCGATGTAAAATCCTTCACAAATATGTTCAACACACCGCATTAGCCAGGTCGCTCAAGGCTGCGCACTCTGTCTTATTGCTGGTGCACATAGTTTCAGTTCGGACAGCTATATAATACGCCTCGTCACTTATTACTGATGTTACGAGATTATGGAGTTTTTCTTAAAAAGGCAATATATCCCGAGACTTTTTGCTCGTTTCGCGACCTCGCTTTTGTGCTTCCCACGTTTCAAGGGTCTCTACCTTCTTTATCCTCGCCTCTCTTCGCGAACCAACTGATTGATGCCGATGACGAACGATAGATTTTTTCCAGAGATTGTGATCGCTGCTGGAAATTCCAATTACTCTCGTACAAGAGGAATGCAAATCACTTGGGCGTTGATTTTTTTCTCGAAAATGTTCGTTTAGAAAAATTGTGATTATTGGGAGGTTAACCCGTAACTTTCGCACGATGGCAACGTTGCAACCGCGCGCTTTTTGAAACCGGAGACTAAGTTTTCCGATCCACGCGACTCCAGACCAGGGATTTCCACTAAAATATGAAGGACGGGTGAGAAAATATTGATGTAATTAATAAAAGCTGGAACCTGGATGAAGTTTTCGCGACAAAATACGAGCAGGTGAAAACATCGAAGAACCGATAAATACGGAGGGGAGGAAAAGTTTCGGGACTTGCGGTTGCCTCGAGACATTGGTCCGGCGCTCGATCTCTCGACGGCTGCTTTCCATTCGGCGCGCACATAACTGTAATTATGCGGTTGACGTATATGACGTATTATAACGGATGCCAATGTGGACACGAGGAAGAGTAGCGAGAATTACAGCAGTGGAAGAAAAAGAAGAAGAACAATAAAAATAGCAGTGAATGGTGGAAGATTGAGAGAGAGAGAGAGAGAGCTAGGTGCATGGAACGGAGAGGAGAGGAGAGCTCGTAAATCAAACGCGAAGCATTTTGTTTTTATAATTTTTTTTTATGATCCTCGCCGCGGCCCGCCCAGTTGGTCCACAATTTACGCGATAAATGGGCGCGCGAATGCGATCTCTTGACCGGATAAGGGGAGCTCTCTCCCTCTCGATCGAGGCTTGTTAACTTTCAACGCACCAGAACGGGCGACACTATTGCGGTGAGAGAGTTCTTCCTCTTGCCTCGGGGCTCTCCCCGTGCGTTGCGATATTTTTCTACATCATTTTTGTTTTCTTCCTTTCATTCGTTTTTCTCGATCGCTCATTACCGATAAAATGGGCTATAATTATCGTTTAATTGGGTTCCGCATATTAACGGGTAATTCGGGATTAAAAAGACATCAATTTTTCCAACTCGAATAATTATGAAATACAAAGTGTAACTTGAGAACGCAGTGAAAGATGATCGACGAATTCCTTCGACACCTTCGAGTGACTCATCAAGTTTTTGAGCACCGAGATATCGCGGAGGCTCGTACTAAACGTGAGATCGCTCTTTTGTATGTACACGCGAGAAAGATCACTTTGAGATTTGACAAAAGACACAGGGAAACTATATAAGTATACACACGATTTCATTGAGCCGGCACATGCGCGAGAGTGTCTCCGGATCTTTCGGTCTCGTGATGATGCGAAGACCGCCGACCGCGAGCACGTGACGTTTAGCACAGAGAGAAAGAGAGAGAAAGAGAAAGGTCTCGTGCCGGTCTCTCGAGAATAGCCAGAGAAAAATAGACGTCGACGTCTTGGCAAGCAAAAGGGCCAAGTCCACAGGATCGAAGCACGTTGAATCATGGGGATTGAGCTCTTCTGCTTTATAGCATCCGATGATTCTTATATGTGGAATAATGCTCGGGGCTCTCGTGAGCGATCCGAAGTTTCTTTCATCAATGGAAGTCACAGAAGACATTTTATCCATCGCGTATACACAATATGAAACAGAGAAACAGTTTGAGAGTTGACCGATGGGTCAAGTTTCTACGAAGGCGTACAATGCTTGCATTATTTAGAGCCTCAACGCGTCTTTTACCGTATCATTTGTTGGCCCGTTTGTTACATCGACACACATACATGCGTCATTGTTGTGATTCTCATCGCTGATTTTGTAGAAATTTGAATAGCGGCGTACACGCATACGCATAAATGCACAACGATAATGTTTTTCCACGGCGAATATAATCGCTCTCGATCTTGCAGCACGAGACGCGCGATAGTGAGTGGTGACGGGTACACCTTTGAGTCCTTGAAGACGAGCGGGCCGACTCTAAATCCTGGTTTAATGTGCCACGAGTACTCGCGTAAGGCCGACCGGGTGGAGATGGATTTATATAAGCATTTCCCTCTCTCGTGTGGATTTCAAGCTCTCTCGCGCGGCCCGAACTGTTTTGCACACGAGCAGGTTACTCACCGACGTTCTCGCTCGTGTTGTACAGCGATTCGACGTTGCGAATACCTTAAAAGACAATCTCTCGATGATCGCTCTCTTTCCCAACTGAATTATCAACGCTTCGACGAGAAGATTTCTGAGCAACTCATTTATGAGGCCATCATTCGGGATGTGTTTCGTCGTGAGAATTGCCTCTGGAACACGTTCGGATGGAAAGGAACAATAATTTACAAAGTTATTCCACTTGCGTAGGAATTGATTCTTCATATGAAGCAGGAAAGCGCGAAGAGACACTCGTGGATCAAAATGAACAGTGAAGCGCGTTATTTTTATCGCTCGCCAGATCATGCGGTTAAACCCTGAGATCCAAAAAACAATCTCCCGCGACTGCATGTCATCGATAAGCTCATATTTTCCAACGCTGAAACTAGCGAACTGAAGAATTCTTGGAATTCAATTGTTCACGTGTAATTCCCATTGACAGGATAAAAAAAACCCATAAACCTCGATATCCATAGCATTGTGTGGCAAAGATAAAGAAAATAGGAAAATGCAGTAATATTGAAATGTATGACTTTTTTCTCACCCACCTGGAGATTGTATCGTAAATATGAATCATGCAATACTTCGAAGAAAAAGGCATGAGTATCATAAAAATCACGAAAGTTCGCTGGGTATGTGTCGAATGGAAAAAAATTTTAGCGAACCATGATTTTTCTGCGATGAGCTCATCTCGGCTCATGAGCGAACGTTGATAATTTTCGTCGAGGATATCAGACTTGCTAAGAGCTTCGCGAAATTTCAACATTTCGAGCGATTTGCCACGGAAAAAGTTTCTCCACTATTGGAATCCAGGATTTTGTTCCGATTGTGAATAAACTAGCGAGAACAAATGGTTCAAAGGAAGAAAATACTTGCGAATCAATCTTCTCCCTCGCGGCGGAACACGGAGCGTGACAATGCGCGCTTTCCAAACGTTATCCGATCTGCATAGGCTTTTTGCAGGGTTGGGCTGATCGGTTTCTCCGTCTCGGTTCCTCTCTCGTGTTCTCTCTTCGTCGGCTATCAAGGCAACTGTGGATAGATCGATGTTCTTACCAGGGAATTTCGCTGCGGCACAGTAGAGCGCTCGAAGGATCGCTGTGTGCCTGAGAGACAACGATCCGGACTCGTAAAATGCAACGTGCAAGCGTACGCTGTGGCACGTCAGTCAGGAGCTGCAGCAGGAGCTGCGCCAGCAGCAGGTATCGTTTGCTGTCTTACTGACTATTGCATTCTGGCTCCTTCTCAACCGATCTGCACGCAGACATGCATAGCTTCCACACGACGAAGACGTCCTCCAAGTTGTCGATACATCGCCGATCTTTAATTCCTACGAAAACTCCCTTCCGCTTCACAACGGACTACCGTTGATACCCATCCATATTCAAGATAAAGTTCTCATCCATCAGCGGAATGCGCCTTACATTCCGACTGTGGGACGATCGAAGATTATTCTCTTGAGTACAGAAGCATTTCGACGATTTCGCCCCTTTCACAGACTAAGCAGACAATTTTTTCGAATTCATTTGAATAAAGCGTTGCTGGCTTGAGTATTTCGTCGAGAGATTCGAGGAGTTAGTTTATCGAATAAAGTAACGAAATGCTGTTGGCTTGTGCGTTGAACGAAAAGAGCGAGTGGCCGTTCCTAATTTGTGTTACGCGGGTATGAGGAATTTCAATTTCTTCGATGATGAATATGGGCTTAGATTCGTTGGCATTCTTGATGCGATTTCAGTGGCTGCGGGTGCCACAACTGCGGTGGGTTATAGGAAGCACCATTATTTCCCGATCAATAATCAAGTTCCTCGAAAGCGTAGTACTACCGAGAAGCGAATTGGAAGAACGATTTTCATTTAGAGAAGAAGAAATCTTGTGAGACCGTTCGCAAATTGGTACAATTATCGATCCATATTCAATGCATATAAATCGTGTTAGCCGCAAATGGAATGGATACAAATGGAATGAATCAATTTCTCGTGGTGCACTCGAGATGCATATTCATACGTCGACGTGTGTATGCTTTCGTGACGAATATATCAGCACATGGCGGCTCGGTGTGTTCGCGTCCGCGCGTTCGAATCTTTGCTCCCGGAACATGTGAACGAGAATTCGAATCGTTACGCCCGATCGCGCGTTCCGAGTATTGATTTCTCAGTGTCCAGACGCGGGAAATAAAGAAACTTTAGGTTCGTATGTGACTCGGTATGTGATGCTGATTTATAAGGGAAGGAATTGTAACGATCTCCCCGAACGTCTGATTCTGAATCAGCGCGGGCCACGCAGCCGCGGTTAACGGCGATGATCGATAATGAGAAATCCACTCCTCGCATCCGGCTGAGTGTGTACGATCTTTCATCCGCGAATGGCTTCAATGAGTAAACTCGCCAATGTGATGTGATGCAGAATAAAAATTGGTGAGATAAAAATGAAAGAGCGCTCGCGAACGCGGAATAAAATTGCCTGATATTGAGCACGAGAACTCTCATATCTGTCGTTCGCGCAGGGGTAAATGTATATAACGGGAAAGCGGGTCTCGGGAGCCATATGCAATTTACGAGCAATAAGCCTCTCCGCGATCTTTAAGGACGTCGTTAGGATTGGATATGCGCGCACGCGGCCACGACCTCGTCAGACGATTCACCTTTCCACGGCTCTATATATGCCCATACTTATATACGCTCACTCAGATGTGCACCCGTTGTTGCATAGCCTTTGAACCGTTCACAACTGCTATCACCCTCGTTTCAGTCATTGGCCATTGCTTCGATGCTAATTTATGTCCTTGCTTCCTTTTAAACGAATAAACAATGCGATTAACTTTTCAAAACGGTTACAAACTCGTGGATTATTGTGATTACGAAAATCGACGTCGCATTCCGTAACGAATGCATGAAATTTAATGTTTTTTTAGCGCACAAGTCGCATCGGAATACTCTTACGTTGAGCTTGCTTCAAAACGCCAGTTATCATTTGTTTCATCGCTCTTTAAGAGGCTGCGGAACACAAATTGTATGGGTTTTAAGTTTGCGGTCGTCTCGTATTCGTTGTTAGAATAACAATGGGACGTTGTTCCCATAAAATTAGCTTTCCTTGTGTTATTTTGCGTTGGTGCACTTGCCAATTGTTTCGTCGAGTGGCCAAAGACTGCACATGGAGTTACGATCTCGGCACATGCCTCAGCGCTGAGACGCTGCAGCTTCGGTGAGTTCTCGTCCGCAGCCACAGCTGGAGGAAAAATACGTGGCCGACGGGCGCGGGGATTCTCGCCGAGACACGGAAATAGTCGCGATAAATCGCTCACGGTTCCGCGCGCCACGAACTATTCCATTACAAAAGCCACTGGACGAGAGTGGACCATCACCGACATGGCTTTGTGTTGATCGCAGGGACTCTTGATCCCTTGGCTTCTGCTGGCGTATTCTCTTTCCACCTCTTATTTTCGTCCTTATTCTCCAACTTATTCCCCCAATGGGTTTTGGTCCTCACCACAAGCCACATTCACATCTCTGCATCATTCTATTTTTCTCTTTCTTCCTTTTCCTCTCATTCGTATTCTCTACTAGGGCAAAAATTGCATCCCGGAAATTGCATCGACCAGCGGTTCCCACCTGCCATTCATCTTTATGCTTTCATACGAATTTATTTACCCTCCGCTTCACGAGAGATAACTTTTCTGGCGATCACCAGTCATTGACAATCGACAAGAGAATAATCCCTCGATCAAGTCCTCCTTATACAGTCCCGAGCGCACCGGGATTTTATAGGCGGCAAACCAATTTTAGAATCCTTGCTATATGCGACATGCTGTACAATTGTCCCCCTTCGAAGCAAATTCCGAGTTATTGCTCATCGTTTTATTACCGCGTCGAGAAAATAATATGCGCCAGATCTCAGCTCCAATAAAATTCAATTGAAGCGAACAAAGAATCCCAAATGAACGTTCGATTAAAAAACTTTAGTATCTTTGACCGTATTTGCGAGCATCTCTTTACATTTGAGCATCCGGATATGCTGCTGGCGTACCAAAGCAAGCGCTTTTATCGTAGCCTCAGAGAGTCCTGGAGATTGAGGCACGCCTATGAAATTACTGTCCTTCTCCGTCTCTCCCTTTTCTCTATTCTGTTCGTCGGGGCCCCCTCTGCAGCGCTCTCCCTCTCTTTTTCTCGTATAGATTGATGGAATCAAGCAACTAGTGATTTCGCGAGGAAATCAGTGAGAATTAATATCGGGCTATTAATTTCTCCCTGCTGTGGAGCCCTGGCTCAAGAGCCTACGAGGATAATCCTCCAGTCGAATGTACTCTTCCGTACGGGGATATATATGAATATACATTTATATCTCCATATCCAGAAGGATGCATCGAATGTGCATACATCCGATACGGCAGGTACGTCGTGCAAACGTACCGTGCAAACTCAACGAACAGATATATACACACGCAAATGTATGTGCACGGGTCCCGCGCAGCACTCGGAAACTCCGGCGAGGCTGTAGAGCAAACACGCGGAAAAAATAGTCGGCAATTCGATGGGAGAGCATTCCCGAGGCTTCCTACGTGATTTAGGTAGCGTTAGAGCGCGCCTTTTTTATTCGTCGAGCGTACACGCATGTTGCAGGCCGTGAACCCTCGTGAACCTTTCCAGGTGGGCTCTCGATCGATTCTGACGAGAATACATGTGCGGGGAGAATCAGTCAGTCGGTGCGAATTAATGCTGGCTCATCGATTATGCGCTCGGATTCACCGCGGGTGTATATTAGCTGTATATCTATCCTGTGTACTACTTTACATTCGCGCGTTAAATATACGCGTGTATATGCAACACACGAGATCCGATGGTTCGTTGGTCAGAGAGCGGAGACTTTTTGAATCCTCATTTTCTCAGCGTTCTCCTCACGGAGGAGCCCCGCGCGATCTTTCGCGTGAAAGTATAGACACTCGTTATTTTCTCATACGTGCTGCTTTATATTGCGTCTTATACGCGAACTTTCGTGCCTTTCGTACCGCGCATACGCGTCCACGGAGTTTGGCGTGGATGTGGATTATTGTGCGTATCGACAAGGACATGCAGATACGTTGCGATCCCACCGGAGCCCACCTGTTCTCCGGCTCACCACGTGCTCGATTCCGCGTTACCTGGAGCGTAACTTCCCATTATTTACAGCGTTTCGAATACTACGAAATGCGATGCGGTAACGCGCGCTCTCGCAAATAATCCGCAGCAAGCCCATATTAATGCGTATCTGTACAGAGTGGAAACAACGCTGATTGCGCATACAATATATACTCACGCTCTTTCACGATTGACCGAGAACGAAAACCCCCCCACATTGTTACAAGGAAATAATCACGATGTTGAAGCTCTCGGTACTTGTCCGACGTTTAAGGACACTTCGAGTGGTGAAAGAAGCTCGTTAAACCCTTCATAAATTACGCGCTATTCCTGAGATTAGCTAACGAATATTCCCCCGGCTGCTGCAGATCGTGAAGCTGCGCGAGAGAAAGGAACGAAAGACGAAAACATTCGACGCGGTGAAGTCGCGACTCGATCGATGATGCTGACACGGTATTTTTAGTGACTTCCGGACGTTGATAATCAATCCACATTTATTTATAACCAAACTAACAACAAAAAAACGTTTTTTTCAATCCATTTATTCAGAGCCATTAATTCAGCGTCCATCGAAAAGTGGAAAGACGCCCATAGATCATTGCCTGGTGAATTCCGGTAGAACCGGCACGATAAAAACGTCGTATCGTTTGTCTATCGCGATAAATAGATACATACATAACGATGAAAAGTATACGCGAGAAAGATATACTGTACGAACGAATGAAACACACACAGAGTTGAGTTATCATTATCGGCGATAATTGTACACAAGTTGGCACGGGAGGAGGCGAAAAGCAGGGAATTGTGTAGATATATTTAAGTGAGTGAGAAAACGAGATCGAGAGTGTGAGTATGATGTTACCTGCATAAATATATATATTTATGGATACGAACATGCATCGTGTGTGCGTGCGTGTGCACACAAAAGTTTGCGCGCGCATGCATGTATGGGAGAGGCTGAACGTTCGGCATGAGCGGCTTTATGAAGCCGTTGTAAGTTCGCCGCGGGGGTCGTAGCGGCGGGCGTGTTGCTTGCCAGCATAAATTACGCGCGATTTTGCATTTACACTGCGAAAATGCTAAAGACGGTGGAAACTTATTTATGGCGTATGTTCATAATAATACTTATATCTGCTGTGTATACGAACAACTGGCCAAGTTGCACACATGATCGAGCATCGCAAATGCGAATGAGCCCGAGATCTGGGTGTCAGGAGATCACAGCGAAGATGAGAAGTCGCTCTCTGATGTATGGATGATCTATGAGATTGAACAGGCGCTCACCCGAGGCTCAAACTGCTGAACTATCGAAACGTCAGGACCGTCTGTCCTGTATAATTTGAACGTTAATATCTCAATGAAACTTTCCTCGAATCCGTTGCAGCGAGAGGATCGGAAAAAACGTTCAGGGGAAGATTCGTTTGTGGAAAATGACGGCGAGAAGAAAAATATAAATTTATTTCTCCAGTCAATTGTGCAAGAATATTAATTGGCTGAAGCAAATCTCGAAATCGCTTTTGAACTGAGATATAGAGACAGAAATATCAAATGATCGAGAAAATGCCAACTGAGTTTCAGCTTTTATGATTGATGTGTGCCACCGTATTTGGAAGTTACAAGGTAATACGAGAGCCTCTGATGCCGAAGAATGCGGCGGGTGTCAAATTGATGATCCATATGTCAGACGTCGATGACAATATTACTACAAAATAAGGTTGACGATCCTCGTGGCTGTGTAGCCGACGATGACTAGGTCACTCTTTGGAAGGATGGATGAGCGCGCAAGCCATCGTGATGATACAATATGCTGTGACAGAAGGAATAATTGAGAAGACCGCTCGAGCTAGGATCGCGGGTATTTTGAAGAGTTTCAAATTAGAAAGTCGGTGAAAAGGGAGGGAGAGAAAAAAGAGATGCGATGAGTCATCGCGGTGGTGACACTGAAAAATCAGAGTCCAAGCGAGGCGGTTTTTGCTAGGTCTGCATAACGGAATTTTTGTTACTTTGTTGAGAGAATACGACACGAGATCTACGCGCGGACGGAGCGCAAAGGGAGAGAAAGACGAGTTTCATGCTCGAGGATTATAATCCTTGCTGTGAATATTTGTGAAGAGCGGAGGAGCTCTTTGGTTATTCGTCGTCGTCCTCGTCCTCGTTGTAAGTTGCAGGAGCAGCAATTAAAGCCTATGGGCTAGCGAGAGAACTCCTAGCCCGAGAGATCGAGGTAATCTCGGACGAGTACAGTGACTTTCTACGGATAACGATCGTTGCAGGAGAACTTGGCGAGTCCGCAAGCCACTCAGCCTCCAGTTACATATATACATGCTCGTCTCCACGCCTGCACTTGTATTCAAATGCGGCGCTCGCTCTCGCACATTGAGAGCGAAGGAGCCGGCTCCTTCCTATATCTGTAGATCCGTTGTGAGGCCACGAATTGCGGAAACTATTCTCGAAGATCCTCCCTTGCCCGTCTCTGCGTCCTGCACTACCGCACACCAAATTGAGAGACCCTTAATTGAGAGACTTTCCAACAACGGTCGAGGCTCGAGTCTTCCTCGGTTTTGCCCTCTTCAGACCTCCGTTTCGCATGAAACTTGTATGTTGCGAGAAATTTACGTGCATACGCTGCGCGCACCCTCTTGAAAATATGCTAAATTTACGGTGCATACTAAAAGTTATTATACGAGAGTAAGATTTTAGAAATATTTGTGCATCGCTCTTCATTTCTTTCGCACGAATTCCCACAACTTATTTTCAATCTTCAGCATTAAATTGCATGCATACATTTATTCAGTACGAAAATTTTCTTTTTCATCTGTTCAGAAGCTTTTTTCATTGTTCGAGTTGTTTTCTCTCTTTGCTCGAGTTGAGCTCTCAGAGTCACTTTGGTCGTTGAATTTGAAGACTTTTTTTGAGGTTTTGCTACCCCGGTGATGGGTTTTCGACTGGAATTATTTCGCGCAATAATTTACGGCGTTCCGCAATTCTCCTGCGCGATTGACACGGGAGTCTTCGAATCAATGTAATGAGAGAACGCACGAGTAGTAGCACACGTTAAAATTCGCGCAACAAAAAGTGACGCAACGCTGGAACAACGCCTCCGCTAGTCGGTACAAACATTCAAATAAGGCGAATCGCGCGGTATTAGAAGCGCGTAGAGACAGTGTAATTCTGAGCTCTCGGAGGGTCGACGCGATTTTCTAGGCGCACCGCACATGTGTGATGAGAGCGATAGATAAGACATAAGAAATGGAACGTTCGCGCGCTCGTCTTTTACATTCGCATGTGTATGAACGCGCTTATATTTAGTTCGAATCACCGACTTTTACTGCTCTTCGAAGGGGAGGGTAAAATAGTTGCGTAAAACGTGTGTATCGCAACGTGCATAGAAGAACGTCGGATTTATAGATGAAAAATTTCGTAGTTTTCAATTGAAATTTACGGTGGTTCGCAACTGGATATTTGCTCGGTGTATTTTAATGGTAATTACAATTGAAACGAAAGGTTTGCGTCGAAGAGCATGATTCGAGCAAAACAAATATGCAAAAATATACTCAAAAGAGTCGAAAGAGGAAAGAAAAAACGGAAAAACATATTTTTCAATGCCATATGCAATCGGCATGAAATAAACGAATTGCCGATACGAGCCTGTCTCGTTTCCCTCACAAATAGTCTGTGTAGACAACTCGCCGGAAGGCAACCGCACAACAGAGCACTTGCGATCTGTAGACGACGCGGAGGCTACTCGCCGGTCTTTGAGACTCCCGATCGTCTCACGTGGATCTCACGAGATTCACAAAATCGTTAGAGACGAGCGGAGATCGTTAGTCGCGCGCAGTCGCAGGATCGATGGGACGGTATAATAATTTCAGTACGAGAGGCGTAAGTCTCCCGAGCAATTTAGCAGAAATGGCAAAATCACGCAATCGCATAATGAAGTTTTACGACAATAAAGACAAAAAGGCAAATAAAAAAAGCAGCGTTTTTTTCCTTGTAAATTACGACGAAAGAGAAAACGTGCTGAAAGTACACGTGTGTACTACGAATTGATTAATAAACGAGGAAAAGTATAATGCCTACGCGCGTTTTGAGGGGATTGGACATTCCTAATAGCTTCTAGTGTTGCCAATAGCCAAACATCTACCCACGCAGGATGCAGGCTCTATTTGCACGGTGTGGATTACCATGGAGAAAAAGTGGGCAAAGCATCTTGGGCTCGTTCACGAAATCGTTAGCGAACGATCGTGCAGCGTATTACTCGATATTGCACGAACGCCTTATGAGCTGCTTGTCTATAAGCTCACTTTTGTTCTGGGCTCGTTTGGTGCACGTAGCAAATTTTTATGTGGAAACGTGCACATTTTGCTGAGAGAGGGACGACCAAGATCCGGGGCTTTTTCTATTGCACGCGGTGCGGAATCATGCCAATTGCGTAACCCGCAAATCTCATTTTATTGTGTATCTTTCGCGGTATGGCTCGCCGTTCGTAAAAGGAAGTGACTCACCGATATGGAGTCATTCATGCAGCAATGAAAAGGCCCCCTTCATATACTTATCCAGTTTGTGCGTTTATACATTTTGCAGAAGGAAATCTTACCTGAAACAGAGAAGAATAAACGAAACGTTAGACACCTTTATATTGTTTGGGAAGAATTTAGTATAAAAGTGCTGCGAGCAAGAACGCGATGCAAATAGATCTAATTGGCGGAGGTGCCTCTTTCGAGTTACCGAATAATTGCAGAATCAAGAGTGTGAGAATCGTGTCACGTCGTAATTCCAACCATTGTCTTTCATTACCGTGTCGCTCATTGACTCCTATGGAACAGCGAAGGATGCGAGTACGAATGACACCCAACGAGCTTTGTATACAGGTGTACGTACGATGTGTTTCTTCGTGCACAATGAATCGGAGCTCGATTAATAGTCCCCATCGATTAATTAAAGGCGAAAAGTACGAGGGAACGATCGATGACTCTCGGATCCTTCTCGCCTCTTCTCCCTCGCGTATACATATCTATCGAGTCATAAGATAAAGTCTAGGCACTGCAAATAATCTGTATGTATCGGCTCGCGTCTCTCGAACGCGCGTCACGCCGCCCGCAACGATAACTTACAGCGAGCTTCGAGAATCCACCATTAATTATGATAATTGATTCGTACGATTAACGCACCTATCTCCGGCGAGGCCTTTACCGTATACCTTTTTTAATCCCCTTTCATCTCACTCTTCGATGCGTTTCATTATAATTCGCTGGAGTCACTGACGCTCGCGAGCGTGTATTAAGTATCCTCTTAACCGCGTCTAACCCCTGAGAGTCTGTATACATGAATTTATATAAACGTCCTATTCAATGTCCAATCATCCATTCTTAATTCAATGGCTGCCTGTGACTTCTATAGAAATAAATAATGCCAATTGTGCACCTATACAGCGATTAAATAAAGTTTACAACTTCTTTTCAACGGACTCGAACTTTCTGTTGCTTTATTGTTGTCTCGAAAAGTGATTTCAAATATTTTTGGGAAAAGGAAAAAATCTTTTTGACTATGGATTTGACGTGAAATTCGTCGATTCCATTTTACCTTCTAGCGGCCCCATTGGATCTCGTGTCAAATGCTTAGTCATTGACCGGCAGGAATGCTTCGTATGTACAGTTGTAGAGGAATGGGCGTTGTATTCATTTGTGCCAATCGATTACGAGTAACGGTGCCGTTCCAAAGCGGTCTGAAGTGACGCATACTCGAGCGCGTGTCTTTGCGTACGGCACGAAAATTTCTATATATTTATATAATTCAACGCGATAAGCTTAATCGACGCGCGCTCCTTGCTCCGCGTAAAATACCAGCTCGATACTCGGATTACCGGTGCCCGAGTGGGAAAGAAAGCCGGTGGAATGATGAAGAAAGGGAGAGAGGGAATGTATAATATCGAAAGAAAAATCTGCGCGCTCGGCTAATGGGGAGGACGGAGGAGGCGGCAGGGTTGTATTTTATTGCGAGGATATTCGAGCTTCGAATTCCGAGAAGAGGCGAATACATCAGCGACCTATTCACGTCGTATGAGCAGTCGTAGCTCACTCGTAACAATATAAATTACGTACAATATATTCGACCCTCGTTGCGTTAAGTTGACGCGTGTGAGTGAGTAAACGATCGAACGCGCGAGGGCAAAGCGCGTAACACGCTCAGGGCCGATTCCTTTCTAGATTTCTCGAATAAATGAACAAAACGCTTCGCTCTCTTCCCCCCGCCCGAGCGTTTATACTTCGTTTTTTCTGAATTCTTTAACCGATTGATAATAAACGATCGTTCGGGAGATTGTCCGGGGAGCGTTGAGCGTACGGTCACGCTGGCGATCGAAGAATTTTCAGTCTCCTTCGCCCCTCACTCTTCCGCGAGTGCCCGTAAGTGCAAAAGAGTTAAAAGCTTCGCTGCAAATCCCCTTGATCTGTCTATCAAAGCCTCGGGATCTCCGCGTATTGTGCGCGAAGCGCGCGCGCGCGCGCGTCCGATCAACTTGAAAAATCTCACTGCCCACGTGCGTTTGCCGGCGATGATGATCGAGGAAGAGAGCATTGATTTCCGAGGCCTTGATTCGCACGCGGCAATTTTCTATTCGACATTGTATTTGCATGAATATAAGTGAAAATATTATTTATTTGATTACAGATATGATGTATCGAAGGAGGTCGATGAAAAATCTTCCCGCGAGACACGTCCGCCTGCAAGGAGAGGTCATTGTGCCATTATAATATCTGCCGCGCGAGTGTCAGCGTCGTGTTCTCCGCGTACGTTCTTTCGTTCAGCCGAATCATTGTGCATGGAAATTCGTCATGGCTCGACGTCGTGACGATTCGCCCAAAGTGTAAAAATGTTTCAACTGCGACTAACCCGTTGAACGTTTCTCGCCTTCGCATCTTTTCTATTCGTGATGCATGTGGATACACGCGGCTATCGAAGATTGTGAGAGACACGCCACACGCGGCCTTTCCAATGCCTCGGGCGTGTAGTTACACTTACACACAAACACACCTATGTAACCGCCAAATAGGTTCTCCTTCTGCCATCGACGTTTCGATTATGCGATATATAGGCCGCGTATGAAGACGTTACTCTCATGTATCGAGGGCAAGCTCTACCCTGCTAAGTATACATTGACGTGTAAAAATATATACTTGAAGATTCGTGAGCTCGACACAGCGACAGAGCAACGTCAGGTAACTGCAATCATCGCGGCTTCTCACTGCTTCTTCTCGAACTTTCATCGTCTTGGGAACGATGTAAGTTTGAGTGGCAAGAGCGCGATCGTCCACGTCAATGTGATATAGCAGGAGCCAACACCTGGGCCGCTCCGGTGAGATTTATACTCGTACGTAAGTCTCATTACTGCACTGTGAGAGACGCGAGAGAGCGGGAATTAAGAAGAAGCAAAAATAGCCGAATTAAAAAAAAAAAAGAGGAAAAAGACGAAATACGGGGAGACGAGAAAGTGTTGCGGCTACGCGTGTCGAAAACAGAGAGTAAGAATAAATAAACTAGGCTGCATCGGAGATCGAACTATCATGAGAGAAGGTGAGAAATGATTGACGAGATTCGCTCCGAGATTTCCAACGCGGAGACTCATCAGCAGGCCCGAGACTAGAACTCGTATCTTGCACCACAAGCTGCATTTCGCTTCGTCTGTATAATCGACCGATCGACTGCGATTATGTAATTACGATAATTTTCATGAGATACATCCAGTTCGTTGGCTCCCGGGTATTCCTTGAGTGTGTACAAAGCATATTGCACTCACCGAGCGGAGTTTCTTCGGGTCTCGAAATATTTTCCGTTATCTGAATAATTCAAGGGATTCGGGGCAGGTGTCGTATGGGAATGAAAAATATAAAAATTATCAGTCCAGATTTATCTTGTCGGGGAAAAATTTAACGTTGTTTGAAGCGAAGAACGCTTCTGTCGCAATATATATATAACAAGTTTCGCATACAAACCTAATTTTTGAATGCGCATTTTTTAGATATAAAACCGACGAAGGAAGCTTCGAAAACCGTGATCACGATGCTTGCTAATGAGATCAACCATCATATCATTTTCCAGCTACAACTTAATAGAGCTGCTCGATTTTATAATCAGGGTTTAGAGAAATCTGCCTCATTTGCATGCTATCATTTTCCTCTTCGTTCAAGCTTCGTGTATAGAAAGATGAAAAATAATAACGATCAACCTGAATAAGCCCTGCGGCTTTTTCCAGAGATCGCTCAACCGGAATAATCGTAAATTATCGTGACGCGTGATCAAAATTAATAATTATAATTCGTTAGTGTCCGCTATTAATTACTCGAGATATCATCAGATTAAACAGCTCCAAGTGATTGATAATCGCGAGATCTCGAGAGTTCCAATATCACGATTACTCTCCACAAATCTTATCGATTGAAGTAGCGCCGCATCGAAATATCCAGTTTTTCAGAGCACGTACGAAATCTTGTACGGGGGTTCAAAGAAAGGTCAAAATTCCTTCTTTCTGTCAGCATCCCTGTCATTTTGATCTCGTCCATTAATCCGCGCAGTACAAACGACGATTCAATTATACAGTGGCGGTGCTAAATTGGTCTTAATTCCACAAGGATTATCATAACGCAACACAATGGCCTAACATCCGCGCTCGGATCATTAACGTACAAACACTGACGCGTAAAACGTGCAGACAGAAGTATAATTATTAAATGCACATGCGTCGTTTGTTCCTTGCCAAAGCTGGATTATCCGCGTTGTTAACAAATGGCCTCTCGTGACTCTTACGTCGATCCGCTATTTACATATGCAGATCTTAGAGGCACACCACCCACGCGTGAATGTACGAAAAATCGAGGAATATAGTAATACTGTGGCGGGTACATGGAGAGACGTTTACATTTGTGTTTGTCGGGAGGAGTTTCGTTCAATGGTCGATGTATGAGCCGGGGCGAACCGCGGGCACGGCCCTCTGCCACGTTCTTCTCACAGCACGATAAATAACAATGTATCGTTGATTAATCGCCATGCCGATCGATCCACCTCACTTGGTTTTAACGACTCGCGTGTATACATGCATATCCATGGGATATTATACAGACTCTATGCTAACTTATAGATAAATAGTGGGATTTCGATCATTCGCAATCAATATCGCATGCGAGTGGTCGAAAATAATTGAATTTCGAGCTCGATTCATCATAATCGTGTTGCGATCCATAAAAAATTTGCGGCCGAGTAAAAAATTTGTGAAAATCGATTCCGGTGTGTTGAAATAGATAGAGAGAGAGAGAGAGAGAGGCGAATTCGCGATGCATTCGGATGGGATTATGCGGAGAGCCAATTATAATTGTTCCCAAAGGGACGTCTCTCTTATCTCTGGCGCGCACGGACGTGAAGATATGGAAGGGCGTGCCGGACGTGTGCATTGAGATCGTCGTGTTCAACGTCCGTTTTCTCAGTCGTTCTCAGCCGCTCTGGCTCATTCGCTCTCTCCTAGCAAGTATGAAATTGAGGATGTACAGAGAGTTGACGGGGGCGTCGACACCCACACGCAGAGATCGGCAACGGAGTCGGACGAGAGGACAATGAAATACGTAGTACGAGAGCGCGCAGAGATGATCGTTGGGCTTTACGCGCCGCCCAGTGATATCTCGGACAGTGCTTTCGCATTTATTCTTTTGCTTTTCTTTCTTTCATTTATTTTTATCATTCTCGCGGGCGCGAGCGAAAGAACGAAACCGCGCGAGAGCGCGGCGTGTCTCGAGGGCAAATCTCGTACCCGATTAGGGGCTTCGCAAGAAAGTTAATAGTGTGTGCGTCGGATACTTTTGCACATGGACATAAGTAGCTGTAAAGCATGCGTATGAGTTTTGTTTGTTGTGGCATTGGCATTGGCGAAAGATCGAGGGCGCGTTGTACCCACGCATTATAAATTCAGTCGATACACGTTCTCATGCTATGCACACTTTAGAACTACGTTTATAACAATAATAATAATGCCAAAGAGAATAATAATAATCAGACAATCGCACAACTCGTATCAATAAGTTAGTAGTTCAATGCTATCTAGATAGCATCGAGTTAAATGTATCGTGCTAAAGTTCTAGTTTCATTTTTCATGATAAACAACGTTCCCAACGTTTGCCCCACGTTATCTAACGGCAGCTATTTTGCCACAGATGTATATATCTGTATCTTGTTGAATGCACATGGACCCGGGTATAATTGCATTCAATACGGCGCTCGTGGCGATTGTTAACAAACAAAAGGGCTTATGGAGCCCGAGTTATTGTGCCGGATCGCGCGATAATGGAGCTCTTTCGATTTGTCTATATGCGAAGGAACGGAGCAGCGAGAGGTTCTTTCGCACGGCGCGTTACCCCGTCATTAATAAAACATTAATTATCGTCGATTGTCTCGCGCGCGCCCGGTTAATGAGCGAACACGCCGCCCTTCTTTCCAAGTATTTGTGTCCGTGAGCCCGCGTGTGTGTGCACTGCGCCGCTCTATCGCTGCTCCCGCACACCGTCTTGATCCACTTCGAGAGCAACTTTGGAAGAAAAAAGCAGGAGAGCGATGGATCGAGTGCGGGCGGCCGGACCAGCACGTACGGCAATTACGATTGTCCAGTGCCCGTTGAGTAATTGATTTAGATCGTAGGGGCCCCTCCTTAACGTTGTTCCAGAGAGAAAATCACCGGGCACACGCATGCCGGGAGCTCACCTTGACTATATTGCGCATTCAGGCTCCAGATTTTTCCGTATCAACATCGTCCTGATCACTCGTTCAGAAAGGACGAGAACGAACGATTTGTGTAATGGAGGAGGGTCGCTTAGTGATATTAAAATTCACGATTACTGGGATTGACTCTCGAAACGCTCGAGTGATTGTTACTCCCAGTTTCGATTATGGCCCAGGTTTTCGCTAGTATTGCGAGATCAAACTCAAAGTTCCATTATTGCACCTCCCCAGCTGCATTATCGGCTTTCCTCTTAAGCTTTCCGAATTTTCCTCTCGCCCATACAGTTATCCCAGCGAACTCTCCCAGGAACGCCCTCGGATGATTGATCATTATTCCCCTATTTGATCCTTATTATTATGCACCTATGGATAGACGAGCAGACAAATTACGACGGTGGAGTTTTGCGCGCTCAAATAGACACGTCAAGCCGCTGGTTTCTCTGTGTTAAATTTGAACGCGCATACATGCACGCGCACACATGTGCACAATAATTTATAACAGAGCGTAGAAAGTGCGTATACGTTTGTGCGTCTCGTTATTACGACACGTAATGACCACGCTTTGCCAAGGGTCTTTTAATTAATTGACGATGAGAAGTTTCGCGAGAAATATCGCACGTTGAGAAAATTTGCAATATTTCTGTCCCCCAGTGATATACACCCGTATGTTTATACACGTACGCAAGAAGAGCGAGAGAGAGAGAGATCGCGAACGCAAGAGAAACGAGGCTTGAGACGGGCGTAAGCCACCGTAAAGTACACTCGAAATCGCACCGAATTTTCTCACTCATTTATATCCATACGCAAACCACTACTTATCACGTTCAGCAGGCGTTCATTGGTAGGCGTATCTCATAATACGCATGCCGATGTACAGTCAAAATCCGCGAAATTAAAATGATCGTGATTCCAGCTCTTTTTCTCGAGAGAAAGTGAAAATATTTTATAACTCGTATGAAAGTAGTTTGAGAGTATAATTGTTATGTGATTTTCAAATTATTATCATTGCGTAATTAGTCATTTTTTCTGAATATTTTCATTCATTTTTTCTCTTATTCCAATCGCGGAATAACATTACTCGTGTGGACTCTGAATGTTCTATTTCACTTCGTGTTTAGTCAATAACTTTTTCAATAGTCTCACAAAAGAACAATGGAATTTCGGGCACTTGGACTGTAAGAGGGGTGGGGGCTTGCATATTTAAATCTCGGTTACGCGTGTATCTGGATAGCCGTGGGCGTCGTCCTCCTTCTCTCCGTCTCTCCGTCCTTCTCCCGAGCCCTCTACGGAGTCGCGTCTTCACGCTGGACCGATAATTTAAGCGGTTAATGCCGAATTAAGCCGGAGGAGATATATTTATGCGGGCGTACGTCGATGATTTACGAATCTGCCATGTGTGTAAGCTAAAGAGTTTATATTGCAGGCGAAATTTAGCCAGGTCGTTACTTTCAACGTTTCGCAGTGCGCAGTCGCATGTGAATACGTCCGGCGAACGAGTGGCGTCGCATACGCATCCAATTGTAGTGACCGATCGTCCTGTAAATGGATATACGAACGAGTGGTTTTATTACCGATGAAAAATTCGTTCGCGCAGCTCCAGTTCATCGCTTTCCTTTCAGACCCGTCTCATTATGTTGGTTTTTATGAATGACGACACCGTAGAAATGATACAGTTTTGCTCAGGCTGATGAAGAACGTAACTAGCTCGAGAGAGCTCCATACATAATGTAAGCACGAGAGGTTTATCTGGTACTAATGCTGCTCCACAGATAGCGAGAGAGCGTGTAAAGCGAGCGAGCGCGCGCGCGGGAATTACACAAGACGCGCGAGAGCTCGGGGGATTTACAGGGACTCAATGGGGAGTTGTGTGGCGCGAGAGCTCGGGTACCGAGACTAGAACCGGAGTAGATATAGGAAGACGGAGGATATTTTGCCACTCGGGTCTCTCGTACATCCGCAATCGGTGGAGTTTGCGTGAGCGAATAAACGAGCGAGCGAGCGATCAAACGAATCCTCATCAGAGGCAGCGATCGCACTGTCTTTCTCTTCTGCTCCCACACCGTTTTCTGGATTTTCATCTCAGCCGGGAGAGTAGTCGGCTGAGCCAAGATTGAAGGAAGTTCGTCGGAAGCGCGGAGCAAAAAACTCCCGAAGAGGCAACCGAATCGTAGATGTGGTGTATACGAAGGACAATTTTAAGGAATCAGAAAGGAAAATACTGAATTCATACAGCTCCATGAGGAAGTTGGCAACGTTTCGTTGTTTTTTTATTTTTTTTTTTTATTTTTATGGACGACACGATACCTCGAACAGGAAAATCAAGGTACTCTATCAAGAGAAGCTGCGGGAAGGCAGCATATAGCACACGTGTAGTGTTTATAATAGTGTAAAACGCAGCTGTCCAGTACGCGTTGGCTCGAAGATCTTTCTTCGTAACCGTTAAAATCGTTGATGGACGAGCGACCAGCCTGGGGATTTAAACGCACTGTATGCTTCGGGGTGCATGTATAACCGAAGCCGGATAGTTGTGGAGATGGACGCGAAGGATATATGCAATTATCCCTGCGAGAGCGAGTATTCGGAAAAGCGAATTATTTCTCAATTAGCGTAAAGGGAAAATTTCGCGCGCGCGCGAGCGCTCAGCCGCTCGCGACCTTCTCGTCCTCGATTATCGTAACTGCGATCTCTTCCTAGTGCAACGAAACTTATTTCAGATGCTCGCGCAACTCATCCCCATGATCCGCGTTGCCATCGCCGTTCCCGAGGGCCGTGCATCTATTTGGATTTGATTCTCTGTATACGGAACATATAAATGGGTATTCCTCTCGCCTGCTGCGGAGCTCACGACCATCAACCGGCGTCGCGATCACCACCAACGCGTACATTCGTACACGCTCATACTCACGTATGCACGGAAACGCGTCGTACACGGGAAGAGGCTCCGCTCGCGCTCTCGAACATCGATGATGCCCTGAGAAGAGCGAGGGTCAAGCGGTCAAGGGTCGAGACTAGCCTCGACGTGACCGCATAGTGCTCTGCTCGCAGTTTTACACACATACACTCCCACACACTCGAAGAATTTACTATATTGAAGCCATATAATCGTTGTTAGCACATGCGATCGCGACTGCACACCGAATGTAGGACTCGCATATGTGCATATATACGCACGCAATCTTACTGTTATTACGTACACATGGCTGCGCCAGGACTAGTTGGATATCATGAACGTTCTCTTGACTTTCGCACGTGCGAGAAACGATAGCCTCTCAACGAGTACAGGCACTATAGAAAGAAACTAATATACATAAAATCAAGCGTCTCCTCGACCGGTCCCCTCGAGGGATTTTGGTATTGTTATGGGATATTCCACTGTACTTTGTCTGGGCTCGGCTTCTGAAGTTGCCGTAGCTTCGTTCCCTCCTCCATTAATTTTGGATCGGCTCGTTTATACGATCACCGTGTACTAAAACCTCGCGCAAAAGCGCGCTCTCGTCCTCGTAAAATTTAACACCGAACAACGAGAGGCACTTTGACACTGACCATCCTGCCGATGTTATCACGCGAATTGCCTCGATCGGGATCATCGCATAGGCGCTTTCGATTCTTGCCTCTTTCTATGCTGCTCCTCTCGTTTTATCGCGGCCCTTTCATCAGCCGACTCCTCACAACGATCGTGTGCGCCTGCATCCTGCTCCAATAAATATCTTTGCCATTATCGTTTTTCGGAGTCTTTTACGAGACACTGCGCCAGGCTTCTGGCAACGGATTTTTCACTGCGACTGGCAAAATCACTGTTTTTAATGACCTGCTTCAATGACACGGCTCACTCATTTCCCGTATTTTCCTTTCCAAGGGAATTTCTGATCCACAAATAACACATTTACCCATTCGAATATCACAGTCTCGATTTTCAATGGAGATATTATAAAAGGTTAAGAGACAAGTACCGCATAAAATTTGCGTCGAAAAGGATCCCGGGGCTTGTTAGGGCAAGCAAGGGTTACCGATCTCTCACGTATTGTTGCGAACGCATGCTGGGGTCAGGCCGAAAGGTACAGGGGCTTTTATAATCGCATATCGGACGCCAGGGGCGAATAGATCGGCAGGGCATCATAATATCTCCATTGGATGGTAGATCGAGCACGCGCGCGAGTCGCTTCACTGGAAGAGAATGTGCAAGGAGCGAATGAGCGATAGGTTACGTAAATTTTCACGTCTGCCTGCGTGAGGACGAGGGCCAGAGATGAGAGACGTGAAATCAAGAGGCATAGATGATCCATGTATGAGCGTGCACATACCAAAATCTACGTACATGTGAAGAGCTGAATAAGAATATAAAAGGATGCAGGCAAGGAAAACGATATTGGCGTGTCGTGTTCGAGCGCGGAGACGATTATTGCCTCGCCTGGATAATCCTCGAACAGTCTCGCGACACGCAACCGCGACCAAAGTTCCTCCGTATTTCGCCCGCGCCTCTTCTCTCGCATCAGACACGACACGATCGTCCGTTCCCCACCTCCAGCGTAACCGGAAGTTCGAGTGTTATACACGGACGTAGCGATCATCGCTGGGCTCTGGAACTGCGATTTGGAGGAGGCTTCGACGTTAATTGGTGTACGATGATCAGAAAACGGATCCTAATAGTATTAAATCGAGATTCGAAAGGAAGGAGCATTGATGAGATGAAAATAGGAAGATTATTTTAGACCGGGGTGAAAGAATTTGGCAAGGAAAGAGTGATGAAACTGGCGTCTTCCAAGCGATGGCTTAATGACTCGTGCTTTTATAGCTCCGGCTTCGTGCCAGCTCTCAGAATTGACGGCAAATGTCACAAATAAATTTCGATTGACAAATAAGAGAAAAAAATGTATACACACTGACTAATGACATCAGTGCGAACTCGGAATGGAAAGTCGAGAGATTCGGAGAACAGCGCACTTCAAAGCGATGACACGAATGTCATAAGTTTTTTTTTTCAATCGTTCAAGAGTTTTGGTGCCTCTCACAAACGGGCGATGAAACAAAACTCGAGTTTGCTTTTTTCTTGATGTGAATTCTGCAAACATCACCTCGAGATACACCTCGACACATAGAAACCACATGCGGCGAACCCTGGTAAAGGTTTAAATAATACGACACTCTTCCTCGTGATTCGCCGGGTGGCCGCGCCTCAAAAATCAGAATTCCTTTTCGTACATGTATATTTGCAAGACTGCGGACGTAGAGAGAAGACGTATAAAGAAATATATTTATGCTCAAGTGTCTCGTTGCCCTGGGACTCTGGACATGAGCTCGTTCGTTGCATGCGTTCTATACGTCCAGCAGTCAAGGAAGTAATAACGTTGGCCGGACATCGCTCTAGCAGGTTTTGTGTGCTACTCGGTGGTAAATTTTACTTGAAAATTTCGACTCTCATAATCGAAAAAAAGCATACTAAAAGCAAGTTTTTCCTTTTCGTAATTACAATAAAATATTCGACGTTTGCAACTCAATCTCTAAATGCAGTCACAAATGTATTGGGTCAACACGAAGCAGAAAAAACATAAACTTTACGGTATGCTGATTTATTGCGCCAAAGGGTAACCAAGAACAAAATAACGAAGTGTAAATAACGTCGGTGTTAATCGAAAGGGAAACGATAATACTCGCCTATTTCGAATGACGCTTGACAATTTTCTCGTTTACTATGAAAAGAGAAAAAATAAATATAAAAAAAACGTATCACACACACACACATAGATGCAACGTCGAAGTTCACGTGTTAATTACGAGCCGTTTTTTCCGATTTCCGTTCAATTAATTATTACCCGAGCGTCAAAAGACCCCCCGGTCAGGACTCGGGGACTCGTCTACTCTCGTGTGCATTATAAAAGAGAGTGGCCGACGACAGACGACGACGACGACGACGACGACGACAGAGGCGATCGAGCGAGCGGTGATACTGTACTATTTTATACAACGCGAGAGTTCTCCTTGCACATACGGGAGTCGGTGTAGAACACTACACGACGAGAGAGGAGATCCAGTTTTACGATAGATCAAAGAACACAAGTAGACGGTGGTAATCGAGTTAATCGATCGCCCGAGATAATCGATAATGTCGGGTAATCCGTTCCAGGTGGTCCGTCCTGCTATTACAAGTGTATCGCTATATTTTACATGTATAGGGATACATATCTCTATACGTCGATCGGTATGGTGCGCCAAGTACGTTACTAGCTATCCTACGTGGTAATCCGCAGTAAATGATGCGTGTAATGGCTGTCAATGGGTTTTACTGGCGTACGGATGAGCTCGCACATCTTTATTCGCATTCCATTCATTTACTGCTGCTCTCTGTGCTGAGTAAGAAAAATTGAAAAAAAAAAAAAAAATGAGAAATGAGAAATGATGAGGAAAAAAATGAAAACGTGGTAGGCCAGGGCGATAGGAATGACAGGAATTTAAACGAGGCTACATCTTCGTATGCATTTGTACGTTGCACCCGATCGTTAGCTCACTCAAGTACTTTAATTTTCGCCAAGTGGAAGCGCACGTGCGCGATAGAAATGAGGGCGCAATCGTTTTTGCTTTCATCGTCGGTTTCACGCGGAGACTACGAGAGGGCGAGGGAGATGGAGGTTGAGGAAAAATAAGCTTTTAATACCACTGGCTCGTTCGGCTTTTCGGGCAATCCTCTTACTGTTGAACAACGAGAAATATGAATGTGTAACTGCTGTGCTGTTCGCACGTATCATGCGTTACTAATAATGTACAATTTGCGAAAGAGGAAAATTGTTAAGACAGCGAGCGAAGGGCCGAGGAGCCAGAGAGAGAGAGAGAGAGAGAGAGAGAGAGGACTCGAAGATCTCAACGAGAATACAGATTCAAGGAGAATGCATACAAAGTCCACGCTGAACGGTGGCTATCGCTACCAGAAGAACTACAAGATTGTATACAGTTGAAACTCTCTCTTCTTTTACAACGTGGAAAGCACAATGATTATTGGCCTGAGTAATGGCAATAATGGACGCTCTTAACCGAAGTACGTAATACACGTATGTACAGCATACTTTGGATACTTTCATGTGCATGCTGCTTAAATCTATAACTATATAGAAATGAATACGAATCACTCGTAAACACGGCAATGATAATTTCTGCTCTTTCGCCGTTAACCATAATTGTGTGAATACGCCTGTTACTTTTTCGGCCACACGAATATCGATTATCGAAAACATCTCGACTGCGCATGCCAACATAAGAGTTTCGAGTACGCTCGGTATTACAGTCTCGAAATATTTTAAACGTAGCCAAACTTTGCAGCAGTCATTGCTCTCTCGGTTGAGCTCCCATCGAGAAATACCAGTTGCTAATATTATCACGGTTACAGAAGCTACAAACTGGATAATCTCAGGTGCCCGTTTGTGCCACGATCAGAAGCCAGCGACCATTAACACCCGGCATACCATATGCTGACTCTGTTGGTAGCAGCTCACCACATGCCCATCTCCCTCTTGTCGATTTTCGAACGCGATTGTAAAACACCGCTCTCAGGATGCACCGATCGCGTACTTGAGAGTGCCAGCAGCACCGAGAAAAATCGCCGGAGAGACGTATACTGTGGAGGACAACCTGATGAGAAAAACTGCAGAGATTCCTGCTGAGTACCCTTCGGATATTCACGCTCTGGAGGAGCTAGAGATCGTGTCGGAGATGCGAAGTACTCGGAGGAGCCCACAGACTCTTCAACTTTCGACCACGAAAATCCTCTTTCCCTTCGGCTCTTCGCACCCCCGGCAGAGGCCATTTTTTATTCAACACTTTTATTTCCCGCCTATAAAACACGTTTTACTCGTGACTTTACGAGAACGGGAGAGATTTTATTGGCGAACAGATTGGGCCCGCGCTGTAAGTTGTCCCGAAGTCTGTTTAGCTTCAACGCTTCTTGCAAACTGTTGGTTCGATCGAAATAACTACGAGAGAAAATGGAAGCTTGTTCCGAAGTCGCGATATCGCGCTTCGCGAACTTCACCCCGGGTACTTGGATGCTCTTTTCGTCAAGTACTCTTAACAGATCCAGCTGTCGTCCGTCCATTGCGAACATTTTTATTCGACACCTTCAAGAACAGTCTCTCCACTCGTGCTGATCCTCTGATTCGACAGCGTTCGTTCGCTACCGGACAGTTTAGCAGGTCGACTCGATACTTAGTTTCGAAGAAAAAAGTCCTGGATTACAGAGAGAATCCGGGAAGCATGCAGCGTCCAGAAAGTTCGAGCGAGTTGGAGCATTTGTAAGACTCCAATGTCCGAATGATACACCGAGATAAAAGCGCGTTAAGGTGCTCCCTCAGCTCTTCATCGACGGTGTAAATGCCAGGAGCGGGAGGCAGTCCCGGGCATCATCTGCGCTAAGAGTACAGAATCAGGAGTTCCCTTTCAACTGATCCGGTTGCTGTGCGCGTATAATCTACGATATGTGCGCATGCCAAGTAGCTCTTTGAGCCGCACTACGCAGAGCGTATATTATTCAGTAGTTCCTCTTTTATCTTCCCACAGGCGAATCGCCGGTGTTTTCTTGCCTGTTGCGTACACTCGCAGTGCATATTGTCGATCTATGTCGATGTGTGTGGATCCGAATACATGGGTGTATAGGGAGGCAGTAAAATGCGCTGCTTTTCTCGCGCAGAATCGAGAGAGTCTGTTGGAGAAGTGCACGCGGTCAATTTGCGTCTAGCATGAGTCAACGAGAGCCCCCTTCTCTGGCGTCCGGGCAAGCGCCGACGTCATAGAACCAGCATAGAAATGTCCCTCGGGGTGAAGAGCGCGTAAAATAAGATGTAGCGTCACTGATAACCGAGGCCGCGTGGTCCGGGGGCCAACAAGGTAGCAGCATCACTTATTCCCTCATTCGTTCGCTCTCTTTATCTGACTGTTTCCCTCCCTTTGAGCATTGCTCCTTCCTCTCCTCACCGCTCGGTGTGTCGAGCCACAGAGCCGCGTTTGTGCTCCTTCTCATCTGATATCGAAAGAGTTTTCTCCCCGTCTCTCTCTCTCTCTTTCTCTCTTTCGCTCTCCCCTCCGGGAGAGCGTTTTTTCTTTTTCCCCGTATACTCAACTGCCTATATAGCGCTAATACGATCTTCGTGAAACACGCATTTGCGACAAGCGCTCTCTTTGCTCGGCAATATCCGCACTCGAAAGTCCACCGGGATTGTAAATTCGCCGCGTTGTTTTCTCTCCCCTCAGGATAAAGGGCAAAAGAGCCGCTCGCTCCAAAGCCCTCTGCCTATGAAAGAAACCGCTGTATTCGATGAGCCCCGATGGCTTATTTTCAAAAAGAATCCTTTCCCGCCGATAATGAGCGTTTTAATGCTAAAAATTCGCCAGCTTATTTAGAGACAAACAAAAGCTTCGATTCTAAAGAGAAAATCGATACAGCCGAGACTCAAAGAATGTGAAGCTCCACTGGCAAGAGCACAGTCCTTTGCTTACCAGCCGTGCACCGATAATGATGGGAGTAAATAGCTAAGTACGGTAATTTCTCATCTCGATAAAAACTGCAGGAAAATATTCTTAGAAATATAAAACCATAAATTATAAATGCACACATATGAAATGACCTATGCGTCGTCGTGAATGTTTCGCAGATCTTTCTAAACTAATTTAACTCGAATTTACATTTTCTCTCTACTTCAACGTTTTTTTAAAATCCTCCAAAAATTATGTACTTTTCAATCCTCATTGTAAAAGGGCCACTTTATTAACGAAAATTGCATATTTTTAATACCCGTGAAAGATATTTTTTCTAAAACCGTGTCCGGAAAAAGTTCAATGCAAAAATCTTTGATAACGTTTTATCGTAAGCCAGAAAACCTCAAGTTTACGTGCCCGCCACGTTGAACGCTCGGGCCGCGTCCGATGACAGCAAAGTTGAATGACCACCGTAGAAAATAGTTATTAGAAAAACGTTTTTTTTTCCTCCAGAGCTACAATCCCCCACTATTGAGATTGGACATCGGTTTAAGAGCTGCATGTAAGATTCTGTGCTCGAGAGATATGGGCATGTGCTGTTTGCGTGTAAAGAGAGAAAGAGGGAGAGAAGAGAAAGAGAAGAGCTGTATAAGAAACAGCATTATACGAGGATCGCAAGAAATTTTAATCCCCGTCGCTTGCGCGAGCGCAAGTATGACCGCCCGATAATGAATGCCGCGCAACTGGTTATGAATAGCTAAAGGATACCTCTACGAGGATTTTTACGCAACTCTCCGTGTACTTACGTACTTCTACGGGCTATATTCCATCGGCAGAATCTATACGTTTTCATATAGATATACTTAAACGTTGTATACCGCCACTGAAGCCGCCGTGTACTTTATGATTATTGGAGGGCGTACCTGGCTCCTCAAGAAGGATATGCTATCTTGACCGTGTGTTACTACCGCTTCGATATACACTCTGCGAAAGAGACCCTCCCCGTGTACTCCTCCTTCACTCCTGACCTCTGTCTGTATCCACGAAATGCAGAAAAATCACTGAAGATACTCGTACCGTGCAAGAAAATTATCCTAAGCGTGCGATAACCAAGCGAAACAAAATAAAATAAATACTGTTTATTTTGTGGGATAAATGGTGAGAATGATATCGGCGTTGTTGGGATGAGTTGAAACTTTTAGCCGTGTGGCGGAAAGTTTTGATTTAGCGTAGTATACAAAACTTCACGACTGCGAGACGATCATGAAAAATATTCACTCGTTCTCAACGTTTATAATGCAGAATTCCATTTGTATAACAAACAAAATAATCATTAGCCCAAATTGTCGATCGGGTAGCGTCAGCATGGATACCGAAAAGAAATTTAGGTTCCCTCAGTCCAAGGAATGTGTCGGAGACACTGATTTTTTAAAAAATATTCATCATTCACAGTGCCGATAAAATTCTCATTGTGTGCATGTGACACTAATTATTTGTTTATTTCCGCATTGCCAGAGGGACTGGATAAAAAGAGAGAGTAAAATAGAGGCAAAGATACAGAGTTATGCAAATAATTAATTTGAATTACAGGCTATCGGAATATGCTCTTATGCGCATCGTCTGGACGTTTCAATGGGACACTCTCTTATAGCTCTCGGTAGGATAACCCGGCTCTTGCGATATCGTCTCCTCTTTCTCTTGTATACCCCAGTGATTCTGAGTGTGTATTATATAGATATATGCCCACGAATAATGCAGTAGTGAATCGCATCTTGGATTGCCGCTGGTTTTGCTGTAGCGCCAGTGCACACCAGATTCCTTCGATGTTTTACGAGCTAAGCCCATATATACATATTCCACTGTCTGCAATCCATTGGGTTTCTTCCTTCTTTCATTCTCATCATCTCTTTCTTTCGTTTTGTTTATTCTCCCGAGGTTATTGTCGCATCGCGCGGAGTTGTGCGATGAGCTGCGAAACTCCGCGGGGATACGCGTCGCTGAAGGTCGTTAACGATTCCAATTATTTATCCCGGCATCCGCATTGTTGGCAAATTCATTAATCGGACTCGTGCGAATTACGCGTAAGGTGCTAGACGGAGAAACTTTTGCCCTTGCTCCGACGAGCGAGCAGCATACGCGTCTCATCGGCTCCAAGTCTGTCACAGGTGGCAGCGAAGAGCGATCGATTATATCGAGAAACTTTCGTCTTTTCTCCAGGTTGCTGCTGTTCCTGATGCTCCATCATCGCTTGATTCCTTCTCCACCGCTTGCGGTACCCTGCCTCGGCATACACGTATTTATCCTGGTTAATACCCCCTTCGGCGTCATCTGTTCGAGGGAGCCTACTTGTCAAGAGAGGCGTTGAGCACATCTATACAGAAAATACGAGACGGGAAGGGGTTGCGATAGCGAGAGATTTAAAGATATGTGCCGAGAAAGCGCACAGTCACTCTTGCTAAGTTCCAATCCGCAGTTTCGTCTGCGTCTTAGCGAAGAGAGCTTCACTCATGTGAGCCACCATCACAACGTATAAATCTTTCATCCTCAGCACGAATGCCGAGACACAAATGTAACACGCTATTTCAACGAGATTTTCTTGAGAATTTGCGTCCGTACTTTGTCAAATGAAACGAAAAATGACAGCAGTTTCTATACCGCGCCAGCACGGAAAGCTTGTCTTTCAGTAGGTTCACTTATTGTTGGAAATATTTTCAGGAATTTACAAGATTCCAAGTCTGTTAACAACCTACTTTACTTATTGATCAACAGACAAATACAGAAGAGTCGATTAAGTGTATTACAAATCCCTACAAAGAAATGAGGATTCGTTTTCAATTCTGAAACTTTGGGCAACGTCGAGGTTTTGAACACTACGAAAAAACGGGGTTTCCTGATTGCGACTATAACTACAAATGTCTCATCAAAACATTCGTTGACTGGACTATTTATGATTTGTTTCGAACCCTTGGAATTTTATTACTGGATGGAACTTTTAACATGCTGTTCATCTAATGAATTTCGAATGTTCATTCCAATTATTTCTTGAAATTAAGTTTTGGCTCATAGTGCGAATCGCAGAGGATAATAGTTTGCTGGCTAATCAACAGCGTATTTTATTTTCAGGTTTTTCTCTCCTTTTCGAGTGAACCAGAGAACCGAATAACCAGCACACTGGTTTGATTGGAGTGGCCACTGTTTCATATTAGACGAGTGTAAAAAGAGCAAACCTTTTATTCTAACAAAACGCTAACAAAATGCTGGGTTCGTTTGTCGCTCGCTGCGGGATATCGAATTTCCAGAGTTCATTACATTCGCTCATTCTTCGTTACACATCGCTCCCAGACTCCTCTGGCTCTCTGGGCTCAGTCGAAAGTAACTCTCAATTTATTGTTTCAACATACCGCGTATATGTATAAGCATACGCTCATAATGTCGTTCTTCCCCACGCGCAGTGGCTCACCGAGTATTCCGATATTCGTTTCTCAATGGGTGGGCTATCGCCCGCTATCATATGAGGCGAGAACTGCGCCAAATGATAAATAGAGTGATTATCCAGTCCGGTCTATCTATTCGCTGTAACACGATCGAGGCCACCGGTCATTCTTCACTATGTGAAATGACCCAATCATCATTATCATGTTTTTATTTTATATCATGTTTTACATGCTGCTGGGGTACTGTGTGAGATTCTGTATGAGCAATGATGGATATATGTTGGAGAGAAGCAGTGGGAAGGCGCCGCCAGTGCGTATGACGTTAGCAATGTGCCTTGTTTTGCGAAGACAATCCAAGACTTTAGCTGTATTTTCGAAATTGAAATAATTCTTTTAAAAATTAGTGATGAACAACAATTTTTGTCGTTGTTTTAGAAATGAGCATTTTTAAAAATGGGAAAAAATTCTGTTCGAATACTGTTCGAATGTGAAATTCACTGTAACATCTACCGGATATATTTGACTGCAGGGACGAGTTAACGAAAAATATTTATTCCAGTGCGACGCACTGTAAAATTTTCAATATTTTGGGGAATTTTCAATTTTGTTATAGTAAATGTTGCAGATGGTGGAATTTATGGTAAGTATATACTAAAATTTACAGAAATTTAGTGAATTTTACGGTCCATCACTGTAAAATGTCTTTGCCCTAACGCATGTATCGATCACTCGTTTCCGAATTTCGTAGCTCACTGAAACGGTGATTTACATACTTCAACAAAGGGCTGAGCATATAAAAACAATGAGGAAATAGGCCGATACAGCGACAAGATCCTAGAATAATTTGTGACGTCATAATTTACTAAATGCTTCGGTAAAAGTTTCTACTGTGAACGATATCACGAGTCGCAGCTCGTCACCGCGAGATCGTCACTCGACGGTAATTTTTCAAATTTAATTCTCGCCGTGTCTACAATTGATAATGAAGAAAATGCATTAATATGTCGTTGGAAAATATTTTTAACAATCAAGAGGTAGAATAACAATGAAAGAAAGTGAAAACTAACACAACGAATACTTTAAGACCCGATTCTATTTCAGATTCTATGATTTTTTATCGCAACTTCCTTGCTCTCCGCAGTAATTGTTCGGAGCCCATTCCCTTGCCGCAAAGAGTCTGAATTGAAGGAACACGTAAATTCGCGACATAAAGTCACTTGAGTGCGAATCCCGTACGGAAGAAGCGAGCACAGTTGGAAGGCCAGTTCCTGTATGTATGGGCATTGAACGTGCTCGGCGCTCCTGGTACTGCTGGGGCGCGGCACAACACCGTTCTTCCATTTAGCTATCCGGAAAAAATATCACCGGTGCTGCAACGAGCGATCTCTACAAGGGAGAACGAGACGGAGAGTGTGCGCCCACGTTTGTGGGATCGACTCTGATTTTTATTGCGATCTCGGCCTGGGCTGGGCACTTGGATGTCGTTGCCTCGTTGGTCTCTCGCATCCCTTTCGAGAGATTCAGTAGAAAGAGTGAAAGAGAGGGCGAAGCTATCAATAAAGAATGAGAAAAAAGACAAACGGATGAACTTCTGGAACATGGTTGTACGATTTGGAAACTTGATCGTCCAGAGCGGGCAAGGTCTTTGAATAAAGGAGAAAAAATCTGCATTTTCAGGAGTGTACGAGCCTGACCCACTGCCCCGAATTTTCGGCTCCATAAAAATTAAAGTGAAAGTCGAAAATGGTTAAAGGATTGCTTCCATGATGAAAATTTATTAACGAAAAATCGATTGGTTGTTTGTTTTGTTTTGTTTTGTTTTTTTTTTTTTTATAAAAACGTAAGAAAAATCAGGTGGTTACTTCCGGGAATGAAGCGCGGGACACACGAGTATCCGCGAGGATGCGCGACTACATCGCGAGAAGGCGGGAGTTTGGCTCTTGCGAGAAGTAATTTATTGCGTGTGCGGCAAAGCCGCAATTATGGGGAGAAGAAACAGTTCCCGTGGATCTCGTCCCAGCAACGTCTCGGCCGACGTATAATACGCACAGTGAGAGAAGTGCGAGGGATTTTCCTTGTATACGTATTATATACTGCAAAATTAGTTTCGAATTAATCGTCGGCACTCGGGATTCTCCTGCCACTTCTCATTTCATTCCTGTATTTCGTTGGATAGTAATCGCCGTTCCGAGAAACCGAGGCACAATTACGGATAAAGACACCAGGCAGAATTTGCCTTACGTAAACGGGTCGATATTCACATCGTCTACGTTCTCGCGGAGTCGATTTATATTTTTTAAAACGCTATACTTTCCTGAAAATATATTTCCTAATGCGTTTGCTGTCGAATTGAATTTGATCGAGTGGCTTTCACGCACGATTTAGGCACAGATTCGAGAATCCTTGCAAGGTTTATACGCGTTGGAACGTTAAGGGTGAGTGCAGAATATCGAGCATCGTTTCACGATCTGTAAACGATTCCGCAATTCTCCTTTGCTTTCCTTTCCTTCAGCCTGATGTGAATCTTATACATACGAACATATACGTGTATAAGATACACCTGCGCGCGAGTCTCTCGCGTGCGTCGTTTATTCCCATTTAAGTAGAGCCGGATAGAAGGCGACGGAGTCTCGTTCACACAAATCAGTCAACCCTCTCTCGCGATTCTACCTCTCGAGCTTCTCTCCCGGCTGATAGAGAATACGAGCGAGAAAGAAAGATGGTGTAGAAAGGGCTTTTGTGATCGTGCCCTCTTGCTACGGTGAAGAGGCGTTCGTCGATCCATCTCCCTGAAAATCGCCCTTCTCGTCCTTTGCTTCTGGTTCCTATGCTGGCGTTGCCATCGCTATTCTCCCTTGTCTTGCTCCTCGTGTCCTTCTTGTCTTTTCTTCTTCTTCTTCTTCTTCTTCTTCTTCTTCAGCGTCCTCGTAGCCATTCTCGCTCATTGCAGATATCACGGAGCAGTCCTCCGGGCCAGAGGGACTGCCGAGTAACCGTGAGAAAATCGCTATACGTGTCCAGCGCCGAGAACACTTCTCGCTTCCTTCGTTTCTCTCCTTCGCTTTTCATGTATACAATCATTGCTTATATATATATATATGCATCGCAGAATCGACTCGATGTCCTTCTCCTTCGCAATTATAACGAGAAACCTTCGCGACAAACTTGCTGAGAGATATTTTCTCAGGATCGACTATTCGTTCACTCAAACGTCCAACACACTATCGACTCTCGACCTTCCCATTTCGTCGATCAATCAAACACGCCTATCTTCCATTGTTAATCGATCAGGATCTTTTGGTGCGAAGAAGCTGGACTGATTCAAAGTATGCTGCACTTGAAGTGTACACGTTACTCAACAGAAGTCGTCAAAGTTAATATGACTCTTCAAAATACATTCATGGACGTTTTTTATTTTTTTCAATTTTTTCAGTAGCATCTATGAGCCCAATTTTACTGACCTACGTGCCGAATGTTTTTTTTTTTTTTATTTTTTAATACTAAAATGAATCTCAATATTATTGGAACGGTTGAAATAAATTTCGCTAATAAGACTTTCTTAACTGCATTTTTAGGAATCAAAAGACATTTATCCGATCGGATCTGACATCAGAAAGTTTTTTTTTCCTCTGCCTGTGTCGATGGCCAGCCCAATTTTCTACGTGCATCAAAACTGACACTTCTGCCTTCCGGCTTTCCTATGCTTTATTCAGGTTGCTCGGCACAGCGGTTATTCGGCGGCTGAACTCGAAAGCCGGTTATCTCACCTCTCTATCTGACGAAAAGATTCTTTTCGTCGTTCGCGTTCCCGTACGATCGAGTTGTACTTTATTACGCATGTCCGAGTCATTTTTGGTGGGTATTTTCTCAGTTTTTTTGTTGTTGTGTGACAAAGTGTATGAGAGAGTCTGCTCACCGGTGTAATCCTGTGGGCAAAGAGAATTCGCGCAAATCGTATTTATGCCTTGGGAAAGGAGGATGGAGGAGGGAAAAGTTGGAGCATGGGATCAGGCCCACAGCTGTGCGCATCGGTCAGCTCTCGTGGCGAGAGAGAATAACGCTCGATGTCACTTGGTCCTCTCGATACAGGAAAGTATAACTATACACGAAGCGAGGGGAGTCCTTCCCATTTGAAATTATGTCCCATCTCGCCACTTCATTTACATTATTTTATCAGAAAAGCACGATGCGCAAGACACCATAAATATGTGTTATATACGTGCAAAGAAATGGCAGACTCTGGCAAAGCACAGCGTTCGAGTACGCATGTAAAATGTGAGTCTGGTCGTTTTCGCAGTGGCGACGTCGGTGGCGATGCCAGCATTATTTTTTTTCTCTTCATACGAGGTGAAACAAGCTTCTTCCGCGTATGCGTGCATGCGTTCGAAAAGCCACGAAAAGAGACTCCTTTCCCGAATTAACAGTCCGCCGATCGGGGGACCGGTGTCTTTTTGAATTTATTTTTATTGCTCGTTTTATGTTCTGTTTTTACATTCCCTACGAAACTTTCGGCATTCGGCTACCCGATTGGAGAGATTCGTGGTCGCGCATTTTGTATAAAGGTAAAGATATTGAGAGTGTGCGAATGAGCTCGTTTCTGCAGCTTTTACGAGATATTTTCGGACGCCAGGAAGATAAGGAGAGCGAGAAATAAAGAATAAATTACGAAATTCATCAGACTTCGCGGACATCGTATACGGCTCCGATTCGCCGATGAATTTGGCAAGCTCTCGCGCTGCTTATCCTGAAATTCCCATTAGCTAATAGAAGTGTCATATCCGCGGTTCTCCGACGGTAGGAAACACAATAATCCCCGGAACGTGTGCCACCCGTAATCGTGTATAACATATCTTATGCACAGACGCGCGTGTCTCTTGCTGCCGGGGTGTCGGCAAACTAATTAGAAAACGTCAGACAACTAACTGCCCAATATATCTGGCGGAGGCCGCGCGTGTGTCGCGCGTCCACGAGACCGACGATATGAGAATATTCGCACGTTAGCCGCATCCTCTCACCGTGCATTAAGATAAAAGCCAGAGGGGAAGGCTCTTTTCGCATCTATGTACGGTGCGGCGATTGACGAGAAAGAGTGAGAATGTTGCTTCGATGGCCAATTCAAATTTGATGGCGAGAGAATGCGGAGGGATTATCATTTAAAAAAAGGGCGGAGGCTCTCGTCCTCGGAACACTCTTTTCTCGAGCGCCGCTCGGTTTCTCTCTGTCCATTTTTTTCCTTCCTCTCGTCGTTGCTCTTTCCGGACGTGCGGAGTGCTACGTTTGAGCCTCTCAAAAGTATTGCAACCACGATCGCCAAACGGCCTGGAAATGGGATACCCGTGTACCTTGCTACTCTCGTCGAGATAAAGGAAACCGTCAGTGTCTCTCTTCTTCACCGACGCAGCGTTCACTCCGGACGAGATGAAACTTTGAATTCTGCTCTCGCTTTCTTCCTCATCGTCTCCTGCATTCCCTCTCATTCTCTCACTCACACACCACTCTCCTCTCGCGTAATCTCAGAGCTCAGCCTTCGCGATCCTTTACTTGCTAATTACACTCGTAAAGATTAATTAGATTAACGCACCGACACCGGACAGCACTGTCGTACAGCGTGTATAACTTTCGACCCGGTGTCGTCGTTTTCTCTCACCAAGGCATATGTCACCGTATGTAAAACTCGCTATTCGCGATAAGCTAATCGTATCCAACGATTCGTACAGGAACAGTGCTGCGTCAAAAGCCTTCGAAGCTAACTGGGCCTCACACAACGTTGAACTTCTCTCTAGAATCTTTCTAAATTTAATTGGATCGGATTTGACTTGATACATGCAAAGTAACGAAAATTTTGAAAGTTATTGACTTTTAGAATTTAAGGTAGATCATGCCCGAAAGATCGTATTTTATGGGTGTCTAAATTCGATCGATTTTTACTCCCCAATTAAAGATACGATCACTTTAAATTAATGTCAGAGTTATCAATTCGAAATTGCAAATACATTTTTTCAACTTATTTTTTGGCAAATGAAATTACAAGCCATTCATTAATCAGGGATCCATCACTGACTGAAATCGAAATCTCGTCCGTCCCTGGTGAAAATACTTTAGTTTTTTATGTAAAAAAAAGGGAATAGGATCGAGAAAAAGTATTAATAAAGATAGAAGGCTATGACAGGAATGGGCCAAGCCAAGAAGAAATAAAATGCCAAAATAAGCAAAACTGATATTGTACGAGTGCTCATTATTTTTCTTCATATTTAAACACGTTTATCTCAATAACCAATAACACGAAATTCAAGACAGTACATTTCAAGACTTCCTTAAGAAAATCGTTTTGGGCATGAACTACCTTAAGTAATCTGAAAATACCAAGACAAAGGGAACATTGGAAGAGAAAATCGAATAATCCATGAAAGAAAGAGGAAAAAGTTGAATGAAAAAATGGGTTGAATTTTCTGTGACGTTTTGCCAAGATAACATGCATCGTGTGTTCTCTCAACATTCCTCTCAATATCAACGAATCCTTAATAAATATTTTTCGAGTTATGGGCCAAAAACGAAAGGTTTTCATTAGTCAAACCACGGATTGTGGGAAAAAGGAAAACGGTTGAAACCGTGAATGGCTTCAGGAGGAGCAGAACTGGCAAAAGCATCAATTTCAATCTTCCCCTGATGTGGCATTCGCGGAATGCGTTCGATCCAATCTAACAACCGTAGCTTAGCAACTCCGCCCATTTATGTCTCACTCTCTTCGTTTGTGGCTGTGTTGAGTCGTGGCCTCGCGATCCGAGAAGAGCACAATAATTCAGGTCTGGGTTAGCTTGGCACGAGAAGAACTGTGAGTGTGGATGCAACACGAGGCTTTCTACATGCCAAAGTGAACAGAGCGTGGTCATTACGAGCCATACTGATGCAGATGTACATCCGCCGAATGAGAGAAAAAAAAATCGAATGAGAAGTGCAGTCCCGAAACGTCCGTTGAATAGTCCGCAAAGCCTAATTCATCGTGGTTTTTTCATCCATCGCATTTTCCCTGTTCGATGAAAAAAACGGATACGATTCTGGTCTATGAGAGCGTTTCCCATCCGTGAATTTGACTCGAGATAAACAAGTCGACGCCGTGAATTTCGAAGAGGCTTAAAACCTGATTTCTCTCCCGTTGTTCCGAACGAATAAAATGGACCGCTAGATAAAATGACTGTCAATAATCCGATATATTCTTGAAGTCTTATAATAGTGGTAGTGCTCCCGCTGCTGGGAGCAATCGCCCTTCGGCGATCGGAGAACTGAAAATGAAAGTGCTCGCTCGGCACATACGAATCGTACACACATAGCCCGTAATAGAGGCAAAGATCGGCTAATAGTAACGCGCATTCACCGGTGGATTCACTGGTCGAATGATGGACTGCCTCACCGAATCGAGACCGTCCCGTTTCTCAGAGCGAGGTTCACTATCCGCGTTTGCCGTTCCCTCGTCCCCTTTGAAACTCCCTCACGAAATCGATGCGTCAATTAGCGTAATTAACGGGCGAGTTACGGCAGCGCGGGCGAGAGCAACAGCACGAGTTACCGTAGAAACGAGAGCTGCGATCCGATATAGTACCGATACTTCCCGCTCTCCACAGTATATTACACTAGTAACGAGTTTTGCGCAACACACTTGTAAACTTTTATACAGGAGGGTAGAAACACACGCACCGATCGCACGTCCACGATGGTCAGTGCATTCGCTCGCTCTGAATAATCGATTACATGCGAGATCGGATTGTAGGCATCGATCGGTAGTGCGATGAGCCGGAGATGGAGGGATTTTTCTTCGATGTGATGAAACTGAATTCCCCTGAAAATGGTGCCTCTCCAGTGAGAATTTAGTCAAGTTCGCTCGGTTACCATCTGATTTATCTCAACTCATATCCCAGCACCACTGACTTTGTTTTGTCGTAAAATTTATGAACTGTTCAACACACAAGTGCGAGTCTATTTCTGCAGCCGCACGTACGGGACAAATCGATTCCTCCCGTACGCGCAATAAAGCTGCAAACCCAAAGTAAAAGTAAATGCTCTCGTATCACAAACAGCCTCCGCACTTTTACCCACGGTCGTGGAGTATTATAGTTGGACGATGTACTCGTGTGGAGCAAACGTGTGCATGAAACTTGAGCGCGTGTACAAACCATCGGGAGTTCTTATTTATATATCAACATATGAGTGTGTGTGTGTGTGTGTGTGTGTGTGTGTGTGTCTATCATACACATTATGCGCAAGCCTGTGCCGTAATAACCTTGTACCCATTGCGATCTACTTTGCTGCACACCGTACGGAGGCACGCGGTCCACAGAGGCGGTCCCTTTTATGACGGGACCAATGTATTGGTACTCGCGAATGAAATTCACAATGAAAATCTTGTTCCGTTATTCTCCGGTCGCTCCAGCACAGCGATGCGAGTTTTCTCATTTCGTTTATTCACACAATCGTGCGAGTGTGTACGATGAAAGATCGGCGAGGAGGCTAAAATAAACGTGGAATTGGTTGAATCATATCCAGGGAAAATGGAAGAAAATATGCATTTTCTCTCCACTGCAGATTCGACCAACGAATGCCCAACGTTTCTGAAAATATCACGACGATACGAGAGAGCGAAATGAAATGAAGAAGGCGAAAGAAATGATCGCGAAGGAGCAGAAGTCTCGGGAGTGTTTGAAGGATTCGACGTGTCCTTGGGCATGGGATCAAGAGCCCGTGACCATTCCGGTCTTACGCGTTGGCAGCCTGAATATTCATTAGCATAATATTCGATCCTAAACGTCGGCATGAGTCGATGCGTTTGTGTATATGACGTCAGGATAGTCATCGCGAGTGTGATGGAGCGATCGAGGGAGACTGGGAGAAGAGGAAACCTGCTGCAACGCCCGTGTCGATGTTGGAGCCTTTGAGCGGGATTGCCGCTCGCGCGATCTCCCGCAAAAGAATTCGTACGTAGATACAGATCGCCGTGTGTCTATTTATGGCTGCGAATTTTATGGCGGGCGACGGGTGTGTCTCTTTCGCTCACGTTTTTCGCCCTCGTGCGGAATTGAAGTGTGCTCTGAATCAAATGTATCAGAGAATCCGCGCTGCACAAACATGCGCACTTGGAGCTAGTGGAGTCTCCTCTCGGTGACTTTAACAAGTCGTAATATCAATACACGTGTATACAGCTATGCTCGAACGATCCTATGGAAATTCTACTCGGTAGAGACATGATAGTTTCGATCTAGAATGTGCTCGTGCACCGCTGGGGCGCTACAGAACATTTTCACAGATTACACACGTCTGCGTACTAGTATGAATATAGGCAGATGCTAATTATACATCGTCTAGCAAATGCGATCAGAGCGCAGGGAATCCGAGCACAAATTAATTGAAAATGCAGCGAATTAGCGCTTCTGCTTACTTCGGATGCTGTCTATCCTTCTACCATTTCGTTTGCTAATTATATTGTTAAAATTATACGAATCGGGACTCTAAAATATGGAACTGACCTCACTCGCGTATCAGATTTCCTTCCTTAAATATTTGCTCCCGGGGTGCCTTTATACCTCGATACTTTTGATATGAAATTATTTTATTGGGAAAATTGTAATTGGATATGAGACTTGACGGGATACGAAATTATTGAGGATGATTCGAAAAATGCTTATTTTGTGTTTCTTTTTTACTGCCGTACTGTGAATTTGTTTTTTGTTTTTGATAAAGATCATGCCCGAAGGATCGTATTTTATGGGTGTCTAGATTCGATCGATTTTTACTCCCTAATTAAAGATACGATCACTTTAAATTAATGTCAGAGTTATCAATTCGAAATTGCAAATACATTTTTTCAACTTATGTTTTGGCGAATGAAATTACAAGCCATTCATTAATCAGGGATCCGTCACTCGCTGAAATCCAAATCTCGTCCGTCCCTGGCGAAAATACTTTAGTTTTTTATGTAAAAAATCGCACTAGGGAGCACAAAAAGAAAACACAAAGGGAAATGGATCAAGAAAACAGTATTAATATAGACAGAAGGCTATGACAGGAATGAACCAAGCAAGAAGAAACAAAATGCCGAAATAAGCAAAAGCGAGGTTATACGAGTGCTCATTACCATTTCGTTCAATCTTTAATGTAGAATATCTTTATTACTAGTAAGACAATTGCCTTGAATTTTTTCCCAAACCTTCATTATATGCTTGATTGTTATAGTGAACTTTTTTATAAACTTTGTAAGATAAACTATTCTTTACGCATAGTCTTTATAACCCTGTGTATTTTTCTTAATATTTAAACACGTTTATCTCAGTAACCAATAAAAAACGAACTCTTTAAAATTTGATACGCGTGTCAGTCGACTACCCATTTAAGCTCTGTAAATTTCAAGACTTCCTTAAGAAAATCGGTTCGTGCATGAACTACCTTGAATCGACTATTTTCCTTATTTCATTGGAAAACATCGATTCTGTATTGTTTTTTTTTCCTATCAATTTTAAGCTTGAAAGCTATTATTTCCCGGCACTCGTTCCTCGAGTGAGGGCTCCGGTGACGTCTCGTTAGTTATCGTTACAATTCTCACTAATATTTCGCCATTATATCGAGTCTCATTGTCCAATGAAAAAAAAAAAAAAAAAAAAAAAATGATATTAACCAGCTACCTAGTGACTACTGTATTGTTATAAGCTTCGATGTGTTTGAATAATTTTTTTTGCACTCGTTGATCGCGCGTGCTTGAGCCTCTGAGAAGCAGACTGCAGTAGTAAATGTAAGGAGCGGTCAGACACAAAGTAAAAAGGCCGTGGAATTCGGCCTGTGACCCGAAACAGGTCAGTGGTGGGCCAAAGAGAGAAAACACGAATTTGGCGAAGACTTAATGAGCATGGATTATTATGGGTGAATCGAATATTTCTGGTCTAGTCATGCCCCTTGATTTGGCAGTTCATTTGCATTTCTCCTTCTTCAAAAGGGAAAGTGGGATTCGGTTGTCGTTGTTGTGTTTTTTTTGTATTTTCTTCTGTAGCGAGTCTCTCGGTTGCGATTGCGTTCGACACGTCGTATATTATTATGCAGGCAGACCGAAGCACGCCTATCTGTACGTATATATCCACGCACGAAAGATTTCCTTGCGCCAAAAGGGGAATCCGGTCGCGAAGTTAACTCGGAACTCGAGAACCATAACGAATTGGTCCTTACAGTTAAAATCTGGGCGTGTCTCATACTCGTTCGTCTTTTACGAGCCGCAGCTTTTCTCCTTCTCGTATAAGCTAGGGAGCAACAGCTCCGTATGTATCGCCCGCAGTTCAACGCACGGATCGGTATCCATACTCTGTGATCATGGAGAAAAAATAAAAGCGAACTTCGCGTGCGTTGTTCGTGTGAGTTTCAAGTGAATATATTCGTCCCCGATATATTCTTTGCATGAATTGATTTTTTCAAGGTTTTAGCACTCGTTGACGCTCCAAATGAGACCGCCTCGCACCTTCGAAAATGTATGGCTCGCCCTGCTGAGTATGGGCGCCAGTACGAAGGCCAAATTATAGTCCGACTTTAACATTGCAACAAAGTAGACTTTTGTGAATCGTGAGTCGAATGATTTTCATCCGAGTTTGGTTCGACTCGAAAAATTCTTTTCACTCAAATACTCATTTTACTGCTTTTTGATGTTTCAAACATTCATAATACCCGAGAGTGCTCCGATTATGTTGAAAATCTCGTACACGTAAACGGAATAATAATATTTACATTAATTTCACTCGGCCATATGAGCTGCCATGTACATTTGAATTCGTGAGAAATTTATCTTCCGCAAGATGCAGTACGGAGTAAGGAAAGGAGGAGAGAGATAACAGGATAAAAATCTTGAGCAAGTGTCCGCGTTTTCGCGACGTGCTGATGGGTTCGCTCTCAGGTGAATCTTCATTATTTATTCTTCCTTTTTCAAATTTCTCTTTAATTTATCCAGCGGGAGAAACCGCGAAACGGTGTGGAACAAGTGCGCGAGGTTTATATATACGAGATCTTAATCGGCCACACACGACGAAAGCTGCGGAGCCCCTGGGGGCGTAACGCGATTCTGTAAGAGATGATCGCGCGCGTCCTCGTCCTCGTCGTTGTCGACAAAAATTCAAGCGTTTTTCAGACTGTAGAAAAGGCCAGGAGCGCGCAATACTTGCGGGGTGAGTGAAAAGGTGCACATGAGTCATGGAGATGACGCCATGAATCGCGCTACTGTGCGAATTATAATTAATTGATACTTTTTATACATGCAATAGAAGCGTACACAGACATAGCTAAACGCGCCTCCTCAATGACACGAGAAATAAGTGGCACTCATTACGAACTATTTTCGAAAAAAGGCGTTTCACGCTCTCATCAAACATTTTATTTCTCAGATTTTCAACATCACGCTCCGCAATCAAACACTCGTTAAGAGTGTTTGTATTCGATATTTTATTTACCGTTGCCGTAATTATAAATGAAACTCATACAAATCCGGTTTTACAAATACGTTCAATTTTTATTCCGTAAGCGAGTTAAATATTGAAGAAAAACCTCGTACGTTCAACCGAATCTCCGGTCGCATCAAGGTAGCAACGAACTTCCCATTCGAGCGACCGACTGTTCAATTTATTTCCAACAAAACATTCGTATCGCAGCGAAGGCACGGATATGCTTGAAACAACCGAGAAGTTGCCACCGAAATGTTTTTTACCTCCAAGTCCCCGAGCCAAGATTCAATGAAACTTTTGAGCGAAACGACTGGAGGATACAAATATTGATACAAAATCCACATGTTTATGTTCGAATACACGTTGCGCAGTGTCGTTGAAGAACGTTTATTCGTATTTAGCGTAACGAAAAAAGATAAAATCAGTTTTTATTCTCCCTTTTACGAAAGAAATGCTACAAGGCGACTGCATTCTCTGGAAAATACATATCCTCAATCGAACATCCACATGAGTAATCTCCAGAGACCCTTCTCTCATGTCGAGCCTCTCACGTTTTTATTTGCATCTCTTCCTTTCCCTCATCGATTCTTCCTCTCTATCGGGAGTCTAGTTTCGAGCGTGTGCGTTTTCGAGCGTGAGTGTATAACGTGTACGTGTGTGCGAACGCCTCGCAACGTCCACTAATTGCCGCAACTCGTGAATTAGCATCGGCAATAAACTTACTTCGGTACTCCCGCGAGTTGGACATAAGGTGACTGTAAAGGTTCATTAGTCAACGGGCACCGTGTAACTAGGTATTCCGACGCTGCGGATCTCGCAGCGACTCTGAATATACGTATATGAATTAGCTAGGAGTCTCATTGCTCGATTCTCGCTTCCTCTCGGTGCTCCTTGCTCGTACACAAAATGCTTAAGGCTACGTCTTTTAATACGAAGGAAGACTGGTCGATAGTCTCGTCTACAGGGTGTCCCGGAGCCCCACAAACGCTGAGAGGATCCGGAGGATGAAATTCCGAGTGAGAAAGTACTCGGAGGGGGCTTTTTACCGTCGAAGGGATTTCGAGTGAATTATTGCTTATCGAAGCTCGACGAATCAGATGCGGCGATGACGTGTCATTTGCAGATGATCGCTGCAGGCTTTGCCTACGACGAGATCTCCTACTCGTTCGTTATTCGACCAATCATCCACCATCGTATATAAACTTCGAGACACTTTCACGAGATAACTCTCGCTCTCTTACTCATCGAAAAGAGTAATAAATGTCCGTTAATCACGCAAAGTGTCTAACCAGGCTAAGCCGTTCGCGAAACAACGCAAGATATATTTGCGAGTGTTGTATTAATCGTTTTTACTTGATTACTAGCGAGTGGCTCCGTGCTCAAAAACCCCTCGCGTGGTTTCCTGCTCTCAAAAATCTTCTTACATCTGTTTTTCCTAATTGAGGTCGTATCCTCAGGGGGTTGGAATACAGTTGAGCAGCAAAAAGTTCAGCTCGTTATTCCGCTCTTCCATTCAACTGTCTCGTCATGTTTCGCGAGCAGGTCTACGGATAAAAACGTATTGGAATCTCGATTCAAACGAGAATATTTATGTTTAATATATCGCGAGTCTCTTTGAAGATACGACGTGCGAAATATTTATGTAATTTTTCCTTATTTCTCGAGAAGACATTTTTCGTGCTCATATCCGTACATGCATATTCATTCTCTCATTTATATTCTCGTGTCCCATAGCCTCGCAAAGATTTCAGTTGACCCTCCCTTTTTATACACTGGCTCTGATGGATTCGCCAAGTTATCCACACTCTCTTGTTCCCTCTTCGTGTGTTTTCAGTCTGTACACATTCGTACGAAGGGGAAAGCAAGATGGGAGGGATCGCAAATCCCGTTCGTTACGGGTTACTACCGCGAGATCTATCGGGGTTCATTATGGATTTACGGTACATCGTATAACTTCGTCGTCGCTGGCGGGGCTCCCGAGAATTATTTCGTGTAGCTCTCCTCTCCGTGCGTATGTTTCTATAACCGTGTTTACGATATCTTCGTATATGTATGATATCGGGAGAGATGCAGGGCGTAGCGACCGTAAAGCTTCGTTAACGCAGGTTGGTCCAGCGTTCGGTTCACAACGCGCGCATGCATTCCTCTTCCCTCCATCGACAATCTCTCATCAATCAACCAAAAAATATTTCACTCTGGCTCTCGATGGAGAATCGATCCATGTACAACGATGTACCATCGACTAGAATCCCCATTTTCAAATTTTCCATTTCGAAATATTCAGCCTCTTGAAGGTGGTGCATTCCGAGACGTGATTTTGTGTGTTTCAATCGTTATTTATACTTTTTAATTACTCATCAATCATTCAAGCTACATTTTATGATGATTTTCCAGTTCAAATTAATTCGCGAAGCAGGAAAAATCAAGTCACTTGAATGTAGCAATGAATTGAGATCAAAGAGGCTTTAAGAGGCTGGATCAGTCGGTATATTCGCAACCGTGTGAGTGCGAGAGAGCAGATATAGTTGCAAATATCGAAATCGAAATTCTTTGAATCGGTCAAACTATGTCAAAGAATGTCGATTTCGAAAATTCCAAACTCGATTGATCCGTACTCTCAAAAGCGCAGTATTTTCCCAGTACTGAGGTGCTCATCGCTGATTTGCCATACAACTTAACAGCGTGGTTCCTAACGATTCAATTAACGCTCCATTCGTCTCGGTGTACACATCGATTACATAAACATACATGTAATTCTGTGATGTTCTGTGTGCTGTTCTCCGAAGAGTGAGTGTCCCCTTTCAACACATATGTGCAGCTCCCTGGCTATTCTTTGCTTTGCATATACATACGCAATGATCTAATGTACGGTCAGAGTGAGCGGAGAATACATTGGTAGAAGATTAAACAAGCGAGCAATTCATTAGGGGGCTTCCTCTCGTTAGCTGACCGTTCACTCTCGCGAGTAACTCTTGTGGTGTCAACGTACGACACTGCCACCTAACAATTCGCCATCATACGTATACAGAGAATGCAAATCCTCACATACGCACGAATAGTATATGAACATGTGTACACTCGCGAAGTGCAGGCATGTCCGTAAGTGTCCGTGAATTAGACAGAGCGTCCACTTCGTGTCGGAGTCTGTGCGAGATCAGGTGGATTCTAGTTCAACACGGGGCTCCGAACAGTTCCAATTATTCCGAAGCTCCTGTGAGACACCCTCCGTCTCGTACTTGTTAGCAGTCGCGCTCTGTGCAATAGAACGGGAGTGTTCAATCGTGCCCGACAGACTTTACTCTCACGACTCCTCGTACTCACTTGCCTCGGAATCAACAAGAGAATTTCGTTATAAATATAGACGTCTCCGGTATTCGGAGGGAAAAAAGGCTGCTGCTGTGACAAGCAAAGAGTTGCCGAGACTTCATGTTTTGTCTTTATATACTTACCGTGCATATATATACGTTCCCGTTCACGTGTATATTTAAGCGAGCTCTACACGAGATATGCGCGGACAAGGGAAAAACTCGAGCGTCTTTCACTAATGTCCATGGATGAAAGTTACTTGTTCGCTCGAGATATAATACACGGACGATGTACTCTGTTGTTACTTTACTGTTTTACGTGTGTATTGCAAATATCGTTTGTTTAGTAACGATAGAAAGAGAGAGAGAGAGAGAAAGAGAGGGATGTTTGAAAAAATGCTGCTCTCACTGTCTGCTTCACGTTCTTCCTCCACGAGCGAGAGAGAGAGAGAGAGAAAGAGAGACAGGACTCCACTGTACACACACTTACAGTCCCGATCCTCGATAGTGATTGATGATGATTAGCCGGCGATTTGCCGATAAGGCAATGTAAGAGCGCGCGCGCGCGCGAGCAACATACAGAGAGACTCCAAGAGGAAGGCCTCGATCGTGTAGCAACGATATGCTGTGCTACGAGAACGATATAATATTATTACGAGGATATTCGGCTTCAGGCTCCATCATACAAGTACAATGTTAACGTACGAAAATTACTGTGTAATGACAAAGGGAATGACGCGAAAAAAATCGCTTCGATGTCGAGATCGCGGTGTAATTGCGATCGCACGATATTTTCATATAGACTCGCTGATTGCTCGGTGAGCGTTTGATTAATAAAACGGGAGCGGTTGTGCAAGGTATCGCGGAGTTCAAAAGTGTCGTAATTTCATATTTTGTGAGATTTTACATCCGGAAAAATGCCACCGGGACCATCGTCTACGAGAGCAGCTTCCGAAGGATTTTCAATTCGGAATAATCGTTGTAGGAATTTTCAGTTTGTTTCTTCTTGAGATTGCATCGCTGCTGGTTTTGGAAGCGAGTATTCCAATGAGCATACACACGCTTCAATCTGCTCCCCGGAGATTCCTCTTACACCCTTTATCCCTTTTATGCGCGAATATACGTCTCTCCCGCGATGTTGCTCTGTGGTGGTCTTCGGCGCTGAGCGAATGGCCGATCGGAGTGTCTAGTTAGTAGCGTGATTCAGTTGTGTGGCCACCGCGGGCGCTCACACGATCTCTCGCCTCTCAAGCCGCGCTAGAACGAGGAGCACATATTGAATAGCCCGCGAACAGGACTCTTTCACTCTCACAGGAAAGAGGAGCAAGCGGCGTACGTCGATCGACGATTAGACCGGCAGCTTGTTCTTTCCGATCGCAGCTAAATATCTCAAGCCGCATGTATGTGTTCTTCTTCATGTACATATATACGTATAGCTATATCGATTATGTGTCCAAAGGATTTCAGTGCATCCTGGTCTCGCTGTCAAGGGGTAAAGAACCTTGAGAACAAGCGTGGAAGAAGTATGCTGCACGGTCGATCCTTCGCTGCTTCCGATTCCCACCGTACGAAGCCTTCGAATTTCAACTAAATAGAAATATAAATTTCAAATCAAACGATATTCTGAAGGATCTTGGAAAGAAAAAATCTTGATGATGCCACAATTTGTGTCACGATCTCAGGAAACGGTTAAATTCGTCATTTTTGTAAGTGTGAATACCTTAATGGGAATTTTTGTTCGATATTCAGGTGGGTCCGAGTCTTTATTCGATTTTTAATACAATCACTTAATTGTATCGTCGATTGCGGTATGCCTTAAGAATATTACTCATTTTCTCGGGACAAGAAGAAAAAGAAGGTACCCAGTGATTAATTATCTTTACTGATAATTGAAAAAGTGTGTCGTAACGTTGATTGGGAAAGGGTCTTGCTTCAGGTATCATAAATAATAATGAATTGTGTAACGGCGGATAAACTAACAATGCAAAACGCGGCGTCCAATTGGATCCGCTCGTAGCTCGAAGCTTAATTCTTTCAACGAAAAAGCGATTGACTTTTTGATTGAAAAATTTTTAATAAAATTTTCGAAAGGCATTTAAGTGTGTCTCCCCAATGGGATGAAAAAGTAAGTTGCGTTAGGAAAAGTAAACACGTTGAGCTGTCGATCGTATACGAGGAGTAGAGCACGCCCCACATAATTGCAAAATTATCTGAGAAAAAAAATTTTTATATGGCATGTAACGTGTATTATAAAAGAACGGGCGCGTTCTCGATATCGGTCTCTCTCGAATGGCAGGTATGTGGACAGTTTCATTAAAATTTATTTATGAATAGTTGGCAAGGGCTCGGCAGCAGTGTGTGCACCTCGCCTAGAAGCTGCCTTTTTCTGTCTCCTTCCCGTGTCATTGTCGCGTTGTTGTTGCTCCTGTCGCGCTTTACTTTTGCGTGTGTGTCGCGAAAGAGCCCGAGGTGTGTCATTGTCGCGTACAACAGCGCGCGCGCGCGCGCGCGCACGCGTATACGTAATTTGCTCCACTTATTTTTTTCTCTTTTCATTCAGCGGTAAACGATATTGCAGCGTTCAGATTCGCTCGGGCGCTTTACTTTCCCATTCTGCGACAGTTTATAGTCCGCGGTACGAAGTGTACCGACTGAAATTTCCACCGCGCGCGAGCTTCGGTGAGAAGTCTAATACCAGTTATCGAGAAAAAAAAATGACAAAATTACTATTGCCACCTCGTTACAATATATCAAAACGACAATTAATCGATCGACGGCTTCGCTAGTTTTCTTTTTTTCATGATGCGAATCATTCGTTTTTTCCAACACTCAAACTCTCTTGCCTTTTCACCGTGAACAAACGTATTCGATTCCCACAAATTCGATCGAGATCCATGCGGAATACACTTCCATTCGAGTATCGGTCTCGAGCTTTTCCTCTTCGTCAGTGACGCACACGTCGAATATTCTCGTTCGCTCCGAGGCCATCGCCCTGTCATTGATACATCAGTCGGTGAGGCGCCTGTCGAATGCCATAAACTGTACCGAGAAAATCGAGATTGACGGGCGAGCAGTGTGCCACGTAATGTCCGCACACGCATATGGGGACGATGCGCGCGACCGAAAGGTGTCTACGACCAATTAGCATGATTTGCACGACCCTGTAGAAGCTGAATCCATACGTGGATGTTCGGATCTACAATCCACGAAATATTCTATATTGGAGGAAACTAATTAGGTGCAAATCAAAATGCATTTCCTTGTCTCTTAACAAATGGATTCTACAACGAGTTTAATTATCTACGTCTGACCCAATGAGGACGTTACTACTGTCCACTTCTCTCTCTACTTTTCGAAAGTCCGCGGCTCCAGCCTGCACGAAATTCGTTCAAAAATCCAGACAATTAGCGCGCACACCTACGCGATGTGACGAAAATTTACAGTTTCTCATTACAGACGTTATAATCAGTAACAGCAGATAGAAGGACGTGTGATTACTAACGTTACCTTATTTGATCGAGATCCATCAGCCACCTCATTACGAATAACGCTGAAGTATAGCTGTATGGAAAGTGGAGTATAGTTATACGGTTTCGGAGGACGCTAGATCGTAAAGTCTCTGTGTGGATTCTCCGATATGCCAAAGGCTAATTTATCGGAAGTCAATAGTCCATAATTCATCGTCTACTTCTATTGTATAACTGGATGTGTAGGTGAGAGGAAAGAGAGAGAGAGAGAGAATGTGTGTATTTTCAGTGTGTCGTTCTCGCGTTCCAAAGTATACATCACATTAGTTGGTACGTTTGGGTGAGTAGACTGGCGAGTTCTCCAGGCTCGGTGCGTAGGACGTACTGTGTAATAAGTATTGGATCGAGTCTCGCATTTGATGCCTGTATCTGCGAACGGTACATAATTTTCTTGTTTTAAGAGTAACAAAGTGGTTTTTATACTTTGCGTGTTAACTGTGTTACAATTTCATTCGCGAATATCAATCTTGTTGATTGCTCTGTCCTACCGTATTACTTTGCGAAGCTGGATAGACGAGGCGAAACGTGTATTTTTTCGCGTTAATATCATTGGAAAAATGTGAAATTTCGAAATTGCGTGCGGCGTGTTTAACTTTTTCTATGGTACACGAGTTAAATCCCGGCGTTACGAGTGTTCGCTGGTTTAAACATCGTTCCACTTTCGTTATGAACGTGCGTACACACCCAGTCGAGAGAGAAAGAAAGAGAGGGAGTAATCGAGTGCGAGACAAGGGCGGGAACGGGGGATAAACGGAGTTCCGATATGGTCAAGAGTACGGCCATGAGAGAGTGATGTAATCGCATACTTACGCTCCGTTAATGGTCATAATTAGCATTAAATATGTTATATTATAGCTCGTGCCAGACTAACTATGTGTACACAAGAATATTGTACAATCTACGCACCAGGTGTCTGTTTATCGGGGACAGCATTAAACTCGTGTCTTTACGTACACGTTATGTTTATGGAAAAAATATTCTCAGCTTCGTGTCGTTTCGAGGTTGCACGAGTCCATACATCTCAATTGTTTCACGTTTCCATGGATACTCTGTCTATGAGTGGGGCAAGAAACATAAATAATGAATTTATACTTGTTAAATGATTATGAAAACAATGATAATCTTTTGAGAACTCGATTGCGAAGTCAAGTCATAAATCGAATCTCTGTCCTTTGCTCTGTGGCAGACACGACTCTCGAGTATGGCAACACTTCAATGAAAAAATACATCAACGATACCTGATAACACGAGTAAAAGTACTTTCACTCGTAATTACGACGATGAAAGTAATTTTTTGGAGCTGTAACATTTATTAAGGAGCGCTGTCATGTACAAAGTGCAAACGTATCGGTAAGTATGTCTTCATAAACGCCTTCGCGATGAAACGCTTCGTCTTCGCTCATAGTTGCGGACACGTCAGTTGCTTGCTACTGCTATCATCATCGCGTATAGCCGGCAGCCAGTGAAGGCACATAAGTGCAAGTATAACTATAAACTGTTGTGGCTCTCGCATTCAACGGACCAGTATCTCGAAACCCACCACCGTGTATCATGCAGAGAGATAGAGAGAGGTTGGAAGAGCTTGTGCTCCCTCCATCTCGCACCCTCTGATGAGAGCGTTCCGCCTCGGCAAAGAGAGATATGATCTTGCCCATATTCCCTCACTTCAACCCTTCGCCGCCCGCCTGCATTGCAGGCGCACATCTTCAAGCGTGCTCTCTGCCTGTGTGTATTTCTGTGCCAGATTTTCTCTGTCTACTTTGCAGTTGGCTAGCGCCAAGCTTCTGCAGCTTATGTACTTTAACCGGACAAGAAAGTGAGAGAACTGCATCACGTTTGCACCTTCCTCGTCGGGGGAGACCCCCGAGGCTTCCCAACGCGAGAGAAGCTACCGCGGAAGCTTCATCTTCTTCGCCACAATCTTTCGCTTCTTCCTGTCTTTCCTTCTTTCTCGTCCTTCCCCCTTCGTATATAAGTATATAGAATTTGTAGAAGCAATTTAGTTATTCTGTTTGATTCAATGAAAATCGTAGGATGCAAAAAAAAAAAAACTGACGAGGCTCGACAGATTTTCGGTGTTCTTAAGATCCCGCGCGAACCCACGAAAATTTCGAGTTTTTTCAAATTTATTATTCCCTTATGGCTCATCGATTTCACGCATGAAAAGATTCGCACTTCGCACACCGGTTTTGACCTCGACCTCTTGCTACTTCCTGCCGATACGCCGAATCCATACACAAGAAATATAAATAATATCGACTCCAATAGTTTCTAGAGATCTTTCACATTCGCGAAGATCGCGAAACTCCCGAGTCCCGTTGAACACGATCGCCGATACGACGACGCGAGGCTCGGTAAGAGTGTAAAAGGGAAACGAAAAGAGGAAGAGAGAAACGAAAATAGTTGATGATCAGCGCTAGAAGGAGATTATACACGTTTCACACGGACGCCTGGGCGTGTCCGGCCGTTTAGCAAACTCGTGCTTCGATGCAGACTGGCTAACTATTACATTGCACCATCGCACGCATCATTTCCCCTTACGTATGTATTGAGGTGATCATCTCTTTACGATCTCTTCGCAAACTGAGGTAACATGATCAGGAATAACGAGAGCGAGACACGCCCGACATGTTCATCAATGATACGCGCGGCTGGTAGTGAAATAAAGATGCTGAGAAAACGGAAAAAGTTGGCTTTTACGATGCTCCGATGATCGTTGTTGCCCATGAATCATTTGGGCTACAAATTCATAAAGTATTTCGAAGGACTTTACGCTTTTCAACGTGTATACTCGTGAGCAATAAATATTATTTCGCTAACTAGACTATTAGTGAATTTCTCAGGTATAACAGTAGTTTAGCGAGTTTATCTTACTAATTCCCTTATTAGGGTGACATGATAGGAAAATACACGGCACGAGGAGCGCGGTGCGAATTGGATAAGAGTAAAATTGATGCCTTCCCTTTAGTATCCTATATATCTTGTCTCGGGGAGAGTTTCTCGCGTACGCGAGCACTGTCTCGGGGGTGCTATACATATAGAGACACGGAGGCACGAATACACAGAGGCGTATGTATATCTGGAAGACGGTGCGGTGGTGCTGGAGAGGATCGATGCGCTACGAATAGCCAGGGCTAACAGCAGCAACTATACACAGCAAAAGCATCTCTCGCCGGCAGCGTGCCCATCGACTCGAGAAATAACGGTCAAGATCTCGACCATATAGTCGTTCTCTCTCTCTCTCTCTCTTTCTCTTGGTCTATCGCTGGTGATGTAGCGCATAGAGTTCGCCGGTCGTGGGGTTCAGGTTCGATTCCCCGATACTGACAAACATATTGCCTTATACCGGGGCAGAACAAATGGCAATATATATTCCGGAGTTGTGCGGCGCGCGGTCTCATCTCTCCCTCCCCTCCCCTTTCCCCTCTTCACCCTCGTTGGCTCTTCCTCGCACTCTTTTGCTCTCCGCCAGCTCGAGGGCTCTTGCAGTCGCGCTCTCCTCGATCCTTCCCGCGAGTGGTAGCTTCAAGGATCTTCCCGGTGGGTAAGGATCTTCCCAGGTTCCCATCGGGCCAACACAGCGAACCAGCAGAGCCAGATATACACTAACTCCGTGTTATATAGCTCGCGGCGGGGTTAGACACACGGCAGAGACTTCTTCGATGTGTTTGTGAATCTTGGACTTTCTCGCTCTCGCTGCATCGTCCACTTCTCTTGCTCTCTCTCTCTCTCCTGCGAATTAAAGGTCCAGGACCAACGAAGGAGAGAGAGCTTCTCTTGTCTTTGCTCGAGAGCACCACCAAGAAGAGTGCAAGAGAAAAGCCCCCATTGCGATGCTAAAGTTGGCTACTCTCAGCTCTCCCACGCGCGGCTGTACCAGACGCCGACGCCGCCGGTTCCGGCACTACGAGTTTGCCTTCTGCTGCTACTTCTACTCCTGTTCCCGGCAAATCAACGTCCCTTCTCTCGCGAGAAACCGTGCCGCCGCCGTCCCAGCCGCGTGTGTATTCCAAGAGAATCCTCTCTTCGTCCCTCTTCTTTACTGTCCCGGCCGTGTCTCTCCTCCGCAATTACCGTAATACATCGTCGCGCCGACATTGCCGAGCGAAATCGACCCTCGAGGCTCCAAATACTTGTAGTACATATACAAAGCTGTATGTATCGCATGAGGCCTCTCGAAGAGCTGGCTCGATTATTCGGCAGTGTAACAAGTACGAAAAATTATCATTTTACCGTGTCTGATTATCGTTTATTCATTACGAGTCGTATCTTTTCCAATGTTTATTCTTCTTTCACGAATCTTATTTAGCACACCCCGAATAATGACTTCATCGCATTTATTCACACAACTATACAAACATACTTTTTTATATCCTTTTTATCTCTTTTTCTCGCAGCACAGGGTCAAGTGAAATTTCATTTGAGTCACGAACTTAACTGAAAGTTTACGACCACTTCGTTCGTAAGCTGTCCAAGTTAATAATTTTCGATTAAAATAATCGTTTTTCTCACATCGTATAAATCCGTTTATCTCGACGCACAAACTTTATTTCATTGGGCGAGAGCTATGCTTGCCGACGATTTCGAGGGTTAATAATCCCAGTCACTGATACCGAATCTGCAGCTCCAATTAACATCAAAGAGGGCTGAATTACAAGTCCTCCAGAGCGTTCCGCAGTGCACGTGCGCGCATACAAACATGCATACACACGTCTCAATACGTTTATACATGCATGCTGAGTGTGAGAAACGCGTTTGCAATTCTACCGAGATGCTATTAAGACTGTCCCAAGGTGAACTGGCTGTACGCTGGTACACTCAATTATACCGGGCTTCTTTCGAGATAAGGTAGCCGATAGGGCGCGGGTACTCTCTCGTCGCGATATATACCACCATCACCGTGAACCGTCACCAGCACCGCGGTGCGCGTCATCTACATCGCTTTCCGATCGCAGCTTCTCCGTTTCTCTTTTCTTCTTCTTCTCCGTTACTCTACCCTTTTATTTTACCCTTCCTGCCGCTCGATTAATTCTTTCATTGGACGAATCGTTCGGAAATCCGATCGGGCGACCGAGCAGCCAATCACAGCTGAGTTTGTACAGATTTAATTCTATCGAGAGCCAACTGTACTTCGATCAATGTAAAGTGCCCAAAATAATATCCGGAACGAGCCACTCAATTTCGCGTGACAAATAATAGAAAATCAGCAAATTCGGTCATTGACACGACACATGACTGTGAAGTTTTGTCCAAATATGGCAAAAGACTTTGGCAAATAGTCGCAGATCGGAACGAGAAGGATATCGGAAGCCGGTAAGCGATAATTCCGCGCGGTCAAACGGAAAGAGATCTCCCATTCGCGACTCGCTGCACGTATGAAGAAGATACTAATCTCGGTTGTACGAGATCGGTATTGTTAATAGGAAAATCATAATGGCTGCGTGTGCGTTTTACAGATATATATAAATACGAAGGGTAGGGAAGGCTGAACGTGTAAACAGGTTGTCCAGTTGGAAAACCGGTGGAACGCGCGCGAGCGCGCGCGCGCTCGGGGGATTCGACGCGGTGTTCGCCCGAGAGGACATCAACGAACCGCCATAAGCCAAGGCGTTGCAAAGTTTCCGATGCGTTGCTAGTACACGAGACTCCGCTGTGATACGAGAGAGGGATGGAAGAAGAAAAGAGGAAAGAAAAGGAAAATAGAGAGACAGCGATGCGCGGGGAATACGGATGCGGAGGCATGGCCCTTCTCCCGCGATGTTACAAGTCCGAAGAATTCTTTCGTCGTTTCTTCAGACCTCTTTTTCATGGGATGCGCTTACATGAAAGTGTTCAAGCTTCTTCATGTTTTGCCAGTTCGAAAAGATAGATAGAGAGTGAGGCTTTCCATATAGTCCCCGATGCGTGTTCGCATAATGATCCTCAGGTCGAATAGCCTTCGCCTGGGGATCTTGTGAATTTTTCTTTGATCCACTTGAAAAAGCTATTGACAATATCTATTTCCACTTAACTCGACTCTCGCCAAAGGACTTATAAATACGAAGGTGTGTGTGTATACGTAAAGCGATATAAATGTGTGCAAACATTATGACCGGTTCGTGTTGAAAATGTATGTGACACGGTTGAGTTATTCGCGAGGGGATGAGACAAGAAGCACTTACCCAGAGGAGGATGAGCCGTGCGCGCGGGCGACAAGCCTTGAGATGTGCTTAGAACCGTTACGCGCGCCAATAAAGAATGGAAGCGATCTCGGGAACACTCACCTGCAACAGAAATCAAACGTTAAGACAAATTAATATCAACAAAAATAAAAATTTTATCGTTACTCAAGTACAATGAAGACGGATGAGTCCAGACTCCGAATGATATGCACTGACTGAATCAATTGAAAAACAATTAACCTCGAATCGTTGGACGACAGGGGCTCAATAAATATTAATAAAAGGGTGTTGTCACAACGAAAATAATGAATGCGCACCATTCATCATTTCTCGCACCCACCACTCTCACTCTTCTTCCTTCTCTGCTTTCTTTCCGAATCGTTAATCGCACTCGGCCTTTTAAGCTCCTCCAAGGCTTTCAATATCGAGTGTTGAAGTAATCGGATTTTACATCGATTACCAGGTGTAGATAAAAATAAAATGATCTCGTGTTGCGCGCGTAATTGACCGGCGGTTACTCTTAATAAACAAAGAGAGAAACGGCGAATTGATAAAAGGCCGAAGCTTTCGAATTTATACGTTGCAAAAGCGGATATATACGATCGGGCTTTCGACATACAGAAAACATTATTTTTCTGCTCCAACTCGATAAATCGATTCGAATGGTTAGCATCGAAGGGTAGAGAGCGCTTGAGCACACTTGTGTGCGTGGCATAGGTTATACCAGATCAGCTTATTGCTCTTCGGGGATGTTCGAACGGATAGTACAGTAGAATAAAAATAAGAAGAAGAATAAGAAGGAGAAGAAGACGAAGAGCGAGCCCTCCAACAGGCCGACCAATTCCGGTTCCCACGTTTACATTTCGTGCATGCGCAATGCTGCCGCTTTTACTGGTGGAGACGTTCTCAATGTTTGTGTATACGTCTATTTATATACATATGAAGAAGCACAGAAACACAGGGATAGAGAAGAGGCTCAAGGAGGATAGTGTAGCTGTGCGGGTAGCTCGTTAACCGCATAACGGTAGGTCGCGCTGCAGCATTGCACGCTGGTGCATCTCTCGGTGGGCGCGAGAGTTGCAACGTGGCGCGGCTCTCGCACACCGTCGTACCTGCTGCAGTTGCTGCTGATGCTTTAGTCAAGGACTAGACGAACGAACGGGAGGAGAAGGCGAGAGAGAGAGAGAGAGAGAGCAAAAGAAACTGAGAAAAAGGACGGGAGAGTCCCGAAGTGGTAGAGTGAGAAGAGATCGACGAGAAGTCTTCATGTGCTTGCCAGTATCAGGCAAGACAGTCTCGAAGAGGGATTACAAGAGAGGGGTCATATAGAGAAAACGATCTCTCACGAAAGACAGAGAGGCAAAGAGAGAGGGACGCGAGGGACACTACCAACAGGACCTTGACTTGTATATGGGGGTCGAAGGGAGGGATTATCTCACCGTACTAGTGAGAATGACCCGAGAAAAGAGGAAGATAAAGACGCGGGGGGGAGAGAGAGAGAGAGAGAGAAGCGGAGTTAGAAATTGTTGGTACCTGGAGGGCTGTATAGGAATGATGGTAAGACGGGAGGGATAAATAAATGAATAAAGTGAGCTATGTATCTTTGGCGCAGAGGCCAGTGAGGGTGGTACATTATATGGGGGAGGCGAAGCAGCACATATATTAAGCACTGGTGCGTGAGAGACCAACGGCAACAACGTTGTCTCATAGTTCTTCAAGGCTTTATACGGCACTTCATCCTTTTTCCAAGCTACGCCCTCTGACGGGATCTTCCCTTCGTATTTACCTTTTTTTATGAGCACTTTCAAGACCATTAGGAGAAAGATGTTCAAAGGACTTGAGGCGTCAGTGCAAAAAGAGACGTGTTTGATGCTGATATCGTTGATCGAATGGGGTGGGTGTACACGAAGCGTTAGTCGTGTTTTTCCCTTTTTTTCTAGACTTCTGAATTTATCATACACAGCTTGACTATAAACGTATACATCTATGTTAATGCATGGTGATGCTCACGACACGAATGAGCCCAGAACTCGAGAGATGCTGCGTGAGAGAATTTAGCTTTAGTCAACTATCGGCGAGCAACCTACTCTCTCTCTCTCTCTCTCCCCCCTTTTTCTCTTTCTCTCTTCGCGCAATGTGCTCGAGTTATACGCGACAGATTTATCTAGGATCGGTATACAAGAGGAGGGTGTGCTCGGTCTCGAGGATCGCGTCCAATGGATGCGGCTCTATGTTAATTACTCGTGTATAAAGTCCTGTGCGTGTGTACTCTCAGTATTTCATTATGTTTAATAAATTGATTCGGCAGTCAAGGATGAGCGAGTGAGAAGGGAGGAGGAGGAGGAGGAGGCGGAGATCTGGCTCTTCTTCGTTCTCACGAAGGGCTATGTGCAGCGACACGTATATTGAACTGTACTTACACAAAGGTATATAAGCAATTTCAAATGTAAATGAAGACACAGCGTCATTGGTGCACCGAGAACTTCGAGTACGAAGAATTTTATTTCCTCATTTTTTGGTGAATTCTGAATTATTGTAATTCCAGTGATCTTCGATTGTGAATTTTCGAACCAACGTCAACCAGGGATATCGAGCGTTGAAGATAATTTGATCGTCCAAAAAGTTGCAGCTATGGAGTTTGATTTCCGTACGTATTACGCCCTACGTCCGCGAGCATCGCCGAGGCTCGCAAACGTGTTGAAGTCTTAGGAGTGACTTTAACCCTCCTCGTAATCTGTATCCAGCTGAGGGCTAATGAAGCTTCTTCTATTCGCTCGCTTGGACACGTATTACGCCTTGTCTGTACACGGAATGAATCTGAGGGATTTCTATAATAGTACACGCGGTGGCACCCTCTTGAATCTCTGTACTTTGACCAGAGATAATGAAGTTTCGGCGCCAAACGTATTATTTTCATAAGAATCTCTCAACGCTGTAAATATAGTGAGGCAGCAGCTGTTCGTATTTATATATATATATATATACACGCATCGAAAGCGCATGCATATACAGGGATATGTATATTTGATGAACCGCGAAGGTGAAGTCATTTCTGTACTGGCGGGACTCGTAACAAGTCTACCTGAAGAAAGCGTTTTTCGCATCCCTCTGAAACGTCTCAATGTCTGAGCTTCTATATATCCTTCTCGTCCCTCGTGTCTGTCCGATGGGTATAATGAATCTTGGCCTTGAATGAATGCATTTCCTTGAGAGTTTACTAATTAACGCCGTCAGCGCCATCACCTCACGTACGTATTACGTGTTGTATGTGTGAATGTGTATATACAACGCCTGAAGTGGAGTGTATGCAATGTGTTTTCGCACAAGAAATATCCTCTGGTTGTTAAACCTCCACGAGGGACTTCACCTCGAGGCGCCTTTCCGCAGAGTCTTACAAAGGGAGAGAGCCATCCGCGGTGAATTCTCTCATTCAGTCGCGCACTTGCATTTTCGCTGCTCTGGTTTTACATTTGCCGCGGCGGCTCGTAACCCCGCGCCTCCATTGTTGTAAATTCAACGAGCCGAAAAACAAACTTACCCACGAGTAAGGTACCGTCTCGCGGGGAAATAACGGTTAGCAATTTTATACGTTACTATTGTGAACGCTCAACACATCGTCTAACCTTTCGATTGTTGCGAGAAAAGCGTCCATTTTAAATGCGCATTTATTAAAAAGTGTCTGTTTCTCAGCTGGTTAAGGGAATTAAAAAAACGAAGTGTACGCTCGTTGATATTGCGTGAAAAGTAAACTACCAGCTAGCTGGGGCAACGTGACCTTGCGCTCTATTATAACTTTGTTTGCATTTGCGTATGTTCGTTTTAATTTTGTTGCTGCTGAGAAAAGCGAATGAAAAAACGACCGTTCCGATGTCAGATTAGATGGTGCTCTTAACGCGGCTGACTTCAGTCCAATTGATGGCACTTTTCCGTTTCCTGCTTCTATTTCTCGTTGCATAAATAAGTAGAGAAAGAATATAGAAATAAAGGAAGAATGGTCGAGCTCAAAAGTGTCGTCTCTCAAGACACTCGCTGCGAATAAAAGCCACGCAAATTTCTACGGGTAATCACAGCTGCCACTCTGTCGCAATAAACGTTATTTCCCTGTAGCAGGCAAGCTTTTATGTTCATACATCAGCGCCCAAGTCTTAGCGCTCTGGCTCCGTTGATTGTAATAAAAATCAGTGGATCGCCATCAATCATGCAGAATTAGAGAAAACGGCAAACGCTCTGTAGCGAAGTGCTTGCTCTATTGCTCAGTATCTTCGTCCCTCGTGAGAGATATGTCCGTTCGCACGAAAGTCTGGTGCGCCGACCAACACGGCGACGTCTCTCGGCGTCGTGACTCGCTTCTCGCTCTCCCTCCCCCAGCTCCCCTTTCCCCACCCTCGAGAACCGATGAGATTTTCTCGTTATCCGCGCGCCCATGGACCCCTCAGCGAGTCTATCAGCGACTCTCGCGTTCTCTTATTCTCCCTTCTCCACACTCTGCCATCATCTCGCATCTCTCTGTTTCGTCGTCTCTCTTCCTTTATCTTTTTCCTCTCTCTCTCTCTCTCTCTCTCTGCGCTCGCTTGGCTCGTTGCTCCAACTTGTATTCACCTCTTCCGGACGAAACGCCTTAATCTCTTTTCAATCCCATTAGGATACTTGGCGCTGCATGCGCTGACGCGAGAATACACAGAGAGAAAGAGAGTGAAGACTCTGTCGCTTCGTTAAAATTGACTGACGTTCCGTAGGATTGAGCGAGCGAGAGATTTTTTTTTTCATTCAATCGCTTTCCACCGAACGTACGCCTCTAATATACTCGCGGCTAAACTACGGATAATCCTCATAAATTTTCATCCTCTTTAGCCTCTTAGATCATCCGTCCGAGCATCGATACCATCTGAAGCGATGAATTATATAAATAATATTAAATAGTTAATAAAATACAATCAACTTGGACGCGGAATTGTGTGAACAGAAGCTTTTAACGTTTCATGTAGATACACGGATAGTATTGCGTGGTTAGCAGGTACTTGGAGATTTGTGATCGTGGGAATATAGCACTCGACTGTCTGCCCTCAGGAGACTTGTACAAACGGCTTCGTATAAAAACCCTAATGATATCTGATTGCTCCCTATTCACGATGATACCCGTGTGCGCTTGCGTTGTGCTCCTGCCTGCTTCTCCGTATATTTAGATCAAAATATGTATATACACTTAACATTATACGGACTCTTTTGCGTTATGCGCTTGGGGCAGATCAGTAACTCGCTAACGCGAGAGCAAATGCTCCCCAAGGGACTAGTAATAATTTTATATGTATTTCCCGTGAGCATCGCGTTGACGCGGAAAACTCGACTAGTCCCGTTTCTTCGAGAGGCTTGTACAACTTTTATCCTCAGTTTTTTTTTTCAATAATTAAAAAGCAATTCATTCGTGCCAAGGGTTCGGACTGTGTCAACGGCAAGCCAAAGTCCTGTTTCGAGACATCGAGCAACGCTTCTGATTGTTATTATTTTCAGTCAAGGTTCTTTCGTGTTTGGTATTAATGAAGCAGCTAACAAACCCGTAATTTGATGAACCATTTTACCGGTCTTTTCTAGCCCACACAGCCTCTTCCACTCTTCCCAGCCGGCAATGATTGATCGTCCGCTTTTACTGAGCGTTTTATCCTCCGAGACCTAAATTCCCCCAAAATTTCAATCAAATATATTGTTAACTTCACTAAATAATGGTAATCGAGCCACTAAACCCCTCAATTCGTATATTTATTCATCACACTAACATTTCGGACGCGAACTACACGAAGATTATTCATTTTCCGTTGCTTTGATACTTCGAGTTGAAAATTCGTGACGCAAAGTTGCTGCAACGCGAGCGATGAAAAATGCTTAAGAGACCGTACTCAACGAAACGCTCGAGGCAAGCTTCCGTCGTCGTCGTGCTTGGGCACGAGACTCTATGGTCCCTCTGATTTTGTAAAGCTACGTACAACAAAAGACCCTGGTACATTTCGTGCTGTGGGAAGGACCTTGCCGCGCTCATTCCCAGCTCATGCCGCCTCGTTTAGTCCCACTGGATTGGCGTATAACGCAACGTTTTTACTCTCTACATTTTTCTAATAGAGCGAAATTGTCTTCGGACGCGAAAGACGCGATTATGAGCTCGAACAACTACGAGGTCCGAGGTACCACCACCGAACCGAGAGATTAATCGTTTCCTATCATTGACAGTCCGAGACAATGGAACGTTAATATGAAATGAAATATTGTTTCAATGACTTTAGCGCTTTGTAATATTCGTGAAAACAAATCGTACCGATCATTAGTAAACGAATCACATGAATCGGTATATTGTGCAAGGTTTTTCATTGCCGGAAGGCGGAAGAATGAGAAACGAGATCAACGTGAGACACATTACGTTTAGTACAATTCGATCAATGGATCACAGATCGAACGAGAATTGACGTCGAGATTTACGCGTCAAGGGATTGTGTATATTTGATACCGCAGAGATGATTCTCATCCTAAGTAACCTCGCTCAAAATAATCAACGAACAGAATAATCATGAACAAAGAAAACCGATTAACAATATAACCTATTAACAGAATAACCGCGATGAATATAACCGATATACAAAATAACTCTAATATTCCGAAACAAACAAATAAACAAAAACACACACACGAACCTACCAATACGGAGGAAACAAAATTACAGAATTACAGCATGGGTGCTCTCGGGACATCTTGAGATTTTGAACATGTTAAAAACAATAAACAATAAATTTATAATCAAGCATTTCGAATCTAGTAATGAAACTCCTGCATAGGGTTTCATATTTATCCGTAATCAATATTTCAAATGGATATTTCAATTATTTTCCATATTCCCGTAATTACTTTCAGTTCATTTTGATTATTATTCTCGTGGTTATTTTGTTCATAGGTTATATTGTTCATCGTTGTTTTGCCAGGATATTTTGAGCGAGGTTACTTAGGCCGGACACCGCGGAGACATTTGCAGATAGGATCATCTTAAAATTTAAGCTGATCGCGAATACCATAGCTTCTGATTGCACTGGATAATTCATGTATCCAGAAGATTACAAAGGTGAGTCTATTTTTCAATTAATATAGTAAGAGTTTTTGATAAATTTGCCCTGCTCAGCTTCTAGAAATTCCCAACAAACCAAAGTGTTGGTTTTTCGTTTCAATATAATTTATCGATTCATTAAGGTATTGAATATATCAAGATATGCGATGAGAAAATGTTTGGCGAGATCAATGGAGTGTTTTTTTTTCTATGCGCTGAACGAGGGCTGTAATACGTTCGATGATCTTTTCGTAACTGCTACCGGGGTCCTCGTATTTACGATGGTTAAAAAAAGAAATTGTTTATTTTCGCATCGAAACATCGATCGTTTCTAAGTATTAAACATTCTAATTCTTCCGCATGATCGATTTTGAAACCTCTCCCTCTTCTCTTAAATCAGAAAAGATGTTCCCATCTTCCAATAGCAAAGAGTTTATTCTCATGATGAAAAGCTGAGCAATTTACGAATCGATTCGAAATGATGAGAAGGCTCAATTCACCGTCGCAGTTTTCCGCTCCTTCAAGTGTCGATGCCTTCGCAGAATTATGATGAGCACGTTTCGAAGTGTGTTAAGCGCAAAATCTCGGGTCCGCAAGCCCCAAGTGCGCCTTTTTGCGAGACAGCTATTTGTTTAGCGCGATCCTGTTACAGGATACAGCATTCTTCTCGTCATCGCGAGTCTTCGCTCCGAGGCGAGCGCGTTTAACGTTAATGACGTGTTTTTAACGACGTGTAAGAGATTACGGTAACACTGAAATGTGTTGTGATCTAACTCGCGCGGTGTATGTATGTACTTGCGCGCAAGATCAATACAAGCGTGTCTCGTGATGCGAGATGGGCGGTTCTCGATGTTTGCTGGATTCCTGTACGTAGACACGCCAATGGATCATCGTTTCCCACGGAGCCTAACTTATCTCCAGTTTTTACGGCTCACGATCTCTCAATCCATGCGATGATGAATTCTTTGCTTGGCGAACCTGTTAATAATAGCGCACTCTCAATCACCCCAAGGAAAATCAGCAAAGAGTTTTCCTCGAGTGGATTTTTATTTTTTATCCAGTCTGAAAATCGAAACGAAACATTGATCCGGAGGGCTGCACGATAATTCACGTTTCCCTTCGCCGAGGGAGAGACAGCTGAAAAAATATCATGTATTCATCGCGATACACACCCTCTGGCGATCGCGTTATCGGAAAATATCATCGACCACGTCTACCGACGATAAATAACGTCGATGTTAATTATCAGGAATTATTACACTCTGAGCGCAGCGACGTAAAGGATTGCCGACACCGGGGAGTGCATTATCTCTCCTGGGATATCTCGGTGGATAAGAGGGGATGAAGTTGAAAAAAAATCTTTCATTCTGTGGACAGATGAATGAATTATAACTTCTTAGAGTCGCTCTCCCCCCAAGATGACACTTGCAACAGAGCGATGGGGGATTGGATATCGGAAGTCATTTTGCCCTCGTACAATTAAAATATCGATAACGGAGACTATTCTTGTAGCGTATTTACAGAAATTGAATGAGCATCCAATGTAATTAAAACGCAAACGTTCATTGGTTCAAATTTTGACGAGACATTCTCGCGAAACGAGCTACAGATATTTGCACACTCATACAACGACCCCTCGACACATAGATACGTTCGAGTACACGAGGAAAGTTTGGAGGAAGGGAGGTATTAAGAAGAACGGGATTGGCTAGCGCGGAGGAGTAAGAGCTCGTGCGAGAGGCGCGAGCGAGAATCTCGAGGAGCTCTCTCAACACCGGCGACTTTTCCGATCGTTGAGCGCGATTCAGCAACGTCTCAGAGTCGGATGGCCCCTTCTCCTAGGAGGAGCCTAAGTACGAGTTAAGTAGGTCATCCTATACCATATCTTGCTCGACGTGGTCTCTGCGCTCGGTTGAGTCCGTGAGCCCAGGCGCTGTGAGCTCGCGAGCGTCTACCTTCGTCTTGCATCCACAGTAAATAGAAGTTAGCGCTGGCTCGTTTCAGTTGAGACTCGCCTCATGATCACACACATACACGTAAACTAGCGGTAAATAGCGTTCTCCTTTCATATCCCCTGCCTCCGTTCGTGCAGGTGGGGGTGGAACCAAGACTCCGGAGAGCAACGCCAGTTGAGCTTTCGGTCATCTTCCGATTGGCTGGCCACCTCTAGCCATGCAACTTTACGAGATCCACTCTTTTCTCTCACAATAACTTATCTCTATATACTTTGCGGCAAATGGTACACGGGATAAATTCACAGCCGGTTAGAGGGAGGGACGACAGCGGAGCAGAGAATGGAGCGAAGATCACTGCGGAAAATAGCCCCATCCCTGATGCCAGTTCTGTGCTCGAAGCACAGTTTATTCAGCACTCGCACACTGGGGCACACCGACTGGGACATGGACACAACGAAGATCGGTATTAGCACCGTGTCACTAGCAGCGTCAGGTGAATATGTAATATCGTCGACGAATTTATACTTAACGTTGTGAATCTCGCTCGGCTCACCGCCAATCAAACTCTCAATTAAGCCACTTCTGGCTCCTGCCTCTGATGCCTCGCCAATCCAATGGAAGCTTGATGAATTAACCTGTGCAACTAGCGCGCATATGCCACGTGAGATATTCGCTCGTCGACGTGAACATGGAAAAGCGTTTTAGATCTCGACGTATAAATCGCTCGTTGAATACCATCGTTTCGGGATGGCTTCGCTCAATCACACCGTCCAAACCGATTTTCCATTCTTCATCGTTATATAACCATCCTCGACCCTAAGTTATATAACCTACCTCCAATATTTAGAGTAAGACTGACACCTACACGCGTGTTTCAATCACGATCGTTTCTATTATAATCCGCTAATAATCCGCTCCAATTATAATCATGTTGGAAAAATGTTCCCCCCGTTATTCTCTCTTTCCTGCGAATAAAATCCATGCCCGAGCACTCACATCTGCATCCCGTGTTCCGGGGCTCCGAGGCCAGCCGTCATTGATGGAATATCGTAATTGATCTTAATGGCAGCACAGGATCGTCACGACGAACGTTAAACGATCAGCTATTTTGGACGGTGATTCTGGAAAACACGTTGAACTTTAATACTCTTGAAAAACTGCTCTCGATACTCGTGGAAGTGGAACGTGAGCTGAGAAATAATTGAATACTGGTCAATACGGGCGTTGGATAAGTAGTTCAAATTTTAAAACAACTCTGCAGGAAATGGCTGCAGATTTCGAGTATTTTCGGAACACGTTCCGCGCTTCAGTTTCAATAAATACAAACATCCATCGATACAGGTATTGTCGAAAAGAAGAAACAGTTTGATAAATTGATCCGCATCCGAGGGTACGTAACGAAGGAGCGGGAGCCACGTTTTGTCGGAGCAGGCAACGGTCTCGTCTCGTGCTGGTTGCACCATAAATGTCAGACTATGCATGAAGTAGCATCGATTCATCGTGACGCGCACCTGTTCGTTTCCACCTTGCTGCGTCTTCTGATTTCCCCTTTTTTCTATATACTCTGCGGGCATCTCGGTATCCCGACAATTTCAGGGCCGTTCTAACGGTTCCATAATTAATTGCGCTATTCGCGATCGCGAGATTCGGAGAGCTGATAGATCACTGTTGGATTTCCACACGATGGAGAGCGCAGAGAAGTCTGAAGAACAGTAACCGGAGGATGGCAAGGAAAAAACAAAAAGTAGAGTCACAACAAAATTTCATTTTACTTGAGCTGCCGGAGCGAGGGCACCTGGTACGAAACAGCCCAGGGGCTTTCCAACTCGATATTCCATCCCAGAGCCTCACTGTCAAGGGTCAAAAACGTTGTTTGTTTGTTCCAAGCAGCCTCGGTTCATGAACGTTTATCTTTTTCCTCGAGTCTGCTCAGAACGAAAAGCAGCAGGAAAATACGGGTTCAAAAAGTTTACATTGATGTACGATGTGAGGCGCCACGAAAGCGCATATATTCGCGTTTTCCTACGGACCCTCGTACTTCGTCCGAATCGTAAAACAAATGTCGAGTCTTGAGCGCGCGCGCGCGCGCGTTAAAGATTAACGCGAAAAATATGACGACGTACGCGTCTGTTCTTAGTTATATGGTTTTCCTTGTGCATACAAATATATCCCTACAACGTGTGCTGCAAAGATATCTCAGAAGGTACTACGTATACATGTGCTTATGAGAAGCAACGTTGAAAACGGGCTATGCACACGAGAACTATAAAACAAACCAGGCTCTCAGTCTTCTTCCTCCCTCGCTCGTGTCTCTCGGGGTCCTTGTGTACAAGATCAGATAGTAGCGAACGGTAACTGATACAGCCGACCGCGAGAGAGGATCTTCCTCTTCAATTTTCACTCTACGCGAGTTGGACCATCACGCGGTGTTCGAGCTGCTGGCTTATTTGCTGATGCGTTGCTTGAAATTTCGCCGGAGTTGGCTCGCGCGAGCAAGCGGGGGCGCGAGAGACCGGTCGAGCGCGACTAATCGCGTTATCTCGAGTTAACCCCCATGACCGGCCAAGATCTTGCTTCGATAAGGTACTCTCTCGTCCTTTTGCGATACGCCACAACAGCAATGGCTTTACACCGTACCACCAGAAGCACACGCCTTTTTACGGACCTATAGATATATTCGTATATTTTTACGTATATAGTAATATTATATAGGAAGCCTGACAATCGCTACAATGTAGGGACTAAATTGAAAGGGGCAACGCACGGGTTCGCTTTCCCTGAGAATGTATTCTAAGCTTAAAGTCATGGGCCAGTAACAGGATGCTTTCGTGTTGTTGGAAACGTGACAAAATTTTCGTTTTAGAATTAGAAAGATATATGAAAGGGTAGAATTTACATTGTCAAATTATATGTAAAATTGGTCCTTTGAATGCAAGGAATTGTGAGCAAAAGAATTGGCCAGTTGTAGAGAGATTCGGGGGTCATTAAAGCACGATGATTTGTGTCAGCTTCTGATGCAAATAAACAGGACGATTTTCTCCAAATAAGGACTTAAGGGTTAATTTAAGAATGTATATGGGTAAATGAATTTTTCTTGAGAAATAATGGTCTCAATCAAACGGAATTTCAGCGAATCTAATAAATCAAAAGTTCTCATCTGCATGTACACGAGAGAAAAAAAAGTGCGAGTCATTTAATTACGAGGCTTGCATTACCAGCCGTCATGAGGAGAGTCGGAATTCACGTGGGAATACACGAACGGGGATGATGAGAGCAGGAGAGGAAGAAAGAGAGAGAGAGAGAGAGTGAGAAACGGAGTAGTGTAATTCGCGTCGGCGAGGCAGCGGCACCGGAGGATATGAGTAAAACGAGAAGCCGGGGGTCATTACCGGGGGAACACCTAGCATGACTTATGGGTGTGTGGAAGAGAGAAGGGAAGAGTGAAAGAGGAGAAGGAAGGAGAATGCCGGACCGGATCGGTCTTACTCTTTTCTTCTTATAGTTGTCCCTCGATGGGCAACGAGGAGAGGAACGTGAGAAGGAAAGGAAGAAAGATGTGGAGAGATATAGCCGCTTCTCTTACCGAAGCTGGTAAGAAAATCGCTCATGAGTCTTCCGACCGAAAGAACAATCGACGCAGAACGTATAGGAACGAAGGCTCGAGCGATATTCCCCGAGTTGACTCACGCGGTGGATAATTTTTCGGTTCTTAAACACGGCCAGCTTGAGTGATACATAATATATGTTTCCGATCATCGTATGCGAGCAGGATGGATCCGTGAATTGTTAACGCCGGCTAGCGTGGACGCCGCGTTCAGAGCTACCTGTTTGAAACTTTTTTTATACCCTTAATAATCATTCATAAAATAACAGATGCAAGGCTCGTGGCTCTCGATAAAAACGCAAGAGTTCCCTTCGTCTCGAGGCTTCTTACAAGCAAATTGAAAAATTACCGGTCTCTTGCAGCTTCTCTTCTTACATCGCTTCTCGCACACTGAACCGAATTATTCGTGAGTCTGCGTTCACACTCTTTTGCATACGTATATAAAGTGTGAATTCTCATTTGTATACGTAAATATACAAGCATATCCCGTGGGCTTTTTGGACCTTGTTCATGTCCCCCGGGCGGCGCGAGACCTCTTTTTATCCCCATTCCTTTAGTATTTCTTACACTTTTGCCATTTCACAGCTTTCGCCGCTTATATCCGCCCTCCCTCGACACTGATCCCGAAAGTAACGCCGGTTGCTCGTGCTCTCGGGATCCGTGAACGCGGGTGGGCGTGAAAAGAAAAAAGAAGATAAAAAAACAACAACAACAACGAAGTAAGGATAGTTGAGGGGTTCACGAGGGAACGGGGGTCCACGGGCGGACGAGTTTGATAAATGGAACCGAAAGAACAACGCTTCTCCGTCTCTCTTTCTTCTTCCGGTGAGTTGTGATTTATGAGAGTATGCGCAAGTAGAGTATTATATCAGTAATACTCTTATATGGTACGTGAACGAGAGCAGTATATATAGACGTATTCTCAGCGCGGACATTTCGGCGCCGAGAAAAAGAAAGTTTGGCAACGCTTTCGAGGCCGGGCAAGAATGTAGCCATCGATTTTTATCATTTTTGACAGATCGAATTGACTCTGCCAATTAGAGGACAATTAATCTCACGGTGGAGCAGTTCAGCTTTTATTTTATTCCATCTTCCCTCGACGTATTCACTTCCAGGTTTAGATACAACTGCAATATTTCATACAAGATAACCGTACAAGGCTCGTTATATGCTTGTATGTATGTCAGATTTTCTGGCTATTGGTTCCCAATTAATTCTGTCGCTAATGAGACACTCGCGAAGCGCGGCGTCACGGAACAACGCGAAAGGACGAACGCGCCCGAGTGACACACCACTTGGTTGGGCTTCTCTAAGCATTAAGCGAACCCGTTTAATGAGCACCAGCAGCAGCATTTAGCTCTCTCGATCGTATGAACCGAGCGCTCTCCAGGGATTGTATATTTGCTCGTTGTAGAACGTCACCCCGTACTTCGTAATCGCGAGAGGTACTTACACGCTATTAAATCCCGAGGAGACACCACCATTCACCGATAAATCATCGCTCCTCTTGTTACTTCGTAATATACATTTTGACTCGAGCGGAGCGTTGCGTGGCTCCTGAGATAAACGAGTCTCTGACGTGAATTTAACCGTTCCGCCCGTTCGCAAAGTACTCGTGAGAAAGGATATTTATTCGAATTAATTCTTGTCGAAATTGGGAGCATAAAAATGTTCTACGACAAAGTTATTGATCGAACGAATTCTCACACGAATTGATCGCGATATTTCAACGAGTTTTTCTTCCTCCGATCTCTCGTTCACTGTTGTGCGACGATGTTTACGAACGAACGCCAGGATCTTGCGGGAGAGCCAAATGCGAAGGTATTAATTTCGTAATTCACGGGCATGTTCTATTAGCGTTACTCTTATTCTCGGCCGAATAGTTTAGAGATAATGGGCTACAGCTCGAGACGAGAAAGTATAGCGACCACCCCGATGCATAATTTAAAGTTTCAGCCTAGACCGGCGGAATAATTGAAAGAGAAAAGAGGAAGAAAAATACGAACAGAAAGGATTATCGGTCGAGGTGACTGTTGAAAAATTTCAAGGTGGAGAGGGCACGTCAGAATTTATTATCGCTTCAGAAATGAAAAGAAGAACCTCGCGGTACACTTGAACGTGGTGGCGTGCTACTATATGGCCGGCGGTGTAGAGGCGGGGCGCGTGCCGGAAGTCTCGAAGAAGCACAGCTTGAAAAATAACGGATGGGACGCGCGCCCTTCCCCCAAGCCTCTCTTGCATTTCTCGCTATCACGATGCATATACGCGCGCGCGCGCGCGCGCGCGAAAAATCGTAGCAATGTATAACCGCCTGAAGTTTCGAGCTGTCGACGAGCATGCGAGATCCGTCATTCGGTAATTTGGTAGTTGTCTCGAGACTCCGAGGCTTCGAATATGATCAAGGAGAATAAAAAAAAAGCCTTGATCCGAAGTAAGTAGGGAGTGCTCGAGGGAACCTCGCAATCAAAGTCCGCGGGCTTCGCTCGAATAATTGCCATCGATCGACAATCAATTTACATCGTTTCTTCGCCGCGTGTGTGTATATTTGTATCGAATTCATAACAAAAGCACGAAAGAAACGAGGAGAGGGGGAGAGGGACGAAGGGAAAGGGACTCTTTGCACCAGCCACTTCGAAGCTTCCTCGAAGATGATCGATAACTCTGAACTCCGGACAGCCACCTCCTGTGTCAGATGTAACGTTTGTTTTTTTTTAACTCTTTCTCAATTGTACCTTTCGCATCTTTCTGTCTTGAGCAGCGAAATACCGGACAACATGAATTTATGAGGGGGGAGGTGCACGACGAGAAAGTGCGAAAAGAAACTCTTTTCAGTTAGCAAATAGAGGACAGAGGGCGTGTTCGAGAAGGGTGCAACAAAATGAGCCTCGTTCGTACGTAAGCGTCGCTGTATGTATCGACGATTCGAGAAAAACGGTATGTACACATGGTCTACCAAATGTGGACAAGAAATTTGCAAGTATAACCCGTCTCGGGTTCGATATCCGAGATGAAGAATGGGAGAAAAAATGTTGTACGTGATATATCGATGTACGTATACCGTGAGGAAAGCTGTGCACACCGCTATTACTCATCCCGTTATTAATCGGTTTGGCTTTTTCGTAATTCCACCAGTCCGCGCCCCATAAATTCATCGATTTATTGCGGAATAGGTAGCTTCGGGTTGTGGGCTCATAAACATTCAATTTTTTACGTGAAAATACTTGCCAGCAATAGCGCGATCGTCAACAAAGTAAACAATCAGAAATTATTTTCCCTTCTCGTTGCTTGTACAAAAATTCTCAGCGGAATTTAACATGGTAAGAAAAAAAAAGAGTTGTAAAGTTGGAACGACCGCGTTGATTTTTTGTCCACTTTAACTTGCGAACAATCTCAGTAAGCATTTCGCATGACTAGCGGCACCCTATGGCGATACAAAATGTGCTGAGGGGGCCGTAGAACTTAACATCGATTACACTTCATAACTATCCGCAACGTGGCTCGTTATCACCATCGTTTGATTCATGGTCATCGGAGCTGTCAAATCTTTATAGCTTCATACCAGAAGTTGGCTTTTACTGTAATACTAAAGAATATTTTCACTCGTTGAAACTGGCCACGGGCGATATCCCGCCAATATTCCGGCAAATAATTAATTTATATTCGATCGAGCACGAAACATGCACGATTCCTTTTTGATATCACGTGCGCATGCCTCGGGCTAAATGTCGTTTGATGGCTTTTCTTTAATGTCATAAAAATGGTATTTCCTCCTATAAACAACATAAAAGTCTCGTATAACCTCACGCATAAAAAGCTAGGTGATTCTGTGCAGCACTGCGTGAGCGAAGGGTGCATAAATTTAGTATGTCTCCGGAGACGAAGTTAGAAAATGTCCGCACCTTGTATACATATAGATACGGAGATGTAAACTGTCATATGTATACATACAGCGACTGCGTTACGTCTGTAAAGGTTAAAATACGAATACTGGCGCATCCAGAGGGACACGAGACGGTGATGGTACGAAAAGAGAAATGCGGAGATGAGGTGTAGAGGGGAGTGTGTTTTATATGCGGCGAGAGAGGCACTTTTCGTATATCGAGAACAGCGAAGGTAAAGAGGTTCGGGGGCAAGAGGACGAGTGCGCGAACTCTCGACGCTTTATGATATTGCCTTATACCCGCGGGACTGTTAACTCCTGACTTATCCAGAGATCCTCTGCTTTAGCACGAAGGATAAGAGACACGGCGCACGCTCGCATAGCGGTTGACAGCGTGCGGTGTCATTAGAATTTTCATTGCCGCAATTACGGGTACGCGCACTGGGCACACGTGTAATTGGCCTCCCGTGGTGAGATTCCCCCGACGAGGACGACCAGTCTTTCGAAAAAGGGAAAGAATTTCCTTCGGATGCGCGAACGCGTTCGCTCGCTTCTACGTGGCTTTTAACGTATTTTCTTCGTGGTACTCCGCACGAGCCGTTTCCTCCTTTTCACTCGCTTCTCTTCCACTCTCTATCTCAACTTTGATAACGCAAAAAAAGCGGAAGAAGGAAAAAGATGCAGAGTGAATTTTCTGTCGGGCAGGGAGCGAGAACGCTCGCTAGAGAATTTCCACGCTCCCCGAACCACCAACGGAGATATGAGCTCCCGTCATTCCCCCTATGAGCTTGATCTCAACAAAACTCACTCACATTTCCTTTGGTCTCCGCATCGCAGAGCATATTCGTAAAGTCGTTTGCAACGAGCAAACGGCTATACGTTGTGTGCACAAGTCTCCGTGTTTTTGTGACCAAGTGAGTGCTCATATTCCGTACCCTTTTTTTCTGCGGTAAAGAAACTCGTAAGAACGTAGGCACAGAAATTGTTGAACTCATATCCACGCCAAGCACTCGCGAGGTTTCCTCTCCCCTCCCCCCCCCCCCCCCTCTCCCCGCCACTCTCTCTCTCTCTCTCTCTCCTCGCATCATCGCTTTTATCGCGACATTAGCAACAACCACGAGCAACAGTCCGGAGGCACGAGAGAGAAAGAGAGAAAAACGTGGGTTGAGCTCCAGGTGACATTAGTGGCTGCTAACGGCCTTTCCTGACAGTGATTAGACGAGATAGCCAAAGGAAGTCATGTGCAATATAAGCAATTTCATATATCACGTGTGCGAGCATCCTATCGAGCTAATCTCTTGCAGAGATGTACACTTGTATATACGATTTGTAAATAAGCTTCGAGATAATGAGTTTTTGGTGACCAACATTTTTTTCATAATCGTATCAGCAGAGGACGTGTTTACCGAGTTCCTACGAAATGATGATTCTCAAATGCATTAGAAGTTAGGACGATTCGTACGTCACGTTGGTTTGATGGGAATCAGAAATAAATTTTCTCGACGCGGTTCCATATCCTTCCAGAAACATATCGAGTCGGTTTGGAAGTTGAGTGATGATTCCTATGATGTCTGAAGCCACAAAATATGTCTTGGACATTTGCATGGATTGATGGACTCATTTCAAAAGCCTTTTCTCCGTAGGAGGATCGGTCCGATCAGTGAACGATCGTAAATGAGAGCACGGTTCGAGTGTTTGGTCGAAGTATTTGGTCGCGGAGGAGCTGGGAAGCTTTCACCGAAAGCCGGCGACTTGGTGCAGTGCGCAGGGACAATATTTTCGAAGCTCTTGCTTCGGCGGCGTATACCAGATCGTAACTCCACAGTCTGATGTCGGAATGGAGGAAAGTGCAAGAGCGGATAGTCAGAACTGGTCGCATTGTTCTCTGGGTACGACGCCGGCGTCGCCGTTGCGAGATGAGAAGCGGGATCGGACAACTGAGTGTACCAGCCTCTCATATTTTCCTTGTGTATTATAAAAGCTATAATGCACGGGTTATACAGGCGCAGCATCTCCAACAGCAGCAGCAGCAGCAGCAGAAGGCGAAACACAAGCAGAAGCAGGAGTGCATATAGCGGCAGAGCGGAGGGCGAGAGGAGCCCGCGCAGCTCTTCTTCGAGGACGGTACAGATGCAAATGCTCGTCCCCGTACGTGCTCGTTTCGCGAGATTCCGTTTGTCGGCTGCCAGGATGAGTCTCAGCCACGGACCATTGAATTTATATTCCCAGATGAAAAGAGGAAACTCTCCTTGCTCCGTAGCTGAGCCCTTATGCCCCTTCTTCTTGCCTCATTCCTCCGTCTTTCTCTGCGTCCCTCATCGTTTTGCGTATTCATGCGCTGACTCGAAGCGTTGCTGCCGTGATACTGGCAGCCGGCACCCTGCGGAATCGATTCCATAGAATCGAGCCGCTCTGTTATTAGAAATGAAAAATACTAAGGTGGGGCACGCCGAGCGTCGAAGATATTTTGCCCGCTTCTGCGTGATCAAAAACAAATCATAATAAAGAAGGTTGAAAGGCGCGTTACCCATCGGCATCTCTTCCATAATTATAAATCACACAATTTATCTCGTGTATGATTGTACGATTGTCGGCGATGCGCAAACATGAGCACACATCGGGATATCATAAATCTTAAATTATACAGGAATTCAATGACAAATAGAGCTGCGTTCGGTAAATCAAGAATGAATGCATTTCCGCACCTTAACCAAGTGCTTCCACGTTTGTTTTACCACTGTTCTGTCTATGCGATGATAAACGCAACAACCATGGGGGGCCTGCTTGAATCATTCGCCACCGACCGACATAGGCGCCATAAGATCGACGATAATCTGCGTTTCGTAAATGGTCATACTGAAATCGAATACAAAACTATTCTTATATTCTTCCAGCGGAGATTTTACTTTCTTCGTCCACCCAGGAAATAGCCCGGCGTTTTGGGTTGATGAATGAAAATGATCAGATTTCATTCCAATTGTCTCGAAGTCTCCTCGAACCGACGCAACCAGTTTCAAGTGCGCAGATATATCTCCATAATCACTGGAGTATCTATATAAGAAGAAGGATTATTAGTCTACGATCGGTGAGTTACATCGACGATACAAATACGCGGTCACTTTTCTTCGGTGACTCTTTGTTGTTATATTCGCGAGACGTATACCGTGAGCAGCTAGACAGTTAGTGATATTTCCATAATATTGTGCCGACGTGGACAGTTTTGCCTAATATATGTATCCAAACAACTACGAAAGGTAGATAAAGAAGAAGAAGAAGCAGGAGGAAGAGGAGGAGAAGAAGAAGAAGACGAAGAAGTAGAATAAAAAAAGAGGCGCATAGTTAGTGGCACGAGTTAACATGTGACGCAGGTAGAATACTAAAGTGTTCCAGGAGAGAGTCCGGAGAGAATAAGGCGAGGCGAGTAGTGGATCAACAACGAGACTCATAGATATACGACACACATGGTTCTCCCGTTCTCTTGGTGCATCGGAGCCAGAGTAGTATGCACCGCGCAAAGGACTGAGCGAGCCGCTCCCGCTCAGCGCTCCATATAGCTCTGATTTGCCCGTTCGTTACGCGAAGGAACGTCAGGAGTAGTGCGGTTCGTTCTTTCGCCGGGTGCATCGCGCTCGCCTCTCATACGAAAGGTACAACTTGAGGAAAGCCAACTGGTGCGCACACCGATGAAACTGTACGAGTTGAATGGTTAATAGCTTACGAATGGGTATAACGATCGCGAATCGCGCATACGTACACAGACGTAACCCGATGTTCGCGAGAATCTCGTTGCGCGCCCACGCATCACAAGAATCTCATTTCGTTCCCTCGTATATGGAGTCTATCGATAAAACTTAACAAAGTAGGATAAGCCCCTGCAAGGATTATCGACGTTGCGCGATGCCTGTACGCTCAATCCCCGTCATAGGTGTATTCGCGTTGGTATTCTTGACAAGGACTAAGCGCCAGGCTCTTGGCGAGCGTATGCCAAACCGATGTACACGTACTGCACATACTGTGGATATAGCCGCGCTCAGATCTGGCTGATTCCCTGGAGAACTGCGATAGAGACAAGGGCCGCGATATCCCTACGTGGAATTTGGATTTATTTCTTGGGCTCTCTGGCGACGACAACCCCGTGTGCTCGCAGAACACACCGCGGATTATCCGAAGAGGGCCGTTAATCAGAACGGTACAACCGGGCCCGTGTATTCCTGCACAATGCGCCGGAACATACACCGAAGAACAGGTAGGCGAAGGGGAGACGAGATGAATCTCTTTGCTACTGGTACCCATCATGCACTCGGATGAAGCTGCTTGAGTAATTCTCGTTTTATCACTTTTATATGACGGAATTCTTTGGAACGAAATAAACAGTTTTTAACAGTACTAAATTCAATGATCCAAGCTTTGGAACTCGAGTCCAACGAGGACCTGATCCGGCTCCTCGATATCACGAATCCCCCGGAAAATGTGTCGTCGAATTATGACAGTGTGGAGAGGATCAAGATTCTGGTGCGCAAACGTGCTGTGTGTTCGAGGATTTCAACACATGATGCATGCATTTAGAGCTCGCAAGTGTTAGGGCGATCGAATGTATCGTATCCACGTATCCACGTGAAACGAGCGTGCGGTATCGTAGTCGGCGTTCCAGAATATCTGAAGATTTGAGAAACCTACGAGAGTCTGGGTGCAGCCAGTGGAGATCTCTCTCCTCGCGCTTCGCTGTTCTCTAATCCTGTTGCACTAGCTGTTGCGGGCATCTCGCATACAGACAAGTTGCGCAAACGAAGAGTACGTCGAGTCGTCCTACCGCGATGTAAATATTCTGGTATACTCGTACACGGGGTATATGGATAGAGGAGCAAGCGCAAGTCCGCGGATGAGATGACGATGCTCGCGAATGCGAGCGACAGGCCCCCGCAGACTGTGCATCTCTCTCTCTCTCTCTCTCTCTCTCTCTCTCTCTCTCGATTTAAAAAGCCGCATGTAGGAGCGCCAGCGAATGTATAGCACCAGGAGCATCGCGGTAGTAGTAGTAGTAGTAGTAGTATGCGCTCGCGTGCCGTAAATTTTCGAGCTCGTGCGCGATCACCGTATGTGCTCGGGGTACGTGTGCCACGAGTTTGCACGAAGTGTGCCAGATATCTCTGCAGCAGTTAAGCTCGTGGCGGGCCCTCTCGCCAAAGAATCCGGCGACTTGATGACGGTACACGTAGGTTTGTGTGCGCGACGTTACGTCTGTGATGTGTGCTGCCTGCGCCTCGCCGCCACGGCGAGTTTTAACTTTCGATGATGGGCTCTGCTCCCCGCTGTTGCATTGCTCGGTATCGAAGCATCGCTGCTCCTGATGTACCCGGAATACATAGGTAGGGCGCGCGAGTCGGAGTAAGAGCGCATACACCTCTCGCTGTTTCGAGAGATAAATAAATCCCGAGAAATAAGAGACGCCGGAGAGATACTTTGCTCGCGCGAGCACGGCCTTCGACATTTAATCGCGAGCTCTCCCCCGAGCAGACGATATCCCGAGTGCAGGCGCTCTTAGCAAAACGTTGCCGTCGATCGCCGGGGCATCGTCGGCGATCTCTTTTGCCATATGGATGCGCACGTGGATACGGTTACGCCGCACCCAATTATACTTGTATACGCTAAGCGCATACATGCATCACGCGGACTGAGGATTAAAATGCAAAATTGTAGCTAACTCATTATCGTGTTTCTTCGTGTTGAATATCACTCGTTCCTACATTCACTGAATCACGGGGAGGGAGGTTGGAGAACAGTAACGCGACGCAGGCGTTTCATTGAACTCTCATAAACCCTGATTTTTTAAGCAATCAAATGTGACTGGTTAATTTCACAGCGTACTAATTAATTAATTGCTCTATTTTTAATGCTTTTTAGAAACGTAATTTGTTAATGCGAAATTTAGGACATCCGGAATTTAGGTAAATCGTCGTTCGGACGAAGCACTCGGAAAGAGTCCGATACGATCGCGAACGAAGCGGAAACTGACGTGTCCAGTAAACATAAATATCGTTGGTTTCCAATGAATTCTATATTCATATATCAAATTTGTTTTTCCTCCGATGGCTACGACAATAGTCTACAGCGGAGCCAATGAATGGGGGAGTACGTTAGAGAGTTTATGTTGTAGGCAATATATATTAAGAGTGAGTCAAACGTACATAGCTTATCGCTGTATTATATGTAAGCGCATAAGTCGTATAAGGTATAGTCCGGAGTACCTGTGCACGCGGGGCACGGCTCCAGGATCGAGCGATCGGGCAACCGTCGAACAGTTCCTGGTTCACCTGTGCACTGTGTTCGAGTTTATATATAGGTATGAGAGTGCGCTCTCGGTATACGTGTATAGAGCTAGGTTTCACCTGGCTGCTGCGCCACTCCCGCCTAGTGGTACCACCTCCGCGACATGCCGCCTTTTCACTCCCGGCGCTATTATCAAAGTTCACGTCGAGGACGCGCGCCCGCGAGCGTTCGGCCAAATTACCATAGACCGTATAGGTCAGGCGGGCAGGGCGGAGGAGGGGGCGGTGACGCTCTGCCAAAGCCTCGGGTCAGGTATCGCGCTTACCCGATGCTTGCCCTCGCAACGTCGATTCTCATTTTTCCTTCGTTCTATATGCGTATGATTCATATTTCTTCCTCATGACTCCCTCAAAGCATAGCAGTGTATCAAGGTGTGACGACATCAACGCGGCGAAGAGTCTTTCAACACTCGTGGGTGGACTCACGATGGTATAACATTGAACAATGATTTTCCAAATAATGCTATTCTTCTCGTGAAAGCGCCAAAGCTTTTAGTTTTCTTCAACGCGAATACAATCGCATATGGGAAGGAATGATGATTATCAGCTGCGTATGCAGTTGATAATGACGCTATTACTCTTCGCGGTTATTGAGTATTTCGTGTTTCAGACAAAAGAGCAATGCACAATGAAGAAAGGTAAAAGAATAGGCGAGTTTAAGGCTTACGAATGTGCTCGAGGTGTGCAAGTGGGCATTATGACGATCGAGTATGCACGCGGATAAAGTATGAGCCAATCAATCTTGGGACGCCTCCGGAAGTTTGCAGCATCCCACCCTGCTTCGCAGGCAAATGAGAGGACGGTCCAGAGAAAAAGATAGAGACAGAGACAGAGAGAGAGAGACCGGAGTAGATGCGAGTGTGGCTCAAGATTGATCACAGCGAATTCCAAAGTGCTAATGTGTGTAGAACTCTTATTTATTGAAGATGCCAGAGCAAGATGGAAGACCTCGATTGACCCGCATGGCCTAACCGATACAGCAGCGTCACGATATTCGTACGCATGTCCCTTATCATGCTACACACACAAGAGCCAAGGTGAATATCGACGATATACACGGAATGAAATAAACGCTGAAGTATCTTCCGCAACCCCAGCGCACGGTCAATCGTTCCACGATTAAGCCGAGAGTCCGGACGGTCGCCTACAGAGTAGACACCCCCGCGTAACAATTTTACGAAGCCCCAATTACGGCGATTGTCCGCAATGCGGGCATCGCACGCTGCTCCTGGCTCTTGCTACCAGCAGCGGTAGCAACAGCACGGCAAAGTGTCCTGGCACGTCCCGGGGTTGAGTCATCCCTTCTACTCTTCTACCTCCATTGCTTCACCCAACATTTTATAAACCCAGCACGATCCTTGCTCATAAGCCCTCCCTATTCCATATACACCCGCAATGCAGCTCGCGCAGTGCATGTGGCGATGAACTCCTGCGGGCGCGAAGCGATCTGCGTGCATCGCGAGCTCTCTTTTCGGGAAACAAAGCCCAATCTGAGCCTGTCACTCGTTCAACCACTCAATTTCCAGTTTTATGAGATTCAAGTTCGTCGATACCGCGTGGCCTTTTAACTCGAATTTTATCATCTCTTTAAAAAACTATCGCGCCAAACATATTTCTTCGGCCAGCCCATAGAAATGGCAGGGTAGAGTCAGCGAACATGAAATTCGAGACTACTTATTCGCTTGAGACTTGCTCAAAAAAATAAAAATGACAGCTTCAAGTGGCGCTGTGAATTAGGCGTGTTTGTGTGGGAGAGCTTCACCGGAATTGCACCAAACAAAAGCGATTGTCCATACAATGCTCGGACGTGCCAGCGTTGATAATCTTTGCGGTATCAATGTTGAAGAACATCGCTACGTCACTCACGGAACTGAACGAGAACGATAGCAAGCGCGTACCATCTTAAGATAAGAGATAAAAGTGATACAGAACCTGGCATCAGTACCATTAGGTTTGAGCAGCCGTGCCTATTCGTTGGCTCGAGTGTAGGTGGGTGCTGGATGAGTTGTGCTGCATTGTCGGGGCGGCATACTATTAGAATACATTAGGAGAGAGAGTCTTCGTGCTCGATGTACGAGATGTACGAGACCGCCTGAAGACGCTCGAAAACGCGTTAGAGCTTTAACTGTAGCCCTCAATAGACCGAAGAATACCATGATTAAAGGTTCATAAGAGCAGAACAGCGGGAAAGAGAGGGGTAAAGAGTCAAAGAGCGACTGGGACAGAACTCGTGTGTGCTTTCGTCGTCCGGCAATCAAAGCGCACCAAGAATTTATTCTCTCTCTTCCTGAAAATGGGGCGTGTATGATCAATCGGCTTGTGTGATGGAGCTAAGCATGTTCGACTGACTTTTAGAAGAGCGTTGCACGCACAGCGTTTAGTAATTGACTCGCTCAGCTGTTTCATTCGTCAGGACGTAAGACGTCGAGTAAATGTCGAGTGGAACGCTTATTTTTCGGTCTGTACTTGGAAATCGTCGCGCGGCGTTACGAACTAATGAGGTAGAATCCAAACGACATTTGGTGGCTGAAAGTAAAATATTTTTCAAGTCTTATGTTCGCTGAAATTCGCATCGCAATGCGAATGGATCTGCGAATCGTATATTCATGAATTTTTACTTTGTTTTTTTTACACTCTTATTCCTCCTTATATTTTATTCATTCCCACTAATCATCGTTGAAAAAAGTGCTCGAATAATGATATTCGATGCTGCGAAGCGTTGATATCCTCGGTACGATCTCGCACGCGCGCACGAAGCGTGAATCCGATCTACATTTTTCGTTAACGATTCTTCGTCGACCTCGCCCGCCACAGATTATCGAGTTGCCGCGTGTATGAGACTATATCGGAGAATAGAAAAAGCTTAGGAAACGAGCCTCTGGGAGATTTCATATGGAGATGGATGAATTTTATTGCCTAGTCAGCATGACCACAGGGAAGAGGTTGTGACCGCTAGTGCGGGGTTATGCTCTCGTTTAGATTCTTATTTCTCAATCAGCTCGAGACATTTTTCTCCCAGCTTGTATCGCGTCTCATTCTATCTTCGTTAGTCAAGCTCGTGTAAAAATGGCAAGATGAAAATATCTTGTCGAATTAAACTGGTCGGGAATGGTGAGTTATCGAGATACTTCGAGCGCGATATATCACCGGTTCGAGAGTCATCAAGGCTTTCATTAACCATCCTCGCTCCTCGGAGGGAGGCACTGCCATTAATGGAACTCTCCATTACGGAATACATAAATTTGGCGTTAACGCCCTTATACGAATGAGGAAAACGCGACGGACGAGTGAATAAAATTTGTCACGAATATCTCATCTGCCTTGGAATACAGGCATATACGTAGGACGTGCTCTCATGAGCACGATGCATGGCAGTTTAGCGAGCTCTCGCGATATCCAAGGAGATCCGGCGAGCGTAGGACGAAGTTTGAATTTACGAGGCTTGTTGAAGCGTTTCGTGAGATCGGTGTACGCCCGCGGATTTACGATGATAGTGCACACGCATGATTACACATGTCCACATATGCGTAGCAATGTTCTGCGTTAATTTAACAAGTTTGGGAAAACATCGGAAGGCCGGTGAAAGCGTTTACCCCTTTCTTTTGATCCCTTCAACCTGCGCGCGCGGTTCGAAGCGTCTTCCCACCAACAAATAAAATATATGTAGTCGCCCGAATTCCAGTCTCGGGTGCATCATAATCATGGAAGATCGCTGTTTTTTCCTTCGAGTTTCAACAGATCGGAAAAGAATTGCGAAAAAATCGTGCAGAGTATCTCGCGAATTGGCCGTGCGCCTCCTGCAACTCCCACGTTCTCTCGACTGGTTATATCCACAAAAGAAAGACGTGAAAATAAATAGCCGGGGGAGCCGGGGGATATGCAGTAGAGCGCGAGAAGAGGGCCCTGTGAGAGCGCGCGCTAGCGGCCCGGTCGCCGATCGTGAGCACGCGAGAGCCACACGGCAGCAAAGCACACCGGGTTGCCCTGCGGTTGTCCTATACTGCCACAAACCCCTTCATCTCTGGGTTCTTTTGCAAAACGAGCTGACACTTTATTCGTATTTACATTGTAAATAGAAAAGGTTTTAAAGCGAGCGGAGAGAGAGTGGAGGAAGGAACATACTTTGCTCGAGTACAATTTTCGTTGCGATTTTATCGCATAGTTTATTGACCGTTTCGTTGTGCCCTGGAATGTGTTTAGATTTTTTTATCCCGGCACCATACTTCCGGTTGTGCCACAGTTCGGTCTCTTCGACGCTACCGAAGCTCTGTTGGGAATACGAGAATTAAAAACTCTGAAATATACAGTGAATGAACGGGATGCACCGCAGCTCTGCCGTTTACTTCTGTACCGGGATTCGAAGCGTGCACTATTGGCGAAAATACGTGAGAGCGAAATTAACACAGTCTGTGTCTATCGGAAGGGGACTAATCCTTAATTAGCGAAACTAATTGCCCGTTGACTCGCGATCACGCGGGTTCGTTCGTTCGCGCGAGTAAAAGGTTACGAGAAGCCTCTCGTCGAGTGATTTATCAAGCTCGCGAGGTCTCTTTGCTCTTCCGTCTTAATTGAATGCAACTCGGAGAGAGTAGTCGCGAGAATCTCGTCTCGATCTGTTCGGCGCGCGGGCGCGGGCGCGGGCGCGGGCGCGGGCGCGGGCGCGGGCGCGGGCGAGCAAAGCGCCTCTGATGAGGCTTCGCGATCACGCCAGTAGCCGGCGTGTCTTGCCTCGATCGTGAATAAACGAGGAAAGAAAGAGGGAGGAAAAGACGAAAAAAGGCAACGAAAAGGAAACGACGGTACGAGCTTAAAGTGCGCTTGTATCGATGCAAATTTTTCTTTTCGATAACACGACGCGCTCTTCTTTTTCTCACTCCATTCAACCAGCATCTCGGAGGCATCGTGTCGCTTTTCTAAAAATCTCGATAGTCAAGAGAATCGTTAGTCCTCTTCTTTCCCAAGATATTAGATATCGCATGTACCCACGCCGCTCTCGTACAACCACGAGGAACGAAACTCACCGGTATTATCGAGAGATTCTGGACTCAACCGGAAGCTGTAACACGCGAGAAACGTGTTGAGAATCGACGGATTATATAGAGCTATATAGAGCAGAATAATCGATAAAGAATGATGGTATATGGTTGGCGAGAAACACAATTAAATCTTGCAGAGAAACACAGCAAGAAGAAATGAATCACGTCTTGTATATAATCTGTAAAAGATATGATCGGTGAGGTCTCCCGGTGTTCGATCACTCTTCCGCGAAGATTGATAGTTATTAATATCCGTTTTCTTTTTCTCTCATATCGAAATCTATTATTGTTACTTAAGAAATCGATGTAAAACAGTAAGTCGGTCCAATTATCATTGTGAAATAATATAGAGAGATAAAGCGATGCTATGCTCGCCACGATTATTAGCAGACCACAAAATGGAAGAAGCAATCGAGCGAGCACAAATCTCGTCGCAGGTTTCACTCTCGTTCCGCTCCGAAAGCAGCCCCGCACGCCGGAGAGTAAACGATCCGCGGCTTTCTGCTTTCATCCCAATTACCCTTCATCTCTTGCGTCCTTCACCTTCGCCTCGTCCGAGTGTGTCTTCGATGCTCTGTGATCTTGGGAGCTCGCATGAATTTTCACAAGGAACGAGATAAAATCTCACCTCTCAAAGCACACTATATCGATACATATACTGCAATAAATCTTGCTGTCGATGGAATAAATTGGAGAGTCGAATTACAAACCACGAAACCCGCCCGAAGCGTTGAAGGAGTGTTCGACCACGCCCGTTTTTCCTCCACCAAAAAGAGGGAAAGAGAGAGAGAGAGAGAGAGAAGCGAGGGAGGAAGATGGGACGCGGCAAACGAGGGGTTATGAGCATACGCGCGTCTTCGCGGTAAATTGCGTCGGCGCTAATAAACACGCAAAAAACTGTAATAGCTCCCATCGCCTTGTGCTCACCGGGCCACCGCCTCTCTCATCGCGACATCCGTTATACCCATGCACGTATACATATACAGATGAAATTTTTGCGCCGAGGGTTTAAGCGCTGTGACAAATGATTAATGACTGTAAAAATACCGGAGAATTGGAACATTAATACACCTTAATTGCATATCATTACTAAGTGGTTTCGCGATGATTTCGTGTGCACTAAATAACCGCGGTGCGCTTCTTCGCTCTTTTATTTCACTTCTTGCGCCGCAGTATTTTTTTACGATCCTCGAATTAATTGCAATTTTGAATCCCTCCGTTTCTCTCACTCTCCGTTTTTCTACTTCGTTTCATTTATTCCCGTTATACCTTTCTCTCCTTCTCTTCCGCTATATTCGCCTTTTTTTCATACGTTCACGTTGTATCTTCGGAGCGAAATGGTCGTAGACTATACTTGCGATAATGATAGACATGGACCCTCCCCCTCGTGGCCGGCTCCGTGGGATAACGTGAATCTTCCTCGAGAGTCATATGTGTAGTGTTTTACCGGCACACGCTTCGAATATTTTGCGTCACGCGATACATTTATCCTCGTCGACTTTGCCTACTGTTCTTTTTTTTTGTTTTTTCGATAAAGTTATAAAAGCGATCGAGTGTCTTTACATTGATCTTTGAGAAAGAAAAAAGTTCGCAGATCAGTATTCGGATGCGTGTGATTGGTTAGAAGACTCCGGTGCTCCGGTATCCACTTATGGCGCGAGCAAAACAAAAAATGGAGGTCCAGAATTTTCGCTGCTTCACAACTGATTGGAGTATTGATTGAAAAACAGAGAAACCAAGAGATACGTTAAAATATTTGTTGATCATGAATCTCGTAGGCTTTAGGCTCGAAAAACAAAGGCGCGCTCGCCGGTAAAAAAGATGTTATCAATGAATTGTGCAGGAACGAAGAGTGCTCGTGATGTTTACGAGTGACAAGTGTCTGGCAGTATTACGGGAAGTATACGGGTGAGGCGAAAAGAGGAGTGCACGGTTTAACTTTTCGCTCGTCTGTTCGAGGCACTTTGGTCAAGAGCTATATTCTCGCATGGGTAGCAGAGATTGAACGAGTAACGAAGGAAGTTTACAGCGGTGGTTTTACTTCTTGCGCACGTGGAATTAGACGCGACGAGAGTCAGTGGGGATCCCTAACGAGCTCGCCGAAAAAGCGGATTTATGAGACGTCGCTCAAGAACTGAAAGAGGAAGAGAGACGGGAGCGCGCGCACGAGAACGGGAAAGGGCGATGTGTGTGCTCGCCACGTACGGGCGAGGCCGAGCTTGCCAGATTCTACTTGCAAGCTCTATCGCAAACGTTCAGGCAAGCGTGCGAAAAGATAAGATATACATATAAACATACAAGCAGAAGTAAATCTTAGCTCACTCGTCCTCGTCGTCGCCTCTAATCATAAGCAACGAGCGTAGGAAGGAGCGATAGAGTCCTCGCTTATTACTCGCTCTCTCGCTCCAGCGCGAATAATGTTTATATAGGTGAGAGCGAGCTTTATATGCGGCTCATTAACATGCATTCACACCGCAATATTTATCGCGCAGCGTGCTCTCGCTCCGCTAGATTCTCTGTACCGAGGGGATTCCCCCTTGTATCTAGTACGTTGTTACTTGCGCGGTGTACAACTTGCGCCACGCGGAGCCCCCGCGCCAGCGTCAGATGATCATGCACGTACCAGCCCCGCGAGCTCCGGGATATATATTACCAGACGACCACACATCCCGATCTTAGATAAACTCGCGAGCTTGAGAACAAACTATAAACTTTTAAATTGCACGGGATATATGAAACAAAAAGTGTCGAGACTTACAGCTCAAAAGTGGCTGGTTTACTTGTTAGTCGAGCGAGCTAATGCTCGCCGTTGGTAACGCTGTCAAGCACCGTGGAAACTGACGAGAAAATTGAACCGCTGCGTTCAGTATTTGTGGTAGTGAATGCGTTGAACGAATAGAATGGGCGTGAAAACTCAGTAGCCGAAAACGAGAGGTTGAAAAGACAGACCTCGACTGGTACGTCGTGGGTCCAGGAAGCGGACGCGGCAGGACATCGACCCGCTTATGTTCAAAGATATAAATCAATCATCCGCCTGATGCTCCCGTCAAATTATCGATACTGGAAATTCTCTGTTTGAACAAACGGAGCAAAAAAAAGTTTCGACTTACGTACAAAAAAAAGTTGGAAATAAATTGATTTTTTTTTTATTTCAATAGGGCGGACGACCTGGTCCCTTCAAGGTTTTCCAATGATTTGTCTCGCACTTGAACCAGCTCACTCGATATGGTATTTGCCTCGAGGGACACAACTTTCTTGATTGGATAGAAATAGTCAGGATGTAAGAAATAATAAGGAGTGTTTACCGATTCCTGGAGACGGAATGATCGTTCTGAGTCACACTCCTTGCTCCTCTCTCTTTTGATGAACCGCTCTAGAAGCAGCGCATGAATGACTATCATAAAAGGTGAATTTAGAGCTTCCATTAAAGGAGTTTTTCACACGCGAGGAGTACTGAGATTAAACACGTGAGATAAACACGCAAAGAAAAACAGATGAAATTCCAGATTGAGTGGAAGTTGGGTGTCGGCTTTATAATCAGAAATAACTCTCATGTGGCATCGATATAAATTCATTGGACGTATCGTAGACACGCCATAAAAATATCACTTCTCGTGTCCGTACACCTATTCTCTCATCGATTACTTTTTCGTCGATTTTGCGGTCGAATGTCCGGCGAGTCTTGAAGTGCCCACTACGGCTTTATGGTCTTGATGTACTCTTTCAGATTCCCTCTGTGCAGCGTACTCTCTTCCGACTGTTTCTCTCTCGCGTGCGCGCGCGCGGTCTCTTGGCAGGATCGCGTGAAGAAAAGTTGGCGCGCGAAGAGCATTTGCGACAAGCCGCCAAGGTATATGTGCGAAAAAACATTCAATTTACTATCGACGCATCGTCCTCGAGTCCCCGAGGCTGTTGGTGAGTCGCGACGCAATTAGAGATCGTGCTCGCGCCCGGATCGCGACGTGCCCGGGCTCTCTCGATCCTCCTCCTGCTTTCCCTCGCTCCCTCTCTCAACGTTCTGTGCTCAGATCGTTCCAAGGATCACCTGGCGGTGTCCGGAGGGACGCACGACGGGGGGAAACGATAACCGGTGACTACTGTAGCGGAGGCATGAACACCGTAGAGATGGAGACCGCGCGCGGCATCGAGAGTAGGAGGAGAGCCGCCACTTTGGCAAAAGGGTGAGAGAGAGAAAAATCGCGTTTCTTTTCTTGTCAGAGTTCCGACACTGTACAGAGGGCTATAAATATCGCCAGTAGCAGCTGACCCGACTCGTACGTATAGATTTTTTAAATCCTTTTTCTCCACTTTGTGCATTACAAAAGTACATACTTTGCGCTGCGTACTTGAATCAAGAACACACCGGCTCGGTACACGCGTGTCCATGTCCGAAGCGGGTTTCATACCGGTAGCTAAGATGCCCGCGACGCAATTTTATAGAGGCTACACGTCCAGAGGAAATAAATCCGGGACGCGTACGCAAACGTTCGTAACAGCGAAATGAAAATTTTCGCGTAATGCTAATAATTCTGAATTGACGATTGTGCTTACATCGATGCGTTCCTGTTAAAGCGGCATGAATTTCTTCTCTCGATTCGGCGGGGAGAAGAGCCCTCTCGAATATCGTACCCCTCGTCGATGTATATCTGTAAACGCTGTTTCTCTAAGTGTTATTTTCCCATGAGGAATCGCTTAAATCGTCGATTTACCATGAGGTGTGCAACCGCTTGATGGAAAGTGGGAACGTGTATGTGTGCCGTAAAACAGAGTGTATGCACGTTATCGGAGGTAACGTCCGAGACGTACGAACCTTTCCACCACCAGCAGCACCGCCGCTCGGACGATTACGTACAAATTATGGGTAATCAGCGGGGGAAATGAGAATCCACCTTGCTTCCAGGAATGCATTAATAACATCATATTCCTTGCATTGCTTCTATCGGCTGTCCCGCGCTCATCTCTGTCTCTTTCTATCCCCCACAGACTCACACACTTTACCCCTCTCAGTTCTCTCTCGCAGAGCCTAATGATCGCTCTGTACGTGCCAAAACGCGAAATTACATTCTCGCGGGTACAGCACAAGCGCTGCAGTGCGAGTGAAAGACAAATAAATAAACGTGTCTATATTAGCCTGTCTATGTATCTCCGTACGTAAGTTCCCTTTCGTTCCAGCGTCCATTTCTTTTAACAATATTCCTCCTTAATATTCAACCGATCACGCGAATCATGGATTTTCATAAATGCCGAAAGAGCTGCTCGTGCGGAAGGAATCGAATATGACGGACGATTAATCGCTCTCGTATGGGAATGATTTTGTCGCGGAGACGCGACCTCAATCGCTCGTTCGGCAAACCGAAGCTATTTCAATATCTGCAAACGGTCGGGAGCCTTCATTATTCAATTAAATACTGTCGTAAAAGCATCTGCAAAGTGGACTCGTTTTTTCTTCTCCCGACAGCATCACAACTGGTACGATGACTCGAAAGATCATGGCGGAGTTCGCATTGGCAATAATATAGTGTTTTCCAGTCCTCTTGAGGTCGTTAATGCGCAACGCAATTTGCATTTTATCCTCATCAGTCTTGGTACGTGTGTGCCTCCCCTCGGGTTTGCGACGAGCAAGCTGTTATCGATTAATCGAGGCTGAGTCACCGTGTTACAATATGAAGATATATGTAATTGATGGTATATTTAGTAGGTCGTTACAATTTCATCGATTATAAAACCTGCCACGAGGGAGAAAAATGTCTCGCGCGGTTCGAGCGCCGCGCTGAGATAGCTCGAAAATAATTGAAAACGATCTACAAATAATTAAGTACGCGCGCGGTAGTAAATAATAGGTCGATAAATAATTTTGATCCGGCTTAGTACGAGCGTGATTGTAGGGAGGTTTCGGTATCGCTCGTTTAAATCAAATAGCTGCACGTTAAGTTGCGGCATAAGCAGAGGAAGCTCCTGCAAAAAAAGTGCACACACACGCGCGCTCGCGTTGTGTGCACCCCGCGACAACAGCATAATCCTCCGTTATCGCACTGATGCAAATTAATAGTGGGAATCGGGCGTGCATAATGTCGCGTGTGGTCGCGAGCGAAAGAGTTCTATATACTCGCGAGGACGATTCATGAATTATACATTGCTCGGATGACTGATCTCGGTCCGTGCGCGGAGGACTTGCACCGCGATACTTTGGACGTCGGACGACAAGAGATCGCGGGGGCCTGGCTTGTACGCGTTTCCTCCTCATGCCAAGAACAAAATCGGCTTATGTATTTACCAGAAAGCGCCTCCTTTACTGAAATACCGTAGCGCTGTCCTCGACAAAAGGGGCCAACTAATTGCTCGGATTACCGCACTCGTGCTTTTTCTACCCGTCACGTCGTCTCCATAAACGAAACGGTATTATACTGCATTCTCTCTATAATATTTCTCGAGGCATATTCAGCAGGTGAAGACATTTTCATACGTCAAGCAGCATATTTTACAGTAAAATTATAAAGTTCGTGATTATAATACAGACGTTCTCAAGTCCGTGCGATCTTTCTCTGTTGCTTTTTCGCTAACGGAGCTGAGATTTGGAAGACTCGCGGCAACAATAAAAATAAGATAAATAATAAAAAGTTGTTCGACTCGATGGAAAAAATGGTGCGCCTTTCAGAAAGCTTCAGCAAATAAAATTGTTTTCAACGATCGTTTCTGTCTTTTTGGTTTTGTCTGCAATCCAGACGGTCGAAGTTTTTTGACGAACCAAAATAAGAGAAAAAGAACTTGATTTCAAGTCATCGCCGTCGGGTTTGGGCTTTCGGTCTGGCCAATCACGTACGCTCGACTAAAGTTCAATTCTTCGATGGCCATTAATTTTATACGGCTTTCAACCATATATTGTCTTGGTTGGGAAGGAAAATCACGCGAGAAAGAGGACAAAAGGAGAATTCCTTGTGCATAAAGTATGATTATGTCTCTTGGCTTGACGATATCCCTTAAATATTCACGAATTTTGCAGAAAACGACGAACAGGAGGGCGACAAGTTCGCGGACGGTCGCACGCGAGAATCTTGCTTTATCGCAAAAAGGCATTCGAGAATTGTCTCCGTGCATACACCACAGCCATACACGCACTCGTCTCTTTACGATAACGGCGAATATCGATTTCGCTACGGCAAGTTTTATACCGTCTAGCTGAAGGAAACGAATCGCCAAAACATAGATTCGCGTGACATCGCGCACTTCGTCTCTCGCAGGATGGTCTCGGACACACCGGAGTGCGTCATTTTCACGTAGATATGATTGGTGCTCCGCCTTTAACATGCTTTTTCTACTCCCATGACACATAACGCGATACCATATTTTTACGAATAGATAAAAAAAACGTCCCTGCACGAAAAAGTTTATCCGGGATCCGTGGTTACACCGGTCGAGTGTAGCTGTTTTTTTCGACGCTCAACTTTTCTAGATTTTGTATTCAATCGATACCCTGAAGAAGTAGCTTCGAAGTATTTTTGTAATACAAAAAAGCTTTGGTGGAATATCTCCTTCGTGATATCGAACAGACCCACGATACTCATCGTCCCACTTCATGTAAAAACTGTGAGCGAAAAGAGAAAGCATTTGCACAATTATAGTATAAAAGTTCCCAAAGCGATTTAACGTGTAGTGAGTGAATAAAACGCCTTAAATGCGATGTATCAAGGGGCGAATACCGAATTAGGATGCAGAGGGCCAGAGACCTTTACGTTATAAAAGCTTTATAGAGAAACGGTAACTGCTGGCTCGAGAGATGATTGCAACTTACACGCTGCACATGGTGTACGGCGGTAATGTGGAAGAGCGCGTGGCCAGCTCGCGAGCGATCTAACGGAACAGAGCTATGTACTTCCTCCTCCCATGTGATGTCTGGATCTCACCTGAGTTGTCGTTGTTGTTGTCATCACCTCTCCCGAGTGCTGCAACCACCGGACTACAAGGTGTGAACTGTTATTTGCAACAATGACTAAGATAGTTTGGTCAAGTGGACGGTTCTTGCCTCTGGGCTCCTTGATTCTTCGTGTGACAGAAGCAGAAGATAAAAGCGAAGGCAGGAGCCGTGAAGTTAAGGTATTCCTTGCGCATCGCCGTATTTTTTGGTGGCGCAAATTGGGGCACTCGAAATTTGGACCGGTTCTTAATCTAAAAATTATTGAGTATATGAATTATTGAATAGAAATGTGGTGATGATGGAATCTCCATAAGCTCCCGCATAAATTTTACGATTTTCCAAGTTTCAATTCTTTATTAAATGTTCGATAACCTCGCCTGAAATTTCGCCAATCTATTCGCATGCACGCTTACTTTACTGTAATTTAAAATTAGTTATTCGCAGAATATTCGGGTTCGTGAAAGGAATACCTTAAGATCAAACTCTGAATACCCCCGAATTTCGTTCGACAAAAAATCATTCGTCACGGTCACAAGTACTCCAAAAACCGATCATTTGGATAATAAAAAATGTGGAGAGAAAACAAGATATCAGGGCACTGCACACACGTACTGTTACGAAACAGCAAGTACCTAAACCTTTTTATTGTACTTGATAGGTTTGCCATAAAAAAAATCCGGTCCAGCAAGAAAGTTGTTGCTTGATTATGCGACTTGGAACGAGCGATCTCCTCCCGAGTTGATCGCATAATAATACGTTACGCACATAACCAGGCATATCAGACTTCTTTTTAATTTATCTACAAACATCTTGAAGTTTTAACGACGCGTTACGTTCGACCTACGCATCCTGATTAGTTGGTTCATTAGTAATGATAGCTCAATAATCAAGGTGCACCCTAGTTACGCGCCAGACATATAAATCATATATATATTCCTTACTAGCTGCGTGTGCCTCATGTTTATTTCTACGTTGGATATGCATGCGTGTATACACTAGAGTATCCCTAACTATATCCTACTGCTTGTCGAGTTGTTCTCGTTAATTTGCACGACTGTGTATCCCCAGGCTCCTGCATCTTCACCTGTGCAACATACACATTTACCACGAACCATGTGTTTTCTTATTTTTTCCAATATCGTTCTGCCATTGTGCCAAGAATATCAGTTATAATACGATTTTCAGCTGCAGATATTTTTTTTTCACACGTACCTACCGTGTGTATGCATCGAGCTGGGTAGATAATGCTTATTAGCACTTTTTTGTATTATTATTATTATTATTATTATCGTAATGATTGCAAATGAATGACGCTGACACGCCAATGGTCAGATATATCAATAATATCCACAGGTACCGATAGTACCAGTATTATAATGATCCATATGCTATATTGTATTATGAGAACTGTGCAGCGTCCAGGCTCGTGGGAAGTGCCCGCACCCTGTACCAACGGAACACACGAGTACATCAAGGTATACGCGGTACCAGACACAGCAATCATGCAGACCAGAACCTCCCCTCCTCATCCAATAGTAATGATAACTATCCAACGTAATTGTAAATTCGTTACGCCCTCAATAGAGTGGCCTATTTGTGAGTCATTACTCCGATTTTCCATTAGGTCTACTCTCTCATATACGTACTATGTAACCTAACTATATACTCCCTATTGGAAATATAATACACGACGCGAGAACGAGCGATACCTGTCGCTGTTCTGTACGCAGACATATGCCCCTATACCGATGCGATCTTCCGGTCGGCATTTGCCAGGGACACGAGTGCTGGACGAGATCAATCAAATGAATCACGATTCAAATTGAAACTTTAAATCAATCTTACATTATTGTATATATATATATATGTCCATTGAGATGGTAAATAAAAGAAAATGAGGAAATAAATTGTTCTTCTTTTAGGACCACCTGAAGGAGAGTCAAGACTTTGTACGATCCTCCAGGGAATCTCGAGGGCCTCCATCTTTTATATTACCATAAAAACACTCGTAGTCGCTAACGGACTTTCGAGCTCAGTAGCAACTTGGCGATCGGCACATCCTCACTTCTTTTTCTTCTTACTTTATGATGCTTGCAATTTTAGTAGCAACATTCAACATCACCACGCGCAACTGAATGCTGTACAACAGTGAAGCTTGTTGCTTGCTTCAACACTATGGGAACTCGGGAGATCGTGCCCGTATGTAGATGGCTAGAGCTAGAGGCACCCGAGGTGTCTCAAACCACACCAAGCACCCCTCTATTCTGCCTCACGAAGGTGGTCTATTAGTTCTTTACTGTGCTCGCGCTTTTTGTCTTTTTCTCTCTTTCTCGCTCTGCCTCTCGCTGCTTCTTTCACTGTGAGACACACGGTCGCGCACATCGCAGCGCACCCGCTTCTCCTGCTGGCCATATCTCCGATCTATACGATAAGATGCAACAATACAGGAAGTCGCGAGGCGCGCGCACAAGTTATCCGTATGTATGAGAGAACTGCATGCTGCCTGTGAGAAGTTGCTCGTGTGTTGACCAACGTTTTGTTTCGGAGCTTCTAATCCTCGTTCTCTCTCTCATTCCCACCTCTCCGTGATCGCAAACCAAAAGAAAGCTGGCAAATGAAACACAATCGCTGAAACGAAAGATTGACGATCTCGATAAGATAGAGACGCATGCGGACAGGCAGACTGAGTGAATTAACGATTGTGCGGTGCGTATATGGTCCGTCAGTTTCTTCCATCAGAGGTTGATTCCTTATACGCTTGATCGCATTCGAATGAGCTCATCCTCTTCCTATTTCCCATGGGGGTATCCTTGACTCACTTCTTTGATTCCTTCGTTGCCATTACCGGAGCTGCTAAACGCGTTGCAAGTTCCGATTCGGAAACTCGATTGATATGTCAGCAGGATTTTCAAGTTCCTGCCGAGTCCTCGTATGACGGAGGCGTGGTTCAACAATGTTAAGACGTCGGTGGTGATGGAGGAGAACAGCTGAACTGCTGCTACTGCAGCAAACAGCAGGAATCTTTCTGAAAAAAAACGTTCCTCCGCCCGGACTGGTTGGATGAGAAAATCACTTTTCCACTTCAGAGTTGTTTAAAGTGGATAAATCCTTGATGAAAATAAAAAGCTTCAACTTCTTCCACGTATAGGAATATAAGAGTTTTTTGTTTTCAGTGAAGCCTCGAGTCGAGGTTCTATGTCATCAAATAGTAGTCTGCCCTTCGCCCTTTTGCTACCCAATACCGATCTTTATCTATTTCTATTCTTTCGTGATCGTACGTGACGACACGATCACGAGGAGTCGGGAAGATCGTGAAATAAGTAGCGTGAGGTTGGAAAAGTTCTGAAGCAGAGTGAATCGCGAAAGTGGGAGATGGAGTCGAATTCTCGAATAACTTCGCAGCAGCAGGTATTGCAAGTAGAAAACGAGTATCAGCAGTGAATAAGCATAGTTTACCGGTGCGAGCCCGTGTCCCTTGTGCTGCTGCAGCAGCTTCCGGTAGTACCGCTCCGCCACCTCCACCTTGTCGTTTTCGCTGTCGTCCGATAGCTCAAGACGTGCATGGGCCAACCCACGCGCGGAGATTCCACGGATGCAAATTCGCCGACTGAGCTATCGTTCGATCGTGAGCCTCCGGGTGGAGCGAGGGACTACCAAGAGATCCGCGAATAAAGTTGGCCCGAAGTTCTATCTACCTCGTCCTCATCGTCGTTGTCGTTGTTGGACCGTTGCACTTGCACCACGACCCGCGGATGCATGATGTATATCCGCCACCGGGACGCAGTCGCGAATATGCAAACCAGCATTGCCCTCCTCGTGGCGTGCACCCGCCGGGGTCAGCCTCCGGCCATGACTGTGGTCCATACACCGCTTCCCGATACCACAATATACCACCACCGCTGCACCATACCCAGAGGGGTTATTGCCCCTCTCCGGAAACATTCACCGATAATGGGAAAACGAGGATCATAGTTGTGTATTATATGTGAACTGTGCACTCTCATGTCAGCCCATCCATCCATCCAGCCCCTGTCTAACTATAGTCTTTCGCACAGTCTTTTGCATATCAGATGTAAAAATATGTATTTTCCTTCGGTAATATGAGCTCGTTTAAATTCTGATAAGATGATGGTTGGTTTCCCTCAATTGAAATTCAACAAACCGATGTTATTGTATAACGTCTCTGGGGACTTCTCGCTAAAGACGAGAAAAGCACCCAAATAAGAGGGTCATTGTTGGCTATCTTTATACTAGTTCAGTGTGAGCTTGTACTAATGGAATTTTGTGAAAATTTTCATCCTGCCTAATTTTCACTGCCCACTGCCCGTTTGTTAATTTTAGTATTTGTAACTAAATCTATGGAATCATTCGAGATTTTTGATTCTAGAAACTGCGGTCACTCACTAGTTTCAAATTATTCATGCGACAGTTTGACTGTGCGAAACGTCGAACTGCACCAGATTGGTTCGAATGTATACTTGATAGCTCACTAGAGTCACTACGGCTTGAAAATGGACATTACGAATGAAAATAGTCGTGTGGGATAGAACTGTTCCCTACGTTTAGGAGGTTCGTCGACCGAATGGACGGACAGTGATAATTTTTAGAGGACCTGAATTGGGACAACGCGATGTCAGTAACACCGTCGCACTGATTGTTCTTCGACGAGACGAACACGACGAATGCGAAAGTAATCCCTCGTTGATTGTATGAAAACAAACCCTTGTGTCACCGGTACCCTGGACTCGCTGTCCGGATTTCGTATGTTTGTATTGTTCTGATACAATCAGTGATGCGCAGTACGGAACCGTGTAGTGTCGTTACTCGATGGTCAAAATAGTCACAACTCAGCACATTCCAAGCTTTGGACCGTTACGACTTAGAGAAGGTGAAAAAATATTTCAGTAGGAATACTTTCATACGATTTACAAGTGCTTGAAAGATCTGACAGCAATCAAAATAGATGCCCTCAGCATGCCGGTATATGAGCGAACTTGAAAACATTCAAAACAATGAAAATGTGTGACAAGAAGTCAGAACATAAAATTTGACCATCGTCGAAAGAGTGTACGGAATGCAAAAGGTTTGTAAGATGATTTAACGTCGGATCGCTTCGCTGGACCCTAACGATCTTGTATGGCAGTTATCCACTTGCGAGTTACAGACCGGCGGTGCTACTGGGTCAAGCGCCAGCGCTCAGGGGCACGGGAACCCGTTCGCTCCACCTGATTTTTATTCTACTTCTTCTTCCTCTTCTTCTTCTCTTTCTCCCCAGCTTCTTTAAAACTTCGTCTTATTTAACCTGCATATTTTCCTCTTACGTCGCTCAATCTCAATTGCCAAAGACTGTACCACTGCTGCTGTTGTAGAACCTATCCTTCCCTTTGAACAAGTTATAGATTGTTTCATCGTCTCACGTAATTCCGTCTGTGAAGTGTAACTCTGCCACACCGGTTCTACTTATCACGACTCCGCTGTACGGCTCTGTGCGGAATACGATTCTTTCTGATCGGGTATACCTTTGTACATCTACACTGTTGATCGGAAGACTGGAGATTGAACCGGCGAATGACCAAAGCACTCAGCCATCCACCGATAATTTTTCCTGCCATTATTCTGAATGCAATGATTATTACGTTGAACGTATTAAAGTTGCTAAAAGTGAAATTCAATATTGCTCGCAGCTTGGAATAAAATAGATCTTCGCTAATTCTATGAATCCCATAAGTTCGTGGTCTACTTCCGTCCGATTCTTCGTCTCAACGAATCAATTATAAACGGACAGATCCAGGAATAACAGAAAGTCAATTTCCAGTTGGAGCTATTCAAAATGCACGAGGCAGTTCAACACAACAGATTTAGAACATCAAATTAATTCAAGTTTCTTGTATCCATGAGACGTCTTTGTCACAAGAAGGGGTGTATATAGTTGCGAACCTTTTTTGACATGCACCGGTTATTGAACTTCCTAGCATAATCATGCATACGTAAATGTTCGTGGTAATGCATACACCAGAATAAATGATGTATATAGACCAGCCTGAGTTGGCGTCGGGAACGTCTCTCGTCTTTCTGACGACCCTACTATCTATGCTGTCCTAGCGAGGTATGGAGCGCCGGTATGGGGAGCCAAGGTGGATGATGCTGCTCGGGTGCGAGTGCTGGTGCTGTGCTAGTGGGGGCGTGCGATAGTTCAAGTCGTGAGCGGACAGCCCCGCCCGACACGACCGCGGAGCATCTCCGCTCTGACCCCCGCTGACTTACCTCGGGTCTTTCCCGACTCCCCTCAAACCTCACCGCGCACGGGACCCACCAGCAATATCCCACCAGACCCAGCAATCTTCCCCTCCGCGATTCACTGACTGCTCGAGTGCGCTCAGTGTATTGCACCGCGAGCACTCTCGCTCGACACTCTACTGCTTTGGGCCTACGGCAGATGGCGTGTTCTCCGAGCGATCACTGGACGCAAGGAGCCCTGCCCAGAGATACATCGCTCGGAGGATGTACAAGTTGCTTGGTACAAGTTAGGGAGTTATAATGAAGGAAACAGCTGAAAAATTCGCTGGAGGACATGGAAGGCCTTTTTTTTGACTAATCATGCCAATTTATCTAGATAATTATCTCGTGAAAAAAATTCTGTCGACAAATGCTCGGGGACTCCAAAAAATATTATACTTGTGGAGATATTTCAAGGGCCAATTGGTTGGACATTGAGCCGTTAGGAATACGTGCAGCCAGTTGGACGCATTCAAAGTAGGGCTGCGTAGACGTAAACAAGAGGAACGAAGGCAATGATAAGTGTGGGAAGGGTAAGTTCCCCGGAGCCTTATATCATGTGAGTATGAAGGAGAGACACCGGAGAAGCAATGTTGAATGCATTAGGGAAAGCCCGCTCTTACAAAGCATACAGAATGAAACGTGTAGTGTGCACACGGAAACTTGGTTTACTCGGGGCCTGGTGTAACTCCACCTACCTTGCAACCTGCCTGCCTGTCTGGTCTACATAGCCAAAGAGCGTTGAACCCAGGAAGTGCGGCCGTGAAACAGTCACTCCTCAAAGGAACTGTTTGAGCTACTATTGTGAGCGATCATGAAGAGCTAAACGAAGGAGGGTAAATCCTTCGGTGCAGAAACGAATGCTGCAGAGCGAAAGAACATTGGCGATCCATTAGATTTCCAGTATCCGTTATGGAATAGACTTTAAGTTCCGATCGTTCAAGCTATTATCTATGAAACTTAACTGACCAGAGACCGAGGAATCAATGCACGTATAACCGAAAGTTCCCACGTTGGCTTTTCTATCACGCCATCTCAAGTTTCACCTTCGACGCCCTTCGTCATATTTGCTCCTACGGATATGGCTCCCCGTAATCTTGTCATCGGATCTGGAGATCTTGTGAAAACTTCGTTCAACGTGTCAACATTTCATCCAACAAGTATGCCCGATTAGGGCGATGAAAAATATCAATAAATAAATCGCCGGTTGATGTGCAATACTGCAATGTGCACGAATGAGAAAAGCGGCGAGACGTGGCAGACTCTCTCTCCAACGGCAATCCCCGCGATGGGAAGTCCGGACTGTGCTGAGAGATAGGAGAGGCATGGAGAGAGAGAAAAAGAAGAAAGAGAGGGCACGAGATACTCCGGGGGGCCGCGAAGGTCACAGGGCTAAGGCACTTCTCACGCCCTCACCGTGTCGGTGGAACACCCCACTTAGACGAGCCATCCGTACGTACGTACATATACGTAGTTCTTAACGCGAGCGATTAGTATACGTGCTTAATTGCCGTTAACGTGCGTGCGTGACGGTAGGTATCGATCATCTAGAGTTTTCTCGCTGCGGAGCAGCGCCCAAGAAAAAGCATCAATGTACCAGCGGGTGAGTGAGGCTGCGAAAGGGGACGATTATTCTCTTCCCTCCGGACTGCCTGATAAATTATCGGGTAAAGTTGCTGAGTTGAGGTAGGACGCCGGCGTACAGGTCAAGGGATACTCGATATATGAGAGTTGATAAGTAAAGTCGAATTTGTAGATCAATCATGCCGGTGTGATGTGGGGTAACACTAAAAATCGAATACGTAGCTTTCATTCCCGTTGCATTTAGTACGCAAAAACGGCAGCATCGGACTACGGAGATTATTGAGAATCTCAAAGCTGAAATAATGCCACTAGAACATTTGCTCAGCACTGTTTAACGGAGATGAATAATCAGCGAGTTTTAAGAACGAGATTTGACAAATCGGACCATTACTCTCCAGCAACACCCTATCGTCTCTTGAGCCACGATCAAAGTAACGATTCAGTGAATTTGCTGGCAGAGCGAAACTGTCTCGTTGCTCTAATTAATGAGAACGTACTCTATAAGTATATCGCATAAAATGATAAAAGAGGAACGCGAGCACAAGATTCATCACGGACGATACTCGAAGGGATTGTCGGACTGTGGAGCAAAACGACGGTCAAATAATTTAACTCGTCCCATTGTGTGTTCTCCTTGACGTGGTCGTACCTACTTTGGAAAGCTTCATCGGATTGCATAATTACCTAATTAATTAAGCTGAAGAACTACGCGACCGTGTATTAACAATAACCATAATGGTCGGCTAGATCGTGTGATCAAAGATTAGATGATCTTTCGTAGCCCTCATCGCTGATCCTCCGAGCCACTTGAATCTACGTTACGAGACACCAGTCGAACGAGGCTTCGACTTCGCAGTCATTGTAATGTGCTTTTTTTTAGAAATTGCTACTCACGATGGATACTATCGTTCGTAGTATTTACCAACATAAAATAATACTGTATACGTATGGTGGATTCGATAGATTCTATCTTGGTATGAATAGGAGGGGCAGCCGGAGCGATATGACCACATAGCCTATTGCTACTTGGCTTACGCGGCAAGCTACTGTTCACCGCTCCAGCCGCAGGATCCTAGCACTCTGTCTGCACCCTTCACCTCGCGATCCGTTTGCGGTTCGATACGATTTATCTCGATCGGTAAAGCGTGCTTTCCTCGGTGCTATGTGTGTTAAAACAACGACGAACGCTTGGGCTTCTATGAGTGGTTACTTCGGAAACTGCTGAGTACTAATAACGCTTTTTCGATCATTTAATCGTGACGCTAAATATTCTGGAAGTACGTATGAGAACGATCTTTTACGTGAGGTAAACGAGGATGGTCTAAATAGTTGAAAACGAAAAAAATGTTTCCATCAGCAGAAATTTATTCATCAAATGAATCTACTGCATAGAAGAGTTTCATACTCTTTTGCTCGCTCATCTTCATCCGTATTTTTCCTCATTTTCACGCCTCATAAGCTCTCCAGACGGTCTTTTATTCTCAAGTTTGCTGAAAGGATCCTTGCATTATACAACCGTAGCACCGGTACGTTAATACGGTTACGCATTATCTAGATTGCTCCGCGCACACGCGGCGACTTCGGCTTCCGTCGAGAGCATGAAGAACCGACGTGAAGCAGCATGAGTAATTAATCAAAGACAATCAAACTCTGGGAGCGCCCGTTTGCACCGACTCCCAACAAACAGGATGTAACATACGTACGTATACCGACGTTCCCTTCACAATCCGTCATCTTTGTTCTTTCTGTCATAGAATGGAGCGATCCTTCAGTTACCTCAGGAATACTCGTCCTTTTGCAAGAGAATCCTGCATTTACTTTCCTCTTGTACTCAACTGGAGAGATACAGGATGACGGAAAAGTCTCGTTCGGTTCTTCTATTGTATCACACAATTGTAGAATCGTGAACTCAGGAAGCATCAGTTTTGGCAAGGTATACACATTGGGAAACCTGAATCGACGTCTCGAGGCTAGACAAAGTCAGTTGTCTCCAAGCAAATTTGACTTTTATTCCATCTGGACAATGCTCTTATCTACCTTAATTCTCCCTTACGACCCCGCCAACTGAACCTGCTTCTGTCGCTCTAGCTTATCGTCAAGTTTACATTATCAAATGATCCGTTATGCAAGTCCTGCGAGTTATTAAACCATATGCACCAGTCGACAAACAAAATTTTAGTTCAAAATTCAGCATCGGTCTCAATCTGTATCCTTGGAAAGACCGAAAACTATGAAAATTACATGCGCACTAGGATGGCGGTGTTCCGGACACCTGAACAAATGAGAAGATGAAAAGTGATGTGAAGCAGCTCCGAGGATTCCGAGCGCGAAATACGTGGGTATTACTCTTCAAGCAATTGGTATTCGTTGGCTGGTTTAAGTTCATAATGTTCGATTCTCTTTATTATACTCGTCCTTCGTTTACGGGGAGAGCAGAGCACGAGAGAGTATGCGGAATTTTAAACAACTGTCGAATCGATGCATCGCTGCGGTACATATACAGACTTAACTTGGGATTTCTTGCTCGGGTGCGCGCTCGAGCTTTGGCAACAATGAGATGAGAATCATTGCTATACATACACACGGTATACATTGCCTGAGAAAATTACCTCTTGTACACATTCTCTCCCTTCGCTTAAACGGGTGAAAGTTACAAGTCGTCCCGTTCTTACTCGTTTGAATCTGTCTTTATTTAAAAAAAATGAGACACGTGTAAAAAAATATGCTGCGCAAGTCGAACACAATCGTTTATTTTTTACACTGACGTCATAAGCTTGACATCGCGTGTCACGGGAATGCCCGAGGTATGTTTTCCGACGGCCCCCTGGCGGTTAAATTATAAAGAATAAACGTAAAACGAGAAGACGCACGCTCTTGTGTCATAACTTTTGATCCGGGGGATAATGTGCTCCGTGATATCCATACTCGTACATGCCGTCACGAGATTTATCAGATTTATCCTATCACTTTGAAAGTATGACGGTAAGTCGTTTCGTTTTTTAAACGACGATAAAAGAATTATGATTTACGTACGAAGTGACGAAATAAGGTCGAACGATATTTGATACCGTTGACGAGAGATTCGATTCTCGTTTAATCATCTCTGCTGCACGTTCCTCCTGTCAAGTTCAGTCGACAGACAACTATCGATCGAGGATCGAAGAACGTATAGCGAGCACGGCTGGAATTGGCGAGGAAAAAAACGGTGGCCGAATGCGCAGCAGAGGGAAGAAGAAAAAAGCGTTTGGGGAGAAAATCACAAGGCAGCACGTGCGAAACGGCAAACATACCAAGAGAGTTGGAGGGATTACACGGTTGGGTACTACCGTGGCACATTCTCTCCGGCAGCGTGAAGAATCGCGACGCATCGCGTTGTAATAACACGTGGGGTGCGAGCGTTCGATAATCGAAGCTACACACGCGGAACACGGACTCGACATCCCGGTCACAGCATGTTGTTACTCTGCTCGCTCGCGCGCGCGCGCGCGCCGCTATGGCAAAGCTATTTCAATTTACGTGTTTAGGCTTTACGTGAAAATGATGGAAGTTTCATATAGATTGGATTTTATTTACGGGACTTTCGAATAACTTTGTTATTTTTATATTGGAACGTGTGAGAGAATGGCTGAGAGATAATGCCGTGGCTCGTATGGCCGGTATTATGGTACTCTCGAGGCACGAAGTGGCGATTTCTCGCAGCGAAGAAGAATACGGAATTCTGGTGCCGGAATTCCGAATACTTACGACTTATCGCTCGTGTCTATCGAGAAGGCGCGACCTGTGCGCTGTGCGCTAGGCTTTTTACGTGCGGATTTCTGTGTCGATGTATTTATCCGTGCATAGGATCGTCGTTCAAATCGCGTCGTGATACATACGCTATCTTCCATGCACCAACTTCAGACCTCTGACCTTTATTTTCTCTAAACCGAGCTACGACCATTCGCTCCGGTCTCTCTCTCTCTCTCTCTCTATGGAATTACGTTGTGGATTTAATTTTCACGTTAACTCACCGGTAGATGCGCAGAGCGGGGGCGGCGTGGGCGTTGTCGAAGGCGAGGGAATTCTCCTAGCTGTGGTAATTAATGCCGCTGCTGGACTGTAACGAGGCACCTGCAGTACCACCGGAGTCTTCACCGACAGGTCCACGGGTTCAAGCTGTACCGGAGGTCCCGCCGCCTGTTCGATTAAAAAAAAAATCCACTCAATTTTAACAAATACATTTGACAAATTATTCTTCTTAAAACGATGCTGATTCTTCATAAACTCGTTTGGAATTGAGAAAGTAAAGAAACTGCCCAGAATTTACGTGTGATAAAAAACGCACAAGAACTTTGAGTCGACTAACGCAAAGTCGCGGGTTGATTCTCCGGAACGCTGCTTAATGCTAAAAAACATTGATTCAATACATAGTTATGTGGTGAGAAGACTGGACTGTAAACAGCTTATTTTTTATTTTTCTAGTGTCTACATGAGATATCAGATCTCAATTCCGTGAAGATTCTCGGCTTCGTATTCAGTATTTATATTGTATAGAAAATGCATGACGCGGAGGACTACGTATCAGTAATACGAGTGATGGGACGCCGCGTTTCTTTCTGACGTACAAAGCGCACATGACGGAGACGAAGAAGAAGAAGAAGAAGTAGAAGAAGAACCGTGCATAATACCTAATGAGCCTATCTACGTAATAACGCGTAATTGCCTCGAGCGTGCTCGATCCCCGTCGATAATTCTAAGCACGTCTCCCTGCTCTGTACACGCTCGGTTGAACTTATGGGGAAAGGCCATAACGTATATACCGAGATTATTATACATACACTCGGCCTATCATCTGCCACACGACTTTTAATAACATTATTATTTCGAGACACACTATCCCTTTTGCATCTTTCTTGTCGCACCTTTCTCTCGTATCGAATTAGTAAGACGATTATTCCGGTTCGGAAAGAAATGCGATAAAAAATGTTGAGCATCGTCGTGTTTTGGAGTTTATGCGAGGGAAAAAGTGGTTTCCAATCGCTAACAAATTCGTTTCGATTGAACGAATTTCGAGACCGGCCCGATCGGTTATTCGGTATCAACCCGCCCGCCTCCCTCTTTCCTCTCTTTCTATCTCGTGGCTCCCATCCTTGCGCCGCGTGTTTGTCGGACCACCATGGAACCTTTCCACTTTTTCACCTGCAGCTCCTCGCGCTGATCCCTCCGGGAATATCGCGTCGATTTTTCTTTTTGTTAGCTGTGACACCGCACCCGACCAACAGGTACTCGCGAACGACGTCGCAACTTCCTCGTTGGGAACCAACGCACATTTGTGTCGAGGAGCCCGAAGCCTCGAGAAATCAAACGAGATCGTTCCCTTTTCACGAGAACTTACTCTTCCCTCCTCCTCCTCCTTCTTCTTTTTCTTCTTTGGGAACAGGGTAAGCGATAAGCAGGTTTGAGAGCTTACGGAAGACACGATTGACCATACGGCCGATCATTTCGTCAAGTGTGATTTCATCTTGTTCTCGATCTGACTTATTCGATCAGGAGGTATAACGGAAACGGCCATACGCGATTTGAATCCCTGACACGTTCGTTCCGTTTCTCGTTATAGAGGCCAAACCAAGTACATTTGTGAAATGATGATCGAGACGAGAGGTAACGGAAAACAAACGACTCAATTCCGGATAACAAGAGATGTTTATGACGCCCATCATGAACATCTTTATTCGGCATAGCCTCCTGCTCTCGTGGCTCGTTATTCTCGTTAACAAACTCCGACGTCGATTTGGCTGTTAAGGCAGAGATCCACGAAACTGATACGACCTCCTCTTTACACGTGTATGAAAAAAGCAAATGGAGGAAGAATTATCAGGCGTTTCAGAGCGATGCTGCTTTTTCTTGTGCCTTTGCAAAAGCTCGAGCTAACTTTTTTCCAGGAAAAATGATAGTTTGACTACAAGTCAATATGAAAATACGTCGCATGCACAGCGCTGCGCCAACGTTCACTGAAAGTTTCAATTAAGCAATCTGAAGCTCTCGGCTTTGTGAGTGGTCACAAAAATGCGATTTAATAATACAGCCGGTAAGTCCACCTCACGTGTGCGATCGAAATTCGAGCCGTATCATCGATTGCAATTTTATGGTAATAAGGATCAGATCCGATCTGTGAATCCCAAAACCGTGGAAAATGTGAGAGGATTTCACAGAGAAACCGACGGCATTATGGGCCGGGAATCGATACGGAAACGGCTCTTTTACCGGTACATTTAATCCGGTTTCGGTATTTCTGCCACTGCGCATGCATTCCGCTTTCTATAAATACTTACCACTCACAATCGATATATGTTTTAACTCGTACAAGATTATTATGGAAACTGCGTCATTGTAGAGCACAGAAAATTCGGTAGTCACTTATCGAGTTATTCTCCATTTCCGAAATCGTCCAATAATTTATTCTGAGTAAGTTTTTGGCCTCACGGAGTCATTTTTCAGTGTCGTAACCTCTAACAGTGTAAAAAAGTATTGGATTTTGTTGAAGAGAATTGAAAACTTTACGCTGCATGGCAGCAGTGCAAGCTTCGGCGTCGTTTAGGCTTTGGAAAGCTTTTCAGCGTTGAGTTTCAGGCGTGTAAATCGGCTTAGGGTTGAACGAATTAAATGTAGCTAGCAAAGAGAAACTTTGTCGTTGGTAACGCTGCTCCAGTGGAGTGGTATTCCTCCTAAATGTATTAATGCGGGATAGAAACTCATGTGGAGATAAATTTCGAGGGAGATCAAAGAGGTTCGGAGAGGATGCGGAGCGGTACGAGAATACATTGCGAATTGCAATTAATAGCGCGGAACAATAAATACAATGAGATATAAAAAGTGAAACGAACAGTGCGTCTATGTGACTAATGGCTCAATAAAGGCGTATAAAAGAGATTGCCATTAAGAAGTATGAAAGCGTCTCATTCGTGGATTGTATATAATACAGCGGAGGCCAGTGATGAGGAGCATCTCATCATGGGAAAACTCGGTCGAACTTGTCATTGATCGAGCGAGTAGGAAACGCGGCCGGAGATGAAGGAGCAAAGCAAAAGAAGATGAAGAAGAAAGAGAAGAAGAAGAGGATGGGAAGGCGGCGGTGGAGGGAAGATAGTACATTTCCTTGCTCGTTTTCTGTGCACCCACGCTCCAGAGAGCGATCTCATCCGCTATGAAAATATGAATAAACGAGGCCGGGAGGGCGTGCTCTCTGCCGCAAAGTCATCCCCTTTGTAAAGCCTTAGTTGCGAGTATTCTCTACCGCGGAGCTCCTAAGTCTTATGTGCATAAGAATATGCGATCCGGTATGAGTGCGCACGCCACAGAAAAGGGGCCCAACCCTTTGCGAATAAAGAGAGCTGCTCCGCTGAGGAAGATCAAAGCTGGCGCGTGAAGGAAAGTACTCTCGAGCAGCTGTTTTACTTATTCGTATGTATGTGCTCGGGTGATATGCACATGTACGTGAAAGTGCAATGGATATTGCACTGCTTGTGCATACATACGTTCGCACACAAACTGCGGTGGCGTATTAGACAAATTCTAAATATAGTTGACGCATAGAGGAGACTAGGACCGCGTGACTTGCTTAAGAAATGGGTAATTAGATCGTAATTAAAATTTACGCGAATTTCTTTCCTCTATTTTTCGTCGCATACAATTATCGGCTGCTCATACGTGCTTCGTATCATGGGATCGTGTGAAATTATCTTCACATTCTCAACATTCGTGCACCGCGTTTGTTTACTTTTCCTTTGAAAAGACTGTAGGTTCATTGATTTTTGTAGGAACAGCAATAATTCATCTTTTTTATCAAAGCAAAAGGAGACCTCTGATGACATGACGCTGTTCGTCGGATCAACAATTCGTATCCGACGAAATGGAATTTATCGATTGAACGAAACTTTTCTTAATTCAAAACGCTGTTTTTATTTTAGCAAGTTATGCTGCAACTTTTTAACTCGACACAAAGGTTTGCTGAATCAAAAACTTCCCTTTCCCAGTGCACCGAAGTTCTAACACAGTTTTTGGCTCTCTGCTGTCGTTTACTACACAATTTCCCAATCAACAGACTGCCACTGGGACATTTTCATTTTCGCATCTTTCATTATAAACTCCTACACAAATCTCCAACTTTAACATCAAAATTACGAAAATTATCTTGTGTCCGCTCGATGTATTGGAAAATACAGTGCATCGATTACCAGTCGGACGAACCTAATACTGAACAGAATAATATTTCCAGCATCTTCTTTCGAGGTGGCAGCTGTAATGTATCTGTACCAAGGCATCATAACTTTCATACTCAAACTGGCGGCATGTCCGGAATGAAGTGGATTATACACAGCTCGTATGGTAACCAGTATACTTAGGGAGGACGCAATACGTTACGAGCGTCATGAAGCGAAGAGAAAGAGACGGAGATAAATCACAATGTTCATTCCCGACGATCGAGGCGCCGCCTCGATCCATCGCAACACATGTGCTCCTCGATTTCAATTGAGTCTATAAATCAAATCGCGTCCTTTCCATCGCAACATGCAAATCCATAACGAAAAAAAATGATTTTTCCATATGCCGGGGTTTGACTTTTAGCCAGATTCTGCAATTAGCATCATATTTATGCAGCGCGCACGATCGATAAGGAAATATCGCATACGAGTAGCAGAATCAATGGATTTGTAGTACCAAGTGTGCGTATTCGAAAGCTGTAGAGAAGTACTTCGATGGTACGTACACAGAGAAAAAAGATTGGAATTGTGCTTGAACAGTTGTGTGAGGGAAGAAATCAATGTAAAATAAGACTGTAAGATAATGTACTGTGATTTTCGATGATGAAGCAATTTCGATGATCGTGCAAATCGCGCGCGCACGATGGCGAAACAAAACAAAATAATGAAAAGGAATGACATGCTGCTGACTTTTGATCTTTTGATACGCAAAATTCATGCTAATTAGTTAACCGATCGTTCTCAACGTGAATTAATCGTTCTTAAAGAGCAGCCCGAGTGTCGATCAAAATGTGAAAGTGAAATATACGGTAGGTGAATTTCAATATTCCTTACGTATAACTTTTCATTTTTTGTTTCGTTCTCTATTTACAGAATACGATGATAAGTGATTGATGTACGGGATCGAGAATTGGAAAGGATGAATTCACGGGTGTTGGTCGATCGTGAGAAATCTCGTGCAGCATAAATCGAACATCGAGGGGGCAACGACTAAAAAATATCTGGAAAATAGTTTGTAAAATGATAGAAAAAAAGTAAAAAAGGTGGTGTAAATACGTACGTAGGAAAGACGCGGAAGGCTCTAATTATATGGGCTGTACTCTGAGAGCATTCAGCGGTGGTTACTAGAGGCTGGAAACGCTACTGCGAGAGACCACGGAAGCGAACGGTGGTGTACGAGCGAAGGAGCGAGTCTTCGCCTCTTTTCTCGCGTAACAACTCCATTAACACGTTCTTCGATCTAATTACGTGCGGTCAGCGAAGATATAATCGTTGTTCTGTCTGTGCAAGCTGTACATCGCGCTTCTTCGTTTACGCGGGCTGCTGAACGCATTTTATTTATCAAAAAGCCAGACGAAAATATCGAAGCAAATAAAGGAAAAGTTATTCGTGGTAAAAATGAGGACGATTTAAAGTATTGTGCGAAGCTAAATGTTCCGCAGTGCTCGGCGGAAGAATAATACGGCGAATAAAAGGGGCAGACCGTTTTACATTGTTTTCTCTAAGATTTTTTGATAACTTTATTTTAACGGATATAAATTCACCGGTAGGCGCAGCGATTATCGTGATAATTGCGTGGAGAAATGAGGCTCATCAGCTTTAGTGGAAGGGATATTATTTCGGGCCAATTAAATTTCTTTTCATCGCATAGAAAGAAGGGGCAAACTCGCACGGTTCGAGGCGTATAGCAATAATATTTAATGGTCGACAAATATTTTTTTGTGCACGACGCGTTTCGCGTCGGTCGGCATTAAAATCAACGAAAATAATGATCCGTTATTAGAGCGAGTCGGTGTTTCAACGGGGGCTTCGAGATTAAGCACATATCTGGGGGGAGAAGGAATAAGGCGAGAGAAAATATATAAGGAAGAAGATATAGAATTGTGCGTGGCGAAAGGGTCTTTCGAGATGTTTATAACTCTCGTCGAGAGAAATGTAATTGGCACGATTGAACCATTAAACATGTTTGGTGCATGCATACGCATGCGCTCGTTGACATGTAGCATGATGCGGCGGAGCCCTCGTATACTTTTGGTTAATCGTTGGTAGCTGAAAATATGACCGATAATAATAAAGCAGTCTCGTTTCATCAACCGAATCGATCGTGTTTTATTTTTTCTCAGAACCTTTCTCCTTATCTGTTCAAGTGTTTTAAGAGGTCGAATCAAGTTTGGGGATTGACCGGAGGCAGTGAAAGAGTTGTGAAGAAAGATTCATGTCTTTAGCAAACGTTAATTGGTATGTTCGTGCCCGTCTGATCGCAATCGATTGAGGAATTCTAACGCGTATCTTATACCGTGCTAAACTATTGAGATTTCCGGTAACGAACGCTCGTAAAAAAAAGCATATTCACATTTCATGATTGGCAAACGGAGGTTGAATCCTCTCGTACGAGTGTGTGTGTGTGCCCACAGGAAGATGTCTCTAAAGATAGTCCTTATCCGCGTGTATCGGAGCAAGCGTTTCCGGGTTCTTGACGTCGTCGACGTCCTCGCCGTCGTTGTTCTTATCTTTGTTGAGAATTCATTCAAATTTACCGTAACCTCGCACTAGTTGACTTGTAGAACGTTACGCACGACTTCTAAATCGTATATCACTCCAAATATATACACCGGGATGTACACGTACCAGCGATTCATGAGGCAAAACCAGTTTGATAAAAGAAAATTCAATAAAAAAAAAAAAAAAAAAACGAAATACATGAACTCTGCGGTCCTCGAGGAAATAAAAATTAGCAAGAAAACAGCCTAAGAGAATAAATATTAAATCGAGAAATGCATACATGAGGAAACTTCTTCCTCGCAGCAACCCTGATAGTATAAGAAAAATGAAGAAGGTCGAGGGAGACTCTGTGTGTGTGCGTGTGTGTGAGAAAGAGAGAGATACTAGACGATTGCGAGAAATCTCATTGATGCAGGTTGTGCGAAAAGTTTATTCTTTTGCGCCGTGAAAAGATCTGCGGCATCGGAACTAATGGGGAAATATAGAGATATGCCTCGGGAACAACGGTAAGCCACATTGCGCCTATGGAGAGCCTCTCTATTCTCGATATCTAATATACTATATAGGTATATGTATAATTCATAGGTATATTGGATAAAAGAGAGAAGAACTACCGATCGAAGAGACGATCGGGTGGCGAGAGAGGTGCGCTTTATCGTGCCGAAGGCTTTTTCACTGTAGCGGTGTCCCTTCAGAGGATCCCGTTAAGGCGGCTCCTTCGCCTTCTATAACCGCGCGCGCTGTGGGACTTCTGTTTTCTGCCGCGTGACCACGAGCGAAAGACATCACATCGTATACGGTGCAAGCAGCAGCAGCAACAGCAGCAGCAGCAGCAGCAGGAGCAGGAGCAGGAGCAGGAGGAGCAGAGGAGCGAGACAAACCGAACGGACAATGTGTTTGTATCGAGCGTAAAGTGGAAATGACATTTGAGCCACTGACTGTACGTACACGCTTGGAAATATATATCTATACGGATATCAAAGTTCCGTGCATCGAGGTTTTCTACTTCTGTACAGTTGTACGCAAGAATTGAAAGAAGCGTATGCCCCTTGGCGTGTAGCCAACGCGTGATAGAAAGAGAGACAATGGAAGGGAAGAAGGAGCAGAACGAAGAAGCTGGATCGGCTCGTTATCGCTAGCTCAGGACCCTTCTTAGCGAGGGAGACCCAGGAGTCTGATGTCGCTGGCTTCAAGCTTCGATGTGGAACCCGAGTAGAAGAGCTCGTGAACTCTCGTGACCGGACGAGCTCGATGTTGTATCCTTTATCCGCACGTGTATACACGGGGATATATATATGACGACGAGCCGCCACGGGAGCACCTGATCCCTCAAGAAATCGTGGTTACAATTACAAGGTGCAGAAGCCCGATAACCAGAGAAATATTCAGTGGCACTCCCAGCAGCTATATTTACATTCGATATTTCATTGGTGTGAGAAAAAGTATTTTGATGAGTCGATGCATGCTATTTATCGTCGGGGCATGATATAGCATATCGGTTTAAATTTCCGAAATTGTGTGATGATGACGAAAAAAATGTTGATCGAACAAATAAATCTCTCAATTTTCTGTCCATCAATAAAAAGATTCTTTATTCGTCGACCTCTTGATCCTGCACCGATGTTAAACGATCCATCAAAAGTACGAGAGGGCGTGGACGTCTCGGATTACTACATCGCGCCTGCACTCCCATATCGGCCATGACAGCTCTGATGGTGTGATAGAAACATCACGATAACCGAAGATTCTTCGATCCCGCGCCACGTTACGGAACAGCACACTCGTGTCACTATGAGAATTTACTCGGGCACGCTTTCACGATGCTCTCTTAATGACGGGCGTTAAAGGGGCACTTTTAATTCTTTTGTTCGTACGCGGTCTACCGATACGCCTCCCTGTGTGTAGGAGTATCCGTGTGTATAAATACGAAGTGAATTCCACCGAGTTCAAAGCACAATACACAGTAGTGCGTCTCTGTCGGTTGATGGAAATATCGGCATTGTACTCCAAGAGGGCAAAGAGTCGATGCTTGACGGATTCGATCAGCATCGTGTATGCTCTTTTGCTACCGCGCGTATGTGTGTGCATGTGCCTTTCTTTCATCATTTGTTTTATGCTCCTTCCCGTATACGCTCGCCGAGTGAATGCTGCTTTCTTTAGAAGCGCAATAATTGATTAGCCTCCAGTGAATATAGAGAATCACTTACACTCAATGATAATGATATTAAGCCTCGAATTAAGAGACGAAGCGAGATGTTTGTGCGTGCAAGTGTGGTACGTGTACGCAAAGTGACTTGCACCTCTCTTCGATGAGGATGATGATCAGTCGGTAATTTCCCCATCGAGGAGAACTCCCGGGGGAGATCAGAGAGCGAGAAATGATGATCGCGTTCTATATATTTATTTTCCCACAGCGACCGAACAAAACCTCATTTTTTATCATTTGCATGGTGGCTCAAATGCTTCGAATCGTTGCTTCATATTTTTATTTTACAATTTTTTAACATTGGACATTCGCTTGATCTCTTGTGGGATAAAAAGATAAACGTTGTGGCGTGAGCCCATGTACGAACTCTTTCTTAGACTATATTCTTACGTAGAATCTCGTTCTTCCCCAAATTCACGTTTAATTATCGCCCAAGGCGAGAGACCGACCAAGGATAAATTCGTTTCAAAGCATTCTCTTGAGCTTTGCGCTCCGTGTGTGATTCATTTTTTATTTCATCGCCGCGCGTCATTTGGACTCGAGAACCGTGTTGATCCTAATGAATGGTTGTACCAGTTCTTTTCGGATCGTAGGTACATGCGAGAGATCGGATCGCGGCTTCCCCTTATTCTTTTCTACATATGCTATGCGTATAGGAGAAAAAACGCTATTTACGATTCGTAGATTTGATGGGGATCTTTAAGAAATTTCGCACGAACTTATTCACCGACTGAAAAACGTTCGTATAAAAACGAACGCCCATGCACGTGAATTATACAAAAGCAATTCTCAATCGTTATAATGAAAGGACCTAAAATGGAAATAAACGAGAGCATGCCTCGTTCACCACACGGAGAGAATTAAATTTGAAAAATTATCGTCCAATAACGATAGTGCGGTGACGAGCTGCAATTCATCATATTATTATGGGAAAGAAATTGAATTTTCCTATTCAAAAAATAATACTCATTGTCCTCAGTAGAAACGTTTAACGGAGTATTTAGTAAATTTTGACGTCACCGTGAATTTTACCACGCTGTACTGTCAAAATTTTCATACGAATGTTTATGCTAGGATGCGGCCTATTTCCCCATTATTTTTATACGCTTAGCCCCTTTGTGTGTACCGTTTCAGTGTGCTACGAAATTCGGAAAGGAGTGATCGACACCTGCGTTAGGGCAAAGACATTTTACCGTGATGCACCGCAAACTTCATGCACAAAACTTTTTGTAAATTTAAGTATACGGACCGTAAATTTCACTATCTGCAGTATTAACTATTATGAAACTGAAAATTTCGCGAAATAGTGAGAATTTAACAGTGTGTTACTGGAGTAAATATTTTTCGTCAACTTGTCCCCGCAGTCAAATACATCCGGTAAATTTTACAGTGAATATCACGCTAAATATTACCGTTCTCCGTACACAAACGAAAAAGGGAGATGCACGGAGCAGCGATGAATGCAGCGTTCCTAATTGTCATTCGATGACGTTGAAGGAAACGAAGATAAAGAACATGCGACAACGACCGTCGCGTTTTATCGCGGCGCATCCGTAATAATCGGATTCTTACAACGGGACATTTCATATCCGCGAGTGGATTCTGATTCGCGTTCCGGTCCAATTCACATCCCCCCGCGATACAGCGGTGATATAACTGGTCCATCGCGGAGCTTCAAGGTGGTCGAATCTCTCAATCCGAAGAGCGCAATTCGCATCGAGCAACTGTTACACGGCTGCGGGTCATTGCCACAAGATTGAATTAGACTTCGCGATTATATGGCCCTGAGTACGTGATTATAAAAGAAATATGAATTAAAAATTTTTTCTCGATGAACCGGAGTACAAAGAATGTAGTAAATTATTGGTTGCAAGCTTTATACACACGGCCAGAAGATTCTTCCGTGGATACTGTAGAAAATAAATGCTACTGTTTCTTTAAGCAGTTATTCCTCGGCCTACCTGACTGGGCACGGGTTTAACGATTTAACATGGGAAAGAGGGGAGCTTTAATTCGCTACCCATTCAACCTGATCTCGTACGATATGATGCTCTTTTTATTGCTTATTAATTTCCCAGAAAGCATGAAAATTTGATTTAAAGCAATGTTTATTCGAGTTGAATGATTCAGGGCTCTGAGAAGAGACCGCGTTTAATTGGGGAGAGAAAAGTGTTTGCGATACGAAATCCGTGTCTCATTTCGTAAGGAGCGATTCAATCTGTATTAATTCTCGATTTATCTCGCACGCCCGATCAGAAAAAGCGCGAAATTCATTCTCCGAAGAGATCCGGCGATTAGACGCGTAAATTAATTTGACAGGAATAAGGCTCTGCGGTGTATCGCTTCTAAATTGGTTGATCAACGCGGTCGCAGTCGGTGGTGAAAAAGTGAGAGTCACTCGTCGCTGTATCGTTTAATCTCTGAATCGGCTCGTCTCAATTTACAGAATCACGCCCTGAACTCCTTTCGAGTCCTGTCGCCAATTACGTTACTTTTTTCACGATAATCGTCGTTGAACCAAAGTTGATTAATGACATCTTCTCCTTGTACAGTGTCATTCAACCTTGGAAGATCGCAACCCAATATACGTTGGCATCGAATTCAAACGAAACTATATTTCAAGTGAAGAAAATACACACTTTAAAGAGAACCACGCAGGAAGTGACATGCTAAATGAGAATCAAAAGATTCTTGTCCGTCAGTGGTCGTAAATTTGACAAGATTGTCATGAGGAAAGCAGCAAATAAGTGAACGCATCGGCGCACAATTGTTTCGTCTATCAGGTTTCTGTAATGACGGTCGTCAATGTCCGTTTATAAAGTTGACAGGTAACACCTCCTTTGATGAGTGACGGAGAGCCTTTTGGATGGGCAGACAGAGGGAAAGAGAGGGAAAGAGAGGGCGAGGTGAGGGATAGAAGAGTTGGAATTTTCACCGTTTCGTATAGGTGATGTGTTCAAGTAGTTTACCAGTTGTTGAATCGCCGCGTTATATAGAATCTTTCTTCTCTCGGTGAACCATAGCTTGATGCAACGTGTGTTTACGAGGCAAGGGGGCACGCTGTGCACAGAATCTTGGTTGAGAAGTGCATCATTGGACACGAAGAAGGGGGGGGGGGGAAGAAAGAAAGAAAGAGAGAGCGAGAGAGAGAGAGAGAGCGAGAGAGAGAAACCACACGATGATAAATCACGTCGGCCTTGCTTTTGCTGTACAGTCTCCGCCTTTCGTGGATGCGCAACGGGAGAGTGCACAGTTTCTATACGGTGCGAGTGCAACAGTCGTGCAATTTTACTTCCACAATAAACACGATCGCAACGAGCCTCGCCCAGAGTCTTTCGAAATAAAAAGAAAGTGATAATAAAACAAATTCTGTTACATTTATATCAATGGTATTATAAGCTCGAATTTCCGAGGAGGCTGCCACGTTCGAGATGAGCGAAGAGAAATCTATTGATGGATATCGTAACGGAGAGAAGCTGCTCGAGCAATGGAACGCAAACGAACACGTTTGCTAAACAATTATGAGTTCAATCCCTCTGAATAACTTTGATTTTCACTACTTACTTGTATACGTAAAAAATGCGAATGCGTTTTAACCTCCCTGCGATTTAAAGTTGCAATACACAGTAAAGTACTAAAATTGTAGTTAGCACGAAAGAAGTCTGTAGGAGCAGCGTGTAAAAGGTTCTTCTTGGCAAGCCCACGATGCACACCAGATGTTGCAAGCGAGAGAAGAAGACTGCAACTACTGACTCGACACGTTTCTCGGGCACATTGAACGCACAATGAAAAAATGAAGGGAAGAAAAAATTGACGTATTTTACCCGTGCTCTCTGCCACTTCCGGGTGCGGACAGAGGCCTCGGAATCCGCAGATGTTTGTATCCTGTTGCCGTTTGAATTTGTCGAAAAAACAATTGAGCAGTTACGTAAATGCGCTAATTTGAATTTGGAGGATTTTGTAGAACGTTCAACAGTATTTAGATCGACAGCAGCGTTGTTTAAACGCAACTCCAAACTTCCGGTTCGATATAATACATTTTCATGGACCAAACACAATGTTCTCGATAATAAAATCTATTTATAGATAGAACGGAGATATTTTCTAAGCATGAGAAAAGTGCCTCTCCTATATCCGCGTGAATTCTCAGTCATTCTCGTGGCCATAGAAGAAGCATAAGAACGTGGGCTCTTTCTGTTAAGAATATTTCATATCTGTAAAGAATCGATGAGGAATGAAAGAAAAATCCCTCAGGAGCTGGGATATATCGAGATGAGCTATAGAGTTGAAATATAAACGAGAGAAAGAAGCGAGAGGATCCGTGTGGGTCGCGTGTGAATCGACAAAGGATCACGCCTTCGCGAATCTCGATACATACCAGCCAAAACATGCACTTATTGTATGAGAAACCGCACACACGGATGTAGATGGAGGAACGTAGGAAAACTGAAGATTCGCGCAATATAATGCAAGTGCGCCCGCGCGCTCGCGAGATCCGCACAATCGAAAAGAAGGAGCGAGAGGAACATGCTTCTTGATTTTTCCTAAAGGCATGATGCTGCTGAGATGGAGGATATCGAGGGGCGCTCGCTGGCAGCCTCGCCGACGGCCTTCCTTCTATATATACGCAAGAACCGCCCGCGAAGCCAAGACTCACCTCTCCATTGTCCCTCTACGAGATCGAGACGAGAGCAGGACGTCCGTGTGTATGCGAGTGTGTTTGTTACGAGGAAGAAAGAAGGCGAAAAAAGGCCGAAGAAAGAAAGAGAGAAGGAGAGAAAAGGTGGAATACCCAGCGCGTCTGTCTCTCGGCGCTGCCACACCTCGCACGAGATTCACCTTCTTCGATCACCCGCTCCTCTCAAGCTGACGGTGTGTGCAAAATAAATGTAAATTCACGGACGCCGCTTCAACGGACAACGCCTTTCTCTCTTGCTCTCTCTCTCTCTCTCTTTCTCTCCACACTCGCGTCGATTCTTCTCGCGACTTTTCTATCCGTGCGTGTGTGTGTGTGTGTGTGTGTGTGTGTGTGTGTGTGTGTGTGTGTGTCGGTATGTGTGTTTTAGCTTCGACGTGACGTCGGCGTCTCAGAGAATCCGACGTGAAAAAGAGAGAAATCTTGGACAGAGGGAACTCTCTCACGAGGGGTCTCACGGATTACGAATCGCGACGCGTAGGAACGCAAAAGATAGACGGAAACGAGGAAGACCCCACAACGATTTATCGACAAATTTGGTGAATCCTTTCGATTCTTTATGATTCACTAAAATAGCTTTGTAAAATGCTAGCTCTGGGGGTTGAAAACCGGGGTAATTTTGTAGGCGGAATCAAGGATTGACTCAACGCGGCTCGAGGAGAGAAAATCTGATTGTGAGAAGGAATTTTCCCGATGTCCCGGAAGCGTTTGAGACTCAAGCCCTCGCGGCGATGCTTAAAATATTTAAAGCAATTTACATACATAGACTTAACACAGGCCGCGAGAGAGCTTCACCATGAAATCTCGCACTTGTATCCAGGATCCTGCATTCGTAGCCATTCGGTTCAGAGTTCGAAGTCTGTAGCTGAGCTCCTTCCACACTGGGACAATCTCAAAGCGTGTTCAACACAAGGAGAAGACTCTCAGCACATTGGAGCCAGAGATTTCTACGATTTTCACGTGAAAGTACAAGCGGCCACGTATATGCGAGCTCGCATCGGCGAGAGATGCGTACACGTACAATACAGACGCGAGATTCTGCTGGCGTAAGAGAGTGCAGAGTGCGCGTTTACGATACGCGGTTGACCTACGACCCCGTGAACGTTGAGCCGCGTTGGGGCTGCCGCGAGTGCTGCAGAAAGATTTTACTTCTCGAGTCGTGGCAATCCTCGAGGTCCAGGACCGCTGTGTATGTGAGCGTAAAAACGAAAGAGAGAGAGAGATGAGGAGAGGAGAGAAAGATAGAGAATAACATTTCGCTATATAATAGCGAGAAACGTTTACCAGAGTCCAAGGAGACTCTTCGTCGGTTGCTGGAACGACTGGGTGAGCTCTCTTGGACACGGGGCGTACGCTTCATATCTTATTATATACTACGGCAGTTATCCAGCACGGTAGGTATAGCTCGCTTCCTCGCTCGTTGTCATTCCCGTTATCGCAGTGCGGTGATCACAAGCGCAAATGCACAAAATATATTATACACCGGTCATCATCTCGACAATTTAACAAAATGTGGGAAGAACGCTCTTAACCGAAGCGTCTTGGATAACGCTACGAACCCTATCCTTAAAACAGCGCTCACTTTTCCAACACTTCCATCAGTTATTTCCCCATCTATTCGACGCCAATAATAATACACATGAACGTGCTTGATAACCCGTTTCATTCGAGGCAAATGAGTCGTGAATGCGCACAGGAAAAACGGTGTCGAAGATTTCGGCTCGACAGAAAACATGATCCGATGTAACGGAAGATATCCGACTGCATTGCCGCGTTTAAAACCAGAAAATCCAGCACTATTTGCGAAGCTTGTAAAATCGACGGTAAACCGCCGAGGGATTACAATCGAGCTGATACTGGGGATGATCCGTATTGAAAGTATCCGCGCGCTCGTCGTTACGAAGTTCAATGATCCACTGAACGATCGAATTCCTCATTGTTTTAGTCACGATCGATTTGTCGTTCGTTACGAATCAGTAGCAGGCGTATCCATAACAGAAAAAACAGGTGGTCCATCGGCATTGCATTAATGCCTGAACTATCATAAACATTTATCCCGCTGATGGTTTGGTACGTGTACCAGGAAAAGAGTCGGCGAAACGTTTGCAATACGGCGGGAGCAACGAGCGAGAGGATACTTACTGTAAGAATTCTAGAGGCCGTTTTCCGGGGAAGGAGCTATTGCTTCCACGTCCCAGCAGGGTATATAGCTGTGCGCTTGCAAGGTCTGTGTGTACAAACGCAAGAGGAAAATACATCTCGAAGCAGTGAGGAAGCTCAAGAATCGCTCGTGCCCGTGTTGTATTCGCCTTTTCTACCCGGCGAATATCACGAGTGCCTTTGAGATTCCTTTTAATTAGCAACCATCCTTATTCCTCTTGCCTCTTTCACTGTTTCTCCGATAACGCATCCACCAAGGACAGAACGTACTGTACGAGTGGAAGCTTAATGGTCTCGAAGCACTGCGATTCTTCCAGCCTCGTGCTACGAGACAAACACACTCGTTTGATTCGAACGAAGATCGAGTCATCCGAAACGATAAGTTTTCCAATAAACTCACCACTTTTCCATCCATTGGTATGCCTAAACAGCTTTGGATACCAAAACATTCAAGATGCATCGATTACAATGTTCGAATGAATCAGTCGATTTTTCCTACCGCCGTGCCAATCATACTCTTCCTCCTCGAACGTATAAAAAAAAAAACTGTTGAAGCAATCCATAAAAGTCAGCTATGATTTAAAAGTGTTCCCCTCAGTTGCTTCCTTAGTAGGGGAATTGGATTATATAGTAGCAATTTCGTGGCCATTAAATTCTCTCTATTGAATATAACGTTTTCTCGAAAACAATCAGTTCTCCCTCTCTCTCTCTCTCTCTCTCTCTCTCTCTCTCTCTCTCTCTCTCTCTCTCTCTCTCTCTCTCTCTCTCTCTCTCTCTAATTTCTGCAAATGGTCATTTGCGATGGTTAGAATGGTCAGCAGGTTGCACACAGTGTGCCGGTGTTTGACCGCAGTGATCAGCCCTCTCACTCTCGTGCACTTCCTCTCCTTTTCTCACTCTTCTCTGTATCCTTCCTTCTCGGTGTTTATACTCCCCGCGATCCCACAGTCTGTCCAAACGTTTTCCTTTAACGGACAGTGCACGCGGACACCCGTGGCGAGAGTAGCGCGAATAAGCGCCCCGATCAACGAGTAGAGAATATACCCTAAGCTGAGCACGAGTGTGCGTCCGTGTTTGCTTACCGGTGTAGGCGCAAAGTCTGGCTTTACATTGGGAGGGAAAGACAGAGAGGGTTAGTCATAGACGCGACGAAAAAGTGAGACAAAGAAAAGCACGTATACGAAATATACAAGAATTATAAAGAGAGAAATAAATAAAGTGGTCGAATACAAAATAGAGAAGAAGAAGAAGAATGCGCCAATGCCGACTGTATCCGTTGATGTTGCTTCTGAGCTAGGCGACTCGGAATTCCAACTATCGGAAGCAATCGCGAAATGGTCAGGCAATAATTTAGAAGTAGTAGGTAGAGAATCCTCGCCCGCTGCTGCCGCCGCCAACGCCGCGGGCTCTTCTTCGTTTGCAATCCTCGAGAACTATACTGTGTTCCTCGTCGTTTGGGTAGATCGGCACTGTGTACGGGAAACCGCGAGCGCTATCGAAGCATAATAGTACAGAAGCCGTTGCTGCGAGGCCGTTGGACAGAGGACCGATGAATCGAGCTTCGGTCGTAGTGGACCTGAAAATTACAGCCGTTAAAAATGAGGGTTTCAAATCCATACTTTCCACTCTTTTAGAAGACACTAAGAGAACGGCCGAGCAAAAATTCTAAGAAAAATTCTGGTGTCCGGACGGATGCTGCAGACGTCAAATATTGATGGATCGTTTCGTATTATTGTGCTGAAGGAAAACCCGGCCGAGTCGCCAGTGAATTAAGCTTGTCGACGAATAAAATTACTCCTAATTCTCCACAAAGTTTGTTTGAATTGAATGAAAAATGAATTGAACGAAAGGTGAATAAGGCGATGGGAACACGAGATGAAAGAGACATCAAGGAAGCGTCTAGGAATCTGAGAAGTACAAATTAAACGCCCAGTCTGACTATTACAGGTTTACTCCACTATGGCTTTAGCTACCCCCGTGTCTGCATACTTGAGACGGCAAAGACTCATCGCCGAGCAATTGTAATGGCATATTCCCACAGGGACCACACCCCGGCGCACAGAGGAATAATACCACATGGCGCATACAACAAAACGTGCATTACTATGTGCCCACACGTCGACGTTTCGAATAGATTGAGAGAGGCACTCTTCGCGAGGCCGGAGTTGTATCTTTAACTCTCGCAGCCGCGTCTCTCGGTGATAATACGTAATGGTAGAGAGGTCGCAGAGACAGGTAGGTGTAGCATGCGAACCTACGGTATAATGTAGCGAATCGAATGAGAATAAGGAAGGAAGACAAGACGAAGAGGATGCCACACATGGGATCGGTAGACCCGTGTTGAAGAAGCAGCCCAAGATTGTTGAGAATACGATATTCGAGAGGAGGAGAGACGAAAGCTCAAATAAAGAATTACGAAAGAGGGATGATGATCGAGATTAGCTCCAATTGCTTCTGCACAGTACTGAGTTATACTCGGCGAGAAGGAGGGTAGTTGTACGTGTGTGTACGTCTCTCTCTCTCTCTCTCTCTCTCTCTCTTTGCATACACAGCACGGATATGGGAACACCACTCTGTGAATCGATACTGGATCGAGGAGTGATACGTCGAGGGTACTGCTTTGGTGCGGTCTCTGATGCTGGACTGCACTCTCTTTCTTTCTCTCTCTCTCTCTCTCTCTCTGTCTCTCTCGGTACAAGAGCAAAGAGAGGAGTCTGAGAAGCTCGAGCAGTGGCATCGATCCCGAGACTGCCGGGCGCGGACTAGCTCACGGGCTGCTCGCGCTCCTCTGGCCGTTAATGAGTCATGTTTAATTGGCGTGGGAAGCCTGCGGGTATATAAGTCTACACAACTACGGGTAACGGAATCCCGGGGCTCTTCCCCCGCGGTACCTGCAGTTGATGCGCACTGGGATCTAGTCTACAGGTATCCGTAGGTTAGCTTCATGTGAATAACGATATATTCACCTAGGCCCATACCGTGTGTACGTACGCGAAACAAACGTACGTATATGCTCGATGTGGGTACTGCACTCGCACCCAGGAACGAAGCAAGACGGGAATAGAAGAGAGGAGAGAGTGAGAGGAAGAGAAAGAGAATGGCAGAAAGAGCAAGAGACGAAGGAATCTTGGAAGAAACGGTCTTGGGATTCTGTGATGCAAAGGTGGACACGGTCAATGTCGCCGCTACGTTATATACATGCACAGACCGTGAGCCCTTTGAGCTTCGTTGATTCTTCATGGTTGTCGCGTTTCATGCACCGTTGCTCAACTATTCGAAGATTCTATCGTCGATTTAGTGGGAGAGAAGATTTTATTCAAATTTACGCGAGTGCATTGACGAAGAGATGGGAGAAAGAGAAAGCAAGGAGAGACACCTCTCTACGTGCGTTCTTATAGAGCCATCGAAAATTCCGAAGAATCAAGGAATTCGAGATTATAAGAAACTTCAACGAATATCATCCTTGACCCCTCACTGATCGTTTAGTTGTCCTAGTTCCGATTACGTGGACCTCTTCCCAATTAAATTTTTAAGCTTTATGCATAGAAATGTGTATCAACCTTGAGACCAGGTAGGTGCAGGGCTCAAGGCCAAGTAGCTATGAGAGAAAATAAGATTCATATCGATTAGATCTTTGTAACTACCGCGATGAAACTTCTTTACATAGGGGAACCTCGAGTGTAGCAGTGCATGTGCTGCGAGACGTGGGCGTGCTTAATATCCATAAAGAATGCTCCAACTCGACGAGATATCACACCCAGCTTGCCCATGCGTGATATTTTATGTATGCATTCACCGTTATACACTGGAATATTTACGAATAAAGCTGATAAACAGTAGGATTGCCGAATTCCATTGTGGCATATTGTGGATCGTAGTTGTGGCAGCACTTTTCTGAAGAATTTTATCAAAGTATCTAGGAAATAATCACCACCCAGAGAGTGCGGATATGCAGATGTTACGACGAAAATCCACAAGGTGAAGGTTCAACGACGATGTCACTTGAGTGATGAAAAATTTATAACGAGCTAAGTCGTCGCAGTACGAAGATAAACTCACCTCCCTAGACCTCGGGGCCCCCAGGATACAGGGGCTGTCCGGGCGGCGGGGCGCACTGGCCCACCGCTTGCTCGAGAGCTCGCTCTCCTCCTGGAATAAAAAAAAGTACACGTTTAGCTTGTGAATCGAGATTAAAAGAATGCTTTTATCAAATATCTTAGCTCGGAGAGGAGATCGTAACGGAGTCTTTTCTAATGACACCAACATTCATTCATGCCCATGATATTTGACGAAGCGACGAATGTAGCTCGTGGAGAATCCGGGAGTTGGGCTTTCAGCTGCTTACTTCACTGGCACGTTAATGAATCAATTAGTCGTGTGTCCTATGAGACGAAGCGCAAGAGTGAGTTCTCGTGCTACACACTGGAGCGTCTTTTTCTTTCCCCGTAGAGGGCACAAACACGCCGAGGAGTTCTGCTGCTACCGTGTGGCGTGTGTTCTTGAGAGACCAAAGAGCGAACACCCGCACCAACAGAGCAACGGATATGGTTGGATGTAAGAGTCAACACGGAGGGTTCCTGGTGGGTGCGATGCTGATGGTGTCATGGCGGAATAATTAAGATCGCATCTTGGCACGGTGTCAACGGAGATTGTCGCGGCCTGCCCGGACTCGCCATCGCGGTGTCTCGCTCTTTACGAGCAAACTCTTCACGAGAGATTGAAATGTCTATGCGCACAGCGAAACATTTGTGTGTACGTAAGTGTGGGCATTTGGAGGAACTGGTAGCGAGAAGCGGGGAATTATCCCTTAAGAGCCGGACCACATATACATTCTCGGGTTCTCTTTTATTATGCCAGCAGACCGACTTGGCTGCACGCGAGCATAGTTATTAAAACGTTAAAACAATTATATGCCAGGGACACAGACACGAGTCCTGTGACGCAAGCCTCATCTCTACATAAGCGGACGTATAATAATTACTCTGCGACTTTTTGCAACTGGTAAAAACACAGGGCTCGTAATGCTCAAATTGCTTCTATAAGCAAAACGGACCACCGGCGAATACAACGCGATAAATCGATTGCGGAATATGTCATAGATGACTAATTCCATATTTTCGTTCAGCAGTAAACTGTTTAAAGGGGTCACCCCGTATGGCAGCCGGATTTTTCGGAATTTTTCCAAGATTTATTTGGGACGAGGAAAAAAACTTAGATTTTTTAAATTTCAAGGGTTTATGTATTGGCATTTCAACTCTATGAAAGAATTTTTTAACTCTGATATCTCGGGATAATCTGAGATCAAAAAGCCAAAGAGCATTTTGATTTTTAAAACCGTGGCTACCACCTGAACTAAAATTATACAGAAAAATTAAAAATTTAATGATTTTCGCACTTTGAAATGTTTTGAAGATTAAAATCGTATGGTTGAACGTACGAGTCTTCAATTTTTAATATTTCTGTATGATTTTAGTTCAGGCCATAGTTCACAAATCTTTTTTGATCTCAGATAAAGCAATCCCTCGGAATCGTGGAGACGACGGAGACACATGTGAGTTCCTCTAGAGTAGTTTAACATCGAATCTTCCGGAGATATCAAAGTTTAAAAATTCTACCATAAAGTAGAAATATCAATAAATAAATCCGTCAAATTTCAAAAGTCTATGTTTTTTTCCTTGCCGCGAAAAAATCACGAAAAAATCCCAAAGAATCCGGCTGCCACGCGGAGCGAAGCCCTTAAGTGTATTCCGATTCCGACACTGCTCGCAAGTTTTTTATTTCTCATTCTTATTTTTTGTCTAATTGCGAGAAACATTTCCGCATCGTTATGAAAGAGAATCACGGTCATTTTTCAAATCGGTTGTGTACAAATGGATGAATGCAAAATACGTGATATTATTCGTTATTTTCAAAGATCGTCTGCACCGTACGCTCTTAACTCATACGCCGAATACTCTCGGTGCGATATCCCATGATCTCTGATATTACACATGTATAAATATAGTAATTCATTCACGTTAGTACGTATAGTTAGAATTATTACGCAGCTCGAGTGCAACCGAAGTAACGCCTACTTTCGCCAGATTTCTCCTATTTTCCGTAATGCACCGGGGGATTACATTTGAAATTGATTCGGCCACGTTAGGAGCTCGCATTTGGTCGGAGGGATAAAAAGAAGGAGAGAAAGAGACGCCAGGGTCTATCGTAAAGTACGTATGTCTACGAGAGGTTAGACTGCAAGGCTACGAAGGAGAGCGCAATCACGTTTCGCGTCAAAATATCCCCAGCATGCACGAACGCCAGCCACTAATGATTTCATAAAGCTCCTCGATACGATTCGACAAGGAAGTTATTATAACGCGATGTCTATTACACTCGATCTATAACGTGTAAATAATGCAGCAGATATTTCGTAGCTGTTTTTGCGATTCATCCCATAATGCGTTTATTGCATCGAGTGCGTATATATATTGTAAAATATGGATGATAAATACGAGAAAAAATAGCAAAGACGCGGTGAAATCTGCACGCACTTGGATATTGAATTCTGTGGCTGCTGACTTCTTCACTCCCGAGTTTTTCTCACGCCCGTCACGATTTTCCTTGCGTCCAATTCGCGCTCATTATTTTATGACTTTTTGCGTAAAACGAGAGGTCGTGTGTATTCCACGGAAAATAGCGAATGTTATTCGAGTCCGTACTATTGAATAATGAATCATCTAACGGGCGAGTATATGCTGGGTTAGTTAAACCATCGAGACGTATAAGTACGTACAGTTTGAATTCAACTTGCCACTTGAGAAGAAAGCAGCTACTTGTTAATTTTTAACTGTTCCCAGGTTCTCTCGTAATTGTACAAGAAACGTCATCGGCTCGTTGCCTCTATTTTTTTCACCTTTAATTCGTTTTTCCTAAGCAGTAATGACGAGTCGTAATAAAATATCCGCGAGAGCTCATGCAAAGTCGAATACGCGACTGGTTAACTCGGTTGGAGTCTTTTCGTCAATAATAACACTGCTGACAGAGCTGGTCGAAAGTATTAAACCGAGGATTTTACACCGAAGGTATTGAGTTTCCGAGTGCGGCGATCCAATGTACCGCACTTGACGAACTTAACCGTAAAGATGAGTATATTTCGTATGAGCAACATCAGGTGGATATTACTTTTGGAGTAGAAATTAAAGCCGACTGTAGACGAAGCCGATGCAATGAAATTTCACGCAGACCCAAACACACGGAAGCTGCGTTTTCGCGAATAAACGTCGCGTCAACATACAAACATATAGGCCTCTCGAAATTGTGTAGAAAAACAGAAAAAATAGATACAGCGAACAGTGGCGATAGCCATGGAAATTTCCGAGGGAAAATGAAACAAAAAAAAAATAGTTCGAGCTTCGTTACTTTCGATCCATCATTTTTCATTTACACTCGTATATACATACTCATCTTTTTCTATACTTTCCCACGGAACATATGCCTCTTTCGTTAATCCAGAAAGCACAAAGAGACGAGAGAGTCGTTAATGGTTGAGGACTTTTAAAAACTCGAGCATCCTAATGGATATTCTAACGCTTTACGCGCTCGCAAGCACCCGCGCGCGTAATCCGTATAACCAGGCAGTTCTGTGTTGCTCTCTTGCAGAGCAGTCATAAATTATGACTCGGGATCATAAAAACATGACTATGAAAATGATTTGCGACGCGGCGTAGCCAAACGCATATATAGCTATACGTGTACACGGGATATATACGCGCGGGCGCGTGTTATATTCGCAGACGCCTAGGGCCGAGTCCGAAAGAAAACATGATGGGCTATAGCTATGGCTACATGCTTCAAATGGTATCGAGCCTCGATATTACCGGCGCTGGTTCATGCTCCCTGGTAATACTATTTCCCGTGTGTAATACAGCTCTGCACCACTTCGTATTTTCGAGAAATCGAGCAACGAGCACAAGCCTATCTTTGCCTCGGTAGCAGCGTGTCTTAATACATACGAAACTTCGTGAAAGCAATAATATCCTGTAATGAGAAATGAGAATATGAGCTTGCGAAACTTTTGCGCGTGCATATCAGCACGAAATATTTATAATCCTAATATTAATTGTGCAACGAAAACTATAACACGAACGTGATGGGCATTGCCGTCGAATGAGAGGGCTAGAGTGTCCGATTAGAAAGGCCACTTCACATCATGCTGTCCGCGTGTGCGTGCGTGCATGTGCTTTTCTCCCGTCTCTGCTGGTCTTACGCGGAACCGATTATCTCTGGAGGAAGCCATGTAGATAGTCTTGAGTTTTTCTCCTCTATCCATCGAACCAATTGTTTGTAACGCGCGGTACTCAATTACATAATTCTTAACTGTTCAACAAGTTGCTATTCGCATTAAGCAAGAAGGAACTATCTCGCGTTATAGAGACGACACGGACGTGGCAAAGTGTACAGCAATCGCCCTCAGGCGACGATACAATATTGCTGGTATTTCATAATTGTTTGTTTATCGAAAAATTTGACGAGTCGTTGGACGGAATGTATGAGAGGGACGAATCTACGCGGAGATTATTTTGTTCGAATAGGATTTTCAGGTTTTTCATATTTCTGCGGTCATAATTCCAATTGAAAGCAAATTCAATTGACTGTGTCTAATTCGGAAAAAAATATTCCTGCGTAATCTTGTTTGGAGCCAGTTTTTTTTTTCAATTGAAAACAGGTGCGTGTCTTGTTGAATGTGTCATTAAAATATTTAAATGAAAATATAAAAAGTTGCGTATGCCAGAGCGTTAAGGTTACGCTTTACTTTTCTTACTGCCCCCTTCTTGTATATATATTTATACTTGTAACGAAGTATAAGTGCTGCTGAAATGTTCCATCGCGAAACTTTACAACGTATATTCGTGCGAGTATCTCCCCATATCTATACAATCGGTAAAAAGTGTGATTGCCGTTTTCGGAGAAGCGATCGAGACGATGGAAAAAAGAAGGAAAAACGCTCCGGTAGAAAAGAAGGGCCACGCGGACGGGTTTCTCGATGAGTTTCTATTACACTGATCGAACGATATCGACGGGTGGTCTCGCCGATATTCTTGTACATATTCCTTTACGAGAAGCAAATAAGCCCAATTTTTTCAACTTCATTCCTGCAATTGGCCTTAACAAGACACCATTCAATCGAAGTCGCGATAATTGAGATCGAAACTTTACGATTTTACGAATGCGCTACCATTATATCGAGTTTCTCGACTCGTTCGATGATCCTAACGCGGATCGCTTTGGAGCGAAGCATATGCTTGCTGTATACACTCGTGAAGTAGCGAAATTCCACTCGGTAGTATCGGAAAAGGCAAACAGAGAGCTCGGGAGTAATGACATTCGTTAAAATAACTCGAACCAATGGACCGAAAAGCTTCCTCTCGCGGGAGTTTCGATATCGTTGACGATTACGTTTTTTTTCTCATTCCCTCCGGTGAGCAACGCTGCTACCGGTTTTTTTTTATCGCGTCGTCGCTACAACGAAATCACCGGCGGGTCGCCAAAGCCTAAGTACCTCGATGCTCTCCCCGAGGCAAGCGCGAGTCTCGCGCATCTTTTTTCTTTCCTCTTTGGCTCTCATCAGGATGAGAATCATTCAATTAGCAGTGGCGCACGGATCGCTGGTGGACCTCTCACGCTTCCTCCCTCAGACCGGTCAATAAATTCGTCAAAAACTCGTCGATGGTCCATAACTCTTGGCTATGGTCCAAGCGCAATTAGAACGTGAAACTGTAGCGATCTCAAACTGTCCTTTGCCAATATTCGACGTCTCATTTTATTCCAGGATCATCTGCGTGTATAAATGTAGCTACCTGAACTCTGGCAATCATTATACCCGCGTGTTTCCATGAAATAATTGAGCAGTTTATTTTAACGTGAGTTTTTTGGGCTTCCGAGCTTTTCCATCCGGGAACGGAAACAGCTCTGAAAGGTACAACGCGGTGGTCGCCCGAAGCACGAACATCTGCCCGAATTTAACTTTTATTTCTGGCAACTTTTTCGGCGTATCCATTTTAAAAAAGTCAATTGAAGCGCATCGAGAAGAAATGTGACGAGGACTTGATCCTTCACCGATCTATATTCACAGTATATCGATATATTAACTTTCTTTCCGCATGCTCCCGAGTATTGAGATAACAAAAAAGTCAGGCTCTCAAGAAATACAGAGCGGCACGAAAGAGGCTATTCCTATCGACTATATTCCATTAGCGTAGAATCGATTTAACGTTAAGTTTTGAGTTAAGTTAACCACGGGAAAGATCCTTTCGATAAGAAAATTCAATATTATTGAATAAGAGCCTCCAAAACGTGCGAAAAAAACATGATTCCAAGATTGCTAGACTCGCGCGGTGCGGCTGAATCTCAGTGGAAAATGGATGCAGCGGTGAAAGTGCTGCTTGCAGGGGAATTCACCGTGGCGTTTGCGCTTCATCGGCATGAGATGAGTTCTGTGCAAAAGCGGGAAAGAGCACGAGGAGAGCACGTTTGAATACGAAAGTGAGGGAGAGTGTAACGCGTTACGGAGTATAAGGAACGGGGGGGCTCGGACGCCAGAAAGCAACCTATGAATTGTAATTTATATCATCTGACCTGTAAATGTGTGTGCGAGTGTACGTGTTCAGTAAAGTGGAAAGAGGAGAGCAATCTGGTAAATCATGCAACCAGCCAGTGGCACGTGTTCCTTGGTTACATATTAGATTATATTTAATGGAGGATTTCGCTGGTACGGTTTGCGTTAGAACTGTCTCTGTTGATACAGAGACGGAGGATCTTCTCGGCATTTGGCGATAGAGTGATCTATCATTAGGACAACATGCATGTTGCGCTGTTCGAACAAGCCATTACTTTAGTAGGGTATGGAAGGAGCAATAAGTCTGCCAAAAAGTCACACGATCGTGCAATGGCATACGCTCGCTCCTACGTGTTTCCAAGATTTTCCATTTTTATTTTTATTTATTCTATCCTCCGATGCACGTAAAATATGGAACTTCGTGTAATTGTGACATTAACACGCTGACTGATGAAACATTAAAAAGGTTCCAGGCTCAGACGAACCCTTTAGGGTTAATTGAACACACTGGCTATGTTTGAGGAAGAAGAAAAAAGAAAAAAATAGCATTACGTACGAGAGTCCGTCGTATTACAGGTATTCGTATATTTCATCTCCGAGCTTCGTCCTGGCAAATTGTTTACGAGATTCTTCTCAGTGAATTACCCTCTTTAGACGTATATCCGGCGATATTCGCGGGATTTATCGTCAAAATAAATGCAACTCCGGTGTGCTCCGGGTAGCCGCGTTTACGAGTAATAGTATTGTAAAGTAACAGCGGTGCAAACGCAGGGCTAACCGTGTGTGCGCGAGACGGCGGGTAAGCGAGCGAGCGGGCGAGAGAGTGAGAAATATGTGATAAGGAGAAACGAAAAGAGTACGTAATGTTGGTGTAAAGGCGACGGAGGAAAACTACTTAAGGTCTGCGGTAAAACGCTTCGTCGTCGTTCAGCTGTTACCAAAGCATACACCGGAGAAAGACAGGACACACGTGCGCTGAACGACGAGTTCAGCCTCTCCAACTTGAACTCTTGACTATTAAATGTTCAAAATGTGGCCATTAGACACGGTCATAAGAAGCAATAATCCTACATTTAACTATTAATTATAGAATAAAGTTGGAGTTTTAAAAATTCTCTTGATTTATCGCGGCTTCGTGAACGTACAGAAAAATGTAAACCATCACAAAATTCACTTGGAGAATTCTCAGTTATTTACATAAGGAAATCATTCGCACCAAATATTTACGCACATCTGTTCCTCCATATTTTTCCTCCGTCTGCAAACTCGGTGAATTATTAATACACAAAGTAATATATCATTGGTTATAGGTGTCGAGAACGTTACTTGCAGCTTGATATAGCGCCATTCACCCGATTGTTAATTCAGACGATTCGAATCAGTGCAACGTCTCTCCAGGTTTGTTGCTCTGTACTAAAATAAGCAACGACGACGACGCAACCGCGTTCATGCTTTTTCATCGATGTTTCTCCCGGCTCGCATCTATAGCGAGTGGGCACGCAATACAATACCGTCTCCTCCTACGAGCTCATAGAAGAATCATTTTTTAGTATGGCGAAAAAAATGAGAAATGAATCTTTCATGGATCCGGTTGTCCGGAGGCTGTCAAAAATTTCACGAACATAACCGTATAGTTGTATTTATATTCACGGAGCTCGCATGCATGAGGTGAGCAGCGCGACTATATCTTTTTCATCGCGCACGGTGCAACGATCCACGCGCTCGTCTTCCATGCTTTCCTGACCCAACGTCCTCTTCCTCGATTTATAGCGGGGATCTTGGAACCAGCGTTATTCTATACACATATACATTCATTGAATATACGCGCGCATGTCTCCGTAGCGCGCTTCCCTCGCACGTATAACATACGCGGAAAATCTCGCGACCGGTGCTCGCATCGGGTGAGCCTAAGTTAGCGCGTAGAAATTTCGTGAGAGAGAAAAAGAGAGAATGAGGGAGGAGAGCAAGGGGGTGAAGAATAAAAAGTCCGAAGGGCTCGCGTCGTTATCACAGTCCCGTACGGCTCTCTCGTTCCGCTCGTCCTCCTCGTCCTCCTCCTCCTCCTCTCCGTCGAGAAGAGTCTTTGCCTCGAGGTCCATAGCCGCAAGTCACGAGACGATGCTGCGCGTAATCTAAGATCGTATAGGCATTATATCTACACACGCGTATGCATATAGCTACGAAAAAAGAGAGAGAGAGAGAGAGAGAGCGAGAGAAAAAAAGTATGAAAAAAGAGGAGAAAAATTGGTGAAGGGAAGGACAGAATGCTTGTGTCCCTTTGGCGTATGCGAGAGCTATGGAGAAGCGAGACGTGACCCCGGTCTCTCCGCGGGGCGACGGTAAAGCACCGCTTTCGGTTCGCGTCCAGGCGATGCACCAACGCGTTCTTATATGCATGCATGTATGTGTGAAAGTTGCCTTGTGCACCAAGCCGACCACCCAGGGGATGAGGATCGTATCCTACCGTCCTCGACGCAGCCGTTTTCGGACAAGTGCGCTGTCATACCCAATTCGAATGATTCAAGCTAATCTCAATAATTACGATAGTAACAACTTTCTCGCCCTTACGACCTCTCTACCAATGCTTGAATCCGTAATGTCTACGAGGTATTTCAAATGTGCCAGTATTTAAGTAAAACATGAAGACATTCGTGGCAATTCGGACCACTTGCGTTTCTCAACGCCGGCACGGCGTACTTATCTCCATGCAAATCCAGGCTTATTGTCCAATTAATCATAAAGTTTGTATTACAGATAAAGAGTCCAGATAAACTATGAGAAAAATTGCATTTTATCGTTCGGCTGAGATTACCTGTCATAAAATGAAGATTTTCTCTTTTCACGGCTGTAAAATAACATTTTTTCATGCGAATTATGTTACGAGAATGACAAGATGAATTATTCGCCAGATAAAGAGAGATTTGCAGTAATAATGAAAATCGCTAAAAATCAGACAACCGGCGAAGCCACACTCTACGACTCGCGTCCAAAAACATTTGCTTCACGCATTCTACAATTTTTTTTTCTCTTCCGCCACCCCACTTTCTCACTCCTGAGGGATTTTTTGACCGGGTTTTTTCAATATTCGGTTCGTTCGAGTACAAAATCGATTTTGATATTTGTGAAATTTCTGTAATCAGTCAGAGACCGCGATGTGGTGACGCGACGCATAAACTGTTCAAAGGAGTGAACGTCTACGGCAATTATTCACGTTTGCGAAGGAACGCCAAGGAAATAAGATGCAAATGAGGTGAAATAAAAATCATTGAGATGCGAAGAGTCTGAACGGGGCAATGGATCGACAGACACCGGGACGATCCTGGCGAAGAGGAAGAAGCCCGTGGACTTAGCCGATCACTCGGATTCACAAGTCCGTTCGAATCTTCGGCTACTGCTTTATACTTTGTGTATAGATAGTTGAGTATTTTACTGTACTGTATGTGCGCGCATGTAAGAGCGATTCGCCGCGCGTCGCGTCGAGACGAGCGTTTTGTCGTCGGTGATTGGCATTTGAAAGGACAACGGGCGTACAATGCAATTACCTCGGCCACAACTGCGAGCTCGTAGAAAGCTTTTTATCTCTCTCTCTTCTCTCTTTTTCGCTTCGCGATCTTCCTCAGGATTCAGAGGTCTCGTTGCAAAGGGGAACGGACGAGGTTAGTGTACGCCGTTTGCAACAAACGAAATATAAACGGGCGTGACCGCTCGCCGTTTCCGTTATTCTTTCGTTGCTTCACCTCTTGACTCCTTTGCTGTTTATTATACTATTACCAGAGACTTTTAATGAATGCTACATAAGTGTTTTCTTCATGTCCTCACACGCAAAGATGCCGACGACAACAACATCGGCAATGACGACGAAGACGATGATGATGATGATGATGATGATGATGACGGTGGCGAAGACGGTTTAACGAACTCCAGGACATCCTCGTCGCTAAATCCTCTTGAACGAGGACGATCGTTACAGCGACGCTATAGTACGTGCGCGCCGATCGTATCGACAACAATCGCAATACGATCGTGCCAAGATCTCGAAACGAGCGCGATCTGTTCGAGAGCCACGGAGATCAAAGGAAAGAGTGGAATATGGGTAATGCGCCTGCCTGCCTCCCTCTCCGGGGTGTCGTACAAAAACTGGCATTGCCTTTTAATCTCCCTCGCGTTAAGCATCGACTGCGGTGGATAAACGTGCGGTAGGTAACGTCTCGGCTCATAAAACCTTTTCATTCGCACCCGTTAAACGGGCATATTAAAATATGATCAATATATTTTATTTCATAATTAAATCGTGTCGAAATTTCACATTTTCATCAACCGCGCCACCATCGTTTGATAGAAACATTTTTCCTCAACGGTAGTTAAGTTTTCATTGAGTTTCTCTTTAAATTGACGGAAAATATGATTTGTCTGAAAGATAAAATACTCGAAAGAAAGCCGCCGCTACCAAGATGTGGCGAGCAAGCAAAATTACGTAACATTTTTGAAAAGCCTCGGAGCATCAGTTCGACACGCACCAACTACATTATCTCGGGTTAAGGTTCAAAAGTTCGAGCATAAATAGGAAGCCTGCGACTGCGTAATATTGATCGTGATAAAGAAAATGAGAAGATTTATGAGAAACGGAGGAGCAGTGAGACGCATTCGATTGATATACTCTCGTCGCGGTAATCGAATGGATCGAAAAAACATGAGGTAAGAACCGAAAGATGGCTGTGGCTAGAATGCTCAGCGGGCTTTACAATAAAGCGCACATGCGGTGAGCAACACCGCATAGCGAATAAAAATATAGCGCGTTTGTCGCACGATCTCTGTGTGATGACCGAGGATAGAGAGGCGACGGCGGCAGCGTCGTCGCGGCGGTACATCAATCGCTAAGAGTCACACGGAATAAGAAAAAGAGTTTTCTATGGATGTTGCATCGGCTGGAGCTACGAGAGAAAGAAAGGGAAAGAGAAGGAGGGAGAAAAGAAGTTGAGAAATGAAAGAAATAAACTGGAATCGTTACGGGGGATTTCTTGCGCGATGGCTCTTAGGAGATCGCACGACCGCGACCCTTCCATGTTGGTGTACGGATGGGCTCGTATACAAAGTTGCAGCCTCTCGCGTTAATCCCCTTAGCACCGATTCGCCTTCAGATTTTCGGTAGGACATTTTTTGACAGGTCCATGATGCAAGAATGCGAATGATCTTTGGGTCAAAAAATCTCGCGTAAGACATGCGAGGGCAACGGCAATGACGAAAATGAGACTCTGAAGCCTTGAAGAGATTCGCGTGTGGATTACCGTAACAAAGTGACGGAATAAAGACAGAACGAGAGAACAGTAGAATCGGAAATGAGAATCATCAGCGGTCGTAACGACGTATTACGTGTGTCAGCACTCTGTACCAGCCATCGCATGAATATATTTGCCTCTTCAAATCTCTTTTTCACATCCCACAGACTTTTCGAGTAACTCCTCATCTGGGTCTTTCGATCAATAGTGCCAACCATGCTGTGTCTTTATCTTTCTCGTGTGCATTCTCTTAAGAACTTGAATTTTCGAAAATATGCGATAGAGTTAAAAGAAAGCGGTGAAAAAAAAAACATGGTCTATCGATCAAATAAATATGTGAGTCCGTATACTTTAGTAACAATATATAAATCTACATTATCGCTCTACATTTAGAATACTATAACACAATACTTCTGTGCCGAAACTTCTGTACCGAAACTCCTTAAGGGGATCCGGTGGTCTAGAAATTTCAAAAAAAAATTTTTTTTTTTTTTTTGATATTTCGAAAGTCTTAAGAATATACTGTGAAATTTTCATGCGGAAATTTACAATATTATAGCTTCTACAGCCCATTAACCAGGTAGAGAGCGGTCCGCGCGCTCCTTATCTCAAACTTTAAACTCATTTATCTCGAAACGACTTTTTTCGGCACGGCGGGGGTGAAAACAAAAAACTATTCAACCGAATCACTTGAAATTTGGATACGTTGTTCACAACATGTATGGCTATCGTTGGAACTAGAATTATAATTTTATTTAAATAATTTTCTATTGTTTACACTAAAAAACTAGTGAAAAAAGACCCGATTTTACGAATTTTTTTTCAAAAGCGCGCCATTTTGTCAATTTTTAATTTTTTCGATTTGTTCTAGTTCCGACCATAACCGCACTCTTTCTGATTAAGAATCTTCTTGAATTTTGTGATTGAGATGAGTAGAAGTGTCGAAATCACTTACGCCATCCGGGTCCGATTTTTCGAGAGGGTCATCTTCAGCGGCATTTTTATAATAATAAATATTGCTTTTAAAATAAAAAATAATTTTTTTTGTATGCTCAATGAACTTAGTAATAAGCCCGAAAAGTTGAAACATCGTTTTTAAATGTTTAATGGCAAAAAAAATCGTGAAAATAGGTGAAATTTTCGTGCTCTAGACCACCGGGTTCCCTTAAATAACTGATAAATTAAATTAATCATTAAATGTACGTAATATATGTAACTAATAGCGAGTGCACTGAATAAATATACAATTCAATAATTAATAGTTCGATAGTTGTCTCGAAAAATTTCAATTTTTCCATTCCATGCACAATGTGTCACTGGAATTCGTTACTCTTTCTTGCGACAAACCATTGAACGTGGTCATGTCGCCTCGCATATTAGGAGAATTTCCGAAAGCATATGTTACCGCTAACCATACGCGCGGCATTGCCAAAACGAGTATAGATAAGCCAACAGCGGGATGGTTGGCATTGCGATACACAATCCTGGGGGGCTTATCCGCACGTGGAAGAGAGAAAGAGAGAGAGAGAGAGAACTCAGCGTCTTGGAACCACAAGCGAGACTATGCGCGAGAGTTAAGTGATTAATGGATGGCACCACGCGCTCCGAGAGATTGCGCGTAATAAATTAAACGTTGCACTGCGCGACGGCGTGGTACACACCGTATGCTGCGAACTACATAGATTATATTTTGTCCATATATCTGTGTATATTTACATCCACATGTGAAATGTGCCGCGGTAGACATACAACGGCAGTTTGAGCTTGTGTTACCGCTACCTGTTTTGAAAAAGCTAAAAGCCGTATTACAAAGTATATAATACGAAATGAAATGGTGGTCTGACCGTCCGCCTGGTCATGGGTCTTCGACTGTCTGATCGGGAGAAGGCAACTGTGCCGGACCTAGCTGTAATTAGTGATGCCAAGAGAGCGTATCTTCGTATAGGTTTAAGGATGTGCCGAATTGGGTGTATAACTTCAGGCACCGAAAACTTCATTGCGTGACCATAAAAAATTCAACGTTTCATTCCTCGTCCCGTTTTTTGTCTTTTTTTTTCGTACTCAATCTCATATGATCATTAGTACTTCGGTACGTCCTTCTCTTTTCCTCGTTTATTCCAAGTTTTTTGCTCCGCGCCTGGCTTTCTCGAACATCGGAGAACTTTGTCCGGTCAGCGTGCGTAAAGAAGAATGATTTTTCGGAGATTTAAACTCACATTTTAGGCGACCATGAGGCACGGGCTCATCCACGCAAGAGTGTACTAGGTACGACGGCGTATATACACACAAGATGTACGGACATTCGCGATAAAAGATATTCCAGATATAAACCCGAGAGCGCAAAAGCGGACAAAAGACGAGATTAATGAGTGGGTGAGTCTCTCTCGGTGTAATCTTGTGCCTGAGAGATTCACGAACCTCGAAAGGATGAGAGAGCCTCCTATGGTGACGGAATCTTGTGAAGGACCGAAGGATGGAGAGCACCGAGGAGGGAGAAAGAGAGCGAAGGAGGTAAAAGAAGAGGAGAATTGAAAGGCTTGAAAAGATACTTTGAAAAAGTACCGACACAAACAAAAGATGCTGAAGCTCGGATGACACGACTCCGCATTCTTTAACGTCATATTGAACAACAAAACCCCGAAACGGGGACGGTGAAAAAATTCAGGGCGGTCATCACGATTGCACACACGCGATCACCGAACAAAAGCATCCTCGCCAAATGTTATCAACGGAAAAAACATTTCGCAGTTTCGAATCTCTTGCGTCAGACGTTGCTCGGAGGATCGTCAAATAGTCGAGAGTATAGAGGAATATTTGAAAAAACTCGTCGTTATTTAGTAATTATCATAAAACAATTAGACGAAAAAATCACACGTTACGAGGCATGTGCCGCGAACCGTATCTGCGTCGCTTCGACGCTTTTTCTATCGTCTATTGCACGTATTCATCTATTTATCTCCCTCTCTCTCGTTGACTATTTTTCCGTGCTTTCAACAGGCAGAGGGCAAATCAGAGTGAGAGAGCCAGAGAGAGGGAGGGAGTTTCATAAATCCGTGACGTCCGCGCCTTTAACGCGACTCCTCTCGTCAGGGCTCTAATCACCGAGTTCTCCGCGAAGAAATATGGCTAATGGTAGTAAAGATTTTATATACACGTATATAATATACGCGTAAACGTTATAATGTAAGTACTAACGTGCACGTGCGCGGGGGATCGGCGTGCCGGACGCTCCCAGTCTCTTTCTTTCTGATATTGCACCAACGAGAGGCGATGAGAGCTGTGCGCAAATGTTCCCGAGAGACACGATGACGAGGAAAAAGAAAAAGAGGAGAAAAAGTATGAGAGAAAAAAAGACTCCTAAGCGCTGGTTGTTCGTGTACTTGCACCTTTTTCTGCTCCTCGGTGTACAACGCGAGGAGATCGGATTGCGCAACATCATATACGCGTGATCATCGAGTCTCCGGCACCTCGCGTGTGTACGCAGCTAACGCAGGCTCAGAGGAACGAGGAGAGCACCTAAAACTCTCTCTCTCTCTCTCTCTCTTTCTCTCTTCCTCGGTTTTTCTTGCTCTCGTTTTCTCTGTCACTCTTTCTCTTCGTATAAAGAGAGCCTCGTAAACGACCAAGGTGTAGCCGTTCGTCTCTAAGATGGTGCGCTGCAAAGTCCCGTCGTTGGTTAGTTATGATCCATAATAGTAATACCAGCTGGCACAGATGTGAGAGAAGCAAAGATGGATTGACAGTGGAAGGGAGAGGGGGAGGGCATAAAAAGAAGGAGATGAGATAAAGTTGAGAAAAGACGAAGACCGAGAGAAGAAGAAGGAAGAAGGCGTTTCTGAAGCTGACCTTTGAAAATTTTCTTCGCGCATAGTGCACTACAACTCTGCGTACATGCTGCTGCAGCTATGGACTTTTTTACCCTGTTACTCACGACAATGAAACGTACAACACATTGCATGCGATACGCAAGACGTATGTTTATCGACTCTGCGAACACTCGACACCTGCGATGTGTAATATGCTGCTATGAGTATTCATAACAGCGTATAAGTACATTAAAGCAGACTCTGAAATAGTTCTTTAAGAGCCGTACTGGCGCATCGCGAATGAAGTACTGGAAACCAATATAATTCGGGTCGCATACGTTATCGCACCCATTCGGTTCGCCGCTCAAAACTCATCATTTCCGTGTTAACAGTTTCGGTCTTCTACTTCATCTTTTCGGAAATAAATGCCTCCAGGGAAGAAGCTTTTTCATTGAATAATTCTTTCGATTACGAAAATTCTGTTTATTTCATCGTAAACTTCACAACTATAATCGGCATATTTGTTGGAAAATTTTGAAACGACGTTGATTTCAAAATTCACTCGGTTAATTATCGTACAAATTGCCAGATTATAATTATTTGCAGAGTATACACTCGAGTTCAAAGATAAGACGACTCACTTAACTCGTGCAAACGATAAGGAAATAGTGTAGAATTAACTTAATTTAACATGAATATTCGATCAAGTGGAATTACGTTGACGGCGTAGATAAACTCAGTAGGAAAATAGTTGGGGATAATTATCCGATAATTATGAATCGATCGAGCTGTCACATTTTTCCATTCCTTCGGATCGCTTTTGAGAATGACAATCGCATCGATTCACCGATAAGGAGCGAGTGTGAAATCGGTGTGATCAACACTCAACAGATATATTCGTGAGATTATAGAGATACGAAATTTCCATGTGTACCACAGACCCCGCGAGCGTATGATTCACGCGATTTTTATCGCATGATTAAAGTGTTAATGGCTTTGAATATATAGCTGCGATCTATGGATCGGTGGTATTTCGATTTACGAGATACCTACGGCATTTGCCGGAATGTATATGTTGTTTGTGCGATAGAGAGTATGAAACACATACGCGGATCGAGTTCTCGTCGAAGCGCGCGGCGTTGTTATCTTCCTCGTTCAGCTCTTGCGATGCAAGAGCTACCACACGGAGAAAGAGAAAGAGAAAGAGAGCGAGAGTGAGAACGAAAGAGCTCCAGTTGCGAGTATGGTTGCACAAATCAACAGCATCGAACGTGTGTTCTATGAGTATGCTGTTCCAGCACTCCGTTGGGATGTAGAAACGAGATCGAGAGCCAAGCGTTGTCGGTTGGTAGCGCTGTAGCTCGAGCTATAAAACGGTTGGAAAGCTAGGAGGGATGGGCGAGAAGATAATGGAGCTAATAAAGATTAGTCAGAAGCCACAATGCGGGTATCATACGTGGAGCATGAGGCTGCAGGCAGTCTAAACGGTGCGTAAAGTGAGAAGGTGATCTATCGATAGCGCACGAGTACAGCCTCGGATTTTTTATCCGATAACTTATCCAAGACGGAAGGTTATCTTGGCTAATATGCGGAACAGCAACATCAATTTATTTCAAACAAAGAGCTGTAAAAATACGTTTTATAATCGAAATGAAAATCGCGAGACCTGTATATTTTACTAATGTACGAGGTGTGCAACGCTCGAGGCAAATCAACGAGAAATGAAGCCTCGGAAAAGGAATCACAGAATAGGGGAAGCGTAGGTAGTAATCACAGTTCTGGAGATAAAACGTACGTGGATAGGTTCGATCGTTGATAGAGGCCATAAAGATCAGCCAGTGATTCCAGAGGGCTCGGCTTGAGCGGGCAACAGACTCCATGCAAATATGGATATCGTAAATCGAGTTCGCAATGTCAAAATTTGCAGGTGATGCTTGGAATAAAAAGAGTCCAATCTTCTCGGTTGACAATGTTTTTACTTCCGGTCGCAATATCGCATAGTTGAAGCCCGTCACTAGCCGCGGAGGTCGGAATACCTACTTAAGGAGATAAAGAGAGCAAAAAGGGGCGTCCAGGACGACATTAACATGCCGAATCGACACCAGAGGTCAATCGGGATGCTGCAGCGAACGTGATCTTTCGCGGACGTGCGTGATTCCGTCGGAGCGTTAAGTAGAGCCTCGTGGCGGGCTTGGGAACGCAGAAAAACCGGGTGAAAGAGAAAGAAAGAGAGAAAGGAAGGGAGGAGAAACGAAAGTAGCGGGCTAAAGTGTTAAAGAGCGTGTAGAGGCTGCTACACTGGCCGTGATGCTCGGTGTGCTTGAAATCACGTGAGGAATGGGTTCGAGAGTGCGCGCGAGCGGAACGGTGGCGACAGGTAAACACGTCGAGCTCGCGGGTCCGAGTACACCGCGGCTACCCCGGAGATGCTTTCTGCCCACTGGCTCCACGAGGCCTTGCGCATTAGCTGTGCGAAGATAGCTTTTCGCGCCTCCACCTCCAGGCTCGGGTCATGCGTTTGTATCAACGCGTACGAGTTCGTACGAGTGTGCTTAGGTTATACCTCACGTAAGCAAGGGCAGATGCATTATGCATGTAGAACACTCCTCGGTGGCTCGGAGGTGTCGCGGCGAGACAACGGGGGGGACCCGCCGGCATCTCAAGACGATGCTCTCCCCAAAGTAATGCGGCATAGACGAGGGAGGAGAATTCGAATAGGCTTATTGCCGAAGACACAGAGAAGCAGAAAAACTCGGTAGGACGTTAGATACACGAAGATGCTTCATCGTTGCATGTTACATACGTGTGCATGTCTTGTCCTAGGCTTGTTGCCTATACGAACGAAAGATCTGATCGAGATATAACATTGTAAACCATTGTGATGGTAATGCCAAAGCCAAATAAAACTACGAGGATTGCATGTGCTCCAGTTGAACTTGCTGGCCAATATATCACGTCGTGTATGTGTGCAATAAATTCGCAAAGTTTCAGCATTAAATCTTATTGTCTCTTCTGTGATTAGTTTCAAACTCGATTCGATTCTGTTCGACTGTGAATGGCGAATTGGCGGACTTCACGGATCGTTGTTTGTTTGATTCAGAACGCGAAATGCAGACGTGCTTCGAAGTAACGGAAAAATGTCCACCATCAAAGATGCTGGAAAAGTATAAATTCCTCTGGATTAGAATCTGTTTGAAAAAACTTGGAGTTCAATTTGAAAATTTTCAATACATCTGCGTGTATATTAAAAACTCCGAGATTTCCAAGTTTCGTCGTTATTTTCGTGGCCGAAGCCTCGCTACCTCAGCAAAGTGCTTTTCCTATAGCGCATAACGCAGGGACAGGTAACAACAGACGATATCCCAACCATTGTCCGAAGAGAGTTTTGTCGACGGTGGAGCTTCTTATATACGCGAAGAGCATGCTTTCAGTAGGCACGACAACGACGACGCGTAACAAATGCCTGGCTCGCATACATTAGCCGCATTAATACCTGCTTGGATTTATTAATACTCATATTATATTCATGCGTATGGTAAAAGATACGCGCGGGCTGGACGGATAAAGAGAGAGCAAAAGGGAACGAAAGAAAAATGGTGGAAGAGAGAAGAGCAGAGGAGACGATGCATCGCCACTCGCGAGGACCAAGGCGATGCGAGCGCGTGCGTTCGCGCAAGCGTTACAATATTCTCCCGATGATATATTCAGCGTCGAGGGGTTTGCACATAAATTCATATACGTATACATTTGGATGCATTTATGTTTACCACTTCTATTGTTCATATAATACGTCGAGATTTTCTCTCTTTTTTGCTTCCTCTCGTCCTCTCGTAATCGTATTCCCAATGGAGTCTCCGCGGAGCTCACATTCTTAAAATTTGTTCGCATTTACTCCTGCCGAGGCTCGAACTCCCGATTGGTTGGAAAAGCATTTGCTCCAACGACGTTTAAGGCCACGATGCAAACGCAAGATCTCATTTTAACGCAGATTTCTCATGCTCAAATGTATTGCACTAATGTTAGAAGATGCGAAGAAAAATGACGAGGAATCGGACGGTTCCCACGATGCAACCTCGCCCGGATCTCCATCCCTGGTTCAACCAGTATTTACACTCGATTCTGCACACACATATTTATATGTGCGTGCGTTTATACACGCGGTTGTCCGTCATTCTAGAACTGATTAAATTTTTACTCGTTAAGCTACCGACGGCCGTGACGTCCGCGCGAAAATTCCACCGGCCTCTTCTTATACGCGATCTTTTGCTCCTCCAAGTTGAGAGTCCGGTGGAGCGCCGATGCTCCGAGTATATCATCATGTTCATATGATGCCTCGATGACCCGAGGCATTCGCTCGTCAATTATCCATCAATTTTATATATCTTATGTCTATCTCTTCTTTTACTTGTCCTCATGACGCGAAATCACTCTCGTCGCGTACAAGAATAAAGTCAAGATCGTGGAAAAAAAATGTCTAGCATTTTACATCTTTATTTTCTGAACGAAAAAACAGTAATTTAATAAAATTGTTATTCACGATATTCTGATGATGCGGATATGATTTCTAAATGATTTGTGGAACTTTTTCGAAACGCCAAGAACAGAAATAATCGATGAGTAAAGAAACAAAGTTGCTATTCCTCCGGTACAAGTATACACGGAGACGAATTCCCATGGAGGGTGAAAAAATCGTTAAACCGAATGAAAATTTATGTGAACTATCTAATGCGAAGTTTATCGTTGCCTGAAGACTCTCACGATCGAAAGGGCTGCAGAAATAACACGCACCTATCAACGTACTGTCTGCGCTTGTTTGTACGCCGTGTGAGAAATTGTACCTCAGCTATGAGATAACGGGGCGCCGTGGGCACCGCATCTTAGCGAAGTCCGTGAAATTGACCGGCCTACGGCCTCGCAAAGGCCTAAGAATCATCACGTGAATTCCTCATTCATTTGTACCACGCCCAGGTACTTTACCAGTCTCAAAAATTGGCGCGAAAGTTACAGAACTTTTTTATTTCCATAAAGGAAAAATTTATTGAGTCAAGATTCATCGAGGTGCGAATTGCAGATGGTAGAAAGAAGAAGAGTCTTCTGATGAAATCAAACATGAAGCACGAAATAACATATTTTTTAATTACTATTTGTACCAGCAGACGACAGTTGTCAATGTACTTGTCCCGAGACCCTGCTCAGTCTTTTTCTGTATGTTGTAAAATATGAATCAAACGAGAGGGCAAAAGAATTGAAAAAAGAAATGAACGATACCGTTTCTGTGTCACAACTTTCCAGAAAAACCGTCACCTTCGATCGACTTACCTGGAAAAGAGAGAAAAGCAAGCAAAATTAATGACGGATTTGAAAATGTTTAATGAATCAAGATGGGAGAAGAGGAGAAAGATAAAAAAAGATAATGAAATCAATGATGAGGCAATTGGACGTCGAAAAAGGCAGCAAACGGAAGTCGACGTGTTTTCTTCGACGCTTGAAATGGTTCGTACATAAAGTTCCCGGAAGTTCACCCTTCGATATATTCCCATAAGATTCCCACGATCGTTCGTCAGAGTATCTCTCTTCGTATGGGAATAAACGCAAATACAAATACATCTACGTATAGATAGGTGAAGGGACACGAGGTAAAAATTCGACACGAGGGAAGAGCAGAGAGCTGCTAGTGCTCCGCACGCCGAGAGTGTTCTCTCCTCTTCGTTTCTACTAAGAGTTAAAGCTGCATTTACTCGTTAGCCCGCGCGAGAAAGAGAAAGAGAGAGCTTCGTGGAGGAGACTTTGCCACGCAAACCTTTCGTTCTCCCGCGGGCAACGGCCGATTCAACGATACGCGGCGATACGAGAGCATGCACCACACTCGATACCATATCGAGGTCCCTTATTCAGGAGGAGGGTGAAGGGACTCGGAGAGATCCACCGGGCCTGGCTGTGGCAAGTCACTGTACTATTATTCGTGACTTGGTCGCAGCGCGAGACGTCTGCACGTGCGGCAAGTCGATTGGCCACCCGTTGGGTGAGCTCGAACGTGTGCTTCACATTCGTCGAGACTATCGAGAACGACTGTGTAACGTCATCAACTGTTCATGCCATCGGCCATGATTTTATTGTCATACAAAAATCGGTCAATTCACTTTGTACAACTCGAAGTCGTCATCGTTCTCGATTCATCTTATATTTTTATATTTTAAACCTAACTGAGTCACGTAACGTTTCAGTCATCTCGAATAAAAAAAAAAAAAAAAAAAAAGCATTACGAGCCCGGAGAAAAGTTTGGCTGCGACAGAACGAGCATACCGTTGTAGGAAAATAAAAAAATTGAATATCACACGCGACATGAGTATTTAGCCTGACCGTATTTGCGGGCGAGCGACAAAAATGTTGAATAAATTTGAAAATTAATGGAATACGAAAGCAAGTAGATTTTGTTTTCGAGTACAAAATAGCAGGGTGACCAGCGATAGGGATTTTATCGATCACGCAGGTGCGCGCGCGTATGAAGAATAAAAAACGTCTTTTTCATACGTCCACGATGTTTTTTTTCGTTCAAATATATCGGCAAGAACAGTTAGCCCAATTATAGAAATGTCTACCATTACGAGCGAGCAAAATAGAGGGTGGTGAATCAAAGGGGTAAACGAAAAGGGGTGCGCAGTATAGTTGGCGCCCCTAGCCGACTTGATAAAAACGTGTCTTTACCTCGAAAGGTATGTACCGTTCGTACATGCAGATGGATAAAAACCCTCGCGAAATAATTCAGGTTGGAGAAGGCGGAGCACGGGGAGAGAATTAAAGGGCTGGAGGACTCTAAGAAAGTGGGGAAAGGACGAAGCTCGCAAGGGATAAAAGGAGGAGCTTTCCATCCGGCTGTCTTTCGTCGTGTCGTTTTTTTACTCTCTCCACATTTTCCCCTATTTTTCCGAAGGGAGAAAGTTCAGGGTGAATTGTGTTTCAAGTCCTTAACACACGACTACGTATAAGCGTAATTACGGCCCTTGCGACTTAACGACTTCAAAAGTTTGGTCGCTGACAGCTAACGTCGAACAGTCGTGACACAAGTGGCACATGCAGTATTTAACACTTCGATTCTGCAACAGCTATTCCCATGTATATGCACAAGTAGTGTAAACTACTCTTTAAACGACGCTCGCAAGTATTACCACCTGTAAAACACAGACGCCTCCACCCCATCTTGTGGTGTATAGCTGGCTTTATTCGCCAGTCAAGACGTAAATGAACTGCGAGAAACGACGAAGCTAATAGGGCGCACGTAGCTTCAAGTCGGGTATAGGAAAAAGCTGTAGACTCCAACTGGTACCTCCTGTGTACCAACCAATACACGCTTTAGTCATTATACTTTGCGTAGACTTTCCTACACACTTGTATATCGCAGGGAGTGCTACCATTAAACGTGAAATATTAAACATCGGCCGTGTAATTACAGCGGTGGGAGTACTGTTAAACAGAAGGGTTGCTGCTGCTGATGCTGTTGCATCTGATGAAGAGAAAGAGAAAGTAAGAGGGAGAGAGAAAGAGATTCGCGATTAGATCTAAACTGGCCGGTAATGCTGTTAATTGCGATGGATTGTGTAATTGTTGCACTGTAGTACATCGCCGGGTCCTAGCCTCAAGGCGAGCGATGCACGCGGACTATTGCCACAATGTGCAACTCACACATCGACTGAATCCACCTCTGATGTCGTAGCGTACGCACGTATGTGAGTGATAATCATTATACGCTCACTAACAGCCCTGTCTTTTGTGCACAGTTGACTTTGTGCCATATTGACTGGAGGAAGAAAAATTCGGTGATTGCCTGCGCTCGATTTCTGAGGACTATTGACAATGAAGTTTGCAATAACGTTGGAGTCCAACGAAATGATGTGAAAGAACTGTCGAATAATTCCAGTGGATATCCAATTTTGTTACTTGTCGAATTTTCAGTTCTTAGGTTTTCAACCTACATCAGGGATTCGTGAAATAAAAAATTGGTGAATTACAAATATTTGACCTGGGAATGAAAGTTTCCGATTTTAATAAATAGAGGAAATTCTGATTCGAATTTCCAGAATTTAATATTTGGTTTGAGAGAATTGAAGCTTGGAGAAAATGAAGACAAAAATGTTTTGTTCTGATTAAAGTTTGTCTTAGCATGCGGTGGGAGAAAGTTCGCATGGAAACGAGTATAACTATAGTTTAAACGAAGATCGTATTAGAGAATTCCGGGGCAATTTGTAACGCCATCTTGGGTTCCGCTCGCGCCCCGGTAACGACAACGAACTGCTCTCTGAGTTAACAGCATCCTTGCTGCACGGTTCTCCGGTTTGCTTGCACCGCCGAGACCGTAAGGAGGAAGGAAAGAAGCCGCGGGAGCGGCAACAACAACGGAAACACAGAGAAAGAGAGGAAGAAAAAGGGAGGAGAATAAAAGAGTGCTCCGCGCTACTGCCTGGCTGCTGTGTTCAACGCGCTCGCGCGCGCGCGCGCGCGAGGAAATGAATGATCCCATTACGCCATAAATCAATCATGGCAAAAAAGCTCGAAAGCCCTCTCGGCACGGATGACGCGTACAGCACACAGGGAGAGAACGCGCTCTTCAAAGATCGCAAACAGGACGAACGGACGTGCTTCTCCTCTCGTTCGCCCCGATCCCCTTAGGCACATGGACGCACATACAAAATCGGAAAGACGAAAGGAAAAAAATGTTTCCTTACTCATAAAATTACGAGGAGTTCTCAAACGTTGATAGTAACACGGCTATCGAGGATGAGGCTTCGGTACAAATGATCGAAAGACATTTTTCGTGCCATTCAAATCTCCATGTTATGCGGCCAGATTCTTGTTTTTCAAAAATTTTAGTCAAACGAGCCAATCGACACGGAGAAAATCGAATTTGAAAAATTATCGTCCAGTCACGATAGTGCGGTGACGAGCTGCATAATTCATAATATATTATTATGCGAAAGAAATTGAATTTTCCTAAATTAGAAAAATCATATTCATTGTTCGGGAAAAATATAGGAAAATTTCACCGTGATGCACCGCAAACTTCACTAAACTTTTTGTAAATTTTAGTATACGTACCGTGAATTTCGCTATCTGCAGTATTTACCATTATAAAAGGTGAAAATTTAGCAAAACATTGAAAATTTAACGGTGCATTACTGGAATAAATATTTTTCGTTAACTTGTCCCCGCAGTCCAATATGTCCGGTATATTTTACAGTGAATTTCATCCTGAATGTTACCGTTTAATTCTCTCCGTGAATAAACAAAATAATAATGTGAGTTCGATATTTCGTCGTGTGTTTTCTCAACGAAATCAGCAGCCAATTTGAGGTCTCAGAACTTGAGTCTTTCGCAAATCGCTCTTCCGGCGAGAATCCGTGGATTTTATCCACAAATAAAGTTGTGTGGAGTACTGTCACACGTGTTCATGTACGTAGCACCCCCGCTGCCAGCAAAAAATCCCTTAAGCTTCGATCTCCAAGGGAAGAGATGAAGGAGGAGAAGGCAAAAGTTTCTTTGGATGGCAAAAGTGGCTTCGGCGTGTTTAGGAGCTGTTGGAACGCGTCTTCCACGTGTATCTTTTCAACGGAGGGTGGAAAAAGCGAGCAGCGAACAATTTGTGAGACGAGACGCCAAGGTGCCAGAGGTATTCTCAGGGAGTACGTTGGAGTATATTCAGCGCCGGTGCATCGCTATATACCGATGAGATTCACTGGTAGAAGGTGAATACGAGGGAAGGAAGGACAAGAGAGCGTGCACGGCATGCGTGCAAAGAGCTGCACCGTCGCTTTAGCCCGCGCTATTTCCCCTTCGTTAGAGATCTTATAATGCCTAACTAATTCGGATAAAACTGTGAAGATTCCGATGTCGCGTAAAGAAGAAATATTGTCCTGGACGCGAACGGTTAAGAAGAAGCGATCGGTGTATCAGTGCTGCTGGCTATTCCTTTCAGCTATGGTATGTTTATTATATTTTCTTTGCTCAGCTCACAAGAGACCTGCCCTTGAGAAACGTCACATTACAAGAGTTATAAAATCGCACCTTCGGTTATTATGTTTTTTTTCCTCGCTCTGGTACTTCACTTTTTCGACTCCGTACATCTCGCTCCGCAGACGTTATTATTGGCATTCTTATTTTTTTTTTATCTTCGAAATAAATTTTATGGAGAAACTTCGTCATGAGGAAAGTTGTGAAATTATCTTTATCTCCGATGAGAGCATTCACCAGTTCAGCTGTGCTGACTGAGCACAAAAATGTGCAAACGATTAATTTGCGATTGAATTTTCTGCTGCATAAGATTTGTTCATAAATGATTTTTGATCAAACAGATTAAAATTTATGGTTAACTACACATGTCTGAATCCGAGGATGGATTAGATTCCATGCATGCCTGCATAACGCACGCGTCGTACGGAGAGTGAAGCAATGATAAAGAGATTATGTGCTGTGAAATATCATTGGATGAAGTAAAAATTCACCATATTATTCCACTCAAGACGATTTTCATTATTAATTCGAATCGAGTTTTAATTTCATTTTATAGTGGTTGATAATGAAATTTACGAATATTGCAAACGTCGATACGGAGCTATCTGACGTACGAAAACAGCTAATTAAATAAGCGGACGATCGCGCAATCACTAGTTAAATTCACATAAATTTACATATGAATTTATAAAATTACCTGATAAGCGTAGAATGTCATCCGCACGTTTGGCTGCGTTCGTGCGTCTTGTGCCGTTTGCACTTTAAGGTTGAAACTATTCGCGGAATGCAAGATATTTCAGCAAAGGTCTGAAGGTATTTTCCAGCCCGATATAAACGTACGCGCAGGGAAAGAGGCAAAGGGAGAGAGAGCGGGCCCGGAATAGAGAGTGAGTGAGCGAGGTAAAGAATAAAAGGAAGAAGAGAAGGTATGTGCGAGCAAAGAGAGGCGTGTACTCGCACCCGGCTTCGTTAAGGGTTAATGCCTAGCTAATTCGACGAAACCGAAAAAAGTTCCAGTGTCACGTAAAGAAGAAATATTGCCATTTGGAGAGTTGCTGGGGAAGAGCAAGAAAACGATGAGAAGCTGGGAAGAAAGAGAACAGAAGGATAGAATTGATATGAATACATGTACAAAGGGGGGCAGCGAGCATGGTGAGGAGGTGTGGTTTGTATTATGTGGTGTATACCCATCTTCGCTGCGTAGTACAAACGTTTTTACGGTGTATCACGCCGAGCCACTTAAAATTAGTCAGGGCAAGTACAATTAGTGGGGAACGATGTGGCAAATGATTTTCCATAAAACGAAAGCACGTGAAAAGACACACGACCCATCATATCCTCTTTATACCTCTCGGCTCTCGTCTCAAGTTTATACGATACGAGTGTACGCGAGATGCTGGCGAAGCAGAAGAAAGAGCGGTAGCGTTGAACGGAGGGGGAGACTTTAAGCTCGAGGGAAAAATCGTTAACAGGTGCTCGCTCATATAAAGTCCAAGTTGGAAAGAAGGAAATACAGATTCCTTCGCAGCTATCCAGTGACCCAAACGACTTTGGTATCAAAGAGGGGAATCCTTCGTTGGGAAATTTCGAGGTGTGCGTAATGGCCAGCTCTTTATAAAGATAAATAAAAAGCACAATCCCCACGATTATATGGAAATGGAAGGATTATTTTTTTCAATCATTGCGCGATAATTCATGCGTACACGTGTGTGGTCGAGTTGCAATATTATTTTTCTCTTCGCGCCGTTCGCCAGAGTTATAATTGTCGTTATACCGAATTTAAAAATGGGACTTCCTCTGTGCGACTGACATTACAGCAGGATAAAAGTGAATCTTTTTCATCAGCTTTATTTACATTCGTTTCAATAACAATATTATTTCTATCAATCGAGGTAAATGGCGTCGTTTAGATAAATGCCGATCTATACGAAACGGCCTCGCGTTCTTGCATTATATTTGCGCAATTTACCCGATCCGAAGAACATGATAAATTGTGTGTTTCACGTGGGCGTGCGGGGCCTCCCTTACGCGCGCCTTCCCGCTTCGCGAACACGTTGATGCGAAGAGTACCAACGGTCCGCGGATACTCGAATACGCTGAGATCGAGAGAATAAAATAAAACATGGGATAAAAAGCCGGAGGAGCAGAAGAACGAAGAAGAAGGTGGCTAAATTACGACGACGAGTTTGGCGATCTCCTTCTCCTCCGCGCTCTTTCTTCTTTCTCTTTTTCCCGTGTGTGTACCAGGTAAAGTGCAGGTTGCCTGACGGCCCTGCCCTCTTTCGTCCTTGGCAAAAAGGAGCCTCTTACGATTTATATGTGTGTGTACGACTCTGCTTATAGATATATTCCAAGTGACTTCCCAGCAGGCCAGTAGATTCAGAGAGCCATGGCGATATAAGTTCGTCCAAAGTCCCAGGAATCGTAGCGACCTATATATAACGCAGTTTTCGAAACACCGTGTCCGTGGCATCCTCGGTCTCTTTCCTTTTTTCATCAGCATATTATTATCCTCCCGCGAATAATTCGCCATTTTAACAATACATCGTCCCAAGAAATCTGTAATTACGGGGCGATATTCTTAACTCGTTTTTCCTCCTTTCGTTAAATCGTGATGGCCGCGGTCGTTCTTATTTACCAATTACCGATTTGCTTATGCGAATTATGATGGCTCTTGAAGCTTTTTCCTTTCAGCACCGCGCGCGTGTTTTCAGGCTCGTTTCCTGCTTTATCGATAAATTCGAACGACCCCCGAATCTCCGCCGTATCCCCATGGATCTTCGGCGTGAGTTACTGATCGTAAAACATCATCGATAATGTTCCTGTACTTTTTAACGCTCCTCGACGTTTCTTCATCTCCAAAAGCAACGGAAGAGAGAGCTCTCGCCGCTCAGATTTACCCTGTAATTCGCAGTCGTTTTTCTGGCTTGAAGTAGACAAGTGAAGATTTTTTAATGATCGTTCGAACGTGGTCTTCGATTTTGGATGATTCTTGAGCAGCCCGTGTGCATCATCGGAGGAGAGAGTAAGCGGAACTGAGATTCGTGGTATATGGGACGCCGAGAGGCTTTCGGAGGGCGAGCGCGTGTGTCGAAATCCAACATTTAAAAAACTTCTCTTTCGCATATAAATGCACTCCCGGCAACTCTCGTGTGCGCCGCGATCGGTGTATAACTTTTGCATTTCTTGTTTCGCGTTTTCTTTCGAAGCGCGTGATCGCAGTTTACGGATCGCACGGAGAAAAAGCGACGCGTTGTTCAGTGGCACCACCCGCTTGTACGCTCGTTATCTTCGGATCGCCCGAGCGTTAATGAACCCGCAGAGTGTACGGTGCGGAGTTGCCCGCACGAGGGTCCCCAAACCCACCGCATCGAGGAGGATCTCCTTCTTCTCCCTTCTCTCCAACTCACTTCTCCGCGCTTCCACAGCTTTTCTTGCTCATCGTGCGCACTCCACTTGCTCGACATTCCGTACAAATGTTCTCTGCGATCAGATTGCGACTTCGTGTGTAGATCACTATACAGCCACGCTCTTCCCGGCCCAAACGAATTTCTCACTTATTTTTATCCACCATTTTTTATCCTCTTCTCGTAAGCATTCTCTCGAATGAGAATACACACTCGGGGATTTGACCAATCGAAGCTGGACAGCGATAAACAAAAAATTGCTGAGCTCTTTGAAATGGAGACGCGTCAGCAATTTCGCTTTAAACAGTCTCCGCGTCTGTGAAACTCGACGTTCTAAGCACACGAGACAACGAGAAGTGTCGCCAAATACCGAGCTCATTTCCTCAGCAATCGCCAAGCCTGTTCTCAGCTTCATTCTTGACATTTGAGTGCTTTAATTTGCGGTTAAAATCCATTATGTCCGAAGGGAGGTGTTCACTCAACGATATATTTCATACGTTGACGTCGCAGGGTCTCCGACATCATCAACATATATTCGGCTACGGTATAAACGCATTGCGGTATTTATTGGCAAATGTGTATATACTTGTGTGCATGTATTACAATGTAACGGTTGATTTTTCACGTCATGAAACTGGGTCTTCTCCTCAACGGCAAACAGGGTCGCCGGTTCACGCCCACGACCGATAGATCCCCATTGTCTCGGGTGTGCAGGAGCATTAAAAAAAGCATATAAAACGCGATCCTGTGAGAGCTCACGTGTCGTCTTCTTCTTCTTCTTCTTCTTCTTCTCTTCCCATGCTTTATACGAAAAAATCGTATATTTATATCTACAGATACGTATAGATATAGAGAAACGAGGAAGCACAAACACGAGGATGATCCCTAATAACTTTGCGTGACTAAAAGATGCGAAAGCCCGTTTCTTCGGAGCGGCAAATCCGCAGTAGCCAGAGAGGAGAACGAATAAAAATTTCTTATACCGAAAAAATGCCACTTATCATGATTTGTGCATTATGGATGCTAATAGACGTAATTAATAAGGGCTGCTGAGGCGTCGAGAAGCCTCTGTGTGATCTCGAGCGGATTTTCTTTCTCTATATTACTGTGATTCGTGCACACGGTCAAAGTGATGCACACACAGAGTCAGAACTTCACCCTTTCAACCCACCGTTCTCTCTCTCTCTCTTTTTCATTCCGGTAAAGCTTTTATTTTCTCTAATCCAGCACACGGTCTTTTGGTCGACACGCTGCTGCTCTTTTTGAGCTCCGGGACGAGAAACGTGACTTAATCGCTTTCCGGGAAAGGATTGGTGCTGTCTACCGAAAGAGAAACGATGTTGGAAAGGGGCGTCAGGTGGGATGAATCGGAGAAGTGGCTTTTGTCCGAAAATCCCCCGATGATAATAGTGTAAAAACGATTAGTCGTGTATAACTACGGCGCTCGCTCGAAAAACGGAAATAAGCAGGTACATCAGTCAGAAACGAACGATCGGAATACTCGATTTTTAGTGGTATTAAACATCGAGATATCTTTCCAGGAAAATCAAGATCATATTTAACTAATAAAACTGACTAGAAAATAGTTCCAATTGGAGAAACGAACTGCGAAAACTGTCGGAGCAACAACGAAAATCTTTGAGGTAGAAAAAAATCGTAAAAATATGACGAGATTATTGAAAAAAAACGTTATCGGAGCTACAAGTTTAAAAAGAGCGGAGCGAATTATCGAACGAAAGGTAGGCACGTTACACAGTTCACAGATTTAATTGAGTCGTTCCTCATAATTGGAGGAGTCGCGAGAGTCACGTTCGGCGTGCCGTGAGCCGTTACGGGATCCAGGACTTCGAGATGCCGATATCGTTCTCGTCGCCTTTTCTTGTCCTCTCTTTCTTCCACTCTTTATCTGCGCGAGGCAGTGTATTCGTCTCGTCGTTGTGTAGTTGCAGACAGAGAGGTTTGAGTATAGTTATAACGAGGCATGTGCTACGCCCATTTCTATACATCCGAGATCGTTAACGTGTGTTCGGCTATTAGCTTAATATAGTGCGACGATTCGCCAAACAGATGTACCAGTTAAAATAGAGTTTGAAAGTACAGTCGAAGTCTCCTTTCGGAATCGCGATATCCGAGTCACAGCTTTCGTATCAGCACACTTTGAAAATTGTTTTGCTCGACGTTCGCCATGTTGCTCAAGAACGTAAACGTCTTTATATTCACGAGAAGAAATCAATGGAGCATGTCGCGACGTTTGGCAACCGTAAGGTCGTAACTGTGATAAAAATTCCACACGTTCATTGATTTTCACGTTGATTCTTTTCGCGTTCGTCAACAATAACGATAAACACACCCTGATGCAATCGCATCGGATGTGTGCAATAACGTCGCGATCCTATCATTTTTCCCTTTAATGAAAAGAGCCTTTGGCTAGCGCCGCGATTAAAGTGTTTCTCGTCATTATCTCATCGTTGTTTGACAGTGCACCGCTCTGTGGCTAATTGAACATAAAAGAGTTTGTTCACATCTGTCGATGTGCATCGAGGGTCTCGCGTTCCGAGCAGCCAATAGAGCAGGGGCCTTTTATTTAGCATGCTGAAATATAAATAGAGCGAGTGAAAAATCTCGAGTCAGCTTCGAGAACGTCGATTTCGCGAGTGGCTTTATACGGACACGTTTTCAGCGATATAGCTTAATGGGCATATAGTTCCCTTCTCCAAAACTCATCTGACGCTTCGATACTTGCACGGGTCTGTGTTACAGCGAGGGTGGACTACCAACGTGAGGAGAAAGGGAAAGAGACGAATGAATATATAGCGAGAGAAGGCGCGAGCGCACCGCGTGCTATGAACGGAGCAAGAGTGGAAATAACGTTTCCAGGAGACATTGAGAAACGAGACGGGACTCACGCGGCTGCTGCCCAACCAGGATGATAGAGCTGAGAGCGCTAAAAGTTAGTCAGTGTGCTTAATACCGCTCGGAGCAAAGTACGATATTGTTTAATGTTTGTGTAAGAATATTGGAAGAGAGAGCGGCACTACTGTGGAAAAGAAGGGCAAGGGAAAGATCGAGGAGAACCGAGGAGAACGGGAGGGAGAGAGAGGAAGAGCATCCATGAACAATGGACGAAAGAGAGCCACGCGGATGGGGAGCCTGCAGAATCTCAGCAGGCGTCTCGTTGACGAAATATCGACGTCGAGGTCCCCTCGAGCGAGAACGGGGGCGAGCTCGCGGTGTATTGCGCGGGTCGCTCTCTCTCGTCTCTCTTCTTCTTTTTGTCTCTCCGTCTCTCTTCCGTAGTAGGTATTAGTCTCGCGCGCGGCAGGCGCGAACGCGAGAACGAGAAACGCGAATGCTTCGTTCATTCTTGGTATAGAAACCCGCGAGAAACGAACGTGGGAACGTTTTTGGATCCGTCGATGGGCAACCCAATATTCCTTTTTTTCTATCCTTATTCCGACTTTTTTCTCATTCCGCGCGCCTCTCTCGGCGCAAAGGTGTGACGTAACTGCCCGGAACACCGACGGAGGATCGATGGGAAAATCAAGTCCGTTTGTACTTATCTGTGTATGTGGCTTAACTATATATTCGCATAAAAGATTGGCTTCGAGTCCGCACTCCTGCGGATTCTGTTTATCTGCATCTAGTCCAGCAGTCACCGTACAACAACTCCTACATCTGTTTTCATGTCACCTGTATACAACTTTGTTATGCAGCATGTATTATTATGTCGTAGACGCATGAGAAACTCTACGAATATGTGCGTAAAATCGTCGATTTTCTGTCTTTCGAAGCGACTCGCGTACGTCGCCAAGGAAATAGCATTTTTTACATCGGCAAAATGTTTTTCAATCTTTCAGTGCGTTACGAATAGAATGAGAAGCACGCGATGGCAGTAAGTTTGGCAAAACTGTTAGCTCGAATATATCAAGTTTTTGTGACTGCAACGACTTTGTAAATCATTTTTATCGAGAGGTTATTGAAATTAACATTTCGTAAGTTTTTACAAGAATGCTCGTGTCTCAGAGTCGATAAAATGGACGTGGTGAAGGGGAGTTATTAGGGCGGCATTAAAACGTCGATATAAATCGCGCTGAGCGCCGGCGTTACTTTAATTTTAAATATTGCTACTTGTGGAGAGCAGAGCATTGAGACTGACGGAGTCTCCAGTGATTATTATTTTGAAAGAAATATTAATGGCAGAAATACCATAAATTCTCACTATTACGTTTTCTCACGTTTTCACACATACGATTATAATAATTATATTTCGTTGGTGAAACATAAAATAAAATGTGTAGAAATCAGTGAAATATCATTGCTCGCCAGGTGAGCAAAACGCATCATAAGTTTTACTTGAAAATTGTTCCAGCCGGTTATTACGACGCGGAGCTAATGATCTTTCCGAAATTGTGATAATTAATTAGGATCATCGAGTTCTTATTTTTATATTCGCTCGCTTCCACGAGACGCAGAATGTTGTGTACAGAAAAAATAAAGAAAATTCGAAGGGTCGGGGTTATGGGCAGGAAAAAAAATAACTTAACGATAATTAGCACGGACGAGAATCACCCACGTTGCGATATATGTTTCTTTCTTAATAAATATGTAACCAAGTATTCTCATTGATGCAATGATAAAAATCGAGGAGAGAGTGATTCGGTGGAATAATGACGCGATTATTAATTACAGGACGATCGAAGGAAATTCCGAAATATTCTTCGCGTCAACGAAGAGCTCGGTCGGAGGAGACTGAACGACTGCACACTCCGCAGTTCCATTTCGTATACATAATCCATTTGACCGTTCGAGATGCTGTAATATTCTCGGAAGATGAGTATACGTTGAGGTACGAGTGCGTTGTTGAACCGTTGGAGGGCGCGGTATTTTGGTCCAATTAAAAATAACGATTGCCAGTGGCGCATGTGCCCGTGAGTCTTGTTATTTACAGAGGTATAAATGCATGTTATATCAGCGGAGTATAAGACACTGGTAATAACGGAATCGAGGGTAGAGGAGAATGCCCGGATCTGTGAGCGAAATCTTAATTGCCCTCACTTTCTGTCAGCTTTTTCTTCTTAAAATTATTCTCATCTACGTAAGTGTAAGCTAAACGATAATTAATGCAGGCGAAAGTATTCAAAAATAAAGTCTCGTTGCTCTGCGTGCGTTCGGGAGGTGAATAACGGAGAGAAAAAAAACGAAAAATGGAGCCGAGCGAAGCGTCGAAAGACTCGAATCTCGCGTAGTCTAGTAGAAAATAAGTGGATCTTATAGATAGACGTGCTATATATTTTTCACAGAGAGTTCCTTGTGTACGGGAGAGAGCAAGATCGCGCGGTGAGAAGCCGCGTCAAGGACGCACCTGTCGCCTCCGCACCTCCTCCGTACACTACGAGCTATATCTGACTTATAGCGAGTCTCGGTTCTCCTGCGGCGATTACGTCCCGCGGGCTTTGATCGCACGAGAGTTGCTTCTGTGAGTCGAGTTAGCTGTGACGAGAAAACCCCCCGATTATCAGAAATTTATCACTAAAATTGTTTCTCGTTATCGTTATCAGCGAGAAACAAGTTCGAGCTGACACGTGAGGAGGAAAAAATTATTTTTTTCAAAACTTTTGCTCGTTTTTGAGCATGTTTTCAACCCGTAGACACCACACTGGTGCGAATCTGCACACACGAAAATCTCAAGTGTCTAAAACTTGAAAATTATTTTCTTATTCGATTTGGCCATTTTTCTATATGATAAAACTTTATTTTTCAATTTTTTGAGTATGATTGCAATCGATTACTAAGGAATTGTTACCCCTAAAAAGTCTCGTTGAAAGCAGATTAATTCCATACATTCATGGATGAAATAATAAGTTTTTAAAAGTCCAAGTGCAAATTTGGCCCAGTGTGGTGAGCGTGTGACCTCAAAGGGAGTGTGGGACCAACGGGTTAATCAAAATATTTGATGAAAAATGGTATTCTGCGCGACAGCAACACAGTTCAGTAAATAATATATAAAATGCGCCAAGAAATAAGGTTAAACTGCGTTTTTCGAAAAGATTTAAAACTATTTCGCATTCTTCGTTCAAGAACTGCGATCGTTATTAACCAGATTACGTGGTGCCGCTCATTTCACTCGAGATGCAAATTCAGTTCACTTAGGAAAAAATCTCCCCTTAATTGGCTTAACAGAGGCATTTAAGAAGGAAAAATTGAAACTAAGTCAACGCTTCGAAATTTTTATCGGATAATGAGAAAAAGTGAGGGGAAGTTTGTACGGGCAGACGAGATCTGTAATGCCGAGGTTAATATTGTAGCAGATGGAGTTAAGATCATTGGCCGAATGGTAGAAACTGAAGGAGCGAGCAGGTAAAAGTAAGAAGGAAGAAACGTTAAGAGAACGAAAGAGGTTGTGATGTGCGACATCACATCCGTAAATATATGTGAGGGCTAATGCTGAGCAACTTTACGTTCCTGGTTACAAGAGATGACCCCCCATTGGGAGATGGCGAGCTGGGCTACGCGACTGCCGTTTCTCGCGGTCGTTGTCGTTGTTCACGTCGTACATACGTGCCGCCAGCGGCAGCAGCAGCAGCAGCAGCAGCAGCAGCAGCATCTTGGTCTCTGCCTCGAGCAGATGCAGCGTTCGAGCTTCGAGCCCGAGCTTTTTATCCCCCTGCGGTGTGTTTGCTTGCACTCTTTCAGAGTCCCGACCAATTAGGAATTTAAATTCTCAAGAATCTCCATTTGGCCGGTAACCATCGTCCAACACTCTCCCTTGTAACTGCCTTATCTTTGCAAGTCTCTTCCTTTTTGCCTGCAAGTGTTTGCGAGAATCTGAGAAAATCACGGGCTAGACGGAGCTTCGATGGGAGGGAAAAAGCATTAGGATTGCGCGTAGCCAGAAGTTTGATCGTCTCCAAGGCGCTTTGACTGGCTAATTCAAAAACATCGATCGCTTTCCAAGTCTCGCTTGCCTAGACTAGTAGAGTGAGCAAAAGTTCGTGGTCGTTCTTCGTTGAGGAACGATTTTTGGTACTGTGTTCCGTAATAAAATGGAGAAAACGGTGCACATCGGTGCAAATTCGCACCTGTGTACAGCAGACGGATCGAATCGCGAGTGTGAATTTTCCTAACCTTAGAAAATTCATTTCCAGACCGTTGTTCTTCAAAGGATCTTCATATACGGTATGCAAACACGAAAATATTATTAAGGCAGTACAGTTTTCACAGGAAAATGAGAAATGGCCTGGATCGAAGCCCGAAGCTGACTTCATTTTCTCTCGGATTTCAAAGTCCGGGAGCAGTTTGAAGTTGAAATACCTTGGAAGGTGTATCGCAATTTAACTGGATTCCGTGCTCCTTGGTCTGCGTTCGAAAATGTAAACACATGCGCGCATGTTCACCACTACAAATTACAGAATTGTGGCAGGAGCTCGCGAATCTGAGAAGTTTCCGTTTGCGAACATTATGCAGTTCAACGATACACACAGCCGCACTTATAAAATGTATACAAATATACAGCGACGCACCAGGTGTCCCTGACTGTCGGTCTCCAGGCTTTTGCACTCACTGACACAAATGTGTGACACGTACGTACAGTGCCGGCAAACTCGGTTCGGCATTCGCGTCTATTTACACATAAGGATATAGAAACGGTACGTACTTCAAGTACAGCGTCTGCTCCTTTCGTCCAATATTACGTACGACTGTTTTCCAAGATAGCGATATTCGTACGAGCCAACTTTTCCTTTCGAAGGAACACAGTTAATGAACTTTCGTACTGGAGGCATTATGGACAATCGTAAAATACGTTCTTGTGAATATTCATGAGAGTCTGAGTGATCGCGAAGATCGGTAAAGTGCTTCAAATATTCTCGAAGCTCTCCGGACGAGATGATGCGAATATTTAAAAATGCGAATCACATTATTTATTAATTTGAGCGAGCCTCGGGCTTCTATCGGCGATTAGCTTTGACCTCAAAAATATTAACACACGTTAAAACGTATTGACACATATCTATCGATTCTCCGAGTGTTCTAGTCTACAATTACGTTTTGATATGCTTTCATTTAGCTGTCCGAACATTAACACACGCGGAATGAGAATAAAAAATGAAAGAGTAACGCCTTTCGATCGAGTGTACGGTACTTGGAGAAACGTCGAGCACGAATTAGTGAGGACTAATTGAGCAAAGTGTAAAACCTCCGATGCAATAAAAAGTATTAATTTTTTGCCGAGAATTGAGGCTGGCTATGAGAGAAGAAGTTACCGTGGTGAGAACCGCGTGGCCATTGATTGCGAGATTTTTAAATGAGTATCTTCAGTTACAGAAACGAAGGAACTCATTTTCTCGTTTATTCTTTTTCTTGCAATTATTCGTTAAAGAAATTTCGTTTCTCTCGTTGAGCACGGGGAGCTTTTGATCCAATGGGAGACGCGTTAATACGCGCGGGTTAGTTATCGTGAATGGCGATTAAAACGATTCTGCCACGAGAAACTTTTCGAGCTTGAATTTCAAGCTGCATATATTATTAGGGGCGTATGTCGGCTTTTAATTAACCACGTAAATTATTTCGACGTGCTGTTGCGGACTGCGAGAGACCCCTCGCGGAGCTCTAATGAAAGAGTCCGAACGAGTCATTAGACAAAAATTAATAATCCAGGTGGTGGTGTAACCCGAAGGCTCGTATGGTTAGCTTCGGACTTTTCTCTTTCGCCAGTATTCACAGCTGTCGAAGAACAACTCGGTGCGTGCGTTAAAAGTAAGACTTGCCCGTTTTCGTTCTCCCGCGTATAAGAACAAGGTGCGGCAGAGTTTTACGTTTCAGCTCAATATACACTGATATTATACAAAGATAGAAAAAAAAAAAAAAAAAAACGAAAAGAAAAAACAAGATATTTGTTCAAATGTTGTTCGTGATTTGCGCGATCCCCGAGCTCATTCTCGACTGTTCCGTGGCCAGTGGCCGACTCCAGTCCGCTTTTTACTCTACGATTATTGGTTCTAATTGGCCGCAAGGCGCACACGGCGGTCAGTGTCTCAAGTCTACGATAATAAAGGTACACCCAGCAGCATAGGTAGTGAGTACACATGCGTATACGGGGGACTTCTTTAGTTCACGATCGTAATGGCAGCGCGCGCGCGGTATTATGGTTTATTTCACAACACTCTCGGCTAACTTGTGCCACGTTTATTCGTCGTGATGTGTGAGTGTGTGTGTGTTGGTTTGGATCCGTAAACGGCGCGGTTGGTGCCCGTTATCATTTTTACATAACAAGTGGAGGAGAAAGAATCTTAATTCGGTCGAATTAAAATGATTGATATTGTGGTACGGAAAGAATTTTTTATGACGGGCGTTTGAGTTTTTTTTGTTCGAAAAAAATCAGGGAAATCGTTCGGAATAAACGAGACGCGGTACTTGCCCCGTTTTCATTAGTTTCCCCGCAGCAAATGTAAAAGCACGCGAGAAAAGTAGATTGAGAAAAAAGTTATGCCGACTGCACTTGCGTATACGGAGCTTGTATCGATACTTTATCTCGTAGCTCAATTTACTTAGGTTTACTAACGACACAAAGAGGTATAAACTCGGGAGAATGAACGTAAGCACTTTTCGAGTCACAGGTGACAAGCGCGCACGGACTAACGAGAACGAGAGCGTAAAACTTATCGTCGAATGCGGGCGCACGAGCAGCGATCGGTCGAACGAGCGTGGGCGTTCTGGTGCAGTTTTAATCACACAAGAGCAAATGGGCGTACGGTAACACTCCGGTCTCTGGAAACGTAAAACAACGAGGAAACCGCGCGAAATGAAAAGAGATTCGAGCGACGACATACTTTTGTCCGTAAAAACGTGAGACTGCGCCTTTTGCATTCGACAATTAAGAGGGAAAAAAAAGAAAGTGAAATGATGACTTTAAAACATTACTTGGAAGGTTCTCGTTACGAGAAATGTTCACGTGCAATTTGTTAGCTGAGCACAAGTTTGTACGAAATTGAAGATCTGAAAATTAGACTCGCTCCGTTCCTCGAGAAAACAAAGTAGCCGGACGGGCGGGAAGTAAAAAACGGGGAGGAAACGATGCCAAGTTCCACCGCGTTCGGAATAAATGATCTCACAAGCAAAAGTGAGTGGTTTCTCAAGAGCATTTGGCAATTGGATGAAAACGAGATGAAAATTCTTGAGCCTTTAAATTAATACGTTTTATCGAAGTATTTGAGCGGTAAAGAAGCGCGAGAAGATTCCCTCTCGAGCGGTCGGTGCACCCTGCCGAGAACGAAATATATCTCCGGAGAATAGTGAATATATATATTTCCGAGTTTCCGCCGATATATATACTTGTGAAGAGAACTCCCTTGGTGTGCTCCGCGATGTCAGAGGAGTTTATGAAGTCGAGGCTCGACCGTCGCGCGGTGAATCTTGCTCCAAACGCGCGAGAGCTCTTTCCGAGTGTGTCTATATATACCGAGCACCGCGGTATGACACGTCCGGAAAGAGAGAAAAAGACCGAGAAAAGGAGACGGAGAGGGAGAGGCGAGTACGGAGAGAGTGAAAGAGAAAGAGAGAGAAATCTTCGTGGTCGCTAACGAGCCGCTCTCTCGCTGCTCCGAGAGGGTGTCCTCGACGCCTCTCGTGTGTCTTAGCACAGAGAGCCCAGGAAATATCTCTCTTTCCTTCTCCGTCTCACTCGAGAAAAAGATAGAGTGTGCGCCTCGAGAGACTGTCTTCTAGCTATATATATTGCTGCTCCGCTCGGACCAGATTGTTCAGCGGAGCATGGCCGAGGGATTATGGCTCGAATGCATCTGCATCTGTATCGGGAAGATACATGCAACGAGAAAGTGAATCCACGACGGCATACATCCTCATTTTACTCTCTTGTGGATTAACACACGCGAGTTTAACCTGACAAGTTTGTTAATGAAATCGTCAGGATTCGACATTTTTCAATATTCCCCGGAGAGTTTCAGCGATGGGGCGAAATTTTGGGCACGCGAGATTGGACTTGATCGTATAATCGATTTAAAACGTTGGTAACAAAATAAGACGAGAAGCGGCGAGGGACGGAACGTCCGAAGGCTTTTTGCTTACAAAACTGTTTCCGCTTGTCATCGCGTTCATCGATTTGAGCAAATTTCTAAGGAAACATTGCGGGAAATACTTTCAAAATTATGCTATTTAATGGCAACGTGCATTCACGGAAAGACGAAATTGTTTACAAGACACTGCGATCTTACACAAAATCAGCGATCAACCATCCGCGCGGTTCGTACTACATGACGATTAAACGATCAATTACTTTGTGCGTGTAAAAGATTATTTTGCAATAAAAACGAAGAAAAACAGCTCGCGACGATACAACGAAGGAGCATTGAATTATTAATAGGCCCGTTATAGTATAAAACAATTTCGTCACAGGACGAAATCAATGTGAGCTCGAGTACGCGCCATATATTCACGTCCAGGAATAACAAAACAGTAGATGGATATCGGCAATTGCGATAGAAATAAAAAAAATAAAGAAAAAACGAAAGCGATAATAAACCGCGAGTTCGATAACGCGGTAATTAACGATTCATCCGAGCCCGATCATTCAATGGGATATCTCACGGGATGATAAGATCTGGAATAGCGAAAGATGAATGAACAATGGGTCGAAAGAGGTCTCCCGGAGATTCCTTGACAAGTGTATTGCAAAGGTACCGCGCAATTTTCTCCGCTTCTTTTTCTCGTATTCTCATTATTTTTCCCCCTTCGCCCCGTTAGTTTTTACGTATTTCAATTCTTGTTTCAATTATTTTCTATTCTATGAGAATCTCGCTTGTTGCGAGCTCTTCCTTTTAATCCATGCGGCAGATATGCTTTTATAACGCTCGATTAGATACCGAAAGTATTGCCTACAAGATCCGTAGATTGTAATCGATATACTCGTTATAAGCGAGAGCTGTGCGTGTGGCATTGAATCGATGTAAAATTGTCGATTCGCCCGCCCGCCTATTTCCCTTTCTCGCTCGCTCACTCTTTTTCTCAGTCTCCAACGCGTGCTGCACACTTTTTGCACGCTGTGCATACGACGATAGCAAAAACGAGCGCAGATCTTCACGCGCATGTATTGGTAGGCTGGATACATTAAGGCGTATTATTTATTACACACACTTGAAATTCTCAAGTCAGAGAGTCTCTCATATATCAGGACAATTTATTAAGGGAATAAGTAGTGCAAAGCTTTACCATTATTAGTATAGACGCGTTCGTGTCGTATGCAGAATCGAGGCAAGCTCAACCGAGTGTAACTGATGGAATTTTTAACGCTCAATTTGAGTAACTAATAGTTGTTCACTGCAATGAGACCGAGAAACAAAGATCAGTTGACAAAACAGTGGAGATAGGCGTGGTGCTTGAACGGAATTGCTGTTGCACCCTATGGGGAATTGCAATTAAAAAATGTTTCATTCGATTTATCTTTCTTCTTCGTTTTCTCACAATAATCTACTTAACGATTTAAAGCCTCATGTATACGCTTGTGATGGGCGGAAAAATCGAACATTTTTTTATTAGATATTCTTCAAGTAGAATGTCTCAGGAAAATTCTCACCAAATTTCATAAAGAGCGCCCGGTGCGCGCGGTCGTCTTTAAACTCGATTATCTCGGAGTCTTTTTTTTTTAAAAGTTCCTTTGCGGTGGACACGATTACTAAAAAACTATTAATCCGGTGCATACCAGATTTATACCACTTATTTATTATAATAATAGCTAGGACCTGGGCGAAGGATTTCGTATTTTGTTGGGGGAAAAAAAATTGTAACAAAAAACCGAAAATTTTGCACCTCGGACAACGAATTTTATGTTAAAACTGTCGCCATTTTTTTTAAATCGACATTTTTACAAATCCTTCGTCCAGGCCTAAGCTATTATTATAATAAATAAGCGGTATAAATTTGGTACGGATCCGATTAGTAGTTTTGTAGTTAATTATCATGTCCACCGCAACTGATGCTCAAAAAAAGGTGCTATTCAAATACAACTGGAGTTCGACCATTTTGAGAATTTTTGTGCTGAAAAAAATTGTACAAGTACACGAACATATGTACTAATGAATGTCGTTCGCAGTATTTCAATAAACGTTTATTCTCTTGTCAAAAAAAAAATAAATAAAAAAAAAATGTAGGCCTTAAGATTCGTACGGAACGAGCATGCCAAGAAAAGGTAAAGCTTTAGATCACGTAGTTCGTTTCCTCCTGAATTCCAGAATCGAATAAACCGAAAATATGAAATTTCCGCTAAGCATACGCGCAACTTTTGTTCATCAACCTCGTCGCAGTCTCACACGAGACTCTGGCGTAAGTATTCAAGGCCGAGAAAAACACACGAAGATGATACGAGGATCAAGGTCTCATTACCCTGGCGAAGGAAGCTCATTACGGCAGTGACCGCAGAGAGTTGGTGAAACGTTAGAAAAGTATGAGCCTGATTTATACATAGATATGGAAATACCTACATCTTCTTTGGAAGTTTATTGTACACACAAAACTTGCGGTAACATACTCATGTGCGGTGCTCGCACACTGTTACAAATCGTACGTGAGATATCCTCGCGTTTAACGTACGTGCATACCTCAAATCCTCTCAAAGTTTAACTCCTCGCAGCTTCACCACGCCGGTAACATCGATGGCTGAGAAACGACAAGGCGTACACTCGGATCATGGGCCTGGGCATTGAATCACGTGGATAATACTGTTTGCTCGTTACGAGGCTCGACATGTGTGCGTACACGTGAAACAGCACGTGTACGGCTCCGAACAATGTCATTAGAATTGATGGGACAAGTCGTTTAGCAATTAGCTTATACGAGAGAGTTTCCTGATTGTTTTTGAACGAGCTTGGCACAGGGTACGCCGTTGTTTCCTGCTGCTGCTATGTTGCTAAATATACATAAACTTGTGTCCACGCTTGCGGATAGATTGTGCGCAAAGTTTCATGCCTTTTGGATAAGCTGGTGTGTACGAGCAAAACAATAGTCAGTGGCATGCTGAGGTGAGCGAGCAGTAAAAATGTGTGCTCGTTTGTAAACGCGAATACACGTGTAGAGATTCGTGTAAAATACATATGAAAAATAAAAGAGAATAACTGGCGGGAAAGAAAGGAGAAAGAGAGACGAATGATGGAGAGAGAAATGCTCGGAAACGAGCGCACCTGTTCACCGGGTCAACACTCTGCTTCTCCTGTTTAATGTTTGCCTTTCGAGCAGGTCTCTTTCCCTCACTCTTTTTCTCCGTCTTCTAACTCTCGGCCCTCGTTAGACTCTAATTACGTGTCAATTTGGTCAACGGGCTTCGTCACTAGTTTAAGTCAAACTAAGAGGCACGAGCTTTTTTAAGTTGCTTCAAATTCTCGCACAAACCCGATAACAAAAGACGGTTAACTAGCAACACGAGACTCGTGTATAATAACCCAGCTTCATCGGTAGCCGAATGTCGACGTGTGCTCAAAACTTTTCTCACAGGTTTGAGACGATAATACGAAGGCGAGGCCGCGGACGCTTTCCCGTCCTCGTCGTCGTCGATTTTCTCGGCCAGCAAATATTTGAACTTACCGAAATCCGATCTCGAGAATACTGAGGCGTATTTTAGTGTCTGACCGAGCACTAACCGTTGCTACTTGAACTGAGAGCTGACGGATGTGTGGAAACTTCATTCGCGACGCGATGTTTGAACAACGGGATTTGAGGTTTTTATTTTCTCTCGGACTCGACAGGGAATGAAATAGCAGGAATCGAGTTCTTATTTTTTTTTGCGCAGTCCATCCTGGTCTTATCTTCCTGTAGAAAATAACTGATGACTATTACGACGCTGCGAAGTTTCCAACGTTGGAGTCCAACGAAATTAACGAAAAGAATATTTGTAATTCACCAATTTTTTATTTCCCGAAGTATCGCGCAGGTTGGAAAACTAACGAAATTGGAGAATTACTGGAATTATTTGAGGATGTTTTACACCATTTCGCTGGACTCCAACGTTGCAAACTTTAGCGTCACCGATTCCTTTCATTCCCATCGATCTTTCTGGCCATTCATTATCAAAGATTTTCTTCTCAGCCCTCTTTCCTACAGTTGAAAATCTTATTACACAGTGGATTCTCGAGACGTTCGATGATGCCCATTCGTCGATTCACTGCAAGCGTCCGCACTGCCTACGCACACGGAGCGCGAGCTCCTCAAACGCATTATTCATGTGCACGGATGAATATAACGCTACCACAGCCTGATACGAGCGTGTGTGGGATAGCAGCGAAATGGGCGCGTAAATACCAACACTTAATTACTCGACTGCCAGAAGTGCCAGCTACCGGGGCGAGGCTCTATATACCAGAGCCGACGAATGAGTGAGCGATAGTTATTCCGTCAGCGCGGATACACTGTTTGCGATATAATCATCCAAGCGAGTTTATATGCGCAGCGGAATGGTCAGTGCTGCAGACGGAAATGCTTGGAGCACCTGAAGCGAGTATGACTTTTTGAGAATGTTTGATTTCAGTTTAGTTTGATTTGTGACGAAAATAAAAGTGCGGAGCGACCAGCGGTCGAGATGAGAGTAAATAATTCGCAGCGAACATTCCTATCGATGTTTCAGCAAGTACTTAAGAAATTTTCGATTGCATATAAACAAGCGTCACGTCGAAATTCAGCATGTTTCTCGATCTTATCGGGAGGAAGGGCAAGAATAAAAGGGATAAAGAAAATCTTGAAACGAGTGATTTCTCATCGACATGGACTACTGTCCGACTGAATAATACGTGATGTCCCGATTATGCGCCTCACGTAGTTGCAGAGCAAGAGTGAAAGAGGGAGAGAGAGAAATTCCCTTTTCGTCATGCCACATGCAGCGCGCGGCATATCAGGAAGGATCCGATAAATTTCCACTTGAGCGACACCTTGGAGAGACGCCTCGTCTCTCTGCGATCTGTTCGGTTAAATATGTATCGACGTTCTGTGTTGGGAAAGATCGAACAGGATGAGCGGGACACGTCCCGGAACCTCCGAAGAATCCGCGAAGGAGGACGAAGAGACATTATCAAGTGGCAGGAAGATCGCGCTTCAGCAACTCCACTTTTGACGTCCGACACTTTGATGGTTAATTGCACGCGGATCGAACGTGTGTCATGTGTTTACCGAATCTCTTTTCGTTTCGCACTTTTTTATTTACATTATAACTCCGCATCTCTCCCACTTTCTACCTTTCGCAATCTCGATTTATCTACCCAGAGAGCGATAAAGAAATCGTTGGATGCCGACTTGCGAGCCTTCGTCAACGTCAACCCGGCAACGCGCGATGACACGCGTTACGCGCATCGAGACGGACCCGATGTCTGAATCATGAATAGTTGGAATTCTAACGGACTCTCTGTACCCCGCCTGGATCAAACACGAACACCGTACTTTCCGGATTCCGTGACAAAAGGACCCTTATCCTTGGGACTATGGCACTGAGAAATTGCTTCTTTCAGGTATAATTTTTATTGATTCAACAAATCATGGCAAACAAAATGACATTCGGTAACTCAACAAAAATTCTGTTCATTCAAAACACTTGATTTGATGACTCGATAGAATATTTTGAATTAAGGCACGTCGTGTCCGAAGGATCGTATTTTATTGGTGTCTAAATTGGATGGATTTTTACTTCTTAATTAAGGATATAATCACTCTAAATTAATGTCAGAGTTATTGATTCGAAAGTGTAATAAATTTTTTCAATTTATCTTCCGGCGAATGAAATTACGAGCCATTCATTAATCGGGGATCCATCACTGGCTGAACCCGAAATTTCATTCGTCCCTGCCGAAAATACTAGAGTTTTTTGTGTGAAAAATCGCATTAGAAAGCGCGAAGGGAAAACCCAAAGGGAATGGATCAAGAAAAAAGTGTTAGTAAAAAGACAGAAGGCAGGAATGGCCCGAGTCAAGAAGAAAGAAAATGCCAAAATAAGCAAATGTGTGTTCATTATCAATTCTGTTCAATCTTTAAGGATATATTGCACAGGCGATACAATGTTGCCATGCTAAACCATGCTAAAAACATAAAAAAATTCAAAATTATCAGAATTTTATAAAATTTGGTGAACATATTCTTTAGTGCCAAATTTTACAATACAAATTTTTTAAGATTTTTCTTCTGTACAGTTATCGAGTAATTGATCACTAAAGTTCACGTGTATAAGCATAGCGTTTCCATATATATAGGTATACATTCCAGACATAAGAAATCTGCTTTAATGCGTAATTACTCGATAACTAAACAGAAGAAAATTTTGAAAAAAATTGTGTTTTCGCACTTGATGTTGAAGAACATTACCACCAAATTTCATCAATTTCTAATTATTTCGACTTTTGTATCATTCACCCTTAACGTAATATATCTTTATTACTAGTAAGACAATCGTCTAGATTTTTTTCCCAAATTTTCATTACACACTTCATTGTTATTGTGTACTTTTTCATAAGCTTTGTAAGAAGCGTTCATGCATTAGATGGAAAGATAAACGATTTTTTACGCATAGTCCTTAAAATCCTGGGTATTTTCCTTCATATTTAAACACGTTTATCGCAACACGAACCTTTATAGTCGACTACGTATTTAAACTCTACGTAAATTTCAATACTTTCTTAAGAAAATCGTTTCGTACACGAATTACTTTAATAAAAAAAACATTGTTGAATCTATCAAAGTTTCGTTGAATCAACCAGGTCCATATGGTCGCTCGGTACCATATGTTGGTCCAGCAAAAAACGAATCTATTTTCTCAGTGTGTAAAAGATTTAAGTCGAGATAAAAAAAAAACGTTTTATCGAGTGACCAATACAACGAGATTGAAGTTAACGTAAAAATGACGTTAATCGCCGTGGTAAATAGAACGCGGTCCTTCTGACTGCGGTTATGTTGCCATAGAAATAATCGATATCATGATATATTTGACGTTTATTGTTATAAATGAGTTCGATGACCTTTTTCCGTTTGCGTATACATTGAAGTAAGAATATATTGCGTTTTTCTCTTATCACGGATATCTTATGGAGAGACACACGCGGAATGTTATAGATACTAACGTTATTTTTTTAACCCCTTTCGGTCTTTCTCTCTCAGTCTTTCGCGCGTCGTCATAATGTCGAGAGGCGCGTATTAATATAAAGACAGGTTTTATTACCAGCCATTATGCGCGATTACCACGAGCGAGAGGAGGCAAAACTGCTGGTTTGGGCTCCAAGTCCGGAATACAAATTACGCATCGACAAACTTACAATCAATTTTCTGAAACCCATCGGCAAAGCACTTACGAGACCGTTCATCTCGTGTATTTATGCGCCTTTACCTGCTTCTTTCGGACTTGGATCTTGCCTACATGTGCGGATGTGGCCAGTTGTACGAGTGTGTGGCTTCACGGTAATGAGCAATAAACTCAACTGCGTATACCTAAATTCGCAAATGAATTGCGCCTATCGCAGAAGTACCAGCGAAGTACGAATCTTGAGTGAATGAAATGCAAAATGTTTTTTTGTTTTTTTTTTTGTTTTTTTTTTTCAAAACAAACGAAAAAGTATTTTCAACGAGAGCTGCCTTTCGAGATGAAAGAGCGATGAATCATGATCGGACATTCGATAATTAAGAGGAGCAAGATAAAAATTGCTTACCAATAAAGCAGAGTTGCGACAGCTAAAAAAGCGTCGTAAGGAAGAAAAACGGCGTGTTACAAGATGTTATTGAAAGGAAGTTGCGGAACAAAATGTTAATTTGAAAAATTAATTCTACACCGTGATATCACGTATGAGCCTTTGAATATACGAGGCAGTTCCTCGATTATAATAATTGCCAATAATCCTTCACTTTTCGGGCTAATAACGAGAATACGTGGTCACGCTGTTGCGGCTCTCTTTCGCGAAGCGCGTCTTCCCGACATGCAAAACTCTCGTAATAAATATACAAGGCGCGCGAGAGACTCGGTCTTCTCTTATGCAAGTAATAAAGACGGAAGAATCGAGTCTGAAAAGCGATTCGAGCGTGTCGCCGCGGAGTTCTCGCGTGTGTCTCCGATAGCGAACGAGAAAGAGAGAAGATTCACACACATCAGAGGAAATTAAGCGGTCCGGGTGAGTCCTCGAGTACGCTCACACACGAAGATACTCGGTCACATTCATAAAACACGTATGTTCTCGCGCAGCGAGGTGACTCTTCGGCAAAACCGATAAATTAATATCGGCGACGTATCGCCGTGGTAAGCATGAAATTGCACGGTCATTAGCCGCGTATCGACACGGGCAATTAGCTCGTCCAAGATTATCTTATAACCACCTCCCGGTCGGGTCGCGTTTAACCTCGTTTTGCGCCAGCAGTAATATCGCAAACGCGTACGAATGTGAGCATTTGTACACGCACCAAAAAAAAAAAAAAAAAAACATGGGACACGAAAATCAACAAGGTAATGCGAGGATTCCTCGTTTCCTTGGAGAAAATCGAATATATATTTGAGGAAGGGACAACTTAATCAACGATTATAAAACCGAAGGGACACAGTTACTTTAGCGATAGATCGCGAGCGATAAAACCTTTATGAAAATTCATTGTAGCGAAATATAATAAAATATATTGAGTGTGCTGAAAGAGAGTGTGGAATACTGAAAAACGAGAAACTATTGAGCGGAGTGGTCGCGGACACGAGAGGCGATATCATGCCCGCTAAATTATCGAGAATTCGAGAAGAGCATTGAACGCGGTTGTTGGTTCGCCGTTAATGGAAAACGAAGATCGAAGAGCGGCGAAAACGAGGGGCGCGGTGAGAGACCGGAAAGATTTTGTCGCTTTCAAAAAGCGAGTAAAAGCGCGAAGCGAGGGGGGCGGGGAGAGAAAGTGAGAAAGTGGACTTTGTCTGTTTGCGTTAATTCGGAACTCTCGGGAATTGGGAAGACTGAAGAAAAGGAAAAAAGCGAATACGGTTGAAACCGTTGGTTCGAAGAGACACCGCGGTGAATTCTATCGCCCCGTAAAGAAGGCTGTTGGGTCGCGAGTAGGGATGGAAAAGGATCTTCATACGAGGAGAGTTAAGACGCGCGCGTTGTATCGAGAGAGAAGGAGAGGAACAAAGAGCAAAGCTGTGTAAATCATTGGTGTGTGCTTCTCGTGAAAAAAAAAGACGAAAAAAAAATATGTCGATACAAAAAGGTAAAAAAGTAAGGGCCACGGGGAACGATGCTGTTGTAAAACGTGTTTTAGCCACTCTTATCGGTGGTATCTCCGAGCCTCGATACGAATGGGAGGCTTTTGGGTGAGTGCCAGCGCTCTTTTCTGATCTCCTCCAAACGATTCGATCCTCATTGCGAAAAAAGGTTCAGAGTGATTTTGAAAAAGAAGTAAAAGAAAAAAAAAGAAGGAAATTGGAATAAGAAATTACTTGGCTTCAACATCGGAATCGATCTGACGCTATCTCCGCTCGGTATCAAAGAAAAAATTACACTCGATTTACCCTACATCGTTCGGAGCGTTGATAAGAAGCACTAAGTCATTGTAATGTTTAATAAATAGGATCGTGAATTTCATTCCGAGGCTTTTCAATCTTACAATGTAACGCAATGAAGATCGCGGATACATAATGTCGCCTGCATTCACTCTTCCGGTGCAGGTGGTGAATCACACAGTCTTCGAGGATGCGAGGAAAGGAGAAAGAGAACTGCAGTCCTCGGAAAGCCTTCGCAGCAAACTCTCCTTCTCTTTCCTTCGTCATCATCGTACTCACTCGATCACTCCGTCTCTCTTCGCGAAAGATATCGCCTTGAGTACTGTATGCCCACCCACGCCCAACTTAAGCATATCCATACAATATATCCCTCGCTTTCGCTACAAGATTCATCGGATCTTCGTGATCCGATCGTATTTATGAGCCCTCCCGGTTTACGTATTACACATCAGAGAGAAAATCGTGAATGCAAACTCAATAAAGTACGTGTGCTAAATAAATAGCAATAAATTTAAGGTAGTTCATGCACGAAACGATTTTCTTAAGAAAGTGTTGAAGTTTACACAGGGTTTAAATGGGTAGTCGGCTGATACGCATATCAAATTTTAAAAGGTTCCTCTTATTGGTTATTTGGATAAAGGTATTTGAATAAGAAGCAAAACCCACACAGGGTTTTAGGGAGTATGCGTAAAAAATCGTCTACAAAGTTTATGAAAAAGTGCACAACAACGATGAAGTGTGTAATGAAAATTTGGGAAAAAATTCTAGACGATTGTCTTACTAGTAATAAAGATTACGTTAAAGATTGAACAGAATTGGTAATGAATACACATTTGCTTATTTTGGCATTTTGTTTCTTCTTGACTCGGGCCATTCCTGCCTTCTGTTTTTTTACTAACATTTTTTTCTTGATCCATTCCCTTTGGGTTTTCCCTTCGCGCTCTCTAATGCGATTTTTCACATAAAAAGCTCTAGTATTTTCAGCAGGGACGAATGAAATTTCGGGTTCAGTCAGTGATGGATCCCCGATTAATGAATGGCTCGTAATTTCATTCGTTGGAAGATAAATTGAAAAAATTTATTTACAATTTCGAATCAATAACTCTGACATTAATTTACAGCGATAGTATCTTTAATTAGGAAGTAAAAATCGACCCAATTTAGACACCCATAAAATAGCATTCCGTAGCATTCCGAGCTTTGGAAGCTTCAATGAACTTACACAAAGTAACAAATCACATCGTTCAGAATTTCTCACACTCGAATATTTAATTTCGTTTATTTCCAACAAAAACTGACTTCGTCATTTTATCGTATAATTATTCGATTATTGAATAATTATCTAGATGCGAATCGACTCTTGGCTAATTGCGTTTAATATTTTATCATCTAATTAGAAATGAAACGTTTAATGCTACTCTATAACAAGTTGTAGGATAAGTCTTCATTCCGTTGGGGCAATTGGATCACTGTCTCAATGTTATGACGCGAAACACTACGTTGAGCATGAATGTTTAATCGTCGATCAAGTGACAGCAGGAGAACCAATATATTCATCGAACGATGAATGATATAGCTGGACGATTAATCAGATTCATTTTTGTGCGGAACGAAATCGTCCGACACGCTACTTTTGATTGAGTGCATCAATGGCACAAGAAAATGAATTCTATAGAACGGTCAGCAACGAAGATTCGAAAATCCATAAAACCGTTTACGTTGAAGATCCTGACAAAAAACCTCACTGTCAGCTTCTCAGGTGCAACAAGTTATAGCGTAACCTATTTAGTTTCAGATTGCAATTACTTTGAGAAAAAAATATTGTTGATTCAATAGCAATTAATGTTATTATTGGAAGAGTTTTCTTCATTTAACCGCAATGTTTTCGGAGAAAATGAATCTTCAATTTGATTAAAAACAATTTTATTCGTTTAATCATATTTAACCTTGTGATGATTACATTTCATTGTTCCAATGACTTTTTATTCTCACTGCCCAAGTTCGTTTCGACCTAAGATTCAACCAGTTAGAAAGATAAACGATACATGACAATTATGATTATTAAATGCTATCAGCGAGGAAAAGGGTGTACAATGGACGACTCCAATAAGCATGGTACTGAATGTGCACCGAGACTTTCTTTGATTGTCCATTGATATGTACTACAAAGTGGGGTGTATTGTTACGTCCCCGGGAGCTTATCGGAAGTAGAGAGAACGCAACACGGGTATTCTTTTTCGGGTCAAGCCAATCAAGCCCTTTACCCAAGGACGGAAGTCTCGTCTTTTGGTTTGGAGGGAGAATGTTGGGGCCGATGGTCCGAGAAGCCGCGGATGGTGAAATATAATGAGGAGTTTTAAGGAAAAGGTTTTGTTACTCACGTCGGTTATTTGTCCTTGATGAGGTGCAATAGTTAGTTCAGGTACAAATCGCAGGTTATCGTTGTCCAAATGAGTTAAAAATATATATTCGCGGTGTTTAGTATCGGTTTGTGCTGACTGGCTAAGTCCACCAGGAATGTTCGCAAACGACAAAATTCAAACTGGAAGATTTTCTCGAAAACGACAAAGTCCAAAATAGAAGATTTTGGGGTGTGGTGAACCGGGTGCCGATGGAGCAGAGCCTCCGGCAGATACGCTGACTTGAAGTAGAAGGCAATTCGGTGATCCAGGGTGGTCAGTTTTATACTTGAAATCCCTTCAAAGGGTGCCTCTCGAAATTCCTACTCCTCTTTGTTTCTTTGGTATGGTGGGAAAAGATTCCTAAACGTAGATTTGCTGATTGAGTTGCGTGATATGACTAATTTTTGGTACAGCCCATTTCTCCTTGGCAGTGGAGGAAGGTTTCTGTCCGCGGATGCGCGGATCGAGTCCTGATGTGACTAATCTTGGTTCTATCCTTCTTTCTCTGGTGTTAGGAGAGGGTTTTTGATCGCTGGTTTGCTGATAAGTCGTAAAATCGAGTCGCGATCTGGCTTACTTTTGGCGTTGGTCCTTCGTTCTCGGAGTGGGAGACGGTTTTGTTCCAGCGTTCTCACCCCCGACAAGGAATTGGTTCACTTGTAGTTATTGAAGTGAAAAGGTAATGGGGCGTTAAGGAAAATCGTATATTAAGGAAAGTAGTGGATTACGTCATCTCCTGGCTCTAGTCCTGTCACGCCCGTGTGTCCCCTGCCTTTTTAATGATCGTGTCGTATTAGAGTGGTGACTGAGTCACAGTAGCCCGATTCTTCTTTAATATGGTGTAGTAGAGAATCACCCATTGTCCTCTTTGCAGTTCCAGAATTTCGGATTAATTTTTATTGCAGTTTCCCATAGCTGGTTCGAGTTTTATAGCTTTTGGAATCCCTTCGAGCGAGAGGTTCCGATCAATACTCTGGTTTCTCCTCGTTATTATTATGATTATTATATTTATAATTAAGTAATTGGATTGTGTATTTATTATTAATTTTAAAAATTAAATCGGAGTGGGTTGGAACAGTATCATCGCACTACCGAAAGAGGAAGTATTTGTGGAGTATTGTGTGCGCCTGTGTATGTTTTCAACGAAACGTTTGTCCGAGTCTTTTAAGGCATCCTCGAGAGAAAAAGTCTCCCTTCCAACGTTGAGAAGCTCTGCTCGCGTTACTGTAATATGTATATCTTCGACTCAAGGTCGGTCACGCGTGGGAGGCTGTTGTGCCCTCACCCTAAGCCCGGAAACCACACGTGCGTGTGTGTATTCACGTGTTTATTTACCGCTTATTAAGTACTCGGTACTGAGTGCGAGCATGAGCTTCGTGTACGCACACACGACACGTGAATATGAGTAGTTGGGAGTTGACGAAGGAAACGAGTGTAAGTTTAAGTTTATTTATAACTGATGAAGCGGGGTGTGGGATTCGCTGCCGTACGAAATCTTGGTTGACCGCGAAGAAAAAAGAAGCGGAGGAGGCTCGTTAGCGGGGAAAGTTCGCGCTTGTGTTATGGCCTGTCAAGCAGAAGAGAGAAAAAGAAATATATTGAGAGAGGGAGATGGGAGACGCGGAGATCATATACGCGAGACCTCCAGCCACGTGACTGAAAACCTCAAGGCCGATCATTGAAGATCGTACGCACCCATGAGCGGACTCGTGCTCGCACTCGCCCATCCACCTTTTCTCTTTCCCTTTGGCTCCGATTGCTTTTTTCTTTATCCTCTTATTGCCAATGTTGCGGCAATCAAAAAATCGTACTGATGCCAATTATTATAAATTAAGAGGCAATGTGGGCCAGTACTTTACGACTGAATTTATATCGATATTAAAGAAAAAATTTACTCATTCACAATCTCCTCTTGTAACTCCGTCTCTCTTTCTTTTCGCAGAAACATTCGCCGGTACCGTTATTGTACGGCAGTCACCGTAAATCCAAACTACCCATTTAAATCCAATACATTTTTCTTCAATTGAATTTACGATGAGTCAAGAAATTCGGATTTATCACACGGCTCAATCGCACATTCGGTTTTCCGGGTCTCGAAAAAAGAAGGCGAAGCAACTTTATCTAAAATTTGTTTAGAAAACGCCGTGAGAATATACATGCGTGAAATCGTATCCGATATTCGCTTCAAATATGAACTTCATATCAAAGATAACAACGGAAAAGACTTCTTTGTCTTCCAGCTCTGCTCCCTCCTTTTCTCTTTCTCTGCCCGTGAGTTCCTCCTGAAAAAGGGGTCGGTGACACGTGGGCGGTCGAACTGATTGCAGAGAACCGTTGCACTCGCGCGGTTCAATCGAGCAAACTTTTATCCTCGCTGTCATTATTCTAATTGGATTATTAATAAATCAATATGCGGGAGACACTCGGTTGTCTGATTATTTTTTGCCTCCGCGTGCATGCACATCTACATACGGATTACGTTTTACGATTTAACGCGAGTTACTCTCGCGGTGTTGATCGTAAGAGCAACGAACGTCTGCGTGAGCGCGTACGTGCATGGGTTCGTTTTAAAAGGAATATAATATTTATGATATCTGATACGATGCGGAGAGATGGTGACTCCGAGAGTTTCAATGTGACGCAGAGAGAAAGAGAGAAAAAGGATTCTACTCGTGTATGAAAATACGATGGGGATCTCGTTACCGAGTGAGGTATGTATAAAAAAACGTGTATGTGTATGAACGAAGCAGAGTGCGAAAGAGTTGATTTCTTCGTATGCTCGTGCGTGTGTGTGTGTGTGTGTGCGCGTGCGCGGGCACGAGTATCTCGAGAGATCGCATAACTGACGTGACCGGTCAAGAAAGAGGTGGCGTCCGAACGATTCTCGTTATTACTCTGGCGATACTGCACTTGCGAGTGCCACGCAAATTGATTATACCTCTCACCGCACTCAGAGCCTCGGGATCCTCGAAATTGAGACTCTTCAAAGTACCAACAAACTGCCAATCTTGTGCAAACCTTATTTTATTTATTATTTTTTTATTTAATTGTCAATTCTTATATTTCCGTATTGCGTGTGGCACCGCGTTTGGAGAGTCGATCGAAGAAACGAATTCACATAAGTTTCTCTAATTGATTTCCAATCGCATGTGAATCGTTGCAGTTTGCATTCGTTTCGGACGGAAAATCAGCTGGGAAACGAATTTTTATTGCATCCGGATCCGACCGATCGAACAGAATTAAATTTCTTTTTATCCATTGACCGCGCGCGCGCGCGCTCGCGCGGATTGTAAATAAAAAGAAATGGAGCGGATCACGCGATTTCTCAATTCGAAAATCGTTGCACAGCAGAGAAAAACGGATCGCGAATGAAGGCTGGAAGAAAAAATAATTAAAAATTGAATGATTGGTTAAAATCGATTGCTGGGCTCGTACAAGCTATACGTATATGACATGCTGACTAATTTATCATCGTGCACGTCCGTTACTTTAGTAAGACAATTTTTCAATATCAATCGAAATCTGCAATCCGGTCGGTCGACTGTCCAGCTCGCTTCCTTCATTTTCTCTCTCTCCTTCCCTCCACCGCCCCTCTCGTCTGCTCTCTCTCTCTCACTTTTTTCCTCTATAATTTCTAGCTTTTGCGGCACAGCCTCATGTGGATCGAAATCAAAGTGAAGGCAGACACGAAATGGAGTAAATTAGCGTGTATATACGTACATCGATTCGATTGCGCCAGTCGCAGTGATTCGCAGATACAGGCGCACACAGCGCGTGGACAATAATTGTACAGTTATATCATAGGCCCGAGCTATAAATATATCCACGCGTATATCGCGTTTGTATACACATAAAATATGTTGGCAATACGGTGCACACTTTAGTATCAAATCGAGGCAAAGCGGTGCATTATCCCCTTTCAATTCCATCACAGTCAGCGTCTCATGACCCCCGAGGGAATACTAGCGAAAAAAGAAACGAAGCTTCTCTCTCTATCTCGCGTGTGCGCGCGACTCCGTACCCGTATACATATATAGAAATATGCGGATTCGTCAAATGGTTGCCAGTCGAGCAAGTGCGTTCGATCGTAGACGCTGAGCCGAGATTCCGGCGATCAGGAACAGCAGCACCAGCAGCAAGGGAGAGCGCGAACGACCGGCCAACTTCTCCTACAGCAGTACGCTTTTATCCATCAGTAGAACTAACTTTCATACATATATGTATGCTCATTGCGTTATCGAACAAAAGGACTGGAGCCGCGTGACTTTATCCGTTAAATCGTACGAGTTACGCCTTCACGTTCCTCTGTTACTCCGTCCCTTTTCTTCTCCTTCTTCTGCTCATGCCCCTCTTTTTTCTCTTACATTTCGTTCGGTATTTTACCCACTCATACGAGTCTGCTGATACAGCACATACTCCGAGTTCGCGAGAGAAGCAGTACACATTGGCTACCGCCGGCGTACAGCTCGCGGACGACTTTACGAGGCAATAAAATTAATGAAAACCCGCACTACTGTTTATGCTGCAGTTCTCCGGGCTCCTTCCCTCTCTCTTCTGGTGCTACCCGGAACGCTGGTAATGTGTCCGTCGAGAAAGAGACCGAGCGAGACAGGCAGAGAAGGAGGGACGAGCCGAACGAAGGAGAATCGGCGCAATGTTTCGAGAGCCACGGGGTTTCGTACGGATACGGCAATGTATACGGAAAAAAAGACAAATCCACGTATACAGATCGACGCAAAAAGCTCATAGAGCAGCTCAACTCAATATGTAGAGGAGGAGAAAACATTTCACAAACCTTTTCAGTGTAGGATTCGCGACGAGTTATGTACTCAAAAGTTATCGACCTCCCGCCGGCTCGACAGGCGCGGTTAATCTCCGGTAGCGATACTTTTCTTTCAACGTTTTTCCGAAACCGAAGTTCGTACCGACTTCAACAGTTTCACTCAAGCTTTTTTCATCTCCTCGCTCCGAATCCAACCGACTGGTGATTTCACAGTTTCAAAATTTTAACCAATCAGAATATGTGCGCACAACATTTTTCGGGATGATTACTTAACCGCGAACCACTCCCAGGATACACTGTTATTTATTTTCTTTAAAAATTCAATAACTTGCAACAAAAAGCCTCGACGCAACGCTGTCAAAAGAATGGAGGCTCGACCGCGGCGTGGAATCTCTCGACGCTGTACGATGTACGTCACGATCGACGTTTTCACCGTTAGAAGCATCGCAGCTTGTAACATATAGCTCAGCATATGTAAATAGACACACAGTGATGATGTGTAAATTTATAAAAAGAAGTTCACGAGCAGCTAATTATCCCGCCGGGACTAATTGAACCTCTCGCGGATACCGCGAGATGTACGGGGCAATTTTTATACCTCGATGCCCGCACAAACGCGCATGCTCGAGTGTTTTTTCGCACGTTATTTTGTACAGTGCTCGCATGGCTGTAGAAATATTGGCGTAAGTGTGCAACTTGGACAAAAAGTCATTTACGAACGGCGACATATCGAGCGACTTGTCTAATGTCCGCAGACTCATATTTATATACAAACATTCATACGATACATCGACGTGCATCTCGTCGGAGCTTCTTTTGAACGCGGACCGAGTAGAAACTAAGGCAAGAGAGAGAAACATCAGAAATTCATCGAGAGCCGGTATCTCGCGCTCGGAGATTGAAGGACAGCATTACAGAGCTCCACGTGCACACGGACACGCATGTATTCTACAAACTCGTCAGAATGGGCAGAAAACGTGAAATCAAAGGACCTTTCCTCCGCGCATTTGCAAAAATAATAATGCGCACATGTCCGTCTGTGCTTGTATGTTCAATCGGGACGACGAGATTCTACAAGATACTTTATGCGATCTCTACTAGCCGCGGCGCTCAGCATTTCAAAGCTAGAGAAGCGAGCAGTCACTCAGAACTGATGTATGCGCGGTTACATGTGTACACACGGATATTTATACGCTTATGGACGAGCTATTCTGGCTTCATTGTAACGGTACGTTCTTCACTGATAGACAAAAGTGCTGCATCACACGCAGATTCGCACAACAAATGCAGATTGCAGAGACCGTCCAAAATATCACCTGAAAGTAGTTCTTTCTGACTTTTTTTTTGCGGTAAGTGATATAATTTAAGGTCCCCTGATGACGATAAGCACAGTTCCGGGGCCTCTTATGGAGCAAAATTTGGAATTATTTCATTTACAATTTTGAGTTTTTAACGCGATACCCTATGGGAGAACTGACAATAATATTAATTATGAAAAAATTGTACGGTGTTCGAGCTTCGGAAAAGTTTATATCGTGAAGAAAATTTATTATTTAATTTAATTAAAAAAATTTTAATTTATTTAAAAAAACATTACTTTATTACCGGGCTTTTGAAGAAAACATGAAAAAACTTTAGTTTTTGACGGGTCGAAAGCGGATGTCAGTCATTACGTTGGACTGCTGGTAACAGCTGATTGAACTTTGAGCAAATTCGGGAATCGCGCGGGGGAATTTCATCAAATTTATTTTTTAGACTGACTCACGTGCTTTCGTTCCTCTAGTAGCTTCGCTTTTTTTTAATGAATTTGACCATTCCTTTTTCTCGGTGCCATTAGACCGATATAAATTTTCTTTCGCATAATAAAAACGTTCCCTAGGTTATGTGTATTCCAAGTGTCATCGGTACCGACTCAATCATTAACTAGTCAAATTGAAGTATAAATTTTACCTTTTATGATATTTTTAAAGCATTTTATTGGATTCTTGTGATAAAAATATTCTCAATGTGAGTGGTTATTAATTTTATTAATAATTTAGACTCGGAATTAATCAACATGAAATAGTTGCAAACTTCGTCAAAAAGTCATCAAAAGGCCGAACTATTTTAAAGTTTTCTGGAGTTCGTAACACTTTCGTGTTCTGGTAGAAAAGTGATGAATTTTTATTTTTCTTTCAACAGTTTCGTTGTCTCCCGACGGAATAGTCGATGATTCAATTCACTTTTTATGTTGCATTGTTCTTTTAACGATGTCGGACGACCTGAATACGTGATTTTATTTCGTTTTTAATAACGAATTGTCAGACGGATAATCTTGCCATTTCAGGCACAGGGAGGGAAAGAAATAAAATGCATTCTTCTGCTCTCCAATTTAGTGTGAGACATCGTTCTGGGATCGGTACAATTCCTGTAGTCTGTGAACGGAAAGAGACCCAAACTCAGAGGGTTAGCACATAGCCAACGACACAAGAGATCGTAATTAAAGCAATCGGCGGCGCGATCAATCACATCGACTTGACTCCTAGTCAGCATCGTCTCGAGTGTCCACGAGTTCCAACACTTATATAAATATACATCCGAACGGTGTCTTGGTCGGCATCACAGTGCCTACTTATAAATATGAAATTACTGCAAAGTGTCTGACGATGAGCGAAGCGGCGACAGTCGTTTTTTGGTGCGAATAAAAACGAAATGTCGCTACGGACTGCTCATTAAAATCGTAAATTCCTGATGGACCAACGATCTCGACGAGCGAGACTTCGTTGAATAACGTATTCGATCGAGGCGAGCTGAAAAAAAATGGTCGATAAGTGCACCCACTTCTCGATTGATTTGTACAAATAGGAAAACGATCTCGGGCCGAATTGACTTCCGGATAAAAAGGAAATAATAATGGCCGGTGGCGAATACCGTGTGCGATTGCAACGGTGAAAGACACATGAATCGTGCAACATCGATCAATGAAAGTGGGCGACTGAGGAGTCGAGAAAACAGATACACCTACTCGGCTATCCCCTAATCTAACATCTCTGAGATTTCCATCCACAGAGTCCATATGGCGTCTCGTTTCTCAACTGAACAATAAATGAATAAATGACGAAAAATACTTAATATCATTTGATGGTGTTTACCAATCGGAGTTCCAAGCAATTAACGTCTCCAAGATTTTATATACTGCATGCGTGTTCGTGATGTACACTCGTAAATGATGATTCGATCTTCGCAACAACGTTTGTGCATTTAGTATGCGAATAAAAAGTATACAAATGGCAGCATTTGTTGCGCATTAAAATATCGAGGGCTCCGGGTATAATAACGAGAAAGTCGAGAGGAATCGCTCCAACGGAGGAGAAGGAGAAGAAAACACTTAATCGTCCCTTCCACCTCCGCGGAAGAGCGCAGCCACGTAAAAAATGTTTGGTCTTGAGATTCGAGCGTTCTTTGCATCTTGCGTGTGTATATATATTTATAAGAATATGTACGTGCGGGCATATGTATTCCACACCTGGAAGATGGGTAGGGCCAGCGATCAAGCGCGAATCAACTGGCAACAGTGATAGCCGCTCCCTTCTCATAGCAACGCGCTCATCTTCATCTTCTCTTTACTCACAAGCGCACGAGAGATCGCCATCTCTGGCCCATCATCCCATCGTGTGCTCGCACTTTATATAATCTCGCGTTATACATTGACACCGAGTTAAATGTGGAAAGGAGAAAAAAATAAGTTTCATGCCTACGCGCGTATCTCTCTTGTGAAGCTTGACTTGTGCGCATATGAGAAAGGAAACACGTTGAAAGTGCAGATTAATACTCAGCTCTGATCATCCATCGAAAAAACCATTTTATCAGTATTTTCAGGCTGCGTGCTCACTGTTACTGGATCAGTTCGAAAGAATCCTGAAAGAATCCCGGTCGCATATCATGATCTCATTCATCGACATATGGTCCTAGAATGGACCAATTTGAGAGCGTGCGGAGATGGATGCTAATTTTGGAAGGGAAACTTTTCCCTCCCGTTCGTCCGATTGGGGTCCATATGAATCGGCCCATTTTTGCTGGCCTCTTGCGAGAAGTGATCTCGGAGGAACTGTGAAGAATTTGATTTCCGAAAATTCGAGACAAGGCTCGAACCACTTTTTTAATAACGAGTGAAAAAGTTTTGAAGATAAAAAAGTGGATAAAATATGATGCGTATTGGAAGCAAAATGCAGGATATGTATGCTTGAAACGTGGCAAGATCTTGAAGGAAGGTGAACATGCAACTCGAGCGTAGAGATCACTCATTCATCGTGGGAAGCAAGCCCCAAACGAATCATTCTCTTCATTATTCTTCCTCCGATGTCTCATTACTCGGACTTCCGTGATGTCAATTACGTTTAACATTGCAAGGCAAAAGCGGTTAGGTGTGTATGCATGTGTGTTCTGTTCGCGCCCCCTTTTAGTTCCCACAGCATGACTCGTTGACTCTGTTCGCATAACAATCATTATAATTATCGATAGGTGCATATGCCTGGCCGCATGCATCACCGTGTCTCCCATTCGACTGATAATCGCAATGAGGAAAACCGCTATTGTTATCAGATATAATATACTAATGTAACGGATCCGACCGTTCGTGAGTTCGTACGAGTTTGTTAAAACTGCAAACACCTTAATGATAAACTGAATTTATGACATTGAAGAAAGTCTCTCGATATTAATGGATCATCCGTTACAAAAAACAAAAACAAAAACAGTGTATCTGGGTCCTTGGTTTTTGAATGAACTGAAGCAAATTCCGAGAAAGCATCCAATTCTAATAGACATTCGGGCCGTTTTACAGTGACTGCTGTGAAGATTCTGATTATGATTTTAACTGATACATAGACCGTTGTTTTTGTTCGCATATTGTTCGAAATTTTCGATTTTAACCCGTAGACACCACATATACTGGTGTAAATTTGCACTTCGACTTATCAAAATTTTTTATTTCATCCATGAATGTATGGAATTAATATTACAAGGAGACTTTTTAGAGGTAACAATTCCTCAGTAAACTATTCAAATCATTTAAAACATTAAAAAATTAAGTTTTATTATAGAAAAATGCCCAAATTGAAGAAAGGAATTTTGAAGTTCTAGACCATTGAAATTTTCGTGGGTGCAAATTTACACCAATTTCGTATCTACGGGTTAATTAAAAAAAATATTCTACGGCGAATTTACGTTGTAGCGTCTTGACAGATGGAATCGCGTTGCTCAGGAGCTAAATGTTTTTCTGTATATCTCACGTCAAGATTTTGCGTGTCAAAATTTCTTGGGGATTAAGGTAACTCCTGTACTGCATGCTAGTCAAATGAGTGCTAAATTTTCAAAACGCTTTTAGGCCAAGTTTAACGTTTTAACCAAACAAACTTATTGTTAGTGGATTTGTATTACAGTATATCTTATTAAGATGTAAAAATATTAAAAACGCTAGTTTTGCAAAACCATCAACTGATAAATGCAAATTTCCACGCTGACACATTTTCACTGGTATTTTTCAAAGTATTATCTGCGTTTTTTCATCGATTTTATTGCACCAAGTCTCATTTTGCTCCTCAACTGATCTTCTACGAATTCACCACGTAGATTTTCCTTTAAACTCATTCCTTCAGAAATTATGAATGAAAAAGTTCTTTCACTTAATGAAAGCTGCAACAGTGAAACGATCAAGTTAAAAAAACAACTACATGGTGGATTCATAGAGGACCACTTGACGAGCAAAAGGAGACTTGTTGCAATAAAATCGATGAAAAAACGCAGATAATTCTTTGAAAAATACCAGTGAAAACGTGTCAGCGTGGAAATTTGCATTTATCAGTTGATGCTTTTGCAAAACTAGCGTTTTTAATATTTTTACATCTTAATGCTGTAATACAAATTCACTAACAATACATTTCATCGGTACGTTAAACTTGGTCTAAAAGCGTTTTGAAAATTCAGCACTCATTTGACTAGCATGCAGTACAGGAGTTACCTTAATAACTATTTTATCATCAAATAGCAATGAGAGTTTGAGCTGCGAAAAATGAGGCGACGAGCTGAGATTAAACCATCGGTGGGTAAATTCAGTTCATGAGAAACGAAGGGTTGACATTTTTTAAATTAAGACCAGTTATTAAAAAAGAGAGAGAGAAGAGTTGACCGTAAACATTGAGGATTTGTGAAGCAAACGTACAGTCATCGGGTGAAAAGATTTTCCCCAAGGCTAGCGTCATCGTTGTAAGTATTTTTGTCTTTTCCCTTCGAAGCACGAAACGAGCAAAAATCCACTATTGATCCACCTAAATAACAGACTTATATTCCCCATCCTGTCACATTTCCCACGTTGTTTTTCTTCATCTTTTTTTCGAATTCAATTTCGTCCTCGAACTCGTAGCGCGGGCTTTCGTTCATTTCACACATCACGAGAAAACCGTTTCGTCGGATTTAACTTCGTTGAGAGAGAAAAAAAGTGCCCCGCGCTATCGCGATGCAAATGATGAGACTTGGTGAAACCAGATCATCGCCGGTTTATTATGATTAAGCTGAACATCGCGTATATTTCTCCTTTGCGTCACCGAGGTAAATTAAAGAAATAACCTCGCATCATTTCGCTCATCTCACGGATAGAATCCGAGGTAAATAAAATAGCATCGAAGAAAATAAATGCGCTACGGATTCGATATTTTATTAGAATCTTTATAAATATCGTGAGAATTATATGCGAGATTGGTAGCTTAGCAGTGCTTGAATTCGCACTGATAATGGAGTGACGATCAAGTGATTATTTATTCTTCCATTGGCGAGTGCAAGATCGATCATATTTTTCAAAGAGCAAATTAAACCTTTTTCACCGACTATTGTGCTAGAGCTCTCGCAAGACGTTTTGTTTTTATTTATTAATTTTTATTCAGTTGAAACGAAGAGAAGACGGAAGAAGAAGGAGCAGCAGCGTAAAGCGATCGCGAGACGAGAAGAAAGAAAGAGATGAACAACGGACTAGGTGAGCCTCAGACCCACCTGCAATTATCCGGTCTAATGAGCAAACAGTCTGCTCTCGGTGGTGCCCTCTATCTGCCTGTTCGTTCCCTTGTCTTTTTTCACTCGTTTTTTTTTCATATTTCTCCGTCACACTTCTTTCTTCCTCCTCGGCTCTCTCTCTCTTACGTAGCCGTCACGCTTATTCGCAGATCTTGCGGCTAAGACCTTTCCAACGTGTCTCGGGGCCATTCGCGAATGTAAGTCTTAGGCCTCTTGGCCGTGTACAGTTGAGTCTCGCCCGCCGTCATCAGCAGAAGCGACGGTTAATGAAGATTATTAAATTAGTACCTCTCAGCGTACCATTTCTAGGTTCTTTTTCTTCGTCTTCTTCTCCTTCTTTTCGCTCTTTCTCGTTCGCCAATCCTGACAAAAGGCACAGACAGCAAAGGGGCGGTAAATAGTTCGAAAGCCCATGACTAGCGGAGCTACTACAACGAGAGAACAATCATGAGCGATAGAAGAGAAAAAAACGAGAGTTCCAGTCTACTACTTTGCTGAGTATAATACTCGTGGAGCCTGAGATTAATGTGCACGAGAAGAGAACGACGAGGAATGATCGAATTCTCTCAAATTACTGTGCCTCAATATTTGAACAGACAATATGAATACATATAATGCATTGAAGAACAAACAACGAGTGGAACGATCGTATAATTGAGCCCGCACATGGAAAATTTAATCCAGCATTCGGACACGGTTCAAAAGATGCAGTTGATTTTCAACATACGAGGCTGTTTCATTATAAAACCAAATCATCATACGTTCTATCTTCCTTCATGCACACTTCCATCTGTCCGTGTGTAATTTTCGATTTTTGATGAACGTAAAAGATTTATTGATAGATGGGCCACGGTTTATAACTACATTGGTCCATCGTTGGCCTTGATAGCATTTTTTCCGTTCAACAGAATTCGAGGAACGGTAATGCTATCGACCATTCATTTGACTTTTCTTTCCTAAATCGTTTTTTCGATGCTCCACTTTGTCGGATAATCAAGACAGAGTTCATGTCCATGCGCGGCGAGGAATCTTTTGCCATTCACTCTTGTTCGAACTGCATTGACAATCTTGTAACGCAGACACGAACGGATTCGTAATATTGAATGTTCAATTTCATGAATACCATTATTTAATGAGATCGTTAAGCGCCCAGCCCTGCCTCAAATCCATTTAATATCGCCAATAAAATTAGAGCTTGACTCGAGTGTGGTAACAACTTTAGTACGTTGAGATCATGCACGTACGAATAGCTCTCGTTGTGTGAGAATTTCTCGCGCTAATCTTGCGGGCAATCCCGATCAAAGAGAAGTACGATCGTGCGGAGAACCGGCCAATCAACTTTATCTCACTATCCTGGAGTTCGAATGCTTTTCATTCGTGTTTCTCTCTCTCTCTCTCTCTCTCTCTCTCTCTCTTTCTCTATTTCGTCTCCCACTATCGACGATCGTATTCCCGTTTGCCACCGAGGATTATTAAATTACCCATGAGAGCAACGAATATCGGATGTCTGTATGTCTATACATATATTAGGTGCAATGGTATTTTGCAGCATCGGCTAAGATTTGTCATTGCGATGAGAGAAGTCAGTCGAACCTCACGACTGCAAGAGACGGTATCCACAGAACTGCGGAGAAGAGGCCCGAGAGATATCCTCGCGTTGCGTGCGACTCGCGATCGTGTTCGTTAACGGCGAGGTCGCGCCACGCTGATCTTTAGAAACGGTAGTTCCAAACGATCCTGCCTAGGCTTCCTTTTCTCCCCCTCCCGCCGCCCCTTTCTCGCTTTCCCGCTCTTTCTCTGTCTTTTTCTCTTCCTCTCTTCGTAGACCGGTGCAGAAAGAGTGCGTCTACGAAGGACCGAAGAAAAGAGGGACACGATATAAGGAGAGAGAGGCGTATGAGCGACGGGGGAAAAAATGGACATTTACGAGCACTTGTCGAAGGAAAAGGGGGACACACGAGGTGGTAACGCATGTAGCATATCAGTATGTATGAACGAACTTAACTAAAAATGTATATATTACTCTTACTGCGAATCGTGCGGGCAAATGATAATGCATTAAACGAGATAAATGTCTTCGTAAAATTGAGATCTAGGAAAATGTCACTAACGATACTTGAAGTAGTGAAAAAAGATGTTTCCTCGGTGCTTTCTACTTTATGCACGCGTGTGCGCAATCTTGTAGAGAAGACACCTAACGTTCGTGAAATTCTCGTCGGAGGAAAATGAAGATTAATAAAACGATACCAAAAGGAGAAACCACCAAGAGGGACGTGAGGGAAAAAAAATGATTGAAAAATGCACAACTAGGCATGCTTCGAGAACAGAATTTTCAAGCCCTTCATCAAATACAAGATTACGTGTCATTTTTATAGGATTCGTGTATGCGGATAGGATACTAAGAAGATGGAGTTGAAGCGGATAGAATAAAGGAAGATGATCAGAGCCCCGGACGACGTGTACAGTCTTTTATAGCTCCGAGAGATGAGCATAAAGCGAGCAGGATGAGCTTTGGCTCGCTCTATTACACCCCGTTGCAGGGATGCACAGCCTCGCTTTTCTCTCCTTGCTGCAACGATGCACTATCCACCGCCACGCCCCGCTCACGCCATTCACCTTCAACTTGGTCTCACTCATTTCTACTTGGAGAGATCTCCCACAGCCGCGAGACCAGCGGAAGAAAAAAGTGAAAGAGAAAACCGAGAGAGAGAGAGAGAGGGAGGGAGAGAGACGACTGACAAGCAGACAGACGATGAAAGGAGAGCCTCGAGTGGCTCTCGCTCATCTAAGCTGCGTTTCCCGTTCACACGAGCACGGATCGCGCGTTAAAAGAATGACACGAGACATTTATTCTCTCCCTCTTTCTCTTTCATTGTCTTTTTTCCATTCATTTTCTCTCTTTATCGCCGCATTCATCCGGTTAAACACCGGTGGCTGGGCGTGAGCCCCGTGTCTCGCCATATCGTACCGCAGACTCAAGGCTGCTTCGAGGAATACCGGAATTTAAACCAGTTTCGACAATTTGTATCGTTGCTTCATGACAAAAAAGGAAGAATGAAAAACACTCGGAAATAATAGATCCTGAAGCCTCTGAGCGAAAAGAGAGTGCGCACCGGGAAAAATAATGTCGTTGCTCGACTCAGGCGGTCGAGATTTTATTTTGACCGTCCCTTCGACGCACAACAACTGCCGACACGTTGTTATGACTATTCTACAAATAGTCATATCCAGTCGAGCCACGTCAATGTCACGCATGACTTTATTCCTCGATACGATAATCAACTAAACATTGCGGCGATCACTATTTTCCGATCGAGCTTTAAAATGAAAACGTCAAGATTGTCTTCAGGTAGTAGAGAATTGGCAACAAACTTAGGACAGTTCATCCGAGATTTGAGTCGCGTTGAAAATGCTAAATCATCACTGGAAGTGAAGACACGATGTCTGTTATTAACGGAAACGGTTCTTATAGTTCGTTTGAAAGTGCTTTATCAGAGGATCGTTCGATTCCTCGATGAATATTAAAATCATAACCGCACGTACATAACTTTGGCTGAAAGAAGCCGTTCTGCTTTTCCTGGTTGGTCGAAACCGATCATTTGGCCATTTCATTGCTCACTGGGCGTAAAAGAATGAGCAGAAATCAGAGACTCTGATTTTTTTGGCGTATCTAACTGTGAGATCAGGACTGACCGAAAAGATTGACCACTTTGGAACGAGTCGAACCGGATTACATCCCAATTCCCGCAGCGATTTATCGATGCCAAAGCGCGGCGGCAGTGGCGGCGGCGGCGGCGGCGGCGGCGAATGAGCGATAATTCGAGCGCGTTTGGGAATCGATATCGCGAGGTTTCTTGATGCAGTTGTCTGCAAGGATGCAAATAAATACTGACTATACATGTATATAAGTCACGTTGTCAGAGTGACGTTCGGACAGCGCGATAAAAGGAAGATGAGAAAACAGTGGAAGGGGAAGGACAAACGGAGAATGAGAACGAGATGGACGCGTCTCGGTGCGTCCGTTGAGAGGACTTATCTCGTTCGGACTCCGAGCCTGCCAACGCCCCTACTCTTCACTCTTTTTCCTCCCCTCTCTCTCTCTCTCTCTCTCTCTTTCTCTCTCTCGTGGATCGACGTCGATTACGAGCGTGGGTAATTACGGCAATTACGGATCGAGTAGAGTTATGGACTGTCGGAATAAATACAAGCCGCCGGCGCCATTAACCGAGGCTTTCTTTCTCTCTCCTTCGTTCCTGCAGATGGATGCTGCGCGCGGCGCGGCATCATTCCGAATGCCGTTCTTCCAAAGCGTATTCTTCGCATTACCAGTACTATTCTCTTCCACAACTATATAGATACGGATATTATACTCTTTCTCTATCAGAAACAGTAGCTTGATGGCTTGTACACACTCTACGCCTCGCTTTTCTCACAGACGTCTCTTATACGGAACAATCGCTGTCGGCCATTCCACATTCTATTTTCAATGACTTGTTTCTCTCTCTCTCTCTCTCTCTTTATCGATATAAATTACGATCGTGTGGTGAACAATTATAACGGATAAAATATCCGGAGGTTCGGAGGCTCGAACAAAAAGCGTGTCGCTTTCAGATCCAATTAACACACCGCTGGAGAAAAAATCGGCGATTTCAATTCACACGAACGCGA